>NW_024466464.1:0-1200000 GCF_017591425.1 Ochotona curzoniae
CAGATGCATGGTATAATTTTGATTTTATTTATGTTTGCTGAGGCTTGTTTTGTGACCTATGACTCAGTCTATTCTGCAGAATATTCCCTGTACTGTTGAGAAAAATGGTGTACTCTGTCATTGTGAAGAAAGGTTCTATAGATATCAACTAAGTCCATTTGCTGTAGAGTTTGGGTGAGTTCTGTTGTTTTGATGCTGAGTTCCTGGTATTTTTCCTTTTTTTTCTTTTTTAAATCTGTGCATTGATGTTACTGCGTATTAAAGTCACTGAGTGTAATTGTATTGGGGATTGTATCTCCCTTGATGTTCATTCATGTTTGTTTTATGCAGCTAGTTGCTTTTGCATTTGGTGTATATGTATTTCTTCTGGTGATCTGTCCTTGCTGAATGGATTCTTTGATCATTATAAGGTATCCTTCTTCTTCTTTTTAATGTTTCTCACATCGATGTCTATATCATCCGATATAAGAATGCCTATCCTCACATGTTTTTCTTTACCATTTGCTTGAAATATCTTCTTTCAGCCTTTCACCTTGAGTTTCCTCCGATCTTTGTTAGTGAGATGTGTCTCCTAGAAGCAGCAGCTAGATGGGTTTTGTTTTTTGATTCAGTCCTTGAATCTGTGACATTTAATTGATGAGTTGAAGCCATTTACATTCAATGCTAGTATGGCTAGGTGGCAATTTGGTTCTGAAGGCTTCCAATTTCGGAGGCTAAGTGCCGCCCCCGCATACCAGTAGATGCCAAATTGATTTTGTTCATCACTCAGACTGTGGCATTGTTGCCACATTCCAGCTCAAAATCCAATGAGGAGTGTCGTCCACCCGAGTTGGATCAGACATCTACCAGTGTGTGGTATGAGCTGTCACAGAATGTCCTGGTCCTCAGAGAGCTCTTGTGTGTTTCAGGGATTGCTGAGACCTAGGTAGCGTATTGTGCACCTACAGTTTAGAGTAGTTTGGCACAGGTAGGGATTTTCACCAAAGAGACCACAGGCTGTCTGGCCTCCAGCAGGAGACATTGAGTGCTTGAGAGAAGACACATAGCAGGCAAGGAGCAGAAGCAGCCAGCCAGGGCATGGCCAGCAGGGTCTTCCTGCAGTGAACTGGTGACAGGAGGGGAGAGTGCATTGGCCTCAGGAGCCGAGGAGGAAGAGGTGCCCCCACCGCAGGTGTGGGACCCTGCACATGAGGGAGGGGTGGTCCTGTCTTCTTTGAGCACACGTGAATGTCCCCGCTGCCCGGTGCTGCCCACAGAGGTGTCAGCCTCCCGCGTGTGCCTCTGGCCCAGCCCTGGTGCTTGTGGAGCTTTGTTTGGGGACTAAAGCAGGAGCTGACTTTCCTTGTCCTTGTCATCTAACCGACAGGCCCCTGCCAGCTTTGCACCCTGGGTCTCTCTGCACTGCAGTGCAGGCCACGCCTCCCGCTCCAAGGCCCTTTGCAGGTGAAGAGTCAGTCACCATCAGTGCTCAGGGTCCAGCGAGGGAGTCAAGGGACCACCACGCCATGGTGCAGCAAGACCACCTGACAGCACGCAAGATGGGACAGAAAAGCCAGCATGCATGGTGGAGGTAAGAAGACTGTTTTATTACAAGACCCCAAGAGGTGTAGTTCATGTTCTCCCCTCACATATTGACCACGGTCCTCATGGTGTCAAGGCCAGATGAGTTAAAAAATTCTTAAACTTGTACAAAATTCCATATATATATAACATAACAGTCAAAATGCCAACAACAGTATACAAGCAACGTTTCCACAACAGTGGCTATTTCTTTTTTTTTTTTTTTTTTATTGTTGTTAACATTGTTTTATGTGGTACAGTTTTATAGGCGCTGGGGATTCCCCCCACCCCTCCCATACCCCTCCCCCCATGGTGGATTCCTCCACCTTGATGCATAACCACAGTTCAAGTTCAGTTGAGATTCGTTCCTTGCAAACACATATCTAGCATAAAGTCCAGCATCTTATTGTCCAGATAAGTTCAGTGGTCTCTTGGGGAGACCTTCTCTAGTCTGAAGATAGGGCTAACAAAGTAAAGATCCGGTCAGTTAAAAGCCAGATGAGCGAATCCCAAAAGATTAGATACCACATGTTTGCCTTGATTTAACTTGTAATTTTTGTTTGGTTGTTGGTTATTCTTTGAACCTGTCATTGATACTGTCTCAACCCAGATGTTTCGAAGAATGGAACTTGCATTATTTTTAACATATTGTTTACCCAATACTATGTCAATTAATTCCATAATGTTGTATATTGATACTGAGGTTTTGTTGGGGCTTTTAACAGTGGCTATTTCAAAACTATGTGCAATAAATGTAATACATTATCTCTAAAAATAGCGGTTTATAAATTTTTTTTTCTTTATACTCTTACTTAGTTGATTAGGGTCCTGAGGGTCAAGGGCTACAGGGTGAAAGTGGGTAATAGCATTATTTCCACACTAATGTTATAATTTGTCCGTGTATCTGGGGTCAGGGGAATAACAACGGGCAAAGCCCCACCCAACCTACCACCCATGCCAGATCCCCAAGGGGAGGCGCGCTCCGAGGGTCCTGCTCAAGCAGTTTTGGTAGTTCATCAGTTCTGGATTGCTGCCAGTCTCGCAGTTCCAATCGCAAGGAAACCTATTCAGAGTCCACTGGCGGACAGTCTCTTGGTGGTTGGGCTTCTAAGATCAGCAGTTCTGTTGGAGGGATCTCCAAAGAAACTTCCTCTGAGATGATCCCAGACCTGATTCTTGCGTGAGTTTGCTAGTACAGAGTCCAGCACTGTCCGTCACCCCAGTCAGCTTATGCACATGCTGGTCGTTAAGCTTGCTGGGTCCATTCTGTTTCCAGCCCTGTCTTCCTCATAAACCAACGAGTGTGTTGTAGTCCAGCTCAATCCTATCCACTTCCTATTCAGTCCTCCCGCGAACCAGTGGGAGCTGCAGCCTAGTTTGGGTGACTCCCCGTAGCCCCCCCCAATTCTGCCCCCTATTTCAAAACGATGTGCAATAAATTTAATAAATTATCTCTAAAAATAGCGTTTAAAAAATATTTTTCTAAGAAAATATATCTTAATATGTATACATTATGTGAGAGCTAAATATGGAATATGCACTCCATTAGAAGTATGAGTAAAATTTGGGTGAGTGCAATTCACCCAAATGATGGGTTCAAGAGTGGGACCCCTCTGATGGTTTTCGACCGTGGGGAGCAGATAGTTGGAAACTGAGCGACTAAATCAATAAAGGAGTAGGGCTGCTGCTGCTGTCTCAGGGGAGGAGATCAGTTGTGCCAGTTTGATGGAGTGTCGGGCCAGGATGGAAGTGGATAGAAGGCCTGTCCCACCGCACAGCCCCGGGAGTGCCCACAGCTGGCAGGAGTACTTGGCGGGGACGCTGTTGTAGAAGACTCTGGGTTGTTCCAGACTGTCGGCCAGCAGGCCTGTCGCCTGTGTCGCAGTGGCCCTTGGTGTCTGCTGTTGCTGAAGAACGTCTCCCCTGGGCTCACCGACCTGGAAGCAGGAGAGACCCAGTCAGACGTGACTCGCAGCCAGTTCAGTCCCCACGGGTGGGCTGGGAGACAGACTCCCTGGCGCCCTGGCCCTTGGTTCTGAACTCTGGTCTTTGTCAGCCATCCTCGGCCTGTCAGTGGGGGTCCCTGACTCTGGGCCTGAGGTGGGCCACTCGCCAACAGGAGAGCCCATGCCCAATCCTGAACCCTAACCACTCAGCTCACGGCCCAAGGTGCGTCCTTTCCCAGCCCCCATCCCTGACGGGAACTGATGAGTCGGGCTGACCACCACGCAGGATGTTGCTGTGCTTACCCTTCCGCGTTCTGGCAAATTCCATGAGCATAGGAATACTTGGAAAGTAGATAGAGATGTTTAGCTGGTGCCCTCCCCACCCCAAAGGAGAGTCATGCATGCATGTCCCCCATGAGAGCTGCCACACAATTGTGCAGCTGCACTGGCCATGCTGGAGGTGTTGCTGGGGTGGAAGCTTGCAGGAGGGGACAAGGCGGCAGGGTTGGGAGTCAGGGGCCGGCATTGATGCTGGAGTGGCCAACGTGGTGAGGGTTGTTGGAAAGTGAGTGTGGGTGACTGCAGAGCACGGCAGAATTGAATGGGAAGTGTGGACATGCACACAGTCCCATCCAATCATCTCATCTAATCATCTCCCACTGTGGATCTGGACCAGGTTTAGAATGGTGGGGCTGACAAAAGGGAGTGCAGCTCAGGGTGCCGCCAGATCTCCCAGACTGGAGACAGCCCCCTCCCAGCCCACCCCGAGGACCTGCACGCACCTGCCCTCTGGCCGGTGACCACTGGTGTCAGTGCAGCAGCTTAGGCTAGGAGGGCCTGGTCTCGCCCCCACACCCAGAGCTCTGGGTCATAGGCTTGGATCTGGAAAGACAAACGTTCCCTCAGAGGCTCTTCCCTGGCCCTTCTTGCCTGTCCCCACATCCCAAGCCCCGGGCCCTGCAGCCCTGCTCCTGGGTCCTGCTCAAGCCGCCCCAGCCTCACCCACCTCCTCACACTCCTCCAGGGTGACCCAGGCCTTCCAGCCCATGCAGCGCATGAACTGCAGGCGCAGGTGGTCGAAGAGGGGCCGCTGGGCGTCATCCTTGCCGAAGAGGAAGGACAAGATGGCCTGCTTGGGAGGCTCGTCGTCCTCTTCGTCCTCCTCCATGTCGTTGGCCAGGTAGCTGGGAAAAGAAGCCCATCTCTTTGCGCGGGCCCAGCGGGAAGACCTCTGGCCAAGCTCAGCTTCTGCATGGGAGCCCTCAATGCCCCTGTAGCTGGACAGGAACTGGCAGAGAATGCCTCCCTCCTGGGCCCTGGGCACTGCATCCCTGCCCTCCCCCTCCCCACCCCTTCACCATGATGCAGGTGCACACACCTCCCCAACGACACAGACGTGCCCCCAAGGGCAGACACACCATGTCCATCCACTCCCGTGCACTCATTCCACATGCAGCTTGTAGTTCCACATTCCCTGTCACACTCTCTGACCCATGGCATGTACCAGGCAAGGCCTTGTGCAGAGTGAATGAGGTGCCACAAAAGGGCAGGAGCTGAGCTGTCATCTTACACTCAAGTAGGGCCAAGCCTGTAAGAGCCTGTGGGCACTGTGACGTGACCCTGCCACACGGGCCTGGGCCCAGCAGGTCAGGGATCAGAAAGGGTGCCCCCGGAAGCGGGCTGGGCAGCAGCGCTGGGAGGCCAGAGAAGCAGAGGGAGGGTGTGGTGTTGGAGCTGACTCTGCTGTTGCAGGTGGAGGGAGGACTCAGTCCTGCATGTTCCAGGGCAGAGAGTCGGGAAGCAGAATACTCACAGAGCTACGAAGAAATGGATGCGCCTGTACTGCCATGGGTTGAGGCCAGCTCGGCTGAGGTAGGCGATGACCATGGCCAGCAGGTACTGAGGGAGAGAGGGCAGCACGACACGAGTCATGACTTGACGAGAATCAGGACAGGGTGGTGGGGATTGGGGCAGTGGGCTGTTGCCACTCAGTGTAGCCTTGCCACTGCCAGGGCCCTGTGTGAGGGCAGCTGTGGTTCCCAGGGCTCTGGAGGAGCAGGAAGCTGGGCACCTGGGCCCTGATCATCAGGGACGCCCACGAGAGTTGTGACATCCAGGCTGGCCTGACCTGGGGCCTGGCACAGAGGCAGCAGTCTCAGTGGGGAGCAGAGATGCCACAGGCTCCGTCATACATGCGGGGCCCGTCAGGAAAGGGCAGGCACTGTGTGTGCGTGCTGGGTGGAGGCACGTGCAGGAGCAGATGACTGCAGGGGTGCTATGCCCTGTGTCCCCCAACCCAATCTATCCCCGTGTGTCGGGCCCACTCACCTTGTCAGATACTCTGAGCTGCTTGTCCCAGGCCAGGAACTGCTTGACCACGGGATCCTCTGGGGAAAGGGGCCAGTGTGTTAGACTGAGAAGCAGGCGGGCCCTGGCCTCTTCTGGGGAAGTGTCAGGTCAGAGCCAAGGGTCCAGCAGCCATGCAGAGGCTGGGCACATGTGGCTGGCAAGCAAGGGTCTGTGGCTGCCAGTGAGGAAGGGCTTGGTCCAGCATGGATGTGTGTCCTGGGCCTGGGCACATGCCCGTGGCTGCCCATGTGCCATTGAGGCCTATTTCAGTCTGTATGGGGTGATCAGTGGGTGACAGCCCAGCATTTGCAGTGAGCCCGGCATCTCCGCAGCCCCGCTGGTGGACAAGGGCAGCAGGAGCTCATGTGTATCAGAGAGGCTGGCAGATCCAGGGCTCTCCCCAGGCCCCCAGTCTCTCTGGCTACACAGGCAAGGCACCATCCAGGTCCCCCAGGACCTGTCCCTTCCCACCGAAGCACCCCCCATGACCCTCCCCGAGGCTCATGCCCTACCGAGCAGCCTGTTGAAGACCTTGTGGTGCTCAGGCAGCACCGTCGACACACGCTGCTTCTTGAGCCTCATCTTCAGCCCCAGGAGCCACTCCACATCCCAATTCTCCATGGGCTCTGTGCTTTGTGTGCACCTTTGGGTTGGTCTCCGGGGCCAGCTCGCCCTGCAGCCCCGAGGCCATATGCCCTGCATCTCTGTTGTCACCTCTGTCTCTGAGTCTGACCCCGAGTTTGAGAAGGCTGTGGACCAAGGCCTCTTTGTGCTGCCGGCAGAACTCTGGGGCTGGGAGCTGGTGTCCACGCGTGGGGCTGTGGGAAGGAATAGGCTCTGTTGTGACGGGCCATCTTTAGTTTTGGCCCCCACAGAATAACTGAAAGCTGCCATGCTCCCCAGCCCCAGCTTGGGGCCTCTTCCTGAGGCCGCCTGCTCCTTGACACATGGCACACTTGGTACCACCCCCAACACCCAACATTGCCCAGCCTGTCTTCTAGCCTGTAATGGAAGCCAGGACACCTGCCCCATTCCCAATCCCCCCACTGCCGTGCCTAGCTCCCTGGGGTTGTGTCCTTGTGGGCATCCTGGTCTCCTCTTGGAGGCCTCTCCTCCAATCCTGACTCCCCGAGGCCTTCTTTGCCATCACACTTGTCCTCAGCTCCCTAGGACTGCTGCCACCCTCCTCCTCCCCAGTGAGATTGTGAGTCACCTGCTCCCTCGGGCCCCTCATCTGATGGTCCTGGGACCTCATCATCCACCAGCGCCTCCAGGGGACAGTCCTCGATCTGGGGGTCCGGTTCGCAGCTGGCCATGGTCTTTCTCAAAACCCTGGCTCCCTGTTGCGGACCCACACCCTGATCTCTCTCAGTGCTTCCCGATCAAGCCTGGCTGGCTCAAGCGCACCGTGTCGTATCTTCCTCAGCGTGGGAGTCAACACTGAAGCCCAGCTCGGAGAAGATGCTGTTAGCCAGTGCTGGCAGGTGCCAGTGAGTGTGGCTCCTCCAATCAGGAGGGGCAGAATCCTCTGATGTCATCTGTTATTCCAACCTGGCAACCAGCTCGAAGCATCGCAGGAGTAACTGCCATACCTGCCTGACACTTGACCCTGTGTGGACCATTTGTTTGGTTGACCCAGGACCCCATCTCTGACCACACTGTCCACAGCCACAGTCCAGGCCTCTGGCCTCCCTACTCATCCACATCAAGTGTGATAAAATGATTTTATTTTGATGTTGATGATGTAGTTGAGATGGATCCATGTCCATGTGTACCAGTGTATCCCATGGGAAGGGTGGAGGAATAGGCTCCCATGCATGACACCATCGCTTCTGATGTTCATTTTGTTCTCTTTGTTCTTGGGGAAAGGGAAGAAGAAGAGGTGAAGCCATACCCAGCATCCTAACCGCATGAGTGCCGGGGGGTGGAGGACAGCCACCCCATATCATCCCAGGGTCCCAGATGTGGATCAGGGTGTGAGGGCACTGCGCAAGGGGTTGTGATAGTTCTGAAAGGCTGTTGGTTTTGTTGCTGCAAGAATGAGGAAATTCTTCCAAGGTCTGCTGGCTGACATTGTCCACCTGAGAGTGTCCGTTTGCCCCGATGCTTGATGCTAAAGCCTGGTTTGGAGAGTTGTCCGATTGGTTCTGTCTCCCATCGTCTACATGGTACTCAATGTCCTCTGCAGACCTGGGTGAGCTGCCATCTGCCCCAAGTGCATCTGGGCATGCTGTCCACTGCTCAGGCTTAGCAAGTGAGGAGGCCCAGTTCTCCAAAATCCATGAGATCTAGTTTCTGTTGGTGAGAGATGTGTCCTGTTGGCAAGAAACAGATGTGTTTGTTTTTCTTTTAGATCTAGTCTACTAATCTATGACATTTGATTGAGGAGTTGAAGCCATTTCTCTTCAGTGTTAGTGTAAATGGGTGGTAATTTGGTCCTGTCATTTTAGCAATGTGTTGTTCATTGATTGAGTCTTCTGTTGTTCTTTTCTTGGGATGTTCTTGGTTTTGGTGGGTGCTATTCCTTTACTCTGTGAAGAGAACCTGTTTAAGTCTTCTGTGT
This sequence comes from Ochotona curzoniae, assembly GCF_017591425.1. Classification (NCBI taxonomy): domain Eukaryota; kingdom Metazoa; phylum Chordata; class Mammalia; order Lagomorpha; family Ochotonidae; genus Ochotona; species Ochotona curzoniae. The sequence goes on from NW_024466464.1 coordinate 8,419, forward strand.
AGTGCAGTTTTGGAAGAGGCAAATTCTTTTCCCTTTTCTTTGCTTTGGAAGCATTTTATTTCATTTGTGAAGACAAAATTTAGCTGGGTACGACATCGTGGGCTGACCATTTTGTGCTTTGAGGATTGGGAAGATGTTGCTCCATTCTCTTCTGGCCAGTAGAGTTTCCTGTGAGAGGTCTCCTGTGAGTTTAATTGCCATTTTTGTTTCTTTTTTTTTTCTTTTCTGTTTGTTCTTTTGTTTTGTTTTGTTTTTATTAATTACATTGTTTTATGTGACACAGTTTTACAGGTTCTGGGATTCCCCCACCCCTCTGCCCATGGTGGATTCCTCCACCTTGTTGCATGACCAGAGTTCAAGTTCAGTTGAGATTCTTTCTTTGCAAGCATATACCCAGCATAGAGTCCAGCCCCTTGTAGTCCAGAGAAGTTCAACGGCTTGCTGGGGAGACCTTCTCTGGTCTGAAGGGAGAGCCAGCAGAGTATCATCCCAATCCATTAAAAGCCCCATCGTAACATCAGCAAGAATTGATACTATAATGGAATTAACTGACATAGTATTGAGTAAACAATATGTAAATGAAAAAAAGAATGCAAGTTCTTCACCACATCCTGTGACTACTTCATTGACATTTGTATTTTAGTTTATATACAGCCGGATTCTATACATCTTAAGATGGCTCTAGATTACTGTTCAGCTGTCTTGTGTCTATTTTCATTCTAATATTTAGTCATGTTTTGTGGTGAAGATCGCTTTTGGTTAAGTGTGTTGGGAGTTCTGTGCACTTCCTGGGTGTTGTTTCCTAATTCTTTCACTGGATTAGGGAAAATTTCCCTATTATTTGGTTGAATACACCTTGAATCCCAGCTTCCCTTTCTATACCTCCTGGGATACCCATGACTTTTGTTTTCTTTATTTGTGATAATCTTCACAGGGATGATTAGGGCAAGAAAGGGTCAAGGGCTACAGGAAAGTGAGTAAGGCTATGCTTTGCTCAATGTTTTTCACCCAAACCCTTTTTTTGAATTAATTAGGTTGCATTATGTGACACAGTTTCATAGGCTCTGGGATTCCCCCAATCCCTCCCCTTGCCCTCCGCTCAGTGTGGATTCCTCCACCTTGTTGCAGTACTACAGTTCAAGTTAAGTCCAGATTCTTTCATTGCAATCATACACCAAGCATAGAGTCCAGCATCTTATTGTCCAGATACATTCAGCAGTTTGTTGGGGAGACCTTCTCTGGTCTAAAGGTAGAGCTGGCAGAATGTCATCCCTATCAATTGAAAGCCCCAGCACAACATCAACGACAGTTTGCAACATTATGGAATGAATTGACATGGTATTGAGTCATCAATATGCTAAAACAATGCAAGTTCTTAACCACATCCTGTGACTACTTCATTGACATTTCAATTTTTGTTGATACACAGGACTGGCTGCTATACACCTTGAAGTGGCTATGGGGTGCTTTCAGCTGTCTCGTGTCTATTTTCATTTTAGTATTAGGCAGTTTACAGTGTTGAAGCATAATTTTGCTGAACTTGGCAGATTTTAGGATAGTCTAAACTGGCTTGTAACTTCAACAAGGCATTTGTCAACAGTTGAGGTGCAGAAGCGTTTTAGGAGGGGTGTGCAGAGAAATCTCCAATTCCCTAGTGAGGAGTAACTAATCCTTTGTTTCCTACCTCGTAAGGTTTATGTGGATCCATGCTGACCATTTCCTGTCTGGTTCTAAGCTTTGCTTGTATTTCTGTGTATCTATTGTAGTTTTCTTGGGGGTGGGGGCAGGGGATCCGGAGCGACCCTGATGGTCGTTGCAAGAGAGGGTGGGGATCCAAGTAGGAACTAAGTAAGGACCAGAAAAAGCTGCTCTGCCTGGTCCCGAAGGAAGCCTACTGTTGTTGTGTTTCTGCAGACGACTCTGGGCTCCTGGCTGTTGTTCTGAGGACCTTGGATCATGTGAGGAAGGATTTGTGCTTCTTCCATGCCATGTAGCAGATCCAGACGGGGCTGGGTGACCTCGGAGTTCTCGGCCTCCAGAGGCACTGCCATTCCGCGTGTTCTCCTTGGCTGTTGGGATGAAGTCCTTGGTGCCCGTACTGATAGTCCTTTGTGAGGATTCGAGAGTCTTGAGGGTTATCCCTCATATTCTTTTTCTTTTGTTTTTTTTTTCTGGTGACTTTTTCAGTTGTCTCTCTTTTTGAAAATAATTATTAATTACATTGCATTATGTGACACAGTGTTGTGGGCACTGGGAATCACCCCACCCCTCCATGAACAGACCATGTTTCACCCAATGAACAGACCACGGAACCTGCACTTCTGTGCATGGTTAAGGTTCTGAGATGAGCAGTTGAGTTGGAGGAATCCCCAGCGATAGTTTGTCTGAGGTGATTCCAGGATAGAATCTTGTGTGTGCATGCCAGTACAGGGTCTGGCACGGTTTGTCACCCGAGTCAGCTTATGCATATGCTGGTGGTTGCAATTGCTGGGTCAGTTGCCTTTCCAGCGCTGTCTTCCACATGAACCAAATGGTGTTGCAGTCCATCCTGATTCTGCCCAGCACACACTCGGCCCTCAGGGGGAAAAAAAAAATCATTGGGAATTTCAGCCTAGTCATAGCAACCTGCAATAACCCCCACCAGGCCCATCCCCTGCCCTGGTGTCCGTGCTTGCCAGTATGTACAGCAAACTGGCCCAGCCTGTCCCACATCCCATTCAACTCTCATGCATGTCAGTGGGCATTGAAGCCTAGTTCAACCCAACCAGCTCCACTCTCCAGCCCCCACACATTCTGGTGAGTGCCACTCTGTCCCACCAGGTCTGCCCCAGTCCTGGTTTTCAGGATTGGTTTTCTACTGGGAATGGTGACCCAAGAGGGAGGTGCCCATTATTTATTTCTGTCCTGGGTCCACTTCTGGATCATGCAGTTTCCAGGTGGTTGTGCAGTTTAGCTTGACAGAATTAGCCCCCAGTGCCAGCATGTTCCGTCTGAAGCTGTGGCAAAGGCAACCAACCCTCACCCATTGTGCTGTATGCTTACACCAGTAGGGACAGTCAGCCCAGCCTGGCTCTTCCCTGATCTGGCTTACATGAGCCACAGGTGTTGTAGCCCTGTCCAGTTTGGTGTGCCTGCATCGCAACTGATGGTCTGCAGTGGGAGTGGCTGTCCAGCAGGGGAGCCATCCACTTTTCCCTTCCAGCTTTGCCCTTGCCTCCCCTGGTTCTCACGTGTGCTGATTGGGTATTGCAGCCCAGTCTGGCATAGCCCACCTTGTCTTGGCATTTGCCAGTGGGTGCTCTAGCCTGGCCCCAGCTGACCGAACCCTACTTCTAGCTGGTGAGCATTACAATCTAGGCCAGCCAGGTAGGCACCCAATCCCAGCTGTACTGTGTACTGGTATGTGTTGTGACGAGGTGTGGCCTGACCCACACTCTGTCCTGGTGCTCAGATTCACCAGTGGGTGGTGTGCACTGGTTCAGCCTAATCTGCCACCAGCCTATGGCAAATATATGTTGTTGGGTACCTTTCCCTGGTCTGGTTCTGGAATGCACCTTATTGTGGTTCTTGCGCTCACCTGTAGGCATTGCGTCCTGACAGAATAGTATCCCAAGCTCCCCTATCAGAATCTCTCCCAAAGCCAATTTCTTGCACACTGTTGGGTCAGTGGGCTCACACTACTTAGTCCACATCCTTAGATCTGCCAGGAACAGTGGCCTTTCCGGGCTGGCCTACAAAGCATTCCAGTTCTTTTTATATTTTAAACTATATGTTCATTTTGATTTCAAAATCATACACAAAGAGGAAGAGAAGTAAAGAGAACTATCTTCTGTCCAATGATTCACTCCCCAAGTGAGCACAATGGCCAGAGCTGCACTGATCCCAATCAGGAGCCCAGATCCCCTTGCGGGTCTACCATGTGGGTGCAGGGTCTCAAGGCTTTGTGTTGTCCATGATTGCTTTCCCCAACAATAAGCAGGGAGCTGGATGAGAAGCAGGGCTTCCAGAATGAGAACCAGCACCCCTATGGGATCCTGGTGCCTTCAAGGCAAAGACTTTAGGCATTGGGCCAAGGCGCTGTGCCCTCCAGTTCTTACTGTTGCATGTTTCAGCACAGCCAAGACTTGTTCATACCAAGACACTGCTCACACAGACCAGTTGGGGCAGAGAACTAGGCTACTCCATCCTACATGTACCCCTGTCCTGCAGAGCACCAGTTCCTGCGCTGGCTCTTGCAGGCACTAGTTGGTGCTAGAGCCCAACCAAGTTTGGCACACACCCCCAGACGTGTCCACACACATGCTGAGGGATACTGCAGACCTGTCCAGCCCAGTTTGCCACCCCAATTCTGGCTCTTGCACTCTCCAGTGGGAACCGTACCCTAGCTGGGGCATCCTCTTACCTTCCCGAGAAGACCTGCTCCCAGCCATAGAGCTTGGATGTGCCAGTGCATGCTCTGACCCAGCCTGGCATAACCTGTCACCCATCTTGGCCTTTCCCATCAGATGCTGCAGCCTAACCAGGTGAGCCAGCCCAAGGCTCAATTCTTATGGGGACTGGGGTTGGGTGCAACCTAGCCTAGTCAAGTCTGGTGCCATCCCAGGCTTTCATGCTGCAAGTTGCTATGATAGCCTAACCTACTAGCACACAATGCATCTCGTGGAATCCTGCATATGCTAGTGTGCCACGATTTTCTCTGGCCCTGCCACATGCACCAGTTACCCCTCCACCAGAAATTTATGTGTGTGTGTGTGTGTGTGTGTGTGTTGCTACAGGTGCTGCATCCTGGATGAGCTGGGTCTGTTCCCAACCCTGAGTTTCCATGAGTGCCAGCGGGTTCCTTTGTCATGCCTAGCTCAATGCATGGCTAGCCTAACTCCTGAGCAAACCAGTGAGTATTGCAATTGCACATAGGTGAGTCCACAGATACCTCACACAATCTTGCTCAGACTTGGTTCTCTAGCCTGTTAGTATTATCATGCAACCTAATATTATCAGTCCCAATTTCTATCTTCAGAGGCAGGTGCTGTGCTCTCGTGGTGCCAGGTTGGGGCCATGTTGTTTGTGCCTCAGCTGGCGGCTAGGTCGCAGGCTGGATGGCCACGCTGCTGGGAGCTGAATTGAGGCTCTTGTGCCATCTGGTCCTCCTCAACCTACATTGCCCCACTGATAGGGCAGCATGCACAAAACCAAACAACACACAAAACATTCCATGCACAGGCTACCGTGAGGGAAGTGGAAAGCAATGGCTCCCTCCCTCCCTCCTGAGCATGTGCCTCTGAGCCAGCCCCCTCCTTGCCCCCTTCCCCACAAACACAGAATTCTCACAGAGATGTCAGTTCCTGTCCCGGCTGCTCTGTTTCCCTTGCAGCTGCGTGAACACAGCCTGGGAAGCTGCAGCAGTGGATAGCCGAATGGTCACCTGTGCAGGAGACCCTGATGAAGTTCTGGAATGTGGGCTTCTCCCTGGGACAGTGCTGGCTGTTGCAGCCCTCAGGGAAGGAAGCCAGCAGATGGAAGCTTTCTCTCTGTCCCTCTCTCTCTCTCTGTAGCTCTGTGTTTGTGATCAAGAAGTCCATGTTTGGAAGCTCTGGAGTTGGCAGGAGCTGCCCTTTGTACTTCCCCATACTCTGGCAGGCTCCCTGGCCCTGTCTTCACAGAGGGTGTCTGGTGCGTCCTATCAAACGCTGTTGCTCCGTTCAGAGGAGCACATAGAGCACGACTGTGTAAAGAGAGAGAGGAAGCCTGCTGAGCCTAGGGGACAGGTGGGGACTGTCACCAAAGAGACCGCAGGCTGCCTGGCCTCCAGCAGGAAGTATGGAGTGCTGGAGAGAGCAGACATAGCAGGCAAGGAGCAGAAGCAGCCAGCCAGGGCGTGGCCAGCAGGGTCTTCCTGCAGTGAACTGGTGACAGGAGGGGAGAGTGCATTGGCCTCAGGAGCCGAGGAGGAAGAGGTGTCCCCACCGCAGGTGTGGGACCCTGCACATGAGGGAGGGGTGGTTTTGTCTTCCCTGAGCACAGGTGAATGTCCCCGCTGCCCGGTGCTGCCCACAGAGGTGTCAGCCTCCCGCGTGTGCCTCTGGCCCAGCCCTGGTGCTTGTGGAGCTTTGTTTGGGGACTAAAGCAGGAGCTGACTTTCCTTGTCCCTATCATCTAACCGACAGGCCCCTGCCAGCTTTGCACCCTGGGTCTCTCTGCACTGCAGTGCAGGCCACGCCTCCCGCTCCAAGGCCCTTTGCAGGTGAAGAGTCAGTCACCATCAGTGCTCAGGGTCCAGCGAGGGAGTCAAGGGACCACCACGCCATGGCGCAGCAAGACCACCTGACAGCACGCAAGATGGGACAGAAAAGCCAGCATGCATGGTGGAGGTAAGAAGACTGTTTTATTACATGACCCCAAGAGGTGTAGTTCACGTTCTCCCTTCACATACAGACCATGGTCCTCATGCATGTTCAAGGTGTGAAGGCCAGATAAGTTAAAAAATTCTTAAAATTGTACAAAATTCCACATATATACATATATATAACAGTCAAAATGCTAACAAAAGTATGCAAGTAATGTGTCTTATGTGCAATAAATTTAATAAATCATCTCTAAATATAGCATTTCATAAGCATTTTTATAAAAATACATCATAATATGCATACATTATGTGAGAGCTACATATAAAATATGCACTCCATTACAAATATGAGCAAAATTGGATTGCAATTCACCCAAATTATTAGTTCAAATGCAGCAGAATTGAATGGGAGGTTTGGACGTGCACACAGTCCCAACTTATCATCTCCCACTGTTGATCTGGACAAGGTTTTAAAGGGTGAGGGTCATGGAGTGGGAGTCTAGCTCAAATGGCCCCCAGATCTCCCAGACTGGAGACAGCCCCCTCCCAGCCCACCCCGAGGACCTGCACGCACCTGCCCTCTGGCCGGTGACCACTGGTGTCAGTGCAGCAGCTTAGGCTAGGAGGGCCCGGTCTCGCCCCCACACCCAGAGCTCTGGGTCATAGGCTTGGATCTGGAAAGACAAACGTTCCCTCAGAGTCTCTTCCCTGGCCCTTCTTACTACCTCCAGATCCTGCTTGTGGCCTGGGAAAGCAGTCTAGGACAGACTAGAGCATTGGGACCCTCAACCTGCGTGGGAGTCCAGGAGAGAAGATTCAGGTCCTGGCTTCGGACATGCGCAGTGCGGGCCGTTGCCGTCACTTGGGGAGTGAATCATCAGACGGATGATCTTCCTCTCTTTCTATCCTCCTTTCTGCACATCTGCCTTTCCAATAAAAATAAATAAATCTTTAAATACAAAGAAAATGAAAAAAAAAAGATTTATTTCAAAAAACTGGAAAGGCAGAGTTACAAAGAGACAACTAGAACATAGATATAGATATAAATATAGAGAATCACCTGCTGATTCTCTCCCTGAATGGCCACAACGGCCAGAGCTGGGCCGTCCTCTGCTGCTTTCCCAGGCCATAAGCAGGGAGTTGGATCAAATGTGGAGGCTTGCTGGACTTGAACCAGCACACGTCTGGGATTCCGGCCAACAGCAGGAATCTACTCCAGCAAAGGGCATCACACAAGCAGTCATTTAAAACATAAGTGTGGACTGCTGTGTGCACACTGCGCGTGGAAATCCAAGGCAACAAGAGGGACCCAGGAAAGCAGCTCCTGCTGAGCTGGGACACACTGCAGCAGCACACCAGCAACCCCAAAGCAGCCACCATTCCCACAGCCGCCTTCCCACTGACAAGCCAACGGGGACAAACTGGAAGCAGCACACTGGAGCCCAACCTCTCCCTCAGCACAGTACAAGTGAATGGCCGAAAAAGCCCAATTAACATGCAGAACTGTCAGACTGACTCGGGGAAAAAGGCAAGATGGAACAATGTGCTACCTACAAGAGCACACTTTTGAAAAGGAAGGTGCAGGCGCCAGTAGTGCAACAAGTTAGCCCTCTGCCTACACACTGGCATCCCATATGGACACTGGTTGGAGTCCTGGCTGCCCACTAGACCCATCTCCACGCTGCTGGCCTGGGAAGGTGGTGGAGAGTGGCCCAAATGCTTGGCCCCTGCACCCACGTGGGAGACCTGGACAAAACCCCTGGCTTCTGGCTTAGGAGCAGCTCAGCTGGAGCAGCTGCAGCCATTTGTGGGGTTTAACCAGTAGATGGAAGATCTCCCTGTCTAGACTCTCTCAAGTAACATAAATGTAACTTTTTTTTCTATTTTTCACATTTTATTATTGCTATCATTTTATGATACAGTTCCATATTCTCCTATTCCCTCCCCAATTCCCTTCCCCCCAGTTCCTTTATATCATTACTAACGTATAGTTCTTCATGCTCAGTCATATGTTCAACATTGCGGGCATGGACAATGGCAGAGTTTAGAATCCTATTGTCAAAATATAATATGAACAGTTTCACTGTAAGTCCATCTTTGTCTGGAAACAGAGATGCCGACCACACTGCGTCCTCACATCTGGTTGTTAGTCTCCATTACATAACTACTGTACATTCCCTTAAATGAAAAGTCATGATACAAAATCAACAATAGAAAGAAAAATAGAAATTTACAATGCCATGAAGTTAAATGACATGTTACTAGATATGACAGTCTGCATTACACAGCTACTATACCTTCCCTTAAATGAAGAGCCACAAAACAAAATCAACTTCCGGGAGAAAAAAGAAATTAACAACACCAAGAAGTTAAACAACATGCTATTAATTTCTAACGTGTAGCTGAAGAAGTGAAAATCAAGAACCTTCTTGAAGAAAATGATGCCACTGCATGATCTACAAGTCATTGAATGATTTAATCAGAGGAAAGTGTTTTGAAGAGATGAAACCAACAGAAAACAACAAAACCCGTGTGATAGAGTTTCTGCTGATCTTTGTTGGAGTGTGTCTCCTCCAGACAATAAACAGATGGGTTTTGTTTTTTAATCCAGTCTACTAATCTATGATGTTTGAGTGAGCTTAAGCAATTTACATTTAGAGTTAAACATACATAGGTGGTACTTTGGTCCTGTCATTTTAGGAATGGGTTGTTTATTGATTTAGTCTTCTGTTGTCATTTTACTGGGATGTTCTTCCTGTTTGCCTTTGGTTTTGGTAGGTGCTATTCCTCTTCTCTGTCAAGAGGACATCTTGAAGTATCATTTGTAGAGCAGGTTTGGAAGAGGCAAATTCTTTTAGCTTTTCTTTACTCTGGAAGAATTTTATTTCATTTTCAAAGATGAAAGAAAGCTTTGCAGGGTATGTTATCCTAGGCCTACAATTTTTTTCTTTTAGAATCTGGAATATGTCACTCCATTCTCTTCTTGCCTGTAGAGTTTCCTGTGAGAGATCTCCTGTGAGTTTAATTGGCATTCCTTTATATGTCAATTGATGTTTTTCACGTGCACATTTAAGGATCTTTTCCTTATGTTCAATTGAAGAGAGCTTGATAATCATATGTCTTGGTGAAGATCGCTTTTGATCAAGCCTGTTGGGAGTTCTGTGTCCCTCCTGGATCTTGTTTCCCAATTCTTTCTCCAGATTAGGGAAATTTTCCTTGATGATTTCATTAAATACATTTGCAAACTCAGCTTCTCTTTCTGCACCTTCGGGGACTCCCATAACTCTTATATTTGGGCTCTTAATAGTGTCTTTCAATTCTTGAATACTTTTTTTGGCCTGATCCAGCTCTGCTTCCAGCTTTTTGTTTGCTTCCCCCTGGTGACAGGAGATATCTGCCAATTCTGAGATTTTTTCTTCTGCTTGCTTCATTCTATTTTGCAGACTTTCCACTGTACTTGTAATTTGCTCTACTGTGTTCTTAATTTCTGATATACCAGCCTTGATTTCCTTTACTGCTTCCTTAAATTCTTTGAACTCTTGCATTAACTTCTCATTTTTGACCAGAATCTTTAAAATGAGTCTTATGGATTCTGTGTCCCCCATTTTCTCAATGTCTTCCTCAGTTAACTCTGAGGTTGGCATAGGGTTTTGCTCCTTTGCAGGGGAGTTTTCAGTAATATTCATTGTGCCTTTGTCTCTTCTTTTGTTCTTGATCATTGTGCTTCTGGTTAGCAGAGTGTTCTTCTTGGGGCAGGTTTCTAAGCTGTGTGACCCACAGGTCTACAATGCGATTTTACTTATTGCAGTTGGTACACAACTTTTTGCTTGCAGCCACTAGTGCCACGACCTCCAGCGAGTTCCAGGTCCGGCTAATTATGTCAGATATCCACCATGGTCTCAACAGCCCAGCTCTTGGCTCACTCTCCACCTCCTGTGATACCGTGCTGAGGCTGCACTGTTGTCTCTGCAACCTTTCTCCCTCTTCTGGTTGGAGTGGGTTCCAGGATTTAAGAGACACCAGGTGTCCTATCTAGTCAGGTTGTTGTTGGTGCTGATCTTGTCGAAACTTGTTGGATGCTAGGTCTGGGTGCCACACGGACCTGTTTTGACCGGTAGGATGCCACAGTCGGTATTATTTTCCTGCGGGACCTCAGCAAGTTCTAGCGAGCTCAGCACATGTGCAGTCCCCTGCAGTCCCAAAGCTATTGCCACAGTGCGCAAAATGGTGCCCGAAGTGCTACCACAACAGTTCTTGATCTGCTGGCTGACAGCCTTTGCATTCACTGTTGAGAAGACGCGGGCCTGGACCTCAGCAGGAAGGTTGATCTGACTGTGGGTGCACGCTTTGTGCCACTCTGTGGATCACAGTAGTGCATTTTGTACCCTGCCTGATGCCAAGGAAAGTGGATTTCAGGGTATTTTTCTGGGTCTCAGTTCCAGAAAGTTGTGTAGCATGCCCACATCTGGGCTCGAAGCCTCGTGTGTCCCTTCCATATCTCAGCAGTTTTGGTAGCAACTTGTGTAACCATGTTTTCCAAGATGTGTTTCTGGAAACTTTATCCTCCTTGTAGGAACACTTGGATACTCTTTGAAAATAAGTGAGAACATAGCTTATTGCTAAAACTTGGGAAATGCACCTCGTCCGATCCTTTCTGAGAAAGTTCTCATTGGTGTTAATGTGTTTGCTGCCCCAAAAAGCCAACGAATTCAATGAACTCTAAACAAATTAGTTTCCTTTTTTAATCCTCCTGGACTTCAGTGCTTTGGCAACGTTGATCAAAAGAGTAGTTCTTGGACTCGGTGCGGTGGCTTAGTGCCTGAAGTCCTCACCAGTTCTTGTTGTGTGTGTTTGTATTCAGGAGTCATTATTAACCAAGCTTGGCTATAGCAGAGCCTACTAGAAATTAGCAAATGACAAGTACATATGGCAATTCAGTCTGAATAAAAAAAAGAATGGTTATTAGCCTGGTCATTACCCTGAAATCCATCATTAAACTGAAGTCCTATGTCCCAGCTGTATAAGTTATAAGCGACATACAGTGAGCAACCTGGGCACACTTACAAAGCTGTAAACATTCACCTTTTCCAGGCTTCTCTGTCCACAATGCTGTTACTGCCAGGCCTCCCCTCTCCTGGAACAAAGCATCTTACCATTAACATCCTCACTGCCTCGCCCAAGCAGTGATCATAAGGTGAGGAATACAGATATATATGCCATGTCAGGGGCTGCCTGTTGGAGTGTGTTGGCAGGAAGCCAGACAGTAAGCAGGCACTTGGGAAGCCAGGAGTGAGAGTGCCAGAAGGATAGAAGCAGGGGACCAAGAACGGCGCCGGTTCTAATCCCAGCAGCCCTGCTTCCCCTCCAGCTCCCTGCTTGTGGCCTGGGATGGCAGTGGAGTATGGCCCAAAGCCTTGGGACCCTACACCTGCGGGGGAGACCTGGAAGAGGCTCCAGGCTCCTGGCTCCTGGCTCCGGATTGGCTCAGCTCCAACCAGTGCGGCCTCTTGAGGAGTGAATCATTGGACGGAAGATCTTCCTCTCTGTCTCTTCTTCTCTCTGTAGTCCGACTTTCCAATAAAAATAAAATACATCTTCGAAAAATAACAGTTGTCTTAATGGTAAGGATTCTGATTAATGCCTTAGCTACCTAAATGATAATGCAGCAGAATGATCTGTTGTCCTGTCTGTGTGTCATTATTTAAGGGAAGACGTCCTGAAATCTTGGAAATCTAAGTCCTTTATACAGATTTGAGTTTTCAGGTGAAGTCTCTGTGCTCTGGATTACTCACCCCTGCAGAGCGGATTATTTCCTCATAAAAGCATCTGAGCCTTTCCCTCTAATTGAAAATAAAAATTAAGGTCAAGTTTTAAATGTAGTTATTAGAGGAGATATTGCGTCTCATGCTTTCTTTTCTTTCCTGTTTTTTTCAGTTGTCTGACTGCGTTAAGATTGGAGATCTGACTTCTGAAAACTGTCATCTTTTGGTTAACGTTCAGTCAAAAGGCTTGAAAGGCAGAGGTAAAAAGCCCAATTTTAGCAGGAGTATGTGCCATGCTTAGCTGGGTATGGTCATGTCAGATAACGATGGGGAGCAGGAAGGTTCCTGGGGCATCAGCCACACCCAGTCACTGGGAGCCGGGGCCCCACCTCTGGTTGGCATCACTCTGGTGCACAGCTACATAGCTGCCAAGGGGGTGGATCTTTGTTGCTCTTCCGCAAAAGGAAAAAATAAATAAATAAAACAGAAGGGGTGGGAGAAGACTTCGGGGTGCTGAAGGAGCTAATGGCATCGGTGCTGGGTGTGTGCTCCTCAACAGGTGTATCCAGATGTGTGCGTGTTTGCAGCCTCCGTATGAGACTCGTACCTCATAGGAGTGGTTTTAAACACGATGCTGTGTTAACAGTGAAGGGAAGCATGTAGTGCTTGGGTTTAAGCAAGAATGAGCCCAGAGGAAAATGGGCCAGGGCTAGTTGGGACACGAGAAAGGAGGGGAAGGAGGCGCTGAGGAGCAGCGTTGTTTGAACATGGACTCGATGATGGACAGTTGTGTCCAGATCATACGAATGCATGCATGTTGGCTCGAATATCCCTCAGCTTGACACCCGAAATGCTCTAGGATCAGAGTCTTTATGCTGTGATGCCACAAGCGGCAACTTGCACTCACGTGACAGGCCTCGGTCACAACGCAGTGGCACAGAATGTGCTGTGTGAAGTTGAGCCTGTGTGGGATGTGTGTGAACCCTAATAAATTTGTGTCCGGACACGGACCCCTCCCCAGAATCCCTGATTGACATATATGCAAATATTTCCAAATCCAAAAATGCTCAGAATCTGAAACACTTGTGATCCCGCACACTGAGAAGGAGCGCTCAGTTGGAGTGATGGGTTTGGATCTCAAAGGACGGCTTGCCTGGTCATCTGTGTCGACTTATCTGTGTGATGGAGCCATGACTGCCCTTTGCCCCTCTCTCCCTCTATCTTTCTGGGACTTCTTGAAGGGGTCTTGGGCAGTCAGTGTCAGAAGGGCTGGTGTGGCGGGGGCTCCAGCTTGATTCAGACAGACAGTGGCTGCTGAATTTCCCAAGCATCAGAGCGCAGGCCGACGTTGAGGGTGTTCGGCGTGTGGTGTCTCCGGTCTGACTCAGCAGCCACGCGCCAACAAGGTAACTGACAAAACAGCACCAGGTTTTCATTGTTTTGGGCAAATTGCAGCACTCGCTCCTGCCCTTCCCCCATGCCCTTTAGTTTTGAGTGAATGACCTTTTGTGATAGTTTTTGTAGTTTTGAATGTTCTTGGAAACACAATTTTTAGTTCAGTTAAAAATCTCAATGTTTGGTATGGTGGAGTCTGCTATACACACTCCTGAACTGCTGACGTAGCTTTCTGTACCAGGGCGCTGGAGTGAGGGGTCTGATACCATAGCTTGTACCAGTCACACTTTGTCTTAGACCCAACATACTCATCGGTGATAAGTCAGTATGATTTTTTTCATAAATCATTTAAAAATATGTCCTGTATTTTAGGTCGCTTTGGTCAAACCACCCCAGCACTGGTTGATTTTCTCAGGGACATTTTAAGAAGATCCCCAGAAGGAGGCCAGATTCTTAAGGTAACACACGCGGGTGGAGCTCCTGTGTGCTTTCCCTTCTCAGTACTGTTACTGAGAGATCCTGGTCGTGTTTGCATTACTAACGTGTTGTCAGGCCTGGAATGGTTGTGTTTGCTTTCCTGCATGACTGCAGTCAGTACAAGTGGAATTCCCAGGACCAGGAGACACACCAGGTAGTCACTGACTGATGGGTTAGTGCCGTGTCGCTGCGGCAAGCTCTCCCCCAGAGCCCGTGCAGGGTCACGCCGAGCCAGCAGGCAGGGCACATGGAGTCTGCAGTGAGTGGCCACCGACAGGGGCTCACTTGAGCCCTGGATGTAGAGGTTTATTTTTCTGGGAGGGCTTATCTAATAAGATAATTATTTTAGTTCTCTATTTCTGTTTATAGAATATTTGAATGTACTCACTCACAAACCAAACGAATTCTCGAAGAATCATGTAATGAACATTGTGTTTTGTGTTTGAGCTTGATAAGAAATCTTAGTTTACTGTAAGAGCTCAGTTGTATGTTTTCCTTCTCATGAACTGCGTTTATTCCCGTGAGTCTCCTTACCCTCACTGTATGTTCTGGGTTGGGCGGGATCTCTGTTGCATTTATGAGTACCTGGCGGGGTTAGCTAGGCACCAACTGCCGAGCAAGTTAGGCTCTTGGCGCTGTGGCAGTCCATCCAGAAGAGGCACCAGGGTTTATGTAGAAGGTTGATTTAAACATTGTTATGTTGCTGTATTGGGCAAATGAGAAGCAAGGGTGTGGTTACAGGCTGTTGTGAGTCTAGAGAGGAGTGAATGCAGTTGATTGGAAACGAAGGCCTGGCTGGTCTTACCAAGAGAGGCATTGCCTGTCCCGGAGAATAAGGCAGGAGGCAGGATGCGGCGTGGTCTGCTAGGTGGCTGGTGTGTGCTCCTCCCGCTGCTTCCGGCATGTGTGTGGTGATCTGGTCAGAATAATGTTTGTTCCTCGGACGGTTAATAGGAGTTTCGTCTATTGCCTAGAGCTTGGTCACCATCTTTCATTCACTGAGACAGATCTAGAATGACCCGAGGTCCAGTGATGAGTTCATTGTTGCTGTTTCTTAGTTTGCTCATGATCCTGGGAGGATTAAGGCGAGAGGGGGAAGAGCTTCCTGTCTTTGCTCTGTTTTGTTTGTTTCAGGTGTGGTGGATGGTTGGAGCCTGAGGTTTCCTGTTACTTTTTTGCCAGCTGTACTAGCTAAAATACATGTAAATCCCAAATAGATGTCTGAAGAGAAAGTAGGCTCTACCCCTAACTGCTATTGATTTTGAAAGTTAATATTGTGCCTTTCTGCTTATTTAACTCTCTGCTTTATATTCCCATAATGGTCTAATGTAAATAAAGTGGGTGATGTGGGGTGCTCTGTGAGACTGAATAAGGTAGAAAATGGGCAGTTACATAGATTGGATCCCTGAATAGCTTGTGAGAAGGCGAGTTGCAGTTACACAGCTGGTGAGCGATGCCCTGATCCTTTAGAACGCACTGGATGAATCGAAGGCCTGACCTCAAATCTCCCTTTTTGGCTCTGTCAGCTTTTCTCTGTCCTTACAGTTATTTTGGTTCTTGTCGTCGTCGCATCCCTGTTCCACTCTGATCTGATGAAGACTTTGCTTGTGACCTTGCTGTAGTATCATATAAGCTCTTCTCATTTCTTGTCCATCCCCACCCTCAATTTACTGATCTTAAGTTTCTAGGGCAGTAAAAATCTAATTCTCCTCAGAGTCAGAGCCTCATGAGTTTAATAACACACGGCCATTCTCATATTGCTGAAGACCCAACCATTTGAAGCAGAATGCTTTCAGTTGGTTTTGTCAATTCAGAAAATGATCACTTACTGATTTATCCTTCCTCTATGTATTTGATTTGAATGGCAGCGAGAGATGACAGAGATCTCTCGTGCACGGACTCACCCTGTAATGCCTGCTGCAGCTGCCGTGGGGTGAGAACAAAGCAGGGAACTGAGAACTTGTTCTGGGTCTCTCACATGTATGGCAGGGACCTAAGGACTGCACTGTCGCCTGCTGCGTCCTGGGGTGCCCATCAGCAGGAAGCTGGACTCCTACCAGGGCAGGACTCAGTCTACCCTGAAAGGGGCTGGAGGTTGCCCAATGACATTTGAATCATGGCGCCCAAAGCCTGCTCCTGGAATGTCCTTGCTTCTATATAAGGTCCAGAGTAAGTTAGAGATTGTATCACTGGAGTTTACCTGACGTCTTAATGATTATGGGTTGGTCGTTGCTGCCTTCGAGTTGAACAGAATCCGGGTGGTTGTGGTGTGAGTGCACAGGTCACTAGGCTTGTTGACACTGGCCGTTTTGGTGAGGCTTAGACAAGCGAGCGTAGAACCTGCAGGCTTCCCTTTCCTGTCAGGGCCACAGCCTGTTAAAGGGCACATGGACATTGATACTGCTTGGTCTAGTTTTTTTCTTTTCTAAAAGAAGGTTAGTTTGGTAAGCCAATGATAATGAAGGTCTTTTTTTGCAAATCTTTCGCACAAGCCCTATCCATGTGTGCAGCTAGAGAATGAATGCGTCCAGCTTGGAAAGGGGGTTCATTTCTTTGAATGAAGGTGGAAGTACTATTCAAACGAGTGGCAAAGTTGTAAATAGTACCAGGGTTAATATTCAGACAAAAAGCAGAGTGTGAAAAGGTGCATTTTGGGTGAATATAACTGGAGAAGGACTTTTGAACCATACATTCAACAAATGCATGGAAATGCATATTCTGAACAAACTAGAAATGAACTTCAAAATATTTTGCATAAAAACAAGCCATTTCTCATGTACTTTTTTCTTTTTAAAGATTTATTTGTCTATTGGAATGTCAGATATACAGAGAGGAGGACAGACAGAGAGGAAGATCTTCCGTCCGATCATTCACTCCCCAAGTGAGTGCAATGGCTGATGCTATGCTGAACCGAAGCCAGGATCCAGGAACTTCTTCCAGGTCTCCCACACGGGTGCAGGGTCCCAAGGCTTTGGGCCGTCCTCGACTGCTTTCGCAGGCCACAAGCAGGGAGCTGGAAGGGAAGTGGAGCTGCTGGGATTAGAACCGGTTCCCATATGGGATCTTGGTGCATTCAAGGCGAGGACTTGAGCTGCTAGCCCACGCTGCCGAGCCCTCGGCTAGTACTTTTTGAAGTCCCCTGGTATATATGTGACAGTTGCTTTCAGTGATGACATTGCTGTTGTTAACAATAATGATGCACATAGTGGACCTCCTCTAGGTATGACTTTCAGAATATTTTAGGTAAATACAAACATGGGCAGCAGATAACTGTATGATTAAATGTAATTGTCTTTCGGCATATTTTGTGATCAGGAATGAATTCAGAATGCAGAAGACGCTGGGGCCACAGAAGTTCAGTTTTTCTACGATGAAACTCAGCATGGAACGGAGACGCCGTGGTCAAGGCCATGGTGCCGTCTCAGGGTGAGAAGCAGCTGCGCTGCCCTCCCACGTGCTGTGCTTTCCCGTGGCTCACAGCACTCGCACTGCATGTCCCATCGTTTGAACGTCACTTCCTAGTGTCCTGCAGCCTGCTTCTTCAGACGTTTTTCTGTGTGTTGGGAAGCTAGCTCTGCTTGTGCTGTTTTCAGAGAAAAAAGAATAAAACCCTCAAGTTCAAGATCAAATAAGATCTGATGTTAGCCGGGTGGTTGTGAAAGACTGTATGTGACGGAAAGTACTTGGGAACAACACTTCAGACCATTCTAGCCCGATTTTTAAATAAATGCAAGTCAGTTTTTTAAAGATTTATTTTACTTTTATTGGAAAGTCAGATATAGAGAAAGAAGGAGAGACAGAGAAGATCTTCTGTCCGTTGATTCACTCCCCAAGTGGCTACAATGGCCAGAGCTGAGCCAATCTGAAGCCAGGAGCCCGGAACCTCTTCCTGGTTTCCCACACTGGTGCAGGGTCCTAAGGCTTTGGGCCGTCCTCCACTGCTTTCCCAGAGCACAAACAGGGAGCTGATGGGAAGCAGAGTTGCTGGGATTAGAACCGGCAGTGAGAAGGCAAGTGGGGCATGTGTGTGGGGTAGCCTGGTGCCCGCTCTGCCTCGGGGCTCTGTCCTGTGCCAGACATGACAGCCAGAGCCAGCCCAGCCCCACAACCCAAGGGCGACAAACACCCACCATGTTCCCCCACCAGACTCCTGGACCTCCACCCTTGTGCTGTTCACGGCCAGGGGCCACAGTGCACACGGCCAGCCCACCAGCTGCTGGACTTCCCCGTCACCTCCTTTTTCTTTTTAGATTTTTTCAAATACAAGTGGAAAAGCAGAGTTACAGAGACGAGAGACAACTAGAGATAAAGATATAGAGAGTCACCTGCTGATTCTCTCCCTGAATGGCCACAACGTCCTCTGCAGCTTTCCCAGGCCATCAGCAGGGAGCTGGATGGAATGTGGAGGCTTGCTGGGTTCATGCTGCAAGCTGCTATCCAGTTGTCCCAACAGCTTTGTGGAACAGAGCCGGCTTCCTCCATGGATTGTTTTCAGGTTTCTTGTCAAAGATGAGTTGTGTGTCCATGTGTGGGCTCCCTTGTGGTGTGTCTCTTCTGTTCCGCTGATCTTCTTCTCTGTTTCTGTACCAGTACCAGACTGTCTGATGACCACTCAGGGTAGTTTTGGCTATTTGTTGTCTCTTGTGATTGCAGATGAACTTTTGTATATTTTCTATTTCTGAGAAGAATGTAGTTGGGATTTTGTTTGGCATTGCATTGAACCTGTATATCACTTTTGATAATACATGTATTTTGAAGATGCTGATCTTGCCAATCCAGGAACATGATAAGTTTCTCCATGTTTCAATATCTTCTTCTCTTTCCTTTTTAAATGTCGTATGGTTTTCATCATGGAGGTCCTCTGCATAGTTAGTTAGCTTAATTGCAATGTATTTCAGATTGCTCTCCGCAATTTGAAAAGGGCCTGTAGTTAGAATTTCTTTCTCAGCCACGGAGTTATTTGTGTACACTGGCGCCATCGATTTGTCTTCACTCATTTTGTGTCCTGCTAGCCTGTCAGTCTCTGATGAGTTCCAGTAGTGTCGACTGAGGTTTTTGTTTCTCCTGTGTAGAGAATCGTGTCATCTGCAATAGAGATCATTTTGGTTCCTCGCTTCCAATTTGGATTCCTTCAATTCCTTTTCCTTGCTAATAGCTCTGGCAAGGACTTCCAATACATGTTGAAGAGTAGTGGTGACAGTGGCCATCCCTGTCTCATTCCAGATTTTAGTGGAAAGGCTTCCAATCTTTTCCCAGTTGGAAGGGTGCTGGCATTGGGTTTTTCCTAAGTTGCTTTGATTTCATAAGTTGCTTTGAATGTTCCTTCTATGCCTATGTTGCTTAGGGTTTTCAGCATGAAGTGGTGTTGAATTGTATCAAATGCCTTCTCTGCATCTATTGAGAGGATCATATGGTTTTTATTTTTCATTTCATTGATGTGATGTATTACATTTCTTGAATTGTGGATGTTGAATCATCCCTGCATGCCTGGGATGAATCCCACCTGGTCCAGGTGAATGATCAGCCTGATGTACTGTTGGATCATGTGGGCTAGTGTTTTTTTTTTTCTTATAAAGATTTATTTATTTATTGGAAAGTCAGATATACAGAGAGGAAGATCTTCCGTCCGATGATTCACTCCCCAAGTGAGCACAATGGCTGATGCTATGCCGAACCAAAGCCAGGATCCAGGAACTTCTTCCAGGTCTCCCACACGGGTGCAGTGTCCCAAGGCTTTGGGCCGTCCTGGACTGCTTTCGCAGGCCACAAGCAGGGAGCTGGAAGGGAAGTGGAGCTGCCAGGATTAGAACTGGCTCCCATATGGATTCCCGGGCGTTCAAGGCGAGGACTTGGGCTGCTAGGCCATGCCGCCGGGCCCTCAGCTAGTGTTTTGTTGAGGATCTTTTCATCTATGTTCATCAAGGATTTTGGTCTGTAGTTCTCTTTTTCTGTTGTTTCTCTATGTGGGTTTGGAATTAAGGTGATAGTGGCTTCATAGAAATGGTTTGGAAGAATTGCCTCTCTTTCTATAGTTTGGAAAAGCTTGTGGAGGACTGGGGCCAGTTCCTCTTGGTGTGTTTGGGAGAGTTCAGCAGTGGTGCCGTGTGGTCCAGTACTTTTCTTGTTTGGGAGTGCTTTAAGTACTGATTCAATCTCAGTGCATGTTATAGGTCTATTTAGATTGTTAAGTGCTTCTTGATTCAGTCTTGGTGGTTTGTATGTGTCCAAACATCTATCCATGTCTACTAGCTCTTCTGATTTGTTTCCGTAGAGTTGCTTGTGATAGTTTGTAAGAATTGTCTGTCTGTCTGAGGTATCAGTTGTTATGTTTCCTTTCTGATGTCTGATGCTATTGATGTGTATCTTCTCCCTCCTTGTTTTGAAGAGTTGTGCTAGTGGGGAGTGTATTTTGTTGATTTTCTCAAAGAACCAGCTCTTTGATGCATTGAGCTGATGAACTGTAGTCTTGGTGTCTCTTTGGTTTATTTCCTCCCCTATTTTGATGATTTCTTTTTCCTTCATGATCTTGGGATTGCTTGCTGTTGTTGGTCTGGTTTGTCTGACTCCTGTAAGGAGAGTGGATTTACTTGATGCTTTTCTAGTTTCTGAATGTAAGCATGGATTGAGATGAATTTTGACACTGGCTTGATTGTGTCTCATCAGTTTTGATCTGTTGTGTTGGTGTCTTCATTGGTTTCATGCAATTTTAAAATCTCCTGTTTCATTTCCCCTCTAATCCATTGCTGTTTTAGTATCATATTATTCAGCCTCCATGTGTTTGCAAGTCTTCTTGACTGTTTTGACTTCTTGGTCTCTAGCTCACTCCATGATGTTCAGAACAGATGCATGGTATAATTTTGATTTTATTTATGTTTGCTGAGGCTTGTTTTGTGACCTATCACTCAGTCTATTCTGCAGAATATTCCCTGTACTGTTGAGAAAAATGGTGTACTCTGTCATTGTGAAGAAAGGTTCGATAGATATCAACTAAGTCCATTTGCTGTAGAGTTTGGGTGAGTTCTGTTGTTTTGATGCTGAGTTCCTGGTATTTTTCCTTTTTTTTCTTTTTTAAATCTGTGCATTGATGTTACTGCGTATTAAAGTCACTGAGTGTAATTGTATTGGGGATTGTATCTCCCTTGATGTTCATTCATGTTTGTTTTATGCAGCTAGTTGCTTTTGCATTTGGTGTATATGTATTTCTTCTGGTGATCTGTCCTTGCTGAATGGATTCTTTGATCATTATAAGGTATCCTTCTTCTTCTTTTTAATGTTTCTCACATCGATGTCTATATCATCCGATATAAGAATGCCTATCCTCACATGTTTTTCTTTACCATTTGCTTGAAATATCTTCTTTCAGCCTTTCACCTTGAGTTTCCTCCGATCTTTGTTAGTGAGATGTGTCTCCTAGAAGCAGCAGCTAGATGGGTTTTGTTTTTTGATTCAGTCCTTGAATCTGTGACATTTAATTGATGAGTTGAAGCCATTTACATTCAATGCTAGTATGGCTAGGTGGCAATTTGGTTCTGAAGGCTTCCAATTTCGGAGGCTAAGTGCCGCCCCCGCATATACCAGTAGATGCCAAATTGATTTTGTTCATCACTCAGACTGTGGCATTGTTGCCACATTCCAGCTCAAAATCCAATGAGGGGTGTCGTCCACCCGAGTTGGATCAGACATCTACCAGTGTGTGGTATGAGCTGTCACAGAATGTCCTGGTCCTCAGAGAGCTCTTGTGTGTTTCAGGGATTGCTGAGACCTAGGTAGCGTATTGTGCACCTACAGTTTAGAGTAGTTTGGCACAGGTAGGGATTTTCACCAAAGAGACCCCAGGCTGTCTGGCCTCCAGCAGGAGATATTGAGTGCTTGAGAGAAGACACATAGCAGGCAAGGAGCAGAAGCAGCCGGCCAGGGCGTGGCCAGCAGGGTCTTCCTGCAGTGAACTGGTGACAGGAGGGGAGAGTGCATTGGCCTCAGGAGCCGAGGAGGAAGAGGTGCCCCCACCGCAGGTGTGGGACCCTGCACATGAGGGAGGGGTGGTCCTGTCTTCCCTGAGCACAGGTGAATGTCCCCGCTGCCCGGTGCTGCCCACAGAGGTGTCAGCCTCCCGCGTGTGCCTCTGGCCCAGCCCTGGTGCTTGTGGAGCTTTGTTTGGGGACTAAAGCAGGAGCTGACTTTCCTTGTCCTTGTCATCTAACCAACAGGCCCCTGCCAGCTTTGCACCCTGGGTCTCTCTGCACTGCAGTGCAGGCCACGCCTCCCGCTCCAAGGCCCTTTGCAGGTGAAGAGTCAGTCACCATCAGTGCTCAGGGTCCAGCGAGGGAGTCAAGGGACCACCACGCCATGGCGCAGCAAGACCACCTGACAGCACGCAAGATGGGACAGAAAAGCCAGCATGCATGGTGGAGGTAAGGAGACTGTTTTATTACAAGACCCCAAGAGGTGTAGTTCATGTTCTCCCCTCACATATTGACCACGGTCCTCATGGTGTCCAGGGCAGATGAGTTAAAAAATTCTTAAATTTGTACAAAATTCCATATATATATATAACGTAACAGTCAAAATGCCAACAACAGTATACAAGCAACGTTTCCACAACAGTGGCTATTTCTTTTTTTTTTTTTTATTGTTGTTTACATTGTATTATGTGGTACAGTTTTATAGGCGCTGGGGATTCCCCCCACCCCTCCCATACCCCTCCCCCCATGGTGGATTCCTCCACCTTGATGCATAACCACAGTTCAAGTTCAGTTGAGATTCGTTCCTTGCAAACACATATCTAGCATAAAGTCCAGCATCTTATTGTCCAGATAAGTTCCGTGGTCTCTTGGGGAGACCTTCTCTAGTCTGAAGATAGGGCTAACAGAGTAAAGATCCGGTCAGTTAAAAGCCAGATGAGCGAATCCCAAAAGATTAGATACCACATGTTTGCCTTGATTTAACTTGTAATTTTTGTTTGGTTGTTGGTTATTCTTTGAACCTGTCATTGATACTGTCTCAACCCAGATGTTTCGAAGAATGGAACTTGCATTATTTTTAACATATTGTTTACCCAATACTATGTCAATTAATTCCATAATGTTGTATATTGATACTGAGGTTTTGTTGGGGCTTTTAACAGTGGCTATTTCAAAACTATGTGCAATAAATGTAATACATTATCTCTAAAAATAGCGTTTTATAAATTTTTTT
Organism: Ochotona curzoniae; assembly: GCF_017591425.1. Lineage (NCBI taxonomy): Eukaryota > Metazoa > Chordata > Mammalia > Lagomorpha > Ochotonidae > Ochotona > Ochotona curzoniae. The sequence goes on from NW_024466464.1 coordinate 31,591, forward strand.
TTTCTTTATACTCTTACTTAGTTGATTAGGGTCCTGAGGGTCAAGGGCTACAGGGCGAAAGTGGGTAATAGCATTATTTCCACACTAATGTTATAATTTGTCCGTGTATCTGGGGTCAGGGGAGTAACAACGGGCAAAGCCCCACCCAACCTACCACCCATGCCAGATCCCCAAGGGGAGGCGCGCTCCGAGGGTCCTGCTCAAACAGTTTTGGTAGTTCATCAGTTCTGGATTGCTGCCAGTCTCGCAGTTCCAATCGCAAGGAAACCTATTCAGAGTCCACTGGCGGACAGTCTCTTGGTGGTTGGGCTTCTAAGATCAGCAGTTCTGTTGGAGGGATCTCCAAAGAAACTTCCTCTGAGATGATCCCAGACCTGATTCTTGCGTGAGTTTGCTAGTACAGAGTCCAGCACTGTCCGTCACCCCAGTCAGCTTATGCACATGCTGGTCGTTAAGCTTGCTGGGTCCATTCTGTTTCCAGCCCTGTCTTCCTCATAAACCAACGAGTGTGTTGTAGTCCAGCTGAATCCTATCCACTTCCTATTCAGTCCTCCCGCGAACCAGTGGGAGCTGCAGCCTAGTTTGAGCGACTCCCCGTAGCCCCCCCCCAATTCTGCCCCCTATTTCAAAACGATGTGCAATAAATTTAATAAATTATCTCTAAAAATAGCGTTTAAAAAATATTTTTCTAGGAAAATATATCTTAATATGTATACATTATGTGAGAGCTAAATATGGAATATGCACTCCATTAGAAGTATGAGTAAAATTTGGGTGAGTGCAATTCACCCAAATGATGGGTTCAAGAGTGGGACCCCTCTGATGGTTTTTGACCGTGGGGAGCAGATAGTTGGAAACTGAGTGACTAAATCAATAAAGGAGTAGGGCTGCAGCTGCTGTCTCAGGGGAGGAGATCAGTTGTGCCAGTTTGATGGAGTGTCGGGCCAGGATGGAAGTGGATAGAAGGCCTGTCCCACCGCACAGCCCCGGGAGTGCCCACAGCTGGCAGGAGTACTTGGCGGGGACGCTGTTGTTGAAGAGTCTGGGTTGTTCCAGACTGTCGGCCAGCAGGCCTGTCGCCTGTCTCGCAGTGGCCCTTGGTGTCTGGACTGCTGCTGTTGCTGAAGAACGTCTCCCCTGGGCTCACCGACCTGGAAGCAGGAGAGACCCAGTCAGACGTGACTCGCAGCCAGTTCAGTCCCCACGGGTGGGCTGGGAGACAGACTCCCTGGCGCCCTGGCCCTTGGTTCTGAACTCTGGTCTTTGTCAGCCATCCTCGGCCTGTCAGTGGGGGTCCCTGACTCTGGGCCTGAGGTGGGCCACTCGCCAACAGGAGAGCCCATGCCCAATCCCCGACCCTAACCACTCAGCTCACAGCCCAAGGTGCGTCCTTTCCCAGCCCCCATCCCTGACAGGAACTGATGAGTCAGGGGTGACCACCACGCAGGATGTTGCTGTGCTTACCCTTCCGCGTTCTGGCAAATTCCATGAGCATAGGAATACTTGGAAAGTAGATAGAGATGTTTAGCTGGTGCCCTCCCCACCCCAAAGGAGAGTCATGCATGCATGTCCCCCATGAGAGCTGCCACACAATTGTGCAGCTGCACTGGCCATGCTGGAGGTGTTGCTGGGGTGGAAGCTTGCAGGAGGGGACAAGGCGGCAGGGGTGGGAGTCAGGGGCCAGCATTGATGCTGGAGTGGACAACGTAGTGAGGGTTGTTGGAAAGTGAGTGTGGGTGACTGCAGAGCACGGCAGAATTGAATGGGAGGTGTGGACATGCACACAGTCCCATCCAATCATCAAATCATCTCCCACTGTGGATCTGGACCAGGTTTAGAAAGGTGGGGCTGACAAAAGGGAGTGCAGCTCAGGGTGCCCCCAGATCTCCCAGACTGGAGACAGCCCCCTCCCAGCCCACCCCGAGGACCTGCACGCACCTGCCCTCTGGCCGGTGACCACTGGTGTCAGTGCAGCAGCTTAGGCTAGGAGGGCCCGGTCTCGCCCCCACACCCAGAGCTCTGGGTCATAGGCTTGGATCTGGAAAGACAAACGTTCCCTCAGAGGCTCTTCCCTGGCCCTTCTTGCCTGTCCCCACATCCCAAGCCCGGGCCCTGCAGCCCTGCTCCTGGGTCCTGCTCAAGCCGCCCCAGCCTCACCCACCTCCTCACACTCCTCCAGGGTGACCCAGGCCTTCCAGCCCATGCAGCGCATGAACTGCAGGCGCAGGTGGTCGAAGAGGGGCCGCTGGGCGTCATCCTTGCCGAAGAGGAAGGACAAGATGGCCTGCTTGGGAGGCTCGTCGTCCTCTTCGTCCTCCTCCATGTCGTTGGCCAGGTAGCTGGGAAAAGAAGCCCATCTCTTTGCGCGGGCCCAGCGGGAAGACCTCTGGCCAAGCTCAGCTTCTGCATGGGAGCCCTCAGTGCCCCTGTAGCTGGACAGGAACTGGCAGAGAATGCCTCCCTCCTGGGCCCTGGGCACTGCATCCCTGCCCTCCCCCTCCCCACCCCTTCACCATGATGCAGGTGCACACACCTCCCCAACGACACAGACGTGCCCCCAAGGGCAGACACAGCGTGTCCATCCACTCCCGTGCACTCATTCCACATGCAGCTTGTAGTTCCACATTCCCTGTCACACTCTCTGACCCATGGCATGTACCAGGCAAGGCCTTGTGCAGAGTGAATGAGGTGCCACAAAAGGGCAGGAGCTGAGCTGTCATCTTACACTCAAGTAGGGCCAAGCCTGTAAGAGCCTGTGGGCACTGTGACGTGACCCTGCCACACGGGCCTGGGCCCAGCAGGTCAGGGATCAGAAAGGGTCCCCCCGGAATTGGGCTGGGCAGCAGCGCTGGGAGGCCAGAGAAGCAGAGGGAGGGTGTGGTGTTGGAGCTGACTCTGCTGTTGCAGGTGGAGGGAGGACTCAGTCCTGTGTGTTCCAGGGCAGAGAGTCGGGAAGCAGAATACTCACAGAGCTACGAAGAAATGGATGCGCCTGTACTGCCAGGAGAAGAGGCCAGCTCGGCCGAGGTAGGCGACGACCATGGCCAGCAGGTACTGAGGGAGAGAGGGCAGCACGACACGAGTCATGACTTGACGAGAATCAGGACAGGGTGGTGGGGATTGGGGCAGTGGGCTGTTGCCACTCAGTGTAGCCTTGCCACTGCCAGGGCCCTGTGTGAGGGCAGCTGGGGTTCCCAGGGCTCTGGAGGAGCAGGAAGCTGGGCACCTGGGCCCTGATCATCAGGGATGCCCACGAGAGTTGTGACATCCAGGCTGGCCTGACCTGGGGCCTGGCACAGAGGCAGCAGTCTCAGTGGGGAGCAGAGATGCCACAGGCTCCGTCATACATGCGGGGCCCGTCAGGAAAGGGCAGGCACTGTGTGTGTGTGCTGGGTGGAGGCACGTGCAGGAGCAGATGACTGCAGGGGTGCTATGCCCTGTGTCCCCCAACCCAATCTATCCCCGTGTGTCGGGCCCACTCACCTTGTCAGATACTCTGAGCTGCTTGTCCCAGGCCAGGAACTGCTTGACCACGGGATCCTCTGGGGAAAGGGGCCAGTGTGTTAGACTGAGAAGCAGGCGGGCCCTGGCCTCTTCTGGGGAAGTGTCAGGTCAGAGCCAAGGGTCCAGCAGCCATGCAGAGGCTGGGCACATGTGGCTGGCAAGCAAGGGTCTGTGGCTGCCAGTGAGGAAGGGCTTGGTCCAGCATGGATGTGTGTCCTGGGCCTGGGCACATGCCCGTGGCTGCCCAAGAGCCATTGAGGCCTGTTTCAGTCTGTATGGGGTGATCAGTGGGAGGCAGCCCAGCATTTACATTGAGCCCGGCATCTCCGCAGCCCCGCTGGTGGACATGGGCAGCAAGAGCTCATGTGTATCAGAGAGGCTGGCAGATCCAGGGCTCTCCCCAGGCCCCCAGTCTCTCTGGCTACACACGCGAGGCTCCATCCAGGTCCCCCAGGACCTGTCCCTTCCCACCTAATCACACCGTCCGCCCCGCAAGGTACCCAGTCTCATGCCCTACCGAGCAGCCTGTTGAAGACCTTGTGGTGCTCAGGCAGCACCGTCGACACACGCTGCTTCTTGAGCCTCATCTTCAGCCCCAGGAGCCACTCCACAGCCCAGCTCTCCTTGGGCCTTGTGCGCTTCTTTATCAGCGCCTTTGGGTTGTGCTGCGAAGCCTGCTCGCCCTGCAGGTCCAAGGCCTGGTGCCCCTGCAGCACAGGTGTCACCTCCGTCTCGGAGTCAGAGCCCGAGATGGAGAAGGCTGTGGACCAAGGCCTCTTTGTGCTGCCGGCAGAACTCTGGGGCTGGGAGCTGGTGTCCACGTGTGGGGCTGTGGGAAGGAATAGGCTCTGTCGTGACGGGCCATCTCTAGTCTTGGCCCCCACAGAATAACTGAAAGCTGCCATGCTCCCCAGCCCCAGCTTGGGGCCTCCTCCTGAGGCCGCCTGCTCCTTGACACATGGCACACTTGGTACCACTCCCAACACCCAACATTGCCCAGCCTGTCTTCTAGCCTGTAATGGAAGCCAGGACACCTGCCCCATTCCCAATCCCCCCACTGCCGTGCCTAGCTCCCTGGGGTTGTGTCCTTGTGGGCATCCTGGTCTCCTCTTGGAGGCCTCTCCTCCAATCCTGACCCCCCGAGGCCTTCTTTGCCATCACACTTGTCCTCAGCTCCCTAGGACTGCTGCCACCCTCCTCCTCCCCAGTGAGATTGTGAGTCACCTGCTCCCTCGGGCCCCTCATCTGGTGGTCCTGGGACCTCATCATCCACCAGCGCCTCCAGGGGACAGTCCTCGATCTGGGGGTCCGGTTCGCAGCTGGCCATGGTCTTTCTCAAAACCGTGGCTCCCTGTTGCGGACCCACACCCTGATCTCTCTCAGTCCTTCCCGATCAAGCCTGGCTGGCTCAAGCGCACCGTGTCGTATCTTCCTCAGCGTGGGAGTCAACACTGAAGCCCAGCTCGGAGAAGATGCTGTTAGCCAGTGCTGGCAGGTGCCAGTGAGTGTGGCCCCTCCAATCAGGAGGGGCGGAATCCTCTGATGTCATCTGTTATTCCAACCTGGCAACCAGCTCGAAGCATCGCAGGAGTAACTGCCATACCTGCCTGACACCTGACCCTGTGTGGACCATTTGTTTGGTTGACCCAGGACCCCATCTCTGACCACACTGTCCACAGCCACACTCCAGGCCTCTGGCCTCCCTACTCATCCACTACAAGTCTGATAAAATGATTTTATTTTGGTGTTGATGATGTAGTTGAGATGGATCCATGTCCATGTGTACCAGTGTATCCCATGGGAAGGGTGGAGGAATAGGCTCCCGTGCATGACACCATCGCTTCTGATGTTCATTTTGTTCTCTTTGTTCTTGGGGAAAGGGAAGAAGAAGAGGTGAAGCCATACCCAGCATCCTAACCGCATGAGTGCCGGGGGGTGGAGGACAGCCACCCCATATCATCCCAGGGTCCCAGATGTGGATCAGGGTGTGAGGGCACTGCGCAAGGGGTTGTGATAGTTCTGAAAGGCTGTTGGTTTTGTTGCTGCAAGAATGAGGAAATTCTTCCAAGGTCCACTGGCTGACATTGTCCACCTGAGAGTGTCCGTTTGCCCCGATGCTTGATGCTAAAGCCTGGTTTGGAGAGTTGTCCGATTGGTTCTGTCTCCCATCGTCTACATGGTACTCAATGTCCTCTGCAGACCTGGGTGAGCTGCCATCTGCCCCAAGTGCATCTGGGCATGCTGTCCACTGCTCAGGCTTAGCAAGTGAGGAGGCCCAGTTCTCCAAAATCCATGAGATCTAGTTTCTGTTGGTGAGAGATGTGTCCTGTTGGCAAGAAACAGATGTGTTTGTTTTTCTTTTAGATCTAGTCTACTGATCTATGACGTTTGATTGAGGAGTTGAAGCCATTTCTCTTCAGTGTTAGTGTAAATGGGTGGTAATTTGGTCCTGTCATTTTAGCAATGGGTTGTTCATTGATTGAGTCTTCTGTTGTTCTTTTCCTGGGATGTTCTTGGTTTTGGTGGGTGGTATTCCTTTACTCTGTCAAGAGAACCTGTTTAAGTCTTCTGTGTAGTGCAGTTTTGGAAGAGGCAAATTCTTTTCCCTTTTCTTTGCTTTGGAAGCATTTTATTTCATTTGTGAAGACAAAATTTAGCTGGGTATGACATCGTGGGCTGACCATTTTGTGCTTTGAGGATTGGGAAGATGTTGCTCCATTCTCTTCTGGCCAGTAGAGTTTCCTGTGAGAGGTCTTCTGTGAGTTTAATTGCCATTTTTCTTTCTTTTTTTTTTTTCTTTTCTGTTTGTTCTTTTGTTTTGTTTTGTTTTTATTAATTACATTGTTTTATGTGACACAGTTTTACAGGTTCTGGGATTCCCCCACCCCTCTGCCCATGGTGGATTCCTCCACCTTGTTGCATGACCAGAGTTCAAGTTCAGTTGAGATTCTTTCTTTGCAAGCATATACCCAGCATAGAGTCCAGCCCCTTGTACTCTAGAGAAGTTGAACGGCTTGTTGGGGAGACCTTCTGTGGTCTGAAGGGAGAGCCAGCAGAGTATCATCCCAATCCATTAAAAGCCGCAACATAATATCAGCAAAAATTGATACCATTATGGAATCAACTGACATAGTATTGAGTAACCAATATGTTAAAAAAAAAAAAAAAGAATGCAAGTTCTTCACCACGTCCTGTGACTACTTCATTGACATTTCCATTTTAGTTTATATACAGCCGGGTTCTATACATCTCAAAATGGCTCTAGATTACTGTTCAGCTGTCTTGTGTCTATTTTCATTCTAATATTTAGTCATGTTTTGTGGTGAAGATCGCTTTTGGTTAAGCGTGTTGGGAGTTCTGTGCACTTCCTGGGTGTTGTTTTCTAATTCTTTCACAGGATTAGGGAAAATTTCCCTATTATTTGGTTGAATACACCTTGAACCCCAGCTTCCCTTTCCATACCTCCTGGGATACCCATGACTTTTGTTTTCTTTATTTGTGATAATCTTCACAGGGGTGATTAGGGCAAGAAAGGGTCAAGGGCTACAGGAAAATGGGTAAGGCTATGCTTTGCTCAATGTTTTTCACCCAAACCCTTTTTTTGAATTAATTAGGTTGCATTATGTGACACAGTTTCATAGGCTCTGGGATTCCCCCCAATCCCTCCCCTTGCCCTCCGCTCAGTGTGGATTCCTCCACCTTGTTGCAGTACTACAGTTCAAGTTAAGTCCAGATTCTTTCATTGCAATCATACACCAAGCATAGAGTCCAGCATCTTATTGTCCAGATACATTCAGCAGTTTGTTGGGGAGACCTTCTCTGGTCTAAAGGTAGAGCTGGCAGAATGTCATCCCTATCAATTGAAAGCCCCAGCACAACATCAACGACAGTTTGCAACATTATGGAATGAATTGACATGGTATTGAGTCATCAATATGCTAAAACAATGCAAGTTCTTAACCACATCCTGTGACTACTTCATTGACATTTCAATTTTTGTTGATACACAGGACCGGCTGCTATACACCTTGAAGTGGCTATCGGGTGCTTTCAGCTGTCTCGTGTCTATTTTCATTTTAGTATTAGGCAGTTTACAGTGTTGAAGCATAATTTTGCTGAACTTGGCAGATTTTAGGATAGTCTAAACTGGCTTGTAACTTCAACAAGGCATTTGTCAACAGTTGAGGTGCAGAAGCGTTTTAGGAGGGGTGTGCAGAGAAATCTCCAATCCCCTAGTGAGGAGTAACTAATCATTTGTTTCCTGACTTGTAAGGTATATGTGGATCCATGCTGACCATTTCCTGTCTGGTTCTAAGCTTTGCTTGTATTTCTGTGTATCTATTCTAGTTTTCTTGGGGGTGGGGGCAGTGGATCCGGAGCGACCCTGATGGTCGTTGCAAGAGAGGGTGGGGATCCAAGTAGGAACTAAGTAAGGACCAGAAAAAGCTGCTCTGCCTGGTCCCGAAGGAAGCCTACTGTTGTTGTGTTTCTGCAGACGACTCTGGGCTCCTGGCTGTTGTTCCGAGGACCTTGGATCATGTGAGGAAGGATTTGTGCTTCTTCCATGCCATGTAGCAGATCCAGACGGGGCTGGGTGACCTCGGAGTTCTCGGCCTCCAGAGGCACTGCCATTCCGCGTGTTCTCCTTGGCTGTTGGGATGAAGTCCTTGGTGCCCGTACTGATAGTCCTTTGTGAGGATTCGAGAGTCTTGAGGGTTATCCCTCATATTCTTTTTCTTTTGTTTTTTTTTTCTGGTGACTTTTTCAGTTGTCTCTCTTTTTGAAAATAATTATTAATTACATTGCATTATGTGACACAGTGTTGTGGGCACTGGGAATCACCCCACCCCTCCATGAACAGACCATGTTTCACCCAATGAACAGACCACGGAACCTGCACTTCTGTGCATGGTTAGTGTTCTGAGATGAGCAGTTGAGTTGGAGGAATCCCCAGCGATAGTTCGTCTGAGGTGATTCCAGGATAGAATCTTGTGTGTGCATGCCAGTACAGGGTCTGGCACGGTTTGTCACCCGAGTCAGCTTATGCATATGCTGGTGGTTGCAATTGCTGGGTCAATTTCCTTTCCAGCGCTGTCTTCCACATGAACCAAATGGTGTTGCAGTCCATCCTGATTCTGCCCAGCACACACTCGGCCCTCAGGGGAAAAAAAAAATCATTGGGAATTTCAGCCTAGTCATAGCAACCCGCAATAACCCCCACCAGGCCCATCCCCTGCCCTGGTGTCCGTGCTTGCCAGTATGTACAGCAAACTGGCCCAGCCTGTCCCACATCCCATTCAACTCTCATGCATGTCAGTGGGCATTGAAGCCTAGTTCAACCCAACCAGCTCCACTCTCCAGCCCCCACACATTCTGGTGAGTGCCACTCTGTCCAGCCAGGTCTGCCCCAGTCCTGGTTTTCAGGACTGGTTTTCTAGTGGGAATGGTGACCCAAGAGGGAGGGGCCCATCATTTATTACTGTCCTGGGCCTACTTCTGGATCATGCAGTTTCCAGGTGGTTGTGCAGTTTAGCTTGACAGAATTAGCCCCCAGTGCCAGCATGTTCGTCTGAAGCTGTGGCAAAGCCCAACCAACCCTCACCCATTGTGCTGTATGCTTGCACCAGTAGGGACAGTCAGCCCAGCCTGGCTCTTCCCTGATCTGGCTTACATGAGGCCACAGGTGTTGTAGCCCTGTCCAGTTTGGTGTGCCTGCATCGCAACTGATGGTCTGCAGTGGGAGTGGCTGTCCAGCAGGGGAGCCATCCACTTTTCCCTTCCAGCTTTGCCCTTGCCTCCCCTGGTTCTCACGTGTGCTGATTGGGTATTGCAGCCCAGTCTGGCATAGCCCACCTTGTCTTGGCATTTGCCAGTGGGTGTTCTAGCCTGGCCCCGGCTGACCGAACCCTACTTCCAGCTGGTGAGCATTACAATGTAGCCCAGCCAGGTAGGCACCCAATCCCAGCTGTACTGTGTACTGGTATGTGTTGTGACGAGGTGTGGCCTGACCCACACTCTGTCCTGGTGCTCAGATTCACCAGTGGGTGGTGTGCACTGGTTCAGCCTAATCTGCCACCAGCCTATGGCAAATATATGTTGTTGGGTACCTTTCCCTTGCTGGGTCTGGTTCTGGAATGCACCTTATTGTGGTTCTTGCGCTCACCTGCTGGGACTGTGTTCTGTCAGAATGGTATCCAAACTCCTCCATGAGAATCTCTCCCAAAGCCAATTTCTTGCACACTGTTGGGTCAGTGGGCTTACACTATTTTATCTAACTCCTTAGATCTGCCAGAAACAATGGCCTTTCCAGGCTGGCCTACAAAGCATTCCAATTCTTTTTATATTTTAAACTATATGTTCATTTTGATTTCAAAATCATACACAAAGAGGAAGAGAAGTAAAGAGAACTATCTTCTGTCCAATGATTCACTCCCCAAGTGAGCACAATGGCCAGAGCTGCACTGATCCCAATCAGGAGCCCAGATCCCCTTGCGGGTCTACCATGTGGGTGCAGGGTCCCAAGGCTTTGTGCTGTCCTTGATTGCTTTCCCCAACAATAAGCCGGGAGCTGGATGAGAAGCAGGGCTGCCAGAATGAGAACCAGCACCCCTATGGGATCCTGGTGCCTTCAAGGCAAAGACTTTAGGCATTGGGCCAAGGCGCTGTGCCCTCCAGTTCTTACTGTTGCAGGTTTCAGCACAGCCAAGGCTCGTTCCTCACGAGACTCAGTTGGGGCAGAGACCTAGGCTACTCCATCCTACATGTACCCTGGTCCTGCAGAGCACCAGTTCCTGCGCTGGCTCTTGCAGGCACTAGTTGGTGCTAGAGCCCAACCAAGTTTGGCACACACCCCCAGACGTGTCCACACACATGCTGAGGGATACTGCAGACCTGTCCAGCCCAGTTTGCCACCCCAATTCTGGCTCTTGCACTCTCCAGTGGGAACCGTACCCTAGCTGGGGCATCCTCTTACCTTCCCGAGAAGACCTGCTCCCAGCCATAGAGCTTGGATGTGCCAGTGCATGCTCTGACCCAGCCTGGCGTAACCCATCACCCATCTTGGCCTTTCCCATCAGATGCTGCAGCCTAACCAGGTGAGCCAGCCCAAGGCTCAATTCTTATGGGGACTGGGGGTGGGTGCAACCTAGCCTAGTCAAGTCTGGTGCCATCCCAGGCTTTCATGCTACAAGTTGCTATGATAGCCTAACCTACTAGCACACAATGCATCTCCTGGAATCCTGCATATGCTAGTGTGCCACGATTTTCTCTGGCCCTGCCACATGCACCAGTTACCCCTCCACCAGAAATTTACGTGTGTGTGTGTGTGTGTGTGTGTGTGTGTGTGTGTGTGTGTTGCTACAGGTGTTGCATCCTGGATGAGCTGGGTCTGTTCCCAACCCTGAGTTTCCATGAGTGCCAGCGGGTTCCTTTGTCATGCCTAGCTCAATGCATGGCTAGCCTAACTCCTGAGCAAACCAGTGAGTATTGCAATTGCACATAGGTGAGTCCAGAGAGACCTAACTCAGTCTTCCTCAGACTTGGTTCTCTAGCCTGTTAGTATAATCATGCAACCTAATATTATCAGTCCCAATTTCTATCTTCAGAGGCAGGTGCTGTGCTCTCGTGGTGCCAGGTTGGGGCCATGTTGTTTGTGCCTCAGCTGGCGGCTAGGTTGCAGGCTGGATGGCCACGCTGCTGGGAGCTGAATTGAGGCTCTTGTGCCATCTGGTCCTCCTCAACCTACATTGCCCGACTGATAGGGCAGCATGCACAAAACCAAACAACACACAAAACATTCCATGCACAGGCTACCGTGAGGGAAGTGGAAAGCAATGGCTCCCTCCCTCCCTCCTGAGCATGTGCCTCTGAGCCAGCCCCCTCCTTGCCCCCTTCCCCACAAACACAGAAGATCTCACAGAGATGTCAGTTCATGTCCCGGCTGCTGTGTTTCCCTTGCAGCTGCGTGAACACAACCTGGGAAGCTGCAGCAGTAGATAGCCGAATGGTCACCTGTGCAGGAGACCCTGATGAAGTTCTGGAATGTGGGCTTCTCCCTGGGACAGTGCTGGCTGTTGCAGCCCTCAGGGAAGGAAGCCAGCAGATGGAAGCTTTCTCTCTGTCTGTCCCTCTGTCCCTCTCTGTAGCTCTGTGTTTGTGATCAAGAAGTCCATGTTTGGAAGCTCTGGAGTTGGCAGGAGCTCCCGTTTGTACTTCCCCATACTCTGGCAGCTCCCTGGCCCTGTCTTCACAGAGGGTGTCTGGTGCGTCCTATCAAACCCTGTTGCTCCGTTCAGAGGAGCACATAGAGCACGACTGTGTAAAGAGAGAGAGGAAGCCTGCTGAGCCTAGGGGACAGGTGGGGACTGTCACCAAAGAGAGCACAGGCTGCCTGGCCTCCAGCAGGAAGTATGGAGTGCTGGATGAGCAGACCTAGCAGGCAAGGAGCAGAAGCTGCCAGCCAGGGTGTGGCCAGCAGGGTCTTCCTGCAGTGAACTGGTGACAGGAGGGGAGAGTGCATTGGCCTCAGGAGCCGAGGAGGAAGAGGTGCCCCCCACCGCAGGTGTGGGACCCTGCACATGAGGGAGGGGTGGTCCTGTCTTCCCTGAGCACAGGTGAATGTCCCCGCTGCCCATTGTTGCCCACAGAGGTGTCAGCCTCCCGCGTGTGCCTCTGGCCCAGCCCTGGTGCTTGTGGAGCTTTGTTTGGGAACTAACCCAGGAGCTGACTTTCCTTGTCCCTATCATCTAACCGACAGGCCCCTGCCAGCTTTGCACTCTGGGTCTCTCTGCACTGCAGTGCAGGCCACGCCTCCCGCTCCAAGGCCCTTTGCAGGTGAAGAGTCAGTCACCATCAGTGCTCAGGGTCCCGCGAGGGAGCAAGTCGCAGCAAGACCACCTGACAGCACGCAAGATGGGACAGAAAAGCCAGCATGCATGGTGGAGGTAAGGAGACTGTTTTATTCAGTATGATACTGGCATTGGGTTTTTCATAAATTGCTTTGATTATGTTGTGGATTTTCCCATCTATGCCTACTTTGGCTAGAGTTTTTAGCATGAAGAGGTGTTGGATTTTGTCGAAAGCTTTTTCTGCATCTATTGAAGCTATTATGTGGTTCTTGTTTTGCAGGTTTTGGATATGGTTTATAACATTTATGGATTTCCGAATGTTGAACCATCCCTGCATTCCAGGGATGAATCCTACTTGATCCGGATGAATGATCTGTCTGATGATTTTTTGAATTCTATTGAATTCTATTGGCTAGGATTTTGTTGAGAATTTTAGCATCAATGTTCATCAGAGAAATAGGTCTGTAGTTTTCCTTCTCTGACGGTTCTCTGTCCGGTTTTGGGATTAAGGTGATGTTGGCTTCATAGAATGAGTTTGGAAGGGTTGCTTCCTCCTCTATTGTTTTGAAGAGCTTGTAGAGGATTGGGGTTAGTTCTGTTCGGAATGTTTTGTAGAATTCTGTAGTGAAGCCGTCTGGGCCTGGGCTTTTTTTCGTTGGGAGATCCTTGATGACTGTTTCAATCTCTACCTCGGTTATGGGTTTATTTAATTCTTCAGTTGCCTCCGGACTGAGTTTTGGTAAGTGGTGGGAGTCCAAGAACTTTTCTATTTCTTGGTGGTCCTCAAATTTGTGGGAGTACAGTTCTTTGTAGTAATTTCTAATTATTTTCTTAATGATTGTAGTGTCTGTTGTTGTGTTGCCTTTTTCATCTTTAATGCTATTGATTCTCACTTTCTCTTGTTTTTTTTTGGTCAATCGGGCCAGTGGAGTGTCTATTTTGTTTATTTTCTCAAAAAACCAACTTTTTGATTTGTTGATTTTATGTATAGTTTTTTTGATTTCTATTTGGTTTATCTCCTCCCTTGTTTTGATGATTTCTTGTTTCCTATTGTGCGTGGGACTCTTCTGCTGCTGTTTTTCCAGATCCTGGAGGTGTGTGGTTAGTTCCTGTATTTGGCGTCTTTCTTGGGCCTTGACATGGGCTCCGATTGCGATGAATCTACCTCGTAGCACTGCTTTGGCGGTGTCCCACAAGTTTTGGAATGTTGTATCAGAGTTTTCATTGGTTTCCATAAATTTTTTGATCTCATCTTTAATTTCTTCTCTGACCCATTGTTCATTTAATAGCATATTGTTCAATTTCCAAGAGTGCCTATACTTCCTGGGGAGTTTTGAGTTGTTGATTTCCAGTTTCATCCCATGGTGGTCTGAGAGGGTACATGGTATGATTCTAATGTTTTGGAAGTTGTTTAGATTCGCTTTATGACCTATCATGTGGTCGATTCTGGAGAAGGTGCCATGCACCGCTGAGAAGAATGTATAGTCTGTGGCCTTAGGATAAAAAGTTCTATATATGTCTACTAAGTCCAGTTGTTCTATTGTTTGTGTGAGCTCTGTTGTTTCTTTGTTGAGTTTTTGTTTCGTAGACCGGTCCATTGGTGTTAGAGGCGTGTTGAGATCGCCTACAAGAATTGTGCGGGTTTGGTAGTTCATCAGTTCTGGATTGCTGCCAGTCTCGCAGTTCCAATCGCAAGGAAACCTATTCAGAGTCCACTGGCGGACAGTCTCTTGGTGGTTGGGCTTCTAAGATCAGCAGTTCCGTTGGAGGGATCTCCAAAGAAACTTCCTCTGAGATGATCCCAGACCTGATTCTTGCGTGAGTTTGCTAGTACAGAGTCCAGCACTGTCCGTCACCCCAGTCAGCTTATGCACATGCTGGTCGTTAAGCTTGCTGGGTCCATTCTGTTTCCAGCCCTGTCTTCCTCATAAACCAACGAGTGTGTTGTAGTCCAGCTCGATCCTATCCACTTCCTATTCAGTCCTCCCGCAAACCAGTTGGAGCTGCAGCCTAGTTTGAGCAACTCCCCGTAGCCCCCCCCAATTCTGCCCTCTATTTCAAAACGATGTGCAATAAATTTAATAAATTATCTCTAAAAATAGCGTTTAAAAAATATTTTTCTAGGAAAATATATCTTATTATGTATATATTATGTGAGAACTACATATACAATATGCACTCCATTAGAAGTATGAGTAAAATTTGAGTTAGTGCAATTCACCCAAATGATGGGTTCAAGAGTGGGACCCCTCTGATGGTTTTTGACCGTGGGGACCAGATAGTTGGAAACTGAGTGACTAAATCAATAAAGGAGTAGGGCTGCAGCTGCTGTCTCAGGGGAGGAGATCAGTTGTGCCAGTTTGATGGAGTGTCGGGCCAGGATGGAAGTGGATAGAAGGCCTGTCCCACCGCACAGCCCCGGGAGTGCCCACAGCTGGCAGGAGTACTTGGCGGGGACGCTGTTGTTGAAGAGTCTGGGTTGTTCCAGACTGTCGGCCAGCAGGCCTGTCGCCTGTCTCGCAGTGGCCCTTGGTGTCTGGACTGCTGCTGTTGCTGAAGAACGTCTCCCCTGGGCTCACCGACCTGGAAGCAGGAGAGACCCAGTCAGACGTGACTCGCAGCCAGTTCAGTCCCCACGGGTGGGCTGGGAGAAAGACTCCCTGGCGCCCTGGCCCTTGGTTCTGAACTCTGGTGGTCCTCAGCCATCCTCGGCCTGTCAGTGGGGGTCCCTGACTCTGGGCCTGAGGTGGGCCACTCGCCAACAGGAGAGCCCATGCCCAATCCCAGACCCTAACCACTCAGCTCATGGCCCAAGGTGCGTCCTTGCCCAGCCCCCATCCCTGACGGGAACTAATGAGTCAGGGGTGACCACCACGCAGGATGTTGCTGTGCTTACCCTTCCGCGTTCTGGCAAATTCCATGAGCATAGGAATACTTGGAAAGTAGATAGAGATGTTTAGCTGGTGCCCTCCCCACCCCAAAGGAGAGTCATGCATGCATGTCCCCCATGAGAGCTGCCACACAATTGTGCAGCTGCACTGGCCATGCTGGAGGTGTTGCTGGGGTGGAAGCTTGCAGGAGGGGACAAGGCGGCAGGGGTGGGAGTCAGGGGCCAGCGTTGATGCTGGAGTGGCCAACGTGGTGAGGGTTGTTGGAAAGTGAGTGTGGGTGACTGCAGAGCACGGCAGAATTGAATGGGAGGTGTGGACATGCACACAGTCCCATCCAATCATCTAATCATCTCCCACTGTGGATCTGGACCAGGTTTTAGAAAGGTGTGGGTGACAAAAGGGAGTGCAGCTCAGGGTGCCGCCAGATCTCCCAGACTGGAGACAGCCCCCTCCCAGCCCACCCCGAGGACCTGCACGCACCTGCCCTCTGGCCGGTGACCACTGGTGTCAGTGCAGCAGCTTAGGCTAGGAGGGCCCGGTCTCGCCCCCACACCCAGAGCTCTGGGTCATAGGCTTGGATCTGGAAAGACAAACGTTCCCTCAGAGGCTCTTCCCTGGCCCTTCTTGCCTGTCCCCACATCCCAAGCCCCGGGCCCTGCAGCCCTGCTCCTGGGTCCTGCTCAAGCCGCCCCAGCCTCACCCACCTCCTCACACTCCTCCAGGGTGACCCAGGCCTTCCAGCCCATGCAGCGCATGAACTGCAGGCGCAGGTGGTCGAAGAGGGGCCGCTGGGCGTCATCCTTGCCGAAGAGGAAGGACAAGATGGCCTGCTTGGGAGGCTCGTCGTCCTCTTCGTCCTCCTCCATGTCGTTGGCCAGGTAGCTGGGAAAAGAAGCCCATCTCTTTGCGCGGGCCCAGCGGGAAGACCTCTGGCCAAGCTCAGCTTCTGCATGGGAGCCCTCAGTGCCCCTGTAGCTGGACAGGAACTGGCAGAGAATGCCTCCCTCCTGGGCCCTGGGCACTGCATCCCTGCCCTCCCCCTCCCCACCCCTTCACCATGATGCAGGTGCACACACCTCCCCAACGACACAGACGTGCCCCCAAGGGCAGACACAGCGTGTCCATCCACTCCCGTGCACTCATTCCACATGCAGCTTGTAGTTCCACATTCCCTGTCACACTCTCTGACCCATGGCATGTACCAGGCAAGGCCTTGTGCAGAGTGAATGAGGTGCCACAAAAGGGCAGGAGCTGAGCTGTCATCTTACACTCAAGTAGGGCCAAGCCTGTAAGAGCCTGTGGGCACTGTGACGTGACCCTGCCACACGGGCCTGGGCCCAGCAGGTCAGGGATCAGAAAGGGTGCCCCCGGAAGCGGGCTGGGCAGCAGCGCTGGGAGGCCAGAGAAGCAGAGGGAGGGTGTGGTGTTGGAGCTGACTCTGCTGTTGCAGGTGGACAGAGGACTCAGTCCTGCATGTTCCAGGGCAGAGAGTCGGGAAGCAGAATACTCACAGAGCTACGAAGAAATGGATGCGCCTGTACTGCCAGGCGAAGAGGCCAGCTCGGCCGAGGTAGGCGACGACCATGGCCAGCAGGTACTGATGGAGAGAGGGCAGCACGACACGAGTCATGACTTGACGAGAATCAGGACAGGGTGGTGGGGATTGGGGCAGTGGGCTGTTGCCACTCAGTGTAGCCTTGCCACTGCCAGGGCCCTGTGTGAGGGCAGCTGGGGTTCCCAGGGCTCTGGAGGAGCAGGAAGCTGGGCACCTGGGCCCTGATCATCAGGGATGCCCACGAGAGTTGTGACATCCAGGCTGGCCTGACCTGGGGCCTGGCACAGAGGCAGCAGTCTCAGTGGGGAGCAGAGATGCCACAGGCTCCGTCATACATGCGGGGCCCGTCAGGAAAGGGCAGGCACTGTGTGTGCGTGCTGGGTGGAGGCACGTGCAGGGGCAGATGACTGCAGGGGTACTATGCCCTGTGTCCCCCAACCCAATCTATCCCCGTGTGTCGGGCCCACTCACCTTGTCAGATACTCTGAGCTGCTTGTCCCAGGCCAGGAACTGCTTGACCACGGGATCCTCTGGGGAAAGGGGCCAGTGTGTTAGGCTGAGAAGCAGGCGGGCCCTGGCCTCTTCTGGGGAAGTGTCAGGTCAGAGCCAAGGGTCCAGCAGCCATGCAGAGGCTGGGCACATGTGGCTGGCAAGCAAGGGTCTGTGGCTGCCAGTGAGGAAGGGCTTGGTCCAGCATGGATGTGTGTCCTGGGCCTGAGCACATGCCCGTGGCTGCCCATGAGCCACTGAGGCCTGTTTCAGTCTGTATGGGGTGATCAGTGGGAGGCAGCCCGGCATTTACAGTGAGCCCGGCATCTCCGCACCCCGCTGGTGGACGTGGGCAGCAAGAGCTCATGTGTATCAGAGAGGCTGGCAGATCCAGGGCTCTCCCCAGGCCCCCAGTCTCTCTGGCTACACAGGCAAGGCTCCATCCAGGTCCCCCAGGACCTGTCCCTTCCCACCTAATGACACCGTCCGCCCCGCAAGGTACCCAATCTCATGCCCTACCGAGCAGCCTGTTGAAGGCCTTGTGGTGCTCAGGCAGCACCGTCGACACACGCTGCTTCTTGAGCCTCATCTTCAGCCCCAGGAGCCACTCCACAGCCCAGCTCTCCGTGGGCCTTGTGCGCTTCTTTATCAGCGCCTTTGGGTTGTGCTGCGAAGCCTGCTGGCCCTGCAGGTCCAAGGCCTGGTGCCCCTGCAGCACAGGTGTCACCTCCGTGTCGGAGTCAGAGCCCGAGATGGAGAAGGCTGTGGACCAAGGCCTCTTTGTGCTGCCGGCAGAACTCTGGGGCTGGGAGCTGGTGTCCACGTGTGGGGCTGTGGGAAGGAATAGGCTCTGTCGTGACGGGCCATCTCTAGTTTTGGCCCCCACAGAATAACTGAAAGCTGCCATGCTCCCCAGCCCGAGCTTGGGGCCTCCTCCTGAGGCTGCCTGCTCCTTGACACATGGCACACTTGGTACCACCCCCAACACCCAGCATTGCCCAGCCTGTCTTCTAGCCTGTAATGGAAGCCAGGACACCTGCCCCATTCCCAATCCCCCCACTGCCGTGCCTAGCTCCCTGGGGTTGTGTCCTTGTGGGTATCCTGGTCTCCTCTTGGAGGCCTCTCCTCCAATCCTGAAACCCCCCCCCCAAGGCCTTCTTTGCCATCACACTTGTCCTCAGCTCCCTAGGACTGCTGCCACCCTCCTCCTCCCCAGTGAGATTGTGAGTCACCTGCTCCATCGGGCCCCTCACCTGATGGTCCTGGGACCTCATCATCCACCAGCGCCTCCAGGGGACAGTCCTCGATCTGGGGGTCCGGTTCGCAGCTGGCCATGGTCTTTCTCAAAACCCTGGCTCCCTGTTGCGGACCCACACCCTGATCTCTCTCAGTCCTTCCCGATCAAGCCTGGCTGGCTCAAGCGCACCGTGTCGTATCTTCCTCAGCGTGGGAGTCAACACTGAAGCCCAGCTCGGAGAAGACGCTGTTAGCCAGTGCTGGCAGGTGCCAACGAGTGTGGCCCCTCCAATCAGGAGGGGCGGAATCCTCTGATGTCATCTGTTATTCCAACCTGGCAACCAGCTCGAAGCATCGCAGGAGTAACTGCCATACCTGCCTGACACCTGACCCTGTGTGGACCATTTGTTTGGTTGACCCAGGACCCCATCTCTGACCACACTGTCCACTGCCACACTCCAGGCCTCTGGCCTCCCTACTCATCCACATCAAGTCTGATAAAATGATTTTATTTTGGTGTTGATTATGTAGTTGAGATGGATCCATGTCCATGTGTACCACTGTATCCCATGGGAAGGGTGGAGGAATAGGCTCCCGTGCATGACACCATCGCTTCTGATGTTCATTTTGTTCTCTTTGTTCTTGGGGAAAGGGAAGAAGAAGAGGTGAAGCCATACCCAGCATCCTAACCGCATGAGTGCCGGGGGGTGGAGGACAGCCACCCCATATCATCCCAGGGTCCCAGATGTGGATCAGGCTCTGAGGGCACTGCGCAAGGGGTTGTGATAGTTCTGAAAGGCTGTTGGTTTTGTTGCTGCAAGAATGAGGAAATTCTTCCAAGGTCTGCTGGCTGACATTGTCCACCTGAGAGTGTCCGTTTGCCCCGATGCTTGATGCTAAAGCCTGGTTTGGAGAGTTGTCCGATTGGTTCTGTCTCCCATCGTCTACATGGTACTCAATGTCCTCTGCAGACCTGGGTGAGCTGCCATCTGCCCCAAGTGCATCTGGGCATGCTGTCCACTGCTCAGGCTTAGCAAGTGAGGAGGCCCAGTTCTGACACAGTCATGCCATGGTGAGACCTCAGATCCTGCTCTTTCCCCTCCCTTATAGTTTGACGTCCTGTGGTTGTTTGGGAATTTAGCCAAAGAAACCTTACCCGAGGTGATCCCATGGTTGACTCCTATGTGTGCTTGCTAGTACAGGGTCTGGGTTCTCTGTCAAGCTAATCATCATGTTCGGATTGGTGGTTCAGGTGCTGGCTTAGTTCTGTCTCCCATCCCATGTCATACGCAAATGAATGGATGCAGCAGCGCAGCATGTTACCGCCCGTCCACACACGCAGTCCTCACACTCAACATCAGCTGCAGCCCACATGGAGCAGCTCCCAATCAGCCCCCTGCACTGCTCCCAGCCCTTGCCATGCACATGACAGTGAGTAGAGCAGGCTGCTCAGGCCTGGCCCACACCACATTTTGTTTTGTATACACCTATGAGTGCTAACCTAGCCCTGTCTACTCAGCTATCTGTCCTGTACCTAGGCTGGTGGTCATCACGCCTGTCCAGCCGGGTCCACCAGCAGGCTTGGATGTCATGCTCACTACAGCCCCTCAGAGCGGTGCCCCCTCGCCCTCCTGGGCCCACTCCCAGCCCCGGATGATTCCCTTTGCAGGTGTCTTTGCAGTCTAGCTCAAAAGGACTTTGCCTCCTTTCCTAGCACTTGCCACCTGATGCAGTGACAGACCAACCAGCCTGCACCGACTCTGACTTTTGCGTGCAAGAGCGGGTACAGTTGTATCGCCCAGGTTTGCACTCCCCCTCACCCAGCTCCCATGGACTCAGCGGGTGTTAGGAAGGCTTCCAGCTTCCTTTCTTCTTCTTTTTAATAGTGTGCTCTTTAAAGAAGAATACATTATTTAAATTAGTTTTATTATTATTGTTATCAATGAGGATGCATTTCCATTGGCCCTGGGATTTTCCTTACCCTTTCCCCAAGTTCCCTCTCCACCCCACTGAGTTTCCCTACATTATTACTATAGTGTAGTTCTTCATAAACAATCATATGTCCATCATTGAGGGCATGGACACTGGCAAAGAGTCCAGCATCATATAGTCAAGATATAGTCAACACAGAGAAGGGGTGGACCCCAGAGTGGGGCAGATGGACAGGAGGAAGCTTGTCTCCCAATCCTGGGGACTCCCGGATCCTCACAAAGGACTGTCAGTACTTGGCAGTATCCAACAGCCAAGCAGACTACGGGGAATGGGAGTGCCTTGAAGGCTGAGAACTCTGAAGTCACCCAGCCCCGTCTGGATCTGCTACATGGCATGGAAGAAGCACAAATCCTTCCTCACATGATCCAAGGTCCTCGGAACAACAGCCAGGAGCCCAGAGTCGTCTGCAGAAACAGAAGAACAGTCAACTTCCTTCGGGACTAGACAGAGCAGCTTTTTCTAGTCCTTACTAAGTTCCTACTTGGATCCCCACCCTCCCTTGCAATGACCATCAGGGTTGCTCCGGATCCCCTGCCCCCACCCCCAAAAAATAATTAGAATAGATGGAGAATAACAAGGAAAGCTTAAAACCAGAGAGGAAACAGTCAGTGTGAACTCACATATACTTTACGAGGTAGGAAACAAAGGATTAGTTACTCCTCACTAGGGGATTGGAGATTTCTCTGCACACCCCTCCTAAAACTCTTCTGCACCTCAACTGTTGACAAATGCCTTGTTAGAGTTACAAGCCAGTTTAGACTATCCTAAAATCTGCCAAGTTCAGCAAAATTATGCTTCAACACTATAAACTGCTAAATACTAAAATGAAAATAGACATGAGACAGCTGAAAGCACCCGATAGCCACTTCAAGGTGTATAGCAGCCGGTCCTGTGTATCAACAAACATTGAAATGTCAATGAAGTAGTCACAGGATGTGGTTAAGAACTTGCATTGTTTTAGCATATTGATGACTCAATACCATGTCAATTCATTCCATAATGTTGCAAACTGTCGTTGATGTTGTGCTGGGGCTTTCAATTGATAGGGATGACATTCTGCCAGCTCTACCTTTAGACCAGAGAAGGTCTCCCCAACAAACTGCTGAATGTATCTGGACAATAAGATGCTGGACTCTATGCTTGGTGTATGATTGCAATGAAAGAATCTGGACTTAACTTGAACGGTAGTACTGCAACAAGGTGGAGGAATCCACACTGAGCGGAGGGCACGGGGAGGGATTGGGGGAATCCCAGAGCCTATGAAACTATATCACAAAATTAAATGTAATTAATTTTAAAAAAGATATTGTGAACAGCTTCATTTGGGAGTTGTCTTTGTCTGAAAATAGAGATGCATACTGGATTGTATCCTCATATCTGGATATGATAGTCTCCATTACACAGTTACTATACATCCCCTTAAATGAAATGCCACAATGCAAAATCAACAAGAAAAATAGAAATTTAAAACGCCATGAAACTCAATAACATGCTACTGGATAGGATAGTCTCCATTACACAGTTACTATACATCCTGTTAGATAAAAAGCCATATAAAAAAATCAACAACAATTAGAAGAAATTAAAAATGTCATGAAATTGAATAACGTGCTACTAAATGACTAGTGTGTGGCTGAAGAAATGATAAAGGAAATCAAGAACCTTCTGGAAGAAAATGATGCTGCGATCTATGAGTCAGTGAAGGATTTAATGAGAAAGAACGTGTTTTGAAGAGATGAAACTAAATGTAAAAGTCAAAACCCTTGAGATTTAGTTTCTGCTCGTCCTTGTTGGTGAAATATATCTTCTGTAGGCAAAATATGGATGGTGATTTTTAAATTCAGTCTACTTGTCCCCATTGTGGACCATTCATTGTCTAATTTGTGTCCCCATTTCTGGCCACACTGTATATAGTCATAATTCCAAGGTTATAGCACCCTGCCCTTATTCAACACTCACTGTCCCCTGTGTGATTCAGCTCCGTACAGTCAGTTCTTGCTGTGCAGTGCGGCCCAATGGGTAGCGGGCTGATGAGCTGGGGCTGTGGGCTCGGGGAGTCCCAGGACCCCAGAAGATGGTGATGACCATGGTAGAGCTGTCATGTGTGCTGGCCTGCAGCAGGTTTGCTTGCCACATTCCAGCCTGCCACTGGCCATCCCCTGGCACACTTGGAGAAGGCAATTTTTATGTCCAGGGCATCTTTGATTCCAAGAACTTCCTGAGGTCCTGGGATCACAGAAATATCCCTGCTCACAGTCTTTCAACAGCATCTCTGCTCCGGGTCTCCCACAGGCCCCTCTTCCTTCCCGTGGAGAATCTTGATGCTGTACTACCCCCAACTCCGACCCTGTGAATAAAATACCCCCAGCTAAGAGGCTGAGATGCCAAGTCTCCCACCGAACCGGCTGTGGGGATTTGTGCAGTTGCAGAGTCAGCTGTGGGCACAGGGCAATGGGAGCTCTTGGAGCTGCCTGGGTGCTTGCGTGGCTCTTTCTTTGAAGAACTGTGATAAATCAGACACTCGAGAACCTCTCTTCCATTGCCCATTTTCTTGTGACGTGCCGGAGCTGACACAACAGTATGCGCTCATCCCCTGCCACATGCCCGCAGACCTTCAGGCCCACCACGCCCTCAGCACCCACTTTCTGCTGCTTGCTCCAGGAAGTCTCAATGCTCTAGGCACCTGGTTATACATTTCCCGTGGATGGCACTGTGCAGGGCAATGTTGGCAGATGGCTCATCTCCCACAGCAGAGCACCCTGGAGCACCACCACCGCACAGCACACCTGAGAAGGCTCCCACTTTGTAATTCTGAGTGCTACCTCCACTGTGTGGAGACACCATGGCTAGTTCTGGAACTGCTCTGGCTATTGCAGCCCATTTGGGGAATGAACCAGCAGGGAGATCTTTCCTCCTCTGTAAACTGGCCTTTAAGATGAAATAGGGCCGAGTGCAGTAGACTAGTGGCTAAAGTCCTCGCCTTGCATATGCCGAGATCCCATATGGGTGCCAATTCTAATCCCAGCACTCCCACTTTGAATCTAGCTCCCTGCTTGTGGCCTGGGAAAGCAATCAAGCACAGCCCAAGGCCTTGGGACCCTGCACCTGCATGGGAGATCCAGAAGAGGCTCTGGCTTCTGGCTTCAGATCATCTCATGTCCAGTCATTGTGGGAGTGAATCAACGAACAGAAGATCTTCCTCTGTCTCTCCTCCTCTCTGTATATTTGACTTTCTAATAAAAATTAAAAATAAATATTTAAAATTAAATGAATAATTTAAAAAATATATCAAGTAAAGGGCCCAGCAAGATAGCCCTAGTGGGTAAAGTCCTCGTTTTGCATACACCGGGATCCCATGTGGGCGCTGGTTCTAATCCCGCTGCCCCACTTCCCATCCAGCTCCCTGCTGTGGCCTGGGAAAGCAGTTGAGGGCGGTCCAAACCCTGGGGACCCTGCACCCGCGTGGGAGACCTGGAAGAAGCTCCTGGCTCCTGGCTCCTGGCTTCGGATTGGCTCACCGGCCGTGGCAGCCACTTGAGGAGTGAAACAGGAGACAGAAGATCTTTCCTCTTTGCCTCTCCTCCCTGTAAATCTGTCTTCCCAATAAAAATAAATAAATATTTTAAAAATATATTTGTTTACCCAATACTATGTCAATTAATTCCATAATGTTGTATATTGATACTGAGGTTTTGTTGGGGCTTTTAACTGACCGGAACTTTACTCTGTTAGCCCTATCTTCAGACCAGAGAAGGTCTCCCCAAGAGGCCACTGAACTTATCTGGACAATAAGACGCTGAACTTTATGCTAGGCATGTGTTTGCAAGGAACGAATCTCAACTGAACTTGAACTATGGTTATGCAACAAGGTGGAGGAATCCACCATGGGGGGAGGGGTGGGGGAGGGGTGGGGGGAATCCCCAGCGCCTATAAAACTGTACCACATAATACAATGTAAGCAACAATAAAAAAATAAATAAATAAAATTTAAAACTAAAAAAAATCTTTAAAAAATATATCAAGTGAAACTAAGTAGAACTACAAGTACAAATAGCTGGTGATTTGAAGCTGGAAGATATGTATGTTAGAGAAGATGTAAAAGCTATTGAGACTACAAAAACATTTAATAGTAACGGACTGGGCAACTGGACACACAGCTGAATCAAACCACTATGAGACGCATGAGGACGGCTACAGAATGAAACAACGGGAAGGCACTGGTGGCCTTCAGGGTGTGGTAGACTGCAATTCCCGCAGCCCACCAGCTGGACATGCAATACGCTGCCTGGCCTCTAAATGCTAACCTCAGGTGATTGGCTGATCCACTCCTGGGGATGCATCAAAAACACCCAGAGGAGGGAACGCAAACAAAACACTTCCAGGAACACTGTTCATGGCAGCATCACGCACAAAGCCCAAGGTGGGCACAGCAGGGTCAACACACACGCTACACACTCGTGTGTGTCATCATTGGCACAGCAGGAAGAAGCAGACACATGCCCGTGTCTGTTTCTGCACGCATATGTGCCTGTGAGAACCAAGCTGGGTTGTGCCCATCTTCCTCCTTCGCCAGCTCCGGCAACTTTAAGCCTCGACTGTGAGTCCAGGGGTACCCAGGGGGGGGCTTCATTTGCACTCTCACTCCCCTCTTTGGAGAAATAAGCAGACTGAGGTCCAGGGTGCCTCCCAGCTGCAGAGCCGCAGAGGAAGCTGGGATGGGGCCCGGCACCCCTCCAGACTGGCTGCTTCTGCTCTCTCCCAGGCCAACAAGTCTGGACACATGGTGCCACTTTCCTTTGCCTTCGGCTGTTGGAAGCCGACCCCTGGAGACTTTTGACCCCACGGCAGCTGGAATGTCTGCACTGGGGGACCGGGCTTCCAGTGAGGCAGGCAACGAGCTGCTCTGTGGGCTCTGACCTCTGTCCAAGCGGCAGTGACAGCTGGACACCAACTCGTCATCGCCACAGCCTGTAAGCTGAAAGCATTCGTCTCTGCACACAGCATGAGTTTCAGACAGGTTCCCTGCCTTGTCCACCGTCCCCTAGACACGCCCTGATCGTGGACCCCTCATGCTGGGCCAGCGGGGCGTGATCATCCCGTGGATTTGTGCTGGTTCATATCACATCACAGGGTCATTCCTCTTGTACAAGCCCTCTTGGATTTGTCAGTGTGATTCTTACCCGAACAGATTTATAATTTGCATTGTTGCACGAGAGTGCATTTTTGCATCAAAACAGACTGTTTTGTATCCCCAATCTATGTTACCGCGTTCAGCTTCCTTCTAGCATTTTGTTGGGCATTTCTTTCACTAAATAGATTAAAGCGGAAAAAAAAAAAAAAAGGTTAACTTTTGCTTGTTGCCAGAATGAAGAGCTTTTTTTCTCTAAGCATCTTAAAAGGGCATTCCTCTTAAAAAAAACAAAACTCGTGTTTGCTCAACATTCATCCGGCTCTTGTTAAAAGCTAAGCAAGTGTCCAGCCGGCCTGGCAGCCAAGTTTGTGAGCTGTAAACCTCACCCAACTGCAGCCCCTTGGCCTGGGCGCCTTTCCGGGGCTGCCGCTTCCGGTCGTGGGCGCATCCCCAGTGAACAGGGTGGGGAGCCCCTCCACACGGGGTTTAGCAAAGGGCGGGCACACAGGGAAAGAAAGGCTGGTTTCGCTGCAGGGTCCCCAGTGGCTCCCCTGGAAGGTTTCATGAGCATACCGCTTTCTGCATTTGGGGAGAGGATTCCCACCCACCCCCAAAAGTGGGGAGTCACTGTCCTAGGCTCCCGCTTTTTAGAATCGTCATTCCTAAATGGGGTGCTGGACTGTCTGACATTGTCTGCACTAGCAACGTCGGGGCACACTTAAGCAGCAGACTGATGGAATTGTAACTCCTTATGAACAGTTGTGACATTAAGGGAATTGACAACTGGGGATTGGAAATTGGGGGCAGGGGAATCCCAGACTACACAGAAATTGTACAACGAACTTCAAAAGTCAACATTAAAAACTGTCATTCCTGTCCAGCCATCAGCACCCATCAGCCACGGGCGTTCTGGGGTTCTCGCTGAGGGCTAGGGGCCTTCTGCGGGCTTGAGTGTGTGTGTTCTGACGTCCCCACACTTCCGTGCAGTCACTTGGATGATCTAGAAGGGACGGCAATCCGGGAGGGCTCCGGGGCTGGCGATCCGAAGCCACCGTGCCGGCCGCGGGGCCCGACCCGGCTCCCCCGCCGGCCGCATCGGCGCTCAGCGGGCAGCGCAGGCCGCGGCCGGAGAGGAAGCCCTCCCAGCCCGCGGGAACGCCAAGCCCTCACCGCCCGCGGGAACGCCAAGCCCTCACCGCCCGCGGGAACGCAGCCCCGGGCTTCCCAGGGAGCTACGCGGGGCGGGCCGCGACGTCCAGCGCCTCCTGCGCAGGCGCGGCGCGCCGAGCGTGCTTGTTCACGCATGCGCGCCGCCCCTGCGGGGGCCCTCGCTTCCTGTCCGAGCCTGTGCATCCCCGGGTCGCCGCCGTCCCTCGTCCCCGGGCTTCGGCCTCCGGTGGGCGACGACCACGGAGCCTGACCAGGCGGGCTGACCACGGGGCTGAGCAGGCGGGCTGACCACGGGGCTGAGCAGGCGGGCGCGGCGCTGTGCTGGCCAGGCGGAGGCTCGCGTGCTGGGACGGTGAGCCCAGGGCGAGCGGGCAGGCAGGGTCCCCGGAGCTCCTGGAGGGGTCGGCCGTGGCCACCGGGGCTCGGGGCGGCGGGCAGCGTTGGGGTCACCTCCGTACCCGGTGCGGGCCGGCTGCACCTTGCAAGGCGGAGGGGATCGGGGAGCCAGGGCCTGCGCTCCCCGGAGGGTCCGGGGTGTCCTTGTCCACCCGCGCCCGGGTCCACCCTTGTGCAGAGGGAGCTTCGAAGGGCTGTCGCCGGCCACCTCTGTTGGTAGAGTTACGTTTCTTAGTAAAAGATGCTTTTCAGCAGCTCAAGTTGGTGCAGTGCCAGCTGTGAGGTTTTGCTGAGCCTCCTGGAGGTGTTCTGACCTCGGGTGGTTAAGGCAGGACGCAGCAGCGGGAGGGCTTCTGCGTGTAGCCCCGGGATGCCAGGAGGGTCAGTGTCCTGGACCGTGAAGGTGCCCACGCGTGAGTGCATCTGCACGGACAGCACCCTCGGGTCCCACTGGGTGTCCCTGTGCAGCTTTCCGGGCTGGTCACCGTGGGGAGAGCCCGTGTGGACGGGCCACGACCCCTCACCCCTCAGCCTCCGGCCCCACTAACCATGCATCCTGGGTTTTATCCCCAGGTCTGCCCGCGGGTTGTCTTTCTCCACGTTTCCTCCAGAGCAGCGGAAAATGAGTGAATCCCTGGTGAGTTTTTCTGTTCTTGCATCTGTTTTCTACTTTGATTTGCAGTAGATGCTGGGAGGCGAGTAAGGGCACAGACCTTAGATAGGAAAGTGGAAACAGACAAAACGGGAGAGGGCCGCACCCAGCACTGGGATCTTTGGGAATCCTTTGAGGTTTCCTCCAGCCAGGGCACGGGGTCTGTGCCGTGTCCGTGGCGGTCAGAGCGGAATGCTGATGGTGAGCGGCAGGCAGAGCTGGTGCTGCCTGTGGACAGCCTGCCCGAGCCTCTGCACTTGCTGCCTTAAGCCAGGGAGGACTCGGGGCCGGAGTAGCATTTCCTGGGGATTGAAGCAGTGCCCATCACATGGACGCCTCCTTTCCCTGGGTTCCATCCAGGGCCGGACCCTGGCTCGCAGGCACGCATGGCCCCTCGCGCCCATTGGAGTGGCACAGCTCCCGGTATGGGGTGCAACTGGCAGCAGTGCCCTCCTTCCCCGCTCCTGGCTTGTCATGTAGCCCGTGCTCTCAGTGCTGCCCCGTTCCCGCCGAGGTGAGGGCTCCCGTGACCCACGCTAGGTCGGCGGGTGCCGGCCCTTGCCGTGGCGTCCCCCTGCAGCGGCCCTGAGTCTGAAGACGTTGGCCTCCTCCGTGTGATGCTCGACCCTTGGCTCACAACCCCTTTACGTTGTTAGGAAATTTGTGTGTGTGAGAGACAGATCTGCTTACAGGACCCAGGGCAAGGACACACCCAGGAGCCAGGAACCGCGTCCAGGCCTCACGCAGGGAGCAAGGACCGAGTGACCTGAGCCCGCACTAGTCCTCAGGACCATGAGCAGAACGCTGGAGTCGCCCGAGGCCAGGCCTGACTGGGGTCCCTTGGTGGGCAAGCATCCAGCACCCAGAGACTGTGAGCTGCGAGCAGAAGGCGGGTTGCATTCCCCGGTGTGTTTTGGTAAAGAGAATGTCTCTGAGGTGCCGGAGTCCAGCTCCAGCTGAGTTCGGAGCTCGGGAAGGGTGCGTGGAGTCGGCGATAAAGAAAGACACAGACACAGCCACTTGGTGCGTTCTCGCTGCCCCTCCGCTCAAGAAGAAGCTGTCCTTCCTTTTTATTTACTTAGACACACCACAAGTCTCTGCACAAACGTTTGATTTTTTATCTTTTACTTTAGAACTAAGACAGCATGCACAGATGTTCAATTAATTTTTACTTCATGGTCAACCAGGTGCTCTCAAAGATAATTCTGTAAGTTACTATAATCAGTTTCTTTAAAGCAAGCCGTTATTCATTCTTCAGAAGTGGCCATTAGGTGACAGCCAGAACTCCAAGGCCAAGGCACAGATGGTTACCTGCTAATCAGTGAAACATTCCTGCTACATTTTTATTTTCACAACTTTATCTATCACTTAATGGGATAAGAGAAAAAATAAAAGAGAAAAAAAAATAAGGATCTAAGACAAAAAGTTTCAAACATTAAATCCCCCTACGACTGCAGGCTCTACAACCTCACAAACAATCAAACAATAATCAAAAGTATATCTCTATGATGTTAAAAAAAAATGCCCTATACTTCCCCTAGTTAAAAAATTATGAAAGCGGCTAAAGCAGATACATTTTCTATGCTCTAAAGAGTTGCAAGGACAGGCTAACCTTTAAGGTCACAGCAACTATATTTTTGCCATAGCAGTTTCAGCTCATACTCCCATCACTTACTTTGTAAAATTCTTGTTAAGCCGTTTCCCAGAAGGCATGCTATATGTCTGGGCCCGATTTCAGGGCAATGGGTAGGCACACAATAAGGTGCCCAGAAATGGCATGGGTTTAATTGTACTCCTGTGCGCAGTTAAAGGCCCACTCACCAAGACATCAATAACATTAACTCTTAAGCTCACAGTAGTTGCCAAAGCCATCTCACAGGGGCAAACAATGCCTCAATAGATTACAGAATTCTTAGCGGGGTACTTGAGTGTCCATGCAAACAGGGGGTGAGACTGCGTCAAGGTGGTCAGAGAGAAACCCGCCGGGCCCTGCCAAACAGCTGGAAGCTCCCCAGGCCCTGCCAAGCAGGGAGCTGTTCCCTTCACACCCTTGTGTCATCCACACCCACTGCAAGGACCCCAGCACTGAGGTTTTTTTAACATGAGAGATTCTAGCTGAACACAGATTCGTCGGTCTGCCGTGGTTACGTCATGCACACTCGTGGTCTCAGGCTTGGACGTGACCGCCCTTACTTGTATCCGCTCTTGATCGCGGACTTCTCCTTTCAGATTTTCCTGAATCGACAGCTTCCTTCACATTTCTCGTGAAGGTCTAAGATGACCGCCTTTGCCAAGACTGTACTGCCCAGGGGAGAAGTGGGCTGCCCGGGACACGCCCTGGTAGAGGAAGTCAGACTTACTTGTGCTAACAGGGGGTTATGACCCTCAGCAAGGCACAGTACAGCAACGTGTGAACTTGCCTGCTGCTGCTTGTCAGCGTGGACGTCACAGCTGGGCTGCCAGGGGCAAGGACAGGTGCAGCTGCAGGAATCCTTGTCACGTGGCAGGGCAGTCTAGGCCAGGACCAGCTCATTGTGCACCTGCCCGCTCTGCGCTTCCCCAGGCTGGCCACGCTGGCTGCCTGGACACTCGGCACCTGCGACCAGAGAGCCGGGCGGCGTCCTGGAGAGCTGTCCACAGATAAATCCTGAAGCCTTCAGCCAGACTATGGCCTTTCGCGCCCGCCTCGTGCGCACTCCCACCGCCACGTTCTGTTGAAATCGTCGGAACCTTCTGCCTTGGCCGTTTCCTGGCCTTTTCGGGGCAGTTGCTGGAGCTTAGTCATGTTTCCCTCACATGTGTGGCCCTGCTGTGAGCAGTGCTAAGGTTAGGGTCAGTCAGCGGTATCAGTAGCAGTGGTAAGTAGGGCTGGCCTGACGCTGACACTGTGGTGTGTGAGGGGTGACACTGAGCTGTGAGCACTGCTGATGGGACAGCTCAGGGAGCAGCCGGGCTCATTGTAGGCACGCGTCCTGCCCCCCGGAGATGAGAGCAAAGGGAGCTCAGAGGGACAGCCAGGCCACACGCCTCCCGACCCTTCTCGTGGCCGGCTGTGGCGGACCTGCTGTGGGCCCACCTTGCTGTAAAGTCAGCTAGACCCCGGCTGCCTGGCCTGCTTGTCGCCTCGGTGACTGCAGCCAATACTGCAGACCGGCTCCTAGAGGAGCAAGTTGGAGCAGCAGCGGGGCATCAGGCAGAGTGAGCCTGGAGCGTGCATGTCTGAAGGAGAGGCGTGAGCGAGTAACAGAAGTGAGGAGGCATTCGTTTAGATGGCAGCACAGTGAGTCACAAAACCAGGGGCACAGTGTCAGAGCAGGAAGGAGCATGGATAAGATGGGCAGGGGCAGAGTGCCAGGCCCCTCCAGTGTTCAGCCGGTAGGGGAGGAGCGAGCACCAGGCCCTTCCAGCATCCAGCTGGTCGGGCAGGAGGGAGCCAGCAGAGGGCACGGGGTCAGGTTGGCTTGGCAGGTGAAGGGAAGCCAAAGCTGCAGGCCTGCTGGAATCCAGAGGGAGGGTCTGCAGAACAGCAGGTGCACCCGGGGCTGACTGTGACACGGGATGTGTGCCACGAGGTCTCCTGCGCAGCGAGCATGGTATGTCCTCCTGCCCCTTTCCCACACGTCCCACTTGGCATCTCACTGCCGTTGCAGGGGCCCGTGTCGTTCAAGGACGTGGCCGTGGGCTTCACACAGGAGGAGTGGCAGCAGCTGGAGCCGGTGCAGAGGAGGACATACCGGGAGGTGATGCTGGAGAACTACAGCCACCTCGTGGCCGTGGGTGAGGAGTGCCCCTTCTCCATTGCTAACTACGTGGGGCTTCTCAAGTTAAAGGCTTCACTCAGATTCTAACAGGACAAATGTGACCGCTGGGGCTCCAGGCCACACTGTTGGTCCTGACCCCCAGGTTCTCTGGTACAACCCGTGCAGCAGTGCCCTTCCCACGTGGCAGTGACCCCGGGCAGCCAGGCTCAGTCTCGTTTCCTGTGAACAGGGTATCACATGGTCAAACCTGACGTCATAACCAAGCTGGAGCGAGGAGAAGAGCCTTGGCTAGCAGGAGGAGAGCTGCTGCTTCCGCGCTGTCCAGGTGTGTGCATGGGGACGGTGGGGGCTGCCTGCAGGTGCCTCCCACAGCCGCCTTGATGGCCCTGGACCCTCAGCACTTGACTTGGGGGCGTGACCTGCCTCCCTCTCCGAGAGTCCCTCCTCCCGTATCGAGCTGTTCCAGAGCAGGGCTGTGCTGCTCACTCAGGATCAAGGGCGGCTGCCCTCTGTGAAACCTTGGGTTCTTGCTGCCTCTGCTTCGTCAGTGACACAACATCATAGGTTCCGCTGGCATTCAGAAATCTGTACTGAAAAAAATCATGTGTGTGATTCTCTTGTCCTCCATTTTCCCACTTAGTGTGAAGTGTCTTGGACTTAATTCTCTCCCTTCTTCCGCTTTTGACTTCTCTTCCTGGGAGCTTTGATTCCTCAGCCCTGCTTTTGCTGGGGGGGCTCCTCTTGAGAGCCGAGCCGGCCCTGAGATCCAGCCCTGTGACAGCAGTGCATGGTTGCCCCCTTGCCCAGGGGCTCGCTTCCTCTGATTTGTGGTCCTGTTCCCAGTGCCTGTGAGAGCATCCTGTCCCAGTAGATGCCCAGCAGGGTCACAGGTAAGTGACCTGTTCGCGCAGAGCGGCCGAGGGATCGCTGCCGTATGCTGGAGTCCGTCCAAGGGCAGAGGCGGACACGGGAGCGCTCCCATCTGCTGGACCCAGCAGCTAGGCGTTGAACGAGGCCGAAGTTGGCAGTTCTGTCCAGGCCTCCCGCGTGGATGCTGCGAACCCAATACCCTGAGCCGTTGCTGCTGCCCCTCGGGGTCTTCGTTAGCAAGGATCTAGAGCTGTGTATTAAACCCAGGTATTCTAATTTGGAATATGGGCAATACTTCTTCTAAAAAAATCATGTATTTGAAAACATTACAGAGAAAGGGAGAGACAGATATATCTACTGGCTCACTCCCCATTTGGTCAGAGCAGTGGAAAGGGCCCGGCTGAAGCCAGGAGGTTTGTCCCAGTCGCCCACATGAATGGCAGGGGCCCAGGCCATTCGTTGGATCAGAAGTGGGGCAGCTGGGACTTGAACCAGCGCCCACATGGGATACTGTTATCGTGAGGTGGCTTTGCCCACTCCACTGCAACGCTGGCCAGGACATGGGCAGCCTTGGCTGGCGTCTCAGCCACTAGGCCGCATGCCTGCTCCTCTTTGTCTGCCTGTCTGCCAGCCTGCTGTATGTGAAAAGGTGAGTGTGGCTTGTTCCCCAGCCCGTCTGGCCCAGCGCTGCTGCTGCGTTCTCTTGTGCAGCTGTTACCCGGCAGTGTCCGTCCCTGGAGTGGGCTGGGCTCCCTTCGGGCTGAGCTTAGTGCTCCAGCCTTTCCTGGAAGTTGGTCCTGTCTACCCACCTACCCTGCTGCCTTTGCTTCCTCGGGATCAGTTCCACCTGGGAGTAATACTTTTTAAAAAGAGTGTATCTGCTCCAAAAATGTGGCACTTGGTAGAATATACGTTTTACATGAGCTATTTTGCTCTCCCGTTATCAGATTATACAGGACGTATTTTCCCCCCTTGATGTGGCATGCCATATAGACACTCATTTCTTTGATTATCTTACGAAAAAGAACTTTACTTGGCTATACACTTAACTTTTTTTAAAGATTTATTTCTTTTTATTAGAAAGGCAAATATGTAGAAAGATCTTCCATCCACTGCTTCACTCCCCAGCTGACTGCAACGGCTGGAGCTGAGCCGATCCAAAGCCAGCAGCCAGCACCTCCTTCCGGGTCTCCCACGCGGGTGCAGGGTCCCCAGGCTTTGGGCCGTCCTCGACTGCTTTCCCGGGCCACAGGGAGCTGGGTGGGAAGCAGCATCCATGTGGCAAGGATGCAGCTACTAGGTTATCACGCTGGGCCCGTTGTTGCTGGGGTTTTTTTTGTTGTTTTTTAATGCCCACATGACTCAGACTGAGAACAGCCTGTCTGATTTCTGTTCGAGAGTTTGAAGCAGAGACAAATTTTGGATCAGAGTGCAGCATGCACAGAGTAATATGAAACTCGGTATTCACACGTCTGATTTCCTACTGCAGGCTGAATCTGTATGCCAGAGTCACTGTCCGAACAGTCATTATTTTCATCTACAAGGGAAATATGGTTAATTCAGTGAATGGATTGAGAAGTGTATTTTTTTTAAAAAGATTTATTCTTATTGGAAAGTCAGATATACAGAGCTGATTCACTCCCCAAGCAGCTGCAATAGCCAAGGTTGAACAGATCCAAACCAGGAGCCAGGAGCTTATTCCGGGTCTCCCACGCGGGTGCAGGGTCCCAAGGCTTTGGGCTGTCCTCCACTGCTGTCCCAGGCCACAAGCAAGGAGCTGGGTGGGAAGTGGAGCTGCCAGGATTAGAACCGGCGCCCATATGGGATCCTGGAATGTGCAAGGAAAGGACTTCAGCCGCTAGGCTGTTGTACTAGGCCTGAGAAGCATATTTTTAAAAATAAGTTGTGCAGGGCCCAGCGTGACAGCGTAGTGGTTAAAGTCCTTGCCTTGCACGTCCAGGATCTCATATGGGCACCAGTTGTAATCCCGACAGCCCCACTTCCCTTCCAGCTCCCTGCCTGTGGCCTGGGAAAGCAGTCAAGGACGGCCCAAAGCCTGGGGACCCTGCACCCGTGTGGGAGACCCAGAAGAAGCACGTGGCTCCTGGCTTCAAATTGGCGCAGCACTGGCTGTTGCGGCCGCTTGGGGAGTGAACATCGGATGGAAGATCTTTCTGTCTCTGCTGCTCTCTGTATATCTGACTTTGCAATAAAAATAATTTTTTTAAATAAGTTGTGCATAATTGAGGGCTGGTAGTTAAGCAATAAGACAAGGAAAGACCTGTGGACCATGACCAGGGACAGGGCCACTCAGAGACCTCAGCACACAGGGACAGTGCCCAGCGGCCAAGGCCTCTGCCTCCTGGACAGCACTTGGTGCTGGGGGAGAGCTGTTCCTCCCCTTTGGCAAAGCCCCATGAGCTGCAGTGTTCACAAGCAGCTTGATTTTCTCAAAACTGAGCAGTTCTGGAAAAATTGTGAATTCAGGTGGTGAAAAAAATTGTTTGTGAGACTTTTTCCCCCTGTTTTCTTTGTTGGTATTTTGGCAGAGGATTCAGCAGAACTAGGTTCTGGAGTCTGAAGTGGCCATGATTCACTCAGTGTGGGTGACAGAACATAGGCTTATCCACAGTTCCTAAGTAAAAACAGGTCACCACTTCAGAAGCAAGCTTTGAAGGATCTGATGTACTCCGGAGAAGGAAGCACATGAGAAATAGCAGGTGGTGGTAAGTGAGGGACACAGCTGGCGGCGGAAATCATCAGGACCCTGAAAACGGGAGAAGTGATAGGAAGCTTACCAAGAAAGCGTTGTGGGGCAGACTGCTCTGAGCACTCAGCTTTGACTGGGGCTGCTGCTGGCATGTGCGGTCAAGTGCAGAGAGCTGTCAAGTGGCTCGCCTGGATCTCCTCACCAGAGTTCATGCTGCACTGTCTGAACAGGAACAAACGTAATTTCACGGTCAGGATGAGCTCAGGCGTCAGTCACAGCATCATTTGCCTGTGTAAAGAGTCTAGCCGAGCTTTGTGGCAGAGAGGCTTACGTCAGCACTTGCAGCATCCCGTATCTGAGCCCCGTTCCATTCCTGGCTGCTGCATTGGGCCAGCTGCCTGCCAGTGTGCCTGGAAAGGCAGGGGATAATGACAGGGCGGGAAATGGAACTGCTCCCGGCTTCAGCCTCGCCAAGATTTGGTTTTTGTGCCACTCAGGGTGTAAACCAGTGGTGGAGGTATCTCCTTCCTCTCACTGTGCCTTTCAAATAGGCAAATTTTTTATAAAAGTAAAAAGATTATAAGAAATCTTTTGGAAGGGTGGTGCCTGTAGTGTCTGTTTTATGCTTGCCATGGGACAGATGTTCCTGCGTGCTGCTTCCACGCGAAGCCTGCTTGAAGCCAGAGTTCTAGCTCTTCCTTGAATGATGAAGTGGTTGGCACAGGAAGAGAGCAGCACAGTGAGGGCAGGAGGTACACTGGTAACGGTGCGGCCACAGCAAAGGCGAGTGTGGGGAGCACTCCGGCCTGTGCTCCATTTCTGCGAGTTGTCATGGAGTCGGGTGTCAGATGCCAGTCTGCTCCCAGGACGAACCCCTGCCTGGAGTGGCTTCCGGCCCCCCTCGTCCGGCAGCGCTCCTTGTCAGTGCCTGCTGCCTGGAGTCCCTGTCGGCCAGTCACAACCGTCAGCGTGCCCGTCATCGGTTCACGTCTGCTGTGCCCTCTGTGCCCCCTCTTGAACAAAATGCCGTCAGGTAGTAAGGATGAAAGAAAATTTAGGTTTTGTCAGTTTGGTTCAGCATTCCCCACCCTGGGAAAGTGTATCCGTGTGTTATTCGGAATCGGCAAAATGAAGGGAAAGCACAGCTACGCATGGCGAGCTGCTTCTGTCCGGACGTGTACAGAGGTGTCTAACTGTACCTTTGTCTAGATGAAGTGCGGCAAGCTGGTGATGTGATGGAGAAAGTCTCGGGAAGCGGAGATAAGCATGCAAAGGCAGCCGTGTTCAGCAGCAGCAAAGTCCTGGCCGAAGAGGGAGAGAGTGCTCCCGGTAAAGCTGCCGCCGCCGTGACACCGGATGCTGCAGCGAGCGGAGCCGGCACAGGTGACTCAGGTGACAGCAGTGTGACGTGTGTCTCAGAATTCATCAGTAGCGATGGGAGCTATGCAAGAACGAAGCCTGGTGAGTGCAGTGGGTGTGGGAAGCCAGTGCCCCACATTAAGCGTGAGAAAATGCAGCTGGAAGACGCATCCTGTGGATTTCATCAAAATGGAGAAGCCTACGCTATAAGTGAAGAGAACATTTATCAGAAAATTCGTGTTTTGGAGAAACCTTTTGAATTCGTTGAATGCCAAAACGCATTCCAAAAGGATACAGTGTTCGATCATCCCATGGAAGAGAAGTCCTCCACCTGGAATGCATCGGAATTAGCTTTTCTCCAAGTGTCCAGCCTCGGTGTGCGTCAGAGAGCGCACGTGGAAATGAAGCCCTACGAATGCCGTGAGTGTGGGAAATCCTTCTGTAAGAAGTCCAAGTTTGTTATCCACCAGAGGACGCACACAGGAGAGAAGCCCTATAAATGCAGCCAGTGTGGGAAGGCCTTCTGCCAGAAGGGCACCCTGACTGTGCACCAGCGGACCCACACGGGGGAGAAGCCCTACGCGTGCAGCGAGTGCGGGAAGAACTTCTACCAGAAGCTGCACCTCATTCAGCACCTGCGCACGCACTCAGGGGAGAAGCCCTACGCGTGCAGCTACTGCGGGAAGGCCTTCTGCCAGAAGACCCACCTCACGCAGCACCAGAGGACACACTCGGGAGAGAGGCCCTATGTCTGTCATGACTGCGGGAAGACCTTCTCGCAGAAGTCGGCACTGAACGACCACCAGAAAATTCACACAGGCGTCAAACTCTACAAGTGCAGCGAGTGTGGGAAATGCTTCTGCCGCAAGTCCACCCTCACCACTCACCTGAGGACGCACACGGGGGAGAAGCCCTACGAGTGCAACGAATGTGGCAAGTTCTTCTCTCGGCTGTCCTACCTCACCGTCCACTACAGAACCCACTCCGGGGAGAAGCCGTACGAGTGCAGCGAGTGCGGGAAGACCTTCTACCTGAACTCGGCCCTCATGAGGCACCAGCGCGTGCACACCGGAGAGAAGCCCTACGAATGTAACGAATGTGGGAAGTTGTTCTCCCAGCTGTCGTACCTCACGATCCACCACAGAACCCACTCAGGAGTGAAGCCGTACGAGTGCAGCGAGTGCGGGAAGACCTTCTACCAGAACTCGGCTCTCTGCAGACACCGGCGAATACACAGAGGAGAGAAGCCCTACGAATGTTACATATGTGGAAAGTTCTTCTCCCAGATGTCGTACCTCACCATCCATCACCGGATCCACTCGGGAGAGAAACCCTATGAATGCAGTGAGTGTGGGAAGACCTTCTGCCAGAACTCGGCCCTGAACAGACACCAGAGGACACACACAGGGGAGAAGGCCTACGAGTGCTGCGAGTGCGGAAAGTGCTTCTCCCAGATGTCCTATCTCACCATCCATCACCGGATCCACTCGGGAGAAAAGCCCTTTGAGTGCAGTGAGTGTGGGAAAGCCTTCTCCCGGATGTCCTACCTCACTGTGCATTACAGGACTCATTCAGGAGAAAAACCCTATGAATGTACTGAGTGTGGGAAAAAATTCTACCACAAATCAGCATTCAACAGCCACCAGAGAATCCACAGACGAGGGAGCGGGGACGTGATTGACGTGGCAAGGCTCCTCTGATGTGAGACAGCCTTTCATCGGCCAGTCAACCCTCCACGTCTGTGGGTTCCACGCGCAGTAATTTAGGCCACCAGAAACATGACACAAAAGGACTTCCGTCTGTGCATGCGCAGCTGTCTTCCTTGTCAGTATTTCCTGAACAAAAGAGTGTACAAGCTATTTACATGGTATTAGATATTGTAAATAATTGAGAGATGAATTAAAGTATCTGACAAGATGTATTCAAGTTATATGCAACTATTAACCAAGGGACTTGCGTGTCTGCAGGTTCTGCTCCCCACAGGGGCTCCTGGAAGCAGTCCCTGTGGGCGCCAAGTGATGGCACATGAGCAGGTGTGCGAAGCCACGGTGCACTAGTTAGATCCATCTAGAAACTTACAAGGTGGGAGCCACCTGACTCATAAAATACCAGACTGTCCAGGAGTAAAACAAAAAACTCGCCCAGTACTCAAAGCCTTGGATTTGAACTGCTTTCCACACCAAGGAATCCATAACGGGAAGTCTCTGAAATGTGGAAGACACTTTTGGAAATTGTTCATTGCTAAGAGACAGGTTTCAGATACAGCAAATGTTTCATACATACACATATATGCTAAACAAACAAAAGATACCCACCCTGAATACATGTACTCTTGATGTAATAAAAGTGGCAAAGTAATCAGGCCAGCTAATCAAGTCAGCAGCATTAAAATCCTATCTAAACAGTCCTCAAAGAATACTGAACTGAATGTTTGTGGGGTATTTTGTTTGCTTCATAGTTCATTACATTGCAGAAGTTTTATGTTCAGTTTGAACCACATTTGAAAAAGCACTGTATCCTTATTAGAGTAACTTGTAACCCATATGGTAAGCTTATCCATTCTAACTCGCAACACCATATTAATATCTTAATATGCAGCCCACCGCAGTAATACTAGATAAAGTTTGCCTGCACTCGTTCCTGGCATTTATCAGTGCGGCTGATCATTGCTAGTGAAGTATGGTACCCACAAAGAAGCCAGTGTTATTTAATGATGTTTGCAACTGTGTATGAGTCAGAAGAGTCAGGGCTCCGTGTGTGAGGTCGTTGAAGATCCTGGGGTGGCCTTCATCCTTGACACCCTGTCTGGCTGCTCCCTGCTGGGCTTGACCTCACTGCTTACACAGAGCACACGGGCCGCGTGACAGCTCTATTTTAAACATGCTGGTGTTTGTAAACTCTGTTGCTTCCCATCACCAAGTGGATGGAGAACATGATACTGCGGCTTTGTTGCAGCATGTGGAGTGGCTCCCTCGTGCCTCCTTCGCTGGCCAGGTTTGTTACCCATCTTTCCTCACAACCTGCTAGCTTCCTGGAGCACTGAGAAGCATGTCTAATTGTCAGCACTTGGCTTAGACAGGTCCCAGAACCCAACTCTAGACAAGCAAGCACAGACAGTGTCCACAGCAGTTCTGGAAAGTCTCAGGTTCAGAAGTGGAATGAGGTCTTGCATGAACAGACTCATCTAGAAGAGTTACCTGCTGATGTCTTCCAGCAGTGGACTGAGCAGGAAGACTTGAAGAACCTGGGACTTGAATGATGGCATCCAGCCACCACGCTGCCAGGCTGTCCAGGCCACCTCTACCCGACTTCTGTGAAACACCAAACTTAGTTTTTTCACCCAATTGATTTAGAAATGTTCTATTAGTAGTAACTGAAAACATTCTGATGGTTACACTTTTGTAGGACTTACGCAGTTTTGAAGTAGATTTTAGATAATTCAATATTTTGAGGGGTCAAAACATTTATTTTATGTAAACTGAGCGTTAGAAATCAATTTAAACAATTAAATGTGTGTACTTCCTCTGTCATGTCACTGGCCTGTGAAACAATCTTTGACCCCAACAAAGGGTACCTCCCTTTTTCTAATAATGCAGTAAATTTTGCAGTAATTTGTATTATTCCTGGACCACTGCTGCAGTACTAGTTGTCAGCACAGCATGTGAGGCAAGGACCTAATTACATTTACTTCTGAATGATTAGCTAAGGTCTGTCCCATTTGAGTACCTTCCCTCTTAACTGAAATTCCTTCTATTTAAGCCACACGTGGCGCCTCTCTGTTGCTCAGTGTTACAGTGTGCTGGGACTCTGGTAGACCAGAAATCCAGGCCACATTTGTTACAGTGGTGTCCACAGAGGTTTCCAGTGCTGGTGTGCTAGCTTCATTACACAATGTATGGTAATACTGGGGCCACCTGAAACCAAAGACTTACACTCTCTTCCCTGTAGCGCCCGGCTGTGCTGGCCAATCAGGTCCTCCCGACGAGACTGTATAAGCCACGTGTGTGCTGCCACACTAACTGGCAGCTTTGTAGAATGCCTTTGGGTAGAAAAGAATGAGACTCAAAAGGAAATAAACTTTTTCAATTCTGTTGTCTTAGTCGTTTTGTGATGGGGCTCACACGTTAGAAATCAGTTGTTCTTACCTGGCTGTATTTAGAGAACTAGCACAGGTGGTGGCTGGTACGCTTGGCGCTGCCATAGAGATGCTGTCAAAGTGAGCACCGTGGACCCAGAGGGCCACGGGCATGGCTGGGGGTGTGTAATGGGGGAGGGGCACAACAATCCTCTTCTAAAACATGTCCTCCCTGAACTAGTTTCCACTGCAGTGTGTCGCACAGACTTCTCCGTGACAGGAACACAGCTTGCAGGCACAGTGGCAGATGGGGCCTGTCAGTCCCGAGCCTGGCAGAGGTGGGGGATGCACACGCTGGGCCTGGAGCATCTTGTCACCCCCAGGCCAGCTGCTGGGCACCAGGGTCATTGAGTCAAGTGGGGTCCTGAGGAGAGGGCAGTCAGCACAGGAGTGGGTTCCAGCTGGCACTGCAGGGCATGGTTGCCTCCACGGGAACTCGGAGCTGTGGGGCCCAAGGACCTGGCCTCCCTGCTGCTCGTTTTCTGTCAGGATTAGCAGGTCCCCCACCACGACCAAATTCAGCCAGGAAGATGCAAGTCAGCCAAGAGCCAGCGCACATCACCATCGAGGTGAAGGGCCGAGCCTGATGGAACAGGGACGTTGTTTTTCCAAAATGTTCTTTATGCAGACCCTGGAGGAAAAGTCCCAACACGAAGCTGTGAGGCCTGAGTGACCGGCCTGACAAGAAGTAACAGGTTCATCCCAGCGGGCAGATACAGCCAAAACACGGGCAAGTGATGCAGACAAGTATTTCTCCCACGACGCTAGAACATGGAAATGCCAAGGTGAAAAAAAAATTGAGATTTAGAGGGTAGAAATAATCATTGTCATGATCCCCAAAAGATAAAGGATGCAAGGAAAATACACTCAAATCTTTGAATAAAAGGCCTCTGGGACCTGGTGACGCAGTCCAGTGCCTAAATCCTCACCTGATATGCGCTGGGGTCCCATGTGGGCACAAGTTCATGTCCCGGCTGCTCCACTTCCCGTCCAGCTCCCTGCTTGCAGCTTGGGAAAGCAGTGGAGGACGACCCAAAGCCTTGAGACCCTGCACCCTCGTGGGAGACCCCGAAGAAGCTCCTGGTCCTGGCTTTGGATCATTTCAGCTCCAGCCATTGAGGCTGCTTGGGGAGTGAATCAGCAGATGGAAGATTTTTCTCTTCATATTTCCTTTTCTCTGCAAAATCTGACTTTCCAATAAGATAAATCTTGAAAAAATAATTTAAAATCTTCAAAAGAGTGGTATCTGGTGGCATAAAAGAAAACAGAAAAGTGAACAAAACTGGTTCCTGGGTTAGGTGTCTGTGCTGCCACCTCTCACACCACAGTGCCCGCATTTACACTCTGGGTGTCTGTGCTGCCACCTCTCACACCGCAGTGCCCGCATTTACACTCTGGGTGTCTGTACTGCCCACCTCCACTCCGCAGTGCCTGCATTTACACTCTGGGTGTCTGTGCTGCCACCTCCACACTGCAGTGCCCGCATTTACACTCTGGGTGTCTGTACTGCCACCTCCACTCCGCAGTGCCCGCATTTACACTCTGGGTGTCTGTACTGCCACCTCTCACACCACAGTGCCCGCATTTACACTCTGGGTGTCTGTACTGCCCACCTCTCACACCACAGTGCCCGCATTTACACTCTGGGTGTCTGTGCTGCCACCTCTCACACCACAGTGCCTGCATTTACACTCTGGGTGTCTGTACTGCCCACCTCTCACACCACAGTGCCCGCATTTACACTCTGGGTGTCTGTGCTGCCACCTCCAGTCCGCAGTGCCCGCATTTACACTCTGGGTGTCTGTACTGCCACCTCTCACACCACAGTGCCCGCATTTACACTCTGGGTGTCTGTGCTGCCACCTCCACACCGCAGTGCCCGCATTTACACTCTGGGTGTCTGTGCTGCCACCTCCACACCGCAGTGCCTGCATTTACACTCTGGGTGTCTGTGCTGCCACCTCCAGTCCACAGTGCCTGCATTTACACTCTGGGTGTCTGTACTGCCCACCTCCACTCCGCAGTGCCCGCATTTACACTCTGGGTGTCTGTGCTGCCCACCTCTCACACCACAGTGCCCGCATTTACACTCTGGGTGTCTGTGCTGCCCACCTCTCACACCACAGTGCCCGCATTTACACTCTGGGTGTCTGTGCTGCCACCTCCACACCACAGTGCCCGCATTTACACTCTGGGTGTCTGTGCTGCCACCTCCACTCCGCAGTGCCTGCATTTACACTCTGGGTGTCTGTGCTGCCCACCTCCACACCGCAGTGCCCGCATTTACACTCTAGCTTTGACTCTGACCCAGTTCCCTGCAGTGTGTTCTCTGGGGGCTGCTGGTGATGGCTCAAGTCGTTGAGTCCCTGCCACTCACCAGGGTGACCCAGCTGGAGTTCTGGGCCTGGCCCAGCCCTGGCTCTTACATGTATTTGGGGAACGAACCAGTGAAGGGAAGCTCAGTGTTGCTCCTTTTCTTTCTTGCCTTTCAAATGAGAAAAAAAAAAAAGGAAAAAAGAGCTGTATTA
The DNA here is from genome assembly GCF_017591425.1 of Ochotona curzoniae. Lineage (NCBI taxonomy): Eukaryota > Metazoa > Chordata > Mammalia > Lagomorpha > Ochotonidae > Ochotona > Ochotona curzoniae. The sequence continues at coordinate 74,816 of NW_024466464.1, forward strand.
TTCTGTTTCTCATTACTATGTAAAGATCTTTTCAATGTGCTTTCTGCACAATCTAGCATTTCACTTCCAGCTGCTCAGCTGTTACCATAGGACGTTCCTCGTGCACACATCCTGTGTAGGAATCTCTCGGCACATCAACGGGGGCTGCTGCATGTGCCATACACTTTGTTCTTACAAGGTATTGTCCAGATGTCAATGTCTTTGAATGGTGATTATTTTATAGGTTTCCATAGCACACAAACTTTCTTGTCACCATTCACATCCTTACAAATGTTTATTATGCATTTCTGTAACTTTTTACATTTTTATTTATCCAAAAGGCATATCCCATTTCGTGCTCACTCCTCAGATGCTCACACAACAGGGTGGGCCAGGTTCAAGTCAGGAGCCCAGCACTGAGCCTCCCGGGCGGGATCAGGGACCCAGCTGCTGAAGCTGTCAGCTGCCCCCCGGGCACATGCCACCAGGAGCTGGTGTCAGGAGTGGGGGCGGCCCTCAGCTAGGCACGCCGAGTTGGGACACAGGCATCCCAAGTGAAATCTTTTATTGATTTATTTTTATGATGTACTTATCTGAAAGGCAGAGTTATAGGAGAAGTCAGATCTTGCATATGCTGGTTTACTCTCCCAATACCCGCAACAGCCAGGGCTGGGCCGGCCTAAAACCAGGAGCCAGGAACTTCATCCAGGTCTCCCACACTGGTGCAGGGGCCCAAGCACTTGGGCCGTCTCCCACTGCTTCTCCCATGCCCTTTATCAGGAAGTGCAGCAGCCAGTGCTTGAACCAGCACCCATATGGGATGCTGGCATTGCAGGCTTAACCCGTTATGCTATGATGCTGCCTCCCAGAACATCATAATTACCATGCCCATCAGCCCTGTGATTTTACCACACTGAAGGAAGGAAAAGGGAGATTTGCTATTTTAACTTGTATTTTCAAGTTACTAAAGATTTGAGTTTCTATATATCTATATACTGTATATACTGTATAATACTTTGATTAATTTCCCTTATAGACTGGAAATTCATCACAGCAAAGCTTTTGAGATACTCCAAGGGAGAAGGCAATGGAAGGCCAGGCAGCAGCAGGAATAAGTGCACTGGATCTGCATGCAACCTATCTGATGGGATCTTTTAATGTGACTGAAAACATAAGTGGAACAAGACAATATAACTAAACAGTATGGTGTCAGTTAAAATTCCTCCCACACAGGCTATGATGCTATTTAAGTTCTAGGCTCCTGGATTTAGCATAGTCCATCTCTGGCCACTGCAGCCATTTTGGCAGTGAATCAGCAAATAGAAGGGGGCAAATATCAGCAAATATTTAAAAGGGGGGCCTGGTGTGGTGGCCTACCAGTTAAAGTCCTCACCTTGCATGTGCTGGGATCCCATATGGGCACTGGTTGTATTCCTGGTGACCCCGCTTCCCATCCAGCTCCCTGCCTGTGGCCTGGGAAAGCACTTGAGGACGGCCCAAAGCCTCGGGACGCTGCCCCTGTGTGGGAGACCTAGAAGAGGCTCCAGGCTCCTGGCTTCAGATTGGTGGATGGAAGATCTTCCTCTCTGTCTCTCCTCATCTCTGTATATCTTTATTTTTCCAATAAAAATAAATCTGAAAGAGAGAGAGAGAAGAGAAAAGAAAATTAAAAAGGAAAGAAAAAAGAGAAACCATACTGGTTGCGATGTGCCATGGCACGTACTGTGATGCCAGGGTGTGCATGTTGGGTCTGCCCCTGCTCCCATCTTCCTGCCTCCGTGGACCCGGGCAGCAGGGACAGCAGTGGGGACCTGGGGCATTGGACTTCTGCCACACCAGAGACCTGGACGGGGTCCCCACCCCCAGCTTTGGCTCTAGCAAGGGAAACCTCAAGCATCTGAAGGGGCACCCGGTGGGTGTGATTGTGTTGTTCCTGTTTGTCTGCCTCTCAAAGAACTAATGAAAATTTAAAATAATTATTATAATGAGAGTGTAGACTGAATCATTACAAACAACATTTTGTATTTTTAGCCATATTAGTGCTTTCAAATATAATATAATCCCTAATGGGAGATACGATACTTTTCACTCTTAAAAACTGAATTCAGATCTTAATTTCTAAAAGCTGCTCTCCACCAGAAGTCCCCTATACAGAAACAGCTTGTATCACACTGAGCGAGAAAACACAGTCACGGGGGGGCACCTGTTTGTAATGGCAGACACGCAGGTACACAAAACAGACGGCCGACGTGACATCCCTGTGAAACTTATTAACAGGGAGGTCGTGGATTCTTCTCCCCATGAGAAGCCAGCAATGAAATCAGAATGAGATTCTGCAATGTAGAGGGGTGGCAGTGTGGCATGAAGCGCCCTGGAGCTGCGTAAGCTGCCCAGGACCTACACCCAGCCGAGCAGCTGCACAGCAGGTGGCGGAGGGCTTCACTTGGCCACTGTCCTAGGGCGGGCGCAGAGAACCCCTGGGCAGACACAGGAGTCAGTGGCCTTGATGCCCAAAACATTTCAAAGCACAGGTGTTGGCCACAGCAGCCTTGGAAGCAAATGGCAACCAAGAAGACCAGCAGGCAATCCTCAAAACCTAGAGGAGGTTGACGAGAGGTGGGGAATGCAAGCTTTTACATAAACCCGACATCTGCATGTGCAAGGTGGGCCATGGCTCAGAGAGCCTGCGCCTCACCCTGACCTCCAAGCAAGCCAGAAGCGAAGGCTAAGGCACCGTTCCGCCCAGCCTGCCCAGCACCAGAGAAAGGCCCAACACAACCAGCCTGGGAATACAGAGCAGTTTTGGAATCTCTTCTTCCACCATAACAGAGTGAGTGGTCACAGGTCCCGGTGTTCTCTGGATGCAAGCCTAGCCCGGAAGTGAGCACAGCACCAGGTGGCGCTGTGGGTGGTGAGGCCTGAGGGTGGAGCCCTCCTGCCCGGGGACCAGCGCCCTCCAAGCAGCAGCCCTCTCCTGTCAGATGAGGACTTGACTGCTCACAGCCTCATCACCCCAGCCTCCACCTGTGACATCACTTCCTGTTGTTTAAAGCACCCAGGGAAAGCAGCCCGAGACAGCGGTGTGGGTGGGACCCTCAGTCCCACAGCTGCAGACGCCATGTCATAAACATTTCTGAACATGCTGTATCTACAGCTGTTTCTACCCAGCAGTGGTTTTCAACTAGTTTTCCTAGCTCAACCCCTGGTAAGAGAGGCAGTTCATGTTGCCCCCCAAGAGAACACACACCTCATTCTGAGTGCTTTGATGAGCACTCAACTGTCTACCAGGCTGGGTGTCAGGAGCTTGGGCAAGAACAACAAGTGATACTGACCAACATCCCTGCCGTCACAGAGAGGCAAGGCGCAGGCCGTGGGGAGGCCGGCGAGGCTCTGCAGAGACAGGGCCGGGATGGCTGCGACAGGGGCAGGTGCGTGTTGGTCACAGCAAGCTCTCTGAAAGGGGCAGCCCTGGCTCCTGCAGCCATCCGGGGAGTGAGCCACTGGGAGGAGACTCTCCCTCTCTCTGCCTACTCTGACTTTCAAATCAATAAAGGAAAAGAAACCAAGACCATGGGACAGAATATGGAACCCAGAAAGAAACCCAAACGTACCAGTCCACAAATTTTCCACGAAAGCACTGGCACGACACACATGGGCAAGGACAGCATTTGCAACAAACTGCGTGGGAGAACTGGATTTCCACAGGCAGAAAAATCAGGTCGGGCCCACACTTTACACCATATACAAAAATTAGCCCAAATGCGTAAGAGATCTCAACGCAAGGCCTAAAGCCACAAACTGCTGGGGCAAGCCAACATGCAGAAGTGCTTGCTGATGCGTTTGCGTGTGTCAAACCAAAACCGAAGGCTACAAAACCAAACATGAATTACAAGGACAACACTAAACCAGGAAGCTACAGCACAAACAAGGAAATAGTCACAATATGAAACACAGCCAATGGACTGGGAAAAGATACTAGCCAACAACATATCTGATAAGCTAGTATCTCAAATTTATAGGGTTATTACAACTCAAACAAAGTTTAAAAATGAGCAAAACATCTCAATAGATATATATCCAAAGACATAAAATGGTCAAATCCTAGACGTGAGGGTCCTTGACACAGCCAATCATTAGAGAAATTCCAGTTATAAAACTATGCCCAGGGAAGGGCCATTGGCCTGATGGGTGTGCTGTGCCTGGGTTTCTCTTCTTTTTTTTTTTTTTTTTCTTTTTTCTTTCTTTCATTCTTTTTTTAAGTTTATTTATTTTGGAAAGGTAGATCAGATTTACAGAGAGAAGAGAAGAAAGAGATCTTCCATCTGCTGGTTCACTCCACAAATGGCAGCAGCGGCCAGAGCGGAGCTGATCTGAAGCCAGGAGCCAGGAGCCTCTTCCAGGTGTCCCATGCGGAGTCCAAGGCTGGGGCATCCAGTGGCGCCAGGCTCACTGAAGCTGTGTTTCGGTTCCAGCTCCTTGTTAGGGCGAAGCCTAGGAGGCGGCAGCAATAGCTAGAGTGTTTCATCTCCATCGGCCAGGTGGGAGACTTGCCTGGACTGAGCTCCTGGCTCCTGGGTTTGTCCTAATTCTTCCCTTGGGAGAAGGAAGCAGTGAACCAGGATTCTGCCTCTCTAAAATGAAAAAAAAAAATTAAATCCTTCTGGTGTCCCACACCCATGGGACAGCTATTATAAAAACAGCCAAGGGAACCGGTGCAGTAGCCTAGTGGCTAGTCTTGACCTTACATGTGGCAGGATCCCACATGGGCGCTGGTTCATATCCCGGCTGCTCCATTTCCTTTCCAGCTCCCTGCTTGTGACCTGGGGAAGCAGTTGAGGACGGCCCAGAGCCTTGGAGCCCTGTACCCACCTGAGAGACCCTGAGGAAACTCGTGGCCGCTGGCTTCAGATTGGCTCAGCTCTGGCCATGTGGCCGTTGGGGAGTGAACCAGCGGATGTAGGATCTTTCTTTTGTCTTTGGAAATCTGCCTTTCCAATAAAGATAAGCAATTGGTTTTTTTGTTTTTTTTTTAAAGTTTGGTGACACCTACCTAAAGAAAATTTAAACCAGAACTACCGCATGACGCAGTGACCTCCCCTGGGTACATGAGGGTATTGTCGAAAGCTCCTGGATCATATGTAGTACATCTTAATTCCATTTTTCACAAATGTTGTAAACCCCCAGGATTACCTGGAGATTAAAAACTGCTGCCCCTCACCCAGTCAGCACGTGCATGTTCTCTGCAGCATCACTGACAACAGTGCCCACTGCTGGACACAGTGGACATGACAAGGTGTCAGCTGATGGCAAATGCTGATATTCATCCGTGGGACACTCAGCCTTAATAAAGGGTTCCTGGGCCCGGCACGATAGCCTAGTGCTAAATCCTCGCCTTGCATGCGCTGGGATCCCATATAGATCCCATGGAGTTCTGGCTGCTCCATTTCCCATTCAGCTCCCTGCTTGTGGCCCCGGAAAGCAGCACAGGAAAGCACAGAGCCTGGGCACCCGCGTGGGAGACCCAGCAGTTCCCGGAAAGCAGCATAGGAAAGCACAGAGCCTGGGCACCCACGTGGGAGACCCAGCAGTTCCCGGAAAGCAGCACAGGAAAGCACAGAGCCTGGGCACCCGCGTGGGAGACCCAGCAGTTCCCGGAAAGCAGCACAGGAAAGCACAGAGCCTGGGCACCCGCGTGGGAGACCCAGCAGTTCCCGGAAAGCAGCACAGGAAAGCACAGAGCCTGGGCACCCGCGTGGGAGACCCGCAGTTCCTGGTTCCTGGCCCAGGTCATCTTAGTCACCTGGGGAGTGAACCAGCGGATGGGAGATCTCGATGTATCTCCTCTCTGGGTATCTACCTTTCCAATAAAAATAAACCTTAAGAAAAAGCTCTATGTGAGACAACGGATGTAATCTTCAATGCAGCGAACCCCTAACTGCCTGGGGACTGTTAGCCTGCTGGAGCACAGGAGGGCTCCAGCTGAGGCGCAGGACCCTGGGGGAGGGTGGGGCGAGAGGCCCATGGGAGGGACGGCTGCAAGGCAGGGACTCATCTGCTGGATATTCAGGAGCAGGGCTGGGGTGCTTGGCAGAGCCCAGGAATTACTGCAGGGACAGCACATACGCCCCTGCACAGGCCCCTCCCAGCGTGCTTGCTCATGATGTATCTCACTCCAAAAAGCATCTTTTTCCAAATCCCCCATGGGGCAGGCACATGAGAGCTCCCACCACCTCTAGCACATGGGCATGCATGTGCACACACACGCACACACAAGCGACTGTTCACATCCCTAGGTGCACACACACGCACACACAAGCGACTGTTCACATCCCTAGGTGCACACACACGCACACACAAGCGACTGTTCACATCCCTAGGCGCACACACTGCACCGCACACACAAGCGACTGTTCACATCCCTAGGCGCACACACTGCACCGCACAGTGCCCTGCCCCACCACAAACAGCCCTGGCAGCAGACCCTCCTCTCTTCACGGGCACACATCTGACGTCCAGGGTCAGGGAGGCAGATTCTGGCCTTACAGAACCTGCCCTCGCTCACAGCTACTGCGGGCTCACTGGCCCACACGTGCACTCTCCCTCCAAATGGAGCCCTGAAGAAGACAAAGACCCGCCGGCCCAATAGGAGGCAACGCAGGACTGGAAGCATCCCAGCAGCCCCTCGGAGCCGTGGTTCTGGGTGAACCCTGTCCTCACGAGTGTGAGTACTCACCCACAGCTCTGACTCTTCTGGAACTCAGGAGGGTGGAGGACAGCAGGTGAGGGTGGCACGGCTCAGTCACGAGGCTGGAGAATGGAGTAGAAGGTGCTTAGAAAGCCAGAGCGTGGGGCCTGGAAGGAGAGGAGGGGGCCGCAGGACCTGAGAGGCCAGAGTGAGCGGAAGAGCGCATAGCTCCAGCTGGCCACCTGCTCTCCCTCCCTCCGCGGGGCCATCAGCAGACCTTGTGAGAGAGGCCTGCAAGCAGAATGACAGCAGGGCTTCAGGGATTTCTGGCCAGAGCTGAACGCAAAGACAGCTGGCCAAAACCTCATTCAGTCCTGTCACCAGCTGCTAAGACCAAAGGACACCTGATGGAGGGGTGGAATCTGTTGCGATGGAGTTGATCAGACACTTGCTGGGGCTAGCGCAGAAAGCAGGCAACGCACAGCTGCTTTCCAAGCAGCGTCTGCCTGCCAGCCTCTTGCTACAAAGGGTTGAGTGGAATAGTGGTCCCCTGCTGGGTTAGGGGATGGAGACGCCAGGGTATCCTCTGCTTACTCTGCCCTCTCCGTTTCATGAGGGAGTCATCTCTGGAAGGCTCGCAGTGGCACTCAGAAGACACAGAGGGTAACAGAAGCCCCGGGAAGCCGTTCTCTGAGCAGGAGCCCCGAGCGTGGACTCTGTACAACACTGAGAGCTCTGTTCACCACAGCTGGAAGTGTCACTCCAGCAGTGAAGGCAAGCCATGAACGCTCCACTCACCTCCTCCGGAAGCTACTGAGGGAACAAGCAGGTGGAGAAGCAGCTCCTCCAGGTGCTCATCTCAGGAGGAGGGGAGCTACAGAATGGACCTTCACTCTGCACCCAAGAGGGCTCAACTAGAACAAGTGTCCCGCCTCAGGTGGCAGTTAGGAACACTGAACTCCATAAAATTCCCAGCAGGCTTGGAGAGCAAGGTAAAAGGCCTGGTAAGGGTCATCTCTAACAACTAACAGTTCGGGCCAAGCACTGTAACCTGGCTTAGCATGCTTAGCATGCAGCGGGATCCCATAAGGGCGTTGATTTGTGTCCGGCTGCTCCACTTGCCATCCAGCTCTCTGCCTGTGGCCTGGGAAAGCAGCAAAAGATGGACCAAAACTTAGGGACCCTGCACCCGCATGGGAGATCCACAAAAAGCTCCTGGCTTTGGATTGGCTCAGCTCTGGCCATTACAACCGCTTGGGGAGTGAACCAGCAGATGGAAGATCTTTCTCTCTGCTCTTCCAATAAAAATAAATCTTTAAAAAAAAAACCAATTCACAAGTTTGCAAAACAGAAAGGGATGGTTGTTTGGCTGAGCAGGTAACCCTGCATCCAGTGCCTGCTCAGACACCTGACCCTGGCTTCCTGCTAACGAGCACCCTCGGGAGGCTGCAGGAATGCCTCAGCTACATGAGCACCTGTCACCCGTATGCAAGTCCTGCCTTGTTCTCCACTCCTGCCTTCAGCCTGGCGCAGGCCTGGACATGGCAGACATGTATGGCGTCAATCTGCAGACAGAGCTTGCTTGCTCTCAGATCTTCAATTCTAGAATAGAGAAGGAACTTTCTGTTCACAGAACAAAAACTTATAAAGCTTTCAAAACAATTTCTTGGGCCTGGTGCGATGGCTGTGTCTAAATCCTCACCTTGGGCCCAGCACAGTAGCCTAGTGGCTTATGTTCTCGCCTTGCATGCACCAGGATCCCATATGGGAGCTGGTTCTTATTCTGGCTACTCCACTTTACTTCCAACTCCCTGCTTGTGGCCTGGGAAAGCAGTGGAGGATGACCCCAAGGTCTTGGGACCCTGCACCCCATGTGGGAGACCCAGAAGCTGCTGGCTCCTGGCTTCAGATTGGCTCAGCTCTGGCCATTGCGGCCACTTGGGGAGTGAACCAGCACATGGAAGATCTTCCTGTTTCTCTTCTCTAAAAGATGATTTTCCAATAAAAATAAATCTTTTTTTAAAATTTTAAACCATCACCTTACATGTGCCAGGATCCCATATGGGCACCAGTTCCTGTCCCAGCTGCTCCCTGCTTGTGGCCTGGGAAAGCAGCAGAGGATGGCCCAAAGCCTTGGGGCCCCAGAAGAAGCTCCAGGTTCCTGGCCTCAGATCGGCTCAGCTCCAGCCATTGAAACCACTTGGGGAGTGAACCAGTAGACGGAAGCTCTTTCTCTCTGTCTCTCCTCTCTGTAAATCTGTCTTTCCAATAAAAGTAAACAATAATAATAATAATCTTTTAAGGGAAGAAGGAGAGCAGGGAAGGAAGAGCCCTATGCTTCCAACTCTATAATGTGAAAAAGGTGAATTATACATATTATGTAAGAATTTTTTAAAATTATCTTTGGCTTAATTATAAAGCAGCTTAGTAAAACAGAACCCAAATGAGAAAGAATTAGAGTGCATACAAGCTATGAATCAGGGCTGAAGACTGCAAAGAATACCCCAAAATACTAAACTGTTGGAAACGAGGGCAAAATGGGTCTAGGACAGTCTCCTATTACAAAAAAAAAGAAAGAAAACAAAAAACAAACAAACAAAACCAGACTCCCCTTGGCCTTTCAAAGATCAAAAGTCCCTCGCTGGAGGAGTCAGGCTAGGAGAGGACAAAGGGGCGATGGCTGCACAGGGAACGTGCCCGCTCTGGGCGCCACTGTCCTTCCTAAGGGGTGGGAACACACGGAACGCAGTGACCAGGACGACAGAGAGGCAGTCATGCCCCCCGCCTGCCGGGACACGCTCCCAGGCTCTGCTGAACACCTGGGGCCAGGCACTACCGAACTCTGCGCACTGTGTACCATACATCCGTACCTGTGGGAAAGAAAATATATTAATTAGGCACAGCAAGAGATTAACCACTAATAATAAAACAGCTTGTAGTGATATACTAATATTTCAAATCTATTTTTCTGGAAATTTTCACTTAACATTTTCAGAATGTGGTTGAATGAAACTGCAAAAAGCAAAACCATGAATACACAATGACAACTATATTTAAAATCGGTAAAAAAAAAAAAAATTAGATTTATTACATGGTTTAGGGCCAAGTAGCAATTTGCTGGGAAAATATAGATCCTTACATTACAACAGACCTCGTTTAAAAAAAAATCAGGAGATTTCAGTAACTCGATTTTTATAACATGTCACATGTTCTGGAACCCACGCACTCATCATGCCCGCAACCAGTGTGTCCGGCTGCAGAGACAAGGTGACATCTTCAGCCTGAGAGGAGACAACAGGGACCTTTACATGGGATGACTGTGCAGCGGCACTGTCACTCTTCAGGGACTCGGCTCGGTTCTTCTCCAACGTGGCCTCTGGGAGCTGATTGTATTACCAGTCTTGATCCAAATCCACTGGGTCTAGGGTGATTTTGCTTTTGGCTTTCGGCTAGGAGTTTTCTGATGCTCAAAGTTGTGTGAGAAGACAAGGTAAGGAGGGCTATCCGGCACATCCACCGTGACGGCAGAAAAAGGGAGAAAATGTCTTAATGTTTTATAAAGCTTTTGTATGAAGAGAAATAATGTAACACAGCCCAAAGGGGAAACTCCCTGAACTGTGCTTCTTTCAAACCAAACACACATTATGTCTTCACTACAGGAAGCTTAGAGGACAAGAGCAGCCAATAAAACACCCTTTTGTCCTGCGATTGCCATGCCCAACACGTTCTAGAAAAACATACCCTGCTCAGTAGGAAGCCTTCAGGTGTCACATTACAGGACAGCCTGAGAAACTGACCCGACGGCCCACAGGCAGCCCAGCCCCGGACGGTCAGGTGCCACACTCCACCCCTGCTCGCCAGCCTCAGCCTGCCCGCCCTGAGTCCTGAGATGGGTCAACGGGTACCCTGCCCACTTCAGTTGACCAGGAGTTCCCCGGCCCAGCACTGCTGCACTGCACACAACGAATCATGCCGACAGTGTTTACTTTCTATTACCTTCTAAGTATGCAAGAGTGTACACTGCTATTTCCATCGTCAGGATCTAATGAACGCTGCTGGCAGGCCGCACACACAGGACCATATGAACCTGGCTTAATCCAACTGGGGGCTTGTTCATGCGCAGGTCAGTGACAAGGGGCATAATCCCTTGTATGTAACGAAAAGCAGTAAGATAGTAATATGGTACTTCCTTGAACGTTCTGTTATAAAAAGAACTCTTCAGAAAACTAACCACTAGGTTCGACACTAGCTCCAATTTTGCCATTTTGGCTTCATGTGCGCATGCTCCCAGAACCACTCCAAAGTTGCAGAGATCATGAACACGCAGATTCAGCGTGGCATCCTAACACTGCCAGCTTCTTCAGCGATCCTGATTCTCTAATACCATCTAACACCCATGACTTACTCAAATTCCTCCAACTGCACACAACATATCTAGATAGATAGATTTTTCAGCCAGATATCTTTCAAAGTTCATGTTAACTTTTCTTTTTAGAAACAGTAATATTGCCTTTTAAATGAGCCTGCGCCAGCTGTCATAAAAACATCCTAGATTTGATTTATTGTCCCAACTCAAGCTGCTGCAGTCTCCCCTAAGAGAAACATGAACACTTGATTAAGTTCATATTAAATAGCCCGGCAGGGACCCCTGACCGGGGAACACACTATTCTGTGTTGCACTCCAAGGGGCACATTTGGGGCTGTTGTGATGACTCAACAGGCTAGGCATGCCCCTGCAATCACCAGGATCTCAGTTTGTGTCCTGGCTGCTGCACTTCCCATCCAGCTCCCTGCTTGTGGCTTGGGAAAGCAGTGGAGGACGGCCCAAAGCCTTGGGACCCTGCACCCGTGTGGGAGACCCAGAACAAGCTCCAGGCTCCTGGCCTCAGATCAGCTCAGCTCTAGCTGCTGCAGTAGCTTCCTGCTACTTCCCAGAGAGGGCAGCAGTTGACAGGCACCCACAGGTGAGCTGGATGACAATCCGAGTTCCAGCTCGGCCTAGCTCTGGCTGATGAGGCAAACTGAACATCTCTCTCTGCCACCATGCCCTTCAAACAAGCTTTTAAATTAAAACAAAACAAACAAACAAAAAAAAAACATAGGCAGTGAAAATTGTATTCTCTCCCTTTAATTAGCATAAGGAATTTATGTAAGATTTAGCTTTGAAAGCTGAAAGCATTGTAGTGCCTCTTTTTGTATCATTATAGATTCTGATTTTTGCATACTGAAATGTCAGATCAAGTAAAGCATCATTTTATCATCGCATGGCCTCCAGTGTGGCCAGGGGAAGCGCCTTCCGACCGTGCCCTTCTCTCATCCTGCACTTCCTGGGTTCCCGACCCAGAAGGCCACAGGCTCCCGCAGAGGACCGAGATCGGCAACCTGAGCCGTTCACTCCAGGGCTGCTGCTGCACAGCCCTCAGTGCACGGCAGCAAATGAACACAGAGCAACAGTGACACGTCAACTCACGTTCATCACTGGAGCCAAACCTAAGCAATTTTACAGTCAACTCTCCTGCTCATTTAGCATTTTTGCTTCACACTACTTCACAAAACAGTAATATTACTAGCATGGAAATTAATGACTTTCAACAATGCTTTCTGCCCTGAGACGTACCCTAATAGGGACGGGCAGTCATAATGCTGAACATTAGTCTGCTCAAAGAGCTCCTCTGGGCAACTCAGCTACCAACTGGACACTGCTTTTAAATTCAAAACCTGCTTTTGTTTGAATAGGTGAAACAATTCATTCAAATCCCAACTTCCACAAGGTGTACTCAGGGATGCCCTACTTCCATCCCTGCTCTGACCACAGACCACACTCCTGTTCAACAGGTCTCCGTGTTCTGCTTGGCAGCTTCCCATTCTACTTCGTACTCTGCAGTTAACCCTTGTCTACACAAACAAGCTAAATATGTGGCCATATTTGGGTTCTTACACGAAAAGTAAAATAAGGTATATACTTTACTGTATTTTGCTTCTCTCACTCAATACTACATGTGAGACAAGAGTTTTATCACAGACGTTGCCAAACGCCAGTGGCATCCGGTGTGGATAAACCTGGGGTAAGTTACTAAGCTCTGGGCAGACACTTCCTGGAAACTATGCTGAGTTCCACTAAATCAATCAAATATATACAAAACGCAAGCTGCCCACGAGCCTGCTAACATACATAACTCCTGCTTACCTCAGAGACTCTTCAAGGCCTGTCAGCTTGCTGCTTACATTTCTGTTTTCTAATCCTTTGCTTGTTGCTTTTCTGGAATGCTCTTACAATAAAGACATCTATGTAGTTTCACATCAGATATCAATTACTTGACTAGCAGAAAGATGTGACTTTAAAGGCTCTAATCCTGTGCGCTACCTTCCTCTTGCTGCCGGGCACCGAGGTACAGGCTTGTCTCAGGACCCTCTCCTCACATGAACTCTGATGCTTGGCAAGGCTTGGCCCAATTTTCCCATATTCCTTTCACTCATGGAGAGACAAACCTCAACACCTTGTATGTTTTCAATTAAAGGCTGACTTTATACCTAAAATGGTTCCCACCCAAGCACATCCACAAAGTACCACTTGTGAGTTCTCTCTGGGGTAAGAAAACTTGACGTGACGCAGAATTTCCCACATCTGTAAGAACTTATGGTATCACTCGCGTGTGAATTATCTGGTGACTGCTAAGAGCTGACTTTGTGGAGAAAGTCTTCCCACATTGAGGGCACTCACAGGGTCTCTCCCCCGTGTGCGTCCACTGGTGGGACTTGAGGGCTGACTTCTTACAGAAGGATTTCCCACACCTACTACAGTCATAGGGCTTCTCTCCTGTGTGAGTCCTCTGATGACTGACGAGGTTGGACTTCACGTAGAACGCCTTCCCGCAGTCATTACACTCAAAGGGGTTCTTCCCTGTGTGAGTTCTCTGATGCACGGTGAGGTGGGACTTCATACAGAAAGATCTGTCACACTCATTACACTTGTATGGCTTCTCTTCGGTGTGCGTTCTCTGGTGTATGGTCAGGGCTGACCTGTAGCAGAAGGCCTTCCCACATGCACCACACTCGTGGGGCTTCTCCCCCGTGTGTGTTCTCTGATGTTCGACGAGGTGGGACTTCTGGAAGAAGGTTTTCCCGCACTCACTGCACTCGAAGGGCTTCTCCCCCGTGTGTGTCCGTTGATGCTTGGTGAGGTGCGACTTCTGGAAGAAAGCTTTCCCGCACTCCTTACACTCATAGGGCTTCTCCCCCGTGTGTGTTCTTTGATGTTGACTGAGGGCTGACTTCATATAGAAAGATTTCCCACACTCATTGCATTTATAGGGCTTCTCACCCGTGTGAGTTCTCTGATGTACAGTCAAGGTTGATTTATGGCGAAAGCTTTTCTTACATTCAGTGCATTCATAGGGTTTCTCTTCCGAATGTGTTCTCTGATGATCAACAAGATTTGATTTAATGGAAAACGCTTTCCCACACTCGTTACACACATGGGGTTTCTTCCCAGTATGATCTCTCTGATGAATATTGAGAAGTGATTTCACATAGAATGACCTGTCACACTCATTACACTTATAGGGCTTTTCTCCTGTGTGAGTTTTCTGGTGGACCACTAGGACTGACTTGGTGTGGAAGCACTTCCCACATTCGCTGCATTCATACGGCTTCTCCCCCGTGTGAGTCCTCTGGTGCTTCGTGAGGGCTGACTTCTTATAAAAAGATTTGTCGCATTCGCTGCATTCATAGGGCTTCTCCCCCGTGTGCGTCCGCCGATGCACAACAAGGTCTGAATTCATGGAGAAGGACTTGCCACACTCGCTGCATCCATAGGGCTTCTCCCCTGTGTGAATTTTCCGATGTTTAGTGAGATTTGACTTCATGCAGAAAGCTTTTCCACACTCATCACAGTTATATGGTTTTTCCCCTGTGTGAGTTACCTGATGAGTAATCAGGGCTGACTTATAGCAAAAGGATCTCCCACACTCGGTGCATTTGTGGGGTTTCTCTTCTTTATGCCTGCCCTGATGGACATTTAGGGTTGATTTGTAGTAGAAGGACTTTCCACACTCATTACATTCATATGGTTTCTCCCCTGTGTGGGTTCTCTGATGGTCTTCAAACTGGGACCTCTGGTAGAAAGTTTTCCCACATTCATCGCACTTGAAAGGTTTCTCTCCTGTGTGGGTTTTCTGGTGTTTTGTTAGGTTTGACTTCACACAGAAGGCTTTCCCACATTCCTTACACTCGTAAGGTTTCTCCCCTGTGTGTGTCCTCCGGTGGAGATTGAAGTTGGACTGCGCATAGAAGGATTTCCCACACTCACTGCACTGATAGGGTTTCTCCCCCGTGTGAATCCTCTGGTGGATTTTTAGGGCTGAGTTATGACGAAAACATTTCCCACACTCATCACACACACAGAGCTTCTTTCCTGACTGAATTTTCTGGCGACTTTCACGGCCTGCCTTCGCAGGGGCTGTGACACTTTCCCTGTGTCCACTGGCGTGCTCTTCCAGGCTGCTGCTCTTAGAACCAGTAGATCGCGGTTTCTGAGGAGTTTTTCCACATTGATCATTCTCACGTGGTCTCTCTCTTGTGTGTGTCCTCTGGTGCTGAGTGAGAAGGAACTTCTGGCAGAAAGATTTCTCACAGTGACTACACTTGAAGGCTTTCCTCTCTGTCGTGTGAACGCTAACAGGCCGGGTGAGGTGCAGCTCCCTGACGACATTCTCATTTCCACCGGCCTCATGAGTTTTCCCCGCCGTGCTAACTTCCTGATGTCTAAGGAGCTTTGAGTTCCCACACTCATTAACTTCAGAATGGTTCTCCTTTGTGTGAGAATTATGCTGGACTTCAGGAGTTGACCTGCCACAGGGAGGGTCCCCAGGTTTCTTAGACCCACGCGATGTCTGTTCTCGGAGAACCCACTCACACGTGTTGATGGCTGTCTGCTCAGGGAAGGCCTCTGCACTTGAACTATCTCCTGCAGGTGGCTCCAAAGAAGCAGGAACTCGCTGTTGGTCACGAGGATGCAGAGCCCCCCTGCGCAGGCAGTGCCCATCAGCCTTTTCCCCGGTTGGCACCTTGTCCTGATCACCAAGAGGCACCGCCGAGCCTCCGTTAGTACCACCAGAGTTCTGACGTGAATGATTCTTGTCACTAACACTCGATCCTGACATGCATTTTTGACTCACTCCGCAGGAGTCCGACGGACAAGGTGCTTTCCTTGAAGGAACCAAGTTCGTATGCAGATTAACCGTGTCCTCCGAAACACTCTCCGCAGACAGTGCGGTGCTGAGGGACGCACACGAAGCAGGCCGACCCAGGCGTTCCCGGCTTCTCTTTATTAGGTCATTTAACTGTTGGACTTCTGGAAATGAGAAAAATTAAATGTATTTTAAAAGTATAAACACACTTTTTACATAAGCATGGTTAACTTCATCACTGACTGCCCACTTTCAGGCCCAGCCTCCTTGCAGGAAAGCCTGGTACATGTCTCCACTTTAGAAAATGCAAAGCCGAGAAGCCTGTGCTAGCGTAGAAATGGGAGATGAAAGATAACGATGAACACACACCTGCCGCCTCAAACATGACCTTCAAAGCCGAGAAGAAATTCAGTGCTTGGAACTAAGAGCTCAGAGCAAGGAAACACAGTAAACTGGCAACAGCTATGGACAGAGAGTGGAGAAAACGAGAAGTGAGAGGAAGGGGTGGTTAGGAGACATCCCGGGGGCCAATGGAGGCTGGAACAAACAATCCCTGCGTGCCAGCAGGTAAAACGTACACTGCAGAGGCAAGGCGGTCTCACAGACAGCACGCGTCCATCTCACAAGGCACACGCCTGACACAGCGTCCCTAACTCAGTGAACAAGAGACGGCCACCGGCTGGCACGGTGTTTGTGTTAAACAGATGACTCAAGATACAGGGCAACTGCACGTTCACGGAATGTTGGTGGGAACACATGGATGCTTGAGGTTATGGGGCAGTCACTAAGCCCTGGTAGAACAGGTTTGGTAAGGGTTTCCAAAGGAAAGTGAAAGCGAGGAGGAACTGAGATGAACAGGATATACGATGATGTCACAGTTGTCAAACATGGAAGAAAACTGGAGCCTAATTAAGCAGAGATAAGGAATACGCGGATTTATAATTTGGGGAAGATTATTGCAAAGTTGTTATTTGCCATTCTGACAATAAGGACTGTAACAGCTCAAGTAAAATGAAGAGTGCAGAGGAGAGGAAGTCAGAGGAAGTGGCAGACTTTAACTCCTCTCGCAAAGCAAAGGCTGAGGCTCAGCAGCGGACGCGTGGGGAAGCAGTGCGGAGACGGCCAGTGCGTTCCTGGAGCAGAGACCGACCGTGTGCGCGCCCGCCTGGCGTCACGGTGCGAAGAGCAAGGAACTTCTGAGCTGTTCGGGAAATCCTCTCCTGCTCTACGATCTATTCCCTGGGCATCGGAGTTCAGGGTTATGAACCTACTCCGCTGTGTTTGTGTCTGTAAGTCTTAAACATCCACGTCTTAAACGGATTTTGAAGGACTCTTGCTCAACGGATAACATTTTCTCCATTTACAGAACCTCGCCTTGGCCAGCTTCGCTCACACGGGTGATTCCCACCTGTGCGGAGCTGGCTATGGGCTCTTCATTCTCCCATGGCAACAGGACACAGCATCTCCGCATTGCCACAAGCACAGAGCAAGTGCCGCACGGAAGGCAGGCCCCGGGAAAGCTCGTGGCCTTCGCAGGCGCTCTGGCTGCGCAGGGACACCGTTCCTCCACAGAAACTTCAATATTCACATCTCATAGTCCGGGCATCTGAAGTCTTTCTTTCAAGCTTTAATTCTGTCGGTTCTCACAGGCGAAAGCGAGCACCACAGGGCGCGGAACAGATGCTCCCTTTGCTGTTCCAGCCCCAGGGACCCGCACCGCCCAGGGCTGCTTCACTAACACCAGGAGCCAGGAGCCTGGAGTGGCAGCCGGCCTCCCGCCTGGGTGACAGGGGCACAAGCTTGCACCATCCTTCACTGGTTCTCACAGGCACGACCAGAGACCAAAGTGCAGCAAACGGGACACAAAACATCAGCCAGAGGAGACACTGTGTCCCGGGGGGAGCTTTACCCACAGCACAGTGCCATCCCCAGTTCCAGTGATTCTATTTTATTTGAGCTTACTACTGTGTTTCCACATTTTGGCTCCCAATTCCAGGGCTATTCCCTGTGGGAATCCTGGTTGAAGGGAACCCCTAGAGATCACATCTCCTGGAGGGCAGAGCAGGCTAAGCAACTGGGCTCAAGTCCATCAGGCTCAGACCCGGCTTCATCGCAGACTCAGGGGAAACTGTTTTGCTTCAATAGTAGCAAAAATTAGCATTTATACTCTGGAAAATCCTCTATTTAAAAAAAAAAGATTTTTAAGAAATTTTTCTATTTTAAAGGCAGATTTACAGAGAAAAGGAGAGTCGGAGAGGAAGATCTTTCACCCACTGATTCACTCCCCAAGTGACGCAACAGCTAGAGCTGGCTAATCCAAAGCTTAGAAGACCCAAAGCTTCTTCCAGGTCTCCCACACAGGTTCAGGGTTCCAAGGCTTTGGGCCGTCCTCCACTGCTTTCCCAGGCCACAGCAGGGAGCTGGATGGGAAGTGGGGCCACCGGGATTAAAACTGGTGCCCGTATGGGTTCCCAGAGTGTGCAAGACAAGGACTTTAGCTGCTAGGCTACTGCACCGGGCCCAAAATACATATTTACCAAAAAATAAATAAATAAATAAAACCTGACTCAGTAACTGAAGCCTGCCAAGCTGAGAGCTGAGAATGTCTGGCTCACCGTCACGGCCTTAGAGGCACTCAGCAGTCCTGCAGTGAACAGCTGCACAATGAAAACTAATACCAGAGGCAGAGAGCAGGAAGGGAAGAGCCCACACAATGTACAATAAGGATTCTAGAGAAACTACAGCAAAACTTTCAAATGTGGGCCCGGCACCGTGGCCTAGAGGCTAAAGTCTTCGCCTTCAATGCGCCGGGATCCCATGTGGGCGCCAGTTCTAATCCCAGCAGCTCTACTTCCCATCCAGCTCCCTGCTTGTGGCCTGCGAAAGCAGTGGAGGACGGCCCAAAGCCTTGGGACCCTGCACCCGCGTGGGAGACCCGGAAGAGGCTCCTGGCTTCGGATTGGCTCAGCACCGGCCATTGCGCTCACTTAGGGAGTGAATCATGGGACGGAAGATCTTTCTCTCTGTCTCTCCTCCTCTCTGATATCTGGATATCTGACTTTCCAATAAAAATAAAAAATAAATCTTTGGAAAAAAAAAAAAAAACAATTCTGAGGTCCTCACACAGAAAACACTGGGACAGTGTGAGGGCCCAAAGCCCGAGCCGACCCACCGGGCCTCACTGCCACAGGCTTCCTTATTTAGCCTGGTAATCACCAACTCACTTGAGCAAGTCTGGCCTGCGAGTCCTCTTTCCACTGTCCACGGTTCTTCTCCTCGCTCCAATTTATAGATCACATCTGGTTTGGTGATGTAGCAGCCTGTGAATAAGACACAGGGTCAGAGTGTGAACACATGGAGACAGGCAGGTGATGCTTCAGCAGACGCACATGACAGGTGCCCCAAGGAACCCCTGGTGAGAGCGATCAAACCACATTCCACTGTGCCCACAATGGACCCACCATCTTGGACCCAAGAGAGGCACATTAAATGCTCGGCAGCTCCAAGCGAGGAAACACTGATGCGTCGTAAGGTGTACGCAGAGACAGCGCCTCACCCACAGAGACCAGGTGGCCGTAGGTCTCCAGCATCACATCCCGGTACAGCATCCTCTGAACACCGCTCAGCTGCAGCCACTCCTCCTGGCTGAAGTCCACAGCCACGTCCTCGAACGACACAGAGCCCTGAGCAACAGCCTGCTGGGCAACACGGAAGACATGAGAGGGCAGAACTTAGCAGTGCACCTGGCAACTTTACCAGAAAGGATCAGGCAGGCTACTTTATACTTTGTAAGACAGTGCATGACAGAAATACCCAGGCTATGACCTTACTAATTCAAACACAACGTTCTCACCATGCACCTTGAGACTGTCCTGGTTGAGCTGGAATATCAAACCTGACAATATTGATTCTGTCTACTTTTGAGGAGTTGACTTTTTTTTTGAAGATTTCAAATGTATTTTATTTCTTCAATAATGCAGTATTTTTACTAGCAAAGTGCTTTTACTTGGCATTATTTATGAGCTGGTTTGAAACAAGTCAGCATTTCCCAGCTGGGTCGATCACTGATCTCTCCACTCCTTTGGGGTGACTGCCAACAGGGGAAGGTTCCTTCCTCTTCCTGTCTGTTGCCGTACATGTCCACACAGCAATAGGGAACGTGGCCCCACCAGCCCCCAGATTATTACCACGTCTGTCATGAGAACCAGGTGTGCGTCTCGGCGGCCCTGCCTCGCCACCGCATGCGGAACGCTTCACTTGCAGACCAACTTAGTGCACTTCTGGCCAAAGGAAACATCATGAAACAAAAACACAAATGCTGCAAAGGTAGCTACTATTCTGTTGCAACTTGGCTCCCAGAAGTTTATGAGGCGGTAAGGCGGCAGTGCATCACGGGAACATTTATCCTGTTCTGCAGTATTAAGACAGCTAGGAGAGAATCACCTACAGCCCGCATTTCCTCATCACGTCGGAAAACACAGTTCTACTTCATCAGTGTCAGCTTGAGCTTCATGGAACAGCACACACTTCTTCATGAACACACAGTTAATGGCACAGTAACACGAGCAAAGCGCGGATCAGGGGCCGGATCCCGGAGATGCCAGCTTGACAACCAGCTGCTCCACTCCCTGCCAATGTGCCCAAGAAAGTAGCAGATCATGGAAACCACAATAAATGATAAAGAACTCTTGAAATGGCTGGAGCCAAGCGGATCCAAAGCCAGGGGGCCACACGGGAGACTGTGTGGAGTTTCAGGCCCAGCTGGGCCCAGCCCTGGCTGGTGTGGCCACCATGAAGAGAATCACTGATGGCAGGTCTTTGTCTCTCCCTGTCTATGACTTTTAATAAGTGTTAAAATAAAAAGCAATGAATTGAATAAAATGAAAACAATATATAAAAATTTGTGGGACACAAAGCCATACACTTAGGAAATTCACAGCACTAAGACACTCCACAATCAACGTACCCTCCTTCCACCCTGGGAAACTAGAAAAGGAATGAACTCCATCTAAGAACTCACAAGAAAATAACAAGAGAACACAAAACAGAAAAGTATTCTTTTAATTATCAATTAATCTTTCAAGTCTTTAGCAATACTGAACAGAAGAGGGGCAACAACAAACTGCCAATATGCGGAAGGAGAGCCAACATTACTAGAAATCCGGCAAATACAAAAAAGGAAAGAAAATGCTAAAAATAACAAAAGAAGGGACCAGTGTTGTGCTGAAACAAGTTAAGCCACTGCCTGTGATGCTGGCATCCCGTCTGGGCGCCAGTTCAAGTCCCAGCTGCTCCACTTGTGGTCCAGCTCCCTGTGAAGCTGTCCGAGAAAGCAGCGAGCATGGAGCTTTAGCACCTGGCCGCTCTGGCTTCAGCCTGCTCCAGCCCTCGCTGTTGTGGCCATTCAGGAGTGAAACAGGAGATGGAGGATCTTTCTCTTTTTAAGATGTATTTGCTTTTATTTGAAAGGCAGCTTTACAAATGAGAGACAGCCAGAGCAATCTTTCACCCACCGGCTCACTCCCCAAATAACTGTGTGGCCGGAGCTGGGCCGACCTGAAGGGGGCAACCAGGAGCTTCTTCCGGGTCTCCCACATGGGTGCAGGGGCCCAAGCACGTGGGCCGTCCTCCACTGCTTTCCCAAACACAGCAGCAGGGAGCAGGATCACAAGTGGAGCAGCTGGGATTCAAACCAGTACCCATATGGCATGGAGGCACCACAGGCAGACGTTTAACATATTAGTCATGGTGTTAGCCCCAGAAGATTTCCTAACTCTGCCTTTCAAACAAATAAAACAAATCTTAAAAAAAAAACTGAAACACATCAGAAAATGTCTTAGAAGACACACATTAGCAGAGGTCACTAAGAACAAGCAATCTGATTATCTAGCAAAGAAATCAAATTTGTAGTTAATAAACTCCACACAAAGAAAGCTCTAAAATCTTACTTGAAAGGCAGAGACAAAGAGAGAAAGTGCACTCAGCATCCCACAGAGCCAAGCTGGCCCTGCCAAAGCGAGTGTGCTGAAACCCACTCGAGGTCTCCCACACAGCTGGCATATGCTGCCACAGCTGTCTCCCAAGGGGCACTACAGCAAGAGGCTGTGATGAGACAGGATGAAGGTGTGCCAGCTGCCCACACCACTGTCCAGAGACAACTTCATGGAGGAAGCCCACCAAGCATCTAATGGAGACAGCAGGGCTGCCGCTGTTGCATGGCTGGTAGGGCTATGTGTGATGCCAGCATCTGCTCTGTGTGCTGGTTCAAGTCCCAGCTGCTCTGCTTCTGATACTGGCCTGGCCCAACCAGTATAGCCAGCTGGGGAGTAAAGCTGTGGATGGAAGATCTATCTCTCTGAACTTCTCTCAGATAAATAAATCTCCGAGGAAAAAAAAAGGACACAGTATCAATTCTACATTAAACTTGCCCAGGACTGCAAACAAATAGCCGTGTACTAACTGCAATAAGTAAAATCAAACTGTAGACCTGTGGGTGACACAGCTTAGAAACCTGCCCCAAAGAGCAGAATCTGACAACCAGCAGTACAATGACCAAGAGCAAAAAAAGAGACAGAGGCACAATGAACATTACTGAAAACGCCCCTGCAAAGGAGCAAAACCCTATGCCAACCTCAGAGTTCACTGCAGAAGACATCAAGAAAATGGGGGATACAGAATTCAAAACATTTGTTATAAAACTTCTTATCAACAACGAGAAGCACATGAAGCAGGCATTCAAGGAATTCAAGGTATATGTCACACTGGAAATGAATCAAATAACACCTGATATATCAAAAATTCAGAATACAATGGAGCAGATTAAAAATACAGTGGGGTCTCCAAAACAGAATGAAGCAAGCAGAAGAAAAAATCTCAGAATTGGAAGATATCTCCTGTCATCAGGAGGAAGCAAACAAAAAGCTGGAAGCAGAGATGGATCAGGCCAAAAAAAGTATTCAAGAACTGAAAGACACTATCAAGAGGCCAAATATAAGAGTTATGGGAGTCCCGGAAGGTACAGAAAGAGAAGATGCGTTTTAAAATGTATTCAATGAAATAATAAGGGAAAATTTCCCTAATCTAGAGAAAGAACTAGGAAACAAGATCCAGGAGGGACACAGAACTCCAAAAAGGGTTGACCAAAAGTAATCATCACCAAGACACATGATAACCAAGCTCTCTTCAATTGAACATAAGGAAAAGATCCTTAGACATGCATATGGAAAAAAATCAACCGATAGATAAAGGAATGCCAATTAAACTCACAGGAGATCTCTCACAGGAAACTCTACAGGCAAGAAGAATAGCACAGCATATTCCCAATTCTTTTTTTTTTAAGATTTATTTTTATTATTATTTTTTTATTGGAAAGGCGGATATACAGAGAGAAGAGACAGAGAGGAAGATCTTCCGTCCAATGATTCACTCCCCAAGTGAGCACAACAGCTGGTGCTATGCCGGTCCGAACCCAGGAGCCTCTTCCGGGTCTCCCAGGCGGGCGCAGGGTCCCAAAGCTTTGGGCCGTCCTCGACTGCTTTCCCGGGCCACAGGCAGGGAGCTGGAAGGGAAGCGGGGCTGCCGGGACTAGAACCGGTGCCCATATGGGATCCCGGGCGTGCAAGGCAAGGACCTTAACCACTGCGCCACAGCGCAGGGCCCTATTCCCAATTCTAAAAGCAAAAAAAAAAAACGTCAGCCCAGGATAACATACCCAGTAAAACTTTCCTTTGTCTTTGAAAATTAAATAAAATTCTTCCACAGTAAAGAAACATTAAAAGAATACGCCTCTTCTAAACCTGCCCTACAAAGGATACTTAAAGATGTTCTCCTGACAGAGAAGAGGAATAGTGTCCACCAAAGCCAAAGTAAATGTGAAGAACATCTCAGTAAAATAAGAGCAGAAGTTTGAGTCAATGAACAACCCATTGCTAAAATGACAGGACCAAATTACCATCAATTTTATTAACCCTGAATGTAAATGGCTTAAACTCATCAATTAAACATCACAGATTAGTAGACTGGATTAAAAAACAAAACCCATCGATTTGTTCTCTACAGGAGACACATTTCACCAACAAAGATCAGCAGAAACTGTATCTCATGGGTTTTGATTTTTTTTGTGTTAGTTTCATCTCTTCAAAACACTTTCTTGGGCCCAGCAGTGTGGCCTAGCAGCTAAAGTCCTTGCCTTGAACACGCCTGGATCCCACATGGGCGCCAGTTCTAATCCCAGCAGCTCCACTTCCTGTCCAACTCCCTGCTTGTGGCCTGGGAAAGCAGTTGAGGATGGCCCAAAGCCTTGGGACCCTGCACCCGTGTGGGAGACCTGGAAGAAGTTCCTGGATCCTGGCTTCAGATCAGCACAGCACTGGCCATTGCACTCACTTGGGGAGTGAATCGTGGGATGGAAGATCTTCCTCTCTGTCTCTCCTCCTCTCTGTATCTGTATATCCGACTTTCCAATAAATAAATAAATCTTTAAAAAAAACAAAAACACTTTCTTCTGATTTCAATGACTCATAGATCATACAGTAGCATCATTTTCTTCAAGGTTTCTGATTTTCATTTCTTCAGCAGCATATTAGTCATTCAGTGGTATGTTATTTAACTTCATGGCATTGTTAATTTCTTTTTTTTTTTCCTTTCTGTTGTTGATTTTGTATTGTGGCTTTTCATTTAAGGGGATGTATAGTAACTGTGTAATGGAGACTATTAGATCCAGATGTGAGGATACAATGCAGTATGCATCTCTACTTCCAGATCAAAGATGGACTCCCATTGAAACTGCTTACTATATCTTGACAATAGGATATTGGACTCTCTGCCGTTGTCCATGTCCACAATGATGGACATACGACTGTGTATAAAGAAGTATACTATAGTAATGATATAGGGGAACTCGGAGAGGGGGGAGGAAATTGGGGAGGGAATAAGGGAAATCCCAGGGTCTATGGAATTGTATCATAAAATGATAATAATAAAAAGAAGTAAAATTTTAAAAAAAAAAAACTTATCCAAAGAAACAAGAAGACACCCCATTTCATTCCAAACATAGTCTGCAATAGTAACAAATTGAAATTGGAACCAAAGTTTCCAATAGATGAAAAAACCTACTTGGCCATACCCAACATTGATTCTTACTCTTAAAGAAAGAAAGAAAGAAAATAATAATTAATTAATTTCAGGAAACAATATAGGAATAAAAGGAGACACAGGTCATGATACCTGGGAAGGCAGCATCCCACATGGGCACTGGTTTTGAGTTCCACCATGCCATAGCATCAGACCCAGGAATAAATTTTTTTAACTAGATAAAAGGCATTCACACACACACAAAAAAAAAATCTATGGCTGTAATCACAGAAACTGTCAAAGGCTTAGTGCTGGACCTGGTGTGGTAGCCTAGCAGCTAAAGTCTTCACCTTGCATGTGCCAGGATCCCATATGGGTGCCGATTTGTATCCCGGCTGCTCCACTTCCCAACCAGCTCCCTGCATGTGGCCTGGGAAAGGAGTAGAGGATGGCCCAAAGCCTTGGGACCCTGGACCTGCAAGGGAGACCCACAAGAAGCTCCTGGCTCCTAGCTTTGGAATGGCTCAGCTCTGGCCATTACAGCCACTTGGGGAGTGAACCAGCAATGGAAGATATTTCTCTCTCTCCCCTTCTCTCTTTAGATCTGCCTTTCCAATAAAAAGATAAATCTTTTAAAAGAGAGAGAGAGAGAGAGAGAGAAAGAAAGAAAGAAAGAAAGAAAGAAAGAAAGAAAGAAAGAAAGAAAGAAAGAAAAGAGAAGAGAAAAGAAAAGAAGGAAGGAAAGAAAAAAAAAAGCCTAGTGCTGTTCCATTTCTATTTTCAGAATGAAAGAACAAAAGTCCTGCCTGTTAGGATGCTGGGATGCCTGCGGCCCACCTCAGGGTGTCCACGGCGCACCTCAGGGTGTCCATGGCGCAGCTCAGGGTTCCACGGCGCAGCTCAGAGTGCCTGGCAGGGATACAGCGCTCTAGCTCCTGACCTTGCTTCCCACTAATGGGGACCCTGAGAGGCAGCGGTGAACAGCTCAAGTAACTGTGTCCCCGATAACCTAAGTAAGAGACCCAGAGTGAGTTACTGCTGCAGGCTTTGGCCCAGTCACGCCCTGGCTATGACAGGCACTTGAGGTGCCAATCAGCAGATGGGAGCTCACTACCCCTTTCTCTTTCTACCTGTCTTTCTTCCTCTCAAATCATTATCATCATCATCAAAGATGACACATTTTACCACTCCCATTTAGCACTTTACTAAAGGTTCTAGTCAATGCAGTAAATAACACACACTACAAATCAGAAAACCTTGCAAATGGCCTCATCTACGGAGAAAATCCTACAGAACTGCAAAAGCCACCAGAATGAATTTAAGATGATCACAGGACATAATATGAATATATACGATTCAATCAACATCCGTTTAAGAGTAATGAACAACTGGGACTGGTGTGATGGCCTAACTGGTTAATCTTCCACTGCTAGTGCCAACATTCCATATGGATGCCACTTTGTGTCCCAGCTCCCTGCTAGTGGTCTAGCAAAAGCAGTGGGGAAGAAGGGCCCCTGCACACACGTGGGAGACCCCAAAGAAGTTCCTAGCTTCAAATCAACTCAGCTTCTGCCATTAAGGCCATCTTGGAAATGAACTAGCAGACAGAAGATCTGTCTCTTCATCTCCCTGAATCTTTCAAATAAATACATCTTTAGGGGGAAAAAAAGCATTTGAGAACTTCAACACCCTTTTGTAATAACAACATTAGAAGCTAAATCTACCTCCACAGAACAGAAAGGCCCTGCAGGACGCTCAGCCCTATGGATTAAGCCACTGCAGACTCTGAGCAGCTTTGAAACAACTAACATAGCTCTAAAAAACCGCCTAATGGTTAGGATGGCCACGTCCCTCATGTGGGATTTAATCGATCCCAGCTCCGGCTCCTATAAAACAACCCAACACTAGGGCCGTGGGAGAGGAGGCCCCGTGGCCCGATGGCATGGAGGTACGCAGGCCGGAAGCCCCGAGCCCAGGCTGCAGAGAGCACAGAGCACGAGAGAAGCCTGGCAGAGCAAAGGACGGGAGTTCAGGGTGCAGACCCAGGGAGGAAGGAAGGAGAGAGGACAAAAGGCAAACAAGGAATCAGTGCAGCAGCCAGACACAAACAAGAGTCTGAAAGTGGGTCAACTGTGAAATATCCCAGGAAGAGAAGCTCTGGAAAGATCTCCTGGACTCTCCTGCAAGGTTAAAATTAGGTTTAAGAAAAAATCACAGGTTTGGCTTGTTTGACAGAAAGAGAAGACGCCACAGACCTTCCATCTACTCATTCACTCCCCAAATGGCTATGAAAACCAGGGCTGGGCGAGGCCAAAACCCGGAGCCAGGAACTCCACGCAGCTCTCCTCTAGGGGCGGCAGAGGCCAGCTGCCCGGGCCAGCACCCCCTACACTCCCAGGAACTCTAACAGGAGACAAGCTGAGAAGCAGAGGCACCTGGCTCCGCACTGGGACACAGGACGTGGGCACCTCAGGTGGCAACTTAACACGCGGTGCCACAGTGCTTGCCCCATGACCGAGCTCTATCAGGACGTAGCCAGCAGATGATGTGCAACAAGAAGACTGCATACAGCAGACCACAATGAATGGGCACAGAGACAACTGCGTCCCAGCGCTCAAAACAAACTCCTCACGGTGACCAAGAGACAGGAACAGAGGCACAGAGCGCGGCATACGCAACATGCGCATTTGCAAAGCACTCACTCATCAGAAAGAATGAAGCAGTGCTGCACTGTATGGACAAACCCTGGAGAATCTGATTAGTCAAAGGACCAGTCCCCCATGATTCCATGCACGTCACATAACTAGAACACAGAATCACCAAAGAAAGATCTCTGTCCTCTGGTTCTTTTCCCAGCTGCAACTGAAACTGAGCCCACCTGAAGCCAGGAATCAGGAGCCTCTTCTGGATCTCCCACGTGGGTGCAGTGTTTCAGAGCTTTGGGCCGTCCTCCACTGCTTTCCTAGGCCACAGGCAGGAAGTTGAATGGGAAGTGCAGCAGCCAGGATATGAACCAGCGCCCATATGGGCTCCCAGGCATGCAAGGTGAGGATTTAGCTACTTAGCCATTGTGCTAGACCCAAGCAACTACTCTTAATAAAGCTTTTGTTTTGTTTTCAAATTTTTATTAATTTTTATTTGAAAGGTGAACGGAAGAGAAAAAGACCGTGGTCTTGAATCTGCTGGTTCACTTTCCTAGTGCCTACACCTGCCGGGGAGGAGCCAGGTGGAAGCCAGGAGCCCCTCCAGGTCACGCGATGGCAGGGACCCGCGTACCTGTGCCACCGCTTGCTGCTGCCAAGGTACACACGTGCACGAAGTTGGAATTGGACACAAAGTGAGGCCTCTGCATTGGGATGCAGGAGTCGCAACCATCGAGGTAACCACCACACCAAACACTCACCCTGGGTAAGGGGCCGTTAGAGGAAAATGTTTCGCGGAGTAACAAGCAGTGATGTCTGTACAACTGGGAAAACGATTCATTCTGCTGAATTATACACACTCCTGAACAACAATATTGGGAGAGTTCGTGTTACCTAGATGGTATCACAATCTAAAACCTCGGAGAGTTCAGAAACTGACCAAAAGCGTGTGCTGTCTCGGCCACGCAGGTTACAGTCCCACGGCCTGCCCCTTGCATTCTCCTGTAGAGTTCTAGGTTCCGACCCAAGCTCAAAACAGAGCAGGTTCAGAAAGCTGTCCACTGAGTGCCCATGTTATCATGCCCAGATGATCTGCAGCTGTGCCCATCACTCTCAACGGGCACCTGGGCCACCGGAAGCCCCTGCAGGTCCCTGACTCCAGAGCCCAGTGCCGGCGGGACCTGTCCTCAGAGGGCCTGGTGGGCTGTCAAAGGAACAGACAAATCTGTCACCCCGCTCGCCTGGCTAGGCCCCAGACCCACTCTCCTTCATGGCTACCTCTGCCTGCAGCCAGCGACCTGAAGTGGCCTCTTTTTTTTTTTTTAATGACTCAAAAGGCACAGACAGACAAGGAGAGAACAGAGGTTCCCAGCTGTGGTCAGGCAGCGGCCTGAATGCCTTCAACAGCTGGGGATGGACCACACCAGAGCCGGGAGTAAGGACACATCCAGGTCTGCCCTACAGCTAAGCACGGACCCCACCGCCTATGGCCCCCAACACTGAGCATCAGCAGAAGTCGGAACCAGAACTGGAGCCAGCATTCAGGCCCACACACTCCGACCGTGGACGCAGCTGTCCCGAGGGGTGCCCCTCTGCAGGGCTTTCCAAACTCCCCCTTAGTGTGGACACGTGGCGCTTCCGACAGCCATACCTCCCCCCCGGAAAACGAAACAGGGAAGGCAAGAGCCCACGCACCAGCGGCTGGCTCATTTCCCAATGTTCCTCCAAAGGCACCAAAACCAAAAAGCAGCAGAGCCACGGCCGGCTCCGTCCCGGGGACAGCTTGCCCACCGCCCGGTGGCCTTTCTCCGGGGTACACAGCAAACCTGGAAGGGGAGAAAAAGAGGGACCTACGTGAGAGATCGGGCCGGTCCCGCACCTGTTGAGTCACTGGCCCACGGGAGCCGCGACCCTGTACAACCACAGGGCTGGGGAGGGGGACCAGGGAGCCTCCACGTGTGGACACACAGTCAGACCGCCCCAAGCCTTCCTCGGGACGCGGCGGGGCGGCGGGCGCGGTGCACCTGCTGCAAGGCAGCGGCTGGAGCAGAGCAGGCAGGATGTCCCGCGGGCAAGCAGCTTCCCCACGAGGCCCACCTGGGCCCTCGACCCCGTCCCGAAGCTCTCAGTCCGCCCCCTCCTCCTCCCTGCAGCAGAGCACGGGGAACAGACTCACTTTTATCTCGAACCTTCCTCGGGCCGGGCTGCGGCCGTCCACTGGCCGGACGCGCCACGACCACCTCGGCGGAGCCGACCCCCGGGACGCGAACCTTGCGAGGCCTCACGCGCAGGCCACGGCCGCGCGGGGATGGCTGTGAGGGGGACGAGGGACCCCGACGGCGACGCCCCCCACCCCCTCCACACGCCGCGGAAGGCGGTCCGACGGGCGCGGTTTCGTTCCGTCCTCGGTTCCCGCCCTCACAGAGCTTCGGCGCCCGCGACCCCCTCCGCAGCGCCCGCCGGCCACACGCGCCAACCCCACGCGCGACCACGCCCGAGTAGGCCTCGACCCCCGGCGCCGCCTCGCTGAGGAGAACGAGCGCCTGCGCACAGGGCCCGGCCGCGGGGGCGGGGCCCGGGCGGCTGGACACGCCCCTCCCCGCGCGCCACGCCCCGGCCACGCCCCCTCCCGGGCCCTGCTGCAGGCCGCCTCCCTTGCCCCCCACTGCACCCACCACCCCACCCATGCGCCTCCCCTGCCCCCCACTGCACCCACCACCCCACCCATGCGCCTCCCCTGCCCCCCACGGCACCCACCACCCCACCCATGCGCCTCCCCTGCCCCCCACGGCACCCACCACCCCACCCATGCGCCTCCCCTGCCCCCCACTGCACCCACCACCCCACCCATGCGCCTCCCCTGCCCCCCACGGCACCCACCACCCCACCCATGCGCCTCCCCTGCCCCCAGCCCAACACCCCGACCCAGCCCGGGGTGACTGGAGTGTGCCTGTGTCCAGCCGCGAGTCTGGCACTCCTGCACAGTCAGGAATGTGTGCAAATATTGTCACTATATTATGAGCCCAAATATTTCAAGGATACTACTTGTCAGTTCAACCAGTGAGCACTCGCCCTCCAGAGCCTAGAGCAACAGATGCTTCTGTCAGTGATTTTTGGCATGCAAATATTTACTTTTTCTCTGAAGATTTATATAGAGAAATAGATCTTTATCTGCTCAGTCACTTCCCGGATGGCCAGAACCACCAGGGCAGGGGAGCCTCATCCAAGACCCCCACTGGATGCAGGGACCCAAGCACTTGGGCCCTCTTCTGTTCTTACCCCAGGAACATCCACAGGTGGTGGGAAGGACGTGGAGCAGCTGGGTCACAGACTAGAGCCCACACGGGATGCTGGGATGCCACCATTGTAGGGAGGTACTTCACCCTGCTCTTGCCTTCACCCATTGGTCCAGCCGACTCTGAAGGTTACTCTAGCAACTTGTTCAGCAACCGTCTTTGTTCACAAACTCTGACTTTTCTGCATGGGCTTTATTCATCTCAGTCACTTCTGACATTCACAACAGCTTTCACATTTGCCAAAACACCAAACTCAAACTCACTTTGGCTTTTTTTTAAATTTTTCTCCCAATTTTGTCCCAGCTCCAGGCAGCCTAAACAGCAGCTCCCGCAGTGAACGCTTACTCCCACTGTTCAAATGCCACTTTCTGAGGTCACCCACTCATGTTCCTCTGGGAATCCCAGGTGTGGTGCCTGCCCCGTGAGCACCTGCAGAAGTCAGGGCGAGGTCGGGCAGAGGCTTCCGGTGCTAAAGGCCTGGCTTTGTTCCTAACCTTGCTGGTGTGCGTCCTGAGAGGCAGAAATGATGACCCATACACTTGGTTCCCTGCTACTCACAGGTGATCTTGGAATTATGCTCCAAGTTTGCAGCTCCTGGCTTTAACCTGGTCCAGTCCCACTTTACAAAGTGACCCAGGGTCTAACACAATGGCTCAATGGCTAAATCCTCTCCTTGTATACAGTGGGATTCCATATGGACACCTGTTCCTGTCCCGGCTGCTCCACTTCCCATCCAGCTCCCTGCTTATGGCCTGGAAAAGCAATAGAAGATGGTCCAAAGCCTTAGAACCCACCCCACATGGGGGAACCAAAATATTACACAACCACGAAAAGGAAGTACTGTTTGCTATGGACAGCCAAACTTTGAAAATATGTCATTAACAGACTGTCTGCCCCCAGTGCTCACTTGTTACATGATGATTCCAGCCAACTCAAGTGCCCAGAACAGGCAAATCCACACGGAAAATAGTGGTTGACTGGGATCGTGCAAGGGGGTAGGAGGAATACAGGGGCTCCTTGTGCGCTGGGTGTTTCTGTAACTAGACTAAGATGGTGGCATGTGAACACACTATATAAATAAATAATACATAACTGAACTATTTGAAAGGCAGAGCAACAAAGAAAAAAGATGTTCCATCCACTGGGTCACTCCCCCAGAGCCTGGAACCTTCACCTGCTCCTGGGTCTCCCACACAGGTTCCAGGGCCTGAGCCCTCAGGCCAGCTTCTGCTG
This sequence comes from Ochotona curzoniae, assembly GCF_017591425.1. NCBI lineage: Eukaryota > Metazoa > Chordata > Mammalia > Lagomorpha > Ochotonidae > Ochotona > Ochotona curzoniae. The sequence goes on from NW_024466464.1 coordinate 106,911, forward strand.
CTTCCCGGGTGTGCTGGCAAGGAGAACACAGGATTCCACCTGGGGCTCAGCTAGTGGGGGGCGCTGCACTGTGGTCCCAGAAACAGTTCCTTTGACCTTGCATCCACTTCACCTCTGTCCACAAACCGAGAACCTGCAAGAGGTCGTCCCATGGGTTGGGGATCCCAGTGCTCATAGGAGCTTGGCAGGAAACATTTCTGTGGTCTCCATGGAGAAGGACCAACGTGGTGTCACCCAAAGCATCTGAGACCCTGGAGAAAACATCGCCCATCACATCTGCCAGGGGAATATGCCTGCCCCACCAGCTTCCCGGACTGTCCAGCATGGAGACGTAAATGTGGAACCCATGAGGTTGGTTGCCTGCCTGACCCCCATGGGGCTTCCTGGCAGCAAGGACTCGGGGAGAGGAGGTGCTTATACTGTCCGAACTCTTCCACGGCGCCCACCTGGGCTGCACTTCCCAGGGATCCAGTGAGAAACACTGAGGTGCAGTCCAACAGAAGATGGGAATGCTGACTGGGGTGTGGACGCGCCTGGGGTGTGGACGAGGCTGGGGTGTGGACGAGGCTGGGGTGTGGACGTGCCTGGGGTGTGGACGAGGCTGGGGTGTGGACGCGCCTGGGGTGTGGACGAGGCTGGGTGTGGACGAGCTGGGTGTGGACGAGGCTGGGGTGTGGACGAGGCTGGGGTGTGGACGAGGCTGGGGTGTGGACGCGCCTGGGGTGTGGACGAGGCTGGCGTGTGGACGCGCCTGGGGTGTGGACGCGCCTGGGGTGTGGACGCGCCTGGGGTGTGGACGCGCCTGGGGTGTGGACGAGGCTGGGGTGTGGACGAGGCTGGGGTGTGGACGCGCCTGGGGTGTGGACGAGGCTGGGGTGTGGACGTGCCTGGGGTGTGGACGAGGCTGGGGTGTGGACGAGGCTGGGGTGTGGACGCGCCTGGGGTGTGGACGCCTGGGGTGTGGACGTGCCTGGGGTGTGGACGTGCCTGGGGTGTGGACGAGGCTGGGTGTGGACGAGGCTGGGGTGTGGACGTGCCTGGGGTGTGGACGAGGCTGGGGTGTGGACGCACCTGGGGTGTGGACGAGGCTGGGGTGTGGACGTGCCTGGGGTGTGGACGAGGCTGGGGTGTGGACGAGGCTGGGGTGTGGACGAGGCTGGGGTGTGGACGAGGCTGGGGTGTGGACGTGCCTGGGGTGTGGACGCTCCTGGGGTGTGGACGCGCCTGGGGTGTGGACATGCCTGGGTGTGGACACGCCTGGGGAGATCTCCCTATCAGCAGAGGCAGAGGTACCTAAGCAAAGGCCTGAGTCTTTAACGTTCCCCATTTGTATGTGAAACGAAAGCAGCAGGGAAATGCAAGCCACTCACCTGTGCGATGTGCAGAACAGGGCACAGGTTCCAGCAGCTGTGGAGGGAGGGGAGTTGTGCTTGGCAGCAAAGGTGCTGGTGATGGCAACTGCATCTGAAATCAGAGGGTTTGGGTCCAGCGCCCAGCCCCGACTCCTGATGCCAGCTTCCCACTCATCTGTCCTGGGGAGGTTAATGGTGATGGCTTGGGGAACTGGTGTCCTGCCACCTGAGTGGGAGACCTGGCCCCTGCTCATGGGCCTCTGAGCAGGGAATCAGCAGAAGGGAGCTCTCTTTCAAATGTTTAAAGAAAAACAAAATGTTTAATGACTACTGACGCCCAGGGTTGAAGACACTATCTTGAGTCGCCTGGAGTTGCAGCTGTTGGACTTGAGTCAGTTGTGCCTGGTGATGACTCTGCTCCACCCCAACATTTGCACCAGCGGGCCTGCTAACCCAGTGACTCTGCCGGCAGCAAACATCTGCCTAGGAGTGTGAGAGAAGGCCTGTCACAGCGGTGTCTGCAGTGAGCAGCTGGAAATTACCACACACGCACCTCTGCGAGAGTCGGTCACAGCAGTCCTGGCACACTCATGAGTGTCAAAGGAACAAGGGAGCTGTTTGGCAGGGAGGGAAAAGGCAGTTTATAGGAGAACACGAGAGGTTCCTTCCAAGTTGTAAGACATTTCCAGGGGCTGGCATGTGACACCGCAAGGTTAAGCCCCTGCTTGCATGCCAGCATTGCATAAGCACACGGGTTCAAACCATGCCTGCTCCATCTCTGATCCAGATCCCAACTAATGCATCTGGGAAAGCATTGGAAGATGGCCCAAGTGCCTGGGGCCCTACCACCCACGTCAGGAGACCCAGAAAACTCCTGGCTTTGGGTTGGCTCAGGCCTGGCTGTTGCAGACATTTGTGGAGTGAACAAGCAGATGAAATTTCCCCTCTGTCTGCCTTTAAGATATCATCTGTTTGGTATGCCTGCAGGGCTGGGGGTCCATATACCAGGTAAGCCCTCCCAGGAACCATTCGGCTTTCCTGAGCCCAAGACCAACAACCTTCAACCAGGCCTAGATGCCCACCTGCCACCCACACACCTGGTGGCTGCGGTTTTCAAGTTGAAACAGCAGGTTGCTCTGGTACGCTGCTTCCCAGTCATACCTGGAAAGTTACTCCATCATAGATTTCTTCCCAATCTTTAGGAAAAGGATGGGCAGACTGGAACCACGTGGGTACTGGAGGGTTGGAGAAGAAAAAGAGCCAATACGTGAGTATTGGCAGGTGTGTGGAGCACCCTGGGGCTCGGGAGCTTGCCTTGGTGTTGTGGCAGGTGAGCAGCGGACAGACTCCATGGCACTACAGCCTCAGAGGCTCAGGTGTGGATCTCTGAACTCCCAGCACAGGGAACATGGGGCAATGGTGGGCACGGATGGCAACAGCACAAAGTTCACGGGAAGTCTCATTTCTCCGTTCTTTATTAAAGCTAAGTCCTCCTGCCCACAAGTGCCGGACAGGGCAACAGCAGCAGCTGGGACACTTGAGGCCCCTACAGCGCCAGACAGGGCAACAGCAGCAGCTGGGACACCCAAGGCCCCTCCAGTGCCGGACAGGGCAACAGCAGCAGCTGGGACACCCGAGGCCCCTCCAGTCCACGGCCCTTCCGAGGTTCAGGTAACACCGGGAAACTCAGGAAGTCAGGCACCGTGCGGCCCTCCTCACCACCCCACCCCCCAACTTCACCAGCTGGGCTTATTCTCACCACCACCACCCTGACCCTCCTCCCACCCACCAACAGACTGACTACACGGCACCTCCGCCCCTCCCCAGCCCCTGACAGCCTGCCTGTGGCTCTCAGCCCCCAGGGCCGTGTCTACACTAAGAGAGAACTAGGTCTACAAGGGAATGCAGTCACGGTTCCTGACCCGAAGAGAGAGGTGAGGTGGTCTGCACAGATCATTTATTAGCGAGCCTGGGGCTCAAGTCCCTCTACTCATGGGTGGTCCCACTACGCATCCGGGTAAAGTGAATCTAAACTTGAAAAGACTGCTTCTGGCTTCCCCTGTGCACAAACACAGGAGCAGAGCTAAAGGAACCTGCTGCTGACATGACAGGGAGTAAAATCCTTCAGCCAACACAGCTGCGGGGCACTGGGGGTGGCTCGGGTGTAGACACCCAGGGCTGGGCGCTCTGGGGTGGCTAAGCAGGTCATATCCAGCTGCCACAGCGGCTCAGACTTTTGCACTAATCAGGGCAGGGGTCCTAACCCCCTGGGGTGCCCCTGCAACTACCTGCACTGGCCACAAACCTGACATCTGGCTTTCTCTCCTCCCAGGCCTTTCACACCCCACGCAAAATAGGAACAGCATCCATGGCCAACAGCCACAGCAGCCCTCCCCTGCAGACAGCCCTGAACTCTCTGAACCTCCGCAACCCCAGCAGCTGGGCGCTCTCCCCCACTACCCCGCTGGCCTTGCACCCCGGCTTCCCTCCTCCCTCACACACGCATTCCTCATTGTCCCCACCGGCTGCCCACACCAACAATGGTTACAATAAATAGTGTTGCCTGCCATGGCCAACACTGTCAGTCAGTCTCCTTCCGGCATCCCAGCCTCACCACCTGTGTGCGCTGCCCCACCTCCCCATCCTTTGGCACAGGGTAGGAGGGATCCCCAAGGCCACGGGGCGGACGCAGGGTGCTGGGAACCGAGACAAGGCACCACACCCAGGACTGGAACCCTCACCCTCCCACGGCCGAACAAGCCAGGGCCTGGGACGCAGCGGCCTGTGCCTGAGGCGGCCCTGGTGGCCTGCACTTCCGTGGGCCACTGGCACCTCACAGGATGCTCTCCTCGTACGCGCTTGAGGGCCCCGCAAACGCAGACGGAGGCTCCGAGCCGAAGCTCGTGCCACCCGCAAACTCTAGCAGGGTACTGCCGTGTTCACCTAACCCAGTGCTAGCGGCGGTGACTGGAGGTGCCTTAGCAGGTGCCTCAGCCTTGGACGTGGGAGCTGCCGTCTGGCCAGGCGCACCAGCCGAGCCGCGGTGTGTCTTCATGTGGGTGAGCAGGTGCGAGCTCTGTGAAAACCGGCGGCCACAGTTGGCGCAGGCGTAGGGCCGCTCGCCGGTGTGCGTGCGCTGGTGCGTCACGAGCACCGAGCGCTGCGAGAAGCGCTTGCCGCACTCGGGGCACGGGAAGGGCCGTTCGCCCGTGTGGCCGCGCCGGTGCTTGGCCAGGTTGGAGCGCTGCGCGAAGCCGCGGCCGCAGTCGGCGCAGCGGAACGGCTTCTCGCCCGTGTGCGTGCGCCGGTGCCGCTTGAAGTCCGAGCTGTGGCCAAAGCCCTTGCCGCAGTCGGGGCAGCGGTGCGGCTTCTCCTCGGCGTGTGCCCACTGGTGCCGCGTTAGCGCCGCGCTCTGCCCGAAGCGGCGACCGCACTCCCCGCACGCATAGGGCCGCTCGCCGGTGTGTGCGCGCCCGTGGGCAGTGAGGTGCGCCCGCCGGCTGAAGCCCGCGCCGCACACACCGCACACAAAGGGCTTCTCGCCGGTATGGCCGCGCACGTGCGCTGCCAGGTGCGAGCCGCGGGCAAAGCGGGCACCACACTCGGGGCACGGGAAGGGCCGCTCGCCCGTGTGCGTGCGCCGGTGGCGCGCCAGGTGGGAGCCGTACACGAAGCTCTTGCCGCAGTCGGCACAGCGGTGAGGCCGCTCGCCCGCGTGGTAGCGCTGGTGCTTGGCCAGCGCCGCACGGCGCCCGAACGTCTTGCCGCAGTCCGAGCAGATCCACGGGCTCTCCTCCTCCGCCAGCGCGGCAGGTGCCGGCTCAGCCAGCAGCCCCCCGACGGCCGGCCCGAAGGCACGCAGGCCACCGCCAACACTCCCAGTCCCACCTCTGCTGCTGAAGGTGCTGCAGGCCAGCCCCGTGCCCTCCACCAGCGACAGCGGCCCTGCCAGGGGACGTCTGTCGCCTGGGACCCGCTCCCCAAAATTGGGGAGGCCAAGAATGGGGAAACCATCTGGGGGGAGCCAGGACTTGGGATGCCCCGGGAAGTGGAAGCCGAGCGGGTGCGAGGAAGGGCCTTGAACCTCGCCCAGGCCGTTGCCCAGGCCGGGGAATCGCCTGTCCTGCTCGGAGTCCTCCTTGCTTGCCGGGGTGGGCGTCTCCTCGGCCTCTGGCTCTCCCGACTCGCCAGCCTCAGGCTCCTCAGCTGCCTCAGGCACGGCTTCGGCTTCCTGGGAACCCACCCTGAGCGGTGCTTCCGAGTTCTCCCGCAGAGGGCCTTCCCCGCTGCCAGCGGCGGGCTCGGTGCAGCTGCCTCCACGCCGGTGGCGCTGGAAGTCGGCGCGCAGGCGGAAGGCCTGGCCACAGTCCGGGCAGCAGTGCGGCCGGTCGGCCGTGTGCACCGCCTGATGCCGCGCAAGCGCGGAGCTCTGGCTAAAACTGCGTCCACAGTGCGGGCACGGGTAGGGCCGTTCACCCGTGTGCGTGCGCTGGTGAGTGACCAGGTAGGAGCGGCGCCCGAAGCCCGCACCGCAGAAGGCGCAGCGGTAGGGCCGCTCACCGGTGTGGATGCGCCGGTGCGTGACGAGGTGCGACTTGTAGACAAAGCGCTTGCCGCAATCCGGGCACGGAAAGGGCTTCTCGCCAGTATGTGTGCGCTGGTGGATGGCCAAGTGGGAGCGGTACACGAAGCCCTTGCCGCACTCATCACAGCCGAAGGGCTTGACAGCGGCGTGGTAGCGCTGGTGCTTGGCCAGCCGCGAGCGGTGCGGGAACACTTTGCCGCACACTTCACATGTGGTCTCCGGCCGACCCGCCTGGGCAGCCACCGTGGCGGGGAACGCCCACGGCGCCAGCAGGTTTGCACCGGGTTCCCGCATGGCCAGGAAGCGCTTAGCTGCAGGCCCCTCAGGCAGGACCCCGAGGTCGCCAGGGTCGGGTCCCCACCTCTCCGGAGTCTGTGCTGGATCCGAGTCATCAGGCCCCCAAGTCCCAGGCACATCTCCCACACCATAGGCTGCAGACCACAGCCCTGGGGGCTCATTCTCCTCCTCGGCCACCTCTGCCAGGAAGTCCTCATCATCCTCGTCCTCATGGTCCTCCATGTCGTCCGTCCAGAACCAGGCCCCTGGAGACAGAGGAGGGCCCGGAGCCAGGTCAGAGGCAGCCCTAGCCAGCCACCTTACCCAGCCCTCCCCCAGCACCACACACAACACTGCCATGCACACACGTGGGGCTGCCCACACCTGCAGCCAGCCCTGACCAACAGGCACACCCACGGGATCCCGCTGGCCCCCTCGGACCCTGCTGAAAACCAGTGGGACTTGGAGTGGGGGGAGGCGGAGAGCGTGTCTGCAGGCTGGGGTGAGACCCAAGGCTGAGGCTCTAACGGGGCCCAGTGCCCAGAGAGAAGGATGGTGACAGGGCTGGCCTGGCTGGCCGGCCTCTTGGGCCAGCTTAGCGCAGGGCAGAGCAGGAGGGGGCCCTGGACGGACTTCCAGGCTCCTGGCCTCACCTGCACAAGCCCTGGCTGTTGGGTGAAAATGAAAAGATTTCTAACTCACTAGCTCCATCTTTGTCACTCTACATTAAAAAACAAAAACATGGGCCCGGCGCGGTGGCGCAAGTGGTTAAAGGTCCTCGCCTTGCACGCCCGGGATCCCATATGGGCGCCGGTTCTAGTCCTGGCAGCCCCGCTTCCCTTCCAGCTCCCTGCCTGTGGCCCGGGAAAGCAGTCTAGGACGGCCCAAGGCTTTGGGAACCTGCGCCCGCGTGGGAGACCCAGAAGAGGCTCCTGGCTTCGGATCGGCATAGTATCGGCCCGTTGCGCTCACTTGGGGAGTGAATCATTGGACGGAAGATCTTCCTCTCTGTCTCTCCTCTCTGTATATCCGCCTTTCCAATAAAAAAAATAATAATAAAAATAAATCTTTAAAAAAAAAAAAAACCAAATTTCTCTGCTTACAATCACTGGAGTTTCCTTCCTAGGCTGTTCCTGCCTCCCACACCCACCCTGGCACCATAAAGCGACACAGACTATCTGACACAGGCTGAGCTCGCTGTAAGTGCCACCGCGGCCGGGGCTTGGGAGCAGGCAGGCAGGGGAAGCAGCACAGCCTGGGTCCCCCTGGGCTGATGATCTCACTGAACCCTAAGGAGACCCCACAGCGGGGGAGATTCAGTGTGGAACCAGTGGGCGTCTCAGTGGGGTGCTCCTTAAGGCCTGGTCAGGGAGCCTCTGGTTTGGGGAGGCCACCCCCACCCCACCCAGTGACCAGTGTGGGGGACCTCACCAGTAGCTCTGGAGCCAGATTGGCCATCCGCCTAACAGATGCAGGGACAAGTATCAAACATGGCCAGGGTGGGGTGGGGGAGTTAAACCACCCAGGGCCCCAGAAGGCAGCAGAGATAAGACCGCAGGAGGGACCTGGGGGCCCGAGTGGACAGTGCCAGGCTCTGCTTGTTTGCCGCGGCCAAGGTGGCCCAGGGCCTGCGTCTCAGGCCTGAAGCCTCATAGCTGCATGCCAATACACACCCCGGGACGGAGGCCACAGACAATGTCAGAACATGGGTCCCTGCCTCCCACATGGGAGACCTGGATGGAGCTTCAGGCTCCTGGCTTCAGCCTGGCCCAGTCCTGGCTGTCATAGGAGTTTGGGGAGTGAACCAGTGGATATAAGCTCTGTCTCATTCCTTTCCAAAAAAATATAAATGTTAAAACAAAAGCCCCAGGACACCACAGGTCGTCTCCACGGAGGCCAACATGGGAGCACGGGCCAGGGCCTTCCCTCCACCCCACATCTTCCCCATGGGCTCCAGTGCCTCCATGCTTTCCAGGGAGACGTGCCCAGCCTGCTCCACTCGGTGAGCACTGTGTGGCCTGGGGCCCTCTGCCCTATCCTCTTCAGCTTGCTCAAGAGCCTATTCAACAGCCTGCCAGGGCCTGAATCCCACTTGCCCCACTTCTGACTGTGGGACCCTGGGCAGTGTCCCCATCTAACAGGAGGGTGTCTGGCACCTGCCAGTCCCACCAGGCGGGGGGGGGTATGGCACACCAAGATTAAGGCAGCCACAGCACACTGCTGAGTTACTGCTGTCATCCCAGTCAGGAGCCAGCCTGTGTGTGCCGTGTGTGTCTGCCATCTCCGAAGCCACCCCTGCAACCACAGTGCTTACCTACTGTGGGGCAGTCACAGATCCCCACACAGGACCTTACCTCCAGGCAGCTGGGCCCCACCCCCAACCGGAGACAGTGCCCATGTTGCTCAGGAGCGAGGTGTGAAGAGTGAAGGAGGGGCCCGGCGCGGTGGCGCAAGTGGTTAAGGTCCTCGCCTTGCACGCCCGGGATCCCATATGGGCGCCGGTTCTAATCCCGGCAGCCCCGCTTCCCTTCCAGCTCCCTGCTTGTGGCCTGGGAAGGCAGCCTAGGACGGCCCAAAGCTTTGGGAACCTGCACCCGCATGGGAGACCCGGAAGAGGCTCCTGGCTTCGGACCGGCATAGTATCGGCCCGTTGCGCTCACTTGGGGAGTGAAACATCGGATGGAAGATCTTCCTCTCTGTCTCTCCTCTCTGTATATCTGCCTTTCCAATGAAAAAATAATAAAAATAAATCTTTAAAAAAAAAAGAGTGAAGGAGGCAGGGTACCAGCAGTCTTGGAGCCATCTCGGCTCACTTGAGCCAGCAGCTACTGCAGAATGGCGGATCACTGGGGAAGGTAGGGGGCTAGGCCAGGTGCACAGAGACCTCTAGCTACAATAAGGAGTCCCCACGAAATGGGGCTGTGGGCAAGGCCCTTACGGGTACCCTGAAAGGGGCTCTGGTTCCTCAAGTGTGATGCGCAGGTATAACAGCAGTCACCAAGCACGAAGCAGGAACAAGGGCTCCCCACCCAGGTCCTCCATACCAGGCTCAGTGCCCCTTCTGTCACTCCCTCACAAGCCAGGCCAGGAGGACTTGCTGATGCCCAGGGTCCCCTCTGGGGCCCGGCACAGCACACGGCAGCCTCACAACCAGAGCTCACGGGCCATGTGTGGCAGGGAGGGTGGCAGGCCACGCAAGGAGCCTGTGTGCTGGGTAGCAGCTGTCCCCAGGCCACCTGGGCTAACTGTGGACCAGCAGGCCCTCCCCAACCCTGTCCCTGCCTCAGCTAGGCCGGCTCCACTGAGAGCAGGGGCTGAGGGGCAGCATGAGCCAGGTCCCCAGGACTGTACCCGCATTGCCAAACTCCAGCCCACTGTGCAGCCTGAGACACCGCTCTTGGCCCCAATGGCCTGGGGACCACAAGCCAGACGTAGCACCTGTTCCTTGGAAGCTCAAGCCTGCTGGAGACAGGGGTGGGAAACCAGGAAACCCTTGTACCACATGCACGGCTCTGGACGCCATGACTACCCTGTGTGACCGCTGGGCTCCTGAGGTCAAGCCAGACAACAGGTGACTCAAAGGAACCCCAAGCCCTGTGCCAGTGGCTGAGGAGCACCTGCACCCCAGCAGGGAGAGGCAGGCGGGAGCCAAGATCAGAGGGTGAGGCCGAGATGCGCTGGCGTCACATACAGCAAGTCTCCCAAGGGTGAGGGAGCTAGCAGCCTGGTGCCAGCCTGGGCTGGCAATGGGTGGCAGGAAGAGGGCTACTGCTCCAGACACAGGCTCCACTTCAGACACACTCTGACGTCAAGGACACAGCTGGGAAGATGAGAGCGGGGCTGGGTGGCATAGGACATAAGAGGCACCCGAAACCTTGGTCCTGCTGGGTGGGTCACTCCAAGAAAGAACCCAGACCCATCACCTGTTGAGGCAGGGAGACTGGGGTGGGCCACTGGGTGGGGGGCCCATCTCTCTCCTGCCTCAGGCTGCAGGCTGGCAGGAAATGCGGTTCCACCAGGGAAAGCCTGGCCAGGCAGCTGCTGGGCAGTCCCCAGCGAGCAGAAGCCCTGTAGTCAGCCAGGTAAGGGAGAAGGGGTGGGCAACAGCTGCGAGAGGTGAGCAGCCCCAGGGGAGCCTGATGCAGGTGGGGTCCCTGGCAGCATTCAGACAGTGCAGACGCACAAGTGCAGGGATGCCCTGTGGGACCCACTAACCAAGGAGCATGAGGCCAGACTCCAACCTGGAAACAAATTCCATCAGGACACACCTGTCCATCTCATGGGCCTCTGCTAGGGCACAGACCAAACAGCAAATGCCTACAATTCAGTCAAGGACACCCTTAAATCCCTGTCTAGCACACGGAGCCTCCACCTGCTCCTCTCCCACAGCCCAGGGGCAGGGAGCCAGGCCCCACCACAGCGGAAGGCCAGCAGAGGGCAGCAGCACCCAGCCGGCCCCTTGGGGAGCTCTCCAACCCCAGTGCGACACTGGGCACAGGTGTCACTGTGGAGGGAAGCAGCCCATCCAGACTGCAGCCTGCACGGTACATGGCAATGAGGCACAGTCCGATCATGCGCTGAGAGCCTGGCCAGCGAGGACCCATGCCACCCTCCCTCCCAGCCCTTCCACAAATGGGTCACACCTCCCACTCTGAGAAACACCTGCTGTGCCCCAACCTCACCCTGGAGGCAGCGTCAGCATGGCATGCCAGCCAGCGCTCTTGCCCTTGGGAGCCCACGGGAGGCTCCAAAGGGGTCTGTGTCCTGTGCAGGCCTGGGAAGAGCGAGCAAAGACCACAGCCCAGGCTGCAGCTTTGGGAGTCTCCAGCTTTGGGGCTAGCATCCTCAGGCAGTACCACTCCAGCCCAAGCCAGAGGCACCTGCAACGGGCAATGGCCTGATCTCCCTGCCAGAGCTGCCTCCACAGCCATTAGCCATTAGGCTGACATCCTCAGAGTGCAAATGGGGGACACAGAGTGGGGGCAGGGCTCCACTCACACTCTCCCTCCTCCAGGTGGGGCTCAGGGCTGAAAAGCAAAGCCCAAAGGCTCAGACAAGCTCATCCCCAAACCCCTTCTGTCCACATTGCTCCCCAAATCTCCTTCTCAACTTGTCTGCCCAGGTCAGAAGCTTGCGCACAGGCCTCCAGGAGGGCAGAGGAGGCAGAGACGCTGGAGGGCCAGCTCGGAGCATGCACCTGCTCCCTGCTACCCGCACGCCGACAACAGGGACAGGCCCTGCCCGCTGGTCTGAGGACCACCCAGCCATGCCCAGAGGGGCTACAAGGCAAAGGCTGGCCCAAGCACCAGGGGCCCTCCCATCACTCCGTGTGTGCTCCACACCCTGATGGCACAAGCGACCAGGCCCCAGGCCCCAGTGTGCCAGCAGATCTGAGAACTTGTGCTGGCAGAAACCCCAGCTCATACGCACCTGTGTAGACGCCAGTGACGATGTCGCCCTCCTCAGGCCGGGGACTATCAGGCACCCAGGGTTCCTCTCCTTGCTCCAGCCGGAAGATCAGGTCTGGCTTGGGGATGGGGTATCCTGCCCAGGAGAAGGACAGCAGCGGCTGCTGGAATGCCTCCACAGCTGCCCCAATACTGTCCCTAGCCACACTTATTCCACTGCTCCATCCCTCCCTGGGAGCCTGCCCTCACTCCTGCACCCCCTCCACCCATGCATTAGCACACGTGCGCGCACACACACACAGACCCTCACGTACCTCTCCACTAAAAGCACACTCACACCTCCCCTGCCTCTGCACCCTGGGGGCCTCTGGAGATCAGAGCTGGGCTGGCAGTCCCATGGATGCGTCCAGCCCATGAGCTTAGATGGACTAGGTGGCACCCGGGGCACCCTTTGCTCCACCCAGAAGCTGGGGGACTGCTGGGTTCTCCTGGTAGCGGGCTGGCTCCAGCACCCACCCTCTGCAAGACCCTGGAGCTGCAGACGCGTCCCGCCTCGCACATGCCATGCCCCCTTACCCAGGGACACCAGGATCCCATAGTTCTCCTGCATGACCTCCCGGTAGAGGTCCTGCTGCGCGGCATCCAGCCTCTCCCACTCCTCCAGGGAGAAGTACACGGCTATGTCCTCAAAGGTCACCAGCCCCTGGAAACACAGAGCTCCGATGCTGCCCGCAGCTGGCCCGGGGGCTGGGTAGCCACTATGTACAGCCCAGCAGGGTGGGCAGTAGCTGGGGAAGGCCCAGGAGAGCTAAGCCTGACCTCGGGCCTGGGCTGGACAGTCAGCTGCTTCCTGCAGCGTGGTCAGGGGATTCCGGTGACCCCCCAGGCCTCCCCAACAGCAGCTGCCTTGGCCCTGTGGAATGACACTGCCCAGCTCACCTGAGACTCAGCTGCCAAGAACTCCTCCTCTTCCTCCTCGTCCTCCAGCTCCCCATGCCGGTGAGCAGCTGGCAGCTGGGAACCCTGCAAGGCTAAGGAGAAAGATGTGTCAGGGACAGCTGCCCACTAGCAGCTGGTTGGGGAGCAGGGCAGGTTGTCCCCGCATCTCAGCATCTGGGCCCTGGTATCCATTAGCACCCAGCCTGGCTGGCCAGTGAGCAGGACCAGGACTCTGGGGTATTCCACATCTTAGCACATGGACCGTGGTGCCCCAACCTTGTCAGCCAGCGAGCACAGCCAGGGCTCTGACCTGCCCCTGCATCTCTGGACCCTGGTGCCCATTAGTAGCCGGCTTGTCCCCAAAGCTCTCCCTGGCCTGACACACCCCAGCCGGTTCCCTAACTTCCTCTCCCAAGGATCGGGCTGCTTCCTCTTACCTGCTCCCTGGAGAATTGGGACCCTGGCCCTGCCACCATGACCGAGGCATGCGTGGGTCCCCATGGCAGCACTCTGCTCCTCCATGCCATCACCGTCCTCCTCCTCCTCTTCTTCGGCCTCCACCTCGTCTGCCTTCTGTTCCTCCTCTTTGTCATCCTCCTCCTGGTCAGGATGGCATTCTGCCCCATCCTCTGCCCTGGGCAGCAGGGCACCTGGGGCGTCTGGGGTTGCCCGAAGGGTCGCCATCCTCCCGGAGAGCGAGCCTGCGCTCGGCCTGAAACATAAGTGGGGGAACATGGGACAGGGTGCTGAAGGTAGCTGAGGGTGGTGGCTCCACCAGGATGGCAGGGAGGGTGAGGGCTCCTCTCGGGGTGGGGGGCCACTCCAAGAGTCCCTCATGCATGCCTCATGCAAGCCCGGAGCAGCTGCTGTTCTAGGTGGGAGCAGGCCGGGGGAACCCGTGTCGTCTTCGAGTCTGATAGTTCACGTTTTGCAGCAAGGGGTTGGCAGAGCCCAGCTGAGCCGGGGGGACAAAGCAGCTCATCGGGTGCTCCACTCACATGGACCGATGGGCACTGTGCCGGGGCCTCTTCAGGTCAAAGTTGAGGCCGGTGTTTGGCAGACAGTGGGTTGGCCTCCTTGTTGGCAAATGAGCGAGAGCAGGCTTTTCCCTGGGGATCGCAGGGAGAGCTGGGGAGGGGCTCCTAGAAGCCAAGTTCACCACACAGGGGACTCTTCTTTACTTCTGCTGACCAGACACCCCTAAGGTCTGCAGGGCCTCAGTCCCAGAGGCTCCATGGGGACTGGGCTGCCCAGCACAGGAAGTGAACCCAAGTGGAACAGACCCCTGCCATCCCACAGCCCTGGACTGGGAGGTCTGAATGCGTTTCTCTGGCTCCTTTTGGGGTACAGCTATGAATCTGGGTCCATTCCCCAGCACCGAACCTCGTCAGTGGCCCAGACCCAAACAAGCCCCATTTCCATTGTGTCCCTCCAGCAGCACCTACACCCCCGAGGTCATGGACCTGCCCCACCTCTGGCCGCAGCTTGCCCAACTCTGGTGGAGTCTCCAGGCAGCCCCCAGCCCCGGCCCTGCTGAGTACACACAGAGGCTGCTGCAGGTGCAGCAGGACGGGCTTCCTCGCTGGCACCCAGGGCTGTACACTACTCCAAGCTCAGCCCAATTTGGAAGGGGCTGCCGCTGGCCCCTGCCACCCAGGACAGCAACCTCAGAGCCCAGAGTAGCCGGAGCTGCCACACAAGAAGACATGAGGGTTGGAGGAGGCTTTGGGGCAACCACGGCCCAGGCACACCCCCAGCCAGCATCCTTCCCCTTCTTCAGCAACAGGTGCAGAAGCAGCCCCGACCCCGCCCCATGCAGGCATGCCTCTAGGCACGCAGAACTGCATCTCAGACCTCACTGGGCTGTTTTCCTTTTCCTGAGCTCGGCCCCAGAAGCAACAGGCAAACACCTGTTAAAGAAGTGACTCTAGGACTTGCAGTGGACGGTCCAGGAGCTGGGTGAAGGGAGGGGGTCCTTCAAACTAGAGGTCACCCCAGAGTCTCTACCCCCACAGATCAATAAAGGTCAGCCCCGCACACGTGCCCAGGGCAAGGGGTCACAAAAGGCTGCAAACAGAAGAGCCAAGGGCAGGTCATGCCTGCAGCTTGGGCCAGAGGGAGCTGTCGGCCTATCAAGGCCCATGCAACCCCCTCCTCAGCGCAGCCTGTCAGCAGCGGCTCCCCCCGCCCCCAACACTCCTTAAGCCCCTGGGTTCTCACCCCAAGCAAGCCACAGGGGGTCAAGTATGCGCCCCATCAACACCTGCAGGAGCACCCCTATCCCCACGCCCCAGGACAGGATGCTCAAGGAGCTGCTCAAAACACACCCCGATCCTGAAGTGCAGAAGGATACACCCGCACCTAATCTCCCTCCTTCCCTGGGGGTGGGAGGCCCAGGAAGTCCCCCATCCTTGAACAGCCTCATGGAGCTGGCCACCACCCCAACCACTCCTGGGTCTATGCCTGGAGCAGGTGCAGGTACCAGATTTCCTAAAACCGCCCTGGCCAGCTCCCCAGGCTTGCAGATACCTGTAGAATCAAGTGCCAAGGATGCTCGGCCCAGACAAGAGCTGCGGGACCAGAGAACCCTCCTACTTCCAGCTGCAACCCCTCCCTCCCCAAGCACCTGCTCAGTACAACAGCCCAGCAAAAGGCCACCCTGCCCTCTCCAACACACACACACCCCAAGGCCACAAGGCAGGCGCTGGGGGCACCAGGTCCTCAGCCCTGCCTCCCACCTCCCTCTGGGAAGTGTGTGCATGGAGAGGCGCTCCAGCTCCCGCAAGGAGCCCTGAAGTGACAGCCTCTCCTGGATAGGTGTGTCCTGGGGGCAGCGCGGTCCAGTGTCCGCCCCTGGAGCAGGAGGCGGCGGCGGCGGACACTCCCGAGGCGTCGCGCGTGGCCTCCCCGGCCCGCCCACTCCTCGCGGTGCAAGGGACTCCCAGCCCGCCTTGAGCGCGCAGACCCGGGAAGCGGGGAGGCTGGGACGTGGTCCACGGGGTGCGGGCGTTCGTGCCTCCCCAAAGCCCAGCCCGCGCGCCCCTCCGGTCCCGCCGGGCCCCCCAACCCTGCAGCGCGCGCTGCGGCCTCCCGCGCCCAGCGTCCAGGGGACAGCCCGAGTCCGCCTTGCACCTGCCCTTCCCGCGCCATCGCGCGCCACTCACCGAGCGAGCCGGGCCTGGCCGGGCCGGGGCCTGCGGGCCGCCGAGGGCCCCCCACGCTACACAAAGTGACGGCCCCCGAGCTGCGCTGCTGCGGCGGCGGCGGCGGCGCGTGGGCACCGGAAGTGCCGCCCTCCGGCCCCGCCCCGCGCCCGCCCGCAGGGGCACTTCCGGTCACGCGGAGGCCGCAGGAGCTTCCAGCAGGGCCGTCCGGCTCTCCTGGATCCCACTCCTGAGACCCTCCCCGGCCCGGATTCCGCTCGCCCACGTCCAGGAGAGCCTGCGGAGCGGCAGGGCCCGCATCGGCCCCCGGAATGGTGGAGGGACATGGAGGGGCCTGTGGGAGCGTCCAGCCGGCGTGTGTAGCCAGGCCCCCTCCTGGCTGGGTGAGGGGAGCTACCGATCCATCGCAGGTGGGCTAGATCTCCCCCAACACACACAAAGTCGCCCGAAGTCGCCAGCACGCAGGGTTGCGTGTGCACACGACGGGGATGCGGAGTGTGCTGCGGGACGGACAGACTGGGGGGCACAAGGATGGGGGGGCGTCAGCCAGGACTGCAGGAAAGGTCGGAGGGTCCTAGCGTCGAACCACGAACGGGAAGGTCCCCGCAGCCCGCGCAGAGAAGCGGAAGCTATGGGAGCCGCGGCCACCTGTTGGCCTCCATCCCCGGGGCGTGTGTGCACACTCCTGGCACCTGCAGCAGCCTGGAAGGTTGTGCATGCCCTGGGGCTCCTCCCCAGCTCCCACCCTGCCTGGACCATTTTTTCCTCGTCCCTGGGGAGGGCCAGTGAACTGTGCGGGGAAGATGGAGGCTGCCTGTGGGGACTGGGTGCTCAGCCAGCGTGCCCGAGGTGGCAGCTGATGGGGGGGCATCAGGACTGGGGGACAGGATGTTGGGGGGACTGCGCAGGGGGAGGGGCATCAACAGGAATTGCAGAAAGACCTGTACACCCAGGAACAGCCCCCAGGGCCAGACAAGCAAGCTCAGGTCTGGGCTGGCCCTGATGGTTGCAGCCATCTGGGGGGTGAGCCAGAAAATGGAAACTCTGTTTTTCTCTATCATTCTGCCTTGCAAATAAAAAATCAATCTAAAAAAAAGAGAGAGAAAAACCACTGTGTACCAGTTATAATGCAACATTATAAAAAAATATATTTTTAAAGGGGCTCCACACGGGCTGCCAGGTGGAGAGGGGCAGGTGGGGTGGGGCTGAGCCTGCTTTAAGAACTGGAAATAGGGATTCTCTCTCCCCTGTCCCCCTCTGCCCAGCCCAGCTGGGACTTTGGGCCGCCCTGCCCATGCTGGCACTGTCCAGTTCCCACAGGAGCCCTGTTCCAGTCAGCTCAGCCAGAACCTACACCTTCCTCCATATCTGCTCAAACCCTGTCTGCTCCAGCCGCCTACAACCCTGTTGGATCTGCTTAGCCTGAACCCCACCCCAACTCCCTGCTTAGCATTCCCTAGGAAACAAGCACCCCAAGCGCCTACTTGCGTAGGGATGCCTGTCCGTGCCGCGTGCAGAAGCCAGTGCAGTGTGCGCCGCGGTCTCCTTGTGCTATGTTATAATAGGTGCTGTTTGTCTAGCCTCTGGTTTTCTGTAAGTGGGGGCTCCACCGCCTTCTGTCCCCGCCGACGGAGGGAGGGAGGGCGAGGACATGGGTCTGCACCCTTCCCGACTAATGGGGCTTGGTGCCACGCCCTGGCAGGACAGCACCGGAGGAGCGCAGAAGGACCTAGAGGAGGAAAAGGGCTAATTGAGTTCTGAGAACTGAGTGGGGAAGAGCGCTGCTGGCCGAGAGACCGTCCCTGGTGGGCTGCTTTCCACAACGCCAAAGCTGGTTTGATTTGTCCAGCCCTAGCTGTTCTGGCCATTTAGGGAGTGAACCAGCACGTGGAAGATTCTCTCTATTGCTTTCTCTTTTTCTTTCTCTCTGTCACACACAGAGAAGAAGGATTCTCCACCGAGGTTACAAAGTCTTCATTTCAACAACATAAAAGCCTGGAACGACACAAAGCCTTGTCTTGGAAACTCCCAGCAAAGGAAGGAGAAGGTGCTAGGTGGCTCCTGTCAGCGGACATGTCCCCAGTGCCTCCAGAGAGCCCAGCCTGGAGGTACAGATCCCTTCCCCCAGTCCAGAGCAAAGCCCCAGCGCTCCCATTCTACAGGCGAGAAAATGGGTGGCATGCCAGCCACTGGCTGGGACAGCAGTCACCAAGCCCTCCTGGGCACCCTCAGAACATCACAGCTGACGCGGAGCGGGAGAAAGGCCCCACGCAAGGTGCTGAGCTGAGCTTACCCTGGGACAGCCTCCGTCTCGGCAGAGTTCTAGACTTGGCCAGCAAGCCTGTTGGACACAAAGCCCCGGGGTCAGGCCTCTCTCAGTCAGTTCCAAGCTCCAGCTTCCTTGCTTCTGATCCTCTCTGTGCGAATGTTCCTGGGAGGTGGCAGGTGGTGGCTCAAGGGTCCAAACCCCTTCCAGCCATGCAGGAGGCCAGGTGCTTGGCTCCTGGCTTCAGCCTGGCACCTGGTCTGGTTGGAACAAGTTGGAGCAGCAAGCTACGGCCATTTAGGGAGTAAGCCAGAAAATGAACATCTGTGTGTTCCAAATAAATAAATCTGAATTTTTTTTAAAGATTTATTTTTATTATTTTTTATTGGAAAGGCGGATATACAGAGAGGAGAGACAGAGAGGAAGATCTTTCGTCCGATGATTCACTCCCCAAGTGAGCACAACGGCCGATACTATGCCGATCCAAAGCCAGGAGCCTCTTCTGGGTCTTCCACGCGGGCGCAGGGTCCCAAAGCTTTGGGCCATCCTCGACTGCTTTCCCGGGCCACAGGTAGGGAGCTGGAAGGGAAGCGGGGCTGCCGGGACTATAACCGGCGCCCATATGGGATCCCGGGTGTGCAAGGTGAGGACCTTAACCACTGCGCCACTGCGCTGGGCCCAATAAATCTGAATTTTAAAAAAAATTCTCATAGGAGGTCAGCCAGCCCCCCTTGACAGCATCAGGTGCTGAGGTCACATGGCCTGTCCCACTGGGAGCCCTCTAGATCCTGGTACAGCAACCTCCTGCTGCAGCAAGCTCCCCGCCCCACCGGGCATCCTCAGCTAGGTCTCCCAGAAGCCGGCCTTGGAAGTGAAGCCGGCCAGGAGCTTAGGGAGAACAAGGACAGGAGAGGGAGCAGGGTTAGACACCCTGCTTTGAGGTTTCCTGACCTAGGCTGAGGGCACGCCACACCTCCCCACACCCATTCTCCCGGTATGCGGACACATGCTCTCTGGGTGTCCAGCCTCTGCAGGGTTTAGAGGGGCTGCTGTAAAGGCTGAGAGGCCCCACATGTGCCCCCCAGTACAGGCAGAGCAACAACCTGCACCCCACCCTATGACACACCCCCAAGCTGTCACAAGCACGGAGTATCAGTCCCTGCAGGACCAGACCCCGGGCTGCATGGAGGTCAGGAGTGGCTTCTGCTCGGGTCCAGGGCCCACTGGTGAAAGGGCCGAGGGACCCATGGCTGTCCAGGGAGTGGGATGGTCATGCCTTCCTCGGGGGACCGAGCTCTGCGGGGACCCAGAGACCAGCAAGAGGCAGCACACACGGCGTTTCTCCATTTTTTTATTTGTCCTCTGGATTTCATTTTCCAGCACGTGGCGTGTAAAGTGCGATGGGCTGTGTCGGGAAGATGGACAGGCGGGGCGGGGGAGGGAGAGGAGTATGGCGGGACCCTGCGGACCCTTGTGGGAACAGGGCCAAGCAGAAGGTGCTAGTGGGAGGCCTCTCCCAGGGAGCAACCCTCTGCACCTGCCTGTGCGAACGCGATGAAGCTGATGAGACTGAGTGCCTCGCCTAGCCTCCACGGAGGGTCTGGCCCGGTAGTGCCCACCCCAGCCATGGCCAGAACTGCCTTGCCCCTGGGTCTGTGTCCACCTTGGATGGTGTCCCAGGAGCATAGAACTGGTTCTTTCCACGGCAGGTCCGAGCTGGGACCCCTCTTCTTTGTGCTGAGCATCCCCAGGATGCCTTCTGCTTTACCACTGATTGTCCAGGGGGCTCTGCAGGTGGGCATGGAAACTTTGGGTTCCCACTGCCACACGCCTGGAAGGTCTCACCTTCCAGCCAGAGCAGACCCCCACCCCGGGTGAGGGGCAGGGGAGATTGCACCTGAGCCCAAGGCCCTTGACGCAAGCATGCTGTGCGCAGCCTGCTGGGGGTCTCGTCCTGGGGAGAATTTTATTTCCCAGGAGAACAGAGGAAAGTTTGGGGGGGGGGTCACTCAGAGCCTTGCTCTGAGCACGAAGTGCACCCTCCTTCCTCTGTCCTTTTTGGAATCAACTAGCTGAGGCCAAGTCTTTTCCCCTCCAAAGTGTAACGGGGTCTCCTTGTAAGTTTTCACTTGGGGTGGGGAGGGGGTGTGTTGCTGTTGTCTGCGGTGGCCAGGGCCACCGATGGCCGCTTGGAGAGAGTTTCCATCAGGCGCTCTGGCTGACCCCTCCCCAGGACCAGTGCCCAGTGGCCATTAGTCCCCTCTTTCTTCTGGTGGGTGGTTTCAAGCGCTGGCTGCGGACTTTGTAGGGATGTAGCGGAGGAGTGGAGTAGGGAGCAGCGGCTGGCGCGTGCCCGGGTTGTGGGGACGGTGTCTGGAGAGACGGCTCCTCCTCCACCACAAACTGGGCTCAGGATGCCTTGTGGCAGGACTGCGTGCTCCCCAGTGGCTGCGAGCGTGCTGGGCCAGCAGGGGCGGAAGGCCGGGAGCTGCACAGCAGGCCGAGGCCCCGCGAGCGGCCGGCACCGTGCAGCTGACGCTCATGGCGGCGGATCTGCACCTTGTGGCGGAAGCGCTCGCCGCAGTCCTCGCACACATAGGGCCGCTCGCCCGAGTGCGTGCGCCGGTGGCGCAGCAAGTTGGAGGAGACGCTGAAGCGCTTGCCGCAGTCGCCGCAGGCGTAGGGCCGCTCCCCGGTGTGCGTGCGCTGGTGCTGCACAAGCGCTGAGCTCTCGCTGAAGCGCTTGCTGCAGTAGGAGCAGGCGTAGGGCTTCTCGCCCGTGTGGATGCGCTGGTGTGTCACCAGGTTGGAATGCTGCGAGAAGCCCTTGCCGCATTCCCCGCAGCGGTGCGGCCGCTCACCCGTGTGCGTGGCCTGGTGCCGCACCAGGTCTGTGCTGCGGCTGAAGCCTTTGCCGCATTCCCCGCAGATGGTCGGCCTGTCTCGGGCCCGGCGCCGCCGCCGCTGCCGCGCTGGCGTCAAAGCGGCACTTCCTGCAGGGCCCGGGATGGGCACCACCGTGGACGTGGGCACAGCGGGCAGCACCATGAGCTCCTGCAGCACCAAGTACCCCGGGGGCGCCACCACGACGGTGGCTGGAGCCCCGGGGCCAGGCGGCCCAGCGCCACCCGCAGCTGCTGGCAGCAGCTCCAGCTGCAGCTCGGGCTGCACGGGGGTCAGCTCCAGCTGCAGCTCCTGCGGCTGGGCACCCAGCTCCACAGGGGCCAGCTCCAGCTGCACCTCCTGCTGCGCCAGTTGCTGCTGCTGCTCCAGCCTCTGCTGCTGCTCCAGGTGCCGCTCCAGCTGCTGCAGCTGCTCCTGCAGTTTGAGCTGCAGCTGCCGCTCCTCCCGCTGCCGCTCCAGCTCCTGCTCCTGTTCCGCCGACAGGTCCACGGGCAGGAGCTCCAGCTCTACCTCCCCCTCCTCGTCCTCCGGCTCCAGTGCAGGAGGCTGCGGCTGCTGTGGTCCAGGCTGGGTCTCCCCCAGGCGCTCACTGGCCCCAGCTGGCCGCTGGGAGCTGCTGTGCCCCTCGCTCCCTCCGCTGCCACCTATAATGCAAATGGCAGGAAGCCAAGGCACAAGGCTCCACAGGCAAGGAAACTGGCACAGAGTAAACTGCCCAGGGAAGGGAGTCATCCCCCTGGGAGCACTGCGCCCTCCCCAGCCTCCCTTTGAAGGCAGGCCTCCCTCCATGCCAGCACCCGGACGGTGTGGCAGCCACAAACTGGCCAGTGCAGCCAGCACACAGCCCCAGGCTGACCTGGAACCTCTGTTAAGAGTCACACTTTTCACCTGTGAAAGCCACCTTCTCTGTGAATAGCAAGAACTTGTGTAAGTTTGCCAGAAGCAGTATTAGGTAGGAATCACCCAGGTGTCCCAGAGCCATGAGGGCATGGGTGAGCGGGCAGGTCTGGTGCTACCCCATGGGACAGCTGGAGGCCACCAGCCAACGACTTCTCCAGGGAGTCTTGGGAGAGCCCCCACCTCCCCTGCAGGTTGGGAGCTGGCCTGCAAAGGGAAATGTAGATTGGAAACTACAAGAATATGACCGGCTTGATGTGCAATAGCCTGGAGGCGGGGGGGACACAGTGTGCCAGGCCCCTGCCACTCAGCCATGGCCAGGGCTGACCCTGGGACTCTGTTCCTCCTTTGGGCACTTCAGTTCCTCTTCCATGACAGGAGGGAAACCCCTGGCAGACACCAAGTGAGGAGGCCAGAGGTTAAAGGCAGAGGCAGGGGGTGAGTCGGGCCTGACATCCGTCCCTCCTACGCCAAGGCTGCATCCCCCCGCTGTTTGCAAGGACATCCTACTTCTCCCAAGGAGGGGTTCTCCCCGCCAGGCCGGATACCAGCAACGTGTCCTCCCTGCGCGCCCTGATCTCCGTCTCACTTTCTGGCCCCTTTTCCTGGGCCAACCAACAGATATCTGTATCCATCTCATTTTCTTTGAGGAAAAAAACAATTCCTAATAACCACAGCAACAGGCAGAAGACTCAGCAAGTGCCCATCCCCCACTCCTCATTCAGACTCCCCGCCTCGGGCGGGCAGGTGGTCATCATAAGAGCCTGCCCACCCCCTACCTGCAGCAGGCGTGCCCCACCTCGTCCCACCCCTCCCACAGGAGCACCGGGGACATATGGCGCCGTGGAGTCTCCCCATTTCCAACATGAAACTTGGCCGTAATGCCACCCCAACTTCCTGGAGTCGCAACTGCAGTGTTTTTTTAACAAATGACTTCTAACAAGTGTGTTGCGACTGAGTTGGCAGCCAGAGCCAGTTAAACGGATGGCAGGGACCACCTGTCAGAGACATTGGCTGGCAAGACCTCAGCCAGACACAGAGCCGCCCTGGAGCATCCCAGCGCAGACCTGCCCATGTGCCACGAGGCTCATGCCGGTGGGGCTGCCCCCTTTCTCCTTGGGGCCCTCCCCGCGCGAGGGGGAGCCTCACCTGAGAGGGCGTCAGGCCCGGGACAGCCATCCTGCACACAGTGTAACTCCAGAATGAAGGTCTCAGTGGCGGCTCCCGGCCCCAGCTCCATCCTGGCCGCCAGCCCAGGATCTTGCGGAGCTGGCTGTGATAAGAGGAAGGGAGGAGGTGCTCAGAGGGGCCCCTGGCCAGGGACCCCTCAGAGGCCTCCACCCCTCTGGGGAGGCAGTGCAGTGCATACTACAGCTGACGAAACTAAGGTCAGGGTAGTCTGGCCTGGGCAGGGGGGATTGGCGGGGAATCCTGCCCAGATCTGTCTCTTCACGGGGCATCTTGTAAGCCTGAGGCCAAGGGGCACCACAGGGACTCTGGAAATACGGGAGGGGCTGCGGTCACAGAAGGGACACTTGGGGGGTGGCCCTCGGGTGGATTGCACAGCTTCTATGGGCTGCAGGGGTGGTCGGGGCTTGCCCAGCATTTTGAGGCCACCTGTGGCATATGCCACCTGAAGCGGCAGTTGTCTAAGGCACCATTATGTGCCATGGCACTGCTGAGGGCTGGGCATATGCCCTGGCGCCCCTCGCTGAGTCCACCCTGGTCAGTCCTCCTGCCTCCCGGTGCACCTGGGCTCTCGGAGTCCAGCCCAAACCCTCCTGAGAGAGGCGCCGTGCTCCAGGGCCTCACCTGGTACCGCATCTCCAGCTCGCAGGGCAGCGTCTGCGCCAGGGGAGGTGTGGTCCGCAGGGGCCCAGCGGCGCAGGCCAGGCAGGCCAGGCGCTTAACGTGCTGCGTCTGGAGGCGCCTCCATCCACAAGAGCCGCGGAGGCGCGGTGCCACCCGGGGCCCCTGCTGCGCGCTCCTCCGTGCCGCTTGCGCTGTCAGCGCTGCCGAGCTCGCCCTGCGCCGAGGGGAGTTCCAGAGCCCAAGTTAGCGTAGACTCCCTGGAGGCCCGGAGACTCAGCGCGCACCCGGCCGGACCATGGCGCGCAGCTGGGCCCGGGCCGTCTCCCATAGGGGAGCAGCTGGGAACCCGGGGCCGAAGGCAAGGGTGGGCGGCGCGAGGTGCGGGCTGCTACAGGTGCCCGCAGCCCGCGCAGACGGCCAGGCCGGGGCGCGGGGCGGGCGCCGCGGCCGGGCCGGGCCGGGGGCGCGGAGCTGGCACAGGAAGTCCCCCCGGCATCCGCATCCTGTCCCCCGCCCCTGCGCCCGCCGCGCCCCCGCGCCCCGGCCCCCGCCGCCGCCGCTGCCGCCGCCGCGGTCTTTGCCGCCGCCGCTCTAGGCCGCCGCCAGCTCGGTTGGCTTAACCCTTCCCGGGCCGGCCGCACACCCGGGCGCAGACGCTGGACTAGCAGCTCTGCGCGTGTCCAAGACCGGCTTCAGCGCAGCACGCGGTGCCGTATCCCCGGTGCGCGCGCCCTGGCTGGCGTCTGTGGCTCGGGGCGCACCGGACTGGGGCTCCCAGACGCGCCCATCCATCCCGCCTCCCCTTCCCCGGAGGGCAAGCCAGGAGGACCGGGTACGACCTGGTTAATGAAGATCCTCCTGGATCCAGCTGTGTTCTCCAGGGCAGGCGCCTCCCGGGTGGGCGAACTGTGATCGTAGGACCAGCCTTGGTGTGCTGGGTTTGTCCCTCTCCTGGCCTCTGACGCCTTCCTCTGGTCTCAAGGTCCCGGGTCACGCCCCCTCCCCCAAGGGTTGAGTCCTGCCCACGCGAGGGGTTCCTCCAGGAAGACCCTGCCTAAGCATCTCCCAAGGAGGACAGAGGGCAGCATATGGCTCAACTCTGAGAACAGGTGCAGTATCCAGAACCCAACAATGAAGGCAGAATTGTCCGGAGGCTGCGCACCACCTGCTGCCCGGTGTCTGGAGGCAGGTCACTCGGCAGCCTGCAGGCCAGGAGGGTCAGATGTGAACAGGTGAGGGGGTGGGTGCCCCTTTCCAGGATCGCCCCTGATTCCCCGGGAGGGGAGGGGGGAAGGAAGGGAGGAAGAGCTGCCTCTGCCTCCCCACATCCTCATTGCTGAAAACTGGCCCTCCGCTGGCTTCCTTCCAGCAGCATTTACACATCCTGCCAGGTCTCCCGCCTTCAGCCTGTGCAATCTTGTTTTATCAACTCCTTCTCGTCCCTGTCCAGCCCAGAGTTCAGGACATCACCATTGCGTCATGCTGAGTGAGACCCAGTAAAAACTCAGTACAGGGGGCTGGGGTGAGCCCTCTTCTGTGCAGATGGACTCCCGTGGGCTGAGAACCAAGGAGCCCCACCCAGCCCACACCGTCCCTGGCCCCTGGCCTCATGCAGGGACCGCAGGTGGTAGGTCCTGACTGGAACCATTTTCTTCCCTAGGTTGTGATTGGGGATGACCAGACCAGTTACAGCATGGGAACCCCTGACTGCGGGGCCCTAGGTCAGGGGCATGGGTGGGACTTGCAGCTGGTGGCTGAAGTGGGCGCAGTGTACATTACCCAACTCCAGTCTGGGTGATCACCATCTGATGTCAGAGTCCCTTAACCCCTGTTGGCGTCTGCACACCACTCTGATGAAACTAGCATGTACCGCGGAGAAATGGGCTTTTTATTCTTTTGTTTTATTTTTTTTCTGAATGAGTTCATCGCTTTTTCTTCTGCCACTGGCTTTGATTCCTTCACGGAACAGCTTTGTGTGTCTTCCACCTCTACTGACTCTAGGAACAGCTGTCAGCCCAACCTCCCGCCCAGTCCAACAGCTCAGCAACTTGTTCTCTTCTTGTTTCATTTTGCTTCCTGGAGGCTTCCCTTCTGGCACCTGCTTTGTCTGGAGCTGAACTGGACAGTGGCTGCCAGCTGGGGCTACCTCCTGCCACTGTGTTCCGGGACACTTTCCCTCTGCATTCTTGGGCATCGCTGTGACTCTTCATGATGGTGAACAGGGTCCTCTAGGGCTCAGCGGGTATTCCAGGTGCCCGCTGGTATGAGTGAGATCAGGGCTAAACGACTTGTGTGGCAGCTGGAGAAAGTGGCCAAGGTGGCTGTGGGCAGCTGTGTAGGAAGTGGTAGCCCTTGTCTCTGTTGTGCTGGAGTGTGTGTGTAGTTTCCTTCTGGGAAGAGAGCGGCTGGCAAGAGCCAGCCAGGGTGGGGACTCTTTCGTGCAATGGCTGATGTGTGTGTTAACTGGACCGGGCCAGACATTTGGCCAAACATTGTGATTCAATAGATCAGGTGTCTGAATGAAACAGCTGGCTCCCTCTACTATGGGTGGGCCTCACCCCGCAGGGAAGACAAGGCAGGGACAGGAGGAACTCATGGGCCTGACAGCCCCAGGCAGGGACACACATCTTCAAGCTACGTATTCAGGTCTTAGAAGGCAAGTAGAGCAGCCAGAATTAGAACTGCTCCCCAAATGGGATCCCAGGCATGCAAGGCAAGGACTTTAGCCATTGGGTTACTGCACCGGACCCCAAACAGAGTTTACTCTCACATCTGAATTCTGCTGCCGCCGTTCTGAAGGTGGAAAGGTACCTGGCCCAGGTCTGTCCCCACTGCTGGGTGTTACTAGCGGCCTTAGGCTTGCGCTGCCTGATCCTGCCTTCTCCCTCATGTGGCCTTCTCTCTGAATGCGTGTCTGGGTCCAGGCTACAAGGCATGGTGGGCTGAAGTCCTCTCTAATAGCTTTGTTTTCTGCTTTTTTTTGTTGGTTTTTTTTTTTGTTTTTAATATTTATTTATTTATTTTTATTGGAAGGGCAGATATACAGAGAGAAGGAAAGACAGAGAAAAAAAATCTTCCATCCTCTGGCTCACTCCCCAAGAAGCTGCAATGACCAGAGCTGAGCCAATCCAAAGCCGGGATCCAGGAACTTCTTCCAGGTCTCCCACGTGCGTGCAGGGTCCCAAGGCTTTGGGTCGTCCTTGACTGCCTTCCCAGGCCACAGGCAGGGAGCTGGATGGGAAGTGGGGCCATGAACCAGCGCCCACATGGGATCCTGGTGTGTGGAAGATAAAGACTTTAGCAGCTAGGATTCTGTGCAGGGCCCTTGTCTTCTGCTTGTAAAGATCTATTATTTGAAAGAGACAGATCTATCTGTTGGTTCACTTCCTAAAGGCTGCTATGGCTGGGGCTAAGCCAATCCAAGCCGGGAGCTCAAGGCTCCATGTGGGCATCTCCTGTGAGTGGCAGGGCCCAAGCACTTGGTCCTTCTCTGCTGCTTTTCCCAGGCACACAAGCAGAGAGCTGGGTCAGAAGTGAGAGGGCTCTTTCCTGTCTCTCCATAGCTCCGTATCTCAAACACATCAACCTTAAAAGAGGAAGACACAGCACAGGGCCCCTGGGCCCATTTTCTTTTGAAAACCGCAAGTCCTAGCAACACTCACCTTGGTCACCGGCTCTCAGTGGCTCTGAGTGTGGCACAGGGCCCGGTCCTTCCTGGGGTCTGGTCCCAGTGGCTGCACTGCTGATGTTGCCTGCCTGCCAAGACCCTGGATGGTTCTAATAGCCACAAAGTGAAAATGAACCCTCCCAACCCATCATCTCCGAAATGGGTAAACCTGGCTGTTCTATGCCATACACTGTCACTAGACCACCGAACAGCATGTTTGGAATTTTTTAAAGCCAGTGATGTGCCAGCACTGTGGTATTATTGTAGGCTCAGCTTCTGCCTGTGGCACCAGCACTTCCTAGGGCCACTGGTTCGTGTCTTGGTTGCTCCACTTCCCATCCAGCTGCCCACCTGTGGCCTGGGAAAGCAGAAGAGGACAACCGAAAGCCTTGGGATCCTGTACATGGTCCCCTGCATGTGGGAAACCCAGAAGCTCCTGGGTACAGATCTGCTCAGCTTGGTCCATTTTGGCCCTTTGGGTAGTGAACCAGCAGATGAAAGATCTCTGTGGTGTGTGTCTCACTTTATCTTTGTAATTCTACTCTTCAAATAAGAATAAAAAGTCAGTCTTTAAAAGAAGGTAAATATCATGGAGGGGAAGGGGAAGGGGCTGGGAAGAGAGAGCTCTTCAATCTGCTGGTTCGCTCCCCGAATGTTCATAATGGCCATGCCTGGGCCAGGCAACCAAAACCAGGAGCCTGGGACTCCATCCTGGTCTCCCACCTGCTTTCCCACATGCACGAGCAGGGAGCTGGATGGCAGGTGGAGCTGCAGGGGCTGGAACCAGCGCCCAAGGGGATACTGCAGGCCATGGCTTACTGCCTGTGGCCCAGGAAAGATGCTGTAAACATTCCCAAGGCCCCAGCCCGTCAGCTCCGTTCCTTGGCTGCATGCATCTTCTGCCCCTGTTCTTCGCCCAGGTATGGACTGCACTGTCCGGATCAACCTGCGCTTGTTGATACTTTCTATATAGATGCCATCAGAGATAGTTTGTCAGATACAAAATTTAAAAAAAATAATTTATTTGAGAAACAGAAAGATCCCATCTGCTGATTTGCCACCAGCCTGCTGGACCTGGGCCAGGTGGCAGCCTTGTCAGTCTGGGTCTGCTATGGAGGTAGGAACCCAGGACTTGAGGCAACACCATCGACTCTCACGGTGCGCTGGAAGCTGGAGTCGGGAGCCAGTACAGTATTGAACCCAGCTACTGTGATGGTCACGTGGAGGTGTTTAAGCCATTAAACGCTCACCCATGTGTCTGCTGACACTGTTAACTACTTAGCATATGCCTGGCACATGTGGCCACCTGCAGGTTTGGGGCAAAGCATGGCCATGCACATTCCCCATAGGCTCATGCTGTGCCCACGCTGTGTCCTGGGCAGCTACGTACAGATTTGTGACAAAGCACGGCCATGCACATTCCCCGTAGGCTCACGCTGTGCCCACGCTGTGCCCCGGGCAGCCGCATGCAGGTTCAGGGGAAAGGGATGGCATGTGTCCCCAGCTCCTGAACTGACACATGACCAACTTAGCCCATCCCAGGAGACACAGCACAAGGAAGAAAATGCCACAGTGACCCCCTCCACCTCCAGCCCCCGGGGTCCAGCCTGCTGGCGACTGCCACCAGATCCCACTGCTCACTGCAGGCCAGGGCAGCCCCGAGCTGGGCACTGTTCCTCCCTTCTCCTAGGCAGCCGCCTTTGCACAGTGCACTGCCAAGGACTGCAGCTGTGAAGGGCATGGGCAGCGAGGAGCCCATCTCCTTCCCTGACCGACACTGGAGGAGAAAAGCTCCAAGCTTGCACTCAGGATCCACTCATCCCCTGGACTCTATGAAACAGTTTAGAAAACAATTTATTGGAACATATGAAAGGAACATTTAGTGACTTTCAATCCGGGCCATCCCGGCAGGCATCCCTGAGCGGCGCCTGGGCTGCGTGTGAGGCCGCAGCCGCTGCTCCAGCTCTCAGCTCACGGAGCTGCTGGTGGCGCCCGAGTTCTTGGCAGGGCCATGTCACAGTCACGACAGAAGTGGTTTCCCACGTCAGTAATCCTCACGGCGTGTCAGAGCTGGCGGACCAGACCCTCGGTGCCCTGGGCTGTACACTCCTTCCGCCAGCCTTCCTGGATGCCACAGCAAGAGGCGTCTGTGTGCAAGGCGGCTCTGCCAGCGAGGTGTGCACCTGGCTGCCTCCCTCAGGTCCTCTTCTGTGGGCTTGGACCCCACTTTTCTCCAGAAGCATCCTCCGACCCAGGCACAGAAGGCACGTGGCCGCTTGGCGGCTTTCGGAGGCTGCCTAGCGGATGGGCCTGAAGGGAAATGTCATGCCTGAGATGAAGGTGTGCCCGGGGTGCGAGGGAAGGCCGGGGTGAGCAGCAGGGTGGGCGGGCACGGCCCCATAGCCCAGCGGGGGCGTGTGGATGTGCGGGTAGAAGCCAGGGGGCAGCGCTGTGTGCGGTGACTGCTGCACTGGGCCCGAGATGACCAGCTGGAGTAGGCTGTGAACAAGGAGAAAGGTTAGCACCACTGGCTGGGCCAGCCATCTGCACACACAGACCCTGGGGGCCAGGGCCAGCTCCTTACACCTGCCCGCCTGGCCCCTGGACCCCTCATCACCTCAGGTCAGGAGAGGTCCCTTGTAAGCCTCGACATGCGGATCCCAGGCAGGATGATGGGGAGAGCTGAGATGACCTGCTCTGCCAGAATTTCATCCTGGGCAGAGGCGATCATGGACCAGGGACCAGCAGGTTCCATTCAGCTCTGTAGCCCAGGGCAGGGCAGCTTCTGGCTGCCTCTGCTCAGATCCCAAGCATAAGCCTCCCCTTCCCCGACTGACCTACGGGGGCACCGCAGACCCCGTGCTCACAGCCCACCTCAGCCCCGGCAGCCATTCACCAGGGATGACGTCCCCCAACTCCCTTTTGCTGGTCTGTGTGCTGGCTCCCAGTCCAGCTTCCTGCGGCCTACGCCCTTCTTGGAATCTCTGTGACCCACACCCCATCACTCCCAGCTCTTCCTCTGGAGCCCCTCACTCTGACAGGACTCCCTCCCGTCTGATCAGCTGTTGTCAGCCCACTCCTGGGCCTCGCCCGCATGCCCGTCTCCGACCACAGACCAGCCTGCCCAGTCCTATGGCGGCCCTCCAGCCACAGCTGGCACAGGGGTGTCTGGAGAACGCAGCCATGGTGGTGGTTCTGACACTGTCATGGCCCAATGTTCCTCTGAGTTCCTTCTATCTGTGAGACTCTGGGGAAGGATGCCGTGAAAGGCAAAGGTGAGGATGCCTCTGAACTGTACAGCCTGCCAGAGAGGCGGCAATTCCAGAGGCTTCTGGTGCACAGGGCGCTCTGAAAGCTGGGAGCCAATACCACCCACTGTGGCACGCCCAGCTCCTTGTGCATGTAGGGAAGGCTCTCAGCCCACCAAGCCCAGCAGGTACATGGCAAAGGAGGGACCATGGTTAAGGCCACGACCACATCAGACACATGCAGCAATGCTGTGGGCAGCAAGGGACAGTTCCACAGGGGTCACTACAGGTGCAGGGTGCGTGCTGCTCACACTGAGAGGACCCCGTGCGGTGGGAGGCCCCCGAAAAGGGCCACCCTGTGGACTGTGCACCTGCAATTGTGACCTAATGAGCAGCAGGAGAAAGGAGAGGGGGAGGAGCTGAGTGCTGACCTCCATTACCCCGACCCCCGGCCAGGTGCCCCCCGTGCTCCCATGCAGAATCCTGTGTCTGGTCCCCCGCCGCAGTCTGTGCCCAGGGAAGGTGGCAGCGGCAGATGCACTGCTGCCGGCAGTGTGCGGGGCCTGTCCTGCTCACACGCTGTCCCACACAGCCCGCAGGGCGGTGTCTCCCACTGCCCTGTCAGACAGCAGGCAGGGCTAAAGGAAGCACCAGCCACTTGGTGAGCTGGCAATCCCTGGGTGTGCCCGGCTACGCTCCTCAGCCCCCGTCACATCCCTAGGGCCTGCTTTCCTTCCCCACCTCAGCACCAACGCACAGCTGGAGGCTGCACAGGCCAGCGTGCCAACAGGCACTTACTTGTTATGGGGTAGCCTGGAGCACAGGGTCCGTAGGTCATCTGGAAGCAAGCAGACATGGGCGGTCAGAGGAAGCCGAGGCCACCACCCTCCCACACTCCCCCAGGCCTGTGCAGGGGGCGCCCATCCCTCTGCTCTCTCAGTGTCCAGGAGGAAATGGCTGCTCTACTTGACCAAAGCAGAAGCCGTCGTGCAGGGAAGGGGTGGCCATGCCTCCTGGGGAAGTGTGCGAGGCAGGGGTCCCACTGAGCCAGCGGACCCCTGAGGCATGCCCAGGGCCACGGCCGCCACCCTGGGAGAACAGCAAAACCGCACGTGTCATCGGCACCCACTGGTTGGCTGGGAAATATCCACGGGGAACCAGGCAACACTTGGACAATGGGAACTTGGGCCCTGAGTGAGAAGCAGCTGCATGGACTCACACGTGTGTCAACATGGGGACTGAGCCACTGCTTGGGGCACCCACACCTCTGCTTCCAATCCAGCTTCCTGCTAACACATATGAGCAGATGGTGGTCCAGGCACTTCCTTAACACCCACATGGGAGACCTGGATGGAGTGAGACCCCCCAGCTTCAGCCTGGCCTAACCCCACCTGCTGCGAGAATTTGGGGAGGAGGGGGCCCAGCGGTGTGGCCTAGTGGCTAAAGTCCTCGCCTTGAACACGCCGGGATCCCATATGGGCACCAGTTCTAATCCCGGCTGCTCCACTTCCCATCCAGCTCCCTGCTGGTGGCCTGGGAAAGCAGTCGAGGACGGTCCAAGGCCTTGGGACCCTGCACCCGTGTGGGAGACCCAGAAGTTCCTGGATCCTGGCTTCGGATCGGCATAGCACCGGCTGTTGCGCTCACTTGGGGAGTGAATCATCAGAAGGAAGATCTTCCTCTCTGTCTCTCCTCCTCTCTCTATATCTGACTTTCCAATAAATAATAAATAAATCTTAAAAAAAAAAAAGAAAGAAAAAAGAATTTGGGGAGTAAACCAGCCCACAGAAGATCTCTCTGTCACTCTGCCTTTCAAATAAATAAATACATCATTAAAAAGGGAAAAACAAAACAAAACAAAACCCACTTAAGAGAGGAGAGGTGTTGGTGCAGTCTTTATGGTAACTCCTGGGATGCCCATCCCGTATCAGAGGCTCTGGGTTCAAGTCCCTGCTCCTCTTCAATCCATGCCCCGCCCTGGGAGGCAGCAGGGGATGGCTGAGGTCCCTGGGTCCTTGCCACCTCTAGTGTGGATCCTGGCAGGTGGGAATTAAGTGACGGACAGGGTTCCTGCAGGCCACTTCAGAGGCCTGCCCTGAGCTCCTGGCCCCTGGGTACAGCCCAGCCAAGGGCCATGCATTGCAGGTATTTGGGGAGTTAACCAGCAGAAAGGAATTCTGTTGCTCAAACAATTACATAACAACTGAAAAACTTAAAAACACTTAGGGGTCAGCATGACGGCTCAGCTGGCCAAACCTCTACCTGCTAGTGTGGGAATCCCATGTGGGTACTTGCTTGTACCCTGCCTGTTCCCTGCTTAAGGCCTGGGAAGGCAGCCTGTGCACTCTCACAGGAGATCTGGAAGAGGCTCCTGACTCCTGGCTGCAGACTGGCTCAGCTCTGGCTGTTGCAGCCATTTTGGGAATGAGCCAGCAAGTGGATGATTTTTCTCTCGGTCTCGTTTCCTCTGTGAATCTGCCTTTCAAATGAAAATAAATCTCTTAAAAGTTTGAAGTCACACCAATATGCACTGACACCTCAGTGTAAAGACCTCAGAACAGGACTCAGAGAGACGAGACGAAGCCAACTCGTGCCTCACCCCCGCGCCCAGGCAGCAAAAGCCGGTGAGAGCAGCCGTGACGTGTGCCTGACGGGAGAGCATAGAGGGGCGGGGGGGCATGGCCTGGACCGGGCAGCCACTCACCTCTGGTGCAGAGCAGAGCCCCCGAGGCCATGGCCACCTGCAGGGCCTGGGCCAGTCGGTCCAGCGAGAGCTCGATCTCCTGGGCAGCGTGGAGGGGGTTCAGTTCGTCGGCCAGCCTGTTGATGTCCTCCACCAGCGGGACCATGTGGTCAAACAGGATGAGCCCCAGGCGGCCGTAGAGGTTCTTCTCGGTCAGGTGCAGCTGCAGCGCCACGAGGACCTGCAGGACGCTGAGGTGCAGCTTCGAGTACAGCAGATGCGAGTCCTTCTCGGCGCCTGTGCCCGAGTCCTTGGTGGCCTTGCTGGTGCCCACGTGGCCGTTGGCCAGGGCGGGCTGCTTCTTCCTCTTGTAGGCCAGCGGGGCCTTCACACACCAGCGGATCAGGCCGATGAGCGGGGTGAGCTCCAGGAAGCCTATGGGCAGGTTGGCTGCGATCGGGGTATTCAGGAAGGTGATGAGAATCAAGCGCGGGTCCTCGAAGATCCAGCTGACAATCGTCTCCAGCAAGTCCAAAGGTGGGGTGAGGTCATCTGCAGAGAAGGGGTGCCATGAGAGGGGCTCCCCCGACACGGGCCTGACCTCTCTGAGCTGCCAGTCTGTGGCCTGGTCACTGTGATGCTGAGCAAATGTGGATGTCTGCTCTGAACACAGACCAACTCACTTCCTCCCCAAACACGCCCATCTCTAACTCCCAAACAAAGTACAAGAAAGCTGGGAATGACACCGAGTGGCCTCCTGGGACTCATCAAAAGCACACAGTAAGGGTTGGACCTGTGGCACAGTGGGCTAAGCCTCCGCTTGGGGGAGGCGGAGTGACATTCCATATGGGTGCCAGTTCAAGCCCCAGTCACTCCACTTCTCATCCAGTTCCCTGCTTATGGCCTGGGAAAGCAGCAGAGAATCGCTCAAGTCCTTGGGACCCTGCACCCATGTGGGAGACCTGGAAGAAGCTCCTGGCTCGTGGCTTAGGACTAGCCAAGTTCTGGCCATCAAGGCCATTTGGGGAAAAAACCAGCTTGTTGCCTGGGAAAACAGACGAGCATGGCTCAAAGCCTTGGGACCCTGCACACGGTCCCTGCACATAGGAGACCTGCAAGAAGCTCCTGGCTCCTGGTTTTGGATCAACTGAGCTCCGGCAGTTGTGGCCACTTGCAGAGTGAACCAGCAGATAGAAGATCTTTCTGTCAATATGCCTTTCCAATCAAAGTAAGTAAATCCTTAAAAAACAAACAAACAAAAAAACGAACTAAAAAACAAACAAATCTTAAAAAACAAGAAAAGAAAAGCAAGCACCTGGCAACACCGACTGTACAACCTGGCCCATCACCACGAGGTGGCAGGGCCCCTGCAGGCATCATCAGGCCAGGTCCTGAGGCTGGCCACAGGCTCAAGCGGGTGTCCCCAGCCTGCTCTCTGGACTGGGTGCCCCTGCCCAGGGCAACCCTAAGAATGAGGGAGCCCCCATGGGCCCGGCATGATAGCATGGCAGTTAAAGTCCTCGCCTTAAACGCACCAGGATTCCATATGGGCACTGGTTCTAATCCCAGCAACTCTACTTCCCATCCAGCTCCCTGCTTGTGGCCTGGGAAGGCAGTCAAGAACGGCCCAAAGCCTTGGGTTCCTGCACCCACATGGGAGACCTGGAAGAGGCTCCTGGCTTCAGACTGGCTCAGTCCCAGCCACTGCGGCTGCTTGGGCAGTGAACCATCAGATGGGAGATCTTCCTCTGTCTCTCCTCCTCTCTGCATATCTGACTTTGCAATAAAAATAAATAAATCTTAAAAAAAAAAAAAAAAAAAAAAAAGATGGAGCCCCTTGCAGGCTGGCAGGCTGGGTCAGCAGGCGGCTTCCATCAGACCTGTCCGGGAACTGTTCTTTCTTGCCGAGGTCATCGCTGCGCATGGCGCCAGCCCTGCCCCCGCCCACTGCTGTGTGCTCACAGGGGCTGTGCTCAGTGACCACCATCATGTGGCACAGCCTGTGGCTCCTTGAGCCATTTCTGGTCACCATGAGACTCGCAATGCACCCTCAGGAGCTGCCAGGCGCATGCTGAGTGTGTCCAAGGGCGGATGGCAGCGTGTACCTGCCCGCCTGCGTGTGCACTATGGGCAGCCTGAGCCCCCTCCCTCAGGGACCTGTGAGGCTGCGCCAGCGACTCCCTTCCTGAGGTTCTGCGGCCTGAGACCCCAGGCATGTGATGGCAACCTGACAGGACTCGGGGCCACCATACACCAGGCCGACTGGCCTCAGCGCCACTCGCCATGCCACGGCCCTCTGTGCTCCACAGGCTCACGCGTTTCAGGCCCTGTCTCCTGTGGCAAACTCCGCTCAGAGAACATGCACATGCACGGTGGGTCTCTCTTTCTCCAGAGAGCTAAGTCCACCTGCAGGGGAAAAGGCCACAGCATCATGTGGGGCTGGTGGAGATCAACACAGGCCGAACTGAGTGGAAAGCATCATGGAAGGCTGTCCTGGGTGAGCCCCGGGTGAGAATGACCATGTGTTGGCCCTCGGGCAGGGAGACCAGGGGGCAGTGCGCTGCTGTGCAGCCCACATGGCAAATGCTGCCCACAGGTCCAGCTGGGAGCCACAGGGGCCATGGAGACCACACATGGACACACACAGCAGCACACGGTGCACTGGACGGCACGCTTGTCCATCGTAGTTTCCTGTCACTTCTGGGGCAGCAAGGGAGCCCGTGCCTGCAGCAGGTGGGGGTCCCAGCCCCTCGCCCCAGGCCGGCTTCAGCTAGCACAGCCTGCTTCGTGCGACCATGAGTCTGACCAGAGGGCTCTGAGCCTAAACAGGGACGTGGGATGAATACCACTTCTACCACACCTTCGTCCTGCTGGGGATGACTCACCAATGTCTCTAACAGCCACGCTGCCACCTGTGTGCCTGTTCTAAGGAAACCATGGGGGCAGATGCAGCCTGAGGGTTGCCCTTCCAGATACGCCGGGAGCTGGTCTAGACCTAGCAAGACCAGAGGTGGGGACGGTGCTGTGGAGCAGCTGGTTAAGCTGTGGGTCGGAGTGCGGGTCAGAGTGCCAGGTTAAGACCCCATTGCTGCACTTCTGAGCCAGCGCCCTGCCAACACTCCTAGCAAGGAGCAGAGAACAGATGCTGACACATCTGGGGGAGGCCTGGGCAAAGCACAACGCAGGGCTGAGCCGTGTGGACGTGGTACTGTGCCCACAACTCACTTGAATGAAAAGGCAAGTCAGGGGCTCTGGGGAGAGGCCGCAGCAGATGGCAGACCCGGCCTGTGTCCCCATGGCCACCTGCTCTAGGAGGGTGAGGACACTGTGAGAATGGCCCCTCAGCAAGCTGCAGGCTCCACGTGAACCAGAGTTTAGTTCTCAGCCTGGGACTGACACACACATTTTGGTGACAAAAAGGCCAGTGTATTCACTGGGCATTTCACCTGAGTGTACAGCAGGCAACAAAAGCCCACGGCCAGGGCACGCGCTGGGGCCAGAGGAGAGGCAGTGACCAGTCAGGTGGCTGAACCCCGCCACCCTTGCAGGAGACTCGTCTGAGCTTCCCATTCTGAACTCTAGACTAGCCAACACAGTGGGCACCTGGAAGTGACCAACGCAGGGGAGATCTGTCAGTCACCCTCCCCCTAAGAGTGACAATTAACTGGAGCTTCTCTGACGGCGACATATTAAAGTTTACCCAGGAGCCAGCATGGTGGCACAGTGCATTACCCCACTGCCTGAGGCCAACATCCCGGGAGAGCAGAAGACAGTCCAAATGCTTGTGTGCCGGCATCCACGTGGGAGACCCAGGGGAACTCCTGGCTTCCCCCTGCCCCCGTCACTGCAGCCACGTGGGAGACCGCCCCTCCGTCACTGCAGCCACGTGGGAGACCGCCCCCATCACTGCAGCCACGTGGGAGACCCCCGTCACTGCAGCCACGTGGGAGACCGCCCCCATCACTGCAGCCACGTGGGAGACACCCCCCCCATCACTGCAGCCACATGGGAGACCCGGGGGAACTCCTGGCTCCCCCCACCCCACCCCAACCCCGTCACTGCGGCCACGTGGGGAGTGAGCCACCAGACGGGTCTTTCTCTCCCTCTCCAGCCAGCTGAGCCTCCCTCGGCAGCCGTTACCTGAGGACAGGTCATAGAGCGCGGTGACGGAGGTTATGAACTGGCAGCAGAAGCGGGGGCTGGCGCTGAATATCTGCCTCAGCGTCTGCACGGAGCCCGGCACCAGGCAGCAGTAGTCGTCCACCAGGGCCTTGGCCAGCCGCACACAGTACACCACGGGCGTCCGCTGCGGAGACATGGGGGCGCAGGCTGCCACAGGGCTCCCCAGGCGGGCAGGGGCCGCCCCGCCACCCTTCCCGGTAAAGGCAGTTTCACTGCGACACCGTCAGCCTCCTGCATGTGCCCCAACCTAGGCTGCTCTCACCACAGCGCCAAGTCACTGCCTCAACCAGCGTGAGACGTGCGCAGCAGCTGGTCTGCTCAGACAGGGGGCAACCGGCAGCCTGGCTGCTCTGCGTCCAACCTGGTTCCCTGCTAACACACCTGGGGAAAGCACTGCAAGACGGCCAAGGACTTGGGGCCCTGCCACCCATGGGAGAGACCTCGAAGAAGGTCCTGCCTTTGGCCCGGCCCAGACCAGCCTGTCCACCGCAGCCATCACTTGAACACACCGAGGGAGGAAAGACACCTCTCTCCTTATGCTCTCTAACGCTTCCCTTTAAAACAAATCAGCCAGCCCAAAAAACAGATAACCAAGACGTCTGCCGAGCCCTTGCTTTACCGTTCACACAGAACAGGTTAGCTCTGAGAAAATAAGGACTTTGGAAACCCAATAGGATTTCAGGTTAGGACTCCACAGACTAAAAAATAAAAATTACTAACTGCCACCATTTTGGAAAAAAAAAAATGTAGCCAAGTGTGTGTGACCTAGCCCAGGAGTCAAATGTTTAGGGCACTATTCCGTGATCCCTCTCACAACCCCATTCTTGGCTGGGTCCTACGGCCCTGTCTGATCCAAAGGCCCCAGGAGCCCCTGCCTTTTCCTTCCCACTCAATTGTCAGTCACAGCTCCAGCCAGCCAACAGCAGCTTGGGGTGCCAGAGCCTGCAGGGTGCCATGGCGAGGCAGTGGCTTAGCGTACCGCAGCCTGCGGGGTGCCACGGTGAGGAGGCAGTTTGGGGTGCCATGGTGAGGCAATGGCGGGCCAGGTTACTTGGGCAGGCTGCCACCTGCCCCCAGGATGGCAAACTGCAACCCAAACCACCCAGGCCCTCTCCCGTGGCCAACCTCCATGCCAGCACCAGGAAACACCCGAGGAAGGGTAGGGAGACATGAACCCCAGTGTTGCAGGGTGTCAGGGCAGAAAGGCCACCCCAAGGGCGAACACAGCCCCAGGAACAGACCAGCTGGCATGATGATACCCATCCCGTGGACCCTTCTCCTGGGCACTGCCAACAGTCACACACTCTACTAGATATATAAAGATTTTATATTTTCCTGGGCCCAGCGGCATGGCCTAGTGGCTAAAGTCCTCGGCTTGAAAGCACCGGGATCCCATATGGGCACCGGTTCTAATCCCGGCAGCTCCACTTCCCATCCAGCTCTCTGCTTGTGGCCTGGGAAAGCAGTCAAGGACGGCCCAAAGCCTTGGGTTCCTACACCCATGTGGGAGACTCAGAAAGAAGTTCCTGGCTCCTGCTCGGCTCAGCACCGGCCACTGTGCTCACTTGGGGAATGAATCATAGGACGGAAGATCTTCCTCTCTGTCTCTCCTCCTCTCTATATATGACTTTGCAATAAAAATAAATAAATAAATCTTTGATTCATTCGAGTCAGATACATTGTGAGGAGAGGAGAGAGAAAGGAAGATCTTCCGTCCACCGATTCACTCTACAAGCGGTCGCAATGGCTGCAGCTTAACCAATCCAAAGCCAGGAGTCCAGAGCCTCTTCCAGGTCTCCCACGTGGGTGCAGGGTCCCAAGGCTTGGAGCCATCCTTGACTGTTCTCCCAGGCCACACGCAGGGAGCTGGATGGGAAGCAGGCTGCAAGGATTAGAACTGGCAGTCATATGGGATCCTGGTGTGTACAAGGCGAGGACTGTAGCCACCAGGCTATCACACTGGGCCCTGCTAGATATATTTTTAAAACAAGATTACATGGAAAACATTTAACTAAATAGGAGTAAAAGACTTTGAAGCATGGGTGCTTGGCAGCATGGCAACACATCAGATGAGACGGGACTCCTGAATCCTTTAAAAGTGGGTCTGAGCCTAGTGCTGTGGCAAGTAAAGATGCCGCCTGTGGCACTAGCATCCCATATGAGCACTGGTTCGAGTCCCGGCTGTTTCACTTTCAATCTGGCTCCCTGCTATTGCAGCTGGGAAAGCAGAAGATGGCCCACATATTTGGGTCACTGCACCCATGTATGGACGTGGTAAGCATTCCTGCTTCCTGGCTTTGGTGTGACCCAGCTCTGGCCATTGTGGTTATTGGGGGGCGAGGGGGTGAACCAGCAGATCTCTCTTTCTCTCCATCCTCTTTGTAACTCTTTCAAACAAGTAAAATACATCTAAGAGTGCCGAGGTCTTAAACTGGGCTCTATCCCCTATTCTGGCTTCCTGCTCGTGGGCACCTTGGGAGGCGACAGGCGATGGCGGAGGCAGGTAGGGCCCTGCCACCCGTGGGGTGTCCAGATAAAGTTCTCAACTCTAGGTTCAGCTCGGCCACTCCCCAGCCATCGCAGGCACTCAGCAAGTGACCCCGCAGATGATCCGTCTCTGTGTGTCTCTCAGATAAATGAAGCTAAATTTAAATCATAAGAGATTGTGGGTCTCTGGGATGAAGCAACATTATGAAACCACAGAAAATCCCTTTGGCCTGGGTGGTGATCAAATTAATTGAAGATTTTGTTGAAGAATCGCACAGGGGCATGAGTGGCTTTTCAGAGACTTTGGGTAGCACAGAAAGCATGACAAAGCCAATTTACTCAAATATCACCTACACTAAACCTGTTTTCCTTCGCGGTGTCTCTTAGGAGCTGGCAACTGTGTGACGCAGGCCTAACTTGACTCGACTCGAGAGTGGGCTGATCCAACTGGACAGAAAATGCTCATCTGACGGCAAGCAGGCCTATCCCTCGGGGCTGCTGTGGCACTTCAGGCCACGCTGCAGCTTGGCATGCCCCATCCCTTGGCGTGCGTCCCACCTCGGCTTCTACCACAGCTTTCTTGCTAATGCACACCTGGGGAGGTGGCAGGTGGAGGCTGGCGCTGCTGGCTCCTGGCTTCAGCCTGGGCCAGCCCTGGCTGGGGCAGACACCTGGGGAGTAAGAGGAGACAAAAGATGCATGCCCTCCCTCCGCTCCATGCCTCACCCCTGTGGTTATGCCGTTCAGATCAATAAACTTTATAAACAGTCCTAACTCCAAGACTGCGTGCAAGTGTTTTCAATACCCCACCTTACTGTGTTTACCTAAGATAGAAAAATTAACTTGATCTGAAGACCTTTTCGCTTCTTAAAAAAAAATTCAGGGGGTCAGCACAGTGGCCTGGTGGTTAAAGTCCTCGCCTTGAATGCACTGGGATCCCATATGGGCGCCAGTTCTAATCCTATCAGCCCTGTTTCCCACCCTGCTCCCTGCTTGTGGTCTGGGAAAGCAGTAGAGGACGGCCCAAAGCCTTGGGACCCTGCACCCGCATGGGAGACCTGGAGGAAGTTCCTGGCTCCTGACTTCGGACTGGCACAGCACCAGCCATTGCGGTCACTTAGGGAGTGAATCATAGAAGGGAAGATCTTCCTCTCTGTCTCTCCTCCTCTACAGATCTGACTTTGCAATAAAACTAATTAAATCTTAAAAATTCAGGGGGCCAGCACAGTGGCACAGCAGGTAAACCCACCAGCTGTGAGGCCAGCATCCCGAAGTGGAGCGCGGGCTTCAATCCCAGCTACCCTGCTTCCGATCCGGCTTCCTGCTGATGCTCCAGGGAGGGCAGCATGAGTCAGCAAGCACCTGGGCCCCTGCCAACTCTGGGGGAGACCAGGATGGCGCTCCTGGCTCCTGGCTGACTGGGTCATCTGGGGAGTGGAGCAGAGGATGGAAGATCTGTCTCTCCTTCTCCTGTCAGTTCTGCATTTCACATACATCAAGTTGTTAAAAGCCCGAAAGAAAAATGTCATCAACACTAAGCACTGTGTACGCCACTCACGTGTAGGAACTGGGGACTGGGGTCTGTCTACACAGCCACACGCTGCAGTGACCAGGCAAGGCAGGTGGGTGGGCCCTCTGCGGAACCCCCAGGTAGACAGGTGGGTGGGCCCCAGTGGAACCCCCAGGTAGACAGGTAGGTGGGCCCCAGTGGAACCCCCAGGTAGACAGGTAGGTGGGCCCCGGTGGAAACCCCAGATAGACAGGTGGGTGGGCCCTCTGTGGAACCCCCAGATAGACAGGTGGGTGGGCCCCAGTGGAACCCCCAGGTAGACAGGTGGGTGGCCCCAGTGGAACCCCCAGGTAGACAGGTGGGTGGGCCCCAGTGGAACCCCCAGGTAGACAGGTGGGTGGGCCCCAGTGGAACCCCCAGGCAGACAGGTGGGTGGGCCCCAGTGGAACCCCCAGATAGACAGGTGGGTGGGCCCTCTGTGGAAACCCCAGGTAGACAAGTGGGTGGGCCCCAGTGGAAACCCCAGGTAGACAGGTGGGTGGGCCCCAGTGGAACCCCCAGGCACACAGGTGGGTGGCCCCAGTGGAAACCCCAGATAGACAGGTGGGTGGGCCCTCTGTGGAAACCCCAGGTAGACAGGTGGGTGGGCCCCAGTGGAACCCCCAGATAGACAGTTGGGTGGGCCCCAGTGGAAACCCCAGGTAGACAGGTGGGTGGGCCCCAGTGGAAACCCCAGGTAGACAGGTGGGTGGGCCCCAGTGGAACCCCCAGGCAGACAGGTGGGTGGGCCCCAGTGGAAACCCCAGGTAGACAGGTGGGTGGCCCCAGTGGAAACCCCAGGCAGACAGGTGGGTGGGCCCCAGTGGAAACCCCAGGCAGACAGGTGGGTGGGCCCCAGTGGAAACCCCAGGTAGACAAGTGGGTGGGCCCCAGTGGAAACCCCAGGTAGACAGGTGGGTGGCCCCAGTGGAACCCCCAGGCAGACAGGTGGGTGGGCCCCAGTGGAAACCCCAGGCAGACAGGTGGGTGGCCCCCAGTGGAATCTCCAGACAGGTAGGAGGGCCCTCAGAAGAGCCCTCGGGAAGACAGGTGGGTGAGACCTCAGCCCACTCCCGCCAGCCCTGCGCACCTGGAGCCAGGAGGCAGCGCACTCCAGCACGGGGATCCGACACACGGCCACGGCCATGGAGACCAGCTTCCCCAGCAGGCTCATGCGGCCGTCGTCGGCTTTGTTCCCCTGAGGACTGAACAAGGAGGAGAAGAGGATCTGCCGCACCGAGTCCTTGGTTTGCTCCTGGAAATAATTGCACATGATTTCAAGGAGCTGTAACTCCTGCAGCGAATTCAGCCTCTGCAAAAAAACAACAAACGAAAAGAAATAAAAAAAAATAAACAAATAAAACGAGCATTTCATCCCGACAGCGGCCGATCGGACACAACATTTTCCCGGCTGTCCAGGGCGGGGACAGCCCCACGCCAGTGCCGGTCTTGGAGAACTGTCCACGGCCTGTCCGCTACCCGCCAGGCCTGGGCCGGGCAGCCCGTGGGAGCCGGCAGCTGCCTGCCCGGGGCGCGCGGGTGCTGGGGTCCCTGCCGCACCTTGGGCTGCGCGCCGCGCTCCTTGGGCACCTGGAACACGAACTCCTCGAGCAGCTCCACGGGGCCCTTGTCCACGATGGGCAGCGGCGCGTTCTGCAGCTGGCTGCTGAAGTAGATGTCCAGGTGGTACAGCACCTCCTTGGCGGCGCTCAGCGCGTCGCGCCGCAGCAGCGAGTGCCGGATGTCGCTCATGGTGCGCCCACTTCCGCGGGCAGCCGGGACGCGCCGCCGCCCGCCGAGACAAAGAGGCGCGCCCGGGCCTGCGCCCGACCCCGGCCTGCGCCCGCCGCTGCCGGCTCCCGGGCCGCTCAGGGCGCCATGGCCTAGCCGCCGGCCAGCGGGCGCACCGGGCACGGACGGAGGGCCGGGGCCGGAGGGGAGCGGGTGCGAGCCGGCACCGCCCGAGTCGCGGGAGTCGCGCAGCCGAACAGCGGCGGAAGGCCGGGGCGGCGACGGCGGCCCGCAGGGCCCAAGCGCGGGACGCGGGGCTCGGCGCGTGCTCGGGGCCGGGCGCCCCCTGGCGGCAGGCGCGGGCCAGCCCCGCCCACCGGCCCTGCCCCACCCATCGCAGGCCCCGCCTCCGCCCG
This sequence comes from Ochotona curzoniae, assembly GCF_017591425.1. Lineage (NCBI taxonomy): Eukaryota > Metazoa > Chordata > Mammalia > Lagomorpha > Ochotonidae > Ochotona > Ochotona curzoniae. The sequence goes on from NW_024466464.1 coordinate 150,477, forward strand.
CCCTGCCCATTCACCACGGGCCCCGCCCACCGCAGGCCAGACCTCTGCCCGCCCCCGGCCATCGTAGGCCCCGCCTCCGCCCGCCCTGCCCCACTCACCACGGGCCCCGCCCACCGCAGGCCAGACCTCTGCCCGCCCCGTCCATCGTAGGCCCCGCCTCCGCCCGCCCTGCCCCACTCACCGCGAGCACCGCCCACCGCAGGCCCCGTCTCCGCCCGCCCCGCCCATCGTAGGCCCCGCCCCCGCTCGCCCCGCCCTCCCACCGCGGGCCCCGCCCCCAGGCCCCACTCCTCCTTAAAGCCTGGAAGCCCGCAGTTTAGGATTCCCTGCCGCCCCTGCGTCCTCTCTGGAGACCTGGCATCTCAGGACACTGGCTCCCCCCAGGCTGCAAAGGCCCACCTTACCTGCAGCTTCGCCCACCCGGAACACCCCTCAGCACCGGGGTTTGGCACAACCTTAACATGCCACTTGGCACAGCACCTGGCCCCCCGCGCGGGTGCCCTGGCTGGCACTCCCCTCTGCGGGCTCTAGGCGCTGGCCTGGCCCGGCCCGGCTGCTGCTGTTGCAGCCATCAAACAGCCTGCGAGGAACCCTTGTCCTTGTCCAGCACGCTTCCCGCCTACACGGAGCCGACAGGCGGCTTGGGCAGGGAAGACTTGCGAGGGACAGGCCAGGAGCAGGCCGGGAAGAGGGCAGGCCGCGGCGCCCTGGTGTGGCTGACATGAAGACGCCCTGGCGAGCGGCACTGCGTCCTGCAGGGCCCCCTGTCCATCAGGGCGCACGGCCGTAAGGCCCCACACGTCCGGCAGCCCACGGCCTGTGTCCCTTCTGGATTCCCCGAAACCAAGGCTTCAGAGGTCCGAGCTCCAACAGGGCCCAGCGAGCGCGACCCCTCACAGCGCCTTATGCGCGGACAGGCCACTTACACACACAGCAGGAACCACACGCCAGGCTCGGAAAACCAGTAACCGCAAGTAGAGAGACATTTATGCGCTCTGTGCACAATCACAGAAGGGCAGCCGCGCTCTGTCCGTCCTTATTCCTTCTTCCCCTCGCAGCAAGGGACCACAGGGAGGAAGAGCTCGCGCAGGTTGGCCCTCAGCCCGCGGGAGTGGACGCTGCGCGCTCGCCCGGCCACCAGGGGACGGCGCGGGTCCGGGGCAGAGCCCTGGCGGTACCACTCCAGCGCGGTCTGGTTGGTGAGGGCCAGGTACACGGAGAAGCACAGGTAGCCGACCAGGAGGAGGCTCAGCACGGTGAGGAAGCCCAGCAGGAGCACGACCCTGGGAAACGTCAGGAACAGGTACTAGGGGCAGAGAGGAGGATGCGCGTCAGGCCCAGCCCTGCTCCTGCCCACTCACACCCAGGCCGTGTCTCCAGCTGGCCCACCTGCCTCTCGCCCGGACCCTCGGACAGCAGTCCCGGAGCGGCCTAGGTACGGCAAACTGGGCCACTGCCTGCAACACCTGGGTTCCCTCTCAGTATGCCAGCTCCTCTTCCAATGCAGCTCCCTGCTAATGGGCCTGGGCCCCTGCACCCACCTGGGAGCCCCAGAAGTAGCTCCAGGCTCCTGGCTTCCACCGGGACCAGCCCCAGCCATTGTGGCCATTTGCAGAGTTAACTAGAAGCCTTTCAAATACGTATTTTTAAAGACTGATTTATTTTTATTTGAAAGGCAGAATTAGAGAAAATGAGACAAAGGCTGGACCCGGGCCAAAGCCAGGGGCTCCATCTGGTTCTCCCGCGGGGGTGCAGGGACCCGGGCTCGGGCACACGCTCTGCTCTGTACCTTCCCAGGTGCATTAGCAGGAAGCTGAAATGGAAGTGGAGCAGCCGGGACTCAAACTGGAGCTGATATGGGCTGACAGCGTCCCAGGCAGAGGATTAACACGCTACCCCACAGTGCTGGCCCCAGTCCAGCAACAGCACTAGGCCCTGCAGGAAGGCAAGGTTATTCAGGGGGTGGTGCTGTGCCAGGAAGCTATCTGCCAAGCAAACACTGATCTTAGTTCATGCATCAAAATAAAAATCCATGGCCCAGCAGGACAGCCTAGTGGCTGGATCTTCACCTCATACCTGCCCAGATCCCATATGGGTCCCAGTGGCCCCACTTCCCATCCAGCCCCCTGCTGGTGATCTGGGAAAGCCACAGCTCTTTTTTAAGCATGCAGTTCTAATCCACAGCAATGCTGACAAGCCCTCAAGCATCCCAGCCAAAGGGCACTGCTCTGTATAATTCTGTTCATACAAAGTATCTACAAAAAGCAAATTCACCAGGTCAGAAGGAGGCGAGTACCAGTACCGGGTATGGAAACCAAGCTGTGATTCGAACACCCACATTGCATGCCAGAGTCCCCAGGTCGGAGCCCCACTCCGCCTTCCTGCTCCTGCATGTCCAGGGAGGCTACGTACCCGGGTCCCTGCCACCCAGCAGATCCAGAGTGAGCTTTAGGCTCCAGGCTGGGCTACTGAGGGAACCTCCCCCTCCGTGTGTGTGTGTCTGTGTGTGTGTATCTTTCACATAAATAAAATCTCTCGATAAAGGAGAGTTAAGTGGTTGCCAGGACCTAGGGGAAGAGAGGAGGCGGAGCAACAGAATATTCTTGAATTAGGTAATAGGTGGTGGGGATAGTTGCCCAACTCTGTGGACAAGCTGAAAGTGCTGCAGGCGAACTGAACGACATGGGATGACAAGAGTTTTCTACCTAGAACAGCTTCGGGTTTCTACTGAGCAAATCAACCTCCTTTTCCCACTGCTGAGACGTGGCCGACACCACAGCATGGCACTGTCACCTGAGTAAGAAAGACCACGTCCACGGTCCGCCAGTGGCCCAGGTCGTCCACGTAGGGCTCCTGGTAGAGGTCTGAGGCCGCCACCAGGTGGATGAGAAAGGCGCTGCACACGGCGGCCATGGTGGCGGCCGAGGCCGTCAGCGCCGAGAGGTAGATGAGGAAGTAGCGGATGTTCCAGGCCCCGATGCAGTTGTTCACCCACACACAGTGGTGGTCGAAGCGGTGCACACACCAGTTACACACGCCTGCAGGGGAAGAGAGGGCACGGGCGGAGGAGAGATGGGTAGGCCCCCCACACGGGCGCGCAGCATTGCCAAGTGCGGCCTCAAGTCAAGTCGGGGAGGAACCCAGTGAACAATGATGAATGCACCCCTGGGTTTTGGTTTTTAAGTCTACATTTTATTCCAAGATCCATTTATTTCTTTGAAAACAGAATTACAAGAGCAAAAAAGCAATCTTCTGTTTGTTGGTTCACTGCTCTGCAACCATCAGAGCTGAAGCCAGGAGCCAGAAGCTTCTTCCAGCTCATGTGGCTGCAGGGACTGAGGAACTTGGATCACGCTCTGCTGCTTTTTCTAGGCACACGAGCTGCACTGGATAGGGAAGGTTAAACAGGGAGCTGGACTGGAAGGGGAGCAGCTGGGACTTGAACTGGCAAGCGATGGTTTAACCTGCAGTGTCACAGCACTGGCCCTGTGTAGAGTTGTTCTGGCTCAGTGTGGGCTGCAGTGCGGTGACACAGGCACGGGAGCACTCACCGAGCTGCCACACAGCTGTCTGGTTCGCCTCAACGGCAGCTGGAGCCATCGGATGCCGAGGGGCACTGAGGCCAGCACGGACTGGCATTCTCGGTGCTCCCTGGGCTGTGGGGACACTTGGAGCGATGTCTGAGCACAGGTCGGCCATGTGGTCCCACCTTCCCTGCCACCCACAAATTCCATACCCTCCACTAGCAGTCAGGCATTCCCAATGGGAACGAAGGGTTCCACACTGGTGACATTTCCCAGAGCTGGTCTGGGCAAGTGTACAGAGACGTCTCGGGCACGGCCTTTTGCACCGATGCGGCGGTCGGGGTGCTCATTACGGGGGGCTGCAGTTGGGGTGCAGAGCGCCAAGCCACTGCTCAGGATGCCGGATCTCGGAGTGACTCTTCCAGCTGCTCAGCTTATCAGCCAAGCTTCCTGGCACTGCACCTGGAAGTCAGTGCCACACACCTGGCAGACCAAGATGAAGCCCCTGGCTCCGGGCTTTGGCCTGGCAGAAAGGCCAGTTGGCAAGGGAACTGGCTCACAGATTTCTATCTTTCTCTTTCTCGGTGCCACACTGCCTTCCAAATATATAAAATAAACAAATCTTGGGCCCGGCACAGTGGCCTAGCAGCTAAAGTCCTCCCTTGAACATGCTGGGATCCCATATGGGTGCCGGTTCTAATCCTGGCAGTTCTGCTTCCCATCCAGCTCCCTGCTTGTGGCCTGGGAAAGCAGTCAAGGATGGCCCAAAGCCTTGCGACCCTGCACCCACAGGGAGACCTGGAAGAGCTCCTGGCTCCTAGCTTCAGATCAGCATAGCTCTAGCCATTGCAGTAACTTGAGAAGTGAATCACCAGACAGAAGATCTTTCTCTCTGTCTCTCCTCCTCTCTACATATATCTGACTTTCCAATAAAAACAAATAAATCTTTTTAAAAATAAACAACTAAAGAAATCTTTTTAAAATCATTTGTCAACTGGGTGCTGGCACTGTGGTTCAACAGGCTAGTCCTCCACTTCTAAGCGCTGAAATTCCCTATGGATGCGTTTGTGTCCCAGCTGCTCAACTTCCCATCCAGTTTCCTGCTGATGGCTCAGGACCTTGGGACTCTGCACACCCTGGGGTAGCCCTGGAACAGGCTCCTTTCTCGTGGCTTTGGACTGGCTCAGCTCTAGTCATCGTGGCCATTTGGGAAATGAGCCTTCTCTGTTAAAAACAAACAAACAAAAAAACCTGTCTTTCCAATAAAAATAAACAAATCTAAAACAACCTGACTGATTATCCTTTCTACTTTGCTCACAGGGCTCCGAGGCCGCTGACCACAGCAGGTGTGGCTCACCCTGCATTTCGGAGAAGTACTGGGCTAGGCCAGGCCTCAGGCGCGGCGAGGGGGCCCGGATAGGTCAGCACAGCCTCCTGCACACAGAGCAGCCTCGCTGAGCACCCGCCCCGGGGCACAGGATGGCTCTCGGCCAGGGCGGAGGTGGCCGGCTCCACAGCGACAGAAGAGCTGACCCGGGAGGGCAGAGCAGCCCCCCAGGACGCTGTGGGGGTTCAGCAGCATCATGCCCCACCCCCCCACTCACGGCAGTGCTTCGAACGGGCTGGCTTCCTCACGTCGCAAGTTGAGCACCTGGCGTCCTTGGGGAACACCACCTCATCAAAGTCGTAGACTTGAAGCAGTGAGAGTTCATTTGCTTTTGTTACGATGCCTGCAAAAGGTGAGAACAAACAACGTCCCAAGCCACGTGCGGACCAGATGTTCACAGACCCGACCTGCTATGACACGGCTGAGACTGCCATAGTTGGCACTGCCACTCATTCTGAGTGGACCTAACTCACAGATCAGCCCTCCTCATTGAAGGTGTGCCACAGTGGGCTCCTCACCTCCCCAAAACCCAAAACCAAGTGGCAGCCACTCTCCTCCCCTGCCAGTGCCCTCCACCCTGCACACCACTGGGAATAACACAGATCTGCCTCTTCCTGACACTAGGATGTGCTCCTCTCATATTATAGAATAAAAAAGAACATTATTGTGGCTGCAGAATAACTCAGTATCTCATGATCTGGAGACACCCCCATTTGCTTCCTTCACCGCTTGCTGGGTTCTGGGTACTTCCAAGACAGCAAGGGTTAAAAGCACACACACCAAGACAGTGCAGGGCACGAGGCGCAGGGGCAAGCCCTGGGGTGGCAGTGGAGATGGTGCCAGCCTGCCCAGAGCACAGGGCACGGGGTGCAGGCAAAGGCCCTGGGGTGGCAGTGGAGATGGCGCCAGCCTGCCCAGAGTGCAGGGCACGGGGTACAGGCAAAGGCCCTGGGTGTCAGTGGAGATGGTGCCAGCCTGCCAAGATCTCAGCTTCTCACTCACACAGACCCTGGGAGCAGCAGGCGAAGGCTGGGGCAGCTTTAACCCTGAGAGCCATCTAGCAGCCCTGGACTGCATCCCAGCTAGGCACGGCTGGGTTTGGGCTGCAGCCTAGCCCCGTCAGTGCATGCTCCTGGGGAGTGAGTCAGCAGACAGGAGCTCTGGCAGAAGAGAAAAGGAAAAAGAAAAAGAAAGGAGAGAAAAAAAAAAAAAAGAAAAGAAAACAGAGTCTAACAATAAAAACAGCAGACATGACACTCGAGAGCAGAAGACATTAGTAGTGACAAATAGATTCTATTTTGGAAAAGATCAAGTTTACGAGTAAGAGAGAGAACATGGACTTTAGTCTGAATGCATTTCATAAGAATGAGTACGGCTGGCATTGTGGAGAAGCAAGTAAAGCCGCCTCCTAAAGTGCCAGCATCCCACACAGCAAGCGGATCACGTCCCGGCTGCTCCACTTCCCAGCCAGTTCCCTCATGCACCTGGGAAAAGCAGCAGAGGATGGCCCAAGTCCTTGGGTCCCTGCACCCACGTGGGACGAAGCTCCAGGATCCTGGCTCCTGCTGGCCCAGCTCCAGCCCCAATCCTGGCCACTGTGGCCAGTCAGGGAGTGAACCAGCACATCAAATTTCTCTCTCAGTAGCTCTTTCAAATAATAAATAAATAAATCTTTTCAATCCAAACATCACACTATTTAATTCCCCAATAAAATACTGGAAAAAGGACTATCATTGCTAACACATTTACATATAAAATCTCCACCTAACAAGTAATAGAAGCCTATGTACCAATTTCTTAAAAAGAGAGAGAGAGATGTCAATTAATACCACAATGTTGTAAACTGTTGTTGATGTTATGTTGGGGCTTTTAATTGATGGGGTTGATACTTTGCCAGCTCTACCAAGAAATTGTTGAACTTATCAGGACAATAAGATGCTGGACTTTATGCTTGGTAAATACTTCCAATGAAAGAATCTCAACTGAATTTGAACTGTGGTAATGCAACAAGGTGGAGGAACCCATCATGGGTGGAGGGTTTGAGGAGGGGTGGAGGGGAATCCCAGTGCCTATAACACTGTGTCACATAATGCAATGTAATTAATAAAAATGTATTTGTCCAAAAAAAAAAAAAAAAACAGAGAGAGAGAGGCCCCCTTCTAGTACACAGCACTGCCATCAGCAAGGTGTCTGGGCAGCTAGCAGGGCTGACCCACTTACCAGGATTGCTTACACAGGTCACGGCGAAGAACACCAGGCTGACGGCCAGCAGCAGGTAGGGCTGCAGAAGGTAAAATAAGGAGAACTCCAGCTCCCGACAGTAGGCAACCACTTCCCAGGTGTACTCCGAGTAAACCATGCCCTGCAGTGCCAGGTGCAGCAGGAGGAAGCTGTGGTTTCTGGAAGGAAGCAGGCACACAGCCTGTTCACAAGAGCTGCTCTGGAGAGAAGCAGCACAGCGCTCAGGACCACGTCCTCCGGGCTTGCCAAATCGGGAAGAAGTAAAGGAGGCAAACGCCCAACGACTCCGTGTAACAGAAGACACGCCAAAACCCAGAGCCAAACACCTGGCTGGGACGCCCGCATCCCGTATCGAGTTCAAGTCCCCACTCTGCTTCTGATGCCAGCTCCCTGGAAGGCAGCAGTTGACAGCTAACGCTGTTGGGTCCCTGCCACACACAGGAGACACCTGGCCCTGGCTTCTCCCAGGCCCACTCCCACCTGTAACACGCACTTGGGGAAGGAGGCAGGTGTGTGTGACCTGGCAGAGGAGAGCTCCGGCTGTCAAATGAATGTTTAAACTCCCGGAGCTGCAGCCTCACCCAAGACCATCATCACCTGTAGTCACGGACAAACCACTGAGATGACCACAGCTCACTGTGAGCTGGGGCTTGGAACCCAAGACACAGGACCCTTCCAGAATCTTCTCACCACCCTGGAAACCACAGAAAGCCTCCTGAGGCGGCCAACACTTTGGCACAGAGGGTTAAACCAGTACTTGCAATGCTGGCATCCCTTATGGGTGCTGGTTGGAGTCCTGGATGCTCCACCTCCAATCCAGCTTCCAGTTGATGTGCCTGGCAAAGCAGTGGAGGGTGGTGCAAGTCCTTGGGCCCCCTCACTCATGTGGGAGACCCAGCTGTGGCTCCTGGATTCACACTGGCCCAGCTCTAGCTACTGCGGCCACTTGAGGAATGAACCAGTGGAACACCTCTCTCTCTCTCTCTCTGTAAGTTTGCCTTTCAAATAATTTTCTTTTTAAAGAGTTAGCACAGACAGAAAAGAGCAGGCTGCAGGCTCTGCCACGTGCTCCCACGTGAAGGTGGGCTGGCAGCCTCAGCCTTGGAAGCCTCTCCCCCAGCCTCCCAGCCTCACAATATGGTTTTTACTTCTGTGCATCCCCCCAAAAACACTTCATCCATTTCTTTTTTTTTTTTAATTGTCTTATTTAAAGTCTAAAATATAAATACCTCGTGTGGAAGAGGTAGTGAAACAGGCTTCGCACGGATCTCTGAAGGCATTCTGGGGTAAAACGGGAAACCCTCTGAAACAAAGGCGGGGGGCTCAACTCACCTCATCACCCCTGCCCCCCCCCCCCGCCCAGCCTGCCCCCACGCCATCCCCATCACCATTTCCCAACAAATCAGCTGTCCCAAGGGCAGCCCGCACTGACCACCACGTCCCCAGTAAGGGCAGAGAGGTGACCAAGGCAGGGACAGCCGAGAAGCGCACGCCTTCTACTGCCCTCCCGCGACGCCAACCCCTCCATTTCTGTCCATTTCTGGGGTCCCCGGGGTGGGGTGGCAGGGAGGTGAGCAGAAACAAAGGCAGTGTCTACATCCAGGCCCAGTGACAGGCCTGGAAGCAGGAGAGGAGCCACGCTGCGGAATGAAGAGCTTTTGTCCTCACACCGCCTCATGGCAGGCAGTCCCAAAGACAGATCCCCGCCCCACATGCCACAAATGAACACCACCTCCTGTTGTTCGGCCTGTTAGGTGACCGGGACAGGGTACCACGGGGCCCACCCCGCCCCGGGAGCGCAGTTACCCGTGTGGCGCCCCCGACGAGGCCTCTCAAGCGACCCGTTTTCGAGCAGACACAGAGCATGACGACACTGGCCAGCACTGTGGCCAGATAGGACAAGAAGAGCACGAGGAAGTCCATCTTGGGGCCTGCAAGGGAACAGCAAGAGTGGCTGCCTGCTGGGGGGAACTATTCATGACACACGCCATGGAACCCCACTGCCTTTTGGGGGGCCTCCCTGGCAGTCCTACCCGCGGTCCTTCCGGGTCAAGATGGCTGATTGAACACTAGGGTCCGTCTGCCTTGGGGGCGGGGGAGGACTGACCTGCCTGCCTGCCAGTGACAACGCAGGTCCGGACCCGACACTGGGCACCACGTCCTGTGAAGCCTCCCTCTGGGAAGGTGGGAGACACGCACCAGCCCCCATGTCAACGCACAGGCCGAGGGAAGGCCAACAGGAAACCGCTGCTTTGGGCCTCAGCAGACCTTCCGGTGCTTCAGCCAGAATTTCAGGTGAGAACCCCAACCCCAACCTACACATACCACCCCGGGACAAAATCATAGCAATTCCCACGGGGTGGGCGCGCAACTGAAGAATGAAGGCATTTCACTCGCTCCCTAACCTACTATGTGTCTTGGTCGGGTGATTTCCGGCCACCAGCCCCGGTATCCGTCTGTCTGTCGGAGGTTCACACCGGTGGGCAGGCGCCTGGCACAGCAGGTGGCACCCGGAGCTGCAGTAGGCATGGCTCGTCCATCTCTCAGGCCGGATCTGGGTGTAGACACACAGCGAGCCTTACTTAGTCTTGCATCCCAAGCAGAGGAGGCGCTGGCGGGATGTTGGGGAATACTGAAGGTTGCCCCCCCACCCAACTGCGCGTCAAAGGGAGAAACAATTAATTAGGAATAAGCCGGTAGCCTTGGGTCCACTGTTCGCTGCCCATTGGCCTGTATCCGAGTCACCCACGCAAAAGGCTACACGCACGACCCCTCCGGGCCTCTGTGGGGTGAGGGGTCGGGCTTCTCCGGGGTCCCCGAAGCCAGGCAGCCAGAGGGGGCACCAGGGCTGGGTCTTCAGCCGGCCGGGAGAGGACATGGCAGGCCAAGGCTCGGGAGGAACGGTAGCGGGGCCTCGGAAGGGATTCGGGAGGGAGGGCGTAGTCGGCTCTGGGGGACCCCAAGGGCACCGGGCCTCAATGGCGATGAAGAGAGGGCCGTGCCACCACACACACACACGAGGGGCGGCCCGAGTCGGGGGGACGGGCACCCCGAGGCCGGTCAGGGTGGCACAGGGCCACCGCGGAGGCGCCCTTACCGCCAAGGCTAACGCAGCAAGCAGCCGCCATGAGCTGGGAGCGGCCCCGCGCGCGCCCCGAGCCTTCCGGCGGCTCCGTGACGTCAGCGCGACGGAAGTGCTTTCAAGGCCGTGGTCCGCGAGGCCGAGGCCAGTCGCTTGCGTTCTGCGTGTCCCGCGCAGGCAGCTGCAGGTGGTCGTGTGTGAGGACCTGGGGAATAGGACCCGGAGACTAAGGAAGAACGCTTCCTCCCTGCGGGGCTGGGCTTGTGGCCTCGCTGGGGTCACCTTGAGGCGGTTCGCGAACAGCCAGTTTGCAGGCAGCGGGGGCACGCCGTGGGGCTGGTCCCCGCTGGACTGGCGTCTTCCGCCTCGGAAGCAGCTAGCCGGCTCCGGCCGGCCCCTGTCCCTCTTAGCAGGAGGATGAAAGGGAGCGCTCGGGTTTGTTTGTTTGTTTTTTGATGATTGGCAGGCCTGGGGTGAATAGAGCTTCCAAACAGAGCGTTGAGAGGAGCCCTGTAGGTCAGTTCTCTGCTCCAAGTGTCCCTGCACCTGCTGGGACCGGGCTATTCTGGACGCTTCTGAAAACCCCAGCCAGGCGCAGCCTTCCGCTGAGGGGAAGTGCCTCAGATCCACACATTGGCTGCTTCTTGAAAAAAACTTTTTTACCTGGACACCTTCTCTTGTATACGTTGTATCTTGTCCTGTGGCTACAGAATTCAGAATAATGAAAAACTCGAGAGAGGTGTTGTGACCAGGGAAGACTGTGATCACGGGTGCAACCCTCTCTCCTGTCCCCTGTCCTCCCGGGGCCCCGAGAGTGGGGTGTCACTGCGGCTGGGAATGCAGGGCCTGGTGGCTCTGGTGCTTGGGCTGTCTGTCCAGACTGACGGCACTGCAGGCTTCTGGCCTCCCAGCGCACGGATGCTCTCTCTCTAACTCTGCCTTTCAAATCAGTGAATCAGTATATTTCAAAATGTATGTGATGCTGTGTTCTCATCCTTCCTGGGAAAGAGTTAAGCTCTGAAACCAAAGCTTCTCTTGGCCTCCACCTTGCCTGACTAAGTTCTTTGTTGGAATTACTGACTTGGATTTAGCGTTTGTGCTCCAGTACCTCCTGGACTATGCCCAGGGGTGTCCTTTCAAAGGTTCACAAGGAATGTCTCTCACTGCCTTTCAAATGGGATGAAAATAAAGAAGCTTTTAAAAAAGAGAGCTGGCTTTCGGCACAGTGATTAAGATGGCTGGTGGAGACCCCCACATCCCAAGTCGGGGTGCTTACTTTAAGTTCCAACCCTGCTTCCAATTCCAGTTTCCTGCTTGGGGCGCCATGGCAGGCAGGGGGGTGGTGGTGGTCACTCTAATCCTGGGGTCCCTACCCCCCACACAGGAGACCTAGATGGACTTCCAGCTCCTGGCTTCAGTCTCTTCCTGAGCCATTCGCAGGGAGCTGGATGGGAAGAGAAGCAACGGGGACGTGAACTGCTGCTTATAATGGGATACTGGCATAGGAGGCTATGACTCCGAGCTCCACCTGGATGCTGTAAAAGGATTGATTGTAAAGGTGACTGTATTCCTGGAAGTCTGAACTCTCTGAAGAAACGAAAACTCTGGTTCTGGAAGTATCAGGAAGCAGACAGGAGCTGGATAGGATCTTGGAGTTTTGGGATGTACAGGAAGGACAGCAACCCCCAAGGCATGCTGTTTTACAGTGTCTGCAACGAAGTCATAGGATCGGAGTCCTGAGCCTGTTCATTGTAAATCTTTGCTGCCTGCTTTCTGCTCTGTGTCACAAAGATGACGCTCGTTGTATTTGTATTTGTCCACTGTCACGTAGCTGTTCATTCTTACATAGATACTTGCTATAAGCTCCATACCCCCCCCCCCCAGTTTATTTTGTTCCAGGCACTTTGCTCATGGCAAATGGCCACTTGATTGCAGAATAAGACAATTCACTGGCCTTGGAGTCTCGCTCATTTGTTTGAATGCTAACAATGCTGGCCCCTGTTCTAGTGTTGACACATCAATCCAGAGGACACAGAGTTGGAGAGTTTTAAGAGCAATTGAAAGTCTGGATTTTTGTAACAAAGTCTGTGTCCTACCTATTGACAGCTGACTTCAGATCTGACAACACTGTTCAGGTCCGTACCACCACATGCGCGCAGGACAAAGCCCCAGGGCCACCAGGTAGCCACACTGACTGGTTGCAAAACATTTAGGTTAATTTCCATTTTTGTGCATGCAGTGTTGCAATGGAGATACCTACAGGAGCTTCATTACACAGATGTATTTATCTAGGGCAGCTACAAAAAGGTAGAATTTCTGGGCCAAAGAGTGCACAGGGTTTCTTTTTTTAATTTTAAGAAATGCAATTAATTGGCTTGTCAGCCACAAATACCCAAAAGAGCCCATTTCTAACTCGTTGGCAACGTTTGATAGGATCAGTTGCTTTAACATTCACCCTTCTGACGGATGACATGGCATTCACTTTGTTTACTCAACGAACAACGCCGAATGTGTCTTAGGTAGTGATCCAACCATTAGAATACAATCAGCATTAGGTCCTTAAGAGTGACTCAGGGGCTTGGTGTGATAGAGTAACAGCTGAAGTCCTCACCTTGAACGCGCCAGAATCCAATATGGGCGCCGGTTCTTATCCCAGCAGCCCCACCTCCCGTCCAGTTCCCTGTGGCCTGGGAAAGCATTTGAGGATGGCCCAAAGCCTTGGGACCCTGTACCCGTGTGTGAGACCTGGCTCCTGGCTTCAAATTGGCTCAGCTTCAGCCATTGCGATCACTTGGGGAGTGAATCATCGGACGGAAGATCTTCCTCTCTGGTTTTCCTCCTCTCTGTATATCTGACTGTCCAATAAAAATAAATCTTTAAAAAAGAAAAAGAGTAGCTCTGGAAGGTAGGGATAATGATGGTGAATGACAGTGATGCTACAGCTTTAATGAACAGGGAAGGTGGAACATAGAACCTGAAAGCTTCACACACAGCCCAACGTGCAAAGCCACTTAGGCCTGAGAATTCAGTAGTTTGGAAGCAGTTAACACACCCACTCCCCTGCACCCGCACCCTCCCTGCACTCGGCAGCTCAGTGTCAGGCTCTGGCTCTTGACTCAGCTTCCAGCCACGCAAGCCTGGGGAGGTAGTGTGGACCGCTCAGGTAACAGGGCACCTGCTACCTTCACAGCAGACCTGGCTTATGTTCTGGGCCCCTGGCCTGAGCCTAGTCAGGCCGCTGTGGCCATGTAGGTGTTAATCAATGGGTCAATGGGTAGGAGCATTCTGTCAGCCGCTCTCTTCCGTGTGTGTGTGTGTGTGTGTGTGTGTGTGTGTGTGTGTGTGTGTGTCCTGAAAGAGAAAGGCAGTGAATGGTGGCTCCTTCTGAGGATGGAAGTATGAAATTGTACCTGGCTTTCCTGCTCAGATTTCACTGGCTTGAGGCTAATTATGTGGCTGTGGCTAGATGCAAGGTCATCTGGGAAATGTAGTCTTAGCAGATAATCAGGCTAATCCTAGTCCTTGTCACGTTACTTGGAAGGCAGAAGGAGAGACAGTGAGAGACAGAAACTACTGGTTCACTCTCCAAATGGCCACAGCAGCCTAGCCACTTTTATTTTTTAATTATGTATGAGTCCAGCACAGTAACCTAGTGGCTAAACCCTGGCCTTGCAGCCACTGGGATCCCATATGCACGCTTGTTCATGTCCCAGCTCCTCCACTTCTCCTTTAGCTCTCTAGTGAACTGGGAAAGAAAGAGAAAAGTGGCCTAAGGCCTTGGGACCCTGCACCTGCTTGGAAGACCCAGAAGCAGCTCCTGACTCCCAGCTTCAGATCGCCTCAGCTCCAGCTTTTGCGACTGCTTGGGGAGTGAACTAGCGGGTAGAAGACCTTTCTCTCTGTCTCCTCTCTATATACCTGTCTTTCCAATAAAAACAAAATAAATCTATTATTAAAAAAGACTTATAAGAAAGGCAAATAAGAGATGAAAAGGAGCTAGATCTTTCATCTGCTGGTTCACTGCGCAGGCGGCCACAGGTGGGCCGAGCTGCACCAATCCAAAACCAGAAGCCAGGAACATTATTTGTGTCCCCCACGTGAATGCAGGTGTCCCAGAGCTTGGGTCATCGTCTGTCGCTTTTTCCAGGACACCAGCAAGGAGTTGGATCAGAAGTGGAGCAGACAGGACACCACCCAGCCCCCCAGCGGATGCCGGCGTCACAGGCACAGGTTTTATGTGCTATCCCTAGGTGAGCCCCAACATATATTATTATCTTAACTGTGGCTTAAGCACTATGAGCCAAGGATCTTCAAAACAGTCATGGAAAATGCAATTAAAAGATACATTTCAGAACTTAATTCATAGTGTGCATTCTCCATAAACTTTTTGAGGTACCCTCATCTTTATATATATGTAAAAAGTGTGGATATGGGCCCGGCACCATGGCCTAGCAGCTAAAGTCCTCACCTTGAACGCACCGGGATCCCCTATGGGCACCGGTTTTAATCCTAGCAGCCCCACTTCCCATCCAGCTCCCTGCTTGTGGCCTGGGAAAGCAGTCGAGGACGGCCCAAAAGCCTTGGGACCCTGCACCTGTGTGAGAGACCCGGGGGAGGTTCCTGGCTTCTGGCTTCAGATCGGCACAGCACCAGCTGTTGCAGTCACTTGGGGAGTGAATCATCAGACGGAAGATCTTCCTCTCTGTCTCTCCTCCTCTCTATATATCTGACTTTCCATCACAAAAGTATACATAACTATCATAATAAGGTCCAGATAATTTTGAATTGCATTTCCATTCAAGCTGTCTTGAGAGCTCTAATTATTAGCCCAGTACAATACAATGGACTTGGCTTTCACTTATTTTGTCATATGTATAATTTTTGCTGCTTTCCAGTATGAGTGGTTTTTATTTCGGCTGAATTATTTCCTCAGGATGAGTTTCTGAGTGATGGTCACCTCCTGACACTCAGTTTGCACCTGACATTTCACTTTGGCCTCTCTGTTCTTTAAACACGTGAGCTATGATGCAAGTGTTTCATAAACATCATATGAGAAAACAAAACAAAGCAAAACAAAACAAAAAAACACTGTTTCAGCTGAAACCCAACACTTTCGCTTAAGTGTGGTAGGCCGCATGCTACACCCCTAGCGACAGTTCGTGCCCCCACAGCCCTGGGGGAGCCCTCCCGGCAGTCCCTGAAACTGGACCTGGGGTGTCAGCTTTTTGCCTGCGGTGAGATCGACTGACAGCGCCTGCCACACTGCAGCACTGCCCCTCGTCCCCGCAGGAATGGCAGAGGCGACACTTTGGAAACGGCTCTCGCGGTACCCAGAGGTGCTTGTTCACGGGCTTTGGATCATGAGTCTTCAGCGCTTTGGGAATGGGGAAATAAAAGAAAAGTAAGGTCAAGATGATAACCCGCATCGTGGTGCAGCCGACAGGGCTGCCTCTTGGGATGCTGCTGGCATCCCACACCCACATGCTTCTTTGAGCCCCGCCTACTCTGCCTCCCATGCAGCTTACTGCTATTGCTGCTGGCAAGGCAGTAGACCAGCCCAAGTGCCACTCACATGGGCGACCCCGAAGAAGCTCCTGGCCACTGGCTTTGGCCTAGCTCAGACCTGAGTGCTGCAGCCGTGTGGGGAGTGAACCAGGGGATAAAGACTCTATTTCTCTCTTCCTCTCCTCTGCGCACCCCTCCCCCATCTCTCTGCCTCACCAAAAAAAAAAAAAAACTATTAGAAAGTTAGATTATAGACAGAAAGCGAAAGGAAGACTAAGATCTTCCATCTGCTGATTCATTTCTCAAGTGGACACTTGGTCGGAGCCAGAGCTGAGCCAAAGCCAGGAGCTTTTTCTGGGTCTCCCACACAGGTGCAGGGTCCCAAGGCTTTGAGCCACCCTGTACTGCTTTTCCAGGCCACAAGCAGGGAGCTGGATGGGAAGTGGAGCAGCCGAGATGAGAAGCGGAACAGCCAATACGGAATCTGGCACATGTAAGGCAAGGATTTTAGCCGCTAAGCTATCACATAGCTTAGATCTTTAAGACATAGATCTTTCAAAAAACACGCACACACAAGAATGTAACAGAAGTTCTTGGGTGGAGGGCCAGGACCAGGTCTGTGGGGCTGCCTGTTACAACTTTGGCAGTGGACTTCATAATCAGCTCTTAGCAGATGCTTGGTTAAAAAAAAAAAAAGAGCCACATGAATGAGTAAAAGAGCAAGGATGAATGACAGGTAATTATCAGGACAAAAGTTGCCAGTGGCCAGCCAGGGCCTGGGGACAGCGTGTGTCCCTACTGGCCACTCTGGAAGCTCAGTGCCCAGGGGCCCAGCTTCTGCTTCCCTCTGGGCCTCCGCTGCTGGGACTGCTGACTTGGGGCGGCAAGCTCTGCTGGCTGCAATTAGCATTCACAGTCTCTTCCTTTTTTTAAAAAAAATTTATTCTTGTAATTTTATGGCAAAGTCAGATATACACAGAGAGGAGGAGAGACAGAGAGGAAGTTCTTCCTTCCAATGATTCACTCCCCAAGTGACTGCAATGGCTGGTGCTATGCCAATCCGAAGCCAGGAGCCAGGAACTTCCCCCAGATCTCCCACGCGGGTGCAGGGTCCCAAGGCTTTTGGGTCGTCCTCGACTGCTTTCCCAGGCCACAAGCAGGGAGCTGAATGGGAAGTGGAGCTGCTAGGATTAGAACCGGCACCCATATGGGATCCTGGTGCGTTCAAGGTGAGGACTTTAGCTGCTAGGCCACGCCACTGGGCCCACAGCCTCTTCTTTGAACTGGGACCTCCCATGAGGCTCAGCCCTGGCATGCTGTGACTTGGTGTCTACACTGCAGACAGTGCACCTGCAGAGGGAGGCGGGAGAAAGGAGAAGGCACTGGAGCCATCAAGGAGTCTATGTGAGTCAGTTCCTGGTTAACGACCTGGAGACATGCTTGACACCCGGTGTGGGTCAGGCGTGATCCAACCTGAGCTCTGCCTCAGATAACCTTCCCGAAGAGGCGCACAAGGCAACACGGGTGCGAGGTCATGCTGGGGTTCACAGCGTGTGCACAGATATCGGACTTCCCGGGCTCCAGTCCAACCCCAGCCGCTGATTGACTGGCTTTTGTTGGGTCATTTAACCCCTCACAAAGCCACGTAGCTCCAGGGGCTGTGGTGGGGGTGAGGGATATCATGCGTGTAGGCACATTTGATGGGCGGCGTCCTCCGGGGTCAGGAGCCACAGAGGTAGTGAGTACACAAGAAGTAAAGGGCATTCCTGGGGCTTGGGGTTTCCGGAAGCCCATGAGCCTGACTCTAACTGGATTACATCATCAAGGAGACTTCCTGGCTTCAGGAATGGTGTGATTTGACAACTCGGTGACATCAACAAGGTGCCAGTGTTGTGGCTGGAAGCAGGGCAAGCCCCTGCCTGCGACGCCAGCATCCTTTGTTGAAGCATTGACTTGAATCCCCTCCAGGCTACACCACTTCTGATCCGGCTCCCTGGGAATGCAGCAGAGGGTGGCCCAAGCAGTTGGGGACCCTACCATCCATGTGGAAGACCAGCTGGGGCATCTGACGCCTGGCTTCGGCACCAAGCGAAAGAAGCTTACCTGTGAATTGGATTGAGCCGTTTAACTCGAGTTGGGCGTGTGTGTGGAGGTAACGGAGGGTGGGGGGTGGTTGAGGGTGTGAATGGGTTTGTGTCAAAGCACAGGACGTGCTGGGGGTGGGGGAAGCATTCTGGATGGGGGATCTGGGTATTGTGGAAGGATGAGCAGGCATCTGACAGGTGGTGAAGGGTGGAGATGTGGAAAAAGCAAGGCCAGGTTGAAGGAAAAGGCCGGAGTGACCTCGGCCTGGGCGGGATGCCCTTCATCTCCCAGACGCAAAGGCAAATGTCTTCACCGGATCCCTTCCTGGCAGTCACCTCCCAAGGCAGCCCCAAGACGCGCCCTCCGAGGAAGGGGAAGGAAATTTTATCCACACAGCTGCAGTGACGCACGCTGGTGCAAGGTCACCGGGAATGGAGGTGATTCCTTAGGAAAAGCAAGGAAGCAGCAGGAGGGCCTGGGGCTGAGCCTCTCCAGCCCCACGGAGGGTCAGCAGACAAGACCAAACCCGGACAAGACAGGCAGCGAGCCGGAGGGGCCTGCAACAGGCCTCCGGGAGACCCCGTACAATGCGTCCAGGGGTGAGGGGAAACGCAAGGCCACACACCTCCTTCGTGGCTTCCAGTAGGAGCGTGGATAGGAAGGCATGGGGCAGCGCCCTGGCAGAGTCCACTGTGGAAGCTGTGGCATGTGGGCCAGGGCCTTGTAACAGCCAGCCCTGGAGGCCCTATGGGCTGCCTGGGGGCATCGGAAGGGCTTGTGGATGTCAGCTTGAAGCCGGAGGCTGGGATGCACACAGGGTGTGTTGTTCATTAACACACAGGAGATTGCTGGTTACAGGCAGCTGGCACAGATCTCCCTGACACCCCGAGAGGGGCATGCAGCACGGGAGGAGCTTTGCAGTCACCCCGTGACTGGCCTGGGCTGACGCCTGTGACCCAGGTCCGATGAGCAGCACCCCGTCCCTCCACCCCTTGGCTGAGATGCCTCCGTCTCTGCAAGCAGTCCCTGTGGTGATGGCGCCAACCAAAAGCTTCTGTGATGTTGTTTTTTTCCCCTTCCAAAACCTCCAACTTGGACACTGAAAAAAAAATGTGGTTTTTAGCTCTTTGTCTTTTCAAAGGACACCACAGAGGCTTTATCGACTATATGTCCCTCCATTCCACTCCCACGCTCGCCAGTAACTGTGGAACGCCAGGTGAGTCCAGGGCTGAAGGCGGACGGTGTGCATCACAGCTCATCAACAGGGAGCAAGTGCTTAAAGGAGGCAGTCGCGTGTTTTACACTGCGAAGTCCCACCTCCACCCTCATAAAGGTGGTCCCAGTCCTGCTCTCAAGAAAGGCACCCTGGGAGAACTCTCTCTGCTCAGCCTGACAACACTGGGGAGTAAAAGCTTCGTGAGAATCCCACCTGTTTCACACCGAGCAAATCCTGTGGGAGAAGAGGGTGGGGCAGGAGAAAGGCAGGGAAAACTGGACCGCATTCCGTTATGCACCCAGCCCATGCTCTGAGGTCCTTGCTTTTTTCTTCAACACTTGTTGATTTTTATTAGAAGGGCAGATTTACATAGAGAAGGGAAGACACAGAGAAAGATCTTCCATCCACTGGTTCACTCCCCAAATGGCCACAATGGCCAGAGCTGAGCCGATCCTGAGTCAGGAGCCAGGAGCCTCCCCTGGGTCTCGCAAGTAGGTGCTGGATCCCAGGAACTTGGGTTATCATCCACTGCTTTTCCAGGCCACCAACAGGTAGCTGGATGGGAAGTGGAGCAGCCAGGACTCAAACCAGTACCTTGCTGCTGCTTGAAGTTTGAACATTAGCCTGTTGAGCCACAAGCGCTGGCCCCGGAGGTCCTTTGCTAAGATGCCTGCCTTCCCTGTTAGGTAGATACTTTTCACTAAAGCATGTGACCTTGCTACTTTGCTTATACCCTCTGTCTCATATCAATTCTTGGATGAACACAAGAATGCCCAAGCAGCCCTGTCACACACGGAGAGGCGGGTAACAAACCAGCCCAGATTGCATGAAGGCACCATGGTCAGAGGCCACTTGCCCCAGTCGCTGGCACCAACGACACCAATGAACATGCTCTGTGCTGTTGGTGAGGCTACAACGTGCCTGGTGCTACACCAAGCCTGCTCCCAAAATGCCAGCACTAAGATGTGGCAGGTCAAAGCTGCCCCTTACAGTGCACACATCCGTATGGACTCAAGACCCAGCTGCTCTGCTTCCGACTCAGCTCCCCAGCAATGTGCCTGGAAATCAGCGAAGGATGGCCAGGTGCTTGTTCTTCTGCACCCACATGGGAGACCCGGTAGAAGGAAGCTCCTGGCTTCAGAGGGGTCCAGCCCTGGCTGCTGCAACCACTTGCAAAGTAGCACATGGAAGAATTCTAACTCTGTTTTCAAATAAACAAATAAATCTTTATTTAAAAAAAGAAAGAAAAGCCATGGCATCAGCGGCCAACTTCAGGGTCTATGTTGGGGAAGAACCACTCCTTGGCAGGCCCCCGCTTTGCAGGCTGCTGCCCAGTCCACCTTCCTTTGTAACAGGAGTGGAGTGGGATGGGCACGGCGCCGACCCATGCAGACTTGGATGGGGGAGGACACGGCTGCAAGGTGCTGTATCCGCGTTGCACTCTGCTCTGAGCTTCTGGATGTAACAGACGAGACTTGGCAGGCACAGCATTAGGCGCCAGCCAGGTTTAAACCATTCTCCACAGCCCAGGCCTGCTCCCCGGGCTCTCAACACATCCCGAGACAAGATCCCTTTCAGCCAGGTCTTGGTAAAGTGTCTCAATGGTACGGGATTAGTTTGCTAGGGCTGCCAAAGCCAGATGCATGCCACATCCTGGCAGCTTCACCGGTGGCAGCAGTTTTCCCATTGCCGGTGGGGTCAGTTCCTCCTCGGCTAGTGGACAGCCACTTCCTGCTGTGTCCTCACTTGGTTGTCCCCATGTGCGTGTGTATGGCTTAATTTCTTCCTCTGAAGATGCCAATCTTACTGCATAAGGGACCACCTGTGTAACTTGGCTTCTCAACTGTCTCTCCCGAGGCCCCTCTCCAGGAAACCACACACTGTTGAAACAACATGAACTTGACTGGACACGGCACAGCCCTTGACGAGAAGGGTCCACACAGCGGGGATTGTGGCCTTCCTTCCATGGGTTAATGAAGGGAGCTAGCAGGTTCTTCCCGGCACTTAGATCAATCCTAAGACATTTGTAACAGGGCACAGGGGCTGGACTATAAATTTAATTTTTACAGTATTAGCTGATTTTCATTTTAAAAAAAGAATTATATTTTTAAAAGATTTATTTTATTTTTATCGGAAAGTCAGATACACAGAGGAGAGGCAGAGAAAAAGAGATCTTCCATCTGTTGATTCACTCCCCAAGTGTCCCCAACGGCCAGAGCTGAGCTGAACCGAAGCCAGAAGCCTGCAGCCTTCTCTGGGTCTCCCATGCGGGTGCAGGGTCCCAAGGTTTCGGGCCATCCTTGACAGCTTTCCCAGGCCACAAGCAGGGAGCAGGATGGTAAGCAGAGCTGCCAGGATTAGAACTGGCGCCCATATGGGATCCTGGGGCCTGCAAAGTGAGGACTTTGGCTGCTAGGCTACTGCGCCAAGCCCAATTTATTTTCATTTGATTGGAAAGACAAAGAAACAGAAATGGAGAGTGAAAGAGGCCAGTCTTTCATTTGCTGGTTTGTTACCTGAATGCCTGTGACAGTCAGGCCACAGCCAGGAGTCACGGACTCGGCCAGGGTCGGCCACCTGGAGAGCAGGGACCCATGCCTGTGACAGTCAGGCCACACCCGGGAGTCATGGACTCGGCCAGGGTCTGCCACCTGGAGAGCAGGGACCCATGCCTGTGACAGGCAGGCCACAGCCAGGAGCCATGGACTCGGCCAGGGTCTGCCACCTGGAGAGCAGGGACCCATGCCTGTGACAGTCAGGCCACACCCGGGAGCCATGGACTCGGCCAGGGTCGGCGACCTGGAGAGCAGGGACCCATGCCTGTGACAGTCAGGCCACAGCCAGGAGTCATGGACTCGGCCAGGGTCTGCCACCTGGAGAGCAGGGACCCATGCCTGTGACAGTCAGGCCACACCCGGGAGTCATGGACTCGGCCAGGGTCTGCCATCTGGAGAGCAGGGACCCATGCCTGTGACAGCCCACAGCCGGGAGTCATGGACTCGGCCAGGGTCTGCCACCTGGAGAGCAGGGACCCATGCCTGTGACAGGCCACAGCCGGGAGCCATGGACTCGGCCAGGGTCTGCCACCTGGAGAGCAGGGACCCATGCCTGTGACAGGCCACAGCCGGGAGCCATGGACTCGGCCAGGGTCTGCCACCTGGAGAGCAGGGACCCATCTACCTGAGCCACCTGCCGCCTTCCAGGCGGTTGGAGTTGGAAGGGCAGTCAGAGCTTCCTCCCAGGCACTCCTATACTGCTGTATGATGTGGTACCTCAACTGCCAAACACCTGCTCCATCTTTGACAGACAGAAAAATATCCGAGCTGAGCCACATCCAAGCCAGAAGCCTGGAGCTCCTCCCAGGTCTCCCATAGGGATGGCAGAGACCCAAGCACTCGCATTGTCCTCTGTAACCCGCCCAGTTGCATCAGCAGAAAGGAAGCAGAGTGGCCAGGACTGCAACATGTCCCTCAGAATCTCTACTAAGCCAACAAAGCCCCAGCTCCCACCAGGTCCTGTAGTGTGTACCTCATTCCACTGGTCTGCAGCGTCCCACCGGGGCCAGCACCATCTGCTGCCCCCTAGAGGGGCTCACCAATCAGCTAGGTCATCACTCAGTGATGGCCAGTGAGGGCCAGTGGAAACCTTTCCACCTGCCAAACACTCTGACTCCCACCCCGGGCAGATCCAGGCCAAACCACTACAAGTCCTCCCATGCTGGCCCCCGAAGCACCATGCAACCAGGGTAGCTGGCCTGGGTCCCAGCCAAGTTGTCCAGCCATCCTGCTGGTCTACCCAGTAACTGAGGCCTTCTCCAATTACTCAGAGGATCACTTTGCCTTAGAAACTCCAGCTGTCCCCTTGGGTGCGGCCGTAACCGATGCCAAGGCTCTGAACAGCAAAGGGCCGGCTGGCCACCTGCGAGTGTGTATGGACATTCCATGACAGCACGGGGCTGTGTCCACTGTGGCCACTGCAGATAAAGGAGCAAGGTGAGCAAAAGCTGGGGAAGCGGACGTGGCACCCAGGGGAAGACCAGAGTGTCTCTGCGGGACCCTGGGCATCCAGGGAAAGGAGAAGGAGAAGTTAGCAGCCCAGTCTGGGAGCTCTGAGTGGACGGGACAGAGGGCTTGGGTCAGGCTGCAGGCTGAGGGCACCCCCGAGGGCTTGGTGTGGCCTAGAAGCCCCAGGTAGAGGGAGGCAAGGGACTGGCAGCCTGTGTGGCTCCGTGGACTTCCCAGGTTGGGTGTAGAGGAGCTTTGGCACCCAGTGCAGGTGCCCGGGCAGGCAGCTCCCCAGCCAGGCACTCTGAGATCACAGATGGCTTGCCTCACAGTGAGGAGCTGACCACAGGGCCCCGAAGGATGTGGCGATATCACACAGCCCAGGCCTTGGCCCTCAAGTGGCCCAGGACCTGTCCCTGCATCTCCCTACCCAGCACCAGCACCATAGCCTGGCAGATAAGGTTAAGGGGTGGACTTGGGACTAACCCTGCCATGCCGGTGGTCACACGTGCCCTCTGGAGGCCTGGGCTGTCCAGGTGGTATGCAGGGATGTTTCCCCTCCAGCCATCTATGTCACTGTCAGAGCCCTGGGTCTCCTTCCCTGTCCCCACTCCCAGGCGGTGTGTGGCGCCAGCTGGGTTCTGGGAGACAGAACTGTGGACAGAAAGACTCATGGGGGAGGAGTATGTGTGTGGCGGGGGCGGTCCCCAAGCATCTGCAGGGAGCTGAGGGGCAGTGGGGACCCTCCTAGCTCACAGATGCTAACCAGAACATCAGAGGCCTACCACGGAGCCTGCAAGGAGCCCTGGTTAGGACACACACACACACACACACACACGGGCTGGCCCATCAGACCGGCCCATCCTTGCTCCTTGCTGTATTTGTGACCCCTGGACACCTTGCTTGTCCTCACGATCAGCCTCCCTTCCCCCCTGAGTCTGTGCCAACTCCAGGACCCAGAGTCCTCCCCAGCCCCTCAGTCACTGTCCCCACCCACCCACCCAGAAAAGCTCATCACACACCCCTGGCACCATAGCTCGGAGGAGGCAATGCCCCGGCAGGTGCTCTCTGGGACGTCCCAGTCACTCTGGAGAGACCCACTCTCCACCTCAAAGAGACCAAGCCAAGGGTTTGTGTCACCGAAAGTCCCCTTGGCAGATGCAAGCTGCGTCAATGTGTGGCACAGCTGAGCCTGGCACTCCACGCCCCAGATAGGCAGAAGGTAGAGGGGACAGCCTTGTGTGTGTGGGAGGGTGGGCTGGTTCTGTTGGGGTTCTTGGATCAGGATCCTCCTGTTAAGTCTTGGATTTGGGGCAGGTTAAGATTTATTGTTTGTTTGGGGCCTGGCACAGTAGCCTAGTGGCTAAAGTCCTTGTCTTGTGAACATTGGGATTCCATATGGGTGCCGGTTTGTGTCCTGGTGGCCCCACTTCCATCCAGCTCCCTACCTGGGACCTGGGAAAGCAGTCGTGGAGATCCGGAAAGAGGCTCCTGGCTTCGGAACGGCTCAGCTCCGTCTGGGCAGTGAATCATCAGATGGAAGATCTTCCTCTCTGTCTTCCTCTCTGTATCTGACTTTCCAATAAAAATAAATAAATCTTCAGTTTGTTTGAGAGGCAGCGTTACAGAGAGATCTTCCATCCGCTGGTTCACTCCCCACAAGGTGGCAACAGCCAGGGCCAAGGGCCCAACTCAATGTGGCACGTGGGTGGGAGGGGCCCAATTTCACTTGAGCCAACACTTGCTGCCTCCTGCGGGGTGCCCAGAACTAGGCATCAAACACTGAGCACCCCAAAACAGGACCCAGGTCCCAAAGTGGGTCATAGCCTGCTGGGAACAAAGTCAGTCCCCCAAATTAAGACTTTAAGAGGGAGCTATGAATCTTTCCCGGCCCAAAAGCAACATGAAAACAAGCATCATGAACAAATCACACAGCTAACGACCATGTTGTGGAGAAACACGGGGATAATGTCAGAGGCCCCCCACATTTCACCTTGGGGTGTCCCAGGTCACTGAAGCAGCAGCCCCATCCATTTGTCCCTCTTCCTAAGGACCCTCCCTCCCCCGAGACCCCCAGTGGTCCCTGTGGAGTCAGACTCCACCCAGGAGATGCGTCCAGTTTCTTACCTCCCTTTCACCTCTCCCTGAGAGGGGACCCACCCCTAGCCAGGCCGGGACAGGCACCTGAGTGCGGAAGTGGGGGAAGTAAGGCAGGGAGCCAGAGGGAGGAGGTGGAGTGGGCCAGAGACCCAAAGGCATACTCTCTTTTGCCCCCTCTCAGCCACACTTGTCGCCATGCCCGCCACCAACCAGGGCTGGCCCGAGGACTTCGGCTTCCGGCTGGGCGGCTCCGGCCCCTGCTTCGTCCTGGAGGTGGCCGAGGGGAGCAGCGCGCACGCCGGGGGCCTGCGGCCGGGGGACCAGATCCTGGAGCTGGAGGGCCTGGCCGTGGGCGGCCTGAGCCGCGAGCGCCTTGTGCGCCTGGCCCGGAGCTGCCCGCGGGTGCCGCCCAGCCTGGGGGTGCTGCCAGGTCCCGAGGGCGGCCCGGGCCTGCCGGTGGCCCACACCGCGGCTCTGCGGGCCCCACGCGCCCTGGGGCGCGAGCTGCTGCGCCTGCTGGGCCGCCAGCGCCCCGACGCCGCGCACCGGGAGCGCAGACGGAAGGCCCAGGAGTTCAGCCGCAAGGTAAGGTAAGGCGGCAGGGCGGGGCGTGTCTGCACGGGTGGACCCGAAGTTAAGATGCTCAGGTGTTAAAAGTCCTGTTCCTGATCTTGGTGTTTGTATTTAGAAAACGCATGAAATTACGGTTTATATCACGCCGAGGTCCACAGACCCCTAGGTAGAAAAACAGAGCATGGATAACGATAGAATGTGGACTATAGAATAATTCCTTCCAGAAGGTTCGCCCATGCCCCTTTGCCTGTTTAACTTCCCTGTCAGTTTAGATGATTTTTGTGTTTGCGACCTTCAAGCAACGGCAGCCATTCAGTCATGCTCTTCAGAAGCCGGATCAGAATTGCAGCCAGGACTCCAGTCGGGGAGTCCAGGGCAGCAAGGACAGCCACATGGTGCATTTACTTGCTTAAAGGCAGGGTTACAGAGCGTGGCGAGTGGGGCAGACAGAGATATTTCATCTGCTGGGGCACTTCCCAGATGGCCACCACAGCCAGGTCTGTCTGAAATAGCAGGGATTGCCTCTGGATCTCCCGTACGGCCCCAGCACTTATGCCATCTCCTGCTGCCTTCTCAGGCACACTGCACAAAAAGCTAGCTCTGAAGTGTAACATATGGGACCGAAACCAGGTACCTGATATGGGATGCAGGCATTGCAGGAAGCACCTTAGCTCGCTGGGGCACAAGGCAGCCCCTGCCCCGGGGGACGATGGTGTTGGGCCTCTCTGGTCAACATTGTGTCCGGGATGTTCTGCCCCATGGTGTGTAGCCGTGGGTCCCTCTTTTTGTTTCTTGTGTTACCTGGAGCCATGTCCACTGCAAAAGCCCGCAAACCCAGCGTCTGGCCGGCTGGCTGGCCAGAGGGCCTTGGTTTAGGTTTCTTGACCATTCTGAAGCCATTAGCATGCAACACACACACACACACACACACACACACACACACTCACACACACACACACACACACACACACACACACACACACACACACACAGGTTCTGTGTGTTTGCCAATGGGAAACCCTAGGGGATGAGGAGTCAGGCTCCTGGATGGTCCAAGGTTTCTAGCCTCAAGACGAGGGTCTGCCGGAAGCAGGGCTGGGCCCAAGACTGGCACCCAGGACTGAGGAGCAACAGAGAGGCTGGGCCTGTGAGGTCTGGGTGCAGCAGCCCCTCAGAGCACCTGTCCTCACACTTCCGTACCCCGGGACATTCTGAGAGTCCCAGGAGGAAACTCAGGTGCAAGAAAAAGTGACTAGGAAATAGTTGGAAGCGCAGATACCCCGACCTCCTGTCTTGGGCTTAGTCCCATCTGGGTGCTAAAACTGGAAGCTCAGTATCTGGGGCGGCATGCTTGAATTCATAGGCCTGTCCTGTGTAGAACAGGAATTGCCCAGCCTGGCCATTTGGCCAGCAGGTTTGCAGGGTGGGGACACCTAGAAGCCCTGTTGGAGATAGACAATTGCAGAAATAGGTCCTAGTCCTCGGCCTGGCATTGCATCTCAGATTCATCACCTGCTCTGGTCTCTTCCAGTGCCCAAGCCTGATCCAGTCCTGGTTTGGTACTAAACTGACCACCCAGCAGCCTCTCCTCCATCACGCTTTGGGGCACATCCCATAGGCTGGGTCCACCCTGTGTTTCTGCGTCCCACATGCTCACAGCGTGTAGGGTGCAGCTCTGGCTTCCCAATATCGCCAACGTCCAGCTCCTGTAGCCAGCTGACTGTCTCCCTCTGCCCTGGTCAGGGCTTCCTGTGGATCAGGAGGAGAGCATGGGAAGGAGCACCATAAGCCTTGCTCTAGCACCTAGTCTTGGCTGCAATGGGTCCCCCTGCTGCACCCTAAGGATGCTGGGAAATGTAGTCTTCTGTGTATCCAGGAATAGGAGGACAACTGGTTATGTGGCTGAGCACCAGTAATGTCAACCCCAGATGTGAAGGCCTGTCACAGAATCTAACTCACCTCTGCAGCTTTGGAAGGGGACACTTGTGGAGGTGGTCAGGAAGCAGGCATCCCGGCAGAGAAGCGCAGGGAGCAGAGGTTTCCAGATTCACCACATGCCCCCTAAAGCTGAGGGGACTCCTGGGGAACAGGAAGGGGCTCTGGGCAGTACCCCCTCGCGGCCTTCCTACCCCCTCACCTCTCATCAGCCTTCTGCCTGCCCCAGTTTTTCCTCCTTGAAGTCGCTGAGGTTTAATAGAAAATCCATTAGCGTCCCGAGTTGGCTCTGCCTGCTCAGATGTAGGTTGACAACATCTGGGCAGTAACTGACACGCATCCCAGGCCCCAGGAGGGGGGAACTATTTTTTCCTCTTTCTTACATAAAGTGTCTTTGCAGCTAGCTATGTCGGCCTTTGAATTCAGGCTGCTGCTGCCGTCTTTGGCTTCTAAAACAGCGACCTGCTGGCTGCCCAGTGGGTGCAGGAGGGGGGCTTCCTGGCTCTGCAGCAAGCCCTGTCCACGGGGAAGGAGACGAGTGGTCAGCCGGGGCCTGTAGGAAGTGCAGGCAAGCTGCTCTGATGGGACAAGCCCACAGACACTGCGCTGAGGGCAGTCAGACACTCAGGGCATCATCATGCTTGGGGTCGAGGGCTGAGAGACTGTCTCCTGGGCTCACCGTGTCGGGGGGGACATCTCAGAGCCCTCACAAATGTTTACTCCTTACCTCTAGAAGGTTCTTCTCCTGCAGGACCATCCAGAAGCACTTGGACATATAAGGGGATTTGCAAAGGATTGTTGGTTAAAATGGCTAAAGCCCTTGCCTTGAAAGCACCAGGATCCCATATGAGCACCAGATCTAATCCCGGCAGCTCCACTTCCTGTCCAGCTCCCTGCCTGTGACCTGGGAAAGCAGTTGAGGAAGGCCCAAAGCCTTGGGTTCCTGCACTGGTGTGGCAGACCTGGAGGAAGTTCCTGGCTCCTGGCTTCAGATCGGCACAGCACCGGCCGATGCGGCCACTTGTGGAGTGAATCATTGGACAGAAGATCTTCTTCTCTGTCTCTCCTCCTCGCTGTATATCTGCCTTTCCAATAAAAATAAACAAATCTTAAAAAGATTAAATTTTGAAGCACACATTATTGCATAGTGAGTTACGCTGCGGCCTGTGGTGACAGCATCCCATATGGGTGCAGGTTCAAGTTCCAGCTGCTCCATTTCCCATCCAGCTCCCTGCTTGTGGCCTGGCAAAGCAGTCGAGGACGGCCCAGAGCCTTAAGACTCTGTACCCATTTGGGAGCTCTGGAGAAGCTCCTCACTCCTGGCTTCAGATCAGCTCAGCTCTGGCCGCTGCGGCTACTTGGGGAGTGAATCAGCAGACAGAGATCTTTTTCTCTGTCTCTCCTCCTCTCTGTATATCTGCTTTTTCAATAAAAACTAAATAATAATAATAATAAAAAAAGATTCGTGGCCCAGTGCAGTAGCCTAGTAGCTGGGATCATCACCTTGTACACACTCGGATCCCATATGGGCACTGGTCCGTGTCCTGGCTGTTCCACCTCTCTTCCAGCTCCCTGCTTGTGGCCTGTGAAAGCAGTGGAGGACGGCCAAAGCCTTGGACCCCTGCACTTGCATGGGAGACCCAGAAGAGGCTCCTGGCTCCTGGCTTTGGATTGGCTCAATTCTCTGTCCACTTGGGGAGTGAAACAGCAGACGCAAAATCTTTGTCTCTGTCTCTCCTTTCTTTAGATCTGCCTTTCCAATAAAAATAAAGATCTAAATCAGGAAACATGGGATGCAACCCAGGTCTCCCACGTGTGTGACAGGGACCCAATGACTTGAGTCACCCCCATCGCCTGTCTGTGTTGGCAGCAGCTGGGCTCAGGATCCCGGTTCTCTGGTATGTGGCACAGTAGTCTTAATGCCTGCTCCCTCTGGGAACTTATGGCAGCACTCTCCAACAGTTCTAAAGTTCAGGTGTGAGCTGGGAGCTGAAGCCCTGGTGGGCGCTGACGGGGGTCTGACGCTGAGTGGTGCAGCTGCGGGGGAGGGTGCCCGGATCACCTGCCTGGTGGCAGCGGAATGAAAGCAGCAAATGCAGACAGCCCTGGCAGCGCAGAGAAAGAGAATGAGAGGGTTGTGGAGTCACTTATTTATAGCATGAAAGAGATGGGCACATTTTCCCAGGCTGGCAGGTGGCAGAGGCACAAACACCAAGCATTTCACTGTCTTTGAGAAGGGACCTGTGACAGGGGAAGGGCCCCTGAACGAAAGGGACAAGGGGGCTGACCTGGTGCAGCTGTCGCGGGGCAGAGGGTTGGCACAACGACACAGTCCCCAGACTCTGAGACGGGAGGGGGCATGGTCAGGGTGAGGGTGGGGAAGGGGTCAGGGAAGGTGGGGCAGGTGACTCCTGGCTGCACGATGAGATGGCTGGAGAGGCTGGGGTGTCTGTGGACCGGGGCCAGGGAGCGTGGGTAACGTAGGTGAGGGTTGTTGGGGTGTGGGGAGGAGGGCAAGTGTGGAGAAGTCTGGGGACAGATGGAAGAGTGAGGAGGGTGGTGCCGGACAATCTCTGGTGGAACAGGAGCCCCTGGGACACCGAGAGAAAGAGAGAGAGAGGGAGAAAGAGGGAGGAAGACAGAAAGAGAGCTGAACTGTCTGCTGGGCCGTCCAGCCTCCCACCGGCACTGCAAGGTTGGTTCAGTGTGTCCGTGCCCAGGAATGTCTCCGTCCCTGGAGTACCAAGCCAGTGTCCTGCAGTGTGCACAGGCACTAGTCCCCAGCCTGTGTAACCTCCAGGATAGGAAAATCCCTCGAGACAGAAAAGTACACTGTGGATGACCAGGGAAGAAGGGAGCGGGAAGCAACTGCTTCCTGAATGTGGGTCTGTGTGAGCTGGTGAGTCGCCTGGACCTGGAGCTGGGTGACGGTGCCACACCGACTAGTCAGTTACACGTCAGGGGCGTCTGACCGCAGCACAGGGTCAAGGCAGAAGGAGCAAGGACAAAGTAGCCTGCATTGTTTTTCCCGACCTAGAAAGTCTTAGAAACTCCCTGTAGAAAACATGAAAACCACTCAACTAAAAAAAAAATTTTTTTTTTTGCAAATGCTCCCAAATATTTCCTATGCAAATATTTATGTGCAATTATGTATAAAAAGGCACTGCTGTGTGTTCTGTTTGGTAACCTACTTTATTTGAAAGGCAGAGTTACAAAGGAAGCTCATTCACGGGGTTCAGTCCGCAGGTAGCTGCAATGGCTAGAGCTGAGCTAATCCAAAGCCAGAAGCCAAGAGCTTCTTCCAGGTCTCCCACACCGGGTACGAGGGCTGCAGAGCTTGGCCCTTCTTCCACTGCTTTCCCAGCGCATAAGCAGGAAGCTGGATCAGAAGTGGAGCAGCCAGCTAGCTTAACTCCCTAGGCCACAGCACCAGCCCTGATAATCTACTTTTGTTACTTGCCAAGGTATCACATCTAGTTATTGGGGCATCATTTGTGTACCCCATATGCATGTCTGATGTTCCACTCAGTGGTACATGGTATGTTCCCCAAATTGCACAACCATCACCACAATCGATGACCTGTTGGACCACTGCCCAAAGAACCCCCACACTCCTCAGTCAATGCTTTCCATGCTATGATTTTAAATAAAGACTGACAGCATCATTCTCACTGGCCATTAAGATCCACATTGCACCAAATCCAAAGTATCATCCATTGCAAGATGCACTGCTTTAAAAAAAAAAAAAGGATTTATTTATTTTTATTGGAAAGGCAGATATACAGCGAGGAGGAGAGACAGAGAAGAAGATCTTCTGTCCAATGATTCACTCCACAAGTGGCCTCAATGGCCGGTGCTGTGCCAATCTGAAGCCAGGAGCCAGGAACTTCCTCCAGGTCTGCCACACCAGTGCAGGAACCCAAGGCTTTGGGCTTTCCTCAACTGCTTTCCCAGGTCACAGGCAGGGAGCTGGATGGGAAGTGGAGTAGCCGGGATTAGATCTGGTGCTCATATGGGATCCTGGTGCTTTCAAGGCAAGGGCTTTAGCCACTAGGCCACTGTATCAGACCCAAAAATAAATAAGGCTTAAAAATACAATAGGAAACCAAGAAACCATGACTCATGCTTCCTTGTCACCTCTTTTATTTGTTTAAAAAATTATTTATTTGAAAGGCTGAAAAGCAAAGACAGAGAGAGTCCGAGATTTTGCACGAGTTCAGCTCCTTTGTGGCTGCCCTAGCCGAGCTGAGCCAGGCCAAAGCTAGGTGCAAGCTGTCAGCCAGGATCTCTATGTCAGGGTCAGGGGCCCAAGCACTTGGCCCATCATCTGTTGCCTCGCAGGCTCATCAGTGGGGGTCTATGGAGGCAGCAGAGTGGCTGGGATTCGATCCCGCACTTTGCCATGAGATGTGGCTGTTGGAAGTGGCAGCTTAGGGTGCAGGGCCACAACGCTGGCCCCGTTGTCAATTACTTTAGTGATTCTTGAGGCAAGACCCTTAGGCTTATTTATGCATAGAAAGTTCTAGCAATATGCATGACTCGCATACTCATAGGATGACATTCGACAGCATCTCCCCAACAGAGATGTTCAGGATGGGGAAAAAAAAGCGCATTCTAAGACTCAGCGTTCCACAGTGCTGTCTGCGAGGGGGGTGCTCAGCCACGAAGCCAGGAGGGCGAGCATCAGGCCTGGGGGCTAAGACACAGATGGCCACAGTCTGCCCAGGAGTGCAGGGTCTGCCTCCACCTCCGGCTCCTGCAAACATGGCCTCACGCAGGCTCCGGAGGGAGTCAAAAGAAGACAATGAAGTCTGCTTGCCTTGCTTGGGTGGGAAGTGAACAGCCTCACTCATGCCATGCATTTGTCACTTCACGGTTAGCACAGATTCCTAGAGCTGAGCCCAAGGCATAGGACACACTTACCAAGCTGTCTTCCCCAAAGCCCATTGGCAGAGTGGGCCCTTGGCTGTTAGCGGCTAGCTTCTACCAGGAGATAAGGATGGGCCAGAAGGAGAGCCGAGGGAGCCAGAACTGAAGGCGGTGGGTGCTGGCGTTCGGCACGGTGGCTCAGGTTGGCACCTGAGACACACTTCCCCCCCATGACCCAGCTCCCTGCTCACGTGTGCATGCTGGGAGGCAGTGGGTGATGGCCCAAGTGCCTGGGTCCATTCTGCCCATGTGGGAGACCCATGTGGAGTTCTAGACTTTGGCCTAGCCCAGCCCTGACTGTGGTGAGCTTTTTTGGGGGGGGGGAGTGAACCAGCAGATATCCAATCTGTTACTCTGTCTCTCCAGTAAGGAAATAAATGAATCCATTATGCTATACAAGACATGCACGCCCCCGCGCTGTTGTGGGGCTGGGCTGTCCTGTCTTGAGAACTCAGCGAGCCATGTAGAGAAAGGGAGTGTAGTATTTTAATAATAGTAACTAGCAATTATGGGGTGCTCAGCGCGTTCTTGCCGTGTGTGGACTCCTTTGCTCCTGAGGGTGTTACGATGCCGTCTCTGCACTTGAATCCTGACGCCACAGCCTTGCAGCCAGCGTCGATGGAGGTGGGAACTGGTCCCCCCAAAGTTCCGATCCTGGAAATCCCTGCACCTATGTGTGCCTCAGTTTCCCTGCCCATGCCCATCTTGGAGGGTGGCTGCAAGGTCTGAGAACCACAGCGGGGGCGAGGAGGGTGAGTGAACCCTTCTTCCTGCGTCTCTCCTCTTAGGTGGATGAGATCCTGGGGGACCAGCTGAGCGCCAAGGAGCAGGTCTTTGTGGCCCTGAAGCACTTTGCAGCTGAGCAGCAGGTGGACGACCTGGTGTGGGCTCTCACCCTGGCCTTGCCGCGGGATGCTCGGGGGCCCCTGCTGGACAACCTCAGGTATCCTAGGCAGGGTGGGTCCTCCCGACCCTCATTTGCCCCAGCAAACCCTGCTTCTCAGCCTCAGTCCCAAACGGACTGAATCTGCCTACAGCTCTAGAGCTACACAGTGGGAGGACTCAACCCTGGCAAAAGCAGCTGTTAGCTCTGCTGGGTGCCAAGGCAGGGGCAGGGGTCTCGCAGAGGACCAAATGGGCTGTAAAATCACAGCCTGCCCTGCTCCTTCTGCAAACCCACAGAGACACTAGGACACCTAGGATTCTGTGTGGACCGGAGGTCAGGTGCAGGCAGGGGAGCATGAGAAGGGTGCCATGGGCACCTGCACATGATGTCCCTGCTGTGCTCTGGCAATGCGGACCACCTGCTAAGGACCCCTGCAGAAGCATTCTCGGGCCGAATCCCACCCCAGCCTCCAGTGCTGTTATTAACTCTGAATCACGGAGGCAAACCGAGCTGGGGGGGAGTAGGAGGGCCGTTTCTCAGGACGAGGCACCTGGTTAACTGTGCGCCCTCTGCTCTTTTGCTGAGCTCTGGACTGTCCCTTTAGGTTTAATATAAAAAAAAAAGGAAAAATTCCTGGGAGGGGCTCCTCGCCTGGGGCGACCCCGGAGTCTCCAGATCCCACTTCCGTCCTTTCAGGGAGACCCTCCAAGCCCTCCCTACCTCACCCCGGAGCCTGCGGCCGCTCCCCCATCCGCCGCCTCTCCTTCTCCTGGGCTCAGCCCACCCCCTCCCCTCGCTGCCATTCATTCACCCCGCAGCCTGCCCCTCCCTCTGGGCCTGGCCAATGTCAGGGACGGGCTGGCCTCCCCCCACCCGCCACCCCAGCCCAGCCCCGGAGGCACGGTGTCTCCTCTGCGCTCTGCCGCCGAGCCCCGGAGGCCACCATGAGCTGCTTTGGGTGAGTAAGGGGCTGCCCCCCGACAACCCCTTTGCTGAGAGCAATCCAGAGAGGACGGAGAAAGTTGTTTCCAGAGCCAATTTACCGCGGGAACGAGCGCTCCCTGCGGAGGTGCTGGACCGGAGCCTTCGGCCGCCTCTCGCCGAGGGACTGGGCCAGGGAGGGGGCGCGCAGCGGTCCCCGGGAAGTTGGCACGCGGGTCCCTGCGCCACCTGCCGCCTCGACCAGCCTGCCTAGAGGCCCTGCCCGTGCGCATCGCTCCCCCGGGGGCTTGCTCCTGCCCCTGCCGCGCTCCGCCCGCCTTTCCCGGCGGCCACAGCTGCTGGTCCCTGAGCGAGCGGGTCAGGAAGGGCGGGGGTGGTGCGGGGATGCCCAGCCGCGCCCAGAGGAGGCTGCGGCGGGCAGCTGGCTGAGGGCTGCTGGAGGAGGGGGCGGCGCCTAGCTGGGCCCTAGAAGGAAGGGGGAGCCCCTGGCAGGGGGCGGCTCCCCCAACCCCGCCATTCCATCCACTCCCGCGTCCCAATCCCTGTACTGGCAGGTGGCCAGTCTTCGCTACTGATGGTTCCAGCAATGGAGGTGATGCCCCACTGGGGGTGCAAGGCGCCTTCCCAGAAGACGGAGTAGGATGGATGTGTGTGTGCGTGTGTACGCGCAGGGGCTCTCCAGGCCAAGTTGGCTGTATCTCCAGGACCAAGGGACAGCCTGGGTGGCTAACTTAGCTCCGAGCCGAGCCATCTGGGCAACCTCCTTTGGAGAGGCAGCAGGTTGCACACTGTGGCGCAGAGAACGACTGCTGTCACGTGGTCCATGTCCTTTGGCCAGGAGGGTTGACCATCTCAAGGCCAGGCATCTGGCCAGAGAGAGTGTAGCCTCCCAGCATGGGGACCAAGGAGGGCCCAGGCTCTGACCAGGAGACTTTACACAGGGAAGAAACAAAGTTACAAAGGGGCAGGCTGATTGACCGAAAAGTAGTGAATGAAGCCATGGATGTGTTTGTGACGGAAGGAGGGGAGAGAGAGAGGGCTAGAACCAACCAAGTCAGGGATGTGCAGAAGGACATTGAGCCTGGGAGTCTGCGCATTCCAGAATTCACTTAATATTTAGTAATGCTGTATGTTTGAGCCCCACGAACTTATTTTGAGGCGTCTCGCTTGGCAGTGGTTACCCTGTGGGGTCGTGCAGACTGGGATGGCATGAGTCAGTGTGCCCAGGGTGCAAGCTGGAGGCGGCGGCTTCCTTCCCCATAACACACCTAGGTGCCCAATTTGGGTCTGTCCCCAAAGGGATGGATCCCCGGGCTGATGGAGCTATAAAACGGCTTTGGAATTAGGACAGACAGGCCATTTGGAAAGTGTGACGTGGCCGGGAGGGAGTAGGAGAGTAGGCAGCTTCGTGGCTCACTGGTGCTTCAAGGCATGGGCAGGGGGGAGGAGAAGGAGGACCTGGTGGGGGCACAGGAGGGGGCCCAAGGAAGCAGCTGAGGAGGTGGAAGAAGCTGGCATTTGGAGTGCCATGTCCACTCCGGGCAGCTCAACTGCCCGCAAAGAGAAGCAGTTCATCCTAGGTGCTGTCACCCACATCAATGAGCTTTTTTGTGTGTTTTTGTCCAGCTTCAAGCAGCACGAAGATGCATGGGTTCAGAACTCGGGGGTGGGTGGGAAGGACCCCCTGCCTCCCCTTCACCCTCCTCCACCAGGGGGTCAGGTTCCAGGGCCACTCAGCACTCACAACTGTTGGAGGAGACTCTAAGCTGGAAGTGCCAGGCTGCCTGGCTCTTTGTGGCCCCCACCCTCCCGCCCCAGCTCGGCGAGTTTCCAGAGCACATAGCACTAATGACACTCGGTGCCTAAGGTTTCTGTCCCTGTGGTCTGTCCTGTGCCTCGGATCGTGGTTAGCAGTCATCTCTGGCCTCTGATCCCTCAGTTCTAGGACCTTCTCATTGTCATTTTGTAATGATGAAAAATGTTTCCTGATGGTGCAGAATTACCCCCCCCTCGTTGAAATCTAATGCCCTGGAGAGGTCTCAGGCAGTGCCCTCACCTGGAAGTCCTGCTGTTGCCTGCCCAACCCCGTATTGCCCTGGGTCACCTGGTCACACTGCACCCATGGGAACCTGCTCTGGAGTGGCGTGCCTGGTCTCAAGCTGGAGGCTGCAATCCATGGTGCTTGAGTACCTTCTGCACATATCATGGGCAGGTGTTATAGATGCCAATAGGGCACACTTGGTCCTGGGTTCTGGGCCATGGCGCTTGGCACAAAGCCAGGAGTGGCTGCATCCTGACACAGTGGCTGTGCCCACTGTGGGGACCATCAAACACGAGGTGTGAGAACGAGGTGTGGGGAGGACATGGCATGAGGGGGCACTGGTTCTGGCTTCACACTGCTGCTAGGAAGTGCAGGTCAGCCTGGGAGGCCCCCGTGGAGTGGTGGTAGGGCTCACTGAGACCAGGAGTGAGGGGCTGAGTGAGGTGTGTTGGGGACATCTCGCGCAGAGCCCCAGAGACTGATGGCTAGTGGGGTCCTCTCGGTGTCGTGTCTAGGAAGGCAACAGGTAGAGCGTGGGGCTTCGGGTTTCTGTCCCGACCTGCCCCTTGTTGAGGTGTCTGGCCGGAGCTCTTCCCCAGGAAGCTCTGGGCTGAGGTCCCAGGACCTGCCACTATCTGCTCCCCTTCCAGATTCTGGCCCCCTGAATCTGGGGCAGTCAGGCCTGGGGCAGTGGCCATCCTGCACCGGTTCTCAGCTGGCAGCAAGGTCAAGGCCAGGGGACAGATCCAGGCCCCTTGCTCACCACCGCCCTCTCCTCCCGTTCAGCCATTGCTGGCTCAGGGAGGCTCTCCCCTCCCACGTGGGAGTTCTCCCCACCTAAACACTCCCTTCTCACTTGCACTGGCCTGACTCATCCCTTCTCTGTACCTCACAATCTAGCAGTTGTCGGATCTGGACCTCCCCACCAGCATGCCCCTGCCCCCGAGTGCCCCAATGGCAGGGGTGGGTCCCTTAGCTTCCCACTGCCCCTGTGGTAGTACAGGTTCAGCTGCTGGCCTTGGCATTCAAGCCTCTTCCTGTCTCTGGGTAGAGGGATGCTGAGCCCTGGAGGCTGGGAGCAAAGATCCCCTCCTCCAGAAAGTCTTCCAGGTTGCATCAAAGGCAATCCGTGCTTCCTCTGGCCCCAGCAGAGTGTGTGTGTGTGTGTGTGGTGGGGGATGAACCCTTGGCGTCACTGGAAGGCGAGCCTCCAGCAGAAACCCCTGGAGCAGGGACTCTCTCCTTGCTTCACCCCCAACCCCTAGGTCCCCCACGTGGCGCAAGGGTCCCCCGGCGGGGTGGGGCGGGGCGAGTGGGGCGGGGCCTCCCAAGCGGGGCGGGCACGGGGCTGCGGTCCGGGACTGCTCGGGAGGGGCCGCGCGGGCTCGCCGGGCAGAGGCGCGTGGAGTCGCGGCGCCCTCGTTCCGCTCGCGGGCTCGGCCACCCCCCACCCTTCCGCACCTGCCGCGCCGCTGTCCCCGGCTCCAGATGGGGAAGGACCAGAGCTTCTCTCGGCACTTTCGGTAGCTTCCCCAACAGCGCGCGTCCCCAGGAACCCCAGGACTCTGAGGCCCCTTCTCAGGCCGGCCTGGATGGGTGGGGGGTAGGGCTGGGGCAATGAGGTGCGTACCTGACCTGGGTGGGCACTCTCGGGCCCGGGAGTGAGCGGGGAACTCCCGGGTAGGAATAACCTGGGTGGTGGGAGAGCTCCACTTTGAGGATAGGAAGCTCCGGGCACGACCCTAGGAGTGGAGGCTGAGGGACTAAGATTGAAAAAGTCCTGGGTCCTTCCTCCGCTGTCGAGGGCACGAGGGAGGCTGGGATTGGCTGCTCTGGGTGAAAACCCAGAGTTTGATGGGCAGGGCACCTGTCGGGAGGCAGAGCATCGGGCTCTGCGTCTGACACTTGAGGGCCCGGCCTTCCATCATCACCACTGGTTGATGATCCTGGGTGAGATGGAAAAAGCTGGGCTGGGATGGGGATGCAGGAAAGAGAGAGAGAGAGAAACACAAACCTTAGGGGAGTCCTCAATAGGAACCTGGGGTTGGAGCAGAACTGAGCCAAGCACAAGATAGGTCTGTGGACACAGGAGTCCTGGGCAGCAGTGGGTTCCAGTGGTCCCTGCAGCCGCATTGCATCTGCTTTGGTGTGTTAATCCAGGCAGGGCAGAGCAGCCCCTCCTGCCCCGGGCCAAGCTGCGTCCCCAGGTATCTCAGGAGCTGACAAGGGTGTGTAGCCCTCCCCACAGCCTGGGTTTCCCTCTCCTGCTGCAAGCATCCCCAGCCGGGAGGGGGCCGCCCAGCCTTTCCCCACCTGTGCGGCAATGACTCACCCCGGCTGCCTTCCCCCCACCCTCAAGGGCTGGAGCCACGAGCTGGAATAGCCGCTTGGCCCCTACCCAGGCTGGAACTGCATGTGGTGTCTGCTGCGTTTCCAGAACCCTTGGGCCCTGGCCCAGAGTGTGAGGTGGGCGGTCTCGGGCTCCCTGCCTCCCTCCAGAGCTTGTGGGGAGGAGACGGGGGGGCTGCTGCGTGAAGCCCAGGAGTGCGTGAGGGCTATGTGCAGGTGGACAGATGGAGATGGCAGGCTCCCAAGACCCTGAGTGACCATCTGGGGTATTGGTGTGGAGCCAAGCTGGCTCTTCATTCATGCCCGCGACAGCCTCCTGATGCACGCAAGCCCTGGAGGGCGGCGTCCAGCACCCACCTGCTGGAGGGTCCCTACCCATTCCCTTTACCCCAGGAGACCCATCCACCTGCCTGGCTTCCTTAATCCTGCCGGCTGAGGGCGGGTGTGGGGACTGTGTGGGGAGCTAGAGAGATTGTGTTTCAGCTGGCTATGCAGGCCACTGCCCCCTCCCCACCATGCCTTTGGCACTGACTCCTGGTACAAAGAAGAGAGGAAGGGTCCTTGGGGTGAAGTCTGGCGGCATGGCTGGCCAGCCAACCTTGAAGGACCCTCTTCTCAAACCCCTGGCAGGGCTCCTGGAAGGCTGCAGTCCCCCTCAGCCATGGGGGCCTGAGAATCCTGTGGCTGGACCACTTGCAGACCCCTCCTTCCACCCTTTCCTGAGGTCCCTTCCAGGTGCCAGGCCCTGGCTGGTCATTGTGGTTCACTGCTGATGGACAGGGCCAGTCCTCGGAGAGTGGAGAGCTTGCAGCCTAATCCTGGAGACCCACCCCTTCCACCCTGGGGACCGCACACACCCTCCCTTATCATTTCCAGGGTGACCCTTTTGAGAGCAAGAGCCACGGCTGGCACAGACAACACAGGAGCTGAGTAATCGCAGGAGAGGATTACATTGAATGGAGGCCAGGACTGAGTGGGGGTGGGAGGACGAGTCCGCCTGAGCAGAGAGTGGGGGCTGCTGGGGCAGAAGCTTCAAGGGGTGGCCTGAAGATGGCAGACGCAGGCAGTGCCAGCAGGCGGAGTGGAGGTGTGCCCGGGTCTGGGGAGGGCAGGCCCTGACCCAGCGGTCAGCTGGAATCAAGCATGGGGGAGGTGTGCGAGGAGGGAAGATCAGCGGCCGGGGGGGTTGTCATGAGATGAGGGACTCCGGCGGGGGGAGGGTGGGGGAGGCTGGAAATGCAAGGTAGAGAGCCCCGAGGTTTGACCCGCGCTCAAGGGACGACTGTGCCGTCCTTGCCCCGCAGGATCTTCATCCCGAAGAAGCACCGGGCGCGCTTCGACGAGGTGGTGTCGC
The DNA here is from genome assembly GCF_017591425.1 of Ochotona curzoniae. Taxonomy (NCBI): domain Eukaryota; kingdom Metazoa; phylum Chordata; class Mammalia; order Lagomorpha; family Ochotonidae; genus Ochotona; species Ochotona curzoniae. The sequence goes on from NW_024466464.1 coordinate 190,630, forward strand.
AGGGCCTGCTTGGCAAACTGTGCCGCGCGCGTCGGACGCAGGGCGCGCAGCGGCTGCGCCGGAGCCGCAGCGAGGAGCGGCCCGAGCGCCTCCTGGTGTCCACGCGCGCCAGCGCCGCCCCGCGCCGCCCGGACGAGCCGCCCCCACGCAAGGCAGCCTCACTGCTGGGCGGCCGGGCCGGCCCCGGGGGCGCGCGCAGGTGGGCCCCGCAGGTGGACGCCTCCCGCTTCTTGGCTTGGGGGAGGATGGAGATTTCAGGGTGGTGGTAAAAGAACCGTACGGGCGTCTCCCGGCCCTGTGTCCCCGCTACCTCCTCCAGTCGATCCCCCCCTCCCCGCCCACCCTTCCGCTGGAACAAACCCCTTTTCCATCCTCTGGAACAAACCCCTTTTCCATCCTCTACTGTCTCCCCAGGACCGTCCGCGTCTACAAGGGTAACAAGAGCTTTGGCTTCACGCTGCGTGGCCACGGGCCTGTGTGGATCGAATCTGTCCTGCCTGGTGAGGGATGGGCAAGGTGCCCACGATGCTGTGCAGGCCCCAATAATTATACCCTCTGGGCTACTTCACTCCCACTCCCGCCTGGGTGTCCTCAGGCTCGTAGGCCAACGTCACCCACCTGTCTCAGGGACTCCAGGTTCTGTCTCAAGCTCAGCACCACTGCAAGCCAGGTTCTTCCCTCTAGGAGGGCTGGGGGTACTGCCTTGGCTGTGTACCCCAAACCACAGACCCTGCCCACGATCGGTGCAAGCCAGCTTCAGGACCTGTGCGTGCCGGCTCTGCCCGCCTGCTGTCTGGGCTCCTATCTCCAGCACCTCTGCTTGCTCTTGGAATCCTGGCGTCTCGGAGCCCTCCGGTGCAGCGTTTTTTGTTTTTGCTTTTTTTGTCCCTTTCTGTCCCTCCAGGGAGGGTCAGGGTGGGGAGGGATGTGTGTTCATTTCCACTATGAACAGCCTTGTCGGGACGCTAGACTGGGACTGTCCCTCAGTGCACCCACCCCAGGGGGCTGGCTGTCTTGCGTCATCCCCTTCTCAGCGTGAGGCTCCCTGGAGGCACATCCCCACCTGTGCACCTGTGGGTTTGTAGGCATTCTCCCCATCCCTGGCAGCATGGCCCCAGTGCCTTTGTGTCGCTTTTCTGGCCTCAGCGGTCTTTCTGAGTGAGACATGGCAGGTCCAGATTCTTAACGGCGCCACTAAGCCCTGGACCCAGTGGTGCAGAGAGAAGGTTGGAGTGGCTCACAGGAGTTGGCAGCGGGGTGGGGAGAGGGGAGGCTCTGCCAAGTCCAGGGCCTGGGTGGAGTTCCGGACCCCTGGCCCTGGGACCATTGATCTCCTATGACACCCCCAGGTTCTGGTGTTCCTGCTTCCCCCACTCCCAGGCAGCTGTGATTCAACGAGTTCATCAGGTTCTGTTGGTATTTGGGCCTGATAAGACTGATGATTCAGGAGACCCCCCCCCCCCCCATTAACGCTCAGAGGCCCAGAAAGTTAAGTGTATATAGGAAAGGCTGCCTGGGGCCCTGGTGGTTGGTCAGCCCTGGGGGAAGGGGGGGAGAGGGGCCACCACCCCTCTCGACCTCAGGGTGCCGAATCATCTGGAAACACAGGAAATAGAAACAGGTGCCGGAGGGAGGAGGTGGCATTTTCCCTTGATGGAGGCACTGGGACGGGAGCTGCAGAAGGGGCCCCTCCCTGCCGGCCCTGGCCTGGACCTGTCCCCCCTGCCCCTGCCAAGGGGATCCCTGTGTCCTGAGCCCAGCAGAGCAGGGGCTGTTGCTGATCAGTCTCCGAGAGTGGCATCTGACCGCTGTGTCCTGTCTTCTCACTTCCAGGCAGCCCGGCTGACAATGCCGCCCTCAAGTCCGGGGACCGCATCCTCTTCCTCAACGGGCTGGACATGAGGTCAGGGGTTCCCAAGGACCCCGGTGCAGTGCGCGGTGCTGAGCCATCCCCCTCCTCCCCTGACAAACACCTGCCTGTTAGGACATCCAGATCACATCACATCTCTGGTGCCCAGGCTCTGTCCCTCTGCCTGTGGTCCAGGCTGGAGTCTCATCCCTCCGCCCTACCCAGGACCTCAGTCCCTGCTTCCTCCAGCTGCATGCTGGGGACACAGTGTTCCTGGGTCCTACGAGGTCAGGCGGTGGCCTGGCTAGTCCAGTTTGTGAGGGATTTCAAGCAGGAGAAGCAGAGCCTGGCTAACAGTGGCTTCTGCAGGTGGTCACAGCCAGGACTCACCCTGGCCCGGCCCTTGGGCGGTCTCTGCTCCGCAGGAACTGCTCGCACGACAAGGTGGTATCCATGCTGCAGGGCAGTGGTGCAATGCCCACGCTGGTGGTGGAGGAGGGACCCGTTCCATTTGCCAGTGGTAAGAGTCCTCTCGCCACCCCCGCCCCCGGCCCAGAGAGCCTGCAGGGAGCCCCTAGGAGTGGAATTCCTCAGCTCTGCTTTCCATAGCGGTCTCCTCCTGACCCCGTGGGGCTGGAACCTCAAGGGGGACCCCGCCCAGGGCTTTCCATCCCTTTCCGTCCCCAGCTGCTGGCAGCAGATGGCTTCCCTGTGCAATACTGGGCATTCAGGCTCTCTGCAGGACAGTGGCGGGAATGCCACTCACCTGTGCCTCTCTTCCTCGCCCGTGGTTCCTGGCAGACTCAGATTCGATGGATTCCCCCAACCCCACATCGGCACTCACCTCACTGCAGTGGGTGGCTGAGATCCTGCCGTCCAGCATCCGCGTCCAGGGGAGGACCTTCAGCCAGCAACTGGAGCACCTGCTCACGCCGCCGGAGCGCTACGGCATCTGCCGGGCCCTCGAGAGTTTCTTCCAGCACAGGTGGCCAGGCTAGAGCTGTGGTGGTGGCAATGGGGTAGGGAGACCTGTCCAGGGTGGCCTCTGAGTCCTGCCCACAAGCACCTGCTGGGCTCCTTACTGGAGTTTAGTCCCATCTCCTGGGGGAGGATTCCGCAAGGAAGCACCTGCCAGAGGCTCAGGGATTGGGGACGGTTGGATTGCCCTCCAACAATCCCCACCTCTGACACTCAGCCCCTAAGAAGTGAAGCAGCCAGGGGCCAGTGCCCTTGGCAGGGGTGTGGCTGGGAGGGCTTTCATGACAGCCTTGATTGTGGGCAGTGCCATGGGGGTTGGAGTTTGGGGGCTTCCTCTGTGACCTGAGCCAACAGGTGGCATCTGGAACGCTTCTCACTCCAGGGAACTGTTAGTATGATCTGTGGCAAGCCTCTCACTGCTCTATCCCCTTTTGGTAGTTTTTTAAAAAGATATTTATTTGAAAGACAGAGTGTCAGATGGAAGATCTCTCTGTCTCCCCTCTCTCTGTAAAATCTGCTTTTCAAATACACATACAGAAACCCATTAACGTGACTCTGTAAGTGACTGCTTCGAGGGCTGAGTGACACGGAGAGCAGGACAGAGAGGGAACAATCTTGCATTCATTTGATTTCCTGCCGCAGATGGCTGCAACAGCCAGATCTGGGCTGGGCTGGGCAGAAGCCAGGCCAGAAACTCCGTCCTAGTCTCCCATGTTGGGGACCGAGACCCAAGCCCCTGGGCCATCTTCCACTGGCTTTTAGGTGCATTAGCAGGGCACTGGGCAGCACTGGGGCTTGAATCGACACTCCAGTATGGGGTGTCATCATTGTTAAAGTGCTGGGCCACAATGTCAGTCCTGGGAGATGCAATTTTTTTTTCAAGAGTTATTAATTTTTGTTGGAAAGTGAGACATACAGAGAGAAGGAGAGACAGAAAGGTGTTTTTTATCCAGTGGTTAACTCTCCAAGTAGCCACAACAGTCAGAGCTGAGCTGATCCAAAGTTAGGAGCCTCCCATGTGGGTGCAGGGTGCTAAAGCTTTGGGCCGTCCCCGACTGCTTTTCCAGGCCACAAGCAGGGAGCTGGATGGGAAGGGGAGCAGCCAGGATATAAACCGGCACCCATATGGGATCCTGGGGCATGCAAGACAAGGACTTTAGCCACTGGGCTACTGCGCCAGGCCCTATTTTAATCCCAATTTTACACATCTGGCACAGAGAGGTTAAGTAACCCGGGAGAAGATGTGCTAAGTTGCCAAAAGGCAGAGCCAGAATTTCCATCTGGACAGCCTGTACCCTCAGAGCCCTCCTTCCTGCCCGCCGCTCCTTCCATTAGCCCGGAAGTGGGCTGGGAAGTGTCGCCCTGGTCCACCCCACCCACCGAGCCCTTTGTCCCGCACCCCTTTCTCCCCACCACCCAGAAACATCGACACGCTCATCGTGGAGGTCTACCCCGTGCTGGACACGCCAGCCAAGCAGGTGCTCTGGCAGTTCATCTACCAGCTGCTCACCTACGAGGAGCAGGAGCTGTGCCAGGAGAAGATCGCCTGCTTCCTGGGCTACACGGCCATGACAGGTAGGCTGCCCAGCTCTGTGCCTGGCTGCCAGCTGCCCAGAGGCCCCGCCTGTCCTCACGGGGGAGCCCTGACAGCCAACCTGGGCCCCTCCCAACCAGGGCGGGACACGTGTTCCTCCCCAAAGCTTTGGATGCCCATGGAACTGCCTGGGCTCAGGGCTCTGCTTTGCGTCCTGAGATGTATGTGTCAGGTCACACAGTTGGTGTGACGCACCAGCGCTTGCCACCTGGGTTGTGAGCACACACGGTCAGGTCACACCTGGTGGGTGTCCAGCACGCACGCACACACACACACACACACACGCGCGCGCGCGCGCACCACACCCATCTCGCCTGCATGTCCTGCAGCTGACTCCGAGCCGGAGCTGGAACCGGAGCTGGAGCCCGAGCCGGAACCAGAGCTCCAGCGCCACAGCTCCCTGCGGGCCTCCTCCATGTGCCGCCAGAGCCTTCGGTCCCAGGGCCTGGACACCAGCCGCGGTAGGGCTCCCCACTGCCTCTCCCCACACCTGCCATGGAAAGGCTGGGACGGGTGAGTGGGGTATTACCACCGGGGTTCAGTGCTGCCATCTGCAAGGTGTGTTTGTTGTACTGAGAAATGACAAGAGAAGGGGGATGCCCAGGACCTAATGGGGCCATCCTGGGAGTGCGAAGCCTGTGAGATCCTCGATGAGGAGACCCCCAAGGCAGGCATGACCTCTCCTGAGTCCCTGACCACACCTGATTCCTTGGCAGGCCCTGGGGAATGCCCTGACATGCCACTTCCTCTGGTCCCAGGCGAGCGCCAGGCCGGCGATGGCACGTCCCTCCCCGAGACCCCCAACCCCAAGATGGTGAGTCTTTTCTCCTTGGTGGGGGTGGGAGTGGGCCCACTCTGGGGCCAAGGTGCCCCTGTGGTGGCTGCTTCTGGCTGGAGGAGGCTGGGTCCCAGGCTACCCCCCATGGTGGGGGACACCGGAGCAGCTCGAATCCCTGTGTCCCATCCCCAGATGTCAGCCGTCTATGCCGAGCTCGAGTCTCGACTGAACAGCAGCTTCAAAGGGAAGATGGGGTCCATGTCCAAGTCCAGGGCCTCCCCACCGGGCCCCAGCCCAGCTGATGCCACAGGTAGGGGCTCAGCAGTCCAGGGCCTGAGGGGGCATGATCCCTCTGCCTGGCTGCCCCTGCTGTCCCCATAGCTGGGGGAAACATCCTTGGAGTACCCGTGTCTGTTCTGTGGGCATGAGATTGCTAGGGGGAACCTGGCCCCTACCTAGGCCTGCATGTTTGGGTTGCGACCATATAGAAGTCAGGGTGGTTCCAGCTCTTCCCGTGTCACGTGCTGTCCCCCCTACCATGGAGGTCCCCAAGGTACCCACGTAGCTCTTGGATGAATGATGATGCTGGGCTGGGCAGGGGCTGTCGGCAGGCAGAAGCCCTGGGTGCCCAAGGCATGCTGGACACGACCTGCTCTGGAGCCTGGAGAAGGCCCTTTGGTCCCTTGGATTATATTCAGTGGGGTTGAGCTGTGACTTGAGGTCTGGCCTGTCCTGGCACTAAATGGGGGGGTGCTCTGACCTTGGACCCACCCTTGGGCAGCTTGGAGGCAGATCACCCAGAGAGGGCAAAAGCAAGTGTCCAGGGTTACAGCTCTGACCTGCCCCGATCCCCCTGCAGCCTGTACCTTGTGTAACCCAGGCATAGGCTGATCAGGGGTCCTTACACCACATCACCACTCCCCTGCCAGGACCCAGGACCCTGTCCAACGTCTCCTGGCCCAGCGAGCGGCTGCTGCCTTCTCACTGCTACTACCCACTCTGCTCTGGGGACCTGGCCTCCCCCAGCAGCTCCGAGTCCCACCCCTATGCCAGCCTGGACAGCAGCAGGGCGCCCTCCCCACAGCCGGGCCCTGGGCCCAGCCACCCGGACAGCCCCCCTAGCCCAGATTCCGCCCGCCCACCCAGCCGCCGGAAGCTCTTCACCTTCTCCCGCCCGGTGCGAAGCCGGGACACGGACCGCTTCCTGGATGCGCTGAGCGAGCAGCTGGGCCCCCGAGCGGCCCTGGTAGATGATTTCCTGACACCCGAGAATGACTACGAGGAGGTGGGTGTGCGCAGGGGTGGGTGTGCAGCTGCCCCTTGGCCCCAGGCTAACCCATTTACCCTGTTTCACTAGCCCATCCCCATCTTTGTTCCTTTACCCAGATTATCCCACCGTGTGCTGAGGTTACCCCCTACACCTGGTCTGAGGTTAGCCCATTCCTTACCCCCGAACAATCCCATGCCCCCTCCAGTCACCCCCATGTTTCGCACATGGTGCAGCTGCTGCAGTCCGTCTGGGCCCAGCCCGCCCCCTCTTCTCAGCTGCTCCTCGCCCCCATCCCCTCCCCACCAGATGAGCTTCCACGACGACCAAGGCAGTTTCGCCACCAACGAGCGGAGCAGCGCCAGCGACTGTGTGAGCAGCAGCGAGGAGGGCAGCTCCCTGACGTATTCCTCCATCTCTGACCACATCCCCCCACCCCCGCTCAGCCCCCCGCCCCCGCCCCCACTGCCTTTCCACGACCCCAAGCCCAGCTCCCGCTCCTCCGATGGCCCCCGGGGTCCCAGTCAGGGGCTGAGCAAGCCCCTCCCTCAACTCAGCCACCCAGTCCCGCCCCCACCCCCACCACCCCTGCCTCCACCGGTGCCCTGTGCACCCCCCATGCTCTCCCGGGGTCTGGGGCACCGGCGCAGTGAGACCAGCCACATGAGCGTCAAGCGCTTGCGGTGGGAGCAGGTGGAGAACTCGGAAGGCACCATCTGGGGCCAGGTAGGCGAGCTGGGGCCTGCTGCGGGAGAGTGGCCTGGGGCAGCAACTCTGTCTGTGCCCTGACCTCTTGATGTTGGCCCAGATGTTCCCTGGCCCAGCCCAAGGACACACCCTCAGTGGGCCGTGCAGGGCCAGTCTGTGCCCTCAAGCCGGAGGGGATGCCTGGAAATGCTGTGTCCCCTACAGCTGAGTACTGGTTCTGGGCTCCGCCCTTCCACTTCAGTGTGTCGCCACCCAAAGCTGTCCATGAACACTGCTGGCCGTGGGGAGCTCACTGCCTGGCAAGGCCTTCCCTTCCAGACCCACCAAATCCACAGGACCGACGAGGCTCATCCAGCCCTATTGTTACATTATGCTCCTAGATCCCTCAGCCCCTTGCAAGAGCAGGCCCCGAGTAGGCCCCTCCCCGCCGGCCCCAGCCAGTGGGGTTAGACAGGTGCAGAGGAGGGCACGGGCTCACTCCTTCCTTCCACCTGGAGTCCACACTGCAGCCTGGGGGCCCTCTGGCACCTGGGGCTGTCCCACCCTCACCCTGGACTCACCTGTGCCGTGACCCGCAACCCCCCCGTCTTTATTTTCTTCACCAAGAAATGGAGTACAGCTTACCCCATGATCGGGATTCAGGCCTTGGCCTCTTCCAGGGCCCCGTGGGAGGTCTGCCTCAGGGACCCTCCCACCAGGGTGGCCCTGGACTGGAGAGGGTGGGGGTTGGAGAGGGTCCACACAGCCTTGCTTGTTCCTTGGGGCCTGAGGAATCCGCCCTTTCTTGAAGCTCGGGGAGGACTCCGACTATGACAAGCTGAGTGACATGGTGAAGTACCTCGACCTGGAGCTGCACTTCGGCACACAGAAGCCTGCTAGTGAGTGTCCTGAGGGCCGTGGGGGACAGCAGACCCGGCGCCATCCAAGGTGCCTTGCGCCACTCTCGGGCTGGGCTTCTCCCGTCCCCAGATGGGGAGATTGTAAGAACGGCTGGCATCGCTGGCATGCAGACCAAGCGCCAGGCACTGTTAATTAACTCCGTGGTCACCTCTGCTTCCTAAGCACAGAGAGGCTGGGCAGAGTGGATGGGAAGTGCACAAGCCTGGCTCTGCTGACCCATCCCTGGCCGTTGGGTAGGACTCCAAGCAAGGCAGGCTCTCTGTGTGTGGCAGGTGGAACCGGTGTGACCCAGAAAGACCTCTGCACTCAGGGGTCCGCTAGGAGGTGGAGAGGTGGTTGGTTCTCTTCCCCCGCCAGCTCAGTCCCATTGGCCCAGAACAAGAGAGAGGGCGTGACTGTGGGGCTTGGACGCCCACCACCCATGCCATGTGTTCCACTGCACCTGAGTGCGCAAGTGGCAGGGCGAGTGTCGGCTCAGAGCCAACATCTGAGGGCATGATGCGTGGGTGATGGTGGTGGTCTTGAGACCTGCACCCTCCCCTCCTCCTTCTTACACCATCCAGAACCGGTGCCGGGCCCAGAACCCTTCAGGAAGAAGGAGGTGGTGGAGATCCTGTCCCACAAGAAGGCCTACAACACTTGTAAGTGCCGGGGTCCGAGGGGCAAGCAGTATCACTCATTGCCACCTATCACCTGGCTGGACCCCCACCACCAGCCTGATCCCGCTTGGGCACAGGTGCCAGCCTTGACTGCAGCTTGGGCTGCACCTTCCCTCTTCATCCGAGTTCAGGGTCTCCCCAGATCCCCGTCCTCCCGCCGGGCCCCCGCCTCTGCCCCCCCGACCCCCGCCCGCCTCGCCCCCCCGCCCCCCTCGCCCCCCGCCCCTCCCCCGCCTCCGCCCCCCCGCCCCTCCGCCCCCCCGCCCCTCCGCCCCCCTCGCCCCCCTCGCCCCTCCCCCGCCTCCGTCCCCCGCCCCCCCGCCCCCCGCCCCCTCGCCCCCTCCCCCCCCCCCGCCTCCGCCCCCCCGCCCCCCTCGCCCCCTCCCCCGCCTCCGCCCCCCGCCCCCCTCGCCCCCCTCGCCCCCCGCCCCCCTCGCCCCCCGCCCCCCCGCCCCCCTCGCCCCCCTCGCCCCCTCCCCCGCCTCTGCCCCCCCGCCCCCCTCGCCCCCTCCCCCGCCTCCGCCTCACCCCGCGGCCCCGTCCACAGCCATCCTCCTGGCGCACCTGAAGCTGAGCCCAGCGGAGCTGCGGCAGGTGCTCACCAGCATGGAGCCCCGGCGCCTGGAGCCCGCGCACCTGGCTCAGCTGCTACTCTTCGCACCCGACGCCGACGAGGAGCAGCGCTACCAGGCCTTCCGCGAGGCGCCCGGACGCCTCAGCGAGCCCGACCAGTTCGTCCTGCAGGTTCTGTGCCCCACCCTTGGGGCTGCCCACCTGGGTCCCCAGCTTAGCCCACCTGGATCTGGGGTGGAGGGGTAGAGGACGGCCTGGAGGAGCTGTGTGGGCCCACACTGCCAGGCCGGCATGCTGAGGCCCTGGCCTCCCCCCCCCCCCCCCCCCACGTAGATGCTCTCGGTGCCCGAGTACAAGACTCGTCTGCGCAGCCTCCACTTCCAGGCCACGCTGCAGGAAAAGACCGAGGAGATACGAGGGAGCCTCGAGTGCCTGCGCCAGGCCTCCGTGGAGCTCAAGAACAGCCGGAAGCTGGCCAAAATCCTGGAGGTCAGAGGCACAGCCTAACCCCAGGGGTCAGGAGGTCGCCAGCTGTGTGTGTGTGTGTGTAGGGAGGGAGAACCTTGCACAAACCCACCCACCTCCCTTCCTCTCCCCAGTTTGTGCTGGCCATGGGCAACTATCTCAATGATGGCCAGCCCAGAACCAACAAGACTACAGGCTTCAAGATCAACTTCCTGACGGAGGTGAGTGGTCTGCCAAACCAGGCCAGGTGTAATTGCAGCAAGGGCTTGAGGTGGGGATGGGCAGGGGCAAGTACTGGGAATGGCAAAAAGTAGGAACGGATGCCGTGGTCCCTGGGAGAGGCCAGGGCTGGGGAGTTGTCTGCTGGGACCCAGGAGGAGGAATGTGTGATGATGGGTTGGGGGCTGTCATTTGCAGCTGAACTCCACCAAGACCGTGGACGGCAAATCCACCTTCCTGCATATCCTTGCCAAATCGCTGAGCCAGCATTTTCCAGAGCTCCTGGGCTTTGCTCAGGACCTGCCGACCGTGCCCCTGGCTGCCAAAGGTAAGCTGGCTGCAGGGAGCGGGGGGCCCAAGGGTGTCCTAATGGCCCCTGAGGCTCCTCTGCCCTTCTCGGCAGTGAACCAGCGGGCCCTGACCAGTGACCTGGCTGACCTGCATGGCACCGTCCGTGAGATCCAGGATGCCTGCCACACCATGTCCCCCTCCAGCGAGGACAAGTTTGCCGTCGTCATGGCTGTATCCGCTAGAGCTCCTTGCCCAGCACCAGGCTGGGCCTGGTGGAAGGGGGATATCCTCCTCCCCCCCACTTACCCAGAGTCGCTTTGAATCCTCCACATAGGAATGAGTCAGACCCGGATTCCTTCGAGTGCTCCAAAGCCATTGTCTTGTTCCTCTCCACCCTTATGGGCAGCGGGGCCCAGAGTGAAGTGCCATGGCACAAGGAGGGACAGTCGAGGGAGGGGGCATCTCCTGGAGGGAGGGGGCATCTCTTGGAGGCAGGGGGTGAGGGTGGGGATGAGCCTTGCAGTGCAGGACCCAGGCAGCACAGAGCGGGCGGTGCCTCTGTCTGCCCCTTGCGTGCAGACCCCAGTGCTCCTTGGTAAGGAAACAGGATTTTCCCTGCTGGCGTGGACACTGGACCAGGTGCTGGCCCCAACCGAGGCCTGCACAGCCTGTCATGTGTCCATGGCCCCAGAGCAGGGTGGAGGTGAGTGGACCTGAGGAAGATTGCCAGCTGGTGCCATGCCGGGCATCTCTGAGCCTGTGACACGTGCGCGACTCCTCTCACCTCTGCCTCCTTCTGCCATGTCCCATCCAAGCTGGAGTGCGGCTGTGAAAGCAGCTGGGGGCCTGTCTGCTGTGTTCTCACATCCCTCGGTGCAGAGGGGCTGGGCAGGGGGACCGCTGGTGTTATCTCACAGACCCTCCTTTATCAGGAGTGAAAGGAGATGCTGAGAACCCTAACCCTGGCTTGGGACTGGGGCTAAGGGATCACGCCACATCGGGTTGGGGGCTGCTGTGCCGTTAACTGATGGCAGGACAGCTGAAGCCAAACCCTGGCCCTGTGGGATGTGGGCTGCCTGAGAAACTGCTCCGTTTCAGTTTCTTTCCTGTAAGGTGGGGATGCTCTGCCTCCTATCGGTGTCAGGACGTTAAATAGGAGCTGTGTGCAGTGAGCTCGGGACCCTCACTTGGCACAGCCTAAGTGCTGGGAACGTTACACTGGCCCAGCCGTGGGTCTTTGGACGTAGAGTAAGCTGGGTGTCCCTAAGGCCTGGCGGTGCAAAGGGGACTACTTTGCATTTAGGGGACAGCCCTGAACTTGGGAACAGAGACTGACCAACACTCTAAGAAAATAAATGTGCAGCCTGGTGGAGAGGGAGGAGGCTGTGTCTCAGAGAAAACTGCCCCAGGAGGCAGGCCAGGCCAGGCTCCTGGTCGAGCTTTGTGGGCAGTGCGCAGGCTGGGCACGGGGAAGCGCAAGGGCAGGTCTCGGGCAGGAGCCTGCAGCACCCTGCACCCTGGCTGTTTCCTTGACTGAGACTGCACCAAGTCCTTCCTGGAGACGGCGCAGCCGGTACTCCGGGCGCTGGACGGGCTGCAGCGGGAGGCCATGGAGGAGCTGACCAAGGCGCTGGCCTTCTTTGGGGAGGACTCCAAGGCCACCACCTCCGAGGCTTTCTTCGGCATTTTTGCGGAGTTCATGAGCAAGTTTGAGGTGAGCCACAGCGGACTAATGGACACCCTGGACAGAGGTCAAGGCCACAGGTCATGTGACGGGGTCTTTGTGTGAAGCTGGGTTGGGAAGGGTCCCCCAGTGGGTGGTGACACGTGCCACCTCTCCCCAGGGTGGACAGACTTGGATGGAGGGGTGTAAAGGCTCCGAGGTGCACTGACTATGACCTCTTCTGTGTCGCCCCATCCCCAGCGAGCACTCAGTGACCTGCAGGCTGGAGAAGGGCCCCGCAGCTCCGGGATGGTCTCACCTCTGGCCTGGTGATGGCCCCATGTGCCTTGCAGCCTGAGTGTGGAAATGAACGTACAGCGAGGTCAAACCCAAGCTGGCCATCCAGACTGAGAGGTCCCAGCCTCAGCTTGTGGCCTGACCGCTGGAGGGTTGGACCTGGGTACAGGGCCCACCCACTGCCCACGACTCCAGCTACCTCAGCTGCCAGGCTTGGCCAGCCGGGACCTCCTCTGGCTTGCCCCAGGCCCTCCCAGGGTGAAGTGCAGACTCCCTGGGGAGCAGAGGCCCCAACAGCCCTGCCTGGCTTGTTCCCCACTGCCCACCTCTCCTGGCTCTCTGGGGACTTGAGGTCTTGAATGCAGCAGACAAACTCAGATGCAGTCCAGAGGCAGCCACATCCGGTTGGAGAAGCCACCATGGCCAAGGGCGGGGGGTGCAGGGAGATGCCGCCTTTCCTTCCTGCAGGTCATGTGGGCAGGGCAGGTCTGGGCGCAGATGGCACAGTCTGGGACACACGTGGGCTTCTGCCGCATGCTTGTCTGGGTGTCAGCGAGGGGTTACCTGGACACAGGAACAGCTGTGCAGAGGGGGAGGGTGTGGTTGCTTTCATGCCTCTGTCAGTAGATTCCCACATCAGGTGGCTTCCTTCCATTGGGATGTTGCCCCTTAACTTTGTGCCCAGAGAAGTCCCAAGTGCTTTTCAACCTATGTCTCGAATCCTGTCCCTCCTGCTACAATCAAGTGACCAACAGGAACCCAGGCAGGCTTGGGAATCTGTTCAGTACTTCCTGGTCTCTCTCTCTTCCCTGCTCGGTGTAGAAGTATCTGAAGGAGGTCTGGCCTGCAGGATGCATTGCTCCCATAGTTCCTCCTGCTGTGTCTGGAAAGCACATCAAAGATCACTTGGAATCCCCGGATGAGGGCCTAAGACCTATAGACATGATCAGCTTTGGCGGGTGTGACCCCCGGGCCCAGCAAGCACATGGGACATATTCCTGCAAGTTAAAAACGCACCTCCCCACGGGGCGGGGTGGGGGACCAGTGCCACTCCCACCAGGAGCAGTTCGTCAAGACAAGCTCTCTCTGGCTGGGTTTCCTCCATCCTGTGGCTTGCCATGTGAGAAACTATCCCCCAGAACCCAATGGCTGCCGGAAGTTTATAGACCACCTGGACAGTTCCGGTTTGAGCTGGACTTGGACAGCCCACTCAAGCACAAGGCATCCTTGCTCCCCTGCAGAGGCACTCTCCCTCTCTCTCCCACCCTGCGGTATTAGCTGGGAAAGCCAGAGTAGCTTCTCATGGGCTCTCCTCCTGTGCCCACGTAGCCTGGTTGTTCCCATGATAATGGCCAGTACCCAGAAGAACAAAGCTGTTCTCCCCTGGGGGCTGAAATTCTGAACTGTGCGCCATCCTTCCCAGCATGTCCTGTTACCAGAGCAAGTGACAGGGCCTGATTGTCATGGAAGGGAAACCAGCTGGATTTACCCTAAAAAAAAAAATATATATAGATATATATATATATGTTTATTTGGAAAGCAGAGTGACAGAGGGAGACAGATCTTGCACCTGCTGGTTCACTCCCCTAAACGGCCGCAGTGGCCAGAACTGGACCAGGATAAATCTAGGAACCTGAACCTCCCTCCAGGGTTTCCACATGGCTGACAGGAGGCCAAACACTTGGGCCATCTTCTGCCGCTTCCCCTGGCACACTAGCAGGGAGTTGGGTCAGAAGTGGGACGACGGGGACAAACAGGGTGCTAATGTTGCACAAGGGGGCTTACTGTGCTGCACCACCACGCTGGCCTCAAGGCCCCGTCAAGGACAGCAGCGGAACGAGGGCGATTTTTGCCATGTCCCCTTGGCTAGACATACTAGCATGTATCCTAACACACTTAACATCACCAGTGACTGGTTCTGCTTGAGTCTGGCTTGTGTCCCCACCATGTATCCCACAGGTGACATGCTTCTTTTACCTGTCACCATGACTTACCTGACACACGGCTGTCATTTGTGCCTGCCTAGCAACCAGGCTCACCCCTGTGCTTGGGGAAGGTCCTGGTTTTCCCTCCTCTGGGGAATTATCCTGCTCCCGTCCCCAGGCCCGGGAGCTGTGCTCGTTGGGTCAGGAGGGCCTCTAACTCCGCCTGGGTGGTTCAGAGTCAAACCAAGCCTCGCACGGGGCAGTTGGAGAAAGGAGCCCCCGCTTTCTGCCAGGCAGTCCCAGGCAGGGTCTCCCCCCCAGGCCCCCGGAGAAGCCGCCAATAGCCCGGAGAAGACAGGGTTAACGCTCACATCTCTGGAAACAGACATTAGGACTTGTCAGTTTCTTTTTAGATTTTTTTTATTATTATTATTTAAAAGGCAGAGAGAAGCAGAGACAGAGAGGTTGGCCATCCGTTGGTTCGCTCTCCAGATAGCCACAATGACCTGGGATTGGGCCAGGCTCAACCTAGAAGCCAGCAGAGTCTCCCACGTGGGGTGACAGCGTCCCAAGCACTTGGGCCGTCCTCCACTGCCTTCCCAGGCCGTTAGCAAGAGCTACAAGAGAAGTGGAGTAGCCGTGACACGAACCCTCATTCACAAGGGAAGCGGGCACTGCAGGCTTAGGGTGCGATGACCTGTCGCAGGCCCTGGCCCATGTCAGCGTCTGAGCCGACAGATCTCCTTTTTGAGTAACTTTATTCTCCATTTCTTGGCCTAGTCTGGTCGGAATGGACCTCTGGCTCTTGTCGCCTGAGAACCGCCGCTTGTAGACACTCGGTCTTTTTCACACAGGCTCCGTGAGCTCACTTCAGGCGTAAGCATATCCACTCACCTGCTGACTGCTTTGTGCTGGCTGTGGTGCTGTCGGCAGCAAACATCTCGGGACAGCCCCTCTGGGGTTCCTGTGTTGTACCCCAGTACAGGTGCGGAGTCCTAAACAGGAATCAGTGGGTGCCCCATGTCCCCAGTTCCTCAGCATGAGATGAACGGGAGGCAGGCGCACGTACCGGGAGATGACTCATCTCCCAACGCTGCTAACGAAACCCCATAACCTCGTCCCGTGGCCCCTTTCCAAACAACATCAGTTCGTGTTCACCATGAGGTGCCCTGAGAGTTTTACACATCATTCCCACCCCCATCCCGCCCCCCCCCCCCCAGCTAGTTTTGTTACTTCCCTTTTTACAAATAAAAGTTGGAAACTTAGAAAAGTTTTGTGGCTTGAAGTTTAAACCTTGGGTCTGTGGAAACCCAAAGCCCGTTCCGGAGTAGCAACACCTTCTGTGTCTTGCTTCATGTAATGACTTTGGGGCTGCCCTCTCCTCGCTTTATTTGCGAGACAGAGACAATGGGAGACGGCTCTTTACTGCTGGGTCATGTCCCCAGATTCTGGCTGTGGCTAAAGCCAGGAACAAGGCCCTCAATCTGGGCTTCCTCTGTGGGTGTCGGGGACCCAGGTCATTGAGCCGTCATCAGCAGTGCTTCCCAGGGCTTGGGTTAGCAGAGCCAGGAGCTGGAAGCTGCTCTCACTCATGCGCAGGTCCTCCCCGCCAGCGGGCTCACCGGGAGCCTCAATACTCACCTCCCTTTTTCCTATATCTACCTTCTAAGGCCATGGCTGCCACTCAGCTCCTGCTGGGGCTTGCTGTAGGGAGACACCACCCTGACCGGATAGCTCTAAGGGCAGACCTTTATTTTCCCCTGGCTGCAAAGGCTAGGTCTGGTTTCTCCCGAGGGCACACTTTTACTCTCACCCCTTGGGGTGGGTCTTTCCTTGCACCTGTGTGTCTGGAGTCTTTGGGTCCTGTTGGACGAGGGCTTAGCCACAGGGCCTCAGTGCGCCTGCATTGTCCCGTGCACAATTGGTGCGCCTGTGTTCTTCGGTGCCACTGTGTGAGTTTAGTGCACAGTGAGATCGGTAACACTCCCCCGCTTGCAGGGCCTGAAACGCTTCCATCAGGAAACCCCCTACCCTCATACACACACACCTGCAGGATTCTGTGCTGCTGCCCCAGCCCCGCCCTCGCTCAGCACTCCTCCCATTCGGAGCTAATCCCGCACCTGGGTTAGACACCTGCCTGCCTGTCCAGGGGCGAGTGACCGTGACTCTCCTCCAGCTCGTTGCTTCTCCTGTGTACTCTGCCCTGTCTCCGGCAGCTGCAGAGCCTGGCTGTCAGTGCCCCACATGTGCCACCTCTGCCACCCTGCGGCCCATACACAGCCTGCCGTTGCCCTGCACCTGCTGTGGCACTGAGAGGAAGTCCCGGCGGAGCTTGTTTGTCCTTATCTCGCTTGACCTTTTTGCAGCACTGAGCACTGTTTATCCTCCCTTGGCAAATTTATGCATGCCCAGGGTTCAGGCTCTGATAACCCTGCCTCTAGCCCGATTCCCAGGCCTGGCTGCTGGCTGCTTCTGCATACCCCGAGCGCTCAATAATTGCCCATTAAATCACATTGGATAGCATCCAACTAGCGGGCTACCATGTTGCTCAAGAACATGCCTTGGGGTGGGCGTAGGGGTTCGCGTTGGGCTTAAACGCCCACATCGTCTCCAAGGCCTGCTTCAAGTTCTGGATCCATTCTCCATTCCAACTTCTTGCTAGTGTGCGGCCCGGGAGGCAGCAGGCAATGGCTCAAGTGTTTGGGTCTCTGCTCGCGGCTTTAGCTCGGCTGCAGCCGTTGTGGCCACTTGGGGAGTGAATCATCAGGTGGAAGAGCTTTTCCTCTGTCTCTCCTCCTCTCTGTATATACGCACTTTCAATAAAAATAAATCAACAGATCTTAAAAAAAGTAGCCTAGTGGCTGGGATCCCATATGGGTGTCAGTTCATGTTCTGGCTGCTCTGCTTCCCATCCAGCTCCCTGCTTGTGACCTGGGAAAGCAGTGGAGGACAGGCCAAAGCCTTGGGACACTGCAACTGCATGGGAGACCCAGAAGAGGCTCCTGGCTCCTGGCTTCGGATCAGCTCAGAGCTGACTGTTGTTGGGGAGCAAACCAGTGGATGGAAGATCTGTCTTTCCTCACTGTATATCTGCCTTTCTGGAAAAAAAATTAATTAATTTAAAAAAACACGATTCTATCAGGAATCTTTTTTTTATTTTAAATATTTTATTTATTTATTGGAAAGTCAGATATACAGAGAGGAAGAGAGACAGAGAGGAAGATCTTCCATCCAAGCATTCACTCACCAAGTGAGAGCAACGGCCGATGCTATGTCGATCTGAAGCCAGGAGCCAGGAGCCTCTTCCGGGTCTCCCACACGGGCGCAGGGTCCCAAGGCGTTGGGCCATCCTTGACTGCTTTCCCAGGCCACAGGCAGGGAGCTGGGTGGGAAGTGGAGCAGCCAGGATTAGAACCTGCACCCATATAGGATCCTGGTGTGTTCAAGGTGAGGACTTTAGCCACTAGGCCACGCCTCCGGGCCCCCCCCCCTTTTTTTTTTAAAGATTTTATTTATTTATTGCAAAGTCAGAGATACAGAGAGGAGAGGAATCTTGTTTTTAATGGCAAGTAGATTTGTAGCAAATAACGGTTGGCCATCAGAGTTGCAGGCAGCGTTACCTTCTGCCAGCACCTGCAGGTCCTTCCCAGGCGAGGCTGTCCCTGCTGAAGCAACAGTTGTAGCACATTTTAGGCTTTCTAATTAATTACTTAATTAATATTTATTTATTTAAAAAATGTCCCCAGCTTGGCATGCTGGCTTAGCCGCTAAAGTCCTCACCCTGAATGCACTGGGATCCCATATGGGCGCTGGTTCTAATCCTGGCAGCTCCACTTCCCATCCAGCTCCCTGCTTGTGGCCTAGGAAAGCAGTCGAGGATGACCCAAAGCCTTGGGACCCTGCACCTGCATGGGAGACCTGGAGGAAGTTCCTTGCTTGGGATCGGCACAGCACCAGTCATTGCAGTCACTTGGGGAGTGAATCCTTGGATGGAAAGTCTCTCTGTCTCTCCTCTCTCTATTATCTGACTTTGCAATAAAAATAAATATGTCTTTTTAAAAAATATTTCCTGGGGCCCGGCGCGGTGGCGCAGTGGTTGGGGTCCTCGCCTTGCACGCCCAGGATCCCATATGGGCGCCAGTTCTAATCCCGGCAGCCCCGCTTCCCTTCCAGCTCCCTGCCTGTGGCCTGGGAAAGCAGTCGAGGACGGCCCAAGGCTTTGGGACCCTGCACCCGTGTGGGAGACCCGGAAGAGGCTCCTGGCTTCAGATCGGCATAGCCTCGGCCGTTGCGCTCACTTGGGGAGTGAATCATCGGATGGAAGATCTTCCTGTCTGTCTCTCCTCTCTGTATATCCACCTTTCCAATAAAAAAAATAATAATAAAAATAAATCTAAAAAAAAAATATTTCCTGAGAAACAGCCTGGCATGCTAGCCTAGTGGCACGGTAGCCTGCATTCTTGCCTTGCATCCATGTGGGCACCAGTTTGTGTCCTAGCTTCTCTGCTTCCTCCGGTTCCCTGCTTGTGATCTCGGAAAGCAGTAGAGGAGGCCCCGTGGGACCCTGCACCTGCGTGAGACACATGGAAGAAGCTCCTGGCTGCTGGCTTCGGAGCAGCTGAGCTTCGGCCATTGATGCAATTTGGGGAATGAATCAGCAGATGGAAAATCTTTATCTCTGTCTCTCCTTTTTCTGTATATCTACCTTTCCAAGGAAAAAAAATTAAATAAAATCTTAAAACAATAAAGAAAAATGTCCTGAGAAAACAGCTCCGAGGTGGCATTTATTTTCTTTCTTTGTTTTTTTTTTTAATTAAAGATTTTCTTTCTTTAAAATTTTTATTGGAAAGTCAGATATACAGAGAGGAGGAGAGACAGAGAGGAAGATTTTCCGTCGAGCGCAACAGCCGATGCTATGCCGATCCGGAGCCAGGATCCAGGAACCTCTTCCAGGTATCCCACATGGGTGCAGAGTCCCAAGGCTTTGGGCCATCCTCTGCTGCTTTCCCAGGCCACAAGCAGGGAGCTGGATGGGAAGTGGAGCTGCCGGGATTAGAACCGGCGCCCATATGGGATCCCGGTCTGTTCAAGGCGAAGACTTTAGCCGCTAGGCCACGCTGCCAGGCCCTATTTTATTTTTTTTAAAGATTTATTTATTTTTTTATTACAAAGTTAGATGTACAAAGAGGAGGAGAGACAGAGAGGAAGATCTTCCATCCGATGATTCACTACCCAAGTGGGCGCAATGGCCGGTGCTGTGCTGATCTGAAGCCAGGAACCGGGAACCTCTTCCGGGTCTCCCACACGGGCACAGGGTCCCAGGGCTTTGGGGTGTCCTCAACTGCTTTCCCAGGCCACAAGCAGGGAGCTGGAAGGGAAGTGGAGCAGCCGGGATTAGAACTGGCGCCCATATAGGATCCTGGCGCGTTCAAGGTGAGGACCCCAGCCGCTAGGCCACGCTGCTGGGGCCCCTGGACTGGCATTTAAAGCAAATATTTGTGTCACCTGTCATCTTCAGGGGACACCCCAGCTGCCAAGACGTGTGGGGACTGTGTAGGGCTGGCTGCTGGTTCTGGTTTCTGGGTGGAAAGATTCTTTCATCTGAGCAGTCACCTAGGACCAACAGGTGCTTTGGTCACAGGAAGACAAGGCCTACGCAGTGAGCCAGCACCAACTGTGGTCACCCTGAAACTAACTAAAATCACAGACAGAGGGGCTACAGGTCTGTTAATTGTGCAAAGTGACTACAGCTTTTTTTTTTTTTTTAAGATTTATTATTGTTTATTGGAAAGGTAGATTTACAGTAGAAAGGTCTTCTGTCTGTGGCTTCACTCCCCAAGTGGCTGGAGACGAGCTGGTCCAAAGCTAGGAGCCAGGAGCTTCTTCTCTGGGTCTCCCACACGGGTGCAGGGTCCCAAGGCCTTGGGCTGTCCTTACTGCTTTCCCAGGCCACAAACGGAGCTGGATGGGAAGTGGAGCAGCCACATGGGATCCCGGTGGGTGCAAGGCAAGAATTTAGCCACTAGGTTATCATGCCAGACCCAGAGTGACAACATTTGAGCTTGAAAGTTTCCTGGAAAGTTACGAAAATATATACCTAAGAAGTTTTATTTATTTGAAAGGCAGAATTACACAGAGAGAGGGAGAGACAGAGAGATCTTCTACCTGCTGGTTCACGCTCCAAATGGAAAAAACAGCTGGGAATAGGCCATGCTACAACCAGAAGCCTGGAATTCCGTCTGCTTCTCCCAGGAGAGTGACAAGAGCGCAAGTATTTGGGCTTCTTTGTTGTTTTCCAGGCACATTAGCAAGGAGATGGATCCGAAGCAGAGTAGCCGGGATTCGAACCTTCACTATGATATGCATGCTGGCAGCATTGCAAGCTTTGCCTTAACCCACTGTGCCACCACACTGGCCTCATTAGTACATTTTTTGTTTGTTTTTAGTTGGAAAATTCCTGTTGTGAGAGTCTGTTGGTAATCTCCATGGAAAGAAAATGATGTATTGTTTCGAACAGCAGAGTGATAGAACTGCACCAATTCACGGTGATGCTGGGAGACAGGAAGACATCCAGACCAGACACCTGCCCATCTCTGTTTTGACATCTGAAAGTGGCTTTGCATTTCATCACCCACGCTCTTGCAGGATAGTTTCACAGGACTGACAGTTACTTGTCACCCTTGGGAAGCTATTGCTCCCTTCTGTGTTTGCACTTGTCGACTGTCAGTCCAGGCAGGGTTGTGCTGTGAAATGTGGTAGTCCGCATTCCAGAGGTTTCTGGGACCTGGGAGGGCAGCATGCAGCCAAGGGGCTGGCTGGGCGGGCGGCTTTCAGGGACCTGGGAGGGCAGCTGGCTGGGCGGGTGGCTTTCTTTGGGAGCTCCAAGACAGAGTCTGAGTTTGAGGCCTTTCTCCAGCGTGTGTTGGCGTTGCTTGGCTTGTCAACGCATCCTGTGCCCTCTGCCAGAATGTAGGGCACCAGACCTGCTCACGCTGCTCAGCACCCAGACAGCTCTGGACTCCACCTGTTGACAGTGTTCCCAGCAGGCGCAGGTCAATGCTAACTGCCTCCCATCGGCAGAGCTATTTCAAGTTTTATTTTTTAGGCATTTTAAAGAGATTCATTTTTATTTATTTATTTATTACTGGAAAAGGCAGATCTGTAGAGAGAAGGAGAGACAGAGGGAGAGATGCTCTATCCGCTGGTTCACTTCCCTAGTGGCCGCAATGGCGGGAGCTGAGATCCTCAAACTCTTCCACACAGATACAGGGTCTCAAAGGCTTTGGGCCGTCCTCCACTGCTTTCCCAGGCCACAGGCAGGGAGCTGGATGGGAAGTGGAGCAGCCAGGATTAGAACCAGAGCCCATATGGGTTGCCAGCAGTGCAGGTTGGGAATTAGCCAGTTGAGCCACTGTGCTCCTTGAGGCAGGCAGAGAGCCAGTCTGCAGGTGTGTCCTGCTGTCCCCTGTGGCAATCGTGTGGTGCCAGGGTAGGGACTGAAGCCCGTGGCGGTGTAGCTGCAGGGTGGGCTGGGTCAAGGTCAATGTGGAGGTGACCTGTCTGCGCAAGTCCTAGTGACGGTTACCCACCAGGGTGCATCTGGTGGGACACCAGGCAATGGCAAGGCCCTTTGCCAATCCCAGTCTAGGCTCCTGGGCAGGGCCGCGGTTGTGGCACCCGGAAGAGAGCTATTCTTTTTTTTTTTTTTAACTTTCCCTTAGACTTTTTCATGCAAGAAGCCTGCAAAGCTCTGAGGCTTACTGGACGGAGAGAGGGGATAAAAAAAGAGAAATAAACCATCACCAAGCCTCCCGAGGGGAGTGTCGCTTCAGCAACCAGAGGAAATGGCTGGCAGGCGAGGGGCGGGGCCCGGCTCCGAAGGGGGCGGTCCCGGGGGCGGGGCCTGGCGGCGGCTCTCCCAGGCTGCCCCGCGCGCGCGCCGGCAGTTCGGCCACGTCCCCCGGCCACGTCGCGCCTGCTCTCGCCATCTTCGCCGCTTCCTCTCGGGCGCCGCCGCCGCCGCCGCCGCCGCCATGAACATATTCCGGCTGACCGGGGACTTGTCCCACCTGGCGGCCATCGTCATTCTGTTGCTCAAGATCTGGAAGACGCGCTCCTGCGCCGGTGAGGTTGGGAGACGGGGTGGGGGGGAAGACGGCGGGGCGCGCGCGCGCGGGCCGGACGGGCCGGCAGAGGCAAGGACCCGCGTCGTCCACCTCGGCCGTGCCCTGCCTGCGCTGGCCGGACACACACTCACACACAGACCCCGCTCAGACACCCTCTCGGGGTGCCCTCCGGGCCGGGCCGGGGTGTCGCAGTGCACGGCGGCGGGGTGGGTGCCCCGCGACACCCGGAGCCGTCGGACAGTGGTTGGGGTGGGGAGGGTCCCTGGAGAGGCGCTGGCCGCACCGCACGTTGGGGAGGGTGTGTGTGTGTGTGTGTGTGTGTGTGTGGGTTTGGGGAGGGGAGAGCCCTGTCTGGTCTGAAAAGTTGGGAGGTGAGAGTGTCCGGCTGGCCCCGATGAAGGGGCGGGGTCCGGGTGGCGGGGGGTGCACGGCTCCCCACGCGCGAATCAATGGACGGTGAGCGGAGGCCCGCGCCCGGCTCGCGCGCACTCTCCTTTGCCTGACGTGGCAGCCGGGCCAGCGTGGGGAGGTGGGGACCGCCCGGGTTGGGGTGTGTGTGTGCTGTGTGTAGGGGGGTGGCCAGGCCTGGACTCCCGAAGAAGTCTGTGCTGACGGCATGAGGCCTCGTCCTTAGTTTTAAGAGTCACACCCGCCAGGTGGACGCTTTGCAAGGAGAAGAGGAACCTTTTTTTTTTTTTTTAAGAAAGTGCGTTTCTTGGCGCCATTGCATGCGGTTTTGTGCAAGTGTCCAGTTTGCTGGTGGCGCCGGGGGCCGCTGCGGTCCCCCGTGGTCTCCTGCGGTTCCTGGTGTCCACGTCATCAGCGAGCTGGCCCCGGGCCGCCCTCCCTCCTCCCCTCCAAAGAGGGCGCATTTCATACAAGCGAGGCTGGGAGCAAAATTTTTCAGGCCCCTAGTATTTCTTCTTTTATTTATTTAATTTTATTTTATTGCATTTCGCTAGCCCTGCCTGCCTCAAATTGCTGTTTCTTAAAAAGCCCCACCTACCGTTGCACTAGAGTTTCCTGTTGCAGCCTCAGTGGACACTAAACCACTTGGGATGAACTCAGTTTTTTCAGGAACAAGTCTGAAAGGGCTGCAGGGTAGCTGGGCTTCCTTCCACCTGTCTGACTTCTCGAAGCGTCTCCTGCGCCTCATCTTCAGTCTCCGGCTCCACCTTGCTCCCAGGAATGTAGGGGAGTGGAGCAGCCTTCCAGGATCCAGGAAGTTAGCAAAGCCGGGGCTGACCTTCGGCCACCCAGACCGGTGTTACAAAGTCCACGTGTGTGACAGGGACGTCGGAGGCTCACACCCTGGCCATGTACCCAGTGGCCAGTGAAGGGCTTCTGGGTGGATTGAAGGGCCTTAGGGTGAACTGAGGGTGTCGGTGCTGAAGCAGGGACCTAGGTGCTGGAGCCAGCAGTAATTGACAGCTCAGGGTTTTGCAGAAGGAGCACTTGTTATCAGTCTTTCCAAGTGTTGTTCAGCTTCAGGTTCACTGTCAGGGAAACCTGTCTGTCTCATCCTCCTTGCTCTGTTTCTCCATCTCCTGGTCTGATATGGGGTGTCCCCCAAAGTTGTGTGGTTGCGAGAATTCAGTGCCCCTGGCTTGGGAACTGGGACCCCTCAGGGGACCTTGAGGCACAAGGAGAAATGGAAGTTTCCAGACATTGGTGATTTCCACCTGGGAGATTTCAGAGCACTAAAGCGAAGAGCAGACATTTCAGCTAACAGGCTAAGAGAGGGAGAGACGGCGGTGAGTTGGGGCCGTTGGCCGGTGAGCCTGGGCGTGCCAGGCTCCGGAAGTTCCTTGCTGCTGCGTGCTTCTCCTGGTTTCTTAACGGGCACCATCGCCAGCCTCGCTTCTTCAGAGCCAAAGGCTGCGCGGGGCCAGCCACTTTGTTTTTCCGTCCTGAATTACAAAGCTGTCTGGAAACTGTTGAGAGAGTAAGAATTTGATCCGAGTTTCTCAGATAGCTGTCCGTCTGGGGTCTGGGTCGTGTCTCTGTGAGGGTGCTGGCACTGAGTTTCCTGGAGGGCTGGCCTGGCCTCTTGACCCGCAGCATGATGAACTTGTCACTGTGACCGTCCTAAACTCCGGCCCAGAGAACCTCGGGAGAGCAGAGGGCTCCCACCTAAACTTCCCTGCAGCCCAGGAGTTTACTCAGGGGTGACCCCTACCCACTGGGATGATGGTTAGCCGTCATTCAGTAGCCTGCAACCTTCTCGTCTTACGGGCTGCCCCTGCGTGCACGGCAGACCACAGATGTTCTGGAAGTAGGTGGAGAACACCTCATCTCTGGTCAGTCAGCCAAGGATCCTAGAGAGATTTTCACATGACATTCCTTTGTAGCAGCTGCCACCTCCTTCCTTTGCTGTCACCTCTCCTGGGTAATCCCAGCTCTCCAGGGTGGATGGGCCACCCACTGCGCGCAAGGCAGAGGAAGCTGCAGCTTAGCCAGTGGTGGGAGGTGCCAGAGAATGTACCAGGGAAGGGTCTAGCGCAGGGGCAGGACCTCCTCCGCCTGGTGCCACGTGGCAAGAAGGATCCCAGGGCAGCTGCCCTGTCCCACGAGGAGTGGCTGAGGCTGCGGGAGCTGGCCTGCACGTGTGTCCAGCCCGTGGGTGTGGACGAGGAGGCGAATGGCACGGCTCTCCCAGTCAGTGTGTCATTTCTCCCAGGCCTCAGTCTCAGAGCAAAATTGTCACCTGTAAGATTGCTGCCGTAATCAAGTATTCACATGTAAAGAACAGCTGGTATCAAGTGGGCAAAGTTGGCAGCTCTCAGGAGAATTAACAGAAGCCGACCAGGCGTGGGGGAACACCCGGCCCCAAGGGGCAGCTGCTCGGGCGTGAGAGGGGCAGTGCGCGCTGTTTGCCCGCTGTGTTGGAAGGAGGTGGGGAGTGGGGTGTGAGAAGGGCGCCGGCTGGTAGTGGGTCTGTGAATTGGCCTAGGCTTTCTAGGGAAAATTTGGCAGCGTTTATCACAATTTGAAACGTTATGCCTTGGGGCTGGTATTGTGGTGCTGTGGGTTAAACTGCTACTTCCCACATCAGCATCCCCTGTCAGAGCACCACTGCAGTGTCCTGGGAAGGTGGCACAAGGTGGCCTGGCTGCCACCCACAGGGCGGCTCCCGGCTTCAGTGACCCAACCTAGGGGTGTGAACCGGAGGGTGGAAGATGGTTCCCCCCACCCACACCCATTCACTCCCCTGCTCTGCCTTGCAAGTAAATAAATAATTTTTTTCCTTTAAAAAAAAAAACAGATCTCTAATAAGATCTAATACAATTGGTCATTTAGAAAATGTTTTGCCTTATCTTGGTGATTCTAGGAAGTTAAACATTTTTGTTTAAAACTTTTGTAGCGGTCTGGTGCTGTGGCTCAACAGGCGAATCTTCCGCCTTCAAGAGCCAGCATCCCATTTGAGGGCTGATCCGTGTCCCAGCGGCTCCACTTCCCATCCAGCTCCCTGGCTGTGGCCTAGGAGAGCAGTGAAGGACAGTCCCAAGTCCTTAGGCCACTGCCCACGTGGGAGAACCGCAAGAGGCTCCTGGCTTCAGACCAGCTCAGTTCCAGCCACTGCACCCGTTTGGTGGCATGAACCAGCGGATGGAAGATCTTTCTGTCTGTCCTTCTCTGTAAATCTGCGTTTCAAATAAAAATAAATAAATCTTTAAATTTGTTTTGACTACTGCATAATGTCTCCGTTTTGATGGAGGTGATTCTAAGCTGAGCTACATATTGTCAGTGTGTGAACAAACTGTAGGTGTACTGTGTGTGTTGCACTTGAGGAAGTCCCAAACACTGGCTAGAGAGTAAAGTGGAAGGCTGGCTCCTTCGTAGGGGTAAGCATGATGTGGGTGTACACACAAACGTGTGAAGAAGAGACTTAGAGAAAGCTTGGGGGCCAGTGGTTTAAGATGCTATCTGGGGCCTGGCACAGTTTCCTAGTGACTAAATCCTTGCTTTGCATTCACCGTGATCCCAAATGGGTGCAGGTTTGTGTCCCAGCTGCTCCACTTCCCATCCAGCTCCCTGATTGTGGCCTGGGAAGGTGGAGGACAGCCTGAAGCCTTGGGACCCTGCATCCGTGCGACAAAAATAAAAATTTTTTAAAGGCTGTTGCTTGCATTGCTGGTATCCCGTGTGTGGGTGTCAGCTTGTATTTGTTCTCCCACTTCTATTCCAGCTCCCTGCTAATGGGCTGGGAAAGCAGCAGGACATGGCCCAGTGCTGGGGTCCTTGCAACAGGACATGGCCCAGTGTTGGGGTCCTTGCAACAGGACATGGCCCAGTGCTGGGGTCAGCAGCAGGACGTGGCCCAGTGCTGGGGTCCTTGCAACAGGACATGGCCCAGTGCTGGGGTCCTTGCAACAGGACATGGCCCAGCGCTGGGGTCCTTGCAACAGGACATGGCCCAGCGCTGGGGTCCTTGCAACAGGACATGGCCCAGCGCTGGGGTCCTTGCAACAGGACATGGCCCAGCGCTGGGGTCCTTGCAACAGGACATGGCCCAGCGCTGGGGTCCTTGCAACAGGACATGGCCCAGCGCTGGGGTCAGCAGCAGAACATAGCCCAGTGCTGGGGTCCTTGTAACAGGACATGGCCCAGTGCTGGGGCCAGCAGACAGAACATTTCTCGGTCACTCTGCCTTTTAAGTAAACAATATCTTTAGTACAAAATGGAAAGCCTAAAGTTAAAATGTGATATCGAAAAAGGCCTTTTCATACCTTATTCTGTATATTTTAGCCCAGTCCTTTAATGGTTTATGAGAGACAGAGGAAGATCTTTCATCTGCTGGCTTGTCCCCTAAACAGCCAGTGCTGAGCTGATCCAAAGCCACAAGCTTCTTCCAGGTCTCCCATGTGGATGCAGGGTCCCATGGACTTGAGCCATCCTCCACTGCTTTCCCAGGCTGCAAGCAGGGAGCTGGATGGGAAGTGGAGCAGCTGGGATACGAACCAGTGTCCATATGAGATGGCAGTGCGTGCAGGTTGAGGATTGGTCTGTTGAGCTATGGCGCCAGTGCCACCAGTGCAATTTTTTTTTTTAAGATGTGTTTATTTATTGGAAAGTCAGATATACAGAGAGGAGGAGAGACAGAGAGAAAGATCTTCCGTCCGATGATTCACTCTCCAAATGAGCGCAATGGCCGATGCTATGCCGAACTGAAGCCAGGAGCCAGGAACTTTTTCCAGGTTTCCCACGTGGGTGCAGGGTCCCAAGGCTTTGGGCCGTCCTCGACTGCTTTTTTCAGGCCACAGGCAGGGAGCTGGATGGGAAGTGGAGCAGCCAGGATTAGAACTGGCGCCCATATGGGATCCCGGCGCGTTCAAGGCAAGGACTTTAGCCACTAGGCCATGCCGCTGGGCCCCACCAGTGGAATTTTTAATGAAGTAATTATCACAGATTTCTTTGAAAAGGAGGAGGAAATGAGGATAGTAAGTAGTGAAAGAGCTATTCTAATGAAGCATTTACAGTGACAGAATAAAGCATTTTAACTTTTTCTCCTGCACACCCACAAAATTAGTATAATTTGTCTGACAAATGCAGAAGGGGAGGGGAGAAGCTTGATGTGTAAGGGAGCAGGCTTCCCGCCGGCCCGCGGGCTTGAGCCCATGGCTTCCAGTGCCCTGAGTCTGCTCCCAGGAGGAGGCTGAGTGTCAGGTTGTTGATTCCAGAGGCAAGGGATGGGCTCTGGGAGAAGCCCGTGCCCTCTGACACAGCCGCGGGGTGGGGGGCTGGGCCTGGGTCTGTTCGAGGCCTGACCTGCAGTGCAAGGTTGTATCCCTGTGCTTAGCAGGGTGGTGTGAGTTCAGGACCTTTTTTTGTTAGGCTGAGGATGGAGTAGTTCTATAAAGCAAAAGGAATATAAGAAATGGAACTTCCGACCCACAGTACCCATGGTATGGGTGGAGAACGTTGGGCCCCCAAGCCACATTAAGTCCACAGAATCATATTGTCTGACCCTGCTGAGGAAACCAAGGTGGGACGTGAAAAAGTCAGTAGATTTACAGCAGACTAAACATTTTTTTAAAATTTATTCATTTTTATTACAAAGTCAGATATACAGAGAGGAGGAGAGATAAAAATATCTTCTGTCTGATGATTCACTTCCCAAGTGACTGCAGCGGCTAGTGCTGTGCTGATCTGAAGCCAGGAGCCCAGATAATCCTTTCCTGGGTCTCCCATGCGGCTATAGGGTCCCAAGGCTTTGGGCCGTCCTCTACTGCTTTCCCAGGCCACAAGCAGGGAGCTGGATGGGAAGTGGAGCAGCGGGATTAGAACCAGCGCTCATATGGGATCCCGGCACGTTCAAGGCGAGGACTTTAGCCGCTAGGCCATGGGTCAGGCCCAGCAGACTAAATTTTAAAAAATGAGTTACTGTTATTTGAAAGGCAGATTTTATGGAGAGGGAAGGAGAGATAGAAGGTCTTCTGTCATCTTGTTAACTCCCCAAGGGGCTGCACTGGGCAGAGCTGAGCTGATCTGAAGCTGGGAGCCGGGAGATTCTTGTGGGTGTCCCAAGCAGGTGCAGGGTCCCAAGGCCTCCAAGAGTCGTCCGCTGCTTCCCCAGGCCTTAAGCAGCTGTATAGGCGGCCAGGTGGAGGATAGCCTGCCACCATTCTGCCTCCAGGCTAATTCTTAAGTTGGTAGTACGGTCCAGAATGCTGTTGTAAATACGCAGTGGCCCTTGGCAGAAGGGCTCCCCACCCTGATCTGAAGCAGCACACGCTAAGTATGTAGTTGTGGACTTTTATTGAACTTCATTTGGCCTAATGGAAGGCAAGAGTGATGTCCAGTTTGATGATTGATTCCCATTTAGCTAGTTACACCCTTACTACAGATGGTTTAGCACGTTAGTGTTGCGATGTCAGTGTCAGACGCATTTACGGTGAGTCCTGGACGCACACCCTACTGAGCACCTTTCCTGTGGAGACTGCAGCCGCTGAGCTGGGGCAGATGGCCCCACCCCCCTTACCCTCTGTCCTGGTGGGGATCCGGCCTGCCTGTGCATCCTGGCCAGGGAGGAGGGGGAGCGCTCGCTGTGAGGCCGCCTCAGCTTGCCGGGGGCACTCGGGGACTCCGCCGCACAGGCCTGTGTCTGCAGGATTGGACGTTTAGAGGGCTCTCCTAGATAGCACAGGATGAGAGCCGGCCACTGGTGCTGGAGTTCCCCTCCGTTCCTCGGGTGGATGGAAGTGCAGCCTGCCTTCTGAGAGCTCCGCGTCCAGTGGGACTTGGGGGGCAGGAAAGGCGGAGGCTGGCTCATTTGGGTATTTTTGTACTGTAACGAGCTGAGGCTGGCAGCGGGCAGGAGTGCTGGTTTTCCGCCTTAGGTGCCTGCTGAAGGAGCGGAGAGCACTGCGGGAGCCTGTTCCAGAGGCCACCTTTGGGGCCGAGGGAAGCCGGGTGAGGGTCCCAGGCTTTAGTGTGGGGATCCTGAAATGGAAGGCGTGATTTCCTGCTTCCCAGAGTGCCGCTGTGATGGCCCCTTGGCATCAGGGTCTGTTCTCTGTGTTGGAGGGCGCAGCGGGGCTGTGACTAGGACCTCCCCCAGACCCCGCCTGGGCCGCCCTGGACTTTGTCCAAGGAGTACTCCCTTCACTTTCTCCTTTGGAACCTTGATGGGAAAATGTTCTCCCTTACTAGGGCAGAGGCTACACAGACCAGACGTCCTGCTCGTCCCCCTCCTTCGGCCCTCGAAGTTGATATTTGGCAGGATGGAGTCTGTTTAGCTTGAGTGAGTGCACTGGTACTGGGGACGTGTCAGCCACACGCTCCCCTTGTAGCACGGAGAGGGAGCTGAAGGCAGAGTCCCGTCACAGCTCTGAGGCGCGGCAGTCACGGGACGAGCTGCTGCCCAAGAGACTCGCTGCACGCTCGTGGCCTGATGGAAGACTTCCTGAGGAATCCGACGTCGTCCGCAGCTTTGTGTGTTGGAAGCGGTGTGATGGAGTCGTTTCACAGTCATTGTGAAAGAAAAGTTCTGAGACCTCCCGTGGGGTGTGCTCGGGGCGCTGAAGGCAAGGGAAAGCTTTTGTTGATTCTTGCACGGGGGGGTCTGGGAGCCTGGCCTGGGGTCCTTCGGCACCCCCAGGTCAGCAGAGGTCCGCAGCCATTTGTGGGCTCCCCCTGCTTCGCTAACGCGTATCTTTTGTTTCTTTAGGTATCTCTGGGAAGAGCCAGCTTCTGTTTGCACTGGTCTTCACAACCCGCTACCTGGACCTTTTTACTTCGTTTATCTCCCTCTATAACACATCTATGAAGGTATGGCACAGCACCCGACGCGGTGTGTGTTGCGCTGGCAGACCGCCTCACCCGGGTCTGGGAGCTCGGTCGATAGGGGCAGCCGCTTTCCAAACAGTTGACGAGTTAGCCCAGGTTTGCAGTCTGCGGATATTTCAGCAGCAATATTTGAGAGTTACCATAAGTGGTACAGTTATGGTTCAGTTTGAGCTTGGGACAGGATACGCTACAGTACATTGAATTTGCCAGTGTTCGTTTGGGTTCCTCAAGCACGCGAGGTCTTCCGCAGCTCTGCAAAGCTTGTCAGGAAGAGGCTGTGGGAGTGGTCCAGCGCGTGCGCCCAGCGCGGGGTGGCCCAGGCCGCGTTGCTGCAGCTCGCTGTTCAGCTGTGTGCCACACTGTGTGGGCTTCTTCTTTCTCTTAAATGTCTGCTTGTATGCTTTGGGGACGTGTATATCACATCAACCATATTTTACTTACTGATTAAGTGCTAACTTCCCCTAAGCAGTAGTATCCATGACACCCTGGTGTCTTCCTTAAAATTCTCCTAATTCCCATGGAAGCAGAGGTATGGCTGGGAAAATGTGAAATGTTTCCACACGACGCCTTGTTGACAGTGGTGCTGCAGAGCCTGCCCAGGAGGTGCCGGGCAGGGTGGCCCGTGTCTGCCTGGGGTCATTGAGCTTGAGCTCTGAGCTGCGGTGGAAGTGGGCAGTGAGGCGATGCTGGAACACAAGCCTGGGTCTTCCAGGCTGGTGGGCGAGTCGGCCGTCAGAGCCCTGGGCGATGGCGGCAGTTAGGGGAGCTGGGAAGGTCTCATCTCCATCACTCATTGCTTCCACCCATGATGAGCCAGGAGCTTCGTTATTAACACATACTGGGAAGTCAGGCTTAAATGGAAGCCTACTGATTTGGATGTTTAAAGATTTATTTTTATTTATTTGAAGTCAGATTTACAGAGAGAGAAATCTTCTATCCACTAGGTTTATTCTCCAAATGGCCACAATAGTCAAGGGGCCAGGAACTTCCTGTGGGGTTCAGGGACCCAAAGACCTGGGCCATCCCTCCACTGCTTTCCCAGGCCATTAGCAGGAAGCTGGATAGGAAGTAGAGCAGCTAGTGGAGCCCATGTGGGGTGCTGTACTGTAGGCAGCTTAACTTGCTATACCATGACGCTAACCTCAAAAGCAAAATTATATACATACATTTTATTTGAGAGAGGATTTTCCATGTGCTGGTTAGGCCAATTCTGGGAGCCAGGAGCTCAATAAGCGTGTCCCAGGGGGCAGCAGAGGCCCACGTGAGCACCACCTGCTGCCCCCAGGGTGCACATTAAGGGAGTCAGCAGTGAAGCTGGTGGGGTTGGTGCAATGGCTCAGCTGGCTAACCCTCTGTCTACAAGCACAGGCATCCCAAATGGACGCTGGTTCATGTCCCGGCTGTCCCACTTCCCATCCAGCTCCCGGCCTGTTGCCTAGGAAAACAGTAGAAGACAGTGCAAAGCCTTGGGACCCTGCACCTGCATGGGAGATCTGGAAGAGGCTCCTGGCTCCTGGCTTTGGATCAGCTCAGCTCCGGCCATTGTGACATTTATGGTGTGAACCAACGAATGGAAGAGCTTTCTTTCTGTCTCTCCTATCTGTTAATCTTTACAATAAAAAAAAAAATCTTGAAAGAAAGAAAGATGGAGCAGCACCTTGAACCCAGTGTGTGCATCACAAGCCGTGTCTGAACTGCTGTGCCGTATCCCCAGCTTAGAAGTGCTTTAGCAGGCCGAGGTCCGAGACCCAGGGCTGTGCGGTCCGTGGGTTTCACTTTGACGTGCCTGGAATCCCTGCAGTGATGGGGACCCAGTCCTCAGGAAGCAGTGAGCTCACTTCAGAACGGCATCCTGCTGACCCTGCTGGCATCCCTTGCTCTTGGGAACCTTGGCTGGCATGGTCATGCTGAAAGAGAAGCAAGAGGCAGAGGGCATGTACCTGGCTCGCCCTGCGTGGCCTGCCAGGTGCAGGACAGGAGCAGAGAGAGGCAGCCACTCTTCAGTGGCCGTGATGGACTTGAGCTGGCCGCAGGCTGGTCCTGCCTGAGGTCTGTCGGGGAGTCGGGGCAGATGCACGCTGCAGCTGTGGGCACTTGCCAGTGCTGTGCCTGGGTACATGCATTGTCATGGCAGGAACTACCCTCACATGAGGCCTAGGTTCCTTGGGTTTTTATGTTTAAACAGTGACGGTTCTTTGATGTGTGTGTGTGTTTTTGATATTTATTTTTCTTTAAAAATTTTTTAAATTTTTTAATAGCTTTTTTTAAAAAGATTTGTTTATTTTTATTGGAAAGGCAGATATACAGGTAGGAGGAGAGACAGAGAGGAGGATCTTCTGTCCGATGATTCACTCCCCAAGCAGCTGCAATGGCCAGGGCTGTGCTCATCCAAAGCCAGGATCCCAGATCCTCTTCAGGTCTCCCTCACAAGTGCAGGGTCCCAAGCGTTCCCAGGGACCTCCAGTGCTTTCCCAGGCAGCAAGCAGGGAGCTGAATGAGAAGTGGGGCCACTGGGATTAGAACCAGCACCCATATGGGATCTTGGTTTGTTCAAGGTGAGGACTTTAGCCGCTAGGCTACCATGCCGGGCCCTAATAGTGTTTATATAGTTGAGAGGGATACATGCCCGTATGGACCTCTGATTAGGGTGGGCAGGGTCATGTATGGAGGAAGGTGAGTGGGGCAGATGTGTATGTGTGTATGTGCTTTCCTGCGTGCACAGGGAGGATGGGGAGAGGGCCCCTCCTGGCTGTCAGTAGCACCTGGGGATGGGGTATGATTTTTTGATGACGTCTTGGAGACCCCAGTGTGGGGAACGGTATTTGAAGTATGTTACTGGAGTGGTTTTGATAATTCTCTGAGGAGTTGTTGGTATTGCTGCCTCCTGGGTTGAGAAAATCGTTCCAAGGTCTTTTGGTTGACAGGTCCACCTTAGGCTCTCACCTGTGGGCGCTGTTGCCTAGGCCACCTTGGTCTACCCCCAGACCTGACTCATGTGACCTGACTCGTGACCTGGTGGGTGCAGCAGCAGAGCCTGCACACCCAGTGTAGTTCTTATTAGTGCCAGCAAGTGCTGGAGCCCAGCCCAGTCTGGCCCAGCTCTCCAGACCCAGCCCAGACACATGCCGATGGGCGCTGCAGCCTAGCCAGTCTGGTTCACCCACAGGCCCGTTCCCAGCCCTGAATCTTGTGCATGTTGCAGCTTAGCCTGGCGTGGCCTGTCTGCAGCCTCAGCTCTCACTGGCTGGTTTTGCAGCCTAGCCCAGCCAGGTGCAGCTCACACTCTGTCCTTGCTCTTACGCATA
The DNA here is from genome assembly GCF_017591425.1 of Ochotona curzoniae. Taxonomy (NCBI): domain Eukaryota; kingdom Metazoa; phylum Chordata; class Mammalia; order Lagomorpha; family Ochotonidae; genus Ochotona; species Ochotona curzoniae. Next base: position 224,516 of record NW_024466464.1, read on the forward strand.
CCAGCAGGTGCTGCACCTGCCTGGGCTTGCTCCCAGCCCCGGCTCTTGTGTTCCCCGGCGAGAGCTGCAGCCCAGCAATGGAATTCAAGTTCCCTACCAGGCCTAGTCCTGGACCCAGATCTCGTGTGTGCCAGCAGGTGCAGTGGCCCTACTTGGCATGGTCTGCCCTCGGTCTCAGCCTTTGCATATGCGGGTGGTGCTGCAGCCTGGCCCTGCCTGGCCTCCCAGCCCCCAGCTCCTGTCCAGTTCTGTGGTCCAGCCTGGCTCAACCCAGTACCATTCCCAGCTCCCTGTGTAAGCTGTTAGGTGCTGGAATTCCACAGAGGCTAGCCCACGAGTACCCTATAGAATCTGCGCCAAGATCCACCTCTCTCATGTTCTGGTAGTTGCTGTGGCCCAGCCCACACTTGTGGGTGTGTTCTGTGGCCTAGTCCAGCCAGGCATGACCCGCAGCCCAAACTTTTGGGTGTGCAGTGGGTGGCTGGCTGATTCTGTTTAGCCCAGCCCAGGTCTCTGACTCGGCAGGTGCCTTGGCCTGACCCCAGCTGTGTCCTCCGATTTCCCCTCCCCTCAAACACTCTCTCTCAGCTCCCACAGCTACCTGTGAATGCAGTGGCCTGTGGAAGCACCCAGAAGTCATTCCTCCCCTGTCAAACACCCTCAACACTCCCATTCCAGTACCTGCTAGGGCCCCTTGCCTGGGTAATCTGTAGCTCCCCTGCCTGGGCGCCAAAGTGTCATGTCCTGGCCCAGGGAAAAAACAAAACAAACCAAGAATAAGCAACTTTGAACTTTGCTGGTACAGTGGTATGTTAACACATTTGGCATTAACCATGCCAGGATGCCCACCAGCTAGTGGCTGCTTTTCTCCCAGCAGTGTTAACACTTGCCTAGGTACAATGCAGCCTAGACCGTTGCTTACGGCTTGGATGGTGTGTGGTTTTGACTAATACTTTTTTTTAAGACATACTTTTACTTGAAAGGTAGGTTTTACAGAGAAAGAAGGAGAAATGGAGAAGGTCTTTCATCTGCTGGTTCATTTCCCAAATGGCTGCAATGGCCAGAACTGGGCTGGTCTGAAGTCAGGAGATTCTTCCCAGTGGCTCACACAGGTGCAGAGCCCCAAGAACTTGAGCAATTGTCTGCTGCCTTCCCAGGCCATAAGCAGGGAGCTGGATGGGAAGAGGAGCAGCCGGGACACAAACCGGCACCCCTATGGGATGCCAGCCCTGGAGACTGAGGAGTAGTGTGCTGCGCCACCACAGAGCCAGAGCAAGAGAGCGTCCGTGCACTGGTCATGCCCTGATGCCTGTTGAGGCCGGCTGGGACAGGAGCCAGGAATGCAGTCTAGGGTTCCTCGTGGGTGTTACCTTGCTGCTTCCTGGGGTCTGCCGTGGCAGGTTTCTGGGGAGTCAGGAGCTGGCCCTGGGGTGGAGCCCACTCACTGCACGTGGGTCATGGGGATCCTGACCACAAGCCTGTTGCCAGACCAATTACACTTTAAAATGAGATTGATTTATTTGGAAAGCAGAAAGAGAGAGAGTGAGCAATCTTCCATCTGCTGGTTCACTTGCCAAGTGCCCGTTACAGCCATGCAACCCATTGACTGGGGTTAAGGCAGAGACTAGATCCCAGTCTGGGTCCCATGTGGGTGGGAGGGACCCACGTAGTTAAGCAGCCATCCGCCACCTCCCAAGGTGCTCTATGGGAAGCTGGATCGGAAGGAGACCAGCTGCAGTTCCACCTGGCCCTCTGCTGCGAGAGGCGTGCATTCCAAGCAGCAAGTGAGCTGCCCTACCGAACCCTCGGATTATGAACGTCTGAGAGACTGCACTCCCATTTACTGCTTCACTGTCCAAATGCCTGCAGGGCCCTGGTCCCGGAGCTGGGAACCCAGGCCAGACCCCCACGTGGATGACAGGAACCCAGCCCCTTGCCGTCCGCGCTACCTGCCAGGGCCTGCATCAGCCCGTCAGCTGGAGTCAGGAGCGGGCTCGAACCCTGGCACTCAAGTGTGGGATGTGGGTCTGGGAGCTGCCGTCTTACCCCTGGGCCAGATGCCAGCCATGCCAGCCTCTGGGCAAGTGGGGATGCACGTAACAGGTTTGGTTGACTGTCAGCTGAACTCCAAAGGCAGCGTGCTGTGTGGGTCTGTTTATGTGGTAATTGAGGAAAAAAACAAAACTCTGGACAAAGTTCACATGGTGATTGCCGGGCGTGACTCGGTTTGAGGCTTAAGTAGAAAGAAGTGGTTTGTGGGGGTTCTTGGAGCAGTGAAACCCTTCTGTGTCCCAATTGTGCTGGTCTGAGAACTGTGCATCCTCCGCCAGCACTGACTCGTGTTTTGGGGGATAAAAAGCTGAGAGGAAAAGTCTTGCGTGTCTGGCTTGTGGTGTAGGGAGCGGAGCCGGGCGTTGCGGGCGGAGCCGGGCGTTGCGGGCGGAGCCGGGCGTTGCGGGCGGAGCCGGGCGTTGCGGGCGGAGCCGGGCGTTGTGGGCGGAGCCGGGCGTTGTGGGCGGAGCCGGGCGTTGCGGGCGGAGCCGGGCGTTGCGGGCGGAGCCGGGCGTTGCGGGCAGAGCCGGGCGTTGCGGGCGGAGCCGCGCGTTGCGGGCAGAGCCGGGCGTTGCGGTCCTCACCAGCTGTCTTCTCTTCCGCGCTCAGCTTATCTACATCGCCTGCTCCTACGCCACCGTGTACCTGATCTACATGAAGTTCAAAGCCACCTACGACGGGAACCACGACACCTTCCGAGTGGAGTTCCTGGTGGTCCCTGTGGGCGGTCTCTCGTTTCTGGTCAATCACGACTTCTCTCCACTTGAGGTGGGTCACGAGGCTGCAGTGGGCAGGTGCTCTGCGTGGGCAGGTGCTGCTGCCGCCTCCACTCTGTCAGTGCTGCTGTGTGCTCACAGCCGCCACCAGCCGGATACTGTGCTGCAGGACACTGGGCTCTGCGGCCTCGGGTTTGCAGAACGTGGTCCCCCTGCCCCCCGGCCCCACTGGGACCCTGTGTGCGGATGGCAGCACCGTGCACGAGTGGGGCCTGGTGCTGGTACAGGAAGAGTAAGGTGTTGAAGGGACAACGTTCTGAAGACCCCGTGAGGTGGACGTGTGCTGGGCAGGGCTCTGCCTCCTGACTTCCTTCCTGCCTCCCTCCCTCCCCCTTTCCCTCCCTCTCCTTTCCTTGCCTGCCTTTCTCTTCCTGCCTTCCTTCTTTCCTTCCTTTCCTTTCTTTCTGATTTATTTTTTACTGAAAAGTCAGATATACAGAGAGGAGGAGAGAAAGAGGAAGATCTTCCATCCAATGACTCACTCCCCAAGTGAGCGCAGTGGCTGGAGCTGAGCCAATCTGAAGCTTCCTCTGTGTCTCCCATGCAATTGCAGGATCCCAAGACTTTGGGCCGTCCTCCACTGCTTTCCCAGGCCACAGGCAGGGAGCTGGATGGGAAGTGGAGAAGCCAGAATATGAACTTGTGCCTGTATGGGATCCTGGCATGTGCAAGATGAGGACTTTAGCCACTAGGCTACCCTGCTGGGCCCTCTTGAATTTCTTTGATGGGTGGGGTCGCCGGGCTGCACCGCTGGAGTGAGGCAGGAGGCCCCCCCACATGCCTGCTGACCTCTGACCTCACGCCCCCCGTGCAGATCCTCTGGACCTTCTCCATCTACCTGGAGTCGGTGGCCATCCTGCCGCAGCTCTTCATGATCAGCAAGACGGGCGAGGCGGAGACCATCACCACACACTACCTGTTCTTCCTGGGCCTCTACCGCGCTTTGTATCTCGTCAACTGGATCTGGCGCTTCTACTTCGAGGGCTTTTTTGATCTCATTGCGGTGGTGGCCGGCGTGGTCCAGACCATCCTGTACTGTGACTTCTTCTACCTGTACATTACGAAAGGTACGGGGCACTGCCGCCTGTTCCCGGGTCGGGGCTGGGTGAGCTGGTACTGCCGCCTGTTCCCGGGTCGGGGCTGGGTGAGCTGGCACTGCCGCCTGTTCCCGGGTCGGGGCTGGGCTGGATGAGCCGGTACTGCCGCCTGTTCCCGGGTCGGGGCTGGGTGAGCCTTCCCGGGTCGGGTCGGGTCGGGGCTGGGTGAGCCAGTACTGCCGCCTGTTCCCGGGTCGGGGCTGGGTGAGCCTTCCCGGGTCGGGGCTGGGCTGGGTGAGCTGGCACTGCCGCCTGTTCCCGGGTCGGGGCTGGGTGAGCTGGCACTGCCGCCTGTTCCCAGGTTGGGTCGGGGCTGGGTGAGCCGGTACTGCCGCCTGTTCCCGGGTCGGGGCTGGGCTGGGTGAGCCGGTACTGCCGCCTGTTCCCGGGTTGGGTCGGGGCTGGGTGAGCTGGCACTGCCGCCTGTTCCCGGGTTGGGTCGGGGCTGGGTAAGCCGGCACTGCCGCCTGTTCCCGGGTCGGGGCTGGGCTGGGTGAGCCGGCACTGCCGCCTGTTCCCAGGTCGGGGCTGGGTGAGCTGGCACTGCCGCCTCTTCCCGGGTCGGGGCTGGGTGAGCTGGCATTGCCGCCTGTTCCCGGGTCGGGGCTGGGTGAGCTGGCACTGCCGCCTGTTCCCGGGTCAGGGCTGGGTGAGCTGGCACTGCCGCCTGTTCCCGGGTTGGGTCGGGGCTGGGTGAGCCGGTACTGCCGCCTGTTCCCGGGTCGGGGCTGGGCTGGGTGAGCCGGTTCTGCCGCCTGTTCCCGGGTCGGGGCTGGGTGAGCCGGTACTGCCGCCTGTTCCCGGGTCAGGGCTGGGCTGGATGAGCCGGTATTGCCGCCTGTTCCCGGGTCGGGGCTGGGTGAGCCTTCCCGGGTCGGGGCTGGAATGGCTGATGCTGGTCGCAGTTGTAAGAGTTGGGAGTCAGGGTTATTGGTCCTTTCATCCTAAGGATCTGTTGGCTCTTATTTTCTTGTAAGTCTTTAGTTTCCTGAAATAGCAGATTTTATTATATAAAATTCAAACAGAGCTAACAATTTCTAAGACAGTCCCCTAAATCCTACCACGCAGAGACAGTTCTTATTTTAGTAACTGACTGCAGGCGTTCCCTTCTGTGTGCGTAGGCATGCATCGCCTATGCTTAAATATCCAGGATTTTAAGCCACATCCTTCTGCATGTATAGTTTTTTGCATTTGTATGAACGTGGAATGAGTGAACTCTATAAAAACCTAATGAGAGCTGTGGTCCCTGCTCAGGAGAAAAATGCCTGTTTATACACCCTCACACAAATGTGTGCACACGGGTTAGGGGCTCAGGGTCCTTGGGGTCGAGCCACAAGTCCCGGGTAAGCATCTGATGTCGGGCTGGCTCAGTGTCTCAGTGGTAACCCTCCCCTGCAAGCTCCAGGATCCCATATGGGCACTAGTGGCTAAATCCTCATCCTGCAGGCCTTGGATCCTATGTGGGCACCGGTTCACGTCCTGGCTGCTCAACTTCCCATGCAGCTCCCTGCTTGTGGCCTGGAGAAAGTGGAAGATGGTCCAGAGCTTGGGACCCTGCACCTGCATGTGGGAGATGGAGAGAAGCTCCTGGCTTCGGATTGGCTGAAGTGTGGCCCTTGTGGCCATTTGGGGAGTAAACGGGCGGATGGGAGATGTTTGGCTCTGTCTCCTCCCTGTAAATCTACCTTTCCAGTAAAAATAAATAATCTGTGCTCTATATCTTTATTTATTTGAAAGAGTGAGAGAGGCACAGAGGGATGTTCCATTCAGGTTTACTACCCACATGGCCACAGTAGCCAGGACTGGGGCAGGGTCAAGCCAAGATACCAGAGCTTTCTTGATGGTCTGCCTAGTGGGCGTGGGGCCCAGCCCTCCGGCTGTCCTCCACACATGCGCAGGGAGCTGGTGGCAGCTCAGCCCCTGCAGCACAGCACCAGCCCGAAGCGCTCGTGTAGCTTATCTTTTTTAATATTCAGGATGTCATAGATCTCCATGTATATTGTATTTTGATGTTTATTGAGTAGGATAAGTCGTAGCAACAAAACTGTTATGAATTTATTGGCATATTCAGTCAGACGCAAATTGCTTCTGGTGCCTTGCGGGTGGCATGGGGAGTGAGAAGGGGGCACTGGGAGCCGGCAGTGACGTGTTGCTTTCTTTCCATTCCAGTCCTCAAGGGAAAGAAGCTCAGCTTGCCAGCCTAAGTGCCAAAGACCATGGCCGGCCTCTGTCCTTCAGGGTGCTCGGACAGAACTCCTCCCGCAACACAGGCGTAAGATGCTCGCGACGGAAAGGCAGGAAGGTCATCGTGTCGCAGGTGGTCACCAGTGGCTCCGCGAGGACGCAGAGGACAAGAGCCAGAGGCTTCTGTTTAATGCATCTTGCCTTATCTTGTTTTATTACTATGTACAAAGATTTTTTTACACAAAGAAACTTAATGCTGTATTAATAAATTCAGTGTGTAGCTTCAATTGGGATAGTTCCAAAAGTGAAGGTTTTGTGAGGAGTAAGTGCAAACTTTTTTTTTTTTTTTAATTCTTTGACATTTTTGATTCTTGGTGTCTACAATGAAGTTAGACACCGACAGTTGGTACAGAACATATCCTTCCACCTGGCCAACTCACATTCCGCTATATTTATTTTTATTTTATTTTTTTTTTGCCAAAAGATGAATTTGTATTTGTTCAAGTTTGTTTCCCCCTGCCACAGAAGTCTTTCCTGGGACATCACAACACTACATTTAAGGTTAGGGTTAGGATGACATGCAAGCCCTACGGTTCTCATGATAGAAATCGGAAGGCTCTGAATGGATGCAGTCTTAGTCCAGAGTCCCCAAATCTGGCAGCCCTCCTTCCCTGCTCAGAGTCTGCCTCCGACTCCCGGGGGTGCGGGTGACTCGGGGCACGGTGGGGGCACGGCGGGGGCACGGCGGGGGCTGGGGGGCACAGGATTCTGTTTCTCTGAGGAGTGGAACCCAAGTATTCTGATTGGCAATTCCAGATGACCCCAACCATGTCCATCCACGCACAGATCCAAATAGTTTCTTAGGTGGAAAATACTTTAGTTTGTTTTGTTTTAATTGGCAACATCAATTGCCATTTCATATATTCTTTTTGTGTTTTTTTTTTTTTTAAACTGAGCTCTTGCATGAATTATCTTGTGTTACCATCCTGAATAAACATTTTATGAAACACGGATTGGTGGTCTTTGTGTGAGTGGGCTTCCGCAGCTCCCAGTGTCGGCAGACATCCGGGCTCCACGGCGCATCGCGGCCAGCGGCCAGTCTCTGTGAGCTCCCTGATGCTGCCCTTGTCTTGACTGGCTACATGTTTATGTTTTGTGCAGAAGCATTTGCACTGGAAATGTTCAAGTACTGAAGACCAACAGTTTTTTGTTGTGTTTTGTTTCTTTCTGCATGAAGGGAGTGGGGCGGGCCGGCAGTTGTGTTTATCTGGTGTGGGCCTTCACATCTTCCTGGATCTGCAGTGCCACTGCAGGTGAAATCTCTCTCCTTTGTCCTTTGACCTCTACGGGCGTGGCAGAGCATCCCGTCCAGCGTCCCGGGAGTTGTTCTCAGAACAGTTCTTAGCATCCCGTCTGGTTCCTGGGGGCTGTTCTCTGACGACAGTTCTTCGTGTGGAGAGGCAGGTTGGGAGAGCCAGTCCGTCTTGGCAAGGCCACCTGACTGCTCGGTGCCTGCCCACCAGCGGAGGGAGTACCATCTGCTGGAGCCCTAGGCAGAGAACAGGACCCGGGGCCTTGGTGGCCACTGCCTCGGCAGTGATCCTGAGGAACCACTGTTTTAGTGATTTCACTTCCTGAATAAAGCTTATTAGCTAGGTAATATTTTATCAAGGTGTGTGGATTTCTTTTTTAATTTATTTTTCAAAATTAGAGCACGACGGGAAATAAAACAAGTTCGCCCGTCTGCTCCTTGGAGGGTGGGCAGCACGGAAAAGCCGCTGCACAAGACCGGACCGTTCCCTGTCCACTTCAGAGCTGCCTGCCTCTGGTCCAGAGGAGCAGGTCAGGAAATGGTCCAACTAGAGAACGGGCCAAGTGCATCAGCTGTGTGTGAAGTGTCCTGGAGCCTCGCGCCTCCTCTGTTGCCTGGTGTGGGGTGCAGATGAGCCAGCATTGGAGAGCTCTGAGCCCGAGCCGGCCCAGCTGAGGGCGGTGGTCCGCGTGGCAGGAGAGGGATGCTGGAATGGCCAGGAGTGGACACCTGGGGACGCGCGCAGCCCCGTCCTCTAGTGGCTGCTTGTGGCACTTCAGAGGAGCCTGCTGGCCCTGCTCCCTGGGTTAGGCTCTGTGATGGGTGCGGTGGGTGTTTACCAGTTTTGGAACAATTCCTACTTCTAAAGTCCCCACAACTTCAAGTTGCAACCAAGTACCAATCCTGTCAAACACTGCCAAGGATTCTTTATTAGCTAAAACATGCTCAACTCCAGCTCGTGGTCACAATTTAACTCCAGGCACTTAAAAATCTTGTAGGGCTGGTGCAGTGTCCTTGCATGCTAGGCCTCACAGCGCCGGCCTCCCCTGTGGGCGCCAGTTCGAGTCCCAGAAGCTTCACTTGCAATCCTGCTCTCTGTTTGTGGCCTGGGAAAGCAGCGGAGGATGGTTTGGGCCCCTGCTCCCGCAGGGCAGACCAGAAGCAGCTCCTGGGTCCCAACTTCAGACTGGCCATTCGGGCAGTGAAGCAGCAGGTGGAAGATCTCTCTTTCCTTCTCTGTAAATCTGCCTTTCTTTCAAACACAAATCTTAAGGAGTTTTGAGGCAGATAGCACACTACAGTTGACTCAGTTACTAAATGAATTGCATGATGAAATGCCATGCGTGTCTTGGGAAAGGCTGGTCTGACCTCATCCCCTGGCCTTGCAAACACTGCAGGAGCCCAGTTAATACTCCGGGTTTGTGACAGGCAGGCAGAACACCGGAGCATCAGCCGAAAAGGCTCCCCTGGGGCGCAGGTTCGTGGGCAAACTAAAAGGAAGTAGCGATTGGGGTGTAAGGGCAAACTGCCATCGACCCTGGCTGCAGACACATTTCGCCCACAGACCTGGCAACCCCAGCATCCCGGCAGCTGACTCAGGGAACTCAGGGAACTGAGGGGGATAAGCGGCTGAGGGCCAGAGCAGGGCCAGGGAGGAGTGAAGGTGCCCCACCAGGAGGTTCTCAGAGACCCTCCAGGTCCGTTAGGGCCCCGGCAGTCCTTATCTACCAACTGCAAGTATTAGGGGAACTTTCTTCACAGGTGTGCAGGAAGGCACCTGACTCCGGGTGGGACGGGGGCGGGCGCGCGCAGGCGCAGAGCGCTGCGGCTGCCGGCGGCGGCGGGGAGCTCGGTGCGCATGCGCCGGCCTCGCTCTCGGCCCGCCCCCGCGCGCCGTGGGCTGCTCCTGCGCCTGCGCGAGGTCGGGGGCCAGCAGCTGTCCGAGCGGCCCGAGGTGTGGACGCTGGCCGGGCGGGCGGCCGCACCGCAGCCATGCCCGGGATGGTGCTGTTCGGCCGGCGCTGGGCCTTCGCCAGCGACGACTTGGTGTTCCCAGGCTGCTTCGAGCTGGTGGTGCGAGTGCTGTGGTAAGCTAGCCTTGGGACGGCGGGGCCCTGTCCACTGGAGCCCCTGTCCACACCGAACCCCTCCGCGTGTGGGGGCCGAGGGGCGTCCGCGCCCCGGGGCCGGGCCCTGCGAGCCTTGCAGGCGGGGCGGCCTGGCAGGTGCCCGGCCGAGAGCTGGAGCTCGTGCCCTTGGAAGCCGTTCCTGGGACGGCTGCACCGGGGAGAGTTATCTGTTAAAAAAGAAAAGAAACAGGAAGTGTGAGGTGCGTCCCTGGAGCTGTGCGCCTGGCAGGGCGACCTCTTCCTGGCGTCTGGGTTTTGCGAAGTTAATGGAGTCAGGTTCCTGCAGTCCTTTGCCAGGGCGTTGCTGCCCCAGGCGCGCTGGCCCTGGGCCCGGAGATCTCCGGAGTGACGTGGGGTGGGGGGGCGGGTAATGGTCCTTGTTGCTTTGCCTCGTGCAATTGCAAAATACAGCTGCGAGACTTTAAAGGGTTGTTTTATTATTTTATTATTTATCAGTGTTCGACACTCTTGGTGCTGTCTTCTTCAGCCAGGAAAGTCAGGTTGTCTGGTTAGTCATTTAGCAGCCATAGGAGACTAGTTCAGAATCCACGGTGTGGGGCTCGGGTTGGGGGCGTGGCAGATAAAAGAAATGAAACAAATAGGCTTATTTCGATGCAGAATAATTTGAAAGAGCGAGGGGTTGTTTGTCAGAAACTTCATACCAGACGTGTATTCTGGGAAACGAGGAAGAAGTTTTTTCTTTTTTTTTTTTTTTAATAAGGCTTTTGCTGTTTGTGGGTCCCCCCTCCCTAAACTTTTCATTATTGGTTGCCCAGTTCTGTGTGTCTGAGTCACGGAACAGTGCCTGTTTGTTTTGAGTTTGAGGGTCTGCCTAAACTCTGCAGCCATCTGGTCTCCCAGTGAGTGGCACGGGCCTCCCCGCCTGTTCCGAGGCAGCTGGGGGACCCAGGTTCTGGGGTGTGGGGTGTGAGGGCCGCCCCATGATGAGGCTCTTCGGGCAGCTCACCGTGGATTCCTTAAGGCTGTGGTGGGCGGGCAGCAGGACCCTTGCTGGGACACCAAGCAAAAGCACTTTGGGCTTTGGAGTTGCCATGGCGGGACTTGTTTGGGTTCAGGCGGCTGTGCGTGGGGCGTGGCCCGCAGCTGGCGAGGCTGCATCGCTGACCGGCCCCTCTGCCCACAGGTGGGTCGGCATTCTCACCCTGTACCTCCTGCACCGAGGGAAGATGGACTGTGCTGGCGGCGGCCTGCTCAGCGCCTACCTGGTCGTGCTGCTCGCGCTCCTGGCGCTGGTCATCGGCTCCGTGCTCGCCATCGTGTGGGTCAGCATGAGAGGTCAGGAGCGGCACCACACGGGGACGCTTGGCCTTGCTTTATCTTACCAGCTTTGTTGAGACAGAATTTTCGTTCTTAGGCAACTAACCCGTTTGTTCATTGGTGACATTTATTTTGGGGGGAGACAGAGAGCTTCCGACACCCTCCTCCCCCAGGTCCCCACTGGCTCACGGCTGGGACTGATGCTGGGAGCTGGACCCTCAATCCTGATCTCCCGAGAGGCCAGACTCAGTGCCCGAGTCGTCTCGGCTGCCCCTCAGTTCTGTCTCGGCAGGAAAGCAGAGGCGGTATTCAGCCGATGCACTGCAGCGTGGCGCCAAAGTAGCCTTCCTTATTTATTTAGTTTAGTTTAAAAGATACAGAAGGAGGGACAGATCTTCCCTCCACTGGTTCATTTCCCCACATTGCCACAGTGTCCAGTGCTGGGCTGACCCAAGCCAGGAGCCCAGAGCTTCTTCTGGATCTCCCACATGAATGCAGGGGCCCAGGTGCTGGGGTCATCTTTCACCTCTTTCCCAGGCGCATGGGCAGGGAGGAGGATCAGAAAAGGAGCAGCCGGGACTTGCAGCAGCACTCATATGGGATGCTCATATGGGATGCCGGCAGAGGCTTAGCACATGCCAGAGCACCTGCCCCCCGTATGGAAGCATCCTGCCCCTCGGATGGAAGCATCGTAACCATTTCTGTAATGGCCAGGCTGAATGCCTGCTGCCATGATTAGGTCATATCACCAACATTGTAATCCAGTCATTGTCTCCAAATGATGGCCTGTGCCTGTCAGCCCTGGCTCTTGTTGCCCCCTGCCCAGTCCTCACCATGCCCTCCTCGGCCCCCGCCTGCCCCTGTTCTGGACGTCACGTAGGTGGAGTGTCTGTTCTGTGGCCATTTGTTCTGACTTCACGTCCAGGATTCTAGGTCCCTCCATGTGGTAGTACACCTCAGTGCTGAATAATACCACATCGAATGGCTGTGCCGTTCTTCATTGGTAAGCATCGGGGTTGTTTTTGGCCATTGCAGGTCACGCCAGGAGCATCTACGTGCAAGCTTTTGTGGAGATAGCAGGTTTTTCATTTTTCCGGAGCGTGTCCCTGGGCACAGGACTGCTGGGTCACATGGTTACACTGTGTAGGGTCTGAGGAGGTGCCTGGATCTTCCTAGCAGGAGGCCTGGGCTCCAGTGTCCTGGTGTCCTTGCCAAGCCTTGTTAGCTGACTTCACTTGCAGCCACCGTGCAGGCGGAGCTGCATGACGTGTGACTGGCGTGGGGGCGGCCTTTCAGTGCGGTTAAGCCCCCGTGTTATCACTTGGGGAGGTGTCTGTTCAGATCACCGGCCCCGTTTTGGACTAGGTTATTGATCTTTTCATGAATGGATTGTAAGATGCAGCTCCCCCCTTTTTTTAATTTGTTTTCTATGAAAAGGCAGAATAGATGAGAGACAGAGGGAGAGAAAGAGAAAGATCTTCCCTGGGCTGGCTCACTTTCCAGAGCCCACAAAAGCCGGGTCTGGGCCAGGTGGAGGCCGGGAGCTGGAGCTCGGGCCTGGTCTCCCACAAGGGCCCAGGTGTCTGTGCCGTCCCTGCTGCCTTCCCAGGCTCGTTGGAGGAGCTGGGATGCCGCTGCCCCACGGTGTCAGCTCCCACGATGGTGAGAACCGCCTTTCTTGGTGTGATGATTATCTGTGGACCATTGCTTCTGGAGAGGTTGAACCCTTGGCTGTTTTCCTGATGACCCTGGCTTGTCGGATGAGCCGAGCATGCTGCTGACTAATGAAAAAAACACATCAGTAAGTAAAAATTTGTCAGCCTGCGGCAGGGCTGAGCCGCGTGGCGCTTTCCGCCACAGTGGTTTATTTCATCACAGAGCAAGTTAGCTGTTGGAGGTACGCTCTTCAGGCTGTGGGGGGCAGTGATGGACGTGAAGGGATGGTGTGGCCGCACGCATGACAGGATCCAGGCTCACAGTCTGTGGTGATGGCGTGGCCGTGCATGTGACAGGATCCGGGTATCACAGTCTGTGGTGATGGCGTGGCTGTGCATGTGGCAGGATCCGGGCTCACAGTCTGTGGTGATGGCGTGGCCGCACTCGTGACAGGATCCGGGTATCACAGTCTGTGGTGATCGCGTGGCTGTGCATGTGGCAGGATCCGGGCTCACAGTCTGTGCTGATGGCATGGCCGCACTCGTGACAGGATCCGGGTATCACAGTCTGTGGTGATCGCGTGGCTGTGCATGTGGCAGGATCCGGGCTCATAGTCTGTGCTGATGGCGTGGCTGCACATGTGACAGGATCCGGGCTCATAGTCTGTGGTGATCGCGTGGCCGTGCATGTGGCAGGATCCGGGCTCACAGTCTGTGGTGATGGCGTGGCCGTATGCATTGCAGGATCCGGGCTCACAGTCTGTGGTGATGGCGTGGCCGTGCATGTGGCAGGATCCAGGCTCACAGTCTGTGCTGATGGCGTGGCCATGCATGTGGCAGGATCTGGGCTCACAGTCTGTGGTGATGACGTGGCCGTGTGCATTGCAGGATCCGGGCTCACAGTCTGTGGTGATGGCGTGGCTGTGCATGTGGCAGGATCCAGGCTCACAGTCTGTGGTGATGGCATGGCCGTGCATGTGGCAGGATCCGGGCTCACAGTCTGTGGTGATGGCGTGGCCGTGTGCATTTCAGGATCTGGGCTCACAGTCTGTGGTGATGGCGTGGCCATGCATGTGGCAGGATCCGGGCTCACAGTCTGTGCTGATGGTGTGGCCGTGCATGTGGCAGGATCCGGGCTCACAGTCTGTGGAGATGGCGTGGCCGTGTGCATTGCAGGATCTGGGCTCACAGTCTGTGGTGATGGCGTGGCCGTGCATGTGGCAGGATCCGGGCTCACAGTCTGTGCTGATGGTGTGGAGTGTTGAGAGACAGAGATCTTCCATCTGCTGGCTCATTTCCTGTGTGCCTGCAGTGGCTGGGGCTGGCCATGCTGAAGCCAGGACCTTCCGGGTCTCCCATGTGGATTGCAGAAGCCCAGCCCCGAGTCATCCTCCACTGCCTTCCCAGGTGTGTTCATAGGGTGCTGGTTCGGCAGTGACCAGCTAGGACTTGAGCTGCACTCACGATGCTGGTGTTAGCAGGTGGCGACTTAAGTGCTGCACTACAACCCAGCCTCTCGTAGAACCTTTTAGCAAGTGCACATCTTAAAACAGCGTGGTTTGGAGGCCAGGAAGTGTGGCATGTCCAGCTTACTGCAGTAATATAGAAAATAGAGCCAGCTGTGTGCTGGAGCATCCCTCTGAAAAGCATGGGTCTGTGTGGATCGCAGAAGGTTCAAGTCCTGAGGTCTGTGTGGTCAGTGGTGCTGGGCACTGGGTGAGGAAATAGTGAGTCTATTGTTGCTTAGTCCTGGGAGGCTTCTTGGTGAACTCGGACCCCTGAAAGGTATCATTTCAGAGGTGGCATTATCTAATTTATTTGTGTGTGTGTGTTTCTGGACATGTCACATTCTGGTTAGACCAGTCTTTGAAACTGACAGGAATTCAAGTTCGAAGCCATGTGCATTTGTCTTTCTTCAGGCATGTTGGGTGGTGTTCGGGCATGCTCTCCCTCCTGTATGGGCGTTCTTGTTCACGCTCCCAGGCCCCCCTTGCCCGAGCTCTGGCGTCATCTGCAGCTTTTACAGGGGGTGGTGGGTTGGCCAGGTCACAGCCTCCTCCACATGGAACCCACTGTTGTTCATTGGCAGGCCCATCCTCAGGTGCCAAGAGTCATGCCCATGTCTGGTGACTGGTTCAGGCCAGTGAGGGGGACTGTCTGCCTCACTCATCTAAGACGGATCTGGAAGCCGCTTGGTGCTGGTCTTCTGGGCGACGCTGTCGCTCTGCTCTCAGCTCAAGGTCAGGTGACTTAGGGGGGCAAAGCCAGAGCCCGGGGCGGCCCTCCTGCTCCTGCAAGTCAGTCCATCCAGTGCAAGGTTGGGTGACTTAGGGGAGCAAAGCCAGAGCCTGGGTGGCCCTCCTGCAGGTCAGTCCATCCAGCGCGAGGTTGGGTGACTTAGGGGGACAAAGCCAGAGCCCGGGGCGGCCCTCCTGCTCCTGCAAGTCAGTCCATCCAGTGCAAGGTTGGGTGACTTAGAGGGGCAAAGCCAGAGCCCGGGCGGCCCTCCTGCAAGTCAGTCCATCCAGCTCCCCCTTGGCCTTTCAGGCTGTTTGAGTTTAATCTTCTGTTAGTTGTGACTAGAGCTTTGCCAGATAACTTAAAAACATGTTATGAGCATATGTTAGCTTACTTCTCATTTTGATAGAAATAATTAGTATTGAATGCCTTGTGAAAAATGCAGTGAAAATTCTGTGAAGAACTGTTCAAAAAGAAGATGTGACTCGGTGTTGGGGGGCAGTGAGTGAAGCCACCGGTGGGCTGCCTGCGACCCACGTGGATGTGCCTGGGACCATCACTGCCCCTCTTGCACCTGCCCCCGTAGACGCACGTGGGGGATCCACGCGAGTTTCGGGCTTTCGACTTGCTCCTAGACCCTCCTGTTGGAGCCTTTTGGGCAATGAAGCAGTGGATGGAAGATGTATTTTCTCTCTGTCTCTCTTGCTCTTCCTTTTTAAAAAAAAAGTAAAAGTGAATGAAATGACCATTTTTTTAAAAAGGCAAATGGGAAAGCTGTAACACAGCAGAGCCAAGGCAGTCAGCTTCAGCGTGAGCTGCACTAACGGGAAAGCGAGTAGAAGCACAGCCAGGCCTGGGAGCACTGCAGGCACCACACACGGGCTTTAAAGGCAGGGGTTGCTCCGCCGCCCCAGAATGCCTTGCTGTCCGTGGCTCATTGAGTTGGTGAGGAGCAGTCAGCTTGTTTTGCTCGTGTGACTGTGAGTGAGTGGCGGTTTTGGGGGGAGTCAATATTAATAATACTTGCAAACATTTTGTGTAGGGGTGTTTGTGTCAGCAGGTCACTGGTCAGGTGAGCTGTGGTCCAGCCGTATGGTGTGCTGTGCACCTGTTACCGATGGAAAAGTGCTGGGTGCAGCGTGGGAGGAAGCCAGGGTCACTGGTTTACTTTTCAAGGCGAGGGACCCGAGGATCGGGGTGGGTGCGACTCCCCAAACCTGCTCTGAACTTGTACTGCATGGCCTCCGTCCTGTGCAAGTGACACCTGCACAGAAGCAGAGCCACTTGTGACAAGTTAGAAATGGTAGCTTTTGTTTGTTTGTTTGCTTGAGATTTTAGTTTTATTGGAAAAGCAGAGTTACGGAGAGAAAGAGAGATAGAGAGGACGGCCGGAGCTTGACTGGTCTGAAGCCTGGAGCCAGGAGCTTCTTCCGGGCCTCCCAGCACGTGGACCGTCCTCTGTGGCTCCCCCAGGATGCTTCATGAGCAGGAAGCTGGGGTCTGGGGTTGATGGCAGGGGTCCCGCAGGGGATGCAGGCAACTCAGCCATGAGGGCAGACGACCCCGATCTTAGGTCAGTTTGGCACATGGCACTCTCCCCTTCACATAAGTCTTGCTCGACCGCAGGACATCTTGCGTCCCCCGTGCTCCGGCCATTGGTATCCTAGGTGCTCTCAGCCCATCTCCAGCCCGTGAGCTTGCTGCGGTGGCTGGAGGCGTTGCCTGGCAGTTCAGTGACACGGGCCTTCCTGCTGCCGTCACTGATGAGCGAGTGGCCTTGCCTGAGGAGGGGCAGCACTGCTGAGGGCGTGACCGTTGCCCTTTGGAATAGCTGCCGCCCTCCTGGATGACTGCCTGTTGGCACCACCCCACCCCAACTGCCGCAGCCACATGCCCACCCCGTGTGCCCAGACACTGTTTCCTTTGGCTCTTTGTAGTCAGTGACTGTGGGGCATAACAAGTTCTCCCAAAGGACTGAAAACAGAAGTACTGCAGCCTCTGCACCTGCGTGGTACAGCTAGCTCCGTCTCAGACTGAGGCCCGGCGGGGCGGGGTGGGACTCCACGCAGGGCATCCTAGTGGAAGCTGGTTACGGGAATTCAGAAGCTATTTCTTTATCAGGTCGTTCAGCAGCTGTCGGGTTTTTGTGTTACTCCTGTGGTGTGAGGTTTGTCTAGGTGAGTGCAGGCAGTAAATTTCCCCTGCAAAGCCCAGAGCCCATGCTTCACACCAAGAAGCCAGGCACGCAGGTCCCTGAACCCGGACAGATCTCAAGACAAGTCGGGCCGGAGTGCCAGGCTTATCAGGCATGGCTTTCCCTGACAGGAGGGTGACCAGGTACCAGGTCCACGTGGGGGGAGGGACGGAGTGAGCTGGATGTTTTCTGTTTCAGGAACCATCTGCAACCCTGGACCCCGGAAGTCAATGCCGAAGCTGCTGTACATCCGCCTCGCGCTCTTCCTGCCAGAAATGGTCTGGGCTTCCTTGGGTGCCGCCTGGGTGGCGGACGGCGGGCACTGCGACAGGACAGTGGTGAACGGCATCATTGCCACTGTCGTCGTCAGGTGAGGGTATCTGCCTGTCACGGCTGACGCTGGAGACAGGAGTGAGCGAGCCCCCTGGGCCTGACAGCCCCAAGCAGACTCAGAGGTGTCATCCACCACCGTGTGTCGTCACTGTCTTCCTCACGGTCCCCACCTGTTCACCTCCCCTGTCTTCTCTAAGAAAGGAAACCACGGCAGAGACTCAGAGGAGGGTGAAGGAGGAAGAGGGGGGGTATAAAGAGGAGGAGGATGAGGAGGAGGAGGAGGAGGAGGAGGAGGAGGGCACCGCAGGACTTGGGCGAGGAGTGATGCTCTGGCTGGAAAGGCTTTCAGGTCTGTGGGGGAGGTGACCTTCCCGGGGTGGTCTCCCCAGGGTGGACGGAGGGGGTCACGCCTCCACAGCCGCCCAGCAGGGGGCAGCAGCATCCCTCAGAGCTGCGCTGGCATCTGGAGAGCGAGCGGGCCTTGTTTTGGTTTGGACATGGAGGACCCTGAGCGCTGTGGAGAACAAGTGCCAGCTGCAGCCTGCCCGCCTGGCAGCTTCCCTGTTTCCTTCGTGGCCTTCAGTTTTTCGGGCTCTGACTTTTGTGGGGCCTAGGTTAGCTCTGGGTTTGTGAGGAACTTGCTAGAAGAAATTGGTTGCTAGCCTCGGCTCGCCTTTGGCACAGCTGTGGTCGAGGTGCACAGACCGGGCGTGAAGGAGGCGGCCCGGGCTCTCCCGTCACCCGCCCCGTCCTTCCCCTGATTTGCAGTTGGATCATCATCGCAGCCACCGTGGTCACCATTATTATCGTCTTTGACCCGCTGGGGGGGAAGACGGCCCCCCACTCCTCGGCCGGGCCCGCTCACCTGGATACCCGCGAGTCCAGCCAGCTGCTCAGCGGCCTCAAGACGGCAGCCACCAGCGTGTGGGAGACCAGGGTCCGCCTGCTGTGCTGCTGCGTCGGGGCGGACGACCACACTCGAGGTGCTTTTACCAGTACGGCAGAGCTTTTCTCAACCTACTTTTCAGTAAGCTCCGGGGGTCTGCTGTGGTCTCTTTCTGTTTCCCTCACTGCTGCTTCTCCCGGGCCCCCGTCCCCGCCCCCACGCGCAGTGGCCTTGGAGAGCCTGGGGCCTGGGCCGAGTGCTCCCTGGGGAGCGGTGAGCGCCCGGGGCGGCCCTCTTGCCTTTGCCCTCTCTCTGGGATGGCTTCACGTGGACACCTGTCCAGTCCAGGTTTTGAATGAGTTTTTTTGGTAATGTGTGTTTATTCCCATTTCTTGGAAAGCAGAGTGGCAGACAGAGGCAGATCTTCAGTCCTCAAATGCCCACATGGAACTCCGTCCCGGTTTCCCAGAGAGGCCAAGGAACAGAGGACTTGGCTCTGATCCACTGCCTCCCAGGATGAGCGTGGGTAGGAAGCTGGATCGGAAGCAGAGGTGCCAGTTGGTGCCAGGCCCCATGAGCGAGCTGTGGGCCTCCCAGGGAGTCCTAACTATTGTGCTGAAACACCCTGGAATTCCCGCGCCCGTTTGTTTTTTTTTTTAAGTTTGTTTATTTGACTTTTCTTTGGAAGACAGAGAGAGAGATTGCTCTTCCATCCTTTCATTTACTCCCCAGTTGCCTGCAGTAGCCAGGACAGGGTGAGGCTTAAGCCAGGAGCCTGGCACTGCAGCTGGCTCTCCCAAAGGGCTGGCAGGGATGCACGGACGTGAACCGCTGCCTGCTGCCTCCCTCGGAGCAGAGGCTCTGGGACTCAAGCCGTAGCGCCGGTGTTTCGCTGTTGTTGTTTTAAACATGTACATATAAATGTATTTTCTGAATTTTCATTTATTTACTTGAAAGAGTTACGGAGAGGGAGAGCCAGAGAAAGACATCCTCCACCTTGTGGTCTGCTGCCCAGATGGCCGCAGTGACCAGGGCTGAGCCAAGCTGACTGAGTGCTTCATCTGAGTCTCCCGCGTGTGTGGCAGGCCCTAAGCGCTTGAGCCGTCTTTCACTGCTCTTCTCAGGCCATTAGCAGGGAGCATCAAAAGTAACAGGTGCCTGTGGGCCTTGAACTGGCTGGTGCCCAGTGGAATGCCGCAGTTGCTGGCAGTAGCTTTAGCTGCTATGCCACAATGCTAACCGCACATGAGCGCTCTGAAATGGGTGTGGGTGTCCTGAGCAGTGGCTTAGCTCACCATGTCTCTTTGTTCACTGCTCGAATTAGTTTTTAAGAAATGAAATAATGGAGCCTATATGCTTGGGGAATAATCCGCCAGCTATCTTTTTATGTATCCCCTCTCTGGCTGCCTCTCAGCGTAAACCAGGCACAGGCAGTGCCGTGCACCCGCGGCAGGTGGACGTGGTGACGTCATCGTATCAGAGTGGCGATGGAGGGTTCTGCTCGCGGAGGGAGGTTGGACTGGAGCGCGTGCGGAAGCGGGAACGCTGTCCACATTCCCCAGGGATTTCTTGAGCAGTTCGGGACTGTTTCTCTTCAGTGTGCAGTGCGTGGTTTTGGCTCTTTCTAGAATGTTCTCCAATAAGCTGACTTGCAATCAAGCCAGGGAGGCATGGTTGCCTTGCTGTGCACCTACCATGTCCATCTCAGCTCACCAGGTGCCTGACTGAGCCCGTGCAGCGCTGGCCTCGTGGCCCTCCGGGGGTCAGAGAGAGGTTAGGCTGTGTGTCCTCAGAGTCATTTCAGAGCAGTGTGAGCACAACCCGGACGGAACAGGGAAAGGGGGTTTTCACAGTGAATGTCCTAAGAAATTATTTTTACTTGAAAGATAGAGAAGAACAAAAACAGAGAAAGAGCTCCCTGTTAGGAATAGTAATAATTAGAAGACAGACAGAAGACAGACCTTGGTGAAGAGGCAGAGAGGTCAGGGGTCCCAGGACCATTCAGGAGCCCGCAGCATGCTGCAAAGCGAGGTGTATTTATTTATTTTCTTGTTTTTATTTACTATTGAGAGTGTGGAAGAGCAACTTTTCGTCCGGCATAGGTGGGAGTAGGGGACAGGGGACTAAAATTATCTTCTGAGAAGGCCAGGGGTTGGTCGCGGGAGGCCGTCTCCTGGAAGGCCAGGGGTTGGTCGCGGGAGGCCGTCTCCTGGAAGGCCAGGGGTTGGTCGCGGGAGGCCGTCTCCTGGAAGGCCAGGGGTTGGTCGCGGGAGGCCGTCTCCTGGAAGGCCAGGGGTTGGTCGCGGGAGGCCGTCTCCTGGAAGGCCAGGGGTTGGTCGCGGGAGGCCGTCTCCTGGAAGGCCAGGGGTTGGTCGTGGGAGGTGCAGAGGCACTGGTGACCTTCGGGGAGAATGGATGTTTCGCAGGGGCTTGGAGGGGCGCGTGTCCTGCACAGGGAGGCTGACATTCCCAGAGTGCCCACGCTGACTGCCCGAGGCCAGGAGTCCGACCTCCATCTGGCTGTCACATTGGCGGCAGGGACCCAAGCATGTGACTTTCTCTGCCAAGTCCCAGTGTGTGTGTTAGCAGGAGATGGAATCGGGACGCAGCCTGGACTTGGCCCCGGGGACTGTACTGTGATGTAGCGTCTTAACTGTGTGAGCCACTCAGCCTGCGTGAGGAAGTCTTCATTTGGCTCATAGCTCAGAGGCCAGCGTCCACTGTGTGGTCCTTTCTCAGGGGGTAGTGGATGCAAATGATGGGACTTCCTGCATCTCTGTTGTTGCTGTCTGATTTTATCTCACTGGAAGGAGTGGGACAAAGGGAGAGAGATTTTTGGGGGTTCATGCCCCACATGGCTGCAGTAGCCAGGTCTGGGACGAGGATGGAGGCAGAAGCTCCACCCAGGTCTCCCACTTAAGTGGCTTGGGCCATCACTGCTTCCCCTCCCCCACCAGCCATGTGTGCAAGGAGCTTGGTCAGAAGCAGAATGGCCAGGACTCGAACCGGTGCTCCAGGGTGGGATGTGGCATCACAGGCAGCAGCTTCCCCTGCTGTGCCGCAGTACTGGCCCTGCAGTGAAGTGTATGTTTACCTGAGTGCAGGTTGTTAAGGTGTTCTGCAGGGGACTCGTCTCGGGAACACCTGTGAACCTGCAGCTGTGTCTGTATGTGCCTGGGCACTGCACTAAGCAGAGTCTAAAGGAGCTCCCGGGCAGCTCTTGCTGGGTTCCTGACCGGCTGCTGGGGCTTCCCACCTAGGACACAGACCTGGTGCCCAGTGACATCGCGGCAGGCCTGGCCCTTCTCCACCAACAGCAGGACAACATCCACAGCGATCTGGAGCCTGATGAGGTGGTCAGCCGCTCCCCGGAGCCCTCTCAGGTGAGCTGGCAGTGTCCCCAGATGACAGGTTGTGACACCTGCACCATGTCGATCCTGACAGCGAGCCAGGGAGCAGCGGCGGTGGCATCTGACCTATCACCTGTCAGGTCATCTCCTCTTCGCCTGCAGCCCAGTGGGGCAGCTGATCCTGGCCAAATCACCCTGGTGTTTTATTGGAAAGGCAGATTTAAAGAGAGGAAGAAAGATGGATAAAAAGATCTGTCCACTGGTTCACTCCCCAAGTGGCTGCAACGGCTGGAATTACGCCAGTCTGAAGCCAGGAGCCTGTGGCTTCTTCCGGGTCTCCCATGCATGTGTAGGGTCCCAAGGCTTTGGGCCATCCTTGACTGCTTTCCCAGGCCACCAGCAGGGAGCTGGGATACGAACCAGTGCCCATATGGGATCCCTGTGCATGCAAGGCGAAGATTTAATCTGTAGGCTACCACGCCCCGTCCGTGCTGTTTTTAGGTTTTCTGTTGTAGGAAGTGCACCGTGGAGTCTGCACTCTGAGGTGTTTGCTTTCTCCCTTGGGGCTGGAGAGCAGAAACAGAGCAGTGTAACTGGCTGTGGTTTGCCTGCCACAGGTTGTTAGAGAAAGTGACTCATAGGCCATGTGTGACGTGGGGACTGTGTTAACGCACACTACAAGTATCACACGTAGACTATGACACAGGGAGTGTACGTGTCACACGTGGACTGTGTCACGTGGACTGTGTCATACGTGGACTGTCACACGTGGACTGTGTTTCACAGACTGCATGTGTCATACGTGGACTGTGTCACAGCAGACGGTGTCACGTATGGACTGTATGCTTCATACGTAGACTGTATCACAAGTGGCCTGCATGTGTCACCTGTATGTGGCCCTTGCTGGAGTACCCAGCTCGTGCCAGATGGCTCAGGGTGACTGCAGCGTGGGGGCTGCTGGTCCATGGTTGCAGGCGGGGTGCTGACGAGCTGCCAGGCTGCTTTGCTGCCTACTGTGGCCATGCCTGCTGCATTCCTGCACAATGAGCCGTTCACCTCTGATGTATTTTAGGGTCGGTTTCCCATGTGGGTGTTCCCCGAGAGCTCTGTTCAGTGAGGGAAGGGTGGGGGGTGTGTTTGTGTTCAGGGTTCAGCTCCCAGTGTGTCAATCCTCTGCCTTATGAATTCCCTTCAGCAAGAAGCCTCTCTCTCTCTCTCTCTGTCTCAGGACGCTGACCTGGACACCGAGTTGGAGAACTGCCGTCATTATATGCAGTTTGCAGCTGCCGCCTACGGCTGGCCCCTCTACGTGTACAGAAACCCCTTCACGGGCCTCTGCAAGGTCGGAGGGGACTGGTAGGTTGGCACTGCCCCAAGGGGGAGACTCAGATGCTTTCAGCTATCTCCTGCTTAGAGCAGTGTGAAGACCTCGCATTTGGTTCATCAGGAGTCTCCAGGGTGCTACGGCGTGCTGTCTGCGCCCTTGACTAGCCCGAGCCCTTGGGGTTTTGCGGTTGGCCCCGCCCCGTGCCTGTCATTTCTTCAGTGAGTTGCAGAGGATGCTCTTCTGCATAACCACATGAAGGTGACAAAATGGATGAGGAGGCTGCGGCTTAGGTTTGCATTCCCTGCACTTCATTAGCAACTCTCCTCCCGGTCTAGCATTCTCTGAAGCATCGGGCCGTCGTGGCTCGCTGTCTCTCAAGTTTCAGAAGGCCCACAGCCGTCCTTTGCCTTTCAGGACGCTGGCGTTTCCAGCAGGTCAGAGTGGACACTGTGCAGTGGCGCTGGGTCTGCCCTTCCTGCTGACCCCTGCCAGCGGCTCCGGCTGGGCCTCACGCTGGGCTGTGCTGCAGGGCCAGCACTGCCCTCCGGGTGTGTGACAGCTGGTTGTTAGGGAAGCGCTCTGAGACCGTGGGTCGCTTCCTCTGACACCCACCCAGTAATTCCTGTTTAAATCATTCATTCTGTCAGGAATGTGTAATTTTTCTAATTTCACCATGAAGTTACCTTCCTGTTCTACTGATTGAGTTGTAGTAACCCCTCACTGTTTGTTTGTTAAGAAGGGTGATGTTTATTAGACCACCCTGCCCCAGAGCAGGCCCTCAGGCTGGCCTGGGGGTGGGGGCTGGCCTGGGGGGCCTGGCCCCCCTTTTGGAGCCTGTGTGATTTTCCTGTGTAAGCTGCTGCAGCCGGGTCTTGGCTTTCCCTGGAATGCTGCTCTGGGTCCCACTTCTCTCTGGGGGTGGCGGGTGGGGGGAGTGAAGTTTAGAGCTTGAGATCTAAGTGCTGTGTATGCAAATTACTCCCAGGCTCCCGCCGCCTCAGGGCCCTCTCAGTGGACAGATTGGGGCAAAACCTGCAACTTTGATGGATTTGCTGCGGTGTTTGTATTTTACATTGGATTTTCCTTGCCTTCTCCCGTACCTCCCTGTGTCCGCTCTCTTCCCCAGGGAGAGCCCTGGCCCCAGCAGCGTCGGTGGCCACTGGCGCAAGGCAGATGGGCTGACCAGGGTGGCTGGCTTGTCTGTGGTCCTTGGCTTTAGGCTGGGAACGCTAAGCTCTGGGGGACTCCTCTGGTCGTGGCTGCTTCACCTGTGTGGGGCAGTACTGCCTTTCAGGGTTCCTCCCCTCACTGATGTCTGATTGTGTGACTGTGGAAGGCGTCAGAGCTGTGGCGGAGGGCGACACTCCAGGACGAGGTGCGCAGAGAGGTCTCCCGTCTCCGTGCCAGCCAGGCCACGGCCTGGAAATGCTCCGTCCTTATCCTCACAGTTGGTGGCAGTGTGACAGTGGGGATTGCTCAGCAGGTGGCCCAGGCTGGGGTGCTGATGGGCTTGTCCCCCCTTTTCCAGTTGCAGAAGCAGAACAGCCGAGTACGACCTGGTCGGGGGCGATCAGCTGCACTGTCACTTTGGCTCCATCCTGCACACGACAGGGCTGCATTACAGGGACTTCATTCACGTCAGCTTCCATGACAAGGTGGGCGTGGCCTGGCGCTGCAGTGCTGACTCTGAAGGAGTTAGGAGTCAGGCCCTGTGGGCCCAAACTCCCGCATGGGAGACCAGGGACACTCCCAGCTTTGTCTTGGCTCTTGCAGCCATCTAGTGAGTGAACCAGCAATGGGAAAATCTACGCCCCCCCCACACACCCTGCCCTTCAATTATCTGTAACTCTGCCTTTTAAATGAAACATAAAAGCCAGGCCTGAGAACAGCACTGATAGGCTGTGGTGGCAGCCTGTGCCCCAGGCCAATGGGCTCCCAGGTGCCCGCCCCTCAGGGAGTCTGCTGAGGATGGCTCCCAGGTGCCCGCCCCTCAGGGGGTCTGCTGAGGATGGCTCCCAGGTGCCCGCCCTTCAGGGGGTCTGCTGAGGATGGCTCCCAGGTGCCCACCCTTCAGGGGGTCTGCTGAGGATGGCTCCCAGGTGCCCACCCCGACACTCAGCCGGCGGGTCCTGAAGCTGCTGGTTGGGAAGGGCGTGTGGCTCGACAGGGAAGGTGCTGGTCGACCGCGGGCTCCAGCCTCCCCTGGCTCACACCTTAGGAGACAATTTGCCCTGCTCTCTTTTTTTAATGCTTTATTGGTTTTTTTTTTTTTTTTTTAAGATTTATTTCATTTTTATTGGAAAGGCAGATATACAGCGAGGAGGAGAGACAGAGAGGAAGATCCTCTGTCTGATGATTCACTCCCCAAGTGACCACAATGGCCGGTGCTGAGCCAATCCAAAGCCAAGAGCCAGGAACTCCCTCCAGGTCTCCCACGCGGGTGCAGGGTCCCAAGGCTTTGGGCTGTCCTCGACTGCTTTCCCAGGCCACAGGCAGGGAGCTGGATGGGAAGCTTGGGCAGCCAGGATTAGAACCAGTGCCCATATGGGATCCTGGCATGTACAAGGCAAGGACTTTAGCCGCTAGGTTGCCATGCCAGGCCCTTGTCTCACGTCTCACTCTTAAACAAATAGTAGTAATAGTTCAAAAAGGTCCTGTGGGAGGACACTGTGACGCACTGACATCTGTCAGAGTTGGGCTAGCTCCCTGCTGATGCATCGGGGGCAGCCGGTAGGGGCTGAGGCGTGTGGGTCCCTGCCACCAAGCCTGGACATCCGGCTGGAGTTCGGGCTCCTGGCCGCAGCCCAGCCCAGCCCTGACTGTCGCCAGCAGCTGGAGAATCTGTGTCTTTCCTTCCTTCTCTGTCGCTGCGTCTTCCAAACATAGTCACTCTCAAAGGAAACCCTGGTGCCAGCCCTCCCTTCCCCGTGACATTGGGCATCTTCATCGCTGCATCGGACTCTGCCCTAGCACGCCTGTGACAGACAGCAGTGTCACAGTTTGGGGCTTTTGGAGGAGAGGTGTGAAGGTCCTTGTCCTGCCAAAGCCGGGGACGTATAGGAGCAGTTCGGTCCCTGCCTGCTCCGCGTGCCAGACTGGCCGCAGAAGGTGGCACCTTCACAGTAACTATGGCCACCCACTGCCCGCCATGAGCAAAGCCTGCTCTCCAGCCTCAGCTGCTCGGTGATGCCATGTGCTCCCCGAGATGGGGAAACGCCCCACGGTGCTCAGAGCGCCGACTGCAGCTCACACAGCGGGGGAGGGGCGGGCAGAGCTCCAGCGTGTCTGCCTCAGCCCTTCAGGGCTCTGGGTTTAAAAAATGCATTTCTAAAATGTAAAAGTCAAATTACAGAGACAGGTATTTCACATGCTGGTTCACTCCTTAGATGGCTGCAATGGTGAGAACTGGGCCGGGGCAAAGCCACGCTGCTTCTGGGGTCTCTCCCGTGGGTTCAGGGCCAGCCTCTACTGCTTTCCCAGGCACATCAGCAGGGAGCGGATTGGAAGTGGAGCAGCCAGGACTTGAACCAGCACACCTGTCGGGGCTCTTTCAGGACTTGGTTCCGAAAGCCTGAGTCACTTGTCAACAAAAGGGCCCAAAGCCTTTTGCCTTCTGCCCAGATTTATACAGGGAACCTCACAGTTTCTGGAATGTGCTTTCTGAAAACAAAACAAACCTGCATGGATTTCAAAGTTCTATTTGCACCAAAATTACTTTTTAAATCCCATTGAAATCTCGGTGTACACAGTCTTGGGTTTAATTTAATTAAAACCACTGAGCCCTGCCCCATGAGGCCAGGCGGGGGGGTCACCTGAATGGTCGGCACCCATGTGCCGACCCCAGGGGTGGCGTCTGGCTGCCCAGCACAGTACTTAGCCATGGGCTCTTGGGGAGACTGGGACAGAGTGTGGCAGCTGGGGGGAGATGGTATCCACACAGGGTGGGGCAGGCCTGACTGGGGGGCATGGGAGAAGCTGGTGTCATGAAAGCCTGCCATTTGCAAAGGGTCTGGGGAGGAGGGGGCAGGAGGGCAGCCCGAGGAAGGCAGGGGCAACTTGGTGCCCTTCCTCCCGGGGCTGTGGCGGTCAGCTACTGGTCACTGCGGGCATTGCTGCGGTGTGAGGCTGTCAGGGTGCATGTTTGCGTCCCTCACGCCGCTCCCCCTCCCCCTGCAGGTGTACGAGCTACCGTTTCTGGTGGCCCTGGACCACAGGAAGGAGGCTGTTGTGGTTGCGGTGAGGGGGACCATGTCTCTCCAGGTGAGCCTGGGGCCCGCACCGGCCACACTGCGGGGAGGGCAGGGGCAGGCACTCATCAGAGACAGCACTTCTGGATAACAGCCTGGGACACGGAGGACAGGCAGGCAGGATGCAAGTCCAGGGCTGGCTCACGCCTGTTTTTTCGAGCGGCTGCAGGCAGGCTTGGCGTCCCCTGTGCTCAGAACTCCCACCCTCCCGCTGCCTTTAGCCTGAGGCTCGTGCTCCTTATGCCCTTCGTGGCTGTGTGGGTGTTTCAGGAGCCTTCCCAGGCCCGCTCTCCACCCAGGCCAGGGCCTCTCCCTGTGGATCCGGGCCACCCTGGGGCTGTCTGTGAGTGCAGCGCCCCCTGCTGATGGCTGCTCTGTCACTGCTGTTGTGTAGGACATCCTGACTGACCTGTCCGCAGAGAGCGAGACCCTCGACTGCGAGTGCGGGGTGCACGACCGTCTGGCCCACAAGGTACAGCCCTGGGGTGTCCCTCCTGCCAGCGCTACCCCCGGTGCCCCCTGCTGGTTGATGGTCACAGCGGCCTGAGGTTGTGTGTGTACTTGTTTGAGAGAGAGGCTGCGGAGACCGAGTCTGACTTGCCCGTGTCAGGCCAGCTGTTGGCTCGTCGTGCCCTCGGCTTGGCAGTGGCCTCCCAGTGAGAGCAGCAGGGCTGTGGGCAGAGCCATGCTGCAGAGAAGACCCCCCACCTCTCCCGGCTGCGCCCACATGTCCTCCCAGAGCTTCTCTGGGCTGGGGCTGTGTGCACAGGGAGACAGGCTGGGGCTGACCCGTGCTTTCCTTAAATATGGGTAGGATTTTAAATTTGTTTTTAAAGATTGATTTTATTTTTATTGGAAAGGCAGATATACAGAGAGGAGGAGAGACGGAGAGGAAGATCTTTCATCCAATGATTCACTCCCCAAGTGAGCGCAACGGCTGGAGCTGAGCCAGTCCGGAGCCAGGAGCTTCCTCTGGGTCTCCCGCACGGGTGCAGGGTCCCAAGGCTTTGAGCCGTCCTCGACTGCTTTCCCAGGCCACAGGCAGGGAGTTGGATGGGAAGTGGAGCAGCTGGGATTAGAACTGGCACCTATATGGGATCCTGGTGTGTTCAAGGCGAGGACTTTTACCCTGCTACGCAATCACGCCGGGCCCAAATATGGGTAGTTTTAAAAAATCACGAAACATACATTAAAAGCCGCTAGGTGTGTCCTGGCCACTAGCATGCGTGCAGGTGCCTGGCGGCCCAGGCACTCCCAGGATCCTCCACCTTCAGGGCTTCCCCAGGATGCTTGGATCCCTGAATGCTGCGTGGTCATCCTAGCTGCCCCATGGGGCCTCATCCCTGTGACTGCACCTGCCCTAGACATTCACGTCGGTGGCATCCCAGGGCCCGTCTGTTTGTGACTGGCTCATTTCACTGGGCATGGTGCTGCTGTAGCCCATGTTAAAACTGATTCACTTCATTGGAAGGGCAGAGAGACACGTTACATTGCCTGGCTCACTCCACAATGCCTGCGCAGGCTGGAACCGGGCTAGCTTGAAGGCAAAAGCCCAGATCTCAACTCAGATGGCACATGTAGGGGGCAGAGGCCCAAGAACTTAGGCCAGCACCTGCTGCCTCTTGGGGGCATTAGCAGGCAGCCGGAATTAGGGGCTGAGCCCTCGGAAGTGGGGTGCAGGTGGCGTGTCAGCTAGCTGCGGTCTTTCTCCCTGAGGCCGAGTGATGCTGATCAGAGAGCCCGTGCAAGGCTTGGCCTTCTCCCAGGGCGGGGTATTGTCTGTCGGCTGCTGTGCCCAGACATGGGGCCGCAGTTCTGTGACTTTTCGGTGGGCCACTGTGTTCTTCACCGTGCAGGCCATGTTGGGGGCCCACCAGCATACGCCATCTGAGCTTGGTTTCCGCACAGCCTTGTCAAGACTTGCTGGCTCCCCCTTTTATTTTCTCGCTCCCTAGTGGGTGTGCTGTGGCTTGGAACACGTGGGGGCCAGTGTGCAGTGACTCACTGCGAGCCAGCCCAGCGAGGACTCCCAGGAGAAGGCGGTGCCCGGAGGACGTGGCCTTGGCAGTGTTGAGGTCCAGAGGTGCCCCACCACTGGGCTCAGTGCCTTTCACACCCACCCTGTTGTTGGCAAAGCAGGCGTGTTGTAGCCTGCACTGCAGGCCTGGGAGGGCCGAGAAGGGGCCTTGGAGCAGAGCCATGCGAGCCTTGCCAGCCTGGGAGTGGCAAGTTTTTTCTTTAACCCTTAGCTGGCTTTTGGTGCCTCCTCCATTCACAAGACTCCACTTTAACCGTTACTGCACATGTGTGAAGAAAAAGAAAATTTTAACCCTTATTACAGAGACGTCAGCCAGTTGTCCCTGGCTACCTTAGGCGTGCCACAGGCTCTGGCCAGGCTGTGGTTTGCTCAGGTGAAGGTGGTGTGTAGCACTGGCCACGGCCTGATGGAGCAACACCCATGCCCTCTGCCTCGCCGTGCCCTAGGCAGGCGAGCCCTGCTGAGTCCTCACTGATCCAGGTCTCATCTGGAGCTGCCGAAGGCCGCCTCCACCTGGAAGGCTGCCAGCTGCGCAGGGACGCATGGCAGCAGTGCGTGGGCTCCAAGCTCGGCTCAGCTCCCAGGGCTCCGAACCGCTGTGTCGTCCATGCGGGTCCCAGCGGGCCGCAGGTGACCGCTTTAACTCTGGCAGGGTGCTTGGGAGGTGAGGCCTGCCTCCACTGTCTTCTCTGGGGCCAGGAACACCCCGGGAACCCACAGTTCCTTTACTCGGCAGTGTCCTCCAGTTCCCCGCAGCCCTCTGCATATCCTGCCGGAGCGTGGGCCCTAGCACGGAAGCTGCCGTGCTGGCCCAAGGGTGGCCCTCCGGCCCGGGGCAGGTCTCTGCTGTGCCTCACTTCTTGGGAGCTCCCTTTAGATAGAGGAAGAGCTTACTGTTGGGTTAAAACTAACACCCTTTTAAAAGATGAGCCGGGGTAGGTGTTTAGGCTGGCAGTCTGGAGGCCCTAGGAGGCGGCAGGGACAGCACAAGTGGTGGGTTCCGCCTCCTCCGGAGAAGACCTGGGTGGATTGCCTGCTCCTGGCTCCTGGCTCCTGCACCAGGCAGCTGGGGAATGAACCAGAAGATGGGAAGCCAGTTCCTCTCCCTCTCTCCATCTCTCTCAAATGTAATAAGAATAAAAAGGTCAGTCATCTAGCTAAATCTGGAGAACTCCAGGGGCCTTGGCTCACATAATGTGATGCATGCTTGAAGCCAGCTTCCCCACAGCTGCAGGAGAGACTGCAGACGGGTCTGAGCCTGAGCCCCTGCCTGTGCCCAGCGCAGTACGAGGGGCTGCAGAGCCCCTGCTGGGGTCTCCTGTCTGGGTCCAGTCCAGGAACCTGCAGCAGGTGCACTGCGCCCTGAGCCATCCTGACCCCGCCCCGCGTGTCCCCAGGGCATCGCACAGGCCGCCAGATACGTCCACCGCAGACTCATCAACGACGGCATTTTGAGTCAAGCCTTCAGCGTTGCTCCCGTAAGATGTTACTTTCTTTTTTCTCCTGTGTGTTACGTGCGGCCTTTCCCTCACTCTGCCTTGCTCCTGCAGGAGTATCGGCTGGTCACCGTGGGGCACAGCCTGGGCGCGGGAGCCGCCGCCCTGCTGGCGCTCATGCTCAGGAGCTCCCACCCGCAGGTCCGATGCTACGCCTTCTCCCCGCCCCGGGGGCTGCTCAGGTACTGCCCTGCCCCCACGCATCCGTGCGCTGGAGGCTCTCTGTGGTACTCTTAATCACCCTTAGGGTGTGCCGAGGGGCCACGTGGGGGCCCATGCATCTGCCCCGCGAGGTGTCTGTGCCCGTGGGCAGGTTCCCGGGGGCCCATCTGCTAGGCTGAGCTGGTCTGAATGTGAGCTGGTGCTGGGCTCGGTCCAGCGGGTCCAGGGCGGCTGGGCTGCCCCCGGACTCTCCCACCCCTTCAGGGCCCAGGGAAGCCACAGTCTCGCTGCCTTGGCCTTGTGCGCTGCGGGCGGGCAGCTGACTCGTGCTGTCTGGGGCATTGCAGCAAATCCCTCTGTGAATACTCCAAGGGCTTCGTCGTGTCGCTCGTCCTTGGCAAGGATGTCATCCCCAGGTAGGTGTGGGGCTGGGGCTGGGGCCGAGGTGGCCGGAGCCCCGGTGCCCCGTGCCTCAGTGGGACCTGCCCCTCAGGTTGAGCGTGACCAACTTGGAGGATCTGAAGAGGAGAATCCTGCGTGTGATTGCTCACTGCAACCAGCCCAAGGTAAGGGCTGTGCCGGCAGCGGCGGTGGCTGGGGAGTGCAGAGCTGGCCGTGGCCAGTGCTCTCCAGACAGGGAGGGCACTGCCGCCGGGCCTGCCGCTGCTCGCCCGCCGCTCGGTGGTGCTGCCCAGCAGGCCGACGGCTCAGCGGGCACACGCACTCGGTTAGCACTGTCCCGGGGCCCATCCACTGCAGGCGGGCTGCGGCTCCCAGGGCGACGGCTCCGGCTGTGCCTGCTGGGGGCTCTGTCCCCAAGCCAGAGGGAGGTTCTGGTGTGCCTGTCCTGGGGACGTGGCCGTTTCCCGGGGCGCATGGGCATTGCCAGGGTGCTCCCGTGCGTTTCTTGGAGCCTGAAAAAGCATGTCCACCTGTGCTTGCTTTGGATAAGTTCACTGGCGATTTTAGTTCATTAGCCACCATTTTGGTTTTGGCTTTGTTTTGCTAATCAGAAAATCTTCTCCACATACTTGCCCCTCCCCCAGCTCAGCATTTAGTAGGTAACAGGCGGGCATGCTGCTTGGCAGAACTTCCTGAAAAGAACCAAGGGTTTTCTGTGGGACCTCATCTTCTGCGTCCTGGCCTGGGTCGGCAGGGGACTGTGAACTGCAGCGTTGGGGTGTGTCGGGTGCTCCAGGCGCCTGTGCAGGGTGCTCCCGCTGAAGCACAGCCGCCCTCTCCTCACCCTCAGTACAGGATCCTGTTGCACGGCTGCTGGTACGAGCTCTTCGGAGGGAACCCTGACAACTTCCCCACCGAGCTGGACGGGGACAGCCAGGGGGAGCTGACGCAGCCTCTTCTCGGGGAGCAGAGCCTGCTGACACACTGGTCCCCCGCATACAGCTCTTCCAGTGACTCCCCACTGGACTCCTCGCCCAAGTACCCGCCTCTGTACCCCCCTGGCAGGATCATCCACCTGGAGGAGGAGGGCGGCTCAGGGAGGTGAGTGCTTACCCTGGGGGGCGCCATGGCCCCCAGCCCCTCTCCACGGGGCAGCGGGCACGGGCGGCCGTCCCAGAAGCAGTGCCCGCCACTTGCTCCTGCTTGCAGGCTCGGCTGCTGCGTGGCAGCGCGCTACACTGCCAGGTGGTCGCACGAGGCGGAGTTCAGCCGAATCCTCATCGGACCCAAGATGCTGACTGACCACATGCCAGACGTCCTGATGAGAGCCCTGGACAGCGTGGTGGCCGACAGGGGCGTCTGCGTCTCCTGTCCACCACAGGGGCTGCCCGACGTCCATGTGGTGTGAGCGGGGACCGTGTCAAGGTTTCCTGACTGGTGTCTGAGTGAGGCCAGGACACAGGACACCCTCAGTAGGAGCCCTCGGTGACAACACCGGAATGGACAGCAGGGACAGGAGGCTTGTGGGGTGCAGTGGGCACGGTGCTGGTGAGGTGCCACGGACAGCCCTGGGCTCGGCCGCTTTCCTGCCACGGCTCAGGTGTGAGCTCTTACAAGTGCATGGGGCATGGCATGCCAGGGCTGCCACCTAAAGGCACCCAGGGCAGGGCTGGGCACGGGAGTGGACACGTGCTAGCGCCCCCTGCAGGTGGCTGGTCAGTGGACTGAAAGGGAGTGAAGGGAATAAAGCATTTAACAGGTCCGTCTGCGGCTCTGTGCTGTGCCTAGGCCGTTTCAAGGAGCAGGTCTAAGGCATCGGCCGGCGGCGTTAGTTCTTCTGAACAGAAGTGAACCGCAGACTGTTCTTGCAGTTCTGCCTGTAGGCTGAGCAAGGCGGCTCTCATCTGCTCCCTAGCCCCTCAGCAGGTAGTGGAGATGCTACGAGAAACACCAGGGTGGGAGCTAGGAGCCCAACAGGTGGTGGGGAGTGACCCCACTGGGAGGAAGGCTGCATCCCGCCGCCTGCCAGTTGTTTGGGAGCTGGCTGAGCCCTGACTCTGCTCCGGCAAAGCAGCTGAGCGTTACCGCCAAGCGCCCTGTGCTGGCTCGGGTGTTGTCAGCCAAGCTCCAGCTCATGGAGGGGAGGCAGGACAGCAGCCTGTCACGTGTGTGAGCCTTTGGTATCTTCGAGCACCAGCCAAGACCAGACATGAGGGCAAGACCAGGAGTCACGGGTATGCTTGAGACAGCAGCCCCAAGTGACTGTGGCTCAGGACAGACAAGAGCCACAGTCCCAAGGCTGGCCCAAGACGAGATGTGGCTAGCCAGAGGGGAGTGTGGGAGGGTCAGGGATGCAGCGGGAAGGTCCTCGGGAGACTGCACAGACGTGTGTCGGGTGGCCAGGACACACCGGGAAAATCCTGAGATTTGGTTTAATTGCCTGGAAAACAAAGGAGTCTTCCAGGAAACTGCTCAGGACTGGTCATCCGCCCCTTGGGCCCTGAGGCTCACAGGCCACGCTAGCCTGGCAGCTCTGGCCTTGCCCACCTTCCCCAGGAGGCTGGTGACTGCCCCCATGCTCCGGTGTGGGAACGGGCACCAAAACAGGGACCAGCCGGGCCTGCCGGGGAGGCGGCGGGAGCCCCGAGAGCTCGTGCACACACACGTCAGAGTTCATGCATCAGTTCACAAGAATCCGAGTATGCCTGGTCGTATGATTCAAGGATTTATTAAGTCATACATGCAAAACATACTGCTAATTGCATTAGCAAAAGATCAATGTAAAAACACTCCACAATTCTGCAACTGTCAATTTAAAAAATGTTGTTTTAGTGGTTCAAAGTTCCCACGTGGTTTTCTTGCCAGTGAGTGCAGCTGTACGGACCGTCGTTAGCACTAGCAGTTTACACAACCTCACAGACCCAGAGGAACCCTGCTGGGAAGCCACGAGGGAGCGTGTCCGTGGGGTGCGGTCGCGAGGGTCAGTGTGGGTGAGTGTCGGGAGCCTGGCAAGACAGTGTTGTTAGGGAGGCTCGGCGTTCACGGGAGATCATCTAAAATACCTGGAAAGCTGCAACACATGATTTTTACACCTAGTAACTAGAAAACTAAGGAAAGCGTTTAATTAGCTTTGAATAAAGTAATGCGATAACAGGAATGCACTTTTACTAATCTACAAAAAAATTCCTACTGCGTCATCAGATGTTATCATACAAGGAGGCATATTGCTCGTTGAGAAGGGGCTCTAAGTCGGCAGCTACGGGGAGGACCAGTTCAAAGATGGCTCCAGCGGCCGACTCGGCGAGGGCCGCCGGGCGGAAAGCAACGGCTTGGGAAACACTACTGCTAACACGGACTGAACCCTGGGGAACGCGGCGGCTTTACGGAGCTCACTCCGCGGACAATGTAGTGTCACCTCTGTCTCTTCATCCTGTGGTCGCATCTGGCACTTCACTCCCCACACCCCCCAGCACACACAGCTACGGAGACTCGGTTAGAAGAAACACATGAACACGAGGCGTGGCAGCGTCTCGGCAAGCCGCTCGCTAGGAAATGGGACTGCTGCGGAGTGGCACTGTGACACCTGCTCCGGGCGTCCAGTACAGGGTCAGGACCGGGCACCGTCACAGGGCGACGTGCCTGCACGGAGGCTGGCCGCCTCTGCTCCGGGAGCCGCAGTCCCCTTACGGCAGCGGTCAGCGCTCGGTGCTTAGTGTTCTCAGCACAACGCAACTTAGTTCACGAAGGTCTTTTGGCAACTTGGACTCTGCGCAAGAACAGGGGCTTCTGAACAATAAGGCTTTAAGAAGGCTTGTCATTTTAGGGCTAAATTTTAATAGAAGGTGAGTCTGAACTCTTACATTTAAAACAAAACCTTAAAATTATTGATTGGTTCAAAATGGTTTATGGAAAAATTAATCTGTAACAAAAACTTGGCATTGAGTGCGAAGGCTCCACCGTTTCTCAGCAAAGCGGACGAGGGCTGTGGGCGCGGGGCCTTCAGAGCAGCAGGCACTTTCTCTTCCTCTTCTTGACGGGGGGCGGGCAGAGGACGGCGCGGATGGCCTCATCGAACACGGTCTTGAGGCCTCGCTGCGTGAGCGCCGAGCACTCCAGGTACTTGACGGCACCTACGAGAGACGGCGCCATGGCAGCCACGCCACAGCCACCCCGCTGCCCCGCCGCCCCCCGTGCCCTGCTCCTGGCACCCTCAGTTCACCTACCGATCTCCTTGGCCATGGCCAAGCCCTGGGGATAGGTGATGGGGGTCAGCTTCTTCTCCTTCAGCTTCTCGATCGTGTCTTTATCATCCCTAAGATCCAGCTTTGTCCCCACAAGGATGATGGGCGTGTTGGGACAGTGGTGTCGCACCTCGGGGTACCACTGCGCAGGAACAAAGGTTGGAACTCCATCCTGGCAGGCGGCAGACTGTGCCAGTACCCACTGCAGCTGCACCTGCCTGCTGTGTCTTCAGGTCCCAACCTCAACCTCAAGGGACACAGCGGTGTCTGGCAAGGATCCCCAGCCCCCCAGGATCAGTGACTCCACAGAAAGTCAAGTATCTGTCAAGTAACAGGAGGAAAGAAGGGACTACGGGGGACAGAGGAACCCCAAGGCAAGGAAATGAGCAGATGGGGGCGGGGCTCTGCTGTGAAGGGGTTCACCTTTAACCCCCACGTACCTTTGCACGGACGTTTTCAAATGATGCAGGACTCACAAGGGAAAAGCAAATTAAGAAGACATCCTGGGAAAGGGAAAGAGAGAAACCTTTCGGAAGCAGCTCTCGGAACGCGCGATGCGCTGTGCTGTCTAGTGCCGCTGGGAACGGCAGGCTCGGTGTGGGTCTGTGCGACCGGCAGCTTCCGCAGCTGGCAGAGCCAGTGCCCCCAGCAGCCGGTACTGGGAGGGCGGAGGGGCATGCTGGGAGCGCTGGGTGTCCGTCATGAACACGAGGCACCCGTCACTAGGGCAGTGCTACCGCACTACTTCTGGGAAGCGCGGCCTTGGAGGGCGGCTGGCCTGCTGGGGAAGTCCCCCCAGCTGCCCGCTCACGGCTGGGGGGCCCTGCCACTCACGGGAGGCCCCACTGAGTCCCGGACCCCCTGAAGTGGCCCTGCAGTTCCAAGTCCTTCCCTGCCCCGTTTCCAGTTAGGCTCCCCATTTGCATGTTCCATTCAAGCACGTTAAAGGTGGCCCTGGCTCCAGGTCAGTGCCTTTTCTCCCGCCCACTGTGCGTGTGCGGAAGCCCCACCTTCCTACCCCATAAAAATGCCAGTTTCTAAATGCTCAGCTGAGAAGCACCTTGCCGGGAAAGGACAAGCAGGTGACTCTGAAAGGCACCCACGTCCCAAGCAGCACGGGGAACGTCCCAGCGGCGATCTTGCACCTGAAAGGGTCACCCACACGCCCCCCGACAGCTGCCTCTACGGACAGCGAAACGCTGCGCATGCACAAGCTTGCCCAACGTCACCTCAGCACCCAGGCTGACTGCAACCGTCTCAAAGCGCGCTGGGTTAGCACCGAGCCCCGCAAGCCGCCCCGCAGGAGCCACAGCAGACAGGCCCTGGCAGCGGGTTAGTGCTGCTCCTGTTAGTGCGCGGCCTGGGAGCGGACTCCCAGCACCTGCCCCGCAGCCGGCGCCGCACCGCCTCTCCGGCAAGGAGCGGGGCAAGCGCCCAGGGTGCCAGCATGCGCTAACGGAGCTCAAGTCATTCACGTCACCAAGCCCAACCCTGAGTGAATCAAACGGAAGACGCGCAAGGAAACGGAGGCTCACAGGAGTCCTAGGGAACTGAGGGCCGAGAGCGGGTAAAGACGACAAGTGTTACATACGGCAATCGGCTTGTCTGTGCCCCTGGCGGCAATTTCCTTACCGTACGCTTCTCCAACCTAGTAATGCATGAGAATTTTATTTTGAGTTAAAATTAACAGAACCTGTTATTTACAATTCTGTCAACCCTTTACAGCACCCAAACGTGCAACAATTTCACATTTTCAATGCCAACTGCCACCAAATCACACCATGATAGCCAAACGGCAGTGTCCCTGTGCAGCTGGGCATGGTGTGGGCAGAAACTGGCCAACACTGGGGGTGCAGCCGAGGTGCCCCTTGCCGGAGCGCTGCCCAGGCTGCGTCACCACCAAGGTCCCCATGCAGAAGGTCACCCAGTCCCCTCTTGCTCGGACAGTGCATTTTCAACTTGAGGACATGTGTCGCTGACCTGCCGACACGGGGCCCCGCGACCTGCCTCAGGGTCACGTCTGAGTACTGACCACAATTTTAATTCATTTTTAAATTCCAATAAAATCAACAGCTCTGCTTTTTTAACACAGAGCTCTGGAGTTCTAAAGAAAAAGACAAGGGAATTAGGATGTTAGCTGCACTTCACCCAAGCTTCTCCAACACACAGTTTGAAGGGACCCAGAGTTGCTTTGTGACTGCCTCCAGGACCTCGGGGGTCGCTCACACCTGGGCGCCAGCCCCTCCGTGCAGGAAGGCGCACGACTAAAACCAGAGTCTTCTAGTCACACTCCCACCTCTAGTGCGGAAACACGCACAGCCGCCGCCCGGCCGGCCTGGCCCGTCTGTTCCTGCGCCAGCCCACTCAGCTCTCTGCAAGCCCAGCTGGTGCCGGGGACGTCCCCTCCTGGGCGCCCGGGGGGCCTGTGCAGTGCTGCAGATGGCTCCCCCTTCCTCACGTGTTCAGAGCCACAGCCTCCTGGGGTCCCTGGCCTGTCCTTCCTCTCCACATGCACCACACCAGATGCCCACCGTGCATGACCGAACGTGGCAGCTCTCTGTGCCTCTGCCGACTCCAGCCAGCGTGGCTGCGGCCCCTGGCTCTCCGTGCCGATCGGCAGAGTGAGCGGCTGGGCGGGCCAAGCACCCTCGCTTCCCCCTCCATCTTTTCCTCTTCCACATGCTTCCCAGCCGGCCCTCACGTCCAGGATTGAGTATTTTTAAGATCCAGGCACCGCCTGCACCCAGGAAAGGTCGCTGTACAGAAACAGAGCAAAAGCAGAACCCCAAGAGGCTGAGCGGGCATCAGCCACACACAGGTGCCCTGGGTTGCCGTGACTGCCCGGCCCCGCTGCGGACGACCACAAGCACTCTACATGCTAGAACCCAAATCCCACCAAAGGCCACCTGAGGCGCGGGCGTCTGGTTGAGCGTCCAGGGTGCTGGCTAAACGGCTGGGCCCCAGTCCCAGCGCGTGCTCCTGTCCCAGCTTCCTGCCGGCTCACTGTGAGGGAGCAGCTGGGTCCGTGCCGCTTCCCCGGAAGACCGGCCTCCACCCAGGCCAGGCCAGCATTGTCCTCATCTTGCAGATTTACTCGTGCTTGAGACCCAGGGTTACAGAGCATCTTCCATCCTCTGGCTCACGCCCAGGGGGCTGCTCAGACGGGAGTGCATGCTCTCAATTCTTGCCTCCCACATGTCTTCTTAAAGCAAACAGAACAAAACGCACAGCACTTCACACATTAAAAAAAAAAAAAAAAACCACTTTATGATCTTTGGTCTGAGAGCAGACCGCCCAAGGTCACTGTACCAACTACAAGATCACACACCCATCTCCGGCCGGCACAGTGCCCAAGCAGTTTTCACCTCGAGTCTGGCCCTCGGCAGCCCGCCAGGCTGTCCAAATACCTGGTCACAGCCCACCTGGCCCTGCAGGAGACCTGGACTGATGCCCCCCACCCTCCACGTGGGCCCGGCATTTGAATGAACCATAGGACAGGAGGTTCTCTCTAGAAATCCACCAGGCCACAACTATGTAAGATCTCACCTCTGGCAAGAGGTGACGGGTACCAGCCTCTGACTCCCAGAGCGAAGACACCAACGACCAACTCACTGGTCAGAGACCTCCCACCCACCAGTTATTCCCCAGATGGCAGTGCCAGGTTGCGGCCAGAGCCCGAAGCCAGAAGCCCAGCCAGCCTCCCACACAGGTGGCAGGCCCAAGTGTGTAGGACAGTTGCAGCAGAGTAGCTGACTCAGCCCAATGGGATCCTGGCACAACACGCAGCAGCCGACCGTGCTGTGCCACAACGCCAAGCCAGGAGATGGCGGCCACACCAAAGAGCCGAGCTCGGCAGCATCACCACACGGCCGGGGCCGCAGAGCCACCAGGGCCGGGCCTTGCTGGGACACGCGCGTTCCTCCCGGGCACCAGCACTGACAGCACAGAGAAGCACAACCGCAGGTGAGAAGCCGAGCTCGGAAAAACTAACGCACGACAGGTAACTTCAGCCAACACGGAAGCCCACCGCCTTCCGGACAGCCAAGGGAGACCTGTGTCCATACTTCCCTCAGCTACCTGGCACTGCCCAGAGAGCAGGCTGCTCAGCGATGACCGCAGGGACGCCTCCCTGAGGATGCCCAGAGTAAGTCATCTACCAGGAA
Source organism: Ochotona curzoniae (assembly GCF_017591425.1). Classification (NCBI taxonomy): domain Eukaryota; kingdom Metazoa; phylum Chordata; class Mammalia; order Lagomorpha; family Ochotonidae; genus Ochotona; species Ochotona curzoniae. The sequence goes on from NW_024466464.1 coordinate 264,076, forward strand.
GCAGCTTCTGTCCCTGGCAAGGCAAGCCCCAGGCAGGTGACCGCTCCTGCAGACTCACCTCCGCCTGGCCCTGCTCTGGCCCCTGCACCTCTGGGAACAGCGTGAAGGTGGCAGGGCGGGAGGCAGAGGCCACAGGTGAGCAAGGGCCACACCGCAGCCACCTGCTGGGCGGAGAAAGGAAGCTCCACCAGAGGACAGAAGACAGGGGCTTGCCCGCGTCCCTGGGCTGTGCCGTGTGACAGGTACAGTTGCCACCACACCTCCCAGCGTGCCCTCCTCCTAGCCTCTCCCACCCAGCTCTGGCACCCCAGGCTCCTCTCCTGCACCCCATCTGCAGGTCAGATTCCTGGGGCTCCTGTAGAGTGCAGCTCCTCCGTGCCGTGCACTCTGCCACGGGAATGGCCGTGCTTGTGTTGGAGAGAACTTTGGGAGGGAGGCCCGTGCTCACCGCCCACAATGGAGGCTGGCAGGTCCTCACTGTCAGCCCAGGGTTGCCCCTCATCTCCCGAGGAGCCCAAGCAGGTGCAGCACTTGAGCCCTGGCAGACACACGGAGTGCCCCATGGGAGTTAGCGGACAGACCCAGCTGGGAGTCACCTCTCTCTCCCTTTCTGCCACGCGTGTCGAGCAGGCGAGTCCGCCCCTCCACACGCACATGCACGCACGCGGCAGGAAAGCTTCAGCCCCAGCTGCACACGGTCACCGCCTCCTGTGTCCCGCAGCACACACAGGGGGCTCCAGCCCAGGCACCCCTGACCCACCATGGGTGACTGCAAGGCAGCCGCCCCACCCTACCTGCGGCCCTTGACTCACAGCTGGGTGGTGCTGGCTTCTTAGAAGCCAAGTCCCACCCTGCCCGATCACTACCGCCACGCCCACTGGGTGCAACCTCCGCAGAGGGTGAAGACCCCGAGCTCCCTGTGGCGGGGCCACTGCCAGGTAACAGGGAGGCCGTCCAGCTCCCACCGCCCATGTTGTGGTTTGACTGGACTGAGCAGTGCTGGCCAGAACGCGGCCAAAGCACCTTGCGTGAGCACCCATCATTCACTCCTGAACACGGCCTCGTGTATCGGGGACCCCGTTACCTGTAAGTAAGCTGGAAAAAACTTCACTGAAAAATCAGAAACCCCCACCACTGAGAAAGACTGCATCTGGCGTGTGGCCAGCAGCGCAGGCGCATGCACAAGCGTGTGCCCGAGCTGTGCAGGTGGAGGGGCTGCTCCACTCCCCCCACGCTCCCTGCAAATGCGCCCAGGAAGCAGCAGCCAATGCGTGCACGTCCCTGGGCTCCAGCACCTCGAGCTGCTGCAGCCATGTGGGGTGTAAACTAGCAGACTTAGAAACTTATTCTGTTACTCTCTCCCATCCCCCTTTAAAAAGATTTATGGAGAGGAAAATGAGACTTTCCATCTGCTGGTTTACTCTCCAAATGGCTGCACTGGCTGGAGCTCCAGTGATCTGAAACCAGGAGCCAGGAGCTTCCTCTAGGTCTCCCTCACAGGTGCAGGGTTCCAAGGCCTTGGGCTGTCCTCCACTGCTTTCCCAGGCCATAAGCAGGGAGCTGGATGGAAAGTGGAGCAGCTGGAGTATGAACCAGCACCTTACGGGATGCCAGCACTTGTGGGAGGAGGCCTAGCCTGTGGTGCTACGTGCCGGCCCTTCTCTGTCTTCTTTCATAAACAGTCTTAAATGCCGTGGTTCCTATGCAGCTGACACCCTGAAATGGCACACCTGGGTTAAGGGCCAGCTCAGCTTCCAACTGGCCCCTGGCTGCTGCCCAGCCCAGCCGCTGGGAGCATCTGGAGCGTGAACTAGCAGGTGGAAGGAATTTTGGCCTCTGCCTTTCAAAAGTAAAAATAAACTTTAACAAAATCTACCCCACGCTGTCCGCTGAGTCCAGGGCAGAGCCTGCTCCGTGCAGTGTCCCCTGAGCAGACCCTGTGGCCACCCAGCAACAAGCCTGAGGGACATCCAAGTGAGCAGGAAGGGGACAAGAGACCCCAGAGGGGCTCACACACCTGCGTCAACTCAGCCATTCCTGTAAGGGACAAGCAGGCAAAGGCCCGGGCCGCCCAGAGGGAAGTGGGGGACAGGATCTGCACCCCACAACTATGCTGTGTCATCTCTCTGCAGTTATGCTGGCTCCTACCTGTTAGTCCTGTCCCCAACTGCTTCCAACACTTTCTGTGTTGGACAAGCCAGTGACACACCTAAGAAAAGCAGCTTGTGACCCGGACACCTACTGCTCTATCGGGTTTAGTCCGTGAGCCACTCAGTGTCTGTAGGACACACAGCAGCCAGCTGGCAGGCTCTGACTGGGCACAGTAAACGCGCCTCGCCCAGCTGACATGATCCACACAGCAGTCAGCTGGCAGGCTCTGACTGGGCACAGCACACGTGCCTCGCCCAGCTGACATGATCCACAGAGCAGTCAGCTGGCAGGCTCTGACTGGGCACAGCACACGTGCCTCGCCTCACACCTCAGGTCCAGCTGAAAGGCTTCCTGTACTGAAGCCACAGATCACCAACGTCACTGGAAAAAAGTATTACACTCCTAAGAGGAGTTACCAACTTGGTTTAGATACATCTTGATCTTACCTTGACACTGTCACAGAGCAAGCCATCCTGAAACTGGCTGCCAGGAGTGGTGTGCACAGCGGGTACTGTGGCACGGTGGGACACTCACACCCCATCTGGACAGGCCTGGCCCGTGACCTGGCCACTCTGCCTTCTCCCAGGAAGGCAGGCCCTACCACCCACCCGTGGATATGACACAGCGTGCTGGTCCTTCCTGACTCCAGCTGGCCCAACTGCTGCGCACCAGAGGCATGAATCAGTGGCTGGAAGACCTGTCACAGCCTCCCTGACACACCGCCTTTCCAATGAATACCTTCAAAGCAGCCCGTAACAACAAAACAGTGCTGAGTCCACGTGGCTGTCCCAGAGCTCAGCAGATAGGCGGCTTCTGTAGGCCCCACGCTGGAGCTCCAGGTTCTGCTTCTGATCTAGCCCCCACCAGCACACGCTCCGGTAGACAGCAGGGTGCCTGCCACTCACATGGGAGGCCTAGACGGAGCTCCTGGCTCCTGGCTGTGGCAGATCTGGGGAGTGGGCCAGCAGATGGCAGGGACAACTCAGTGTCTGGCTTCCAAGTGAGACGGCAATGAAGTCATGGCTGTAGAGAACAGCAGTGGAAGGACGCCGAGAGTGCAGTGCTGCAACAAGCAGTAACACTCCGACAGTAACACCACACTCGCATCTAGGCAGACACCGACCACTGAATTCACTCTTCCAGGACACACATCAACCAAATATTCAGGAACTGTATATTCTAGAAGACAGTATGGAAACAGCAGTAATCCTTACTGTTTGTGGGTAGGACAGGGGGCGTAATCTGTCGTAATCTTCTTGTCCAGCTGTATCCCACAGGCCCAGATTCACCGGTTTGCCATCTACCATAACATTGGCAGAGTAGTTGTCAAAGCTGCAGAACGGAATGAACAGGGTCAGTCGCAGACACAGCCACTGCCCGAGCCACATCCCAGAAGGGTTGCAGGAGGCGGGGATGCTGGCGCTGGCCAGGCCGCCTGTGCCCCTGTGCCCAGGCTGGAGGGCAGCTCTGGGTTGTGGTGCCCATGCCCCAGTGCAGATGCCAGGAGGCAGTGGAGGTAATTCAAGTACCTGCCACCCACACGGAGGCCCTGGACTGGACCCCTGCTCCTGACCTCAGCCCAGCCCAACACAGGCGCCTGCAGGCATTTCAGAAGCAAACCAGAGGATGGGAGCGCTCGCCCTCAAATAACACGTTCTTAAAAACAAAAAGCTCTGGGACAGCAATTCAAAGCAGCTACCAAATCGAGCAGCTGCCTACAGCTGCAGCAAGGTGAGGGGCAGCCCGGAGCTGACACCTGCACCCCACACCTTCCAGCTTCCTAGCTCCTCAGTGACAGCTCGGGCCACGGGGTCCCTGCCAACCCAGGCGAGGTGAGAGGCCTGGCCCAGCCTGGCAGCCAGAGGCACCAGGCCGTGAGCCAGCTTCTGGAAGATCACAGCTTATCTGTCTCTCTCTTCTTTCTGCCTTTCAAATAGATGGAAATTTTACACAGTAAAAAGAATATTAATAAAAAATAGATGTGATGAATATGGTAATTCTGCTTCCAGGATAAAATGTTCGATAAATGGTACTGTGACATTCCCTTTCTCCTATAAAAAAATCAGTCACCTCACAGAACACCGGAAATAATTTCTGTATGAATTAAGGATAAATTCTTCAGTCAATAAAATCCAAGAAAAAATACTAGATACTGTTTCTGCAGCATTTAAATAGGACTGCCCTTCCTAAGATCCTAACACTCCATGGGGCAGGTGAGGCAGCTGTTCACACAAGACTGTTACATGTTTAGATGGCAGAAGACAACACAGCAAAATTTAAAGAGCCAGAGGGGACTGACTGTTTCAATCACAAGAAATTCCTTCAGTAAGAAGTCTGCATAGGTAATTCAGCCAAGGACTTCAATGAGCAGTTCCCAAAAGGAACAGATGGGCAGTCGATTTCCCAAAGACTCTGACCTTCCAAACGCTCAACCGTCCATCTACCACCAACTGGCCAGCGTCCGTCTTTCTACATGTGGCTGTGCTGTGTTAAATGTCACTGCACTTGTCTCCACACACATGATAGGAGTGGGACTGTGCCAGGTCGGATGGGATGGGCGTCCTCCTCTGGCCGCGGGACACTGAGTGCTACTCTGTCCCCACCCAAAGCCTCGCTCCGTAGGGATTAAGCAGCCTGGCGGCCGACCCCGCCCTGCTACTGCCACCCGTCCTCCCCACCCCAGCTGCCACGCCCCAAACGCACAGTGCCCTCTAACCTACCAGGAGGGGCCTGGAGGCAGGCGATGTGGCATGGGGGTTCACCTGCCCGGGGGTAGGTGGGGGGGGGGGGCTGCATCCCATAGCAGAATGCCAGTGTGTCCCAACCACTTGCAGTCCAGCTCCTGGCCACTCAGGAGATCCTGGCCCTGGGTGTTAAGGCCATTTGGGGAGTAACCCAGCAGGTGGGAGATCTGTCACTCTGCCTTTCTAATTAATTAATTAGTTAGTTAATTATAAAGAGTAATGGCCTGGGGTGAGCACTTGGCAGAGCCACTAAAGACACCACTTGAGGCACCCACATCCAAGGACCTTGTAAGGCAGGAGACGAAGGCTCAAGTCCTTGGGCACCTGCCATGATTTGAAAAAAGCCCAAACGCCTTATAATCAAAGAGTTCAGAAAATGAGAGGAAAATAAAACGTCCCCTGTTCCCATAAGGATGAGGAGCTCTCCGAGAAGCACAGCGAGAGGGGCCGTACTCACACGGTCGGGATGTACTCTCCGGGGAAGGCATTGGTCGTGTAGCTGATCAGCAGACAGGTCTTACCCACAGCTCTGGAGGGGGAGAAGAGGCTGCTCAGTCAACAGGAACAGAACCCGAGCTTGGATCACATATTTAGCAATACAGAAAACGCTATACATTCACCCAGCAATTGAAGCAAACTAGTATTTCTCAGAGACATACAATCAGGAACCATAAATTTTGTTTAGGCGAAATACAAAACAGTTGTGGGTCCCTGTCCCCGTCCCCGTCCCCACCCGTTCTGCAAGAGCACTGTGGGTCAGTGGGTCAAGCCTTGTCCTGAAACACACCTGACAGGGTGCCAGATCAAGACCTGACTATGACACTTCATTCCAGCTCACTGCTCATGGCCTGGCAAAGCAGCAGCAGGATGGCCCACGTGCTTGGGCCTCTGCACCCATGTGGGAGACCCAGAAACAGCTCCAGGATCCTGGCTCTAACCTGGCTCAGCTGCAGCTGTTCTGGGTCAGGAACCAGGAGATGGCAGATCTCTGTAATTCCATTTTGCAAATAAATAAAAAGTAAAAGTGTAAGGAGCCAGTTTCAGCTCTGGCTGCCCTACTTCCCATCCAGCTTTCTGCCTGTGGCCTGGGAGGGCCGTGGAGAATGGTCCCAGGCCTTGGGAGCCTGCAGCTGAGTGGGAGACCTGAAGAAGCTCCTGGCTCCCAGCTTTGGATCAGCCCAGCTCTGGCTCCTGCAGCCATATGGTGTGTGAATCAGCGGATGCAAGATCTCTTTGTAACTTTCAAGTAAAACAAAACAAACAAAATGTAAGTACAAGCTTGTTTCAAGAACATTCTAGAACCTAATAAGTCTGTTTCATAAATATCTTAAGAATCCTTTCATCCAAGAACCTTAAATTCTATGCTCAAAACACTATTGTCAACACTAATACACAAACAGCTTGTGGGGCTGGCATGGTGGGGCAGTGGGTAATCAGCATGCCATATGGTCCCAACTCCTGTCCCAGCGGCTCCATCTCTGATCCAAATTCCTGCTAATGAGCCTGGGCAGCAGCAGAGGGTGGCCAAGCACCTGGGCCCTGCACTCATGTGGGAGACCCGGAAGAGGCTCTCGACTTCAGACTGTCCCTGCTCGGGCCACCGTGACCATTTGTGGAATGAGCCAGCAGATGGAAGATCTCACGTGTCTCAACTCTTTCTAAATAAATAAATAAATAAATCTTAAAACAGATACAGGATTGCTTGAAAAATAAATAATAATAGTAAAAAAAAAACCAGCTTTTTTCTGCAACTCAGATTGTTACTTGTGTGCCAGGCACAGCTCAGCCACCCAGGCTCCTCGGCAATCACAGAACTGCTCTCCAGGCGCCCTCACCTCCAGCGCCACCAGCCCGGCCACGGCTGGGGGAGACACGGGGCACGCAGGAGGGGCCAGCACTGGCACGGTGTGTGGGGACCGGCGCCCGCAGGCACTAGAGCACCACAAGGTAAGAGTGCCCCGAGCCTCACCCCCACACACCGTGCCAAGCCTCCAATCCCCCAGCTCATCTTCAGGGCCCTCGGACGTCACCCCCTCCTGTCCTCTGCCACTTTCCCAAGGAAGGATGACAGCCTGGCACCTGAGGTGTAAGACCGATGGTCACGCTCAGCTCTGCGCTGCTCTGCTTCCTGGGAGGAAGGGAGAACCCCCAGCCAGAGCGGACCCCACCCAGGCTTGCCAGCACTTGTTTTGCTGGGAACATTAAATGCTTACCCAAAGTTGGAACTCCCCACCCCAAAGACCTCCCCGCGTTAAACATTACATCACCAGGAGGTAACCTCCCCTCAAGGCTTTCTCAGCAGATCATGACTCACTCTACACGCATCTCTCAAGAGCTGCCGGCAGAGCAGGCCTGTGGGAGCAGAGCGCGGCTGGGTGCTAGGGGCCAGCTCCTTCACTACGGATTCCAGCTTCCCCCGCCTCAGTTTTCTTACCCATAAAATGGACTCAGAACTACTAATGCCTTCCCAAACTCCCTAAACTTCAGTTCAGTTTCCATTTCTACCAACTCACATGTGGCTTGCCACAGGGCATTCCAGGTGCAACAAACAAGATCACACAGAAAGCACAGGAAACACGTCGCCACCATCGCAGCAGAGCCTAGGCGTGCTAGGTGTGGCCAAGAGTGCAGAGGTCGGCCCTCATCTCCAGGCAGCCAGAGAAGGCAGCAGGGCAGAGGGGGGCAGGCAGGACGCCGAGGCAAGAGCTGACGAAGCAAGGCCAGCACAGGGAAGGCCAAGGACGTACCAGGCATGGCACGGGACGTGGGAGGCCAGGGGAGCTTAAGCTGGCAATAAAGTAGGTTATTTTAGAGGTGGTCTCTGCAGACTGACAAAGCTGGGACCCACCACGGCAGAGGGGGAAGCATGGCTGTAAACGAGGGGCTGAAGGGCAGTGGGCTGTCGCAGGAGCCATCACACCCACCCAGGCTCTGGGCTGGTTGGGCAGCAAGGCCCCAGCAGCGGGCCCTGCTCCCAAAAGCCGGTGTTGCTGGGGACAGCAGGTTGCCCAGACTGCAGCCCCAAGTTGGGGATAAGCATCTGCAAAGGCCATAGCCATATGCTTAAACGCCTTCAGGAGCGCTTCTGAAACCCCGTTCTAAAGGAACCAGGAACCAGGTGGCCACGTAAGCAGGAGAGCCGGCCTGAAATGAGCCACAGTTTCCCTTGCTCGCCTGGGAAGGACCTGCAGGTGCTGGCAGAAGGGGACGCTGGCTGCAACTCTGATGGCCAACCGTTATCTGCTACAAATCTACTTGCCATTAAAAACAAGATTCCTGACAGAATCATGATTTTTTAAAAAATTGTTTTTTATCGGAAAGGCAGATATACAGAGAAGGAAAGACAGAAAGATCTTCCATCCACAGGTTTGCTTCCCCACAACAGTCAGCTCTGAGCTGATTCGAAGCCAGGAGCCAGGAGAGCAGCCGGGATATGAACCAGCGCCCAAATGGGATCCTGGCGGATGCAAGGCAAGGATTTAGTCACTAGATTATCAGGCCAGGCCCAAGAAGCTTTTTTTTTTTTTTTTTTAAAGATTTATTTATTTTTATTAGAAAGAGATACAGAGAGGAGAACAAAGATCTTCCATTCGATAATTCACTCAAGCAGCAGCAAGGGCTCCTAAGCCAGGAACTTCCTCCAGGTCTCCTATGTGGCTGCAGGGTTCCAAGACTTTGGGCCGTCTTCGACTGCTTTCCCAGGCCACAAGCAGGGAGCTGGATGGGAAGCAGGGCTGCTGGGATTAGAACCAGTGCCATACGGGATCCCAACACGTTCAAGGTGAGGACTAGGTGAGCCGTTCAAGGTGAGCTGCCAGGCCCAGAATCTTGATTTTTATTCAACTGTTGAAATGTGTACCAACAAGAAAAAGACACTTTTCCTGGCACTTGGCGTGTGTTCACCTCCACAGGCACAGCCACAGTCACGGAGGCACAGGTAGGCCCCAGCGCTGGTGGTGGTCACAGCGTCCACAGGCCATGCCCACAGCGTCCACAGGCCATGCCCACAGCCGCCAAAGCCCCTGCAAGTGCTTATCTGCTCTGGATGCCAATGTGATCGAATCGCTCAGGCCCACCTTGTCTTACTCTGTGAAAGACACCACAACCGGACAGTAACCGTGACTTTACTGAAGAAAAGCTCACAGCACTTATGCACTGGCATTTCCCCCAGCCCATGACATTACCATTTTTTTAAACTTATCTGAGCTTCCACTTCTATCCTGTGGAAATAACCCACATCAAAGCCAGTAACTTACAAACCCTGTTACTTTTTCCATTAGGAATTTTTTACTGGGGGCCGACCCGGGGGTGGAGCTGCTCCCTGCCATCCTGCCTGGGAGGGCAGCACAGACCGGCCCAGTGCAGGAGGGCCCTGCAGCCACGCGGGGGACCTGGCAGGAGCCCCTGGCTGCCAGCTTCACATCAGGCCGGTTCTGGCCCTTGTAGGGATCTGGGGAGTGAATCAGTAGCATGGAACATTCTCTCTTTTTCTGTATGCCTTTCAAATTAATAAAGAAATCTGTTAAGATATATCAAATTCTGGGCCGGGGGGCGTGGCCTAGCGGTTAAAGTCCTCTCCTTGAATGTGCCGGGATCCCATATGGGCGCTGGTTCTGATCCTGGCTGCTCCACTTCCCATCCAGCTCCCTGCCTGTGGTCGTCTGGGAAAGCAGTCAAGGACGGCCCAAAGCCTTGGGACCCTGCACCCGTGTGGGAGACCTGGAAGAAGCTCCTGGCTCCTGGCTCCAGACTGGCTCAATTCCAGCCATCACTGGAGCCGGGGCATTCTGTCAGCTCCTGCAGCCAGCCCCCAGTGCACTGTGCTGTGTTAAGTGCCGCCTGCAGTGCTAGCCCAAATCTCACCCAGCTCTTCTACCACAGTCCCAGCACCCTACTCACATGCCTGGGAAACTAGCAGAGGCAGCCCTATACAGAGTTCTGGGTTCTTGGTTTTGACCGGAATTAGCTGCAGCCATTTAAGCCGTGTGGAGACTGAACCAGAAAATGGAAACTCGTGCCCTCTCTCTGCCTTCTAAATACAGTAAATTTGGGGGCTGGCGAAGTGGCTCAACAGGCTAATCCTCCACCTGTGGCACCAGTATCCCAGACAGACACCACTTTCTATCTAGATGCCCACAGTGGCCTGGGAAAGCAACAGAGGATGGCTCAAGTCCTTGGGCCCTGCAGCCACTGACGCGACCCAGGTGAAGTTGCTGGCTCCTAACTGGCTCAGCTCTGGTCACTGTGGCCAGCTGGGGAGTGAACCAGCCAATGCAAGATCCTCTCTCTCTCCACTGTAAAATCTGCCTTTCAAATACTACTACTACTAATAATAATAATAGTAACCACACACATACATAAAAATCTTAAAAAAGAACAGATCATGGGGCAGGGCACAGAAGCCTAGTGGCTAAGTCCTAGCCTTGCACGCGCCGGGATCCCATATGAGTGTTGGTTCATGTCCCCCAGCTGCCCTACTTCCCATCCAGCTCTCTGCTTGCAGCCTGGGAAAGCAGTTGAGGATGGCCCAAGGCCTGCACAAGTTTGTGAGGTCTGGGTGACCGAGAAGAAGCTCCTGGCTCTGGATTAGCTCAGCCCGGCCACGGTAGCCAGTTGGGGAGTGAACTTTTATCTGTCTGCAACGCCTACAGTTGAAGCAGCTACCTGTTACAGAGCTGAGGGTCACTTGGCTGACTCCAGCGTGAGACTTCCTCGGTCTCTGGGAGGCGGGGGTGCCGGCTCAGGTGGTTGGTTCCTGGACTGAGTTTCCAGATGCCCATGCAGGCTGTTGCAGGCTCCTGAAGAGTGACCCAGCACACAGGAGCTCTCTGTCTCTCACTTCTCAAATAAATTTTTTATTTATCTCTTTGGGAAATCAGATTTACAGAGAGGAGAGACAAGAACCAACGCCTCTGAGCCATCATGCTAGGCCCTCAAATAATGTAAAAAACAGAAATGTATCTAACTTCACACCACCCCTCCTCCATGAAAGCCGGCACCTCAATTACATCCCATGGAAATGGGAAGACAGCAAGTACAGCACACAGAAAACAGGTCATGGGCGCCAGGACTGGGTCTGTGGGTGCAGACTCCGCAGTTCTCCCCCGTTTCTGAAGTGTTAAGATGCTGGAATTGAGCTGGGGCAGTAGCCTAGTGGCTGAAGTCCTCACCTTGCATGCCCCAGGACCCTATACGGGCACCAGTACTAATCCCACTTCCATCCAGCTCCCTGCCTGTGGCCTGGAAAGGCAGCTAAGGACAGCCCAGAGCCTTGGGACCCTGCACCCACGTGGGAGACCCAGAAGAAGCTCCTGGCTTCAGGTAGACTCAGCTCCGGCAGTTGTGGTCACTTGGAGAGTGAACCAGAGGACCGAAGAGCTTTCTCTCTTTCTTTCCTTCTCTCTGTATATCTGCCTTGCCAGTAAAAATTAATAAATCTTAAAGTTAAACAATAGAAATGCTGGAAGTAACCTCTTGCTTCTGCTAAGCTGGACAGGCTGCTCTGAAGCGGGCGTTGCGATAATACGCCCTCTTTCCCGGGGGCACTACCAGGTAAGACCCTGCCTGATGGGCCAAGCAGCCACCTGGTACAAAAGCACACAGCACTGAGCCGGCAGACCAATGCCCCAAACACCCTTCCAAAAAGTACATTTCGGCTTTCTAGCAATGGCTTCCTCACACTCCTCCACACAACCCCAAGCTCTCATTAGGCCTATCACTCCAAACTTCGAAGATAATAAACAATGCTATGTATATTTTCACCAACCAAGATCAGAGTGGCAACGAAAAACCTCAACCTGGAAGTCAGTTCAGAATCAAAAAAAACCTTTACAGCAAGTCAAGGCCCCAGTATGAAACACACAGGACTGCTCGACATGACCTCACGGACCAGGTCACCGCTGCTCAATGGCATCCTCAGTGAGACAGCAAGCCGACTTCCGGGCGGCCACATCTGCGGGGACCCCAAGCCCTGGTGAACGCCGCCATGGCCGAGCGAACCGGGGCCTTCGAGGGCTCCCCGCCAGCTTTCCAGCAAGCCAAGGCCAAAAGCTAGCACACACTCATACTTTAACACCTACATGTTGCCACCGATTAGAACACAGGCAAGCTGACCCACTTAGAGCATGGTTAACACGTAGCCTGCTCCTCCCATCTGCCTGTCTGCCTCCACCGTTTCAAGCACTTCTAGTGGAAACAGTCCCATCCACTACTTGGGCAACCTCTGAATAAAAGAACATTCCAATGATGGCATCAGGATAAAGTTTATCAGAAAAAAGCATTTTTGGTATGGACAATTTAGTATTTGAAGTTTTACTAAAAAAAAACAAAACAACTTGATTCATATGACCTCTTAAAGTAGGATAGCTTAAATATTTGGTAAAAATCCCCTTCACTTGAATGCCACGTAGCCAGTCAATACACAGGTCAATACAGTATTAACAGGTAGACTATGAGGGCCAATGCTATGGCTTAGAGGGTTAAGTCGCCACCTGCAACACTGGCAAACCATATGGGCACTGGTTCAAGTCCCAGCTGCTTCACTTCCAATATAGCCCCAGGCTCATGCTCCCTGAATCCATGTGCTCCACACACAGGAAGAAGTTCCCGGCTCCTGGCTTCAGACTGGCTCAGCTCCTCCGGCTGTTGCCGCAGTGCGTGAAGCTCACTCTACTGCAAGGTGCTGGGAGTGGTGGTGCTGGCTCAGTCAGGTCCCTCCCATCCACACAGGGACCCAGGCGCCCAGTCCCGGCCACACCCGCAGGGGTGAGCTGACAAAGGCAGTTTCCTCTCTCTTGCAAATCAATGTTCAGAAATAAAAAGCAGATGGAGGGCAGAGCACGGTGGCTCAGGGGCTAAATCCTGGCCTTCCGAGTGCTGGGATCCCATTTGGGCATTGTGCCCAAATGCTCCACTTCCCCTCCAGCTCCCTGCCTGTGGCCTAGGAAGGCAGTGGAAGGCGGCCCAAAGCCTTGGGACCCTGCACCTGCCTGGGAAACCAGAAGAGCTCCTGGCTCCAGATCGACTCAGCTCTGGCCACTGCAGCCGCGTGGGGAGTGAACCAGCGGACAGAAAACCTTTGTCTCTTTCTCTCTGTAAATCTGCCTTTTCCAGAAAAACGTACAATATATATGGCAGATGGAAAATCCCAGGGCAGGAGCGGTGATTTTAATATCTGACGCTCCTTCACAGACCCTCAGCGGTATGAACAACCTGGCTCCTGGGGGGGACTTAACACCCAGCACCTTGAGCAACTGTTGAAACTGCTCTGACAGGCACAGCTTGGAGGAGGAGGACGCAGGGATACCCCCAAGGCTTCTCACTGGATGACAAAGCCAGCTGCGAGCTCTTGGGGCCCAACAGCCAGTGCCAGAGCTGGGTCTGGACTCAACCAGCACCTTTACTTACAAAAGCAGCTAGCAAGTGGCACTGCTCAGCACAAGTATTTTTAAAGTCGGGTCGTTTTAAACGTTCCTAAGACAAAAACACCAACGCTTGGCTTCACTTCCAATCCAACCACACGCACACATTTCCCCAAGTGATAAGGTTAAGGTTTTCTCTTCACCAAGGAAAAGCTACTGCACACAGCCCTAAGTCTGCTTATGAAACGGAACTGCTGCTGGTCTATGCGGAACCAGAAACAGCCATCACCAATTTCTCTGATTTGTGACACAGACTCAACAGATGCGGATCTTGTGAAGGAAAATAAGTAAAAATCAGTTGCCTGTTCTGCCATCTTCCAGAAACAACGTTCAAATGTTTAAGGTCAAATCTCTTAAACTAAGAGATCACCCGATTTCAAGGTACAGAAGAACCAAAAAAAAAAAAAAAAAAAAAGGTCCTTTTGACCGGTTGGGGGGCAGACAGCTCCCCGCCGCCCTGAACTCTTGAAGTGAGCAGTGTGCACTCGAGCCGGACCAAACTGGCAGGTCATTCTTGGCGCTCCCTCGGAGAACACTATCCCCACACAAGCACAGCTGAGACGCGCGATTTTGCTCGGATTACACCGAGATTCTTGTTTCTGCGAGGGGCGGGCGGGGACTGCATAAAACCAGTCTTGTCCTGGTCAAGAGCCTGGAACCACCATGGACAGTCGAGCTCGCCGCCCGGGGCCTCAGCCCGCGCTTCGCCGGCATTCTTTTTTTTTTTTTAAGACTACATTCAAAGAAGAGATGGGTTTCCATCACATCTACCACCTGACGACATCTCTTAAAAAAATAATAATCAATAAAACTTTCTCCACGAGAAGTCCACAAGTGGCCAAAGTTACAAAGTCGAGGCGATCAGGGCGTACGAGCTAAAAAGTTTCCGGTCACCGACTGGGACCCCTGCGCCCTCCCCCTTCCCGACCCGCCGCAGCTCTCCAAGGTGGGGGAGCCACAGAGAGATGGGTCCCCCTTTTCCGACAAGCAGGAAAAATAAATAAATAACGACAGCTCCAAACCCGCCTAAGGGACGTGCCCAGCAGGGCGCTGGGGTGGCGGGCGGCGTCCGGGGGAAGCGCGAGGGCCAGGGTGGAGTCCACCGAGCCGTGCCCGGCGCCGAGGCCCTGCACCCCGCGGCCGGCGAGGCCCTGCACCCCGCGGCCGAGCCCGGCCCGCCGAGGCCCTGCACCCCGCGGCCGCCGAGGCCCTGCACCCCGCGGCCGAGCCCGGCCCGCCGAGGCCCTGCACCCCGCGGCCGCCGAGGCCCTGCACCCCGCGGCCGAGCCCGGCCCGCCGAGGCCCTGCACCCCGCGGCCGCCGAGGCCCTGCACCCCGCGGCCGAGCCCGGCCCGCCGAGGCCCTGCACCCCGCGGCCGAGCCCGGCCCGCCGAGCCCCGCCGAGAGGCCGCCCCGGGGCCTAGGCCAGCCCGCGGCCGGGAAAGCCGGGCGCGCGGTGCCGGACCCGCCCCGGGCCCTCGCCGTCCGCTCCGTGCACGCTCCGGCACGCCCGGCCCGGCGTCCCCACCCGCGACCCCGGGGCCCCGGCCGCGCGCGCGCACTCACCCGTCTCCCACCACCACACACTTGATGGCCTGCATCGGGGCCGCTCGCAGGGCCGCGGCGGCGGCCGGACGCTGAGGCGGGAAGCGGGCGGGAGGGCGAGCGGGCGCACCGGCGCGCGGCTACACTCCGGCGGCGCGGGATGCCGGAGTCACTCGTCCACGCCGCCTTCGCCCCCTCCGCCGACGGCAGGCACCGGCCCGGCAGCAGCCACCACCCAAAACGGAGGAAAACTGCAGAGAAACAGGAAATGGCCGCTCCACTCACATCCGGCCTCCCCTCCCCCCGAGCCGGCGCCGCCGCTCCCAGGCTCCGGGAGGGGCCGCTGGCGCCCGAGCGCCTCCCGGGGTTCCTCAGGGCTTCGGGAACACTCGGGAGCGCTCGGCCGCGCTCGGCCGCGCTCGGCTCCGGCCGCGGGGTGTGCCTCGCTGGGAGGGCGGTGGGGCGGGGTGGCCGCCATCTTTTGACGCCGTCTGGGCGCGGCCGGGCTGGAGCTTTTGGAAAGCAGGCAAATGGGGTGTCGGGGGACCCACACTTACGTCACCGCTCCCTTGCATAGGACATCAAAAGGGGCGTCGAGTCCTGTCCTCCTCCCCTCACCCACACACACAACTCTTTCTCATCCTTTTCTCTGCTGTCTCTGTGACTTAAACGATGACATCAGGGTCTTCTAGAAATTTCCGGAGCTAAAACTGTAAGGAAAAGAAAAAAAAAAAAAGAACCAAAATCACAATCAGCGATGATCAGGATTCATTCAAATGATGGATGTTTGTCTCTTATTTTGCTTTCTAGGCATTTATGTTAATGTTCCTTTAAAGAAATCTCCCAGCTGCTGATTTTTCCCCCAAGTGCCTGCAACCACCAGAACTAAGAGGGGACATTTAGCAGCCAGGCACCCAAGCTGAGTTGCTGACCGGGTGTCCACCATCTGGTGCCTCCCAGGGTGCCCATTAGCAGGAAGCTCTCCTGGAAGCAGAATTGGGACGCAGGCGCTGTGAGAAGAGTGGCGTCTTACCAGCTGTGCCATACACCCACCCTGGATTTAAAGGATTTCATTATCACGGGGCAACTGAGTTGTCTCTAATCTCTAGTTCCAACAGCACCGACAGTGAATTTGTTTGTATGAGAATATTCAAGGGCTGGTGTTGTGGCATGGTGTGGAAGGCCACTGCCTGCAATGCCAACATCCCATGTGGGTGCTGGTTCAAGTCCCGGCTGCTCCGCTTCTGATCCAGCTTCCTGTAATGACCTGGGGTAAAAGCAGTGGAGGGCGGCACCACCAGCGCGAGAAATCCCGACGAAGCGCCTGGCTCTTGATTTCCGCCTGGCTCAATCCTTGCTGGGACAGAAGATCTCCCCCGACAAGCTCTGCCTTTCAAATAAACAAATAACTCTAAAAGAAGAAGTGCCGTGATGTGGGTAAAGTCGCTGCCTGTGGCACCAGCAACCCATCCAGGTGGGCACTGGTTTGAGTCCCGGATGGAACCAGCAGATAGAAGGAAAATCTCCTCTCTCTCTCTCTCTCTTTCCTGTCTCTGTAAGTCTGCCTTTCAAATAAATAAATAGATATTAAAAAACAATTTTTTTTTTGTTTACTTGAAAGGAAAAGAGCTAAAGAGATACAGACATCTTCTCCATGGTTCACTCCCCAGACGCCTGTGAGAACCAGCACTGCGGGAAGACTGCTGCCAGCAGCCAGGAACTCCGTCTGGGTCTCTCCCGTGGTGGCAGGGACCCGGGACGCAAGTACCTGAACCATCCTGTACTGCCTCTGCAGAGCCCCGTTAGCAGGGAGAGCCAGTCAGAGGCGGTGAACCGGCACTGCAATGTGGGACGCTGGCATTCCAAGGAACAGCCAGCTGCTGTGCCAAAATTGGCCCCCAAGTTTTTAAAGATTTATTTGTTTATTTTAGTGGAAAAGCAGAAATAAAAGGAGAAGAAGATACAGAGAGAAAGATCTTCCATCTGCTGGTTTACTCCCCATGTGGCCACAACAGCCAGAGCTGAGGCAATCCGAAGCCAAGAACCAGGAGCTTTTTCCAGGTCTCCCACGCGGGTGCAGGGTCCCAAGGCTTTGGGCCGTCCTCCACTGCTTTCCCAGGCCACAAGCAGGGAGCTGAAAGAGAAGTGGAATAACTGGGATCAGAACTGGCGCCCACGTGGGATCCCGACACAAGCAAAGCAAGGACTTTAGTGGTTAGACTACCGCACCGAGGCCCCCACCATTGTTTTTCAAAATAGCATTTTTTTTCCCTCATGGAACTATTTAAAACAAAACATGTTCATGGGACCAAGAACTTTCTACTTCTCTGTTCACAGGAATGGTTGAAATTTCAAGGAACGACAGCACCCTCTTTGCTGTCAACTGCTTATAAAAAATATCCAGAGAATTTAGAATCAAAGTGAATGACTAAGTACACAATAATTACCTCCATGTCTTTCTAGTCAGAGGAAATAAAAGGCTACAGACTGGGGGCAGCAGCACCCTGGCATAGTGGGTTAAGCCTCTGCCTGTGATGCAGACATCCCGTACCAACACTGAATCAAGTCCTAACTACTCTACTTCTGATCCAGCTCCCTGCTCGTACACCAGGGAAGGCAGTGAAGAATGGCCTAAGCCTTTGGGCCCCTGGACACATGTGGGAGACCCAGAAGAAACTCTTGGCTTTGGGCCTGGTGGTGTGGCCTAGTGGCTAAAGTCCTCGCCTTGTACGCACCAGGATCCAATATGGGCGCCGGATCTAATCCCAGCAGCTCCACTTCCCATCCAGCTCCCTGCCTGTGGCCTGGGAAAGCAGTCGAGGACAGCCCAAAACCTTGGGACCCTGCACCCGTGTGGGAGACCTGGAAAAAGTTCCTGGCTGCTGGCTTCGGATTGGCAAAGCACCGGCCATTGCGCTCACTTGGGGAGTGAATCATTGGACGGAAGAAAGATCTTCCTTTCTGTCTCTCCTCCTCTCTGTATATCTGACGTTCCAATAAAAATAAATAAATCTTAAAAAAAAAAAAAAAGAAGAAGAAGCTCTCGGCTTCTGGCCCTGGGCCAGCCCAGCTCCGGCCATTGAGGCCATCTGGGGAAGAGACCAACTGAGGAAAGATTTTTCGTTGCTTCTTCCCCTTCTCTATCAGTAAACCTGCCTTTCAAAAAAAAAAAAAAATCTTTTTTAAAAAAGGCTATGGTCTCGGTCAGTAATGTAATTCAGTGAATGAACTGAATCACAACTGCTGTGGCATTGGGTGGTAAATAAGGGGCACAGCTGCTGTGACCCAGGTCCGCCGTGCTTGGTGCCATGCATGGATGACCGGGGCCACAAAGTCGTGTGCACGTTAATGAAAAGGCTTTCATCAAAGCAATGAGAGAGGACGGACAAGTCTGCATGTGAGATGTGAGCAAGAAGGGGTTCCCACAGAGAGCCGAGTCGTGGAATTCAGACGCTCCAAGGAGGGCGAGGTCGTGGGCCTTCCTGAGACGAGACGCGGCAGCCATCAGGTGCTCCAGGACCGGATACGGAGAAGCCAGTCCTGGCTGGGCTGTGGACTGCCTGTGGAGTGCACTTTATCCTGATAGGCGTTTCCGAGCCAAGGCGTGCCACAAGCACGGGGACAGCACTGCTTTTCTCGATCGGTGATAAGAAAGTCCATTCCCCAAGATGCGAGGAGATATCCACGTGGGTGTACACCGCACCTGTGAAAGTCAGCCTTGCTTCCAAACTGAGTGACCGCACCTCTCCAAGTATCTGCTTGGGACACTCCCATGTCAACAAATGATCCAGAAAGTTAAATTCATAGCAGCAAAGGGTTTGGTATCTACTCTGTTCACAGTGCTGCTGGGAGATGGCGGCACCCCTTAGCCCACTGGCAGTGGGCCAAGCCACACCCCATAGCTCTGTGCCACCTTGCTGGAGATGTGACCCTTTGCTGGTGCTCAGTAAACCTCCTTCATAATTACTCTGTCAGACACTTTGTTATAGTGACTCAAAGCTGACTAATAAATACCGTAGTAAACTATGTCTACCTCTCTTCCTTCCTCCATCTCTCCTCCCTTCCTTCCTTCTGGTTTTCTCCCTACCCACATGCCACCCTGGAGGCACAGGGCATTCCCCTCTGCTGGTTCCCTCTTCTTGGGCGTGCAGGTGGCCAGAGCACCAACTGGCACCAGGCTCTGCCCGCTTGCCACCCAACAGTGAGCTCTGGGATGTCAGGAGTGTGGAATTACTGCTTAGGGACATCCATGGACAAAGCTGTGTGTGTAAGTGAGGAATGAATCTTGAGGGACTCCAACTACAGGGTCACTATACTGAAGGTAAGCGAGGGGCTGAGACCTGGTGGTTTGGAGGAGACTGAAAGATCTGTATGGGTCAGACTGATGTACCAGCCCACATGGGAATCTAGAGTTGGGCTTGTTAGCATGGAACATTGCTGACTACCACATTCCAGTCCATGTAAAAACTAGGGCTGGGGCCTGTCCAGCAGGGCTAGATCCTAGTACCTGACTGAATGTCAGGACAGGGGACAGATCACATTAGGCAGGGCCATAACACTAACCAACACACAAGAGAACCAGGTCCAGGGGTAAATTCTGTGTGGGATATGTGGACCCAACACTGTGGAAATGCTAGGCCTTGCTAGTTAGCTCAAGAGTTGGGGTGGTGATGGGCTGAGATAGGTGTGACCATGGAACCTGCCATCACTAATGGGTACAGGGATCAAGAACAATCTGGGCAGATCCAGGCTGCAGTGCCTGTATGTGCATCTTAAAACAGCATGTTGGGTGGGCCAGACCACAACATTCACCAGCTCATACAAGGCCAAGATGGAATGGAAGACTATACCGGGCAAAGGCCTAACACCCGTTGACAGGTATGAAATCTGGGTCTGGGAGTAGGCTGAGTGGGGGAAAGTGGGAAACTCCCTTAGTGGGTCATAGCTCATGGTCCAAGCCTGAAGGTCGCGCAGACTGGGCAAGGTAGCTCCAACTGTTGGCTAATGTGTGGGTTTGTTTTGGAAGGAGGTGGACTGAGCAGGGCTGAGCAAGCCTTAGCTCAATGGCAAGTGCAGAAACTAGGCTTGAGTGCAGGTCTTTCTGGGCTAGGCTGTCACCGGTTTACATGAGCCAGGCATGGAAGCAGACTGAGCAGGGCCAGGTGCCAGCACCTGCCAGCAAGAGTTGGAACTGGAAGCAGGCCAGGTCAGGTCAGGCTACAGCATCCCAAGGCAAAGGCCAAGATAGGTGAAGGACTATGCCAAGCTGGGTCAGAGCAACCACTGGCACACGCAAGATCTATGGTTAGGAACAGGCCTGGTTGATGGCTAAGGGGACATCCTGGCTGCGTTCTGGCTGGAGTGGGGGTTGTGTTCTGGTCTGCACATGGCTGCAACACCCACTGGTGCTTGTGAGAACAGGGTAGGTGTAGGACAGGCTAGGCTGGGTATCTGCCCTTGCTGAGCCATGTGTGAGCTGTGTCTGGGTGAGGACCAGGCTTCGCTGGGCTGTAACACCCAACAGTAAAAACTGGAATGAGTGAAGGGCTGTCAGGAAAGGCCACTGTTCCTGCTAGGACAGGATGTGGACTAAGTAGGGCTGGCCTGACCCACCAGTGTGTGCGAGATCTGGCACTGGGAGAAGTTCTGATGGAGGAGCTTGGGGAACTCCTATGTTGGGACACAGTCCTTGCAGGTGAGTGCAAGAACCATGATAGTAGCAGCCCGGAACAGGCAAGGTGGTGGTTCCCACCAGCATACATTTGGCACAGGTCGCGGGTGAATCAGACAGGGCCAAATTTGCTGCTGGTGAATCTGAGTATGGGTCGGGCTGGGTTGGGTCACAACACAAGCCAGTTCACATGAGGGCCAGGACTGGGGGCTGGCTGAGCTGGGGTAGGCTGTAGTCCCCACCAGCGTAAGCTGGAATTGGGGGTGGGCCAGGCCGTGCCAAGCTACACCACCCACTGGCAAATGCCAAGGTGAGACAGGCCATGCCAGACTGGGCCACAGCACCCAATCGCCTATGTGGGAACCAAGGGGGAAAGGGGCAAAGCAGTAGGGGGACTGCAAGGAGCTCCCCTGCTAGACCACCACTTCCACTGAAGATCGTGAGTTGGAATGAGGGCAGAACAGACCAGGCAGGGCTACAACACCTGTTGGCCTCATGTGAGCTGGATTAGGGAAAAACCAGGCTGGGTTGATTCTTCCTACTGGTGCAAGCATAAATCAGAGTGGGTGTGGGTTGGCTGGGCTTTGCTGCAGCATCAGCTGGCAGATGCTGGCACTGGGGGCTAATTCTGTCAAGTTAAACTGCAGAACCACCTGGAGAGTGCATGTTCCGGGAGTAGGAGTGGGCCCAGTAGGGAAACAGTGAGCACCTCTCTCTTGGGTTACCACTCCCACTGGTGAGCATGGAACCGGGACTGGGGCAGGCATGGCTAGACAGAGTGGCACCCACTGGCACGTGTGTGGGCTGGATAGTGGGGCTGGTTGGATTGAACCAGGTTTCAATGCCCATTGACATGAATGAGAGCTGAATGGGATGTAGAACAGACTGGACCACCCACTCTGATTTATGCTTGCACCAGTAGGAAGAATCAACCCAGCCTGGTTTTTCCCTAATCCAGCTCACATGAGGCCAACCAGGGCAGGGGGCGGAACAACTGGGAGTTGTTGAAGGTCACTCCGACTGGGCGGCTGCTCCCACTGGTTTATGTGAAGGATAAGTGTGAGGTGGGCAGGATCAGGCTGGGCTCCAACACCTATTGGTTTGTGTAGAAGACAGGGCTGGAAGTAGAACTGGCCCAGCAATTGCAACTACCAGTTTGTGCATAAGCTGCTTTAGGTGATGGACCATGCCGGACCCTGTACAGACATGCACACACAAGAATCAGGTCTGGAATTACCCAGATGAAGTTTCTTTGGCTATCCTCTCAACTAAATCGCTGGACTCAGAACCCCAACCATAGAGAGAATTGCAGGTTCCATGGCCTGATCTTGGAGTGCTTGTGTCAGAGCTGGCCTCCTCCAGCGGCTCAGGTGGAGCAGTGCACAGCATATTCAGGTGCACATCAAGGATATGCCAGTACATTGGTGTCTGCAGAGGGTACCTGGTACCATGGCAGAGGACAGAACAAATTGATTAACTACCCCAGTCACGTGTTGGCAGTGAATAACTGGGTCAATAGAGAACCTAGGGTGGACTGTCAACCAGAGGATTCTGGAGCAATTTCATCGTCCTTGGAATGGCGAGATTGGCAGTAATTCAGAACTGTTGAACTATCAAAATCTCTGGAGCAGAAACCTCAGAGCATTCCCACATCGGGGACCCTGGGGTAGTGTCAGATGGCTGTCCTGCATCCTAGGATGCAGAGGCATTTGGGAGGCTGGGTGGGGCTTCTCTCCTTGTCCCCTCTCCCCTTCCCCCACACAGGAAGGAAAAAAACGAGAAAATGTGGAAATGGTGATCTCACCCACCTTCCTGTAGTCCCTGATCCTTAACACCCTGATCAACTACCATCAAAAATAAATATGATACATTTATAAATTATTATGATTATTGTACCAGTAAAAAGAAGAAAGAAAAGAAGGAAGGAAGAAATAGAAGAGAAAGAAATAGTGGAGCTGGTTAGGTGGACCTAGGCTTCAGTGCACATTGACATGAATGAGAGCTGAATGGGATGTGGGTCAGACTGGACTAGTCTGCTGCACATACAGGCAAGCACGGGAACCAGGGCAGAGGGAGGGCCTGGTGGGGGTTATTGTGGGTTGCTCCGACTAGGCTGCAGCTCCCACTGGTTTATGTGAGGGCTGAGTGTGTGCTGGGCAGAATCAGGCTGGACTGCAGCACCCATTGGTTCATGTGGAAGACAGGGCTGGAAACAGAACCGACCCATCAATTGCAACCACCAGCTGATCGGGGCGATGGACTGTCTTGGGCCCTGTACTTGCAAATACACACAAGAATCTGGTCTGGGATCATCTCAGACAAAATTTCTTTTGGGATCTCCCCAATCAAACTGCCGGACTCAGAATCCATGGTCTGCCATGGAGTGCAAGTGCCAGAGCCGAGCCTCCTAAGAGGCTCAGACGGAGCAGTGGACAGCACAACCAGGTGCACATGGAGGATATGGCAATCCATCAGAAACTGCAGAGGACACTTGGTACCACAACAGAGGACAGAACAAATCAATCATCCAACTCAACCATATGTTGGCAGTGAAAAACTGGGTAAACAGAGATTCTAAGGTGGACTATGTCAATCAGTGGATTCTGCAGCAACCTCATCGTGCTTGGAGTGGCGAGACTGGCAGCAATTCAGAACTGTTGAACTATCAAAACCACTTGAGCAAGACCCTCGGAGCATGCCCCACATCAGGGACCTGGGATGGGTGGGAGACTGGGTGGGGCTTCTCCCTTTACCCCAGATACAGGAAAAAAACAAGGTGGAAATAATAGTTTTACTCATTTTCCTGTAGCCCTTGAACCTTTGTGCCCTAGTTAACCATGTAAAGATTGTCAAAAATGAAGAAAAAAAAAAAAAGAAAAGAAAAGAAAAGAAAAGAAAAGAAAAGAAAAGAAAAGAAAAGAAAAAGCAGTCCATGGTGAAGCTTGGGAACCATACAGACAAGTAAGATCCCGCAGGCTGCTGTGCATAAGTCGTACAACTTCAACAGAAGGGCTGGCATGCGGTGGAGAGGGTTAAACCACTCTTTAAATGCCAATTTAAGTCCTGGCTACTCCATTTCTGATCCAGCTCCCTGCAAAAGTGCCCAGGAAACCCTGATGGAGCTCCTGGCCCAGACCCAGCTCTTGCGGGCAGTTGGGGAGTGAACCAGCAGATAGGTCTCTGCCTCATCTCTCTCTCTTGCTTTGCCTTTCAAGTAATTCTTTGGGGGAAAAAAGGAAAAGGAAAAAAAGAAGGAAAGCTAGAAATGCAACTGGCTGCAGGTTTCCCAGCAGCTGGAGGACAATGCTTTCAAACTTCTGAAGGAAACTGATGTTTAAACAAGAATTCTACTCATAGCCGAACTACTGATACACAGTAAGCATGTAAAATGAGAACATTCTCCAGTAAGTCAGTTCTCAGATGAGTTTTGCCTCCTACACACCATATCCCAGGAAGCGAGGAGAACATATGTTCCTTCAGTAAGGGAAAATAGAGAAGAAGCTGTGAGAGGCGGAAACCAGCACTCCAGCTCAGCGGAGGAGAGGGAGCGAGGGCTCCCCAGCCGCCATCCACCCAGCATCCACCCAGGGAAGCTTTGTGGCCATAAACCTGCACCCGGCCCAAGTCCAGCCTGTGGTGTTGAAAGGCAAGCCAGGCCTTTTGTTAAGCAGCTCCCTTCTACCAACCCCCCACGGAAGTGACAACAATGAGAAGCTAAGAAGAGGGAGGAAGATGACTTGAGCTGAACAGCCACGCCAGCGTCTGTGCCTCTCTCCGCTTCCCTCCGTTTTCTTTAAAAGCTTTAGGACACGCAGAAGAGTTGAAATCAATATACAAGGGACACCAGCATACCTACTACCTAAGTTACTTTTTTTCTTTTAATTTTTTTTTCTTTATTTTTGACAATCTTTACATAGTTAATTAAGGCACAAAGGTTCAAGGGCTACAGGAAAAGGAGTAAAACTATTATTTCCATCTTTTTTTTTTTTTTTCCTGTATCTGGGGTAAAGGGGGAGTTTAAAGGAGAAGCCCCACCCAGTCTCCCACCCATCCCAGGTCCCTGATGTGGGGCATGCTCCGAGGGTCTTGCTCAAGTGGTTTTGATAGTTCCACAGTTCTGAATTGCTGCCAGTCTCACCACTCCAAGCACGATGAGGTCGCTGCAGAATCCACTGATTGACATAGTCCACCCTAGAGTCTCTGTTTACCCAGTTTTTCACTGCCAACATATGGCTGAGGTGGTTGATTGATTTGTTCTGTCCTCTGTTGTGGTGCCAGGTGTCCTCTGCAGAGAGGCAGGGATCTCCTATCGCCTGGTTCACTCCCCAAAGTGTTCACTGGTGGAAGCAAGCCTCAATGAAGGCCAGGGCATAGCCACTGAGCCATCGCGCTGGGTCCGTGCGTTGTCATTTATTATGTGCTACGTACAGAGGGATAGTATTCCAAGGTCAGATTGTGTGTTTCTTATTTCATAAGAAACTGAGATTATTTTCCAAAGTGAATGCCCTCATTTTACATCCTGACAGCATATTCACACCTATGCTTGCCATTCTGAGCCTTTTAAAAAATAATACTGATTGAGCTCAGAATGATAGCTCAATTGGCTATTCCTATCCTTGCAAGTGCCAGGATCCCGTGTGAGTACCAGTTCATGTCCCAGATGTCCCACTCTCCTTCTAGCTCCCTGCTCGGGGCCTGGGAAAGTGTCCAAAGCCTTGGGACCATGCACCCATTTGGGAGACAGGGAGGAACCTCCTGGCTTTGGATTGGCTCACAGCACAGGCCATTACAGCCATTTGGGGAATAAATCAGCGGACCAAAAATCTTTCTCTGTCTCTCCTCTCTAAATTTTGCCTTTCCAATAAAGATAAATAAATCTTTTTAAAAATAAAAATATTCATTTCAGAGACAGAGAGCTTCATTCTGTGGAGTCACCCTCCAAATACCCAGTGGACAGGGCTGGGCAGTGTGGACGCTGGGATCCAGGGCCCAACGCCTTGAGCTACTGCCTGCTGTGTCTAAGCAGGAGGCAGGGGCCCGGGCCAGCAATGGAACCCAGCCTGGGAGTCAGAATATTAACCTGCGTGAAATTCCTGTTCCAGCCACTTCTCCTTTCTTTTCTTTTCTGTTTTTTTTTTTTTCTGTTTGTTGTTGTTGTTGCTGCTGTTTGTTTGTTTGTTTGTTTTTAGAGAGAGGAGGAGAGACAGGAAGATCTTCCATCTGCTGATTCACTCCCCAAGTGTCCGCAATGGCTGGAACCGAGCCAATCCCAAGCCAGGAGCCTCTTCCAGTTCTCCCACGTTGGTGCAGGGTCCCAAGGCTTTGGGCCATCCTCAACTGCTTTCCCGGGCCACAAGCACGGAGCTGGATGGGAAGCGGGGCTGCAGGACTAGAACCGGTGCCCATATGGGATCCCAGAGCATCCAAGGCAAGGACTTTAGCTGCTAGCCACCGCGCCGGGCCCAACAATAAATAAATCGTTTTTTAAAAATGTAGACAGTAGAATTAAGAGAGAAGTTTATTTCTTTTGTATATTTTTTAAAACTTGGAACAGACTTTTATTCTGAATGCTGCTTTGCTCAATTCATAGCCCCAGGTCAGTGGTAACCAGGAGGGTAGGAGGGGACCGGAAGTTGGAAAGCAGGAGGAAGTGAGGGCTGGGGCCAGGCCAGGGGTGGAGCTGAGGAAGGGGCAGGCAGCTGGGTGACATCCCTGCCCATCAGCCCTCCCTAGACCAGGGCTCGGGTGCAGAGCCCAGAGCTTGGGTGCACCCTCCACCCAAGAGAGCAGCACTTCCAGGGGCTAAATGCTCTGTGCTGGCCATCCCGAGCCCCAAGCGGGGTTTCCAAAGCTGGGGTTCGGGCACCTCTCCATGCCCTGCAGCAGATGGGGTAGGTTCCAATCACCTGGACTTGGAGGATCAGGCCCTGCCCTGACCAACAGGAGGTGCCGGAAAAGATGACCCAGACCAAGGTGCAGTCATGGGCGCCCAGAAGCCCAGCCAGGGCCACAGTGAAGCAGCAAGGGCCTCCTGTGTGAGGCGCAAGCCTGCGGGTCACCTGAAACCGGGAGCAGCCAGGCCCAGTCAGGCTGCCTTTGGGTCAGGGAGGGCCCACAGGGGCCGCTCGTGTCTGCACACCTACAGCTCATAACCCAGAGGCTTTCTGCATTGCCTGCTAGGTGAGTGACGGCTCAGGAGGGAGAGAAAAGAAAAGCCACAGCCTGTGCCTGCTGAAGTCCTCATATCTGAAGTTAGGGGTTCCCTGCTCTGGCAGCCGCACACAGGACCCCAGGCCCAAGGGCCGCTCTACCCAGGGACCTCTGAGTTCCAAGAGCAGCTCTGGACACACTCAGCAGGCCCGAGGACTGTCACCCAGACAGATGCGGGGACAGATGGACAGGCAGGGGCTGGCTTCCGGACGCTAGGGCAGGAAACTGCGGGACACAGCTGCTTCAGGAGATACGTGAACGGGGCAGTGCTGGGGTCCTTGCAGTGGGTGTGGATGACACGAGGGTGTGAAGGGAACAGCTGCCTGCTTGGCAGGGCCTGGGGAGCTTCCAGCTGTTTGGCAGGGCCCGGCGGGTTTCTCTCTGACCACCTTGACGCAGTCTCACCCCCTGTTTGCATGGACACTCAAGTACCCCGCTAAGAATTCTGTAATCTATTGAGGCATTGTTTGCCCCTGTGAGAAGGCTTTGGCAACTACTGTGAGCTTGAGTTAATGTTATTGATGTCTTGGTGAGTGGGCCTTTAACTGCGCACTGGAGTACAATTAAACCCATGCCATTTCTGGGCACCTTATTGTGTGCCTACCCATTGCCCTGAAATCGGGCCCAGACATATAGCATGCCTTCTGGGAAATGGCTTAACAAGAATTTTACAAAGTAATGGAAGTGATGGGAGTATGAGCTGAAACTGCTATGGCAAAAATATAGTTGCTGTGACCTTAAAGGTTAGCCTGTCCTTGCAACTCTTTAGAGCATAGAAAATGTATCTGCTTTAGCCGCTTTCATAATTTTTTAACTAGGGGAAGTATAGGGCGATTTTTTAACATCATAGAGATATATTTTTGATTATTGTTTGATTGTTTGTGAGGTTGTAGAGCCTGCAGTTGTAGGGGGATTTAATGTTTGAAACTTTTTGTCTTAGATCCTTATTTTTTTTTTTCTCTTTTTTCTCTTATCCCATTAAGTGATAGATAAAGTTGTGAAAATAAAAATGTAGCAGGAATGTTTCACTGATTAGCAGGTAACCATCTGTGCCTTGGCCTTGGAGTTCTGGCTGTCACCTAGTGGCCACTTCTGAAGAATGAATAACGGCTTGCTTTAAAGAAACTGATTATAGTAACTTACAGAATTATCTTTGAGAGCACCTGGTTGACCATGTAGTAAAAATTAATTGAACATCTGTGCATGCTGTCTTAGTTCTAAAGTAAAAGATAAAAAAATCAAACGTTTGTGCAGAGACTTGTGGTGTGTCTAAGTAAATAAAAAGGAAGGACAGCTTCTTCTTGAGCGGAGGGGCAGCGAGAACGCACCAAGTGGCTGTGTCTGTGTCTTTCTTCATCGCCGACTCCACGCACCCTTCCCGAGCTCCGAACTCAGCTGGAGCTGGACTCCGGCAGGGCTGCTGTTGGTAATCCTGGTTCGCCACTGCCTGTGATGCCAGCAGCCCATACACTGTGATTTGATGGCAGCTGCTCCACTTCCAGTTCCCTGCCAGTGCACCTGAGAGAACGGCAGAAGATGATCCAGCTGTTCGGGCCCCTGCCACCCACCCACGCGGGGACCTGGACGGGGTAGCGGGCTCCGGACTTCGACCTGGCTCAACCCAAGCTTTGCAACCATTTAGGGAGTGAACCAACAGCTGAAAGATAGCTCCCCCTCTCTGGAAATCTGCCTTTCAAATAAGTACAATTAAAAAAATGTAATTTTATGTTGGTGTGAAAAATTTCAAGATACACACGTCTTTTATAGCACACATGTTCTATATTTTGTACGGGCCTATTGTCCGTGCGTGTGAATTTGGAGACACACTCAGGAAGCCAGCAACGGCCACGGTTTGGCAGAAGGAGGAGTTTTCGCTGTTTGCCCTTTCGCTCCTTTCACATTTTATACCACATGTACTTCTATGAATAAAACTCACGCTCACAGAATACAAAAGGAAACTCAGAAGTGTGAATAATCTGTGACAAAGTAGGAAAAGGAGCAAAACCCCAAGGTAAGGTCTACATTCCAGCAATACGGGGACTTGGCAGCTGCAGCGACAGGCACCCGCTTTATCCTGACCTGTCCTCTCGGCGCCGTGGAGCGGACACTCGAGTCAGAGCCTGGGAGCTGCCGCAGCTGCCACCAGGCTGGCCTCAGCCCTGCCACCAACAGGCTCTGTGGCCGCCACATCCCTCCACTTTTCTGCTCATTTGGACAAAGGGGAGAGTGAACCTTAAACCCGGTTCTATGGGTCCAGAAGTCCAGCCAGGGATATAAAAGGGAGTGGGGGAATCAGGGCACTTCCGATGACTCACATTTTATTGTTTTGTGAGACTCCTCTGTGCACATCTTGAAGCACCAACTACTGCAAGAGAATTTATACTCAAAGCCACCAGCTTCTGCCTAACCTCTCTTTGAGTCTCTCCACTGTCACATCTATCCCCCAGAAAACAGCCACTTCTTCTTAAAAATTGCAACAGAGGGGTTGGCACTGTGGCTCACGGATTAAGCCACCACCTGCCATACTGGGAATGCCGGTTCGAGTCTCCACTGCTCTGCTTCCTGCTTCTAACCCAGCTCGCTGTTACTGTGCCTGTGGACACAGCGGCAGATGACCCAAGGGCTTGGGGCCTTGCATCCACGTAGGAGACTCGAACGGAATTCAGTCTACTCATTGTGGCCACTTGGGGGTGAACTAGCAGGGGCAGGATCTCTCTGTCACTCTGCATTTCAAATTAATACATTAAAAAAAAAAGTAAAAAGAAAATTTGCAAAAGAAGAAGGGCATAAAAGCTGACTGCACAGTGTAGAGTGACCACGTTGGGTCCTCTGCGTTCTTGCAGAACTTTCTCCGTTTCTCCAGACTTGAAGCCGAGTCCCCACGTCCTGCGGGCCAGCGGTCAGATTCATGCCATGGCTCTCTGCTGCGACAAGTATAGATTTAGCTCCCGGTACCAGCGTCACCCTTGTTTCTTTATAGCTCCCTGCTCGGTTCTCCTCTCGGTAATTGCTGAGACTGTAACCATCGGACTAGCCGTCCTTTCTGTTCCACTCCCCGCCACGATTAGGCGCAGGCCACATCCGTGAGTGTCCCGGTAGCGACCCTGAGAAGCGTTGAAGAAGACGCAAGCACAAGCGATTTCAATCACATGTTGTACTTAACCCAAGACAACTAAGATACTGTCATTTCAATATATTGTCATCATAGAAATATTGAAATTTCTCATATTCTTTATTTTCATCCTAAAATTTTGAAACCTGAGGTGTGTTCTCAACTTGAGCCCCAGTTCGGTACATCCTAAAGACAGTATCAGAAATATTTGAATGAATGGGGCCCAGCACGGTAGCCTAGTGGCTAAAGACCTCTCCTTGGACACACTGAGATCCCATATGAGTGCTGGTTCTAATCCCGGCAGCCCTGCTTCCCATCCAGCTCCCGGCTCGTGGTCTGGGAAAGCAGTTGAGGACGGCCCAAAGCCTTGGGACCCTGCACCCATGTGGGAGACCTGGAAGAAGCTCCTTGTTTCTGGCTTTGGCGAGGCTTTGAAAGGCAGGGTGACGATGGGAGAGACGAAGAAGTAGAAATCTTTCGTCTGTTGGTTCTCTCCCCAGACAGCCACAACCGGCAGGGCCGGGCCAGGCTGAAGGCAGAAGCCAGGAATTTCATCCAAGCTTCCCAAATGGGTGGTAGAGGCCCAAACCCTTGAGCCATCATCTCCTGCCCTCCCAGGAACACACTAGCAGGTAGCTCACTCAGAAAGTGGCCGGGACTCAATCCAGCACTCCAGTGGCATGCCAGTGATGCATGTCCAAGGCAAGGATTTAAGCTTTCAGCTATTGCGCCAGGCCCATTTTAAAAATTTTTAATTTATTTGAGATGCACAAAGATGGCCAAAGGTAGGGAGTTCCCATTTGCTGATATGCTGCCTGTCCCACCCCCCTCTCACCCACCAGCCCTATAAGTCCACAACAAGCCCACTGCGCCAGGGCTGAGCCCAGGAAGCCAAAACACAGTCTCCCATGTGGGTTACATTAATCCAAATGCTTGCGCCACCCCTGGTGCCTCCCCGTCTGTGTAGCAGGGAGCTGGGATGAAGAGCTGGAGGTGGGAACTGGGCTGAGGCTTCTTAATGGGGACATAGGCACTTTAAGTGTTAGGCTAAAATCTGACCATGGAGTATCAGGCTGGCTGTCTGCCTGAGGTGCTGGCATCCCCTGTTCGCTGATCTGAGTCGGCTACTCCATCTCTGATTCAGCTGCTTGTGGACGGTCTGGGAAAGCAGTGGGGGATGGCCCACGTGCTTGGGCCCCTGAAACAACATCCAAGACCCCAATGGGGTTTCTGATTCCTGGCTTCCACCTGAACCAGCGCTGCTAACTGCTGTTATTGAGGAACGAACCAGCGGATGCCAGCTTTGCTTGCATTTCACAATCAATACATATATTCTAGGCAAAAGAAACCATGTAGAAAAGGTGGCAAAATCTGTGATATTTTTGTCTAGCACATCTAGAACATCAGTAGCTGGTGGCAGGCTGCCGAGGATGAAGAGCGATGAGGAGGAGTCATAGACTGCAAGGGAAGGACAGAATGCAGGGCCACTCTGTGTGTGTGTGGTGGGGAGCACTGAGCACCCCTGCCCCATGTTCTGGGGTGCTAGCCCTGGTGAGAATGAGCTGAGTTCTTGGCTGTGCTGTTCTGGTCCCCTGCCTCTGGTCGAGCAAAGGGGAATGCTCCGTTGACTCACAGGCCCCCAGGACCACAGGACTGAAAGAGAGGAAGTTCCCCCCGAGGAACTGGGAGCTGTGGCTGGACAGGCGAAGCCGAGAGAACCCACCACATCCCTGAGGCTCCGGCTCAGGGTGAAGCGACCAGAGCTGACACAAGGGCCACGTCGCCGTCTCCCTGGGGCAACACCCTTCCTCGTGGTCCGTGATGGAGGTCTGGACAGCAGGGTGGAGAGGCAGGGAGAAGGAGAGCAAGGAGACCGCGCCCAGCGTTTGTCCAGCAGCGTGATTCTGAGAGGCCGGCGTGCGGCTTCTCATAGCCCATTGGCTGGAAGGGAGTCACATGACTGCAGCCTGCAGCTTGGAGCTGGCTGGGGAGGGTGAGCATCTGTTTCCCCTACAGAGAGAAAAAGGGGCGCTTGCTCCAAGGACAGGCTCTTCTGAGGTCCATCTGGAACCCGTGGCCGTTAGGGCTAGGCTCTCCAAAGGTCCATCTGCAAGCTGTGGTCCAAACAGCGGTTTAGCCAGCACCAGCTTACCCCACACCGGCATAGATGACGAAGAGGAAAAGGCGAAGTCGGCCATGGACGTGGCAGGAACCTGGCGACAGGAGACTTTCAGTTCTGCTTTAGTGGAAAGCTGGAGTTTGGAACTAAAATCAGGCCTTGAACCTGGGTGCTCCAGCGTGGGACGCCGGTGCCTTAACCTGCTGTGTCACGAGGCTGATTCCTGTTCTAACTCGTTTTTCAAGGA
Source organism: Ochotona curzoniae (assembly GCF_017591425.1). NCBI lineage: Eukaryota > Metazoa > Chordata > Mammalia > Lagomorpha > Ochotonidae > Ochotona > Ochotona curzoniae. The sequence continues at coordinate 296,295 of NW_024466464.1, forward strand.
TCCTCATGCGTGAGTGGGGCACCGATCACTACCTCTAAGCATCGTCAACGTGTGGTCAGCTCGTCTCATCTTTCCCCTAACCTTCGCAATCCCCGGATGCACGTTCTGCTCAGGACATGATATTTTTTCATAATGACTTCCGTGTGACTCTCTAAGATAATGGCATAATAAAACGGATATAATTACATAACACAGCTAAGCAAGAATTATTAGATCACTTATACTTTTCTTAAAGATTTATTTATTTTTATTGGAAAGTCAGATACACAGAGCAGGAGTGACAGAGAGGAAGATCTTCCGTCCAATGATTCACTCAAGTGGCTGCAATGGCTGGAGCTGAGCTGATCTGAAGCCAGGAGCCAGGAGATTTCTTCTTCCCATGTACTGGGTCATACCCGGATTGCTGGCAAGAGCCAGAGCTGGATGAAGCCGGGAACTCCATCTTGGTCTCCCCCATGGGTGGCAGGGACCAAAAACTGAAGCCATCAGCCGCTGCCTCCTAGGTTGTTCGTTAGCCAGGAGTTAGACTGGAAGCAGGGCTGGAAGCCAAATCCAGGATGAGATGCAGCTGTGTGAAGTGGTGGCCTAACCCACTGCACCTGATCCAGCCCCCTCACCAATGAGTGATTCAAAGCAATTAGCATAGGATGAAATAGTGTGGAAAAAATAATTGAGCCGGGATGGATCAAGAGTCTGTAGAGGTCATTACCAGAGAGCAAATGTGAAGTGTTCAATGTGGAAGTTTCTGCAGGGGAGATGATGACATTTAAAAGTGGCATTTTATAAAGGAAGGGAAAGAGTGGGGCAGAACCCACACCCTGGGAGATGTGAGGCTTGACTTAAGAAGAGAGACGGAGAGTAGCCTGAGGAACTCTTCGTTAGGGTGAGGTCGGACTGGAGCAGGCCCAATGGCTGAGCTCCTTGTAAGGGAAGAGCAGGCACGCGCGCGCACACACATGAAGTTGGCTATGTGAAAATGGAGGCAGGACAAAAGTGATACAGTCACGAAGCAGATGGCAGAGGCCTCAGGCCAACCTGGGCAGCTGGCAGAAGTGAGGAAGGGTCCTCTCGGGAGCCCCCACCTGCATTCCAGACCTGCAGCCCTCAGAGCGGTGGCCATGGGTACGGCTGTCTTGGGCAGGCCAGCGTGGTCCTCTGTTCCAGCAGCAACACGGCGCTTAACGCACAAACCGTGATGAGCTCAAGGGTTGGCCCCTGCTTTAGGCATATTTCATTCTTTTGCACTTACGATCCTTAGGAATCCTCAGATTAACCTGTTTGGGGTTAATGAGATCCCCTTTATTTGAAAGGGAGAGCGAGCGAGCAAGTGTGCACCGTCTGCTGGCTCACTCCCCAAACTGACCAGGCCAAAGCTGGGAACCTCCAATTCAGTGAGGGTCTCTCCCGTGGCGGCAGGGACCTAAGTACCTGAGCCATCGCCTGCCTGTCTGGATGTCGCATTAGCAGAAAGCTGCTGTCTGAAGCAGTTCTGGCGCTCAAGACCCATGAGCATCTCACGTGGTCTCCTGACCCAGTACTGTATGCCGCCTGCACCGCTGCCCAGGCCAATCTCGAACATTGTTACCTGAGACCTAGTGTTTGCCTTTTCAATTTTTAAAAAAGATTTATTAACTCTTACTGGGTTGGCAAATTTTACAGAAAGAGAAGGAGAGATAGAGAGAGATCTTTCATTCTCTGGTTCACTCCCCAAATGCCCACAAAGGCCAGCACTGAGTCCATCTGAAGCCAGGAGCCAGGAGCTCTTCTGGGTCTCCCACGTGGGTGCAGGGTCCCAAGGCTTTGGGCCATCCTCGACTGCTTTCCCAGGCCACAGGCAGGGAGCTGGATGGGAAGGGATATGGAACAGCCAGGATATGAACTGGCACCCTTATGGGATCCTGACAAGTGCAAGGTGAATGCTCCTAGGCTACAGTGCTGATCCCAAAATAATAATCAATTTTTAACACAAATCATACTACAGTTCGAGAAATGACAATACTAATGCAACTATCAAAAATGTTGAAAAAAAAAAAGGGACCAGCGACGTGGCCTAGTGGCTAAAGTCCTCGCCTTAAATGTGCTGGAATCCCATATGGGCGTTGGTTCTAATCCCGGCAGCTCCACTTCCCATCCAGCTCCCTGCTTGTGGCCTGGGAAAGCAGTTGAGGACACCCCAAAGCTTTGGGACCCTGCACCTGTGTGGGAAACCTGGAGGAGGCTCCTGGCTTTGGATTGGCATAGCATCAGCCGTTGCACTCACTTGGGGAGTGAATCATCGGACGGAAGATCTTCCTCTCTGTCTCTCCTCCTCTCTGTATATCTGACTTTCCAATAAATAAATAAATCTTTAAAAACATGTTAAAAAATAATTTGGGAGTTTATTAAAGGGGTTTGTGTGTAGTCAGATTACAGTTTTAATTATTCTCAGAATGGTTCCTCTGTGTGTGGTTTTCTATTTCTAAGTGGATTCAGCTTTCATTTGTTTAATTTTTAAAAAAAGATTTATTTTTTGATTGGAAAGGTATATATACAGAGAGGAAGATCTTCCATCCGATGATCCACTGCTTAAGCAGCTGCAACAGCCGGAGCTGAACCAATCCGAAGCCAGGAGCCAGGAGCCTCTTCTGGGTCTCCCATGCAGGTGCGGGGTCCCAAGGCTTTGGACCATCCTCCACTGCTTTCCCAGGCCACAAGCAGGGAGCTGGATGGGAAGCAGAGCTTCCAGGATTAGAACAGGTACCCATATGGGATCCTGGCATGTTCAAGGTGAGGACCTTAGTTACTATGCTATTTGGATCGGGCCCACTTGCTTCATTTTTCTTTCAGTTTTAAAGCAAATTTAATTTTGTTTTATAATTGTATTGTTTATAATTGTGTTGTCCAAGGTGCTAAAGTCAAATTCTGGCCAGGCTGAAGCAAGGACCCTAGAACTCCACCTTCAGATTCCATGTGAGTGACAGGTCCCCAGTGCCTGGGCCGTCCTCCGCTGCTTACCTAGGTCATTAGCAGGGAGCTGGATGGGAAGTGGAACAGCCAGGACTTGTACTGGTGCTGATGTGGGATCCCCGTGCTGCAGGTGACAGCTTTATACACTGCACCACAGGATCAGCCCCACCCATGCGTTTTGAAGCAGTGCCGTGCTCCACACATCCCCCCTCCCTTACTTTCACTTGCCGTCACATGCTGCTTTCACAGCAGCCTCGTGATGTGGAATGTGATGTGTCAAGCGCCTGGAGAGAGCCATGCTGGGGACCAGAAACCTGGATTTTTTTCAAACAGGTTGCTAAACCTCTATGTGGTTAAACCTATGCCACCAGTAATGTTAGACAAGCAGGAGACGGGTCACGGACTCCAGCCAGCAGAGGAGTTGTGCTGGAGTGTGTTAGGCTTCTGCCTGAGGTGGGCATCAGCGTCAGCTGCAGTCCCAAGTGCTCCTATTCTGATCCCGTTCCCTACTATTTATTAGAAAGGCAGAGTTACAATCAGAGGGAGAGAGCGTTCATCCACTGATTTGCTCCCCAAGTGGCTGAAGCAGGTCAGACTGGAACTTGACCTGCGTCTCCCAGGTACCTGCCATCTTCCGCTGCCCTTGGTGCTTTGGCAGGGAGCTGGATCGGAAGTGGAGCAGCCGGTTTTATGGGGGTGTGCTCACTTACAGGCGACAGCTGACCCTGCTGCGTGCCATAACCGTGGCTGCAAAATCAGTGTTTGTCTTTTTGCCTCTTCTCAGAACCCTCTGCCTCTGGGCAAACATTCCCCACACATAGACTTGGGTCTATCGCCGTTTGCTTCTTCTGTGATGTTTAGCAAAATGTCTGTGTAGAGATGGCGCTGTATGAATTGAGGCCACGTTAAATGTTAGATCATGAGCCTGGGCTAATCTGTCAGCCAGTGCGAGAGCTTGCCAGTGGCTAACTCTGACAGGTGTTAGACCTCTTGCCAGTGGCTAACTATGACGCGTGTTAGACCTCAAATCTCGTTAGCTCTCCTTTATGTTTCTCTGACCTTTCATTGTGTCTAACTACAGCAGGCTTCTTAGCTCTGTCGCACTTCACGGAGATTTTATTTGCTGTTGTTCATGGCAACCAGATGGGTCATTGAAATGCCTCTGTGACATTTAGAAACAAGGAAACAAGGATGTATAAGGATACTTTAAAAGTTTGTGTGGAGGGCCCCGTATGATAGCATAGTGGCTAAAGTCCTCGCCTTGCGCTCCCAGGATCCCATATAGGCGCCACTTCTAATCCCAGCAGCTCCACTTCCCATCCAGCTCCCTGCTTGTGGCCTAGCAGGGCAGTGGAGGACGGCCCAAAGCTTTGGGACCCCGCACCATGTGGGAGACCTGGAAGAAGCTCCTGGCTCCTGGCTTCAGATCAGCTCAGCTCCAGCTGTTGCGGCCACTTGAGGAGTGAATCATCAGATGGAAGATCTTCCTCTCTGTCTCTTCTCCTCTCTGTATATCTGACTTTCCAACAAAAATAATTAAATCCTTAAAGTAAGTTTGTGTGGAAAGGGGCTAGCTTTGAGGCGCAGCACGTTAACCCACTGTTTGCAGTGTAGACATCCCATATTATAATGCCAATTCAAGTCCCAAGTGTTTTCTTCCCATCTAGCTCCTTGCTCATGGCCTGGCGAAGCAGAAGACGGCCCAAGTGCTTGGGCTCCTGCACCCATGTGGGAGACCCAGACGGAGGTCGTGGTTCCTAGTTTTGCTCTGATCCAGCCTCAAATGTTGTGGCCATTTGGGGGAATGAACCAGTAAGTGGAAGAGCTTTCTTTCTGTCTTTCCAAGTACTAAAATGCCCTCAAATAATTATTCTTTTAAAAAACCTGTGTATTACAATTGTATTAACAACAAAATGAGGGCCCGGCGTGGTGGCGCAAGTGATTAAGGTCCTCTCCTTGCACGCCCGGGATCCCATATGGGCGCTAGTTCTAATCCCGGCAGCCCCGCTTCCCTTCCAGCTCCCTGCCTGTGGCCTGGGAAAGCAGTCGAGGACGGCCCAAAGCTTTGGGACCCTGCACCCGCGTGGGAGACCCGAAAGAGGCTCCTGGCTTCAGATCGGCATAGCATCGGCCCGTTGTGCTCACTTGGGGAGTGAATCATCGGACGGAAGATCTTCCTCTCTGTCTCTCCTCTCTATATATGCCTTTTCAATGAAAAAATAATAAAAATAAATCTTTAATAAAAAAAACCAACAAAATGAATGGAAAATAGTACTAAAAGGTCAGTTTATCAGGCTGCAAAATAATTGAAATCTATGCAAATAAAGGTCTTCAAAAATTCATGATAAAGCATATTAGGAAAAAAAAAACTATGCATGGATTTCAATTTTTTTTGGCACAAAAAGAAACTGATTTTTTAACTCCACTTTCCACAATCTAAGGTTCTATTTTTCTTGCACATGTGCATGTGTGCGTATAACACTGCCATAGCCCAACTGGCCTTTTAACATAGCTGAAATAAGTAGGGCAGCCAGTTTTCCACAGTGAAAATCTTTCCAGGTCTAAGAATAAATTGAGCTGACCTCCAAATCTGTTTGCGTTTATATTGTCTGGTAGTGTCCGAACCAAACACCGCAGAGCAGTTCCTGTTTTGCTGTTTGGCGAGAGCTTGGAAAATAGTGGCAACTCAGCAGGCATCCTGTGGTGCTGCAAAGCAGCATCGAATGTGGATTCGCAGAGACAAAAACAGCTTACCAAGAAGAAGGAAGTGAGCTTTTAATGTCAACGATATATGTGGCAACACACTTCTGCAGAAATAAGGGAAACGAAAGATGGGTGAACATGCTTTGCAATGTCTTATTTTGATAGGACTAAAAGTAGTTCAAAGCGAAAACCCTGAGGTATCCAATATTCTGATCTTGCCCCGAAGTGCAATCGATAGACTAGACACAGTATTTCTGAGCATCAACAATGCAGGACTCTGGGGATGGACTTTGTGGCGAATCAGGGGGCAAGCATGTCCCCGGGAGCGTTGGCCGGGGCCCCAGGGACGCAGCTTTCTGCTGACGCGTCCTGGCAGATAGCAGACGGTGGCTTCCGAGCGTGGGCCCCTGGCACTGGGCCACGGAGCACCGGCTTTGGCTTGGGTCAGCCCTGGCTGTTGTGGCTATTCGGGAAGTGACTTGGTAGACGCACCATCTCTCTCTCCATGTGTGTTTTTTTCTCTGCTTTTCAAGTAGATGAAAATGAAAATTTTTAATGGGGTGGTAGAGGACATTTAAAGAAAATTACTGTGAATATCACTTATAAGCTTCCTCTGGAGCATGTAAAGATTTGTGCAAGGGGTCTCAAGACAGCGGTTCAGAAATGACCATTATTGGGGACTGGTGTGGTGGCATCTTGTGTCAAGCTGTCTCTTGCAATGTCAGCATTCTGTATGGGTGCGGGTTCATGTCCCGGCTGCTTCCTTCCAGCTCGGGAAAGCAGCGGAGGATGGCTCATGTGCTTGGGCCCCTGCACTCATGTGGGAGACCCGAAGTTCCTGGCTTTTGGCTTGGACGGCTGAGCCCTGGATTTGCAGCCATTCGGGGAAGTGAACTAGCAGATGGAGGATCTCTCTCTCTGTAACCCTGCCTTACAAATACAATAAATCTCGTTCCAAAAAAAAGTGATCATCGTGATTGCAAATGCATCTGGGGCCAGGGATTCAAGCAAAACCCTTTTGAGGACAGGGGTGTGCAACCCAAGGAAGATATTTCTATTTTCAAGCTGCACCACTAGGAGGCGAGCGGGGACAGGGAACCAACTTGGCTCCCTACCCTCCACCCCGACTGGTACGCATGCGCGCGGAGGGAAGGGGCGGGTCGCGCAGGCGCGGGGCGGGCTTTGTGACGTCAGGCCGCGCGGCCGGGCCGGGAGCTAGCGGCGGCTCGCGCCAGAGAACATTCTCCGAGCGTGAGGCGCGGACTCGGCTGCCCCGCGGCCCGCCCGCCGGCCTGGCCGGCCTCGCCGCCGCCTGCCTGGCTCCCTGAGCGCGCCGAGCGCGGGCCAGCGGCCGGGGCGGAAGGCCCAGGGCGACGCGGAGAGGGCGGGCGGGCATTGCGGAGCGCCGGTCTCTATATGGCGGCGGCTCTGTCGGGCCTGGCTGTCCGGCTGTCGCGCTCGGCCGCCGCCCGCTCCTATGGGGTCTTCTGCAAGGGGCTGACCCGCACGCTGCTCATCTTTTTCGACCTGGCCTGGCGGCTGCGCATCAACTTCCCTTACCTCTACATCGTGGCTTCCATGATGCTCAACGTGCGCTTGCAGGTGGGTGAGCCGCGCGGTTCCCTCCGCATCCCCCCCGACCCTCCCGCGGAGCACCTGCCCCTCGCCCGCCGTGCATGGACCTCGGCCAAGCCCACGTGGGGAGACCCCGCCGAGGGGGCTGGGGGTCGTCGGGTGGAGCATGGGCGGCGTGGGGCCGGCGGAGTGCCCGCCTGGCGCTGGTCCCTGGGGCGCGGAGGAGCCGCCCCAGGGATCTTGCCCCAAGCATCGCCTGTGCCTTGGGCCTGTCGGGGCGGAGACATCCCTGTGCAGGTGTCGGGGGGCCGCGAGAAGCCTAGAACTGGCTGTTGGGCGCAATGGTGCTAAGGTGCTTTGGGATGCGCTTGACCGCGTTGCAGGGTCTGAATGGTGGTATTTGGGAGTGAGGGTTTGTGGTCCCATCCTAGGAGGGCAGGAAACTCCCGACTGTCTTCCAGCAGCTTCTGGCAGCTGATGCACCTGTGTGTGAGGGTCGGGAAGGAGGAACCCCCCCACCTGCAGCCGGTCACCACCCCACGGAGGCAGGGCCCCGAGTTGGCCAGATCCAGGGCATTCCAGTAGAAATCACGAGTCCTGGTGTTGTCAGGCTAACTCGGGTTTTTTGTTGTTGTTGTTGAGCCTCTGAGCAGACACAGCAACCAGCTAATCTGACTGCCCTGCCCCACCGCAGGTTACCTTCTGGGAACCTGCCGTGTAGCCGGTGTATCATTTGCAGGCGTGACTAAAGTCGCAAAAACAAAGACGCTCCACCCAGCGCCTTTCTCACAGACCCGCCTCCCCGTGGCTAAGCACCTGCGGCTCTGCTGGGGTCCTGGCCCAGCCTGGTGCCGCAGGCCCCCGCTCTGACCCCTTGGCTGCCTGCACCCGTCCTGTCTCCTGCGAGCTGTTTGCTGGTTGTCACCGGCGCCAGGACACTGCCTTTGGGGGTCACTGCAGTTCTGGGGTCTGTCGCCTGCGAAGGCACCTGGTTCCCGTGATGAGGGTCGGGGTTTCGCAGTTTGCTTGCTTGTGGCGCGGTCGGCACCCATGGGCAGCACCCACACGGGGACCTGGGGCTTGATGCTGGAGGTGGTGCTGCAGCTGCACAGGTTGGGAGAAGGGGCTCTTAGCTCGTGGGTTTGGGGGCAGCGCCCACAGGCAGTCAGCAGGTGCCCTGGGGGAAGGGCTTTGGAGGGGGCTGCCTGGGGTTTAAGGTTGCTGTTGGCCTTGAGGGCGAGGAGGTGGGAGGTTTTCTTGAGTAGGTACCTTTGCTATTGTAACTCCCCTACGGGGTTGAAAGTGTTCCCTTTGTGAAAAACCTCGGCCTGGAGGGTTCATTTTTTCTGCTTTGCTAAAGGGAAGTGCAACAGGAAGACCAATGGGGAGCCAGAGGGTCAACCCCCACTTTTTTCCCCTGGCACACCCTGGCAGCTCCTTGCTTGCAGGGTCCTTGGCGTGTGTTTGTGAGGAATCAGGTCCTCAAGGCGCTGAGAGCCAGCCAGCCTCCTCCTTGTAGTTGCTTTGGTAATGGAAGTTGAGCAAGTGGAGGGAGGCGAGCAAGTGGGGGGGGGAATGCCCTAAGCCTTTGAAGAGGGAAGGGCTGTGATTGAAAAACACCTGGAGCCACGGAGCACCCGGGTGAAAAGCCAAGACGGCAGATACTAAACACAGCCAGGGTGGGCTTTGCGCAGTGGGCGCGACGGGGCCCAGCGTCCTGCCACCAGAGGCCCTGGGACACAGGTGTCGGAAGTGGAGGGTGTCCCTGACACCTGCGTGGGGACCTCGCTTGGATCTGGCTTTGACCTGCGCCGCCTGCTGCGGTGAGCCAGCAGATGGGAGGCGGGCTGCTGTAGCACGTGGCTGCAGCGTGATTGACGTGGAAACGCGGCAGCAACCTCGTTTCTCCTTTCACACCAACGAATAATTCTCATGCAAACTGTAGTTTGCGAAGTATGATTTATTTAGGAAAGAGAGAGAGCTCTTGTCTTAGTGACAGGAGGGGGCTCCGAGGGAGGAAGGACCCGAGCATGGAAATGGTGTACCATCTCCTACGAGTCACCCCAAGGACAGGATGGGGGGAACCTGTTTTGAGCTGGGAAGTAACCTCTACCACCTTGCCCCAAACAAAAGGTGAGGCCGGGATGGCTTGCTTCCCCCATCCCGAGGTTACATTGGAAACCAAGGCGGCATTCCTTTGACAGTAACCAAGGTGGGCCAGTCTCCTGGTTCTAAGAAATAGAGATTGGGGCCCGGTGCGGTGGCCTAGCAGCTGAAGTCCTCGCCTTGAATGCGCTGGGATCCCATATAGGCACCAGTTCTAATTTTGGCAGCCCCACTTCCCATTCAGCTCCCTGCTTGTGGCCTGGGAACGCAGTCAAGGATGGCCCAAAGCCTTGGGACCCTGCACCCATGTGGGAGACCCAGAAGAACTCCTGGCTCCTGGCTTCGAATTGGCGCAGCACCTGCTGTTGCGGCCGCTTGGGGAGTAAATCATCTGACAGAAGATCTTCCTCTCTGTCCTTCTCTCTGTATGTCTGACTTTGCGATAAAAATCAATCTTTTTTTTAAAATGGAGATTGGTGTGTTGATTCTGTCCCTTTGTTCTCTCCCCAGAGGGAGAATGTGCTTTGGGGGTTGGGCTGTGGGACGGGAGGACATTTTAATTAACATCTTAAAGGTGACCTCACCGAGACGCCAACGTCTTCTGCCTGTCTACCTCCTGCTTGTCCTCTGCCTTTCAAGGAAATTTAAAAAAATAATAATAAAAATGAAATGGCACCGTGACTGAGCAGCCGCCTTTGGGGTCTGGAGGGAGAATCGAGTGCCAGCCCTGGAAGAGAGTCGTTGCAGGAAAGTGTCCCAAAGGTGTTGCCCGCCTGGGCCGTGACCTTGCCCTGTGCTCACTGGGGAGGCCGGCCTTTGTCTAGCGGCCGCCTGGCTCCTTGCCCTGCGATCTGTCTGCTTCATCCTCGGCTTGTGCTCTCCAGGGGACCCCCTTCCCCGGGGGGCTCTGCTGGTCCGGGCAGCTCTGGCCCCAAGCACATGAGAAGCCAGGAAGTGGCGTTGGAGCAGACAGGTAGCTGGGAGAGGTGTCAGCGCTGCCGCCGGAACAGCCGGGCCCAGCATGGAGCGTTGCAGGGGAAGAAGGTGCCAGCGGACTCCGACAGAGGTTGCAGGGCAGCTCAGGACTTTGGAAAGCAGGGGCATCCCAGCTGTTGCCAAGGTCCTTGTGGCGTTGAGTGAGCTTGGCTTCTGGTTTATCGTGCTCCTGGAGGACACTGGGAAGCTGGAGGCACCAGCTACAGGCTGAGCCGAGGAGCCGGGCTCGGCCTTGGAGAGGAGAGGCTGCGCGCCTGAGGGGCACGGCTGCCAGCGGGTCTTTGCGGTCCTGCAAGGGATGTTTTTCCACAAACTTTGGTTTTGATTAATCTTAAACCTAATAAGGTTTTAATATAGTGAACACCTGTATCCTTGGCTTTTTTCCTCTCTGAGAGACAGGGAAGCAGAACTCCCCGTCTGCTGATTCATTCACAGAGGCCTGCAGCAGCTGGCCAGGCCGGGCCTTGAGCCCAGGAACTCGGTCCAGCTTTCCCCTGTGGGTGCAGGGGTCCACCTGCTTGCGCCATCACCTGCCGCCCGCCTCGCAGCATCTGCAGAAGCGGGCGGCTGGGATTGGGAGCAGTGCCGGAACTTGTGCCCAGGCATTCTGTCACCCACCCTCACTGTTTTGAAAGAACCCTACAAATAACCACATAATGATGCAAGCAGCTACTGGGGTGTGCGAGTTCAGCTCTCTCTAGATAGGTGCCATGTGTGAATTGAAAGGAATAAGCAAGCGCTAACCCTGTCCAGGGCTGGGGAACTGCTCCGACTGCAGCTGGAGCCCTGTCCAGGGCTGGGGGAGGTGCCCCATGGGGATGTGGGGCTGCGGGTGGAGGATTAGCCAACTGAGTCACCAAACCAGCCCAGCAGATGAGTTCTGCCTGCCTGTCTCTCTCTGCCTCTCAAGTAAAAATAAAACAAAATTTAAAATCTGCCTTCTGTTGTACTCAGAGTACCAGCAAAGTCCTTACAGAGGGACATTTAACAGCCGCCTGTTACTGCCACCCCCTGTGTCTGTGCGCGGGTGCCCACACAATAAGATACACGTAAAATTAAATATATTCACTTTTTAAAAAAGATTTATTTTTTATTATAAAGTCAGATTAAAGAGAGCAGATACAGAAAAAGATCTTCCATCCACTGGTCCACTCCCCACATGGCTGCAGTGGTCCGAAGCCAGGAGCCGGGAGCTTCTTCCAGGTCCTCCATGTGGGTTCAGGAGCCCAAGCCCTTGGCCGTCTGCTGCTGCTTTTCCAGGCGCATTTGTGGGTACTGCATCCGAGGTGGAGCAGCCTGGCGGGCCCAGAATGCTTTTTTGGAAGCGATGTTTATATAAATACTCCAGTGTCCACAGGAGTGGAGTGTTCGCACATCGCCCCCCTTTGCAAGGAGGATCAGCTCAGCCTGTTGGGGTCCGTCTCTTCCCCATGTCCCAAGGAGAATGGATCCCTTTGAAATAGCTTGGCTCAGGCAAAAGTCGCCAAAGTAGTGCCAACCCATGCCGTGGGTTCTCATGCCAAGAACATCCTGTGGAGTGCCGGTGTTGCCAGAGACAGGCCAGTGGGAGTCTGCTGAAGTGGGGGGCACAGCCAGGCCTCAGGATCGAAGCCGTGGCAGGGGGAGCGGGTGTGGATGTGTGGTATCAGAGTCCACATGGCTGCCCTTCCTGGAAGCTCAGGGCTGTGACCCCAAGCTGCGCCTGCGTTTGCTCCTGCGTGCTGTCCACGCACACATTGCTGTCCTCTTGGAGCGGTGTGGCCTCTCCTTGGGGTTTCCCTTATGCCCCCCTAACCACCCCCAGTTCCTCTACATTATTACAAGAATATAGTTCTTCATAAACAGTCACAAGTCCATCATTATAGGCAAGACCCTTGAATTTCTTCAAGTCGTGTGTTGGGAAAGAGTTGTCGACGAAAGACTTGAAAAAACAAATTTCAGCCTCTGGTGTGTTTTGACTTTACATGTGGTTTCTTTGGACCAGCTTGAACATTCTTGGTTTTTGTGTGGTTTTTGTTCCTTTGTTTCCTAATTTATTTGAAAGACAGAGAGATGAGACAGATGTCCCGTTTTGCTGGTTTACTCCCCAGATGCCCATCCCTAAAAGCCAGGATCTAGGAGTGCCACCCCTCGTGAGCCTCCCCTGTGGGGGCTGGGACCCCCTGGGGCAGGTGTAGCCCTCCGTCCCCATGCCACGTGCCCACCCTGGTGCTTTGCATGTGACAGAGTACATCTTCCTGTATTACTCTGAACGGTGTTCTGACTGGGCTTCCTCGTCCTTGGGGAGGCCATCCCTGCTCTAAGATGTAAAGAGTTCCTGGATATCCTGGCACTGCCGCCTCATTGTAGAGCTTCTCCCTCTCTGTACTTCCTTCTTAATGGCTTATTCATTTGAAAGGCACAGTTACGGGGACAGAGACCAGGCAGTGCTATTCACTGCCTCTAACGCCCAGAGGTGGGTCAGGCTGAACCCTGGGGGCAGGAGCTCTGTCCAGGTGTTCCCCGTGGGAGCAGGGATCCAAGGCCCCAGGCCAGCCTCTGCTGCTCTCCCAGGTGCAGTAGCGGGGAGCTGGGTTAGAAGTGGAGCAGCCAGGACTTGAACCAACACCCAAATCAGGTACTGCTGTAGCAGGTGGTGGTTTGACTGCTGTGCCACAACATTGTTTACTTTTTAACTTGATTAAAGCTCCTATCCCTGGTTCGCACCCCAAATGCCCACAGCAGTGGGGACTCTGCTGCCTGAGCCGCTACCTGCTACTTTGCAGGGCACATACAGCAGGGAGCTGGACCTGGGGTTCAGAGCCAGGAGTGACCTAGGCCTCTCAGTGTGGGCTGCTCACATGCCCATGGCATCCCAGCCTGGGCCAATCCCTGCCCCTCGTGGTCTGCCTCCATACATGATGCAGGTAAAGTTTGTCCTGGTATGCTGTGGGCTGTGTGGGTCCAGACAGCATTATGGAGGGACGTCACGGGCATGAGGCGCCTCCATCCTCAGGCTGTTGGCTGGCAGTCAGCTGCAGGAACAGAGACGACCTGGCCCTGTAGTCGGTTGTAGGAGCAGCGCCTGGCTGTGGCTATGGCTGTGGCTCTGCGAGGGGCTCCCTTAGTCTGTGGTGAGGCCGAGATCAGAGGCCACCTGCACCCAGCGTTGACTGGCTCCCGCTGAGGCTGTTCAGCGGTGGGCCTGCCCTCCGCAGCAGTGCAGGGAGTGCTCTGGGCGCCCTCTGCTCTCCCTTCAGGCCTCTTGGCTGATGCGCACTGGGCCATGTGGAGGCTGCTCCATGCTGCTGGGCCAGCGGCTGCTCCTCTCCCATCTGCTTACTGCTGTGTGAACTCCACGGGGCTCTTGTAGATGGAGCAGGTACTGCTCACGGGACACTCTTGGTGGGGCCAGTTGGTGCAGGTGCCCCAGCACCTTCCTGCCAAGCCCTCTGGATGGTACTGTTCTTGTTGGGTCAAGCTGGGCTGGGCTCCTCAGTACCCAGGCACGCCTCTGAGCGTCCAGGTGACTGGGAGGAAAGCTGCAGGGCCGGTTCCACAGGGTCAGAGGGCAGCCACTGCCCGTTTGGGTCAGGCCCGTCGCTTGGGCTCATGGGTAAGGCAGCTGGGACATGGATGTGCTGGGCGAGCGGGGATGTGCGTGTGCTCTGGTGTGACGAGCCAGCCACCTTTGGGAACAGTGGTGCCAGGTCTGTTTCCTGTCCTCTGTGCTTGGTAGAAATGGGTGGAATTTATTCAGGCAACCTCCCCAGCCTGGCCATTTTTTATTTTGTTTTGTTTTATTTTTAAAGGCTTGTTTGGTTATTTGAAAGGCAGAGCTACAGAGAGAAAGAGAGAGAGAGAGAGATCCTCTGTGTGTTGGTTCGCTTCCCGAAATGGCTGCGGGGGCCAGGCCCTGGGCCATCCTCCGCTGCTTTCCCAGCTGCGTTAGCAGGGAGCAGCCCGGATTTGGATCCGCGTCCGTGTGCAATGCCGGCTTTACCCCACTACGCCATGGCAACAGCCCCCATTTTATTTTAAAAATTTATACTCTTCTGTTTAATTTTTGTTTATGTACTTGAAATGCAGAGAAACAAGCAAACAAAATATTCTTGTTAATTAATTCCCCAAATGTCCCCAAGAGCCAAAGCCAGGACGGACTGAAGCTAGGAATCGGGCTCATTCTGGGTCTCCCCTGTGGGTGGCAGGGGCCTCACGGTCTTGAGCCATCACCTGCTTTGCCCCAGAGTGTGCATTAGTAGGAGGCTAAGACAACTCCTCTGGCACCCCAAATGCGACCTGAGTGTCCTGGGCTGTGCCAACACTGAGTCCAGCACACAGTGAGGTTCAGGCTCACCCCTAAAGCCCAGGGAAGCAGGACGGTCTTGCGACACCTGGGCAGGGCCTGCTACCATAGCACAGGAGCTGCTCCTAGCCCTTCCTTGCCCTACTTGTTGTAACTGTGGCTTTTCACTGTCCCCTCTGGGACTCACCTCACTGGCTTGGCTTGTCGAAGCATTGAGGCCAGGGTATTTTTAGTAGACAAAGCAGTGGCACCTCTCCTGGCCAGGTCCCGGAGGCCATTAATAGCTCAGGTTAGGGAGGGAAGAGGACAAGTGTCCAGGAGGGCAGCAGCTGACGAACTGGGTCAGGCCATTGTTCCGCCACAGGCTTGGCTGCCTGGAGCAGAGGCCGGGCCTTGGGGGGCCTGGAAAAAACTTGCTCAGGCCCTGGGACCCTGGCTGCCCACGGAGTCGACTCTGATCTTCCTGGTCAGCTTACCGTGCTTGGCGATGGGGAGTGGACGGAGTCAGGAGTCACCTCTCAGTTCTGCTATTATTTGTCCTGAATGCTGCAGCAGTCACAGTTGTGGTGTCTACAGCTGCTGGCTTTCATGGACACTTTGCTTTTTCTTTTAAGATTTATTTTTATTGGAAAGACAGATATGCAGAGAGAAGGAAAGACAGGAAGATCTTCCGTCCGATGGTTCACTCCCCAAGTGAGCGCAACAGCCGGAGCTGCGCTGATCGGAAGCAGGGAGCATCTTCTGGGTCTCCTGTACAGGTGCAGGATCCCAGGGCCTCAGGCCGTCCTCTGCTGCTTTCCCAGGCCGCAGGCAGGGAGTTGGACGGGAAGTGGTGGAGATCAGTGGCTTGCAAGGTGAAGATATAGCCATTGAGCTATCCTGCCTGGCCTTATCAAAAATATGTTTAGGAATGTTTCCATATGTTCAGTAAAACAAGTAGTTTCCAACAGTACACTCTGGTAAGTTCATTTAAGAGAGAAGGTAGTTAGATTTAATTGGATGCATAAAGCTTTTGTTTTGACAAGCAGCTGGACCCACACCTGGAGAGCTTGCACCTTACCTTCCTGTTTGCTTGATGCTGCTGATTAGAAAGCAGAGACAGACGTATTTCCCGTGGTTGTTCACTTTTCAGATGCTCACAGTGTAGTTCAGGCTGGACAGGCTGAGGCCTGGAGTCCAGAACTCAGTCCGGTCTCCCGGGTAGGTGATAGGAACCCGGTTGCTTGCCCCACTCTCCCCCAGAGTGTATCGTGGCAGGCCACAGTTGGGAGTCGAGCCAGAGTTGACGCTGGACATTCCAGCATGGGATGCGGTGTTCCATGGAGCCGCCTAAGCCACTGTGCCAAGTGCCCACCCCTATGCTGTCTTACATGTGTCAGTTATTACGTGGAATAATCAGTCTTTAACAAACTATTAAAAAAATTAACAAAAAACTATTAAAATGCTGGGCTCAGCGCAGTAGCCTCATGGTTAAAGTCCTCGCCTTTCACACTCCAGGACACCAGTTCATATCCTGGCGGTCTCACTTCCCTTCCAGCTCCCTGCTTGTGGCCTGGGAAAGCAGTCGAGGACGGCCCAAAGCCTTGGGACCCTGCACCTGCATGGGAGACCTTGAAGAGGCTCCAGGTTCCTGGCTTCAGATTGGCTCGATTGTGGCCGCTTGGGGAGGGAACCAGGGAATAAGTTCTTCCTCTCTGTTTCTCCTCTTCTAAGTATCTATGACTTTCCAATAAAAACAAATACATCTTTACAAAAAAAAAAAACTATTAAAGGGCTTCAGTCTGTGGAATGGCAGTTTTCCCCACCTGGTGCTGTCACCTTGCTGGTCTGTCGGCCACGGTGCCTTCCAGGGCCACCCATCTCAGCTCAGTGTCCAGAACTGTGAGACTGCCCCCCACGCGGTTCACGGGCCAGGGTACCTGGGATAGTTTTTGCTTTGTGTTTTTTTTTTTTTCCATGACTGCAGTTTTTTTTTCACGTGATACAGTTCCTTAGGCCCCTGGTATTTCCCTTATCCCGGCCCCAATTTCTGCTCCCCCCTAGTTCCTCTATATCATTACTAAAGTATAGTTCTTCATAATCAATCAAACGTCCATCAATACAGGCATGGACAACGGCAGAGAGTCCAGCATCCTATTGTCAAGATATAGTAAACAGTTTCATTGTAAGTCCATCTTTGGAAGTAGAGATGCATACCACACTGTATCCTCACATCTGGGTATGATAGTCTCCATTACACAGTTACTGTACATCCCCTTAAATGAAAGTCATAATACAAAATCAACAATAGAAAGAAAAATAGAAATTTACAATGCCGTGAAGTTAAATGACATGTTACTAGATATGACAATCTCCATTACAGCTACTATATATTCCCTTAAATGAAAAGCCACAAAACAAAACATCAGGGGGCCCGGCATAATGGCCTAGCAGCTAAAGTCCTCGCCTTGAACGCGCCAGGATCCCATATGGGCGCTGGTTCTAATCCCGGCAGCTCCACTTCAAATCAAGCCCGCTGCTTGTGGCCTGGGAATGCAGCCAAGGATGGCCCAAAGCTTTGGGACCCTGCACCCGTGTGGGATGCCCAGAAGTAGTTCCTGGATCCTGGCTTCGGATCGGCGCAGCACCGGCCGTTGCGCTCACTTGGGGAGTGAATCATCAGACGGAAGATCTTCCTCTCTGTCTCTCCTCCTCTCTGTATCTGTATATCTGACTTTCCAATAAATAAATAAAAATAAAATTAAAAAACATCAGGAAGACAAAAGAAATTAACAACACCATGAAGTTAAATAGCATGCTACTAAATGATTAACATGTAGCTGAAGAAATGAAAATCAAGAACCTTCTTGCAAAAAATGATGCTACTGTATGATCTATGCATTGAAGAATTTAATCAGAAGCAAGTGTTTTGAAGAGCTGTAATTAACAGAAAACATTAAAACCCATTCGTTCTAGTTTCTGCTGATTTTTGTTGGTGACATGTGTCTCATATAGACAACAATAGGTGGGTTTTGTTTTTTAATCCAGTCTACTAAACTGACGTTTGATTAAGCTTAAGCCATTTACATTCAGGGTTAATATGTATGGGTGGTACTTTGGTCCTGTCATTTTAGGAATGGGTTGTTGATTGGTTTAGTCTTCTGTTGTCATTTTACTGGGATGTTCTTCCCATTTGCCTTTGGTTTGGTAGGTGCTATTCCTCTTTGTCAAGAGGACATCTTGAAGTATCATTTGTAGGGCAGGTTTGGAAGAGGCAAATTCTTTTAACTTTTCTTTACTGTGGAAGAATTTTATTTCATTTTCAAAGAGAAAAGAAAGCTTTGCTGGGTATGTTATTCTGGGCCGACAATTTTTTTCTTTTAGAATCTGGAATATGGGCCCGGCGCGGTGGCGCAGGTGGTTAAGGTTCTCGTCTTGCACGCCCGGGATCCCATATGGGCGCCAGTTCTATCCCGGCAGCCCCGCTTCCCTTCCAGCTCCCTGCCTGTGGCCCAGGAAAGCAGTCGAGGACGGCCCAAAGCTTTGGGACCCTGCACCCGCGTGGGAGACCCAGAAGAGGCTCCTGGCTTCGGATCGGCATAGCATCGGCCGTTGCGCTCACTTGGGGATTGAATCATCGGATGGAAGATCTTCCTTTCTGTCTCTCCTCTCTGTATATCCGCCTTTCCAATGAAAAAATAATAAAAATAAATCTAAAAAAAAACATCTATAAAAAAAAAAGAATCTGGAATATGTCACTCCATTCTCTTCTTGCCTGTAGAGTTTCCTGTGAGAGATCTCCTGTGAGCTTAATTGGCATTCCTTTATATATCAGTTGTTTTTTGTCACGTGCACATTTCAGGATCTTTTCCTTATGTTCGATTGAAGAGAGCTTGATGATCATGTGTTGTGGTGAAGATCGCTTTTGATCAGGCCTGTTGGGAGTTCTGTGTCCCTCCTGGATCTTGTTTCCCACGTCTTTCTCTAGATTTGGGAAATTTTCCCTTATTACTTCATTCAATATATCTGTAAAACCAGTTTCTCTTTCTGCACCTTCGGGGACTCCCATAACTCTTATATTTGGCCTCTTGATAGTGTCTTTCAATTCTTGGATACTTTTTTTTGGCCTGATCCATCTCTGCTTCCAGCTTTTTGTTTGCTTCCTCCTGATGACAGGAGATATGTTACAATTCTGAGATTCTTTCTTCTGTCTCCTTCATTCTGTTTTGGAGACTCTCCACTGTACTTTTAATTTGCTCTACTGTGTTCTTAATTTCTGATATATCAGGCTTGATTTGCTTTATTGCTGCAGCTGTTTGTGTAAACTATTCCTTAAATTCTTTGAACTTTTTTATGTGCTTCTCATTGTTGATCAGAAGCTTTATAATGAGTTTTCTGAATTCTGTGTCCCCCGTTTTCTCAATGTCTTCCTCAGTTAACTCTGAGGTTGCCATAGGGTTTTGCTCCTTTGCAGGGGAGTTTTCAGTAATATTCATTGTGCCTTTGTCTCTTTTTTTGCTCTTGGTCATTGTACTTTTGGTTAGCAGAGTCTTCTCCTTGGGGCAGGTTTCTAAGCTGTGTCTCCCACAGGTCTACAGTTCAGTTTACTTATTGCAGTTTGTACACAACTCTTTGCTTGCAGCCACTTGTGCCGCTCCCTCCAGCGAGTTCCAGGTCTGGGTTCTTATGTTAGATTTCCACAAAGAACTCCATAGCCCCAACTCCTGGCTCACCACTCTCCACCTCCTGTGATACCGTGCTGAGGCTGCACCGTTGTCTCTGCAGCCTTTCTCCCACTTTCGGTTGGAGCAGATCCCAGGATTAGGGAGACGCCAGGTGTCCTATATAATTAGGTTGTTGGTGGCGCTGATCTAGCTGGAACCTGTTGGATGTTACGTCTGGGTGCCACATGGACCTATTTTGACCCGTACGATGGCCATAGTCGGTATTATTTTTCTGTGGGACCAGTGCAATCCACTGAAGTCAGAGAGTTCTTGTGAACTCAGCACATGCACAGTTCACTGTTGTCCCTGCAGTCCTAATCTTTTGCCACATTGTACAAAATGGCACCTGACATACCACTACTAGAGTTCTTGATCAGCTGGCTGTCAGGTCTGAGAGCTACCCAGACCTGTCTTGGCTGGAACCTGTAGAATGCTGCATTGCTGCAGTTCACTGAGCCACAAATGAGTCCACTCCCAGCCCAGCTCAGTGTGTAGTCCTGCCCCTTGCCTTTGCCTCCTTATGCAAAATGGCGCCCAGTTCAGCTCTAGGGGGCTGGCTGGGCTGTGAAATCCACCCTGTTCCCACACTGCCCATCTGGGACATGCTGCTCTGTCTCTGCTCCTGGTCAAATCAAGCAGACCAGCAGGACGGGCAGTTGTTTGTCTGGTTCACCTCCTGAGCTCCCAGTGAAAGTCCCTTCCCACCTGGTTGCTGGTGGAGTTCAGATTGCCATTACCTGAATGCCACTGGAGTATCAGTCACTGCAACACCACAGCGTTTTGTCTGCTGCTTTCCTGTGTCTGTCAGTCTCTAGGTGCCCCTCTGCTGTTGTTCTGTTCTCTCCTATTTCCTGGAATGTGTCCTCTCTGCTTCATCCTGATTAAATATTTCTCCGTTTAAACTTGTCCTTACATTATTCTATCGTCTTGATGCTACAGGTGGTCTGTCTATCTGTCTATCCGTCTGTCTGTCTGTCTTTCTGTCTGTCTTCCTTCCTCCCTTCCTTCCTTTCTTCCTTCCTTTCTTTTTCTTCTTTTCAAAAATTTTATTTTTTATTGCAAAGTCAGATACACGGAGAGTAGAGACCGAGAGGAAGATCTTCCGTCCCATGATTCACCCCCCAAGTGACCGCAATGGCTGGAGCTGAGCCAATCTGAAGCCAGGAGCTCTTCCAGGTCTCCCACGCGGGTGCAGGGTCCCAAGGCTTTGGGCCATCCTCTACTGCTTTCCCAGGTCACAAGCAGGGAGCTGGATGGGAAGTGGGGCCACCAAGATTAGAACAAGCGAGCGCCCACATGGGATCTTCTGGTGCCTTCAAGGCAAGGACTTTAGCCACTAATCCACTGCGCTGTGCCCTTGGGTTGTTTTTCTTAAGAGGCAGAGAAAGCTGTCACTTATTAACCCACTTCCCCAGCTCTTGCAGTGGCCAGGACTGGGCCTAGGCTGAAACCAGGAGTCTGGAGTTCAGTCCACTTTGGCCGTTAGAGCAGAGCCCCAGTGTCTCGGACCCTCATTTGCTTCCTCCCAGGGCTCCACCAGCAGGGAACTAAAATAAGCAGCCGGAGCCATGAATCGCACTCAGACGGGCTCTGTGGTGTGGCTGCCTTTCCCTCCGCCCCAAGCCTTACTTATTTAAAAGGCAGAATTACGGAGGGCCAGGAGGAGGAGAAAGGAGAGAGAAGAGCCGAGAGCCCCAGGGAGCGAGCAGTGTCTCCCGTGTGCTGGTCCATTTTTCAGTTGTCCTCACAGCCAGGGCTGAGCTGGGCTGAAGCCAGGGAGGTAAACCTGAAGCGGCTGGGACTCGAACCAGCGTTCACGTGGGATGCCGGCATTGCAGGCAGCGTCCTCACTTGCCAGCCCAGACACGAGTGTGTTGACAGCTAAGCACTCCCTGTGGAGGTGGGTCTTATGGAGGTTCCCTGGGCAGCCTTGGGCGCAGTGCCCCCGGATGCTGAGTGCCTGGGGCAAGTCCTCCTGTGACTGCAGCTTCCAGCTGGTGTGCTCCCTGGGAGGCACAGGTGACAGCACAGGTGCTTGGGTCACTGCCACGCACCTGCAACACCTGGGGAGGGCCTGCCCGCTCAGCGCTGGCTGTTGTGGGCTTTGTGGAGTGAACCAGCAGATGGAAGGTCTCTTTTTCTTGCCTTTCAAATAAATTAATGTAGAGCCTGGCACAATGGCCTAGCAGCTAAAGTCCTCGCCTTCAATGCACCGGATCCCATATGGGCGGCAGTTCTAATCCCAGTGGCTCCACTTCCCATCCAGCTCCCTGCCTGTGGCCTGGGAAAGCAGTCGAGGACGGCCTGAGGCCTTGGGACCCTGCACCTGTGTGGGAGACCTGGAGGAGGTTCCTGGCTCCTGGCTTCGGATTGGCGCAGCACTGGCCGTTGTGGTCACCTGGGGAGTGAATCATCGGACGGAAGATCTTCCTCCGTGTTTCTCCTCTTCTCTGTATATCTGACTTTGTAATAAAAAATAAAAAATAAATCTTAAAAAAAAAGGGTGTGGGGAGGAGGCCTAAGACAGTAGCACCATCCTAAAAAGTATTATTTACTTAGAAGACACAAGTGGGCGGGGCAACATTGTGGTGCAGTGGACTCAGCTGCTCCCTGTGGTGCCGTTGTACCGTGTGAGATCCGGTTCAAGCCCTGGCAGCCCCCATTTCCTGGCTAGCTCTCTGAGGATACACCTGGGGGAAGCAACACAAGATGATATGGGGTCCTACCACCTCCATGGGAGACCCAGGTGGGGGTCCAGGCTCCCGGCTGGTCCGGCTGTTTGGGGAGTGAGCTAGTGGACAGCACATGTCCCCATTCCCCCTTTGTGTAACTCTGCCTTTCTAAGATTCCAGCCTTTTGCCTTCTAAGTGTGAGTACACAGCCCACGGGCAGTTGAGCAGCACCTCCCATCCCTAGGGGTCCCCGTAATTAATCTGAACCATACCTGTAGCCCTCCTTCCCTGGTGGAAAAATGCTCGGGTGTTCAAGACCCCCACGGAGCGGTCAGAGCCCCTCAGCGGCTGGCCCTCCTTGCCTCTGACCCTGCTCGGGTGCCCCCTTGCTTTGCCGTGCCCCCTGGCTTCCCGTGCCCCCTTGCTTTGCCGTGCCCCCCTGGCTTCCCGTGCACTGAGCCTTCGAGCTGTGGGATCCTGTGAATTTTGGGGAGCAGTGTGTCCACCCACCTCTGGCTTGCATATGCAGGTCGCATGGGTGAGCTGAGCTGCTCTGAATGTCGTGTTTTTAGGCTTCCAGGTGTTAGCGCCAGCGCCTCCAGTAGAAAGTCACTGGCTTGTAGGGCTGCCTTGCCCTGGGCCGGCCTCAGCACTCGGTGAATATAGCTTGTGCAAGCACCGACCCACTGTGCGTCCTCAGAGCTGCGGAGGGGCACTTTGCTTCCAGCGAACACGGTACATGGCAGAGGCTAACAGGAGCATGGAGGGGGCCAGGGCCACCCTGCCCGGCACTCAGTGGCCACAGCCACTCTCCACGAAGCGTAGGTTCATTCTCCTTTCTTTGTGTCTCCTTTCTTTGTCTCAGTTGTCAGTAACCTGCAGACTTGTACAGACTGCTTGAATCAGGTAACCCGGAAGGGGGCGCTCATGCTACTATTGTTCCTGACCCCTTTCCTGGTTAGAGTCTAGTGAGTACTACCCGGGCTGCCCAGTTTGCTGCTGTGGCAGGAGCCTCTCGGTACTGGACAGGACGGGGCAGGGCTGGCCGAGGCGACAGGCTCAGCCCAGGAACTCTGTGCGCTGTGGCTGTGAGCCAGTTTGGGCCTTTACCAGGCTCCACATGTGCAGAAGCCCTGGCCTATGCCAGGAAGTGACCTCAGGCCCCTGGAAGTAGGGCTCCTGAGAGGATAGCCTTCATGTTCTGGAAGGGGCCAGTTATCCCAGGTCATCCAGAAGCTTCTGGAAGTGTGCAGAAAGCCACGTGGGCAGGGAGCGTCGAGGCATGCCCCTGGCTGGCTTCTCAGAGTTTCTAGTGAGTCGTCGGTGCAGTTTGGCAGGAAGGTCCTGGGTGTGTGTGTGGGTGTAGGCCTGTGCAGACCCTCCCCAGGCCCACTGTCCTCCTTGCCAACTTCCTTCTCCTTGTCTCCTCCAGGTCCACATTGAGATCCACTGAAGGGCCTCCCCTGACTGACCGCGGCCGGACTGTGCACATGCACCTCGGAGCACCCAGCATGAAGGCCCCGAGAGGGATGCTAGGCACCTACCGAGCTGGCACTGTGGCAGAAAGAGGAGACCGCTGGGACAGACTGCTGCAGGGCCTGGACAGAACCCAGAAGCCGACCCGCAGGGACGGGACGTCCCGGAGCCAGGCCTCGGGGTTGGAGATGGAGCAGGCCCCGAGCCTCGCCGACCTCTTGTTCCTCCGTGGGCCGGCAGGAAGAGCCGCCGTCCGCGCAGCTGCAGGAGCGCCGGTGGCCGCCGAGACCGTGTGCGCCGGCGAGGCTCTGGAGTGGGGCTGGCCAGCAGGCTGCCCGGGGGGATGCTGCCCGGAGGAACCCCGGGGGCCCACGCTGCCAGGCGTCTTAGAGACTGGACCGCGGTGCGCTGTGGCCTGGCTGAGTGCAGGGAGCACCTCACACGGCGGGCGGGCAGCCCGAGGGCGCCCAAGCCCCGCGCCATTGGAGTTGGCACGTCCGGCCCACTGCCACAGTAGTTAAGGCGCGAGCAGACAATAAACAGTAGCGAGATTAATTTTACAGCCGTTTTAGGATGATTTCTTTCGCTTTAAGTCTGGGTGCCACAGCCTGACCTCTGGTCAGCCCCCTGCCTCGATTGGTTCGACCAGTCACAGAGAGCCCCCTCGCGTGGGTGCATGTGGGGGTGGCACCCGGGCATTCTCAGCGGTGAGATCTCCACGGTCGCCTCGAGAGGCTGGCACGGGTCACCCTGCGGAAGTGGACGTCTGTCAGAGCCACCCCCGGACTCGCGGGAAAGCATGGCTGAGCGCAGGCTGAGCGGCCATGGTGGTCTGCAGCAGAGCTGGCCCGTCCTGCTCGCACCCCAAGGGCCCCAGCACAGGCCCGGCGGCCCGGCCTGGTCACGGCCACCGTGTGGCCCTGGACAGACCCTGGGGCCGAGCAAGAGATTGTCCTGCAGCCGTGTCCCCGGCCCCAGGGACACAGCATCTTTCACACTAAGGTTCTTGCCTGTCGTGTTCGTGCATAACTTTTAGTAAAGGCCGTTGAAGGACGTGTGTTTTTAAGGACTCCCAGAGGGAGGGGAGTGAGCGCATACATCAGCTTCTAGTGTGTGCTGGAGTCTTAGCCGCACTGTGCTCTTGTAGTGTTTTTGGGAAAATGGACATTGAAATTGTTCTTTAGCATAATAAATACGTCTTATTTTAAAAGTGTCTTGGTTTTTTCCTTGTTTTTACTAATGCTGTCATCTTCCAGAGGTGGAGCAGCCTTGCAGTGCCTCGGCGGGGACTGGCCCTGGCGCCTGGGTGCACGGCTTGCAACATAGCAAGAAAGCTGAGGCACCAGCTCTGGCCTTGTTGGGCCCAGACCACCTCGATCCAGCCCAATCCGGCCAGGGCTGGGGTCCAGACCGCCTCGATCCGGCCCGATCCAGCCAGGGCTGGGGTCCAGACCACCTCGATCCAGCCGGGTTGAATCACAGAGGAACTGTGCTGCCTGTGGGAAAACAGGAACCACCTTGTCAAGCCCTCCTTCTACTTCCCCTTTTTTTTAAAAAAGCAAGTTTACTCCTTTGGGCTGAAACTTTCCCTGGCTCAGTAACTGTTGCATCTTCCTTGTTTTGTAAGTTATCAGTGACTTGGTATGCTGGGGCCTGTTCTCCTGTGGGTGCACTGACGGTTTTGTTCACTTTATCCCGAGGGTCCCTGCTCTGCGCATGGGGCCCTCTGCTGCAGTTTTTCTCTTTGGTGTTGTGTGGGGTTCCTGGCTGAGGAGCCCTCTCCTGTAGAAGGTTCCAGACAATAGGGAAATGATAGCCTAGGAGAGACTAGATGGATAATATGACATGGCATGGGGTGGAAGGGTGGATAACAAGTTAGCCCTCTGCTTGTGGCACCACCATCCCATAAGGGCTCTAGTTCATGTCTCGACCGCTCCACTTCCCTTCCAGCTCCCTGTGTGACCCGGGAAAGCAGTAGAGGACAGCCCAAAGCCTTGGGACCCTGCACCCGCGTGGGAGACCCGGACAAGTCTTGCTTGGCTCCATATCTTAGGGAGTGAACTAACAGATGAAGGATCTCTCTTCTCTATAAATCTGCCTTTCAAATAGAAACAAAATTTTTGATTTATTTTTATTGCAAAGTCAGATATACAGAGAGGAGAGACAAAAAGATCTTCTTTCCAATGATTCACTCCCCAAGTGAGCGCAATGGCTGGTACTGCCCTCCAAAGCCAGGAGCTCTTCCAGGTTTCCCATGCAGGTGCAGGGTCCCTAGGCTTTGGGCCATTTTCAGCTGCTTTCCCAGGCCACAAGCAGGGAGCTGGATGGGAAATGGGGCCGCCGGGATTAGAACTGGTGACCATATGGGATCCTGGCACATTCAAGGCGAGGACTTTAGCTGCTAGGCCACTGTGCTGGGCCCAATAAAAACAAATTTTAAACAAGAAAAAAAAGCTAGACCCAGACTCAAACCTAGATCCTCAAATGTGGCATAAGTCAGATATACAGAGAGGAGGAGAGACAGGAAGATCCTCTGTCTGATGATTCACTCCCCAAGTGAGCGCAACAGCCGATCCGAAGCCAGGATGCAGGAACTTCTTCCGGGTCTCCCACACGGGTGCAGGGTCCCAAAGCTTTGGGCCATCCTCGACTGCCTTCCCGGGCCACAGGCAGGGAGCTGGATGGGAAGTGGGGCCGCCGGGATCAGAACAGGCGCCCATATGGGATCCCCGGCTTGCAAGGCGAGGACCTTAACCACTGCACCACCGCGTCGGGCCCAAGATCATTATTATTATTATTATTATTATTTTTAAGAAAGATTTACAGGAAGAAACACACACATCCGTCTGCTGATTTGTCTCCTCAAGTGGCTGCAACAGCCAGAGCTGAGCTGATCCTAAGCCAGGGACTTCTTCCGGGTCTCCTATGTAGGTGTAGGGTCCAAGGCTTTGGGCCGTCCTCGACTGCTTTCCCAGGCCACAAGCAGGGAGCTGGATGGGAAGTGGAGCAGCCAGGGCACAAACTGGTGCCCATATGGGATCCCGGCGCATGCAAGGCGAGGACTTCAGCCACTAGGCTACCACACTGGCTCTAGAAAACGTTTTGTTTTGTTTTGTTTTTGCACCAGAAGAATCTTAATTCTACTTTTCGTGTACTTTTAGGAAAAAAAAAAATTACTTCTTTTGAAGTCAGAAATTGTATTTGTGGTCCAAAAGCAGGATGTAGGAGCCTCGTGGGGTCATCTCCCCCATGGGTTGGGGTCCAAGCTCTGGACCATCCTCCACTACTTTTCCCAGACCATAACCTGGAGCTGGACTGGGAGTGGAGCAGCCAGGGCTCAAACTGGTGTCAGATAAAGGGATGCTGTGTCTGGCAGTAGCTTAACTCTTTGTGTTACAATGCCAGCCTTTTGATTAAAAAAGAAAAAGTTGTGGGGCTGGCACCATGGCATAGTGAGCTAAGCCTCGATCTGTGGTGCTGGCATCTCACGGATGATGATTCGTGTTCTGACTGTTGCACTTCCCATCCAGCTCCCTGCTGGTGTGTCTGGGAAACCAGCCGAGGATGGCTGTCAAGTGCTTGGTCCCTGCAGCCCTTTGGGGGCCCTGAAGAAGGTCCTGGCTCCTGGCTTCACCCCAGCCCAAGCTCTGGCTCTGCAGCCCTTTGGGGGACCTGAAGAAGCTCCTGGCTCCTGGCTTTCAGCTCAGCCCAGCTCTGGCTCTGCGGCCTTCTGGGAGGCTGAACCAGCAGATGGAAAATTGCTCTGTGAATCTGCCTTTCAAAAAAAGAAGTTTAAAAAATATTTTTTGAAAGACACATCCCACTTGTTGGATTCACTTTCCAAGTGCCTGCAACAGTCAGCACTGGGCGAGCCCAAAGTCAGGAGAAGGGAACCCCGTCTGGGTCCCACGGGGGCGAGCAGGGACCCACACACCCCACGCCCTGGAGCCTGCTGCCTTCCGGGGCTTGCGGGAGCTAGAATCGAGCCAAGCCGGAGCTAGAGCCACAGGCGTCCCAAGTGGCACCTTGGTCGGCTGGGCCAAATGGCCATCCATTTTGTTGTGTGGATTGCTCCTCGTTTCCCCTGCCCCGAATGAGTGCTCAGGGGCTCTGGCGCTGCTACAACAAAGCGGGCGAGGCATTCGGCGCTTCTGACCGCTCCCCTGCTGTGTATTGCCGAGGGGACAGCTTTGGTGTCTGCAGACACCCGGATAAGTCTTGACCTTTGTGGGGATGTCCTGCCCCGGACACAGGTGGGACCTGTGACTCAAGCATAGGGGGAATGGTGTTCTTGTGTCCCCGCCCAAGACTTGCTGTGGAGACCCCCACATCTGTGTGTGGATGCACTTAGCAAAGAGGGGCCAGCTGTGTTCAGTGCAAGCACTTTGTTCTGTGTGTCGCAAGACCAAGCTGCGACATGCTGTTTTCCTGCCTGCGTCTTGTTGCCTGGGCGAGCCAAATTCTGCATGCAAGTTGGTAGGGAGTCCTCCAGCCACTGGTTTGTTCCCCAAATGCCAAAGCCAGGAGCCTGGAACTGCATCCAGGCCTCCCACGGGGGTTGCAGGAGACCAGGCGGTAGGACCAGCTTGCATTGCTTTCCCTGCACACCAGCAGGAAGCTGCGTGGGAAGTGGCGTAGCCGGGACTCAAACCCTCACCATCCCATGGCTGGATGCTAACCTCACAGGCAGTGGCATAGCCTACTGACCCCCGATTGAGAAGTGTTCAGTGTCTCTGTAGCAGGGAGATTCTACAAGAACAGCCTACCCAGCCACCTCTCTGGCCCTGATGCACTAACAAGACTGGATACCTGGGGCTGACTGACTTTACGAAGACTCCAAGGGCTGTGCACCCACTTAGGGCAATGCCCTTCTTGGGGGCAGCAGGAACACAGTGTCGGCTCCTGTGCGTGTGTGTGCGCGTGCACACGCGTGCTTGCATCTCAAAGCCTCGGCATCTACTTACACCGTGATTGGACGGAGGTTCCACCTTCTTAGTACTGTGTGGTTAAGGCCACTGGGGTCTAGAGCCTCGTGTCATTCCAGGGGAGATACCCCGACTCCAGCACGTGATCCAATCGCACTGCTGTTAAGCATGCGGCGTGCTCTGCTGCCTGCCTGTGTAGTTGTAATCCCTCCTCTGCCCCGGGTCTTGGGAGATAAAATCAGCTGTGAGATTCAGTTTCATTTTTAAAGATGTGTTTATTTGCTTCCGTCTGCCGGTTCACTCCTCAAATGGCCACAATGATCAGAGCTGAACTGATCTGAACTTGGGAGCCAGGAGCCTCTTCTGGGTCTCCCGAAGGGCTGCGGAGTCCCAAGCACTTGAGCCATCCTCTGCTGCTTTCCCAGGCCACAAGCAGCTGACTCCCTGTGACTCCAGCCTCCCGTGGGAGGCTGTGATTTGGCATTTGGACCATGTGCAAAGGGTGGAACTCTCAGAACTGACCTGGTAGGGTATGAACTTGTGTTCTGTACCGCTCACATTCTTTGGGGAGGTGTTTTATTCTATTAGTGATGGTGTTTACATGGTTGGTCAGGGTGGGAAGGGTCGAGGGTCAGGGGAGAGTGGGTGAGACCCTTGTTTATACATTTCCTTCTTCTGCCCCTATAAGGGGGAGAGGAGAATCCAAGAGGAATAACCACGCCCAGCCTCCCAGCCATTGCTTACCCGGGGATTGGGGAACTGCCACCGATGTCATCTGAGGGATCTGCCCATGTGTTCCATAGTCCTGAGATGCTGCTGAGATCACTGCTCCAAGGATGAGGAAATCTTTCCAAGGCCGATTGGCTGTCATAGTCCACCTCTGAGTCTCCACTGGCCCCAAAATTTGCTGTCGAGTTTGACTTTGGTAGTTGATCAGTTTGCCTGCCCTCCATCCTCAGTAAACCAGTGGGTGCCGTGGCCCAGCACAGCCCTGCGCACCACATGCTCAACCCTCAGGTACCACAAGGGAGCTGCAGCCCAGTCAGAGCAACCCCCAGTGGCCCCCACTGGACCAGTCCCCAGCTCTGGTTCCTGTTCCTGTGCCTGTGCAGTGGACTGGTCCAATCTGCCCCGCATCCCGTTGTGATTTTGTGTACATCATTGGGCATCGAAGCCTAGCTCAACCGACTCAGCTCCACCCTCCATCTTACACTCTCGCCAGCAGGTGCCAGCACCTGTCCATCCAGGCTTGCCCCCAACCCTGGTTCTCCTGCTCACCAGTGGGAATTACAGCCCATCAGAGAGGAGCCCACAACCCCTCCACTGGACCCACTCTGCACCCCAGATCTCACACTGTCCAGGTGGTTCCACAGTCTAGCTTGATAGGACTTGCCCCCAGTCCAGACACTTGCCAACTGATGCTGTGGCAAAGCCCAACCTGCCTGCCCTTATTCTGGCTCATGCATGTATCAGTGGATACAATCGGCTATCCCAGCCTGGCTCTCCCCCCTCACCTGGTTCACATGTAGGCCAACAGGTGTTGTGGCCCTGCCCAATCTGGTCTGCCCCCACTCTCAGCTCTCACACTTGCCAGCATGAATGGTGGCCCAGCACTGGAGTCCTCACTGCTCCCCTACCAGGCTCAGCCCCACCCCGACCCCGTCCTGGTCTCGCCCGTGCTGGTGGGTGCTGCAGCCCCGTCTGGTGTAGCAGCCCCGTCTGGTGTAGCTGTGTCACCTTGGCATTTACCAGCAGGTGCTGTGGCCTTGCCTGGCCCAGTCTGCTCCCATTCCAGCTCACGCTGGTTGGAGCTGCTGTCCAACCTGGGACAGTCAGTCCCCAGACCTGGTCCTAATGCAAGCTGGCTGGTGATGTGGCCAGACCCATCCCATCCTGCACCGCATCCTGGTTTTCAGATCTGCCAATGGGTGTTATGGACTGGCCCAGCCTGGTCTGCCCCTTATCTGAGCCACATGTCCTATGGCAGGTACTGTAACATGGCCTACTCTGGCCTGCTTCTTTTCTTCTCGGGCTCATCTGCAGGGACTGTACCCCGATAATGGAATTCCCCGAGCTCCTCTATTGGGAACTCCTCTCAGCAGCAGATCTTGAGCACACTGGTGGTCCTTGGGCCAGGCTGACCTCCTGTCCTGGCAAGAACAGTAGCCTTTCCCAACTGGCCCATACCCAATCCAATTCTTAATATTGGGTTTTATAGCCCAGCCACACCTGGTCCATAGCCAGACACAACTCTCGTGTGGCCCAGTGGGAGTGGAAACCTAGCCCAACCTGTCTTACCCCCAATCTGGCTCCCACGAGCACCAGTGGATGCTGGAGTCTAGCCCAGTCTGGTGCTCCCCATGCATCCATGCCCATGCTGAACGACACTACACCATGTCCAGGCCAGACCGCCCACATTCTGGTTCTCATGCTCACCAGTGGGAACCACAACCTAGCTGGGGTGTCCCTGAAAGTCCCCAGCTGAACCTGTTCGCAGCCCTAGGTCTTGTGCATGCCAGTGGTTGCTCTGACCCAGCTTTACATAGCCTGTCCCTGTCTTGACCTTTGCCGTCAGATTCTGCAGCCTGGCCATGCTCAGTCCACTCCCGTCCATGACTCATGCATGCCAGCAGGTGATAGCCTCGCCAGGCATGCCCCACTTTCCAGCCTGGTTCTTCCACTTGCCAGTGAGCCAAGGTTGGCCTGGCCCTGCCCAGTCTGCCCTCTTCCAAAACCACCCCACACATACGTGGACAATTGGAGTTGCCATGCCCAGTCTAACCAACACCCAGGCCTGAGTTACATGTTCACGAGCAGGAGCAACTAGGGGAATTTCCCTAGTTCCTCCACCAGACCTGCTCCCATACCCACAGTCTATCCATGCCAGTGGGTGCCAGGCCCTTACTGGTCATAGGCTACCCCCTCCATGTTGCATATGTAATGAGCAGTGGCTGTTGTAGCCCAGCCCGCCCCACACCATGTTCTTAGTTGTGTCTGTGGGTGCTGCAGCCTGGATCAACCCACTCTGTACCCAACCCCAGTACCCATGAGTGTCAGTTGTTCCATGGTCATGCCTAGCTCAGCCTGTCACCACCCCCAGCTCCAAGCTAACCAATTGAGATTGCAGATCAAAGGGGTGGGCCCACACATTTCCCCACCCCCCCCAGAATATGTTCCCAGACCCAGTTTTCTTGCATGCTGGTTAGTTCCATGCTCCAGCCTAGCATTACCTATCCCCTGTTTTGACTCTTGTTGGCAAGTACTGTGATCTAGCCCTGCCAGTTAGGTCCCCAGCCCTAGCTTTAGTGTGCCCAGTGAGTGGCATTGGTCATTACTAACTGCCCCAGTTCTGCTATCTCTCCAGGGTTGCTGTGCTGATCTGAACCTGAAAGGTCCATGTGTTTCCCCTCCAAGATCTCACCACCAGATGGCCCCAGTGCCAAAGGCACTGGGCAGAGCCCACTGGCCTTCCGGCCTGAGCCCTGCCACCTGGGAACTCTGAGCCTGGGCTAGCTGGTCCCCTCTGGTTCCGATTGGCTCAGGCCTCCCATCAGACCCAAGCCCTGCCTGCCCCCTGGGTTAAACTGAGCACCCCGCCACCTGGCTCTGAGCACATGCTGAGCCAATGGGCCCAGGTCTTCCTCCAGACCTGAGCCACGGCCAGGGGCCATCTGACCCACCTGGCTCCTGGCCCGCAGCTGGCTGAGTGGCCCAGGCCTTTCAGCCTGAGCCCTGCTACCTGGGAGCCCTGGGAAGTGGCATCTGATATACTGCGGGGGAAAGACCTGCAAAGGTGAGACTCATTCTGACCAAAGCACCTGCCCAGCGGAGCAAGGGACTCAAAGGCTCAACCATGGGAACGGACCATCAGGTTCACGGACACAGGGGTTGGTGCGAATGAAGGGACATCCGATCTACAGAGGGAGCTCCCCAAATGCCCACAGCACCCGGGAGGGGACAAGTGGCCAGGAACCCAGCTACGACAGCCGTCTGCTCGCCTTCCAGGGTGTGTGCTGGAGGGCAGCTGGCGTCAGGGGCTGGATAAGGTGATATGAGCGGCTTACCTCAATAACCACCCAGATTCTTCTTGGGGAACCTGTCAGTGTGGGGCGTGACTTCCCATTACAGATGACACTTGCGTAAGTTGGAAGATGAAGTTCAACAAACGGTGGGGAGATTGATGCGTCATTCTATGAAGTGGACTTATTTTGTGTGTGTCTGTGGACCTCAAAAAGGTCTAGGAGTAAGCACTGTGGCTTATCAGGCTAAGCCTGCACCTGTGGCACCAGCATCCCATATTGGTGCCGGTTCGAGCCCTGGCTGTCTACTTCAAGTCCAGCTCTCTGCTTATGGCCTGGGAGAGCAGAGGACAGCCCAAGTGCTTGGGCCCTGAACCCACATGGGCAAGACCTGGAAGAGGTTCCCAACTCTGGCCAGGCCATGGCAGCTAGCTAGGGAGTGAACGGGTGGCTGGAAGATGTGTCTTTCCCTCTGTTTCACGTAAAACAAATCTTTAAAGATTTGTTCGTTTGTTGCCAGAGTAACCAAGAGTGTTTCCATTTGCTGGTTCACTCCCCAAATGTCTGCAACAGCCAGAATTGGGCCAGGCTGAAGCCAGGAGCCAGGAGCTCCATCTGGGTCTCCATGGATGTGGCAGGGGCCCAAAGCCTTGAGCCATCATCCGAGCTTTGTAGGGTGCATTAGCGGGGAGCTGGGTCGGAAGCAGGGTGAAACAAGTCCCAGTGGACGGTACATAGTTGCTGAACACACTTGTTTATTTAATGGGGGTTTCATGAATCAATGAAGCTGCCTAAATCGACTCATGTGTGCATGCAAGGCCCGGAGTGGCCACCAGAGGGCGCTGTGGGATCACTCAGCGAGGCCCAGTGCGTTCTGGTTATTTATTGTTAGGCAAAAGTTTGTGGGCACATACCAGGCTTTCTTCAACCCAGTGTGGCTTGTCACGAGGGTCGTGTCTCCAGACCTCACAACAAGATCATAGCTTCTATAGCTGGTGCTTCAGAGCTCTAAGATGTGTGCCTTAGAACATGCAATTTTTGTTACTGTTGTCTATCTTTCACATTTTTTGTTTCTTTTACAGGCAGGGAGCACTTCCGTCTGTTGGTTCCCTGCAGGGGCTGGAGCTGGGCACCCAGAAGCCAGGCGTCCTCTCCAGGTCCCCCAGGTGGTTGGCAGGGCCCCAGCGACTTGAGCCACCATCACTGGATGCATGTCACTGGGCAGCCAGAGCCCGGCGCTGCACCTACGCTGCGATGTGGGCTGTGGGGCGTCCCACCCGATGCCGTAACCGCTGGCCTAGACACCCACCTCTGCTGCTTGTACTTTTGCAGAGTGGCTTTCAACAGGAAAAAGATTTCATGTTGCCCCATACAATGGGATTTAGATTTGCAGTAGGCTTGTTACTTTTCCCTTAGGCCAAGGGCCGTGCGGCTTCCCTCTGCTGGGCCTGTGCTGATTCAGGGAGTGCACTGGGGGCTCCTCGCAAACTGCCCACCTCCCTCAGAGCCTGTGCGAGACCCTAGAAGCCAGTCTGTGGCCCGGAGCCAGTTGATAGCTCACTACAGGAATCACGATGCTGAGTTTTCTTTATTTTTATTGGAAAGGCGGATATACAGAGAGGAGAGACAGAGAGGAAGATCTTCCGTCCGATGATTCACTCCCCAAGTGAGCACAACGGCCGATGCTATGCCGATCCGAAGCCAGGAGCCTCTTGCGGGTCTCCCACGCGGGTGCAGGGTCCCAAGGCTTTGGGACGTCCTCCACTGCTTTCCCAGGCCACAGGCAGGGAGCTGGAAGGGAAGCGGGGCTGCCGGGATTAGAACCGGCGCCCATATGGGATCCCGGGCGTGCAAGGCGAGGACCTCAACCACTGTGCCACCGCGCCGGGCCCCTAAATATATCTTTTTTAAAAAATTAAAGCCTGGGGCCCGGCGCGGTGGCGCAAGTGGTTAAGTCCTCGCCTTGCACGCCCGGGATCCCATATGGGCGCCGGTTCTAATCCCGGCAGCCCCGCTTCCTTTCCAGCTCCCTGCCTGTGGCCCGGGAAGGCAGTTGAGGACAGCCCAAAGCTTTGGGACCCTGCACCCGCGTGGGAGGCCCGGAAGAGGCTCCTGGCTTTGGATCGGCATAGTATCGGCCATTGCGCTCACTTGGGGAGTGAATCATCGGACGGAAGATCTTCCTCTCTGTCTCTCCTCTCTGTATATCTGCCTTTCCAATAAAAATAATTAAAAAAAATAAAAATAAATCTTTAAAAAAAAATTAAAGCCTGGTATGCTGGCCTAGCAGCTAAAGTCCTCACCTTGAACACACCGGGATCTCATATAGGCACCACTTCTAATCCCGGCAGCTCCACTTCCCATCCAGGTCTCTGTTTGTGGCCTGGGAAAGCAGTCGAGGACGGCCCAGAGCCTTGGGACCCTGCACCCATGTGGGAGACCCGGAAGAGGCTCCTGGCTCCTGGCTTTGGATCGGCTCAGCTCTGACAATTGTGGATACTTGCAGAGGGAACCAGCAGATGGAAGATCTTACTGTCTCTCCTTCACTCTGTTAATCTGACTTTCTAATAAAAAGAAATAAATCTTAAAAAGAAAAAGTGAGGCACTGCTGCCATTGTTTAACTTCAGGGAATTACCGCTCTTGCCGCTGGACTTTCATACAAGATGTGGGCAGGGTTCTGGGGTGCCAGGCAGGGGTGTAGTGGGTGCCTGAGGAGCTCGCAGCCTGTTCCCGCGTTAGGAATGTTCCGGTCCCGCTCAGGACTTCCTAAACCAAGCGGACTGTTTGGGTAAACTCTAGGCTCCCTCCCACCCACAACCTTTCTGCTTCCATCTCTTGTGGCAAAACCACTCGGCTCCTTCCTCCCGCTTGAGTGGGACCCGTCAAAGTCAAAACTCCCGTGAGAACGTCTTGCACAAGCTCAGCCTAGTGAGTTCACAGGAAAACTCATCATTGTGGTGCAAAGCTTCCCTAAGAGCCCCAGGGGGCTGCTCTTGGGGCACAACAGCCTTCTTCCTCCTCCTCTTCCTCATCCCCCTTTGCAGGAGCCCAAGTTGGGAAGTGGCGTGAGGGCACGGGGACAGGGGTGGGAGGGCTCTCTCCTTCTGGCTCGCTCCCTGGATGCTTGTGACAGCCGGGTTGAGTTGGGGACCTCCATCCACTTCGGGTGGGTGGCAGTAACCCGGTGCCTGGAGCTGTGACTGCTGGCACCCTGGGTGGGCGACTGCGGGTGTAAGTCCCACCCAGGCTCTCTGACGTGAGGCTCAGGGTTCTGACCCGCTAGGCCTGCACCTGCACGGGATTGTTTAAGCTGTTGCTGTTCAGAAGGATCTGCTCTCGCTCTTCATTCCCCGTAGGAGCTGGCAGCTGTGTCAGCTTCCTTTAAGCTTTGGGTGTGGGGGCGCAACACTGAGTGGTGGCCTCCGTGGACTGGCTCCCTGGAGGTGCATTTAGAATGCCCAGCCTGGTGGATTTCCACTGCTTCCTCGTGCAGTGCCCTTGGCTTTGCCAGGTCCCCCCAGTTTCGTCGGTCACACTTGGCTTTCCGTGCCTCGGGAACCCAGGGCAGCATGCAGTTTTCTGGGGAGAGCCGCCCGTGAGCGCCCTCCAAAGGAACTTGACCTTGGCTGTGTGCACGGGGCAGTTCCCCGAGCCCAGGACACTTCCCCGAGTCATGAGGACACTTTGTCCCAGCTGCCTGCCACCCCCAGCCCCCAGAGCCGTGGTAGGGAGTGCGGGGGAGGCCCGGGACTGGGAGAGCCCGACGGAAGGCCTGCGGCAGGGGAGCTCCGGCAGTCCCCGGGCTGCTGTGGCTGGCCGCTCTCACTGCCTTCAGCCTGGCCACCACATCCCCAAAATAGGACCGGAGCCGCTGGCCCTGTGACCGCACGCATCCGGAACAGAGACGGGCAGGAAACGGATGTTGTCCTGCCAGACCAGCCAAGAAGCCCCTGGAAATGCGTTGGGAAAAGGGCATCCCTACCTCGCCCTGAGTCAAAGGCGCCCCCACCCCGGCTCCCCGGCTCTCCCCAGCGCAAGGTGCTCCTCCTGGGCGCCCCTCCAAGTCGCGGCCGAGGCATGCCCTGCTGGACGCCCACACCACTGGGCGTTTCTGCTTCATCACAGAACATCACCGGGGATTAGGAACGACGCCTCCCCAGACTGTGTCCCAGCCTCAACTGGGACTCATACAGAAAGCAAGGGTGTCTCCTTGGGGAAACACATTCATTTCCTCCCACGCTCAGAGCAGGCAGCCGTGGCGTCTGGCACCGTGGCCTCCCCCGGGAGAGAGAATCATCCAGGATGGAGGCTGCGGGCCAGGCTCGGGGCCCTTGGCAGTGAAGTTTGTTTTTTTTTTTTTTCCTTACTTTTAAATTTTATTTTTGACAATCTTTACATAGTTAATTAGGGTAAAAAGGTTCAAGGGCTATAGGAAAGTGGGTAAGACTGTTATTTCCATATTGTTTCCTTCATGTACCTGAGGTTAAGGGGATTTTAAGGGAGAAGCCCCACCCTGTTTATCATCCTCCCCAGGTCCCAGATGTGGGGCATGCTCCGAGGGTCTTGCTCAAGTGGTTTTGATAGTTCCCCAGTTCTGAATCGCTGCCAGTCTCGCCATTCCAAGCACGATGAGGTCCTTGAAGAATCCACTGATGGACATAGTCCGTCATAGAGTCTCCATTTGCCCAGTATTTCGTTGCCAACATATAGCTGAGGTGGTTGATTGACTTGTTCTGTCTTCTGTCTTTTCTTGGTTAGGGTTCCAGTCCGGCAGTTTGATTGGGGAGATCCCCAAAGAAATTTTGTCTGAGGTGTTCCCAGACCAGATTCTTGTGTGTACTAGCAAGTACAGGGCCCAACACAGTCTATGGCCCTGATCAGCTGGTGGTTGCAATTGCTGGGTTGGTTCTGTTTTCAGCCCCGACTTCCACTGGAACCAATGGGTGCTGCAGTCCATCCTGGTTCTGCCCAGCACATACTCAGCCCTCGCATAAACCAGTGGGAGCTGCAGCCTAGTTGGAGCGACCCACAATAACCCCCACCAGGCCTTCCCTCTGCCCTGGTTTTCCAGTGTGTGTAGCAGTAGTCCAGTCTGTCCCACATCCTATTAGGCTCTCGTACATGTCAATGGTATTAAAACCTTGTTCCATCTAACCAGCTCCACTATCCAGTCCTCACAGATGTTGTTGGGTCCCTCTCTGTCTAGCCACCCCTGCCCCTGTCCTGGTTTTTGTGCCCTCCCATGGAAGTGGTAACCCAAGAGGGAGGAGCCCACTATTTCCCTCCCAGGCCTCTCCCACTCCCGGATTATGCACTCTCCGGGTGGTTCTGTGGTTTGACTTGACAGAATTAGGCCTCAGTGCCAGCTTCTTGCTGCTGATGCTGCAGCTAAGCCCAAACAACCCTCACCCACTCTAATTTTGTTTGCACCAGTAGGAACAATCAGCCCAGCCTGGCTTTTTCCTGATCTAATCCACATGAGGTGCACAGGTGTTGTAGCCCTGCTTAGTCTGGTCTGCCCCCATTCCAGCCCACACTCTCTAGTGGGAGTAGCTGTCCAGCAGGGGAACCCCCCCATGTTCCCCCTGCCGCCTCTGCCCCCTCCCTCCCTGGTGCTCACCTGTGCTGCTGGGCGCTGCGGTCACATCCAGTACATTTCACCTCACCTTGGCATTCCGTAATGTGCACCGGTTTTTGTCGCTACCAATCTTGGCTTGACCCACGCTCTGTTCTGGTGCTTGGATTCGCCAGTGGATGACGTGGACAGATTCAGCCTGGTTTTCCCCCGACCCATGCCAATTGTATGCCATTGGGTAACTTTCCATGGCCTGTTCTGGGCTGTTTCCTATCATGCTTCTTGCACTTACTTGCCGGGTCTGTGTCCTGCCAGATGAGTTGCCCAGGCTCCTCCATCAGAACCTCTCCCAGTGCCAGATTTTGCACATACCAGGGGGTCCATGAGCCAGCCTTACTCAGTTCACCTCCTGTCCTAGCAGGAACAGTGGCTTTTCCTGACTGGCCTTCAACCCAAACTGGTTCTTACTGTTGGGTGTTTCAGCCCAGCCAAGGCTCGTCCATATCCAGACATGGCTCACATACGGCTTGGTAGGGACAGAGACCTAGCCTTGTCCATCTTATATCTGCCCCGGTCCTCCAGAGCACCAGACGTTGTTGGAGTCTGGCCCGGCTCAGTGCATCCAATCCCAGTCCACATTTGTACCAAGGGAGACTACAACCATTTCCCATTCAGAACGCAGCCCCCATTCCAGCCCATGTACCCCTTGGTGGGAGCCTCAACCCAGCTAGAGTGTCCCCTTACCTCCCAACTGGGCCTGTTCCCAGCCATAGATCACATGCATGCCAGTGGTTGCTCTGACTCAGCTTGGCTCAGCCCCTCACCTGTCCCGACCTCTGCCTTAGACACTGTGGCTTAGAGTCCCTGGTTCACGCCGACCAATAAGTGCAAGAGCCTAGCTCGGCATGAGCTGTGCTCCATCCTGATTTCTAGTTTCACTTGTGAGCTAAGGATTGCTCAGTCCTGCCCGGTACACCCCATTCCATTACCAATTGACACATTAGCCAGCTGTTGGAGCTACCTTGCCCAGTTTGTCCAACCCCCAGGACTGGACCACATGTTCACCAGTGGGAGGTATGAGTCACCAGGGGAGTTTCCCAAGTTCCTCCATTTGATCCACCCCCAAACCCAGTTCTCATACATGCTGTTGGGTTTTAGGCCAGTGCCCGACGCAGTCTGATCTTGCATTTGGCCTTGTATGAGCTGGTGAACGTTGCAGCCCGGCCCACCCCACACCCTATTCAGGATGCACATTTGGGTGCTGCTGCCCTGACCAGTCCAGACTGTTGTGGGTTTCTTTACCCGTAATTGATGGCAAGCTCCTTGGTCACACCTAGCTTAGTCCATCACCACCCCAACTCTTGAGCTAACCAGTGGGGCTACAATTTCCACAGGGTTTGGCCCACACATTCCCCCACAGAATCTACTCCCTGGATATGGTTTTAGAGCGCTAGTTAATGTCATGGCCCTGCCTAATGTGAACCGTCTCCTGACCCACCATCATGTCAGGTAATAGGCTATGATCCTGCTAGACAAGCCCCGAGCCTTAGCTTTTGTATGGATTGATGTTCCGTGCTCAGCATTATTCAGTGATTACAAGTTCCTCAAAGGAAGAGTCACTGTCATTGGGAATCTTTAGGATTGATTCACATCCCAGAAGCACAGTGGGTTCAACCTGGAACTACCTAGGCAGCGATTCAAAGAACCAAAACCCCAGAGCTCCCGGCCAGGCGGCCAGCAGGAAGTTCCAGCCCCCAGGCCCAAGGTCGCGTCCCTCCCCAGTCCCATCCCCCGCCCAATGATGGTGGTGGGTGGGCCCTGCATCCACCCGGGTCCCAGAGACTCCCCCCCCCTCGGTGTACTCACCCCAAGGGAGCAGCCCCCAGAGCCCAGGCAGACCCAGGGACAGCTCACTTCGTGCACGCGGTAGCTGTAGTCAGGGATCTGGGCATGAAGCCGCCCTGACCTGAGACCCACCCCTGGCAGTGAAGTTTTTGATCCCGGGGAAGGCCTCTGTTTCAGGCAAGTTGGGGCCCCGTGCTGTGGTGTGGCAGGCAAGGTAAACTGCATCTCCCACGTCTCCTGTGGACGCCGGTTCAAGTCCTGGTTGCTCCCCGCTGATGTGTCTGAGAAAGTCCCTGCACCCATGTGGGGGACCTGGGTGGAGTTGCAGGGGTTCCTGACCCAGCCCCAACGTGAGGAGTGACCCCGCCTGCGAGCAAGGTAGAAGTTGATCTCAAGCATCCACACGTTGTCGGGACGGTGGTGGGAGCAGGTGACCCCAGGTCCTTGGCACGTGATGGCCTGTAAATCCCAGGAGAGTCTGGGGACTTGCTGACCACACTCTGAGCTTCTACCAGGAGCCCTTCCTGCAACGTCCCTGGCTAGCTAGGAGTCGCAGGGGTGACCAGCGCTTCAGTTCCTTGCTGCCCCTTCCCCTCTGACTCTTACGTCTTGTTCCTGCTCCCTGAAGCGGGGGCAGCTCCTCCTGGCTTGCGACTGCTGCCGTGAGCTCCCACGGTCCAGATGGGCTTCAGGTGCCACAGTCATCTGTGACGGCAGCCCACGCTAAGATGGTTAGTTGTGGTGGGAAGGCTAAAACCACCATGTCCCGGGCAAGTCCCCAAACCTTGCCAACTCCTGGAAGCTGGACACAACAGCCACAGACTGGTTGCATCTGGAAGTTTCCAGAAAAAGGCAAATGACGGAGACAGGAAGTAGTATAGTGGTTGCCAGGGGCTGGATTGGGAAAGCAAGGATTAAGGGGTTGGAATTGTCACAGTTGTGTGTGTGTGTGCGCGTGTACGCATGTGTTTAAGATTATTTGGGGGTCCAGCAAGGTAGCCTAGTGGCTAAAGTCCTTGCCTTGCATGTGCTGGGATCCCATATGGGCACTGGTTTGTGTCCTGGCTGCCCCACTTCCCATTCAGCTCCCTGCCTGTGGCCTGGGAAAGCAGTCGAAGACGGCCCAAAGCCTTGGGACCCTGCACCCGCGTGGGAGACCTGGAGGAAGTTCCTGGCTCCTGGCTTCGGATCCGCATAGCATCAGCCTTTGCGCTCACTTGGGGAGTGAATCATCGGACGGAAGATCTTCCTGTCTCTCCTCTCTGTATATCCGCCTTTCCAATAAAAAATAATAAAAATAAATCTTTAAAAAAAAAAGATTATTTTGAAGGCAAAGTAGCAGAAAATCTTCCATCTGCTGGTTCACTCCCCAAACAGCTGCGGCAGCCAGGGCTGGGCCAGGCCACAGGCTGGGATCCTGGGACTCCATCTGGGCCTCCTGTGTGTGAATACAGCAGGGGCTCAAGCACGTAGGCCAGCATCCACCGCCTTCCCGCGTCCATTAGCAGGGAACTGGGTTGGGACTCAAGCTGATGTCCACACGGGATGCCCCTTGGGGGTCTTGGGGGGCTGAGAGTGTTCCGATGCTGTGATGTCTGCCAAGCACTTTGGGATGGAGCTGAACAAAAGCACCCCCATTGCTTTCTGGATCCCTGAATTAATTCTTAACCAGGCCTCAGCCGTGGGCCCTGTGGACCCCCCCCCCCCCCTGCCACCCCTGCAAACCCACCTGTGTTCCGGGAACTGGCGAGAAAAACGCCATGGGAAGGCTTTGGGTAACAGTCCCACGTCCTAGACCAGAGCTGCCCTTCACGGGCGTGAAGGTCACCCTGTTGCAGGAGCTCCTCCCCGGGGGTCGCCCTGGAGCCAGCCGAAGCTCTGACCGCAGCCTTGCGCAGCACGGTGTCTTGGGCTCGGAGATTTCCCAGTGATGCATTTTTTTTTTTTTTTTCCCGCCTGCATCTTGGCTTGCTTGTTGGTGGGACAGCAAGGCTCAGGGGTTAGTGTTCAGAACTCATGCTGTACTGTTTCGGACACCTTCGCAACTTGACACAGAGAAATGGCAAGTGGCTGGAGGCCCCCTGGGTGTGGGCCGCGTTCCTGCCCGGGTGACCATGTGTCCTTGTCTCATGAGAAGGGCCCACAGCCCCCATCAGACCCTCAGCCCGTTCCCTTCCTCTTCGCTCTCTCTTTGCCGTGTCCATCCAGCTGCTGACCTTGCTCTCAGGTTTGTCTCTGCCGGAACCTGCTGGTTGTGGAGTCTGTCTTTACTCCCCAGAGGGTCACCGTGGCGGGGGCTGGGCCAGGCTGAAGCCGGAAACTTCCTCTCCCACGTGGGTGGCAGGGCCCAAGCCCCTGGGCCATCTTCTGCTGCTGTCCCAGGGTGCTTTAGCAGGAAGATGGATAGTAAGTGGAGCAGCCAGGACTTGAACTGGCACTCAGGTAAGATGTTGGCATTGCAGGTGGCAGCTTATCCTGTCTTTCCTGGGTGCTGCCCTCTGCTGCCCAGCTCTGCTATTGATCCCAACTCCTCACTCCTGTGTACCCAGGGAGGTGGCAGTGACCGCTTAAGGAACGGGGTCCCTGCCAGTTACTCCATCCGTGTCTGTTTGGGGGAGTGAATCAGTGGATGGGAGGTCTCTCTCCTTCTCTCTCTCTCTCTCTCTCTCTGTGTCAAATTTTGAAAAGACAAGTTTATTGAAAAACAGCTGGATGACTTGGGCGATGTGTGCGTTGAAGCGACAGTTCCACGTTTCGAAGGGGAGACGTGGAGGAAGTGTGTGGGACGCGAGTTGGGCGCGGCTGCTACGCTGTGTGTGGACTCGCTGATCCCCGGGGGATGTCGGGAAATGTGTGTGGGTGTGTTCTCCTGCTTGACTCGGTGGCCTTAGCTTCCAGGGGATGAGAGAGAACTGACAATCCTGCAAAGCCCTTGCCCCTCACGCTCACTGTTGCACTTCATTTGCCAAGCCTCACCTCCAGCCTGAGCCCCAGGCTAACCACTCTGCCCCCGGGGAGATGTTCTATTTCCCTTTAAGCGGCAGGGGTCACCTGGGGCTTCCCTGGGCAGGCTTTAGCAGGGCGCTGGAGCTGGGGCCACCCCGGGCACCATGAAGCCTCCTGCCCACTAGGTCACATACCCCACCCCCCATGATCTCAAGGGGAAATTGCTTTCTTCCTGTGTACGATTTATTTATTTGGAAGTCAGAGTTACAGAGAGACTGTCCATGTGCTGGCTCATTCTCCGATGGCCGTGACAGCCAGGCCTGGGTTAGCAGACCAGAGTCAGATGTTACTTCTTGGTCTCCCACATGGGTGCGGGGGGACCCAAGCACGCAGACCATTCCTCTCTGCTTTCCCGGGTCCATCAGCAGGGAGCTGGGTTGCAAGTAGAGCAGCCAGGATTTGAACCAGCATTGCTATGGGGTGTCAGCCAGCGCTGCAGATAACGACTGTATCTAGTACGTCACAGCCCCAGCCCCGATTTCTTTTTCCTTAAGATTTCTTTTAGACAGAGGGAGACACTGCTGAAATGGCCACAGTAGCCCAGGCTACAGCAAGCTGAGGTCGGGCACCGGGAACTCCTACCAGGTCTCCTGCGTGGGTGGCAAGGGTCTCTGCGTCTAGGGTGTCTGCTGTGCCCCCCAGGGTGCATGCCAGCAGGGATCCGGGTCCGAATCGGAGCAGCCAAGACTTGTCCCGCAGAGGGCAGGCCTGCAGGAGCTTCCTCGAGCCGGGGCTTTAGAAAGCTCACGTCAGCTTCTGTTTGTGGAAGAAAGCGTTTGTGGGGTAGTACAGCAAGGGGCTGGCTTCCGATGTCCACCTTGGGCCTCGTGCCACATCAGACGAAGCAAGGAGCAGGGTTTCCTTGTGTCAAGGGTGGTGCAGGGCTCTGGCTTTCTCTATGTGCCTTGTCCAGCTTTGGGTGTTCGGGGGCTATTTTTAGCCCCTTGGCACCACCAATGAGGTCAATCCTTGGAGTATTTCTGCAACATTATTATTTTTTTAACCGATCATGATCATGACTATTTCCAACCAAGTAGAAACATTTCCTTTTTAAGGCGGTGTTTCTCCGGCAGCTGCAAGGATTAATCCAGAAGATTAGCCGAAACAGCAGCCGTGCGCACGAGAGCCGGAATCCGGGAGGTGTAGATAATGTGCTCCGTTCCCTGCTCTGCTCAGGGTGTGAGAGAAGCAAGGAAGGACATGTGGGGCTTGCTGTGATGTCCGCAACAGCCAGGAGCCTAGAACTCTGACTGGGTCTCCCATGTGGGCCATCTTCCACTGCTTTCCCTGCGTTAGCAGCGAGCTAGATCAGAAGTGAGACTTGAACCTGTGGACACATGAGCCATGTTCCCCGTTCCAGCCTCCTGCTGATGCATGCCCTGGGAGGCCACAGGCCGTGGCTCGGGTGCCAAGGTCTCTGCCACCCACGTGGGAGGCCTGCATGGAATCCCTGGCTTTGGCCTGGCGCAACCTTGGTTGTTGCTGAGCATTTAGGAAGGCTTGAGAGCTTTTCCCCTTTCTTTCTCTCTCCTCCCTCCCTCCCTCCCTCCCTCTCTCTCTCAAATAAATGAAAAAACCATTCAGGACAATGCATTGATCTAATTCATTCTGATTTGAACTGTGCTGCGAGCCCCGAAGCCGGTAAGCACAGCGCTGTGCCCAGACGTCAGCCTCTGCGCTTCCCGCTGGTGGAGTTTCTATCTCCACATGCTTTCCTTGCAGGGCTAAGCCAGCGTGATCGGCAAATAAATCCATTTTCATGATTTGATCG
Organism: Ochotona curzoniae; assembly: GCF_017591425.1. Classification (NCBI taxonomy): domain Eukaryota; kingdom Metazoa; phylum Chordata; class Mammalia; order Lagomorpha; family Ochotonidae; genus Ochotona; species Ochotona curzoniae. Next base: position 340,899 of record NW_024466464.1, read on the forward strand.
GCTCATATTTGCAAACAGAAATCAGCTTTTAATAAGCCATCAGCGCTATCGGTCTGTCTCTATCCATTTTGCATTTCAAATAAAATCAGAAGAAGCTGGGAGAAGTTTATTTAAATTCAGTTTTTACTGTCTGATTGAGGTAAAAGGCATGCGTTTGATTTCAGCTTGCAAGGACAGGGCTGTAACAGCATAGGCCTCCCTCGAACACACTGCTTTGTCCCAGCCCACGAGGCAGCTTTTCAATTCATTAGTATATACACACTAATCTTTATATCAAATCATTTTCCTTCATTTTAAAAAAGATTTATTTATTTTATTGGAAAGGAAGATGTACAGAGAGGAGGAGAGACAGAGAGGGAGATCTTCCATCCGTGACTCCCCACGTGAGCGCAATGGCCAGTGCTGCGCTGATTCGAAGCCAGGAGCCAGGAACTTCTTTCCGGGTCTCCCTAGATGGTATTATCCGTCATCTAGAGGTGACCAAGTGAGCGCTTCAGGAGGCTGTGCAGTTAGCTTCCCGGCCAATCCTCTGGCCATTCACACACTGCACTTGCTCATGGATGGGGTGTTAGGGTCTGCAGAGGCTGTTGCTATGGCTGCAGACGGGGAGGGCTGTATTTGCCCTAAAGGAGTTTGGACAAATCTCTCAACCACATCAGGTGCGACTCTTGACTATGCCGAACCCTCAGCTCCCCCTGGAGGAGGTCATTAAATCACCTTTCACGAGGTGATTGAGTTGCATACTATTTATTGTTGCAGTTCCGTGTGCAAAAATCCCCTTACAAATTGCCTGTTCATTGATTACAAATGGGACAAGGACTGTGACTGTCCTCATTCCGATGACAGTCTTATTCACCAGGTTGGTTTTTCCACAGTCCTTTTTGTATATTTCAAACATTGAGTCCTGGCTGATGCTGTGGCACACCGGGTTAAGCTGCCCCTTGCAGTGCTGGCATGCCAGGGGAGCTCTGGTTTCAGTCTCCACTTCTCACCTTGCAATCCAGCTCCCTGCGCAGGCCCCTTGGAAAGCATCAGACGGTGGCCCACGTGCTTGGGGAGCCTGCCATCCATGTGGGAGATCCTGAGGGAGTCCCTGACTCCTGGTTTCCGTCTGGCCCAGTGGTAGCCATTGTGGCCATTTGGGAAGCGACCCAGAAGTTGGATGATCTCTGTCTCTCCCTCTTTCTCTCTCTCTCACTCTTTGCAACTTTGCCTTTCAAATAAACATTTTTAAAATTTTAGGAAAATATGTATATAAACTTTAGGATTTCAATCTTTTTAACATTCTTCTTCACTTTAGTTTTGTTTTACGAGGGAAGCAGAGAGAGCTCTCCCGCCCGTTGTTTCACTTCTGTGGATTCACTCAAGCCCCAAGGACGGGTCCTCGCAGGAGCTCAATCCGGGTTTCTCCCACGGGTGGATGGTCCCACGTCCTTGAGCATTGCCTGCCGCCTCCCAGGGCGTGCCTCAGGATAGAGCGACGCCAGGAGGCTGGCACCTCAGGCTGTGGCCTCACTCCCGCACCAGGTGCCGGCCCTAACTCAAATATCTTTTTTAAAAATAAAAGATTTGGGTCCGGCGTGGTGGCCTAGCAGCTAAAGTTCGCGCCTTGAACGTGCCGGGATCCCATATGGGCATTGGTTCTAATCCCGGCAGCTCCACTTCCCATCCAGCTCCCTGCTTGTGGCCTGGGAGAGCAGTCGAGGGCGGCCCAAAGCCTTGGGACCCTGCACCCGTGTGGGAGACCTGGAGGAAGTTCCTGGCTCCTGGCTTTGGATCCGCATAGCATCGGCCGTTGCGTTCACTTGGGGAGTGAATCATCAGACAGAAGATCTTCCTCCCTGTCTCTCCTCCTCTCTGAATATCTGACTTTGTAATAATAAATAAACAAAATTTTTAAAAAATAAATAAAAGACTTGCTTATGTTTATGGGAAAGGTAGATTCACAAAGAGAAGGAGAGAAAGAGAGAAAGATCCTCCATCTGCTGATTCACTGCCCAAGTGGCTCCAACAGCCAGAGCAGGGAGCGGGCTGGGAAGTGGAGCAGCCGGGATTAGATGTGGGATTCCTCTGATGAGGCCGACACAGTCCAGGGTGGGACAGGTGTGTCCATGCACCGCCCCCTTGGGGAGCCCGAGAAAGCCCATTCCAGCACCCTTGAGAAGTTCTCGGTGTTCTCCAGTTGCAAACCCTAAGAACAGATGATTCACAAGGAATTTCTCTCAGTCTATCACAATAAAAAAAAAGTTATTTGAGGGGGAGAGAATCAAGATGGCAGAACAGGGTAAGGACATATTTAGACAGATGGAGGAACATGAGCCAAGATGAAGCACAAAGGGCACATTCCAGGAAGCAGGAGAGGACAGAATGACAGCAGAGGGGCACCTGGAGACTGGCAGACACAGGAAAGCAGCAGACAAAACGCTGTGGTGTTGCAATGACCAGTAACCCAGCGGCATTTAGCAAGTGGCGATCTGCATTGCACTGGCGCTCAGAACCCCACCAGCAACAAGCTGGGAAGGGGCGTTCACCAGGAGCTCAGGAGGTGAACCAGACAAACAACTGCCCGTCCTGCTAATCTGCTTGATTTGACCAGGAGCAGAGACAGAGCAGCATGTCCCAGATGGGCAGTGTGGGAACAGGGTGGATTTCACAGCCCAGCCAGCCCCCTAGAGCTGAACTGGGCACCATTTTGCATAAGGAGGCAAAGGCAAGGGGCAGGACTACACACTGAGCTGGGAGTGGACTCATTTGTGGCTCAGTGAACTGCAACAATGCGGCATCCTACAGGTTCCAGCCAACACAGGTCTGGGTAGCCCTCATACCCGATAGCCAGCTGATCAAAAACTCTAGTAGTGGCACATCAGGCGCCATTTTGTACAGTGTGGCAAAGGCTTTAAGACTGCAGGGACAACAGTGAACTGTGCATATGCTGAGCTCACGAGAACTCACTGAGTTCAGCGGATTGCAGTGGTCCCATAGGAAAAAATTACTGAGTGTGGCATCGTACGGGTCAAAATAGCAACCTGTTGACCTTAACTACCAACAGGTTCCAGCTAGATCAGCACCACCAACAACCTAGCTACACAGGACACCTGGCGTCTCCCTGATCCTGGGACCTGCTCCAACCAGTAGTGGGAGAAAAGTTGCAGCCTCAGCATGGTATCACAGCAGGTGGAGATGGAAAGCCAGGAGTTGGGGCTACGGAGACCATGCTAAAATCCAACATAAGAATCCAGACCTGGAACTCGTGCAGGAGTGGCACAAGGGATTGCAAGCAAAGAGCCACGTGCCAACCACAAAAAGAAAAATCAAATTGCAGACTTGTGGGTGACACAGCTTAGAAACCTGCCCCAAGGAGAAGAATCTCACAACCTCAAGTACAGTGACCAAGACAAAGGAAGAGACAGAGACACAATGCATGTTACTCAAGACTCCCTTGCAAAGGAGCAAAACCCTTGGTCAATCTCAGAGTGAACTGAGGAAGACATTGAGAAAATGGGGGACACAGAATTCAAAACATTGTTATAAAACTTATCAACAAGAAGCATGTATTACAGGAGCTCAAGGAATTCAAGGAATATGTCACACTGAAAATGAATCAAATGAAAGCTGATATATCAAAAACTAAGAATACAGTGGCGGGTGCAGCGTGGTAGCCTAGCAGTTAAAGTCCTCGCCTTGAATGTGCCAGGATCCCATATGGGCGCCAGTTCTAATCCCAGCAGCTCCACTTCTCATGCAGCTCCCTGCCTGTGGCCTGGAAAGCAGTCAAGGACGGCCCAAAGCTTTGGGACCCTGCATCTGTGTGGGAGACCTGAGGAACAATAGCCTCGCTCCTGGCTTCGAATCAGCTCAGCACTGGCTGTTGTGGTCACTTGGGGAGGGAATCAGCAGATGGAAGATCTTCCTCTCTGTCTCTCCTCCTCTCTGTATATCTGCCTTTCCAATCAAAAAAGAAGAAGAAGAAGAATACAGAGGAGCAAATTAAAAGTGCAGTAGAGGGCGCAGCGCGATAGCCTAGCAGTTGAAGTCCTCGCCTTGAACGCACCAGAATCCCATACAGGTGCCAGTTCTAGTCCCGGTAGCCCCACTTCCCATCCAGCTCCCTGCCTGTGGCCTGGGAAAGCAGTCAAGGATGGCCCAATGCCTTGGGACCCTGCACCCGTGTGGGAGACCTGGAGGAGGTTCCTGGCTACTGACTTCGGATTGGCTCAGCTCCAGCTGTTGTGCTCATTTGGGTAGTGAATCATCAGGCGGAAGATCTTCCTCTCTGTCTCTCCTCCTCTCTGCATATCTGACTTTGCAACAAAAATAAATAAATCTTAAAAATAAAAGTACGGTAGAAAGTCTCCAAAATAGAATGAATGAAGCAGAGCAAAGAATCTCAGAATTGGAAGATATTTCCTGTCACCAGGGAGAAATAAACAGAAAGCTGGAAGCACAGCTGGATCAAACTAAAATATATATATATATTCAAGAACTGAAAGACACTGTTAAAAGGCCAATGTAAGAGTTATGGGAGGACCTGGTGCAGTAGCCTAGTGGCTGAAGTTATTGCCTTGCATGTACTGGGATCCCATATGGGCGCCAGTTGTAATCCTGGCAGCCGAGCTTCCCATCCAGCTCCCTGCCTGTGGCCTGCGAAGGAAGGTGAGAATGGCCTAAGGTTTTGGGACCCTGTACCAGCGTGGAAGATCTGGAAGAGGCTCCTTGCTCCTGGCCTCGGTTTGGCGCAGCTTCGGCCGTTGTAGCCTCTTGGGGAGTGAATCAATGGATGGAAGATCTTCCTTTCTGACTCCACTTCTGTGTATCTGACTTTCCAATAAAAGTAAATAACTCTTAAAAAAAAAAGAGTTATGGGAGTCTCAAATGCTGCAGAAAGAGAAGTAGGATTTAAAAATGTAGGGCCCGGCGCGGTGGCGCAGTGATTAAGATCTTCGCCTTGCATGCCCGGGATCCCATATGGGCGCCGGTTCTAGTCCCGGCAGCCCTGCTTCCCGTCCGGCTCCCTGCCTGTGGCCCGCGAAAGCGGTTGAGGACAGCCCAAAGCCTTGGGACCCTGCACCCGCGTGGGAGACCCGGAAGAGGCTCCTGGCTTCGGATAGCATCAGCCTTTGCGCTCACTTGGGAGTGAGTCATCGGACGGAGGATTTTCCTCTCTGTCTCTCCTCTCTGTATGTCCGTCTTTCCAGTGGAAATAAAATAAATCTTTAAAAAATGTATTTAATGAAATAATAAGGGAAAAATTTTTCCTGATCTAGAGAAAGAATTAGGAAACAACATCCAGGAGGGGCACAGAACTCCCAACAGGGCTGACAAAAGCGATCTTCACCAAGACACAGATCATCAAACTCTCTTCCATCAAACACGAAGAAAAGATCCTTAAATGTGCACATGAAAAAACAACTGATATATAAAGGAATGCCAATTAAGCTCACAGGAGATCTCTCACAGGGAACTACAGGCCAGAAGAGAAAGGAGCGAGGTATTCCAAATTCTAAAAGAAAAAAATTGTCAGCCCAGGATTACGTATCCAGCAAAGCTTTCCTTTGTCTTTGAAAATGAAATAAAATTCTTCCACTGTCAAGAAAAGTTAAGAGAATATGCCCCTTCCAGATCTGCCCTGCAAATAACGAAGATGTTTTCTTGACCGAGAAAAGAAATAGTGCCCACCTAAACCAAAGGCAAATGTGAAGAACATCCCAGTAAAATGACAAGAGAAGACTAAGTCAGCAAACAACCCATTGCTAAAAGGACAGGACCAAATTACCACGTATTCGCATTAACCCTCAATGTAAATGGCTTAAACTCCTCAATCAAACGTCATAGATTACTAGACTCGATAAAAGGAAAACAAAACCCATGTACTTGTTGTTTACAGGAGCCATCTCACCAACAAAGATCAGCGAAAACTGTATCTGATGGATTTTTATATATTTTTTTAGTTTCATCTCCGCAAAGCACTCCTTAATGTCCCCACTGACAGCAGCGTCATTTTCTTCAACAAAGTTCTTGATTTTCTTATTCGTTTCTTCAGTGACACATTAGTCATTCAGTAGCATGTTATTTCACTTCATGGTGTTGTTATTTTTTTTTTCTTCCTGTTGTTGATTTGGTATTGTGGCTTTTGATTTAAGGGGATGTATAGTAACTGTGTAATGGAGACTGTCATATCCAGATGTGAGGATACAACGCAGTACGCATTCTACTTCCAGACAAAGATGGACTCCCAGTGAAACTGTTCACTACATCTTAACAATAGGATGCTGGGCTCTCTGCCGTTGTCCACGCCCTCAGTGATGGACGTTTGATTGATTATGAAGAACTATACTATAGTAACAATACAGGGGAACTCAGTGGTTGTGGGGGATGGGATTTGGGGAGGGGATAAGGAAATCCCGTTCATAAGATGATAAAAATCAATTAATTGAAAGGCAGTGTGACGGAGAGAAAAGGAGTGAATGAGATATGAAAGAAAGCTCTTCTGTGTGTTAGCTCACTCCCCAAAAGGGCCCAAGACAGAACCAACCCAGGGCACGGACAAGGGCACAGAGCTCCATCCGGGTTTGCGCCTGGGTGGCAGGGACCCAGGGACTCGGGCCTCCTTCGCTGCCTTCCAGGTGGAGGAGCAGGGAGCTGGAGACAGGCTGCTGGGGTCCCAGGAGTGGCCTGCCTGTCCACACTGCCCACCTGCCGCAGGGTGTGCTGCACTGCCGCTTCTGGCTTCTGCTGCCTGTCGGTCGCCACCTGGGCCCTCATCTTCTGTCTGTCTTCAAGTCTGCATTTGTGTGTCCCTTGCCCTTGCGGACACGCTTCCTTGCCCCTACAGATCTTTCGGAGGCCGAAGCCTGGCCCTAGGACCTCACCCTCCTCACTGGCCTAATAGAGTGTGCAGAAAATGACCCAGGAGCTTAAATGATACATATTTTAGTGAAACATAAGCCACTGTAGTGCAATTATTTTTGTTAAAAAAATTTTTTTTAAATATTTATTTATTTTTTATTGGAAAGGCAGATATACAGAGAGGAAAGACAGAGAGGAAGATCTTCCGTCCGATGATTCACTCCCCAAGTGAGCCCAACGGCCCGATGCTATGCTGATCCGAAGCCAGGAGCCTCTTCCGGGTCTCCCATGCAGGTGCAGGGTCCCAAAGCTTTGGGCTGTCCTCGACTGCTTTCCCAGGCCACAGGCAGGGAGCTGGAAGGGAAGTGGGGCTGCCGGGATAGAACCGGCGCCCATATGGGATCCTGGGCGTGCAAGGTGAGGACTTTAACCACTTGCGCCACCGCGCCGGGCCCATTTTTGTTAAACTTTTTAAAAAAAATTTCTGGGCCTGGTTCAATAGCATAGCGGCTAAGAGCCTCACCTTGAATGCCCCAGAATCCCCTATGGGCACTGGTTCTAGTCCTGGCAGCTCCACTTCCATCCAGCTCCCTGCTTGTGGCCTGGGAAAGCAGGACGGCCCAAAGCCTTGGGACCCTGCATCCGCGTGGGAGACTCAGAGGAGGATCTCGGCTCCTGGCTTCGGATCCGCATAGCATCGGCCATTGCGCTCGCTTGGGGAGTGAATCATCGGACGGAAGATCTTCCTCTCTGTCTCTCCTCCTCTCTGTATATCTGACTTTCCGATAAAAAGAAATAAATCTTAAAAAATTTTTAAGGCACAGTTGGTTACAGAGAACAGACACATAAGCACACTCAGACCAGGTCTTCCATCCTCTGGTTCACTCCCCACGTGCTCACAGCGGCCGGGCCTGGGCCACACCAGAGTCAGGAGCCAGGAGCTTCATCGGGGTCTGCAGCATGAGTGCGGGGCTCCAAGCTCTCAGAGCCCTCTCCCTGCTTCCCCAGTCACGTTAGGCGGGAGCTGGAAGGGAGGCTTTCGAGCAGCTATGCCTTGAAGGGGCACCCTTGGGGCTGCCAGCGTGGCAGGCGGCAGCTTCGCCCACTGCACAGTGATGCAGGCTCCTTTGCTGAAACCCTCCAGCTCACTTTAGCCCCAGACCATCCTAACCCTCCGTGGGAAAAGCGGCAAAGTTGCTGACACTGTTCTCAAGGCAGTCGGTATATTTGGAAGCGCAAAGTAGATTCTTTACTTGGAGAGAATGGAAATGCTGTGAGTTCACACATCTATGGGGGAAAAAAGTCTGGACATTTTTCCAGGCTCTGAGAATTCCAGATAGAAAGTCTACAACTCATGTGTGTGCGTGTCTGTGTCTGTAACTTGGACAAAGGCCCTGCTTGTGCTGGCTCACCCCCCGTATGTCCGCAACCCGGGGCCGAGATGAAGCCGGGGGGCCGGGGACTCAACCCGGGTCTCTGAGTGTGACAGGCCAGGCTCCAGCTGCCGCCTCCTTCCCTCCTAGTGCCTGCATGGACAACAGCTGGAATCACACCTTGAACCAGGTATGCCAACGTGGGATACAGCTGCGTTAACTGACATCTTGCTTTTTTATTGATTTTTAAAAAGTATTTATCCGAAAGGCAGAGTGACACAGAGAGAGAGATACGACTAAGAGAGATTCCCAGGTAAAACCAACCCTGTCCCTGGTACACACACACACACACACACACACACACACACACACACACACACCCTGTCCCTGGGACACACACACACACACACACCTGTCTCTGGTACACACACACACACACACACACACCCTGTCCCTGGGACACACACACACACACACACACACACACACACACACACACACCCTGTCCCTGGTACACACACACACACACACACACACCCTGTCCCTGGTACACACACACACCCACCCTGTCCCTGGTACACACACACACACTTATATACCCTGTCCCTGGTACACACACACACCCTGTCCCTGGTACACACACACACACACACCCTGTCCCTGGTACACACACACACACACACACACACACACACCCTGTCCCTGGTACACACACACACACTTATATACCCTGTCCCTGGTACACACACACACACACACACACACACACCCTGTCCCTGGTACACACACACACACACACCCTGTCCCTGGTACACACACACACACACCCTGTCCCTGGTACACACACACACACCTGTCCCTGGTACACACACACACCCTGTCCCTGGTACACACACACACCTGTCCCTGGTACACATACACACACCCTGTCCCTGGTACACACACACACACACACACACACACACACACACACACACGTCGCTGTCCTGCAGCGATGGACTTGGTGCACGGAGCCGATAATAACACACGTGGACTCTGACTGATGGTCAAAGCCGAAGTTTATTAGGGGCATCAGACTTTATACTCTGAAAGTCCGTATGGGGTAGGGGAGGAAGTGTTGAGCTCATAAACAAAACCATCAACTGTTTTCGCACTCTAGATTGGAATTCCTTTAGTCTTTACATCGCGCTAGGTGTTCTCATTTACATGCTGTTTACTCGACCCGTGGGAACTATCTCCCAACAGGTATACAAAAGGTGGCCATTTGGTTGCTTTCATGCAAATACTGCCCAATGAACTGCAATCCTGTGCTGCTGGCCTTCCAGGGACACAATGTCCTCCTACAACCCCCCCTCCTGTGTTTTATAAAATTATGCCTGAAAGCTGTATTTGGGGGAACATGTCCTTGGAAGGGCAGAAGCATGGGGAGAAATATTACATATCATAAAAAGATGACTCCACCAGGGACCACACACCCTAACTGCCTATCATCCCATCTAACTCCTCAACATCCTTTTTCCCAGGAGAATGAACCCTGGCTGCTGTCAGGAATATGGGCGACAACTGCTCTGACTTCTTGATGCTGAGAGGGGACTGAGAGAGGGAGCCACAGCAGCCAGGCATTCTCCAGGGAGTGCATCTGGGGTCCCTGGTAGGAGGTAGAAAAATAACAGCTATAATTTCTCCCAAGCTAACATAAATCAGAGTTGCACAGGAACAGTGAACTGTTAACATCCATCATATGTAACAGCTGACTACAAACTTAACATCACAGTTTCTATACAGTTAGTATTAACAGTTGATGAAAGTTTTGGGGAGAATCTCAATTTACAATTTAAACCTTGCCATTTATATAATTCAAAAGTGTGATTTTACAGATTTCTATGCATTTAGGATAACCGAAACAGTTTTGTGATTCTACCAAATCATAGAAAAGCGTTAGGCAGGTGAGCAGGGAAATCTCCAACAACCTAGTGAATGAAGAAGAATTTAACTGCACATCCCATTAGTCTCTATCCAAAATAATTTTGGGGCTCACAAGCAACCCTGAAGGTTGGTGTGAGAGGGCTGGGAGCCAAGGCTGGAGTTAAGTAGGAACTAGAGCAAGCTCCTCCTCTGAGTCCACTCGTCTCTGAGTGCCACCCGGGGCTCCTGGCTGAAGTTCCGATGTCACCAGACCCTATCACGAGGGAACTGGGCTGCTTCCATCCCATGTGGGAAGTTCACTAGGAAAGGACTGACCTCAGAGTTCTCGGCCTCCAAGGGCGCTCACCTTCCTTGTAATCCCCTTGGCAGTCGGGATATGGTCCTCCTTGATGAGGCAGGCATCCACTGCTTCTGCAGTGAAAGCACATGGGAGACCTCCGGGGGTCTTTGGGACTAGGTTGGAGGGCGCCTCTTATCCTCCTGCTCCACCCTGAATTTCCCCCCCTGTTCTGAACACACAACCTCCTTTAGGAGGATGTCAGGGTCACCCTTTGATCCCACTGCAAATTTCTGTGTTTTTACTAATGTTTAAGGTCATTAAGAACTTTGTAAATAATAGGTTATGTTGTGGCGGCACTCCAGACCGGGTAGCTGGATGGATCTTGTTTCCAGGCTGGCCGGCAGGCGGGTGCGGCAAGCGAGCGGGGCTCCCCTAATAGGGGCTCAGCCAGGCAGGTGGGCCACGAGCAGGCGGAGGTGGGGCCGAGGTTTCAGCTCTTTCGGTCTGGACCAGGCAGGGCCTGGAACAGTGTTACAGCTCGGCGGCACTAGCCAACAGCTGGCCGGTCCGCGTGCAGCATTGGGCTGCTCAAACGCCAGGGACGGCCTGTGGCCGTCGTGGCCTCGAGCAACTGCAGGCCCTTTTCACTGTGGTCACGGTTGTGGTCTCCGCCGCTTCTTCCCTCCGCCGTCACCGTCGCTCTGCTGCACCCCCTAGGCAGGCACCGGGGTCGCTGAGATCACGGTCTCGGTCACCACCGCCGTCCCCGCAGCCGCTCTTCCCCGAAGAATCACCACGAGTCAGGAGTCGACAGGAGTGTTTATTCGAACATGCCCGGGTCCCCGAAGACGAAGACCCCGGACCTCTAAATCTTAGGGTTTTTATACAAAAATCAACCAATCAGGGGGTTAGTTCTAATATCCCTCATTAGTATGGGACCCTTACACCATTGGTTAGTTCAAGGGGTAGATGGGGGTTCTTTATTGGGGTGACGGGACAGGTGTCACGTAGGCAGGTAGGTCCCCTGCAGGGCACCTGGGCAACTGTCCCCAAGTTGCCAGCCCTGAGCATCAAGCAGGGGAAAAGGGTTAGATTGACAAAGTTCTTCAGTTACACTTAAAGTCCTCCTCAAACATTCTAAGAAGGTGGAGAATTTCTCTCACGCCTGACCTGTAGTGGGACAAGAGGGATATTAAACAATTTTAGCTTTTCAGTTATTCGCGGCAGTTCCACTGGGGGTTCCGTCTTCTCCTGGGGCAGCGCTGTGTTCAAGGGTGTTGCTGCTGCATCTCCGAGGCCGGATGAGCCGTAAGGGAACCCACAGTTTTTCAGAGGATCCGTCAGGAGATTCTAAGGAAACAAGAGCATAACCTTTGCCGCGGGTTATTACTGTTCCCGAATACCAATTATTCAGTTGTTTTACCCATACAGGGATTTGTAGACTCTTATCAGAGAATGTAGAAAAATGTTTGTCAGCAGGAGTATTAATGTCTCCTTGAGGCAAATTTAAAAAATTAAGTGTTAAAAGTGTTAGAGACAGAGTGTCTCTGGGTGACATCCCCCCTTTTTTGTTTAGTAATTGACTTTTAAGGGTGCGGTGTGCACGTTCAATAATGGCTTGACCTTGAGGATTAGAGGGAATACCTGTAACATGTTGGATGGACCACTCTAAACAAAATGCTTTGAATCTTTTACTAGTATATGCAGGTCCATTGTCTGTTTTGGTAGAAGAGGGAATTCCCATGATTGAGAAGCATGTGAGCAAAAAGGATTTAGCAGAAGTAGTTTCAGAACTCAGAGGTTGTGCCTAAAGAAACTTAGAAAAGGTATCTACAGCTACATGTAAGAATGGTTGATGTGGAAAGAATGGTATATGAGTAACGTCCATTTGCCATAATTGATTGGAACTTAGCCCTCGAGGATTGGCACCTGCAGGGTGAGAAGTACAATGTAAAGGAGCACAAACAGGACAAGTTGCTAAAATGTTACGAGCAGTTCGGAGAGGAATACGATATTTCACATGTAAACGATTGGCATTAGTATGGAGAACCCGATGTTCATCTTGGGGACTAAGAAATATAGGTGCGGTCAGTCTATCAGCGTGAGAATCGCCAAGAGTCATAGGTCCAGGGAGAGAAGAATGAGCCCGTATATGTGTAATAAAGAACGGTGAGTTGCGCTGGCGTAGCAGCTGTTGCAATTGTGAAAGTAAATGAGAAATACAGGTATTGTTAGAAGATATTAAAGCAGTTGCAATAGCTGGAAATAGACCAACTACATAAGCCGAATCAGAAACAACATTAAGAGGTTGGTTACATACTTTTAAGAGATGTACTAAGGTTGCTAGTTCCACCTGTTGTGCTGAGGAAAAGGGAGTTTGTATTGTAGTATGTAAATGAGGTCCATGAATTCCTCCACGGCCGGAGGAAGAGCCATCAATATAGTATGTATCAGCACCAGGGATGGGTTCAGCACGAATAATAGAAGAGATTACGAAAGGAGTTCGCTGTAAGAAATTCCAAATCTTACCAGCTGGGTAGTGGTTTCCTATTTCTCCATAATAATCAGCCAGGGCTACTTGTAATGAAGTGGAAAAGGTTAGGGCCTGTTGAAGTTGTTTGCTGTTAGAGGCAATACAATTGAGGCTGGATCGTATCCCATCAGGGAGAGGGCTCTCAGACGTCCCTGGGTAACGAGGGAGGCAATCATATCAACGTAAGAAGAGAGAGTTTTAGTTTGTTTATGATGCAAATAACTCCACTCTAGGGGACCGGAACGTTGTGCCAAGGCTCCTGTAGGTAAAACTTTCCATTGATAACGCTGAACAGGAGCCTGATGATTTAAGGAAGGAACCGAAAAAGCAAATCTGGGCGGTCATCTGGATGGATAGCAATGGAATAAAAACAATCTTTTAAATCTAAGACGATTAATGGCCAATGTGAAGGAATCATAGAAGGATTAGGCAGTCCAGGCTGGAGGGCACCCATAGGGGTCATAGTACCATTTACATTTCGGAGATCAATTCACAATCGCCACCCGCCTCTATGCAATTTGTTAAGCGCCCTACAAAGTCAGCATAAGATTCTCCAGCTCCTTGGATGACTTTTATATAACCGCCTGCAAACTCAGACCCAGTGTCAACTTTCTCCCAGGCCCACAATGCTTCGTCCCGTATATGAGTAAGTGCACCTTGAGCCAGCTGAGTTTGCTGCTCTGTAGTGGCCCACTGTCCATCTCCTACCAGCATATCATAAGTTAATCTCACACCTTCCAGGAGTTGTCGGCCTGCCCGTCCTCAAGATTGTAACTTTTCCTTAGCTGCATCACTCCTCCACATCTTCCATTGAAGATACTGCGAAGCAGAAAGCCCTATCTTTGCTATTACTTCGAAATCATAAGTTTGCTTCTTGGCTCCAACTATTTAAATATTCCAATACACATGCAGAAGTGGGTCCAATATTTTAAAAGCTGTGATGGCATTGAAATCCAGGCTTTCATAATAGGCTGATTAATCTCTTGATTAAGTATAATTGGAAAAAGCGATCGAAACTCATGAGGTCTGCAGGGAATATCAGACCTTCGAGAACGTCTTGGATCAGATTTGAGGGAGAGTCGATATAGGCTAGTACTTAACTTTTCTATCTCATCTTCATCTTCCTCACTGGAAAAATCCTGTGATTTAACACTAGAAGTTTTCTGCTTTCTCTTAGTTCTAATTTCATTTTCTTTCTTATCGATGCTTCTAAAAGTCTCCTTTCTGGCCGTGTAACGATGGCCACCCTGGTAAGGGGGGTCTATCACGCATTCCCCTTCATCCTCCTTATCTGTACTGTGAGTTAGGGGGTTGAAGAAGCGAGTCAGGAAGTGGGGGTGCAGAGGGAATAGTATTAGGAAATATTTTCTTTTTAGACTTTTGCTCCATTTCCCCATCTAACTCACAGCCATCGAAGGGATCCGTGACAGCCTGTTGGAGGTTCGCCTCCCTTTCTTCCCCTTCCATAATCGCAATAACTGCTTTAATTAAAGACCATGTGCTCCAAAAATCAGCAGGATCATTTTCTCCTATCATTCGGGCCTCTTCTACATGTTTCCGGGCACGATCCCAGACTTCGGTTTCTAGTGACCCTTCCTCCGGAAACCAAGGGTTCTATTTAAAAATGACCTCTAAAGAAGAACGCAATTGCTGCCTAGTCACATTTACTCCGCTTTTCTTTAAAAGACAATGCATAAGAGGTATAAAAGGCTGCGCTCTACACTGCTTCTGGCCCATTGTTCCCACTCACCTCTTTCTGTGGGGGTCTCCGTCGCACTTTCGTTTCTTTATGCAAGTCCCTGTTCAGGCGCCACTTGTCGCTGTCCTGCAGCGATGGACTTGGTGCACGGAGCCGATAATAACACGCGTGGACCCTGACTGATGGTCAAAAGCCGAAGTTTATTAGGGGCATCAGACTTTATACTCTGAAAGTCCGTCTTGGGTAGGGGAGGAAGTGTTGAGCTCATAAACAAAACCATCAACTGTTTTTGCACTCTAGATTGGAATTCCTTTTGTTTTGTATATCGCGCTAGGTGTTCTCATTTACATGCTGTTTACTCGACCTGTGGGAACTATCTCCCAACAGGTATACAAAAGGTAGCCATTTGGTTGTTTTCCTGCAAATACTGCCCAATGAACTGCAGTCCTGTGCTGCTGGCCTTCCAGGGACACAATGTCCTCCTACACACACACACACACACACATACACCCTGTCCCTGGGACACACACACACACACACACACACACACCCTGTCCCTGGTACACACACACACCCTGTCCCTGGTACACACACACACACACCCTGTCCCTGGTACACACACACACACACACCCTGTCCCTGGTACACACACACACACACACACACACACCCTGTCCCTGGTACACACACACACACACACACACCCTGTCCCTGGTACACATACGTGTACATACACACACGCCCACACTTGCACAGCCCGTCTGCTGGTCCACCCCTCAGGTCCTTGCAACTGAAGCCAGCAGATGGAAATCTCAGTCCAGGGCCCCCTGTGGTGACAGGACCCCCCCCCCTCACTTGAGCCATCACCACTGCCTCCCGGGTCTGCGCTGGTTCCAAGCCGGAATTTGGTCCTGAGGCTGGGACTCTGCCATAGGACAGGGGTGTCAGGAACTGGACGAGGTGGACAACTCCCAAGGGTGCTGATCTCATGGCAGCATTTGCCTTTAGGCTTTTTTTTTTTTTAATGCATATTGAAGTATGGAGAAGGGAAAATAAGATCTGTGGGATTTTCCCTCCCTCTAGGCCTGGAAGGGTGAACAACCCTGACCGAGTGAGGGGAGCAGAATTAAGTGTTTGGGTTCTGATAATCCACAGCTGCCCCAAGGAACTTGCTGAGCCAGCAATCCCCCCAAAATTCACCTTTTAAATGCTGGTGAGCCATAGGGAAAACTATAATGCTACAGCAGAGCACGGCGGCTCACTGGCTGCATCTTCACCCTGAGAACGTGAGCATCTCCTATGGGTTTGTATCCCAGCGGCCGTGCCTCCCATCCAGCTCCCTGCCTGTGGCCTGGGAAAGCAGTCGAGGACGGCCCAAAGCTTTGGGACCCTGCACCCGTGTGGGAGACCTGGAAGAGGTCCTGGCTTTGGATCGTCTCAGTTGTGGCCATTTGGAGAGCGAACCACAGGATGGAAGATCTTCCTGTGTCTCCTTCTCTCTGTAAATCTGCCTTTCCAATAAAAGGAAATGTATCTAAGATAAATAAGTACATCAATGGAATGGAATGCTCGGGGCAGACGCGCGGCACAGCCCGTGTGGGAGCACCTGGGTTCAGCTCTCGCTCCAGTCCAGCTCCCTGTTAAGGCAACGATGACGGCCCCATGCTGGGGCCTCTGGCATTCACACAGGACACTGGATGGAGTTCCTGGCTCTCGGCTTCCACCTGGTCTCGTCCTGTCTGTTGCAGACATTTGAGGAGTAAATTAAGAATACACAAAAACTCATTTTTTTAAAAATGACTTTTAACTTGTGACACTTGCGTTTTTGACAATATATTTTTGGAGCTGGCATTATGGTGATAACAGTGGGTTAAAAATCTGCTTCTGGCAGTTACATTCCATTGTCAGAGTACCACCAGTTCAAGTCCCGGCTGCTCCACTTCTAATGCTGCTGCTTGCTCATGCTGCTGCTGGGAATGTGAAATTTCGTGGCTCCCATTCCCGGGCCCCTGGCACCCACGGGAGAGACCTGGGTGGAGTTCCTGGCTCCTGGATTCTGACCCAGCGCCTGGGAACCAGCAGACAGAAGATCTGCTCATTTGCTTTCTCTTCTGGTCCTCCCCAACTCTACCACTCTGCCTGGCACACAAGCAGCTGGGCCCGCTGTCAGTCGTAGCCCCTTCTGTGATTCAAACCAGAGAGGAATTGGTTCTTTGTTTCCAACACGGAATGTGGCTGAATTCACTTTGGAAAGCGATAGTAAAAACTTCATGTGAAATAGAACAAATGCAAGGGGAAAAAAAAATCCCTTTTCAAAGTGGGAAAATGGAAATGACAACTTCTAAAAATGTCCTCTGAAGTTCGCCTTGAACGCGGCGACTTGCCATCGGGTTTTGCTTTTTCTTTTAGAACTCAGGCCTCCTGGATAACGCTGAAAATTCTTGTGTTGAAAGGCACTTCCTTCTGCTTTTTTATCACCTTCCTGGTTTTGTCTAATCTCCCCCGATCATGGTCGTATTTCTTGGCCTTTTTAATGTGCTTATGAAAGTTTCAAGCGTAGTGTCTGTTCTCTGGCCTGGACTTTCTGTCTGGCCTCGGACATATTTCTGGGGGACTCCAGCAAAGGAGCAATGTTTGCTTTCAATGTGCTTACGATCTCGAAACTCCTTTGTCATGTTCAGCTTCTAAAATGTGCACGCATTCTGACGAGCGCTGTTATTTAGAGGATATTTTGTTTTAATTAAGCCCATCTTCAGAGACGTGTGCTGTCTGCCAAGAATGTGCTCTCTCCCTTACAAACCAGTTATATTTATAACATTCATAAACTACGTGATTAACAAAGGCAACATCTTAGCTGCACTGGGGCTGCGTTCTCCTAAATCCACATGGGGATTGAAGTGGCTAATTCCAGGCTCAGCAAAATGAGATGAGGAGTGAAGACACACACACACACTCACTCATTTCCAGGCATTTCGTTCTGAAATACTGGGTTTTTTTTTTTCCCCTCTCAAAATTGTTGTGGGGAGCCATGCCTCATCTCTGAACAAGAACACTCAGGGAGGTGGCTATATTTATATGCCTTTGATGTGTTTTATTTTTTAATTTGTGCCAGCTCTAACTAGAGAGAGAAGCCACAGTGGAAATTCCAATTTGGCCTTTGTTCGATGAGGCTGCGTTGAAAAAATCCAAGTTTGGGGTGAAGATACTGCTCA
The DNA here is from genome assembly GCF_017591425.1 of Ochotona curzoniae. Taxonomy (NCBI): domain Eukaryota; kingdom Metazoa; phylum Chordata; class Mammalia; order Lagomorpha; family Ochotonidae; genus Ochotona; species Ochotona curzoniae. The sequence continues at coordinate 358,768 of NW_024466464.1, forward strand.
GGGCACCACGCCCGTATCCCCATTCCAGCTTCCTTCCCACACACACCCGGGATGTGGGGGGCAGGTCATGACACGCAAGGCGAGCCCTGGCCCCCCACAAGGGCTGCTGTTTCACCTTGGCCCAGCCCTGGCAGTGGACGGCAGTCTGTCAGTCCGTCTCCCTCCCTACCTCTCCAATAAAAGTTTCAAAATAAAAACAGTTCACAGGTTGTTCTGAATATCAAATGTCATGTAATAGACTATGTAAGGAATGTGGCAAAATGGCGGCCAGAGGATTCAAGTCAATTGCAAATCTCTTACCGGAAGGAAGCCTGGGTTATCACTGTGGTCTGTTTTGTGATTTATATCTCATGTGGATATGCCTTGATCTGTCTTTTCTTAGGGTGGCAAACTTGTCTATCCAAACTTCCAAGGATTTAAAAAAGATTTTTTTTTAATCGAAAAGGCAGATTTATAGGGAGAAGGAGAGAGACACAGAAAGGAACTCCTCTCCACTGGTTTACTTCGCAAATGGTTGCCATGGCCAGAGTTGAGCCCATCTGAAGCCAGGAGCCTGAAGCTTCCTCCAGGTCTCCCACATGGGTGCAGGGCTCCAAGGATGTGAGCTTTCCTCTGCTGCTTTCCCAAATGCAATAGCAGGGAGATGGTTTGGAAGTGGAGCAGATGGGACTTGAACCAGTGCCCGCATTGTATGCTGGCACTGCAGGCAGAGGCTTGGCTTATGGTGCCACGGCACCAACCCCCTAAACGTATCTTTTAATTCTGTTTCCCGTGAATGTTTTGGGATAGCATGAAACTGACCATGTGAGCCAGTTTGCAAGTGCACCACTCCACGTCTGGAAGCACATTTGCGTGCAACCGTCCATCGCCCCCAGAATTTCCCAGCTTCCTATGCGGGAACTCCATCCATCGAAGCCCTCACTCCCCGTTCTCCCTCCCCAGTCCAGGGTAGCCACTAGCTCCCTTCTGCCCCTAAGGGTGTGTCACGCTGCTCTTCAGATTTAGCTTACTGGCCATGGCCTCTATTACCAAGATGGCTTTATGAACTGGATAATACTCCAGCGATCCTTTTGTGGGATGACCCCTACGGACTGGCCAAGCTCTGTTTTCATGGACGCCTTGGTTAGCTTAGAGACGGGATGACAATCCACACTTCTGCTTTTGCTTTTCCAGGAAGGATGAATTCGTCCAGGGGTAAGTCATCAGGTAAATGGGTATGCACATTTTAAAGGCCTCTGCGAGATGCCGTCTGTTGATAATCCCAAGCACCTGTCAGCTCCCACTCCAGGGTCTGTGTCTCAGCCCCTAGGAAGGGCCTGTTCGCATTCAGCTCGTTACTTGGGGATGGTGTTGATGGGGAAAGCCATTGCCTGAAACACTTGTATCCCTCCTAATGCTGGTTCAAGTCCCAGCTGCTCTGCTTCTGCTCTAGCTTCCTGCTAATGTGCCTGGAGAGGCAGTAGAGAATTGCCCAAAGCTTTGGAACCCTGCATCCATGTGGGAGACCCAGAAGAAGCTCCTGGCTCCTGACTTTGGATTAGCTCAGCTGTGGCCATGGTGGCTACTTGGGAAGTGAACCATTGGAAGATGGAAGATCTTTCTGTATCTCCTTCTCTTTATAAATCTGACTTTCCAACAAAACCAAATAGATCTTTAAAAAAGATTTCAAATGCGGAGTTGCAGAGAGAAAGAGAAAGATCTACTGTTGGTCTACTCCCTAAGTGGCCTCAGTGGCAGAACTGGGCCAGAAGCCAGAAGCTTCTTCCAGGTCTCCCACATGGGTGCGGTGGCCCAAGGACTGTGGACATCCTGTGCCACTTTTCCGGGAATGCTAATGGGGGAGCTGGATGGGCAGTGGAGCGGCTGGCACTAGAACCAGTGCCCATATGGGATGCTAGTGCTGCAGTTAGAAGCGTGCCTTGTTGCCCTGCAATGCTAGCTAGCCCCTGCTCAGAGTTTCTGATTGTAGGAGGTTTAGGCAAAGGCTCAACAGCAAGGTTGGTTGGTTTGTTCTTTAAGGAAAGCTCTCTCTCCTCTATCCTGCCTCTTTCCAAACTGTGGCTGTTAGGAATGACTTTTCCTTCTGTGTTCTCAGTTCTCTGGCTGGTCTGGGGGCACCCTCGGCCGTTTTGTCTTTCCTTCTCATTGCAAAGCCCACCTGGCCCCCCAGAGCCCGGCGGCCAGAAGCGGAAGCTGATCTGTGACTAATGCTGTATCAGCCAGCCTGTCATGAATAATGAACATGGAATTGTGCTCCTGCTCCCGCACTGGGGAAACAAATGGACCGAGTACAAACGGCGGGCGCCGCTGGGTGGGAACTTTTTCTCCTGGGTTTTTTATTTCATTCACAAAATCCAGGAAGCCGACAGGCGCATCCTATCCATTAGCAGGAATGAGCACTTTACAGAGGAAACCACAGCCAGGTCACGTCTCATGCACTTGAACTTGAGATATGCTCTTGGGGTTGTTGACTTGAGGCCCCAGAAAGCATGTCGATTTTTAGCTTATTTGTGTTCATTTGATGTGGAAGGAAGTACAAACGCAGAGTCAGGCAGCGCTCTTCATTCTACTGGTTTACTCCTCACGTGCCCACAGTAGCCAGGGCTGAGCCTAGACGAAGCCAGGATCCTGGCCTCAATCTGGGTGTTCCATGTAGGTGGAGGGGACTCTGGAGCAGGGTAGCCAGGGCTTGAACCAGGCTTGCTGCTACGGGACGTGGGTGTGTTCCATGCGGTGGCTCAGCCCACAGCACCCGCCTCTGTCTGCTTGTTGGTCTCAGGTTCTCTCCGCCCTAGCTGCCCTCGCTCTCCTCCCGCCATGCCCTGCTCTGCGAACTGCAGGTCAAGCAGTACTTCCTGGGGAACCGGCTGGGCAGCGTGTCTCAGAGGGTCACCGTGCTCCGTGGCCACCCAGAAAGCGGGGCCACCGCCTTAGCATGATTCCTGCACTGGGGAGGGAGTACCCCGAGGTGTCCGCCGACACCTGCACCTGTTGTTGGATTTCTGGAAGTTGGCAGGAAGAAGCCAGTTTTGGCGTGGCAGGGGCAGTGAGAATCTGCCTCCTTGAACCACTGTCATTGCGTGTCTTCTGGATGTCTTGTCAGGCCTTGACGCGGTTGGTGTTTGCAGGAGAAATGGGGGCAGGGGGAAGAGACCAAATAGGGAGGAGACACTGCAGCATGAGCCAAACCCTGCCCTAGCCGTGGCTGGCCACGCGGCCCCAGGGACTTAAGCTAGGTGCTGCTTGGACATATCCGAGGGAGCAGAGGCAGGCGCAGGACGGGCTTTGGGGTCCTGCCAGCAGCGTGGGCAGACAGGGCATCCCCCCTGCCGTGCAATTTCCACACCTGCTGGATCTGCTGAAGGGAAATTCCCAGGCACTTAACGCCTTCCTCCTGGAGTGCAGCCAGGGCCGGAACACATTCTTACTTCTTATTTTGATATTTGGCAGATGATTTATTTTTTATCTTAAGCTTTATTTTTTTTATTGAGAGGCAGGATTAGAGGGAGAGAACTTTCCATCCACTGGTTCGTTCCCCAAATGGTTGCACTGGCCAGGGCTAGTCCAGGCTGAAATCAGGAGCCAGGAGCTTCGTCCAGGAGCATAGGTGCAGGGGCCCAAGTACTAGGGCCACCTTCTGTCTTCCCAGATGCATGAGTAGGGAGCTGGCAGGGAAGTGGCTCTCAAACTGGTGCCCATACGGGATGCTGGCATCACAGGCGGAGGATTAGCCTGCTATTGTTTTATTTTAAAGGCAGTGCAGGAGCCGATGCTATGGTGTAGTAGGTGAGATACTGCCTGAAGCACCAGCATCTATTATGGGTACTGGTGTGTTCTGGCTGCTCCCTGCTTGTGTGGCCTGGGAAAGCAGTTGAGGACAACCCAAAGCCTTGGGACCCGGCACCCACGTGGTAGACCCAGAAGAAGCTCCTGGCTCCTGGCTTTAGATCGGCTCAGCTCTGATCTAGAGAAGTGAATTAGTGGATGGAAACTCTTCCTCTCCATCTCTCTGTAACTCTGGCTTTCAAATAAAAAATTAATCAATTTTATTTAAGAAATGTAAAATAAAAGCAGAGCAACAGAAACAGAAAGAAAGCTCTCAGCCACTGGTTTATTCCCCAGATGCGCTCATCAGCTGAGACTGGGCATAGAATCAGGAACCAGGAAGTTCACTCTGGCCCTCCTCCATGGGCGGCAAAGACCCAGGGACGTGAGTCAGTGCCTGATGCCACCAGGGTGCACGTGAGCAGGAAGCCAGGATCTGCAGCGCAGCAGGAGTCAAACCCAAGTGCTGAGGCAGGAGATGCAGCCGCACCTTCGCAGATCCGTCCAAGGCCGGCCTGGGAGTGTCTATGTGGCTGCAGGCGGTGGACCCCTGGAGCTGTCCAAACGCTCTGGCCCTGAACCATGCACACTTAGTTCCTGAGGAGAGACCTGGCCCCCAGGTCAGGGTCTGCTCCGCATAGCAATGACTCAACAAACCTGTGATGGAAGATGCTGAGGGGGTCACGAGAGGACCTTGACCAACACCATGCAGGGAGCAGGCTGGGCACTCCTGGGACGCGCACCACTGCAGGCCTGGGATGTGACCTGGCCTGCTCCCCACCCCTTCTATTTCTGAGGCTGAGGCTGTTGAAAGGAGCTGGAGGCAAACTGTTCCCTGGATGTGTGTTGTGCCAAGTGGGGTCTCCCAATGAGACTCTACCCACTTGGCAGGGTGGCAGGGTGGTCTCCCAGGCGGTGTGTGGTTATTCTGAGATGACTGCCCTGGAGTGGGTGTTGTGGCTCAGGGGGGCCAAGCAGAGTCTCGGAATGTCCACACCCTTATCCTAAGTGCTCAGGATCGAGTCCTTCCTCCACCTTTGCGTTGGATCCAGCTTCCTGCTAATGCGCTCGGGTCTGAGCCTCTGCACTCCTGCAGCCTGGTCCAGCCTCGGTTGTTGCCATTCGGGGAGAGAAACCAGTGGATGGAAGACATCTTTCTCTTTCCCTGTAAAAAGCTGGTTGCGTTTATCAAATGCTGGTGATGGTGATATCAATGTCACAGCCCCCATTGCTGCTTCCTGTCCTAAACGCAGGAGAGAAGAGAGTGCAAAAGCGAGGGGACAGGAGAGGGAGGTCGAGGGGCCTCTGTTCCCACGCAGGAGACTCCAAAACCTTTTCAGAAACCGGCCACCAATGCTCCTGATTCACCTACTCCAACAGGGGGTTCTCCCAGCCCTCAGTCCACCAGTCCCGAGTTCATCTGTTTGAACGTGTCTGTCAGAGGAGGTGACTAAGCCCCCAGCCTGTTGGCTGCAGCCCGTGCCTGGAAGAAGGCGCCCCAGGCAGTGTGGGCTTGTGTGTGTGTGAGCTGTCTTGCCGAGGAATGGGGAGTGTACTACAAGCTGCGGGGTGTGGCTCCTTGCTCTTTGCTGTTGTTGTGCCAAGGCTGGGGTCTGGGATCTGTGGCCCCCTCGCGGAGGAAGCCACTGGGACAGCTCTGGGAGACCAAAAAAAAAAAAAAAAAAAAATCCACTCTGACTGTGACCGTGAGAGAGACCACATCAAAGAGTGTTGGCTTGCGGGGCTGCGTTACAAATGCCCACAGCTGGGAGACTAGGACACAAGGTGGAAACTTAGCAGGTCCACAGGGAAGACAGCTGCCTACCATAGCGGAGTTGCTGGATTCAAGTCCTGGCTGTGTTCCCGGCTGTGCCCCTGGCTGTGTTCCTGGCTGTACCTCTGGCAGCAGATGCTGGCAGACATGTGGGCACCCCAGGAGGCAGCAGTACTGGCTCAGGTGGCTAGGTCCCTGTGTCTAGGAAGGAGACACAAACTGAGCTCCCAGGTCCTGGGTTCGGTCCCTAGCCCCAGCCAGCTGGGCATTTGGGGAGGCGGTGAGCCAGTTCATGCTCTCTTAAATAAATGACTCTTGCCCTGTAGAGACACTGTTCATGTCACAGCTCCGGGGGCCAGTCCCCACCTGTCTCCTCACATGACCTTCTTCCCCATGGGGTGTGTGTGTGTGTGTGTGTCTCCTAGCAGCATCCATGTCACTGTGAGCCCCACCTGCATCCTACAGGACCTCCTTTTAGCCACTCCACCCACAGAGACGCTGTCTGCTAAGGCCGCAGGCAGACCCGCTTCCACACAGCTTTTGCGTTGTTTCTGTTTGGTTTCTGTTTTTTTTTTGGAAAGGCACAGAAACACACACACACACACACACACACACACACAGGTCTCCCGTCTGCTGCATCACGTCTGGATGCCCATACTGGCTAAGGCTGAGCTGGGCTAAGGCCAGGACCTGGACCTGGGGGAGCTCGGTCCAGGTCTCCCCCAGGGGCAGCAGTAAGCCAGTCACTGAACCGTCCCTTGGGGTTCATGTTAGGGGGGCCCCCCGGGGGCAGGAGCTGGAGTTGAGTTTCAGACCCTGGCACTCTTGATGTGAGCATCTTTACCTGGGTCTTGAATACCAAGCCAAATGCATGTCCCATACCTTATTTTCAGAGAAGGGTCAGGGCAGAGGAAGAGTAGGGGTGGGGGTAGGGAGAGACATGAACTTGATGGGGATTATTCAGCTCTCAGACAAAAGCTTCAAATGACAGCAGTGACCCGCTCCGCCCAATTGCAAATGTCCTAACACCTCCTTCCCCCAGGTACCTCTCCTTGTATTTAAGCATCCCTGGTTCCAGTGTGTTCATTCCTGGTCCACATCAGCTGGTCCTTAGGTAGCCACTCCCAGCTGAAGGGCAAAGAGGTCCTGTGGAGCTGTGAGGCCTGGTGGAGGAGATGGGCCTTCACCAGCTCAGCGGGGTGCCACTGCCTTCCTGCTGGTATCCCCACTCTTGAGTACTTCTCATGGGATTATACTCACAACGTGAGCGAATTGGGGTGGGAGCCATGGTGCAGTGAGTTAAACTTCCGTACCCCATATTGGAAGGAAGTCGTGGCTGCTCGGCTTCTGTTGGGGCTCCCCACCAATGGGCGGGGGAGACCGGGCTGGAGTTTCTGGCTCCTGGCTCCTGGCTTTGTTGTAGCCTTTTGGAGCCTGAACCACTTGACAGAAGACCTCTCTCTCCCTTTGCCTTTCTCTGTCACTCTGCCTTTTGAATGAATACGGTAAATCTTAAACAGGAAATGGTTCTTGGCATTGGGTGTGTGCGTAGTCCTTGGTCATCAGACCGCATGCGTAACTACACACACCCACCGGTACAATCTGGACCAAAATAAACATGCCCCACCCCACAAATGTCCTTCTGCTGCCCCGTGAGAACCGCTCTCGCCATCCCCGAAAACATGCCAGCCCCTGGCAGCCGCGGGTCCCTGCTCTGTGGTTGTCATTAGGTGATTTTGAGGCAGTTGTGGAAATGGGCTCGTTCACACCGGATGTTGTGGGAGTGGTCCTTCCCAGTCACCCAGCCGGCTCGCTCTGCGTTATTGCGGGTCCGCTCGTCTCCTCCTCCTTGCCCGGCAGCGTGCCATGGGCTGGATGTGCCAGTTTAGCTATGCAGCCCCAGCGGGGACACTTCAGCCGCCGCGTGTTGGTGACTAGCATCTGCGCGGGACACACCAGGGCTCCTTTCCGCGTCACGAATGTCTGGGCGTGGTCCCACGGGAGCTTCCAAAGCTCTGTCTGTCTGGAACTGCCGGCCCAGTTGATCGCTCACTGACTTGGCTCTGGTGGCAGCCCCGGGGCGTCCTTCATCTCCATTTTCTCCAAAGGCCAATGGCACTGGACATCTACAAGTGCTGGCCGCCCATCTGCTTATCCCCGACAGTGAAAAGTGCCGTTTGCATCTTCTGCCCATTTTCCGATTGGATTGCTTCTATTTTTGTTGCTGACTTTTAAACATTCTTCGTATATTTGAGAAATGAATGATTTGTCAGATATGTGACAAATATTTCTTCCTGAAAATAGTGCAAATGTTTTCTCCTTGTCTTTGTTTCTTCTTGCTTGGTCTTTGTTTTTTTCCTTGTTTGTCTTTTCATTATTTTAACACAGAAGTTTAGAATTTTCGTGAAGTTCAGCTGACCAAGTGATTGTTTTATAGACCATGCTCTTGCTGTTAAGTTTAAGCAGGTGACACTAGGTTTTGAGCCCAAAAGATCTGCAAATTTGTTACTTGGGGCCCAGCGTAGTGGCCTAGCTGCTAAAGTCATTGCCTTAAATGCACCAGGATCCCATCTGGGTGCTGGCTCTAATCCCAGCAGCTCTGCTTCCCATCTACTCCCTGCTTGTGGCCAGTGGAGGACGGCCCAAAGCCTTGGGACCCTGCACCTGCATTGGAGACCCAGAAGAGCTCCTGGCTTCGGATTGGCTCAGCTCCGGCTGTTGCGGTCACTTGGGGAGTGAATCAGTGAATGGAAGATACTCTCTCTGTTTCTCCTCCTCTCTGCATATATCTGACTTTGCAATAAAAATAAATAAATCTTTTAGAAAAGTTGTTACTTTCTGAAAGCTTATAGGTTTGAGATGTATTTATTGGAAAAGCAGATTTTTTTTTCAGATTTATTTTATTTATTGGAAAGAGAGAGAGAGAGGCATCTCTATGTTTTGATTCACTTCCAGATGGTCCAAAGCCAGGATTCCAAACTTGCTTGGTTGGTCTCCCACCTGGGAAGCAGGGGCCCAGACACTTGGGCCATCTTCTGCTGCCCTCCGTGCACCCCAGCCGGGAGCCAAGCCGGAAGTGGAGCAGCTGGAAGTTGGACTGGCGCTCTAGTCTGTTGCAAGCGATGATTTAACGCACAGCACCACAGTGCCAACATTTTGGCGTTATCACCAGCAGACGAGCATTCGAGTCGAGTCTGCGCTGGACTCTCCTCCACCCCCCCACCCCCCCACCCCGCCTTTGGCTAAGAAAAGGAGGCCCACCCACTGCGAGAATCTGCAGGAAATGTTGCTGGGAACCTCCCAGGATTTCAGATGCTAAACTCTGACATGTCAACCAGCGGAAATCATCGCCTGCCTGCCCTCGTGGGACCCCCAGCGTTCCTGACAGATAAATTCCCATCAAAGTCAGGGACCCCTGAGTCTCCAGTTCCGTGATGGGAATGCGCCTGCATGCCTGTGGCACTAAGATCCCTATTCCTTAGCAAACAGGTGAGGCAAAAAGCAGTGGGGGTCGCAGGCGCACGAGGGCACAAAGCAGGGCAGGAGTGGACGCCAAGGTGAGCTTGGAGGAAAGACGGAGGCTGGGAGGCGAAAGCAGACTTTCTAGGTCTGAGTGCGCCTATGGTGAGCGTCCATTAAGCACTCAGCGTGTGCCCCACACCATTAGGTGTGCTCAGAGCCATCACACTTGGTAGGGCTGTTGCTGAGTTCTCATATTGCAGAAATCAGGGCACATGGGGGTGGGGGAGAGACAAAGCGATCTACCTAAGGTCGCACGGCCAAGAAACAGAACCACCAGCGGCACCTGGCAGCACGTTTTTATCTGCAATGACTGGGCCTTCTGCAGCAGCAAGTGGTCAGAAGGCACAGCCGGCTTCTGCCATCCTCCCGGTGAAATGGCACAGCCGGCGTCTGCTTGCACACAGCCAGGTCAGGGGCTCCGGGCCTGCGATGCTGTCACTTGCCTGCCGCCGAGGAGCCCCCTTTGCTGCGGTCCCACAGATGTTTTCCATCCTCACGTTTGTCATCCCCCGTTTTCCTTTTTTAATGGCCCATCTGAGAATCCCCCCGTTCCCCCCCAGAGTCTCCTTCCGCTTACTAAGTCGTGCACACTGCAGACCCTGACCAACTTACTTTAAAAAATTCATTAATTTTTTTTAGTAGGTCAGGGACAAACTATAAAAATGAAGAACTAGATAAAAATAACACAGCTCTTTTTTTATTATTATTGTGACAGAATACAGCTTGAGTCTAGTAAGTAATATTGTTGTGGCCTGAAGTGAGTAGCAGACCCTTTGTCCAATGGCTTGGAATGTGGATCCAGCTATTTCCCCTGCCCCAAGTTTACCATAAAAGAGAAATCAGACGGTTTTTGTTCTTTAAAAAAAAAAAAAGACATATGTGACTGATGGATTTAAAAGGAATTAAGATGTCCTTGGTAACTTGAGGAGGCCAGGGCACAGGGTCCTGCAGTGTGGGTTCCAAGGGGGTGCAGAGCAAGACCCAGGTGGCTGGGCGGATGCTGGACAGCGGGCTGAGCGCGGTGAAGGACAGCGCATCCGAGCTTTGAGACTTTCATGAGGTTGTGACTTGACACTCCCACCTCCCCCGTCCGCCCCCACCCCCTGGTTGTTGGTCTGGGCTGGAGCAAAGCTTGTTAAACTAACCAAGATCATCTCTGTGCCAATGAGCTTTCTTTTTTTTTTTTTTTTCCTTCTCCCTTCCCAGCTGAAATTAGATTTCTGGAAGCATTAATCTCCTTTCCATGAACCTGCACTGAGCTGGCCTGGCCATGCTCCCTCCCCGGCCTGGACCGGACCTTGGAGCAGGTGCAGTGGATTAGCCGAAGTCCCCATCTGCCGACAGTCACCAGGGGGCCTGCGCTACTTGACCGTGATGGCAGTGGACGGACACTGCTCTGGGCAGGGCCTGGCGGCAGCAGGGCCCCATGCGTGCGGAGGGAGCCTCTTTCTGGGGCCTTGGGCTGCGCTAGGCTTCTCGCTAGCCCCCACTCGGACTCTGCTGATGAATGTACAAAGAAGTCCTCTGACCCTTCCTGAATGTCACATGCCTGACGTCTCCAGCTATTTCTGCAGCGGCCAGAAGGCCACTCGGAGGGTTTTAAGTCACCCCCAGCTTCTTACAGCCTGGGGTGGCCGGCAGGGAGACCAAATGCTACCAGATTCTTCCTCTTTGGACAAGGCCTCGCCCTATGGTGGGTAGTGGAGATCTGATGAGTAACCCTAAATCAGGAAAGTCTGCCAGTAGGACAAGATGCCCCAATTAGAATTTGAATATTGTTTGGGTAATTATTTGGCTAACGGTGATATCTTTTCTAGACTAGCAGTCCCAAAGAGCCAGAGAACCAATCTTTTCCCCTAATTCAAATAAATAAATAAACAAACAAACAAACAAATAAATATTTTGGTCCTGGCAAGATAGCCTAGTGGCTAAATCTTCATTTTGTATCCACCAGGATCCCATATGGACACTGGTTGATGTCCTGGCTGTTCTGCTTCCAATCCAGCTCCCTGCTTGTGGCCTGGGAAAACAGTGGAGCACGGCCCAAAGCCTTGGGACCCTGCACCATGTGGGAGACCCGGAAGAGGCTTCTGGCTCCTGGCTCTGGATTGGCCTAGCTCCAGCTGTTACGTCCACTGGGGAGTAAACTAGTGAATGGAAGCTCTTTCTGTCTCTCCCTCTCTCTATATATTTGCCTTTCCAATAAAAAATTTAATAAATCTTAAAAAAAAACACGCAAAACAAGTGGTAGGGCCAGGACTAGAATGGGCATTTATAAGGGATGCCAGCACTGCAGGTGGTACCTGAACTTGCTATGCCACACCACGTTCCTTCCTCAAGTTCCTTCCTCATTGTAGTCCTAGCACGTGGGACAGGACCCACAATGCAAGAGGCACATGAGTAGGTCATGACTGACAGGATGGTGCCAGAATTTAATCACTGTGCTTCAGGGACAGTGTCATGGCCCAACAGGCTAATCCTCTGCCTGCTGGTGCCAGTTCACGTCCCGTCTGCTGCTCTTCCCATCCCTGCTCAATGGCCTGGGGAATCAGCGGCCGATGACCCAGGTCTTTGGGCCCCTTCATGCACTCGGGAGACCTGCAAGAGTCTCCTGGCTTCTGACCACCTTGTCTCTGGCCTCTGTAGCCATTTCGGGAGTAAACCAGTAGATGAAAGATCTTTATCTGTAACTCTGACTTCCCAAGTAAAATAAATAAAAATAAATCTTTTTTTTAATATTATTTTTATTACAAAGTCAGAAATACAGAGAGGAGGAGAGACAGAGAGGAAGATCTTCCGTCCGATGATTCACTCCCCAAGTGAGCGCAACGGCCAGTGCTGTGCCAATCCGGAGCCAGGAGCCAGGAACCTCCTCCAGGTCTCCCACACAGGTGCAGGGTCCCAAAGCTTTGGGCCGTCCTCCACTGCTCTCCCAGGCCACAGGCAGGGAGCTGGATGGGAAGTGGAGCAGCTGGGATTAGAACCGGCGCCCATATGGGATCCCGGGCGTGCAAGGTGAGGACTTTAGCCGCTAGGCTGCCTCGCTGGGCCAACACTTTCACTTCTAAAAGTTTCAGCATCTGAATGAACCTTAAGGCAAAAGGCCATTTTCCTGAATAGCTAGGAAACAATGTTTCCATATGTGCAGGCAAGCAGTTTCTATAACTACTATCTTGGTGTGATTTGAATGATATTTAAAAACTCTTTTTTTAAAGAAAATCCTGATTTTTCATTAGATATTGGTCACTTTGAGCTGTGAAGGTTTTGAAATTTTCTGATATCCACCACTTAAAGAAAAAAAAGTGACAAGCCTAAAGTTTTTTGTTACACCTTTTTTTTAAACAGGCTTTTCAAAACGAGGGGCAGGGCTAAACTGTTAACGAGGAGCTTCTGCTGACAGATAACTGGGCCACATTTTATGCTGACAGACACGGACTGAGATGGGGGGTCAGAGAGGTGACATTTCCTATGTAAACCCTGGAAGAGCAACCTGCAGATCCCACTGCGGAAGAAATCTAAAGAATTAGGAATTGGCGTCCTAACATTGATTGTTATCTGTGACTTCAGCGTCCGCCTGTCTTGCTATCGGAGTTCAAAGTATGCTGTGGTTTGATGCTCTTATCATCTCTAAGATAGCAAAGTGGACTGGCACGGGAGGAGCGCCACGGGTGTGTGCGTGCATGTGAGGGTGTGTGTGAGGGTGTGTGTGCGTGTGTGTGAGGGTGTGTGTGTGTGTGTGTGTGAGGGTGTGTGTGTGTGAGGGTGTGTGTGTGTGTGAGGGTGTGTGTGTGTGAGGGTGTGTGTGTGTGTGTGTGTGAGGGTGTGTGTGTGTGAGGGTGTGTGTGTGTGTGTGAGGGTGTGTGTGTGTGTGAGGGTGTGTGTGTGTGAGGGTGTGTGTGTGTGAGGGTGTGTGTGTGTGTGTGAGGGTGTGTGTGTGTGTGGAGGGTGTGTGTGTGTGTGAGGGTGTGTGTGTGAGGGTGTGTGTGTGTGTGGGTGTGTGTGTGAGGGTGTGTGTGTGTGTGAGGTGTGTGTGTGTGTGTGTGTGTGTGTGTGGAGGGTGTGTGTGTGTGGTGTGTGTGTGAGGTGTGTGTGTGTGGTGTGAGTGTGTGTGTGTGTGTGTGTGAGGGTGTGTGTGTGAGGTGTGGGTGTGTGTGTGTGTGTGTGGGTGTGTGTGGTGGTGTGTGTGTGAGGGTGTGTGTGCGTGAGGGTGTGTGTGTGAGGGTGTGTGTGTGTGAGGGTGTGTGTGAGGGTGTGTGTGTGTGAGGGTGTGTGTGTGTGAGGGTGTGTGTGTGTGAGGGTGTGTGTGTGAGGTTGTGTGCGTGCGTGTGAGGGTGTGTGTGTGTGTGTGTGTGTGTGAGGGTGTGTGTGTGTGTGTGTGTGTGTGTGTGTGTGTGTGAGGGTGTCGGGTCTGGAACCCACACAGGACGTCTGACCACTCATCTGCACCCTGGAAAGTGGGCTCAACGCCCCAAGACTTTTTTCCTTCTCAGATCCACCCAGCAACCTTGAAGGAAACTGGCTCACCCTAAGACAGATGACAGCCTGGGGGGAAAATATCCCTGACTCGATGAACAATCTGCAAATTTAAAACAGTTGCTGGAAAAATCATATTAGAGATGAACAATCTCCTCCATTACCGTGTTTGCTTTTTCTTTAATGCAATTTAGTCCAGGCGGAAGGGCTAGGGGGTGGGGTGGGCTGCAGGCGGTGCTGCAGGAGGCGACTTACTGGAAGCCGGAGAGGCGGGCGGGTGGGCAGGCCAGCGAGGCAGACAGGGCAATCGGCGGAGATTTGGGGCAGGATGGCGGGTGCGCCCAGCGGGGAAATTGAATTCCGACCTCCCTCTGCAGGATAAATCCAGGACAGCTGGCAGTCAGCCAAGAGAGGCTGGCACTAAAACCTCCAAGGGCATCGGACGCTGCCACCCTGGCCACCCGCCCTGCCAGCCTCCCGAGGGCTGGGTCGCAGGTGCGCCAACCTCAGGTGTCTTACTTGGTGTGCATTTTAACATGAAGCCACCGCCAGCGAAGAGCACAGAGGGTCCACTCACACGAGAAAGCGCAAAGGATTTTATTTATTTATTTATTTATTTTGCAATGATTCAGACGTGGTCTTGGAGGCTGGAAACGGGGGTGTGGGAGGGTGGTGGAAGTCTGACTTCTGGATCTTTCTTCTCTCTTGCCCCCACCCCACCCCACCCCACCCATCAAAATAGGCACGTGCGAATTAGACCTCCCGGCCACCGGGTGTAGCAGCATAGGGCGTCCCTGCGTGCCAGGACCGGATCGGGGAGCCGGCACCCCAGGACGCCGGTTTCGGGGCGCGCGCTCGGTCGCCCCAGCCAGCTCGGCCGAGCCCCTTGCAGCGCGTGGGCGGGGCCCCTTGCAGCGCGTGGGCGGGGCCGGGAGCCGCAGCCCCGCCCCAGCCCCGGTGGGCGGGGCGCGGTCACGTGACGGCGCGGCGCGCCGAGGCCCCGCCCCGCGGGGAGGAGGCCCGGCCGCGACCCGGGCCGCGCGCTGAGGAGCCGCCCGGCCGTCGGCGCGCTCGCTCCGGCCGCGACCCCAGCCCGCGGGCCGCCCCTGCGCCCGGGCCGCTCGGCCGCGGCAGCGCCTTCGAGATGGACGAGGACGGCGGCGAGGGCGGCGGCGGTGAGTGTCGGAGGTGTGGCGGGCGGGCGGGCCTGGCGCCCGGGCGGAGTGCACGCGAGCCGGCCGCCGGGGCCGGGGGTCCGCCCGGAGGGGCCGGCGGCACGAGGCGGGCGGCGGCGGTGCGGGCCGGGCGAGCGCGGCGGGGCCCGGGGCTGGCAGCCGCGCCGGGGCCCGGGGCGGCGCGCGGTGTCCGGGTGCGGGGTCGCGCCCTCTGCGCGCCCGTGTGTGCGTGTGGTGTTGGGGCACGCGTGTCGCGGGGGGCGACCTTCCTTGGCTGGTGGCGGCCAAGGGCGTCCACGCCCTCCCCAGCGCAGCGGTGTCCGTCGCCACCATCCCCGGAAAGCAGCTGCGTTTCTGAGATCGGAACCTGTGCGGTTGTAGGGAGGGGAAAGTTTGGAATGGGGGGTCCCCTTCCAAAGGGGTTGCCAGGGGAGGAAAGGCTGTGCGAGTCAGGGGACCCGTTTCTTGGCTTGGGGATCGGAAGCGTCAAGGGGCGGAGGGGAGGGGAGCTTCAGAAGTGAGGGACAGGGCAGCTGGAGTCCAGGTCTGGGCACGCGTTTTATAAAAAGACCAAATGTTAGAGCAAGTAGGAAAAAAGACCCATCACCACCCGGTTGGTGCAGCTGAGTCGGCAGCAGCGGAGGGGACAGCGGAGTGAGGTGGGGACCCCCGCCCCGGCGTGGCTCCGGTGGTCTGCGCTGGACCCCCAGCGCCCTCCTGGCTGTTGTGAATGAGCTTGAGGAGCGTGCCCCACCGTGCGCGGCCTCTGTGACTTTGGTTTTCTCAGTGGAGTGCGGCGTGCTCCGGTCTGCGGCTGGAGCGGGGTCAGTAACGCAGAAAGCAGAGGGTTAACACCGGTATTGTTGATTTTTTGAAACAGGGCCGGGCGAAGTTGAGGCTCTGTATACTTCTTGCTAACGATCTGCATTTTTTTTTTTTTTTTTTTTTTTTTGCTGACAGCCGGAATTGTCAGAACCCCATGTTAATAAGGGAGCGCGTGGAGAAAAATCTTAATTACAGGCTGCCGGAGCAGCTGCCTGTAGGAATCAGCAGGATTGAAGGCGTCAGGATGAAGTGGTTCATCAAGGTGCCTTCTAGAATGCCAAGTGCGGCTCCTCCGAGGGAGGTGCTTGGCCAGGGAAGGAAGCCGTGGGGAGTTGGCACCCGGCGTGGCATTTGGCGAGTTGGAGTTCTCGCCGTGGGAGCGAGGGGTGGCGAGCGCCGTGGCCCGAGTGGGTGTGCTGTTTGTGAAAGCGAGTGCTGTGCGAGAAGGCAGCCCAGTTGCAAGCCCTCCTACGGCCCGGCTGCCCGTCTGGACACTCCAGATCCCGAGTGCTGGGTTCCCTGTGGGTGCCGGGCGTGCTGCCTGCCTGGCACAGGCCGGCTGGCGCTTCTCTTTGTTTAGAGCGCTGACCAGCAGCCACAGGCTTGACACATCGGGCATTCGGGTCGAGATGGCGATGCTTCTGGCTCTGAGTGAAGAAATGTGGAAAGATCCTGATAGAGGTGAAAGTTGATGGGGGAAAAAGTACGGGGAACAAGTCTTCTAGTAATTGGAGAACTTGAGGACTGGGACTGTTACAGCAAAAGGTGAAATTAACATCCCAAGTCCTCAGATTGGGCTGTTAGCGTTTCCTTTGGGAGTACAGGCCGAACACCTTGGGGTAATTACTGAGAGCCGAGGGGTCGTGTGCCGTGGCGCTGGCCCCGGGACCCCGCCCGCGGCCTTGCCCAGAAGGGGCTGGTGCGGTGACACTGCACATGGGCAGCCGTGTTACAGATGTCATACTCTGAGAGGGGTAGAGCTGCTGACGTTGCCAGTGCTTTATTCCCTTAGTCTATGTATTTCCCAGGTGTCTGGGAAGAGTGTCTGAGTTTCGGATTTGCAAAGAGCAGCTTCTAGGCAGGGAACGTTTCAAGGAATAGCGTCATTTCATTCATTCGCCGGAACGTTCACCTGTGAGCAGCGAGCGATCGATTGTCTGCTAACGTGCAGGCAGCTTAGTGGCTGGTGGAAAACAATTTTCAGCCTTTATTCACTTGATTTATTAAAATCATTCTTCCTTGCATTGTGGAAGGCCTCTAAAGGAAGCTATTTTCTTTTTGACTCAAGTGGCCGTCTTTGGGGATTTGGAAAGGAGTGGTCGTGTGGCGGTTATTGAGTGAACCACATTTGTTCATGTTTAATTCTGCATTGCTGGAGGTTTCAGACTTAACGTTACGGCCTTTGAAATGGCTTGCCATCAGGTTGTAAAGCACCACACTTTGGGGTGTATCTGTGGGTGTACCTAACTTTAAAGCACACGAGGGTTTCGGGCTGTCCGAGATGACGCGTCCGTTCGCACGGTGGGTACAGCAGAGACAATCATAATGGCTAGATTTTTGTTGTTGCTGTTGTTAACATGTTGGTCAAGAAGGCTTTAAAAATAATTCCTTCTTGCCTGCCACTGCCTTTACGGCTTTGTGTGTTTTTTTTGGAGGGGGGTGTAGTTCTGTTTGTTCCTTCAGTGTGAGATAAGGTGATTTGAATGGCTGGAAGGCAGCTACAGCCACCAGAGTGAGTGGGGGTGCGAGATTACAAGAACTCATTGTTCCTCCCAATGTGTGCAGAATGTAGTTAAGGTATTTTTAATTCCTTTGGGCCTTGGCTGCCAACCGTTTTCTAGAACGGTTTTTGAGCTGTCTCCCCTCCGAAGCTGCCTGGCCCATTTGGCCGCTCCCCCTGTCTGATGGCTGGCCCTGAGTGGGCCGTCCGTGGCAGGTGAGGTGAATTCACCGCCATTGGTTTCGTCCTTCCCACGTCCTGTCTCCCATCAGTTTAGCTGAAGGTTAGCCTGTACTCAGGTGGCAGGACGCCCAGTCTGAATATAAACTAAGACCAGCCCTGTCAGCTGAGTAGCGGTCCCCAAACCTGAAAGCTGACTGTCCCCACGTTTGCTGGTGGTGGTGTGAGCTGATCTCAGCGCTCTGGGAGGAGGTGGCTTGGTGCACCCTGTGTCCTGTTGGCTGCCTTCCACATCCTGCCCTGCCTGCTGAGAGACTCAGCCCTGCAGGCATTTCCCAGGCCCGTGGTCAGTCAGTGGAAGCCCCTGGGTGGGCGACTGGATGGCAAGAGAAAAGCGGGAGCTAGGTTCTGTCTGAGTGTCTCTGGGCTCCAGCTCCGCCATCCCTTCCCTGTTGTTCCAGCTGCCCCGATGTAGGCCTGGACCCTCGGTTTTGGAAGTATCCCCCTTTCTTTACCTTCCAGTCCAGTGGTGGGAAGGCCTTGCTCTTGCTCGTCTCTGGGTTGTCTGACCATTTCCTGCTGGGATTCTGTGTTCCATCACGAGTGTAGCCAGTTCTCCACAGCCCCTGTCTTTGAGATCCTAAGGGGATGACTGACTTTGAGTAGACCCTGATAGTGGCTTTGGGCCTGTATTACGCCGCTTGAGATGCTTGCGCCTTGTGTGAGCATGCTCGGCTCTCCAATCCCAGCTTCCCACTAGTGCACGCCCTGGAAGGGAGCAGGTGACTGTGGCTGAAGCAGTTGGGGGTCTCAGCTACACGCAAGGGAGGCCTGAGTTTTGTTCTTGGCTCTAACATCTGTAGTTCTGGCTATGATAGAATTTTGGGGAGTGAAGCCGTAGATTGGAGTTCACGGGCCACTCTCTCTCAAAAAGGAAAAAAAAAATCTGAGACTGGTATTGTGGTGTAGAGAGTTAAACTGCTGCCTGTGGCACCATATGTCATATCCCGTATGTGTTCATTGCAGTCCTGGCTGCTCCGCTTCCCGTCCCGCTCCCTGCCCACGTGCCTGGGAAAGCAGTGGAGGATGGCCCGAGTGCTTGGGCCTCTACTCTGGTGTGGGCGACCCGGATGAAGCTCCTGGCTTCTGCCTGGCCTAGACCTGGCCATTGCAGCCATTTTTGAATGAATCAGTGGATAGAAAATGGACATCTGTTTGTCTTTCTCCCCTTCCCTCATGACCTGGCAGCACCAGTTCCAGGAATTTAACCTGCAGATGCATTTGCACGTGTGTGAGGTGAACCAGGTGCAGGAGCGCTCCTTGCCTGGTTTGTCTGCCAGCTGCAGGAGGCTCAGCGGAAGTGCTGTGTGCCCAGATGTAGAAAGGTGTGAGGAAACCCTTTATGACCTGATACCAGGATCTCCAAAATGCCTTGTTAAGTCACAGAAGTAACATGTGGAAAATGTACATTGTATCCTGCCGTTTCTGTGTGTGTGAGGGACGTTCCTTATTTACAGGAAACGTGTGTGGAAGGTTAAGCAGGGAGCCAGTAACAGCGGTCACCTGTGCGGGAGGTGGGTGGGCACGAGTGAGGGCTGTAACCTGCTGTCTGTCTTCTCCAGATGGAGCAAGTTAAATAGCCTCACTTTTTCTGACATGGAAAACAGTTTCAAGGACAAATGATGTGCTTGTTTCCCTCTTTTTTGAGGAAATTCATGTAAAAGGAGGACTGAGGCTTGCCTTGTGGCGCAATGGGTTGGGCCACCGCCTGATGCTTCTGGCGTCCTGTCCTTATCGGAATGCTGGCTTTTCTTCCAGTCTTTCTGCTGAAGTGCCTGGGAGACGATGGCCTGAGGGCTCACGTCCCTGCTGCTTGGGCGGGAGACCAAGGTGAAGTTCACGGCTCCTGGCTGTTGCAGCCAGTTGAAGAGGGGGCGGAGGATCTCTCTTACTCGGCCTTACACATAAATAAATCTTTAATTAACCACTGCGTTATCCCCCCCCCCAACCATTTTATCTGTAATTGGCAAATAATTTTGTATTTATGGAGTACAGTGAGATGTTTTGAAATATGTTTGCTGCATTTGAAAAGCGGACAGGATCAGGTCTTAGGGTGAGTCTTTTGTGGGCACCAATTCAAACACTGATGCCATCTCTCTCCCTGCCAGGTGCTATGCTTGGCATGAGGGCAGTGGCGCCGAATAAGGCAGGGGTATTTCTTGATTCACAGAGCTTGGGTTTGGAGTGGGAGGCAGACAGTGGGGAAAACGAGCTCATCAAATCATTGCAGGTCACGCTGAGTGTGTGCAGGGAGGCTGTGGGGTAGAGTGGGCGCTGGAGGTCCAGGGAAAGCCGTGTGGCCCGGGCCAGCTGTTCGGAGGCAGTGCTGCTCCTGGTGCAGCCGGAAGGAATAGTAGCCTGGGAGAGCCCCAGCCAGAGCTGATCTAACAGTTTGCTGTGGCTGGAACAGAGTGTGGGGGTAGAGGCCAGAGCCCTGCAGAGTCGTAGCAGGTTGGAGCTCAGATTCTGAAGGCATGGAGCGGCTGGAGGATTTTAAACAGGGCACCGCCCTGTGATTGATGCTTCAATCCTTGTTGCTAATATTTACATAATGTCCACTGGGTCAGGTTTTGTCCTGCATGTTTTACCAATCTTAATTCTGTAAAACATGGAATGATATTATCACCATTTACAGGTGGAGGACCAGGCAGTGGGTCAGAGGTGGTCAGTGGTGGCTTTAAGTGAGCACCCCGTTTGAGGAGAGTATGTCCTGCAGCTGAGTGGAGAGCTGATTGGCTGTGGGGGAGGGGGTGAGCGTGGTGGGGATTTGCTGTACTAGCTCAGGTGATTATTATGTGGCCTGGATGGTAGGGAAGGATTAAAACAAATTTGTATGAAAACACAGGAAAAACAAGGAAACAAGCGTTCTTGTTCTGTTTCTCAAAATTACTGTAATAGCTGCTGATGTGCTGTTGCATCGTTTTAGGTTCTTTTGTACGATGTGTTTATTTGAAAGGCATAGTTAGAGGTCGGGGGGAGACAGAGGGCACCCCATCTGCTGGTTCACTCACTCTCCAGATGGCCACAGTGGCCAGGGCTGGGCCAGGCTGCAGCCAGGAACTTTGTGAGCCAGGAGCTTCGTCTGGGTCTCTGACCTGGGCCCAGGGACTGAGCTCTTGGGGGACATCTCTCGTGCCTTCCCGGGCGCGCCAGCAGGAAGCCGGCTTGGAAGTGGAGCAGCCAGTGCGCTGACTTCTCAGCTGGGGGCCTGGTCTTTGCGTTTTAAATAAAATCATGATGGCATTGCTGGTCAGTGTCTGCAGCCCTGCGCCTGGCATTGTCACTCCTGTAGCTCTGACCTTGGGCACCCTGCCTGAGCTGTCACTGTTGTTCACACTGCAGCCGGAATGGTCTGGTTGAAGCATAGGGCGTGCGTTTCTCTGTCAAAGTCTGCTTTGCTCTCTCTTCTCCCAGAGTCCTGTCCTTAGGCCTACCGTCAGCACCTGCTCCGGCTCCGAGGGCGTGACGTTTCTGCCACTAGATTGAAAAGAAAAAAACCGTTTTGAGGATTTTCTTTCAGTTGAGTTTTTTGGCCAAAATGCTGTTCCCTGTACTTTGGAAGAATACTTTCATTAGCTATGCAGGTTATCAACTTAATTTGTCTTCCTAATTTTTTAAAAAATAGTTTGAAGACAAGGAGATATGCCATCTGCTAGTTCAGCCCAGTGCCCACAGTGGCTGAGCTCAGCCAGGCCCAAGCCAGGAGCTTGGAACTCTGTGCAGGTCTCCTGTGTGGGTGGCAGGGTCCCAGTTCTTGAGCCCTGCTCTACTGCCT
Source organism: Ochotona curzoniae (assembly GCF_017591425.1). Taxonomy (NCBI): domain Eukaryota; kingdom Metazoa; phylum Chordata; class Mammalia; order Lagomorpha; family Ochotonidae; genus Ochotona; species Ochotona curzoniae. The sequence goes on from NW_024466464.1 coordinate 380,097, forward strand.
AGGGTGCGCGTCAGCGGGAGGTGGAAGCAGCATCTAGCTGCCGTGCCCTCGGGGACTCCGGGAAGTGCTTCCGGGGCATTTCATTCCTGTTGGCTGTCCTTTCTTCTATGGAGAATTAATTGTACTTTTACAAAAGATTTATTTTTATTGTAAAGTCAGATTTGCAGAGAGGAGGAGAGACAAAGAGATCTTCCGTGTGCTAGCTCACTTTGGCTGCAATGGCCAAAACTGAGCCAATCTGAAGCCAGGAGTTTCTACCAGGTCTCCTGTGTGGGTGCAGGGTCCCAAGGCCTTGGGCCGTCCTCGACTGCTTTTTTCAGGTCACAAGCAGGGAGCTGGATGGGAAGTGGAGCAGCTGGGACACGAACCGGTGCCCATGTGGGATCCCAGTGCATGCAAGGTGAGAACTTTAGCCACTACCACGCTGGGCCCTAAGCTGTGCTTTTAATTTTCTTCTTGGGGCATGATAGGCCGAGCCTCTGTTCGTGATGCCAGCATCCTGGGTAGGCAGTGGTTCGTGTTCCTGCAGGTCCAGTTCCTGTCCAGCTCTCTGCTTGTGGCCTGGAGAAGAGTTGGAGGATGACCCAAAGCCTGGGACCCTGCGGCTACATGGGAGACCTGGAAGCTCATGACTTCAGATGCTTCAGCATCGACCATGGCGGCTGTTCCAGAGAGAATACCACCAAGTGGAAGGTCTCTCTGTGCAGCTCTGCCTTTCCAATGAAAATGATCTTTTTTTTTTTTTTTTCTTGCTTGCTTGGGGTTTTTTTTTTTTAAAGATTTATTTTTATTATTTTTTTATTGGAAAGGCGGATATACAGAGAGGAGAGACAGAGAGGAAGATCTTCCGTCCCCAAGTGAGCGCAACGGCCAGTGCTATGCCGATCCGAAGCCAGGAGCCTCTTCTGGGTCTCCCTTGTGGGTGCAGGGTCCCAAAGCTTTGGGCCGTCCTCAACTGCTCTCCCGGGCTACAGGCAGGGAGCTGGAAGGGAAGCGGGGCTGCCGGGATAGAAGCAGTGCCTATATGGGATCCCGGGCGTGCAAGGCGAGGACCTTAACCACTGCGCCACCGCGCCGGGCCCTCTTGCTTGGGTTTTAGCTGTTGGGTTGGTGCTTCTGTTTTTTTTCCCCATCAGGCTGTGATAGGACTTGGTCTTAAGTCATCTTTGGAGCGTTCTGGATCCTTGTTGCTTCGATTATTGCTGCTGCATTCCTTGTCCCTGCTCTGTCTGGGGTTCTTTCCTTGCGCTCTCCACGTGCTCTGTGCGTCCTCAGCCTCTGTGCTGTATCCTTGCCCCTCCCCCTGCATCGTGCGTATTCCTGCTGTGTAGATTTTCTTCTGACCTACATTCCACTTACTAATCCTCCCTTCAGCTCCTCCTCATTGCCGTCAAACTAGTTTGCTGAGTTGCTAATTTGTCTCTTTTTTTTTTCCAGTTTTCTTTATTCTTTAAGATTGCAATTTACTGCTAAAATTTTCATCTTTTAAACTAATTTGTTGATCATACGATTAAACTGATATTTATAGTGAAACCCATGTCTGATGAATGCAACATTTGGATGCCCTGTGAGTTCTCTCGTCTCTTGTTTTATGGTTCTATGGTTTTGACTATCATTTATCATTCTGTTTGTTTTCAGTTACATCTTTGGGATATGACTTAAGCTTTAAATTCTGGACAGTGTATAAAGCATAGTAGATTGTTTTAGACAGGGTTGTCATCTTTTGTTTTTGAAGATTTGTTTGTCTCTAACTCTGATACAGATCTTCCATCCCCTGGTTCACTCCCCAGGTGGCTCAAGGCCAGGGTTGGGCCAGGCGGAAGTCTGCAGCTTCCAACTAGCTCTCCAGGTAGTTGGGGAGGGGGTGGTGGGGAGGGCCTAAGAGCTTGGAGCCTTCTTGGGCTGCTTCCCCAGGTTGTTAGCAGCCAGTAGGAAGGAAGTGGGGCGTTCCTGGCTTGGATCTGGCTCTGTCCTGGTTGCTCCAGCCATTGGAGAGTGAAGTAGCAGATGGAAGATGTCTCTGCCCCTCCCCCTTCCCTGTAATTCTCTTTCAAATAAATAAAAAAGCCTAAAAAAGAAAACAACTAAACAAGCTGGGAGGAGTGGTTTGCTTCTGGCCCAGCCTGCTCATCGCGGGCTTGTCCTAGCTGAAAGCCTGGGGTGTCTGCTCGAGCTGCTTCTGCTTGGCAAGCCCTGGGATCCAACATCCGCCTCCCGCCAACCCCCTCAGACTGGTGGATGTTCTGACCATGGATTTGCAGTCCCTAGTTGTCGTGCTGTATGTTGGCCCCTGGCTTCTGTGGCCTGGGAGGAGCCTCAGAGAGCTGGTGGGTCCCATGTGGGTGCTCCTCTCTGCCCTCCTCCCTGGCCAGGTCCTGACCCCTGCCGGTCGGTAGCTTGGATGCCCTGGGGCAGTGATTCCTCATCATCTACTCAGCTCTTTGGTTATTCCTGGCAGAAAGGTTGACATACAATGGACCGGTCAGCTCTTGCTGGGAACAGAATCTCAGGACTTAAATTTCGGAATTGAGAATCGAACTGAGTCTGACCTGTCCGGCAGGCAGTGGGTGGTGTGGGCTTGCAGCCGGGAAGGAGATGGTGTGGGCAAGATTTTGTCTTGCTTCATGGGAGTGGGTGCAGTTACCTCGGGGAGAAAGCTGAAGGGGAGAGGCACCCCAGGGTTGAAGGTAGTGCAGTAAAGGGGTTGGTGGAAGTCTGAGCAGCAAGGTCAGGAAAGGTGTGAGATGGTGTGGCACAGCGGGAGTGAAGGGAGAGTCGGGCTGCTGTGGTGGTGCTCGTTAAGCTGCTTCTGTGACATGGCGTCTCAGACAGACGCAGGTTTGTGTTGCAGCTGCTCCATTTGCTGTCCAGCTCCTTGCCTTTGCAGTTGGGAAGGCAGTGGTGGACGTAAGTCTTTGGGCTCCTGTTACCCCCGTGGGAGACCCAGATGGAGTTGCTGGCTCTGGCTTCGGCCTTGACCCAGTCCTGCCTGCTGCAGTCATTTGGGTAATGAGCTAGTGCGTGGGTTATTTGTCTTCTTCCCGTTCTGTCTGTGTTGAATGCTGTACAGAAGTAGAGTAAAATAAATATGGGGTAGTGTTGCTGAACTTGATAACTTTCAAGAAGATTGTTTTGGGGCAGAGATAAGAAGTTAGCCAGCTGGGCTGAGGTGCAAGTTTGGGGAAGGTATGTGCCATTCCCTGAAGTGACAGTGCTTGGTGGAGAACCCAGGGAGGCCACAGCGGCCAGTGGGAGAAGCTGTGCTTTGCCACAATGCAAATGGATATTTCTCAAGTCAGAAAAATGTTTCTTTGTTTCTGTCTTTCTTTCTCTCCTTCTTTCCATCTCCCCCTCTTCCTCCCTCCTCCTCTCTCTTCTTCCTTCCTTTCTTCTTTTTAATTGAGAGGTAGAGAGCCAGCAGAGTTAGTTTCCAGCCACAAGTTCACTCCCAAATGGCCGCAGTGGCCCCTGGCTGGGTCTGGGAACTCGGTCTAGGATTCTAGCGTGGCTGTCAGGAGCCAGCCAACCTGAGCCGCTGCCGTTGTGTCCTAGTGTCCGCATTAGCAGGAACTTGGAGTCAGGAGCTAGGGTTGGGTATTGAACTTGGGCATTCCATCATGGTAGGCTGTACACATCCCACTGTTAGGCCAAACACCTGCCTCAAATAAATAATTTTAGAAGAAGGTCAACAGTAACTCAGTGGCTGTTATTAGGATCGTATTGCTGTTGCCTGCTCATATTCATAGTATGTAGCTCAGGGAGACAGACTAACTCTGAGAAACTTAGAGTTTTGGGGCTACAGGGTCTCTGTGATGTGGGCACTACTAAAACTTTTGAAGTGAAATAGAACTGAACCCCTATAAAATACTTAAAATACAGTAAATATTTTGAATTCATGGGGGAACTGATAAGTCATTTAACTGAGGGTAAGAAAAACAGGACTCTCGTCCTGCCTTTCAAAGTAGGCAAGTTTATAAAACTTTTGTAGTTAACATGGAGTCCCCATATGACATGAGGAAACAAACACGAGACTAGTGGGTGGTAGCTTGGTTGGAGACGGCTCAGCAGGCACGCGTCTCAGACAAGTACCTTTTGCTCTTTGCAAATAGTAGAAGAGACTCACCTGAGTCAATTGAGTTGGCCAAGAAGATTTTGTAATTTACTTTCACAGGGTAAATTTACTCTGCTAGTGACTTTATAGTAAGTCATCAGGAGCGCTGTTCAAATAGGAGAGAGTAAAATTCCTTAAGTTCCCAGTAGCACTATTGTTAGGCGCGTTGTTTGATAAAACATTTTCCTATAATTAATAAATGTCAGGAACTTACTATAAAGCTGAGGATTTGAATGATGATTGCAAAGTGTTTCCTGGAGTGTAGGTAATTAGGGAGGTTCCTCCCCCCTTGGATCCAGATGTTTGACAGGTGCCGACATGGCCTTCCTGCGTTTTCTCATCCGCTTTCCTGGGAACATGCGCTGTCCCCGTTTCCGCTGGCAGCAGCTTCCTCTCTGGAAGATGCATGTGAAACATGTTCTCTCGCAGCGCAGTCTGCGCTCCTCCGAGAATTCTCCCAAGGCGGAAATGGGTTGACCTATTTGGTTGCTATGAAGTAAAAACAATCTTGTTTTCATTTTTTTTTTCATGAACATCTGGGTTGCATTTATAATTTCACATTCTGGAGGTTCCTGAAAAACCACAGTTTGATAGTATGAGGCTTATTGAAGCAGTAACTGTTTCGCTGTTTCTATAGATGATTTAAGTACTAGGGTGGCTGCTAGATATTTTTCTCCTTTCTATGAAAAGTGACAGCCCCTGATTTGAAATTGGAAAAGGAGATATTTGTATTTTTGAGGGTGAGAGAAGCCTTGCTTAGCTGGTGATTGCTCTGTGGCTCAGTGTAGACCAGTCTGTGGTCACTGTTACGGCTGGTTCCAACTCTGTCCGTGACGCTGTTGGCTCCTCGTTGCAGAACGTTTTCTTGTTCACCGAACCATGCTTTGTTTCCATACCTGTCTGTCAGGGGCCCAGGCAGGTGGGCTCAGCTTGGTTGAAATGTAACCCAAGTGTGGCCCGCGTCTCTGGGCGGTGGCAGGATGGCGCCCTGGGACAGCTTCTCCTGCCTCGCATCCAGAAGGAGAAGACGGCTCCTTTTCTTGTGTGAGACTGTTTTTTTGGACCTAGATAGATGACAGACTTCCAACGATGACGTCCCTCAAGACTGTTCGGTCCCCAGCCTACACACACTGAGGATGGCCCACTGGGTTCTTGACGCTGTTGTCCGGTTCCCAGCCAGAACCTCCTGCCCTGTGGGACCCTGAGTCCCTTGTTGTGGAAGAGGCGGGGCAGTTGCTTGGTGGTGCAACTTGGAAGTTCTGGCTGGAGTCGGGCCTGACAGTGACTGTGGCTGTGGGTAGGTTTTGTACGCTTAGTAAGGATCTGATTGCTGAGAAGGGTGTCTCTTCTCTCGTGTAGATGTTTACTAAGTATAATATAGATATGTGTACGTGTGTGTTTTCTTTTGGAGGCAAATACTCTTTTTTTGCTATGTAAAACAATGTCTCGATACCCTGAGAAACATTCATAGTTTTATTTGGCTAATCTTTATGATTGCATTTATTTTAGCACAAATGTTTAGAAAACTGCAATATTCAAGAGTGGCAGATGTTAACAATTTAATATTCTGTTGGGAAGGACTTTCTTCTAGTTCTTTCTAGAGAGGAAGTGAAGGAAATGATCAAGAATGCCCTTTCCAAGTTCCACTAATTAGATTAAAATTTTTGTGAGTTGAGAGAAGATCAGACAAATGAATCCATTTTTGTTTGTGTTAGAGTATGGGAAAGCTGGAGGATTACAGTGTCTTTCACATTTTTAGCCTGTTCACATGACGAGGCCATGTTTCCCAAGTGTGGGGGACCAGTGATTGCAGGCTTTGATTCCAAGTGTGACCGCAGTTTTGGAGAGCATGCAGCGTTTGGGGAGTAAAATGATGTCTTTCATTTGTAAGAATCTTTGTATTGGATGGGGGGTGCTCCTGAGATGTTGTGCCCTTTGGGAATCGCTCAATATCTGCCATGGATTCCCAGAGGAATGTGCTTCCAAGGCTTGTGTTAGCGGTCTTCATTTACAGTGGTGGTTGTGTCAGATGGATGCTAGGATGGCCCTCTTTCCTTCCCGTTGGGGGTCTGACTGGCCTGTGTACACACTCCACCTGGCGCTTGTACCCGACAGCAGCGGGCCAAGAGTGGAGTCCTGAGATGCCACGTGTTCCGTGTGCGGAGGCCGAGGGCTGAGCCCCAGACGGATGGATGGGCGCCGCCTGCTGCGCCCTCCTTTGGCTCCCCCAGTGGTGCTTCTGTCTTGCTGGTGCTTGTAGATTTGGCTGAATGTACACAACATGAATATGGAAAGAACATGGCAGAGCTATTTCCCCTGGGTTCTGTGCTCACTGTTAGTGCGTGCACATTTGTTTTTCAGACCTAGGTCTCTTGGTTCCCTTTGCATGGCCTCTTCCCCTGCACCCCTTCCCAGCAGGGGAGTCTGGAGAATGCTCTCCCTGCTGGTCTCCCTGGTCCTGGTCCTGGGGGTCTGGTGCAGGCCTGAGGAGCTTATTTGGGCCTTTCCTGTCGGAAGCTTTAGAATCTCAGGAGCATGGCTTGGGTGTATTTTTTTTTTTCTTTTAAAAATCTGGGTGTCAGAGGTCAGGAATAGCTGGATGTGTTGAAGTTGGGAACATCTTCCCGGAGCATGAGCTCCTTAAGGAATTGTAAAGTCCCTGGAAGGATCATTCCCACAATTGCTGGTTGAAGGGGTGAAGGCCAGGTGTAGGTGTGACACCAGCCTGAGCACCTGCCCCCAAGGGGTGGAGGATGTGTCTGTGTGTGCGCTCTCGTGCGCGTGAGAGAGAGAGGCTGTCAGCTCCATCCAGAGTTGGGAAGCCAGAACCAAACCGTAGGACTGTCGGCCAGCCTTGCCTGGCTCAGCGAGCACCCGGAGGACATGCTTCCCAGCACCGCCTTCTGAGTAATCTTTTTTTTTTTTTTTTAAAGATTTGTTTTTATTATTTTTTATTGGAAAGGCGGATATACAGAGAGGAGAGACAGAGAGGAAGATCTTCCGTCCGATGATTCACTCCCCAAGTGAGCCCAACGGCCCGATACTATGCCGATCCAAAGACAGGAGCCTCTTCCGGGTCTCCCACGGGGGTACAGGGTCCCAAAGCTTTGGGCCGTCCTCCACTGCTTTCCCAGGCCACAGGCAGGGAGCTGGAAGGGAAGCGGGGCTGCCGGGATTAGAACCGGCGCCCATATGGGATCCCGGGCGTGCAAGGCGAGGACCTTTAACCACTTGCGCCACCGCGCCGGGCCCTGAGTAATCTTAACTCTGGGGTTGGACAAGCTCCCAGCCCTCCGCCGTCTCTGGGAGTTGGGATTCCAGAATTTTTGCCTGTTTGTTGTCTCAGAGCGGCTGGCCGTTGAGGGTATTTCTGATACTCTCCTAGTTTAAGTCAGGAAACAGTTAACTGCAGTGGTTTAGATCTGTCCCCTACTTTCTGTGTGCATTTGTAACTTTGTTTAATCCTTTGAACTTGATTGTTACATTTGGTGTTGATACACTCTTAAGTAAATATTTAGCTTTGTCATTTCTAGCTTTGTGACTTTGTGTAAATTAGTTAATTTCATTAAGCTTCCATTTTCTCATGTAAAATGGACATTTAAAAACCTGGGTGAAACAATTTATATGCACAGTCCATGGCGGATCAACGTGTAGGCATTGGGAAGTGAAGTCACCCGGGTATGGGGCCTTCCTGGCCTGTCCCTGTTTAACACCAACCCAGTGAGCAGGAGGAACTGATGGCCAGCACTGTGAAGACTGTGTTTTTTTTTTTCTTCCCCAGCTCTGTATTTTGAAAAATTTCAAATTTGCCGAATAGTTTAAAGACTAGTACGTGGAGCGCCAGGCCTTTCACTGAAAGTCATCGGTTGTTAACATGTTGCCACTTTTGCTTTCTCTCTCTAACATTGTAGCCTTTGTGTGTGTGTGGTTAAACGGAAAGCTGTTGCTTTTCCCCTAAGAAGTTTAGGCTCCATTTCCAAAGGATGTTCTCCTACATAACCACAAACATCGGACTTTGCAAGGACCAACAGTAATGTCATAATGTCATTTCCTTTTTTTTTCTTTTAATATTTTAAAATTTTTATTGAAAAGGCAGATATTCACAGAGGAGGAGAGAGAGAGGAAGATCTTGCGTCTGATGAATCACTTCCCAAGCCGGCGCAACGGCCAGAGCCGAGCCAATCCTAAGCCAGGAGCCTGGAGCTTCCTCCAGGTCTCCCACGTGGGTGCGGGGTCCCAAGGCCTTGGGCCGTCCTTGACTGCTTTCCCAGGAGACAACCAGGGAGCTGGATGGGAAGTGGGCTGCTGGGATTAGAACTGGCGCCCATATGGGATCCCAGCACATTCAAAGTGAGGACTTTAGCTGCTATGCTATCGTGCCGGGCTCCATAATGTCATTTCATATACCACAGAGCACTTGAGTGTATCTAGAAAACATAATGAAAAGATTAGTTTATTTTGGTGTTAAATTTAGATCCATACACATGAGGTTTTTGAAAAGTTCATGGAAAACAATGTAATTAAAATATGCATTGATTTAAACATTTTTTGGACCAAAATCTTGTCATTCCATATCCATAACCTTTCTGAAGAATCCTCACCAATTTTTTCACTAATTGTTTTCATGGTGCTTTCTAAATGTTTATTTATTTATTTATTTTTAAGATTTGCTTGTTTATTTGAAAGAGTTACAGAAAGAGTAAGGGAGATACAAAGAAGATTCTCATCCGTTGGTTCGCTCCCCACATGGCCGCAGTGGCTGGACTGGGCTGACCTGAAGCCGGGAGCTGTGTAGGGGCCTGCTGTGGTGGTGCTGGGGCCCAGGCACTTGGGCCGCCTCCCACTGACTGCTCCTGTGGGTTGGTGAGCTGGCTGGGAAGTGGAGCAATCAGTACTTGAAGCATCACCCATATGGGATACAGGCACTGCAGGTGGGCAGGGTTACCTGCTACGCACAGTGCAGCCTCCTATAGCTATTTTACTTAGTTCTAATTAAAATTAAAAATTTAAAGGTAGGCATTGTGACATGGGTAAGCTGCTACTAGGAATTCTCGTATCACATAGTGGAGTAGCTCGTTCAAGTCCTGCCTTGCCATCTGATAAGGAGTACTGTAGCTTGAGTGCTTGGATTCTCGTCATCGGTATGAATGACCAGGCTGGGGCTCCTGGCCTTGGCCTGGCTCATTCTGGACTAGTGTGGGCACTTGACAAGTGCACCAGAAGATGGAAAATGAATATTGCTCTGTCACTCTGTCTTTGAAAGGAAAGCAAGTTTTAGTTTTTAAAATTTTTTAGTTCTGACTGATTGCCTAACATTGTTATTTGCATTCTGTAGACTTGGTCACCTATATAAACAGAAGGCATAAACACTTTGATGTCTTTATGTAATTAAAAAATATCTGAGAGGGAAAGAGTGCATCAGAGTGCACACTTGTACGCACTAACTCATTCCCGGCATGATGTCAGAGGCGTGGCCGGCTCAGGCTGGTTCTGGGAACGCAGCTCCGCTTTGCCACGTTGGGTTGGCAGGAACCTGCGTACTTGTGCCATCCACCCTGCCTCAGGGTCTGCATCAGGAGACGGCTGGAGTCGGGAACTGGGTCAGGAGTAGAGCTTCCTGAAGTTGGATGGGCACCCACGTGGGATGCCGGAGCTACAGGCGAAGATTGCCTCATGCATGCATCGTGCCTCACAGGTGGAGGACTAGTTCACTGTGCCATGGTGCCCGCCTCTGGACTTGGGTATCTTAACTGCTAGGCTAAGCGTCCCACCCCTCCCTCATGCCATGTTTTTTTTACTGCAACTATGTTAAAATCCTCTATTTAATTCAGGGTCAACACCAGAATCATTTTTCTTGTTCTTTGGTAAATGTGGATTAAATTGGTGACCAAAAGGAGTTACTGAATGGCTCAAATGTCAGTGGAGTATGTGTGTGGGTGAACTTGGAAGAGACAATAGGCAGTGGTTTGTTAGAACAACACCCATGTGGAAGCAATTAGTGATTGGCTGAATATAGTGAGGGTTTTATTTTAATAGTTGGCCAAGACTTCTATAAGGAAATAAACTTTAGAATTAGAAAATTTAGTAAAACTGTAGTTCTTTATAATACAGGAGGGGCTTAGGCTGTGCAGTTCTGAGATGAGGAGCTTTGTCTTAAGTTTGTCAGGAATGTTGCCCTTCTCCCCTCCTTGATGCTCTGGTAGTGGCTTAAAAAAAAGCTAATAGAGGCTCCAGCTGCAATATTTTGGTTCCTATATCCCGTGATGGTCACGACAAACTCATTGTATGAAAATTCAGTAAAGGAAAGGGCAGGGTGGGAACAAAAGTGACACCCCACAAAAGTATTCAAGAAATAGCAACAGGATCTAGGAGTCTCCCTGTCAGATGACTGGTTAGAATTCCATGCTGCCGGATTAATTTCGCTTGTGACTAGTCCAGTAGTCATTTCAGCTTTTCCTTTGAGTGGTATGAGCCCCTGCAAAAGCAGAGAATGTATGTTGCACTGACACGCAGAAAACAGTGAATCAACCGGGAGAGCCCATGGGACTGAACCTTCCTAATACAAACAGGGCCGGAATTCTTCAAAATATCGTCCGTGCTTGCGCTGGAAAGGTGACTGCGGTGACCTGAGGAAGTCTGATTCTTTTAAATGTGTTCAGCATGGCTTGTGTTTGTTAACCAGAGAGCTAGTGAGTTCAGAATCTAAGTTGGGCGAAAAGAAGTTCCACCAGATTTCTGCTCTTACGTTAATCGCTGTGAAAGCCGGTCCTTCGAGGGCCAGTACGTGTCATCGCCCTGTAGCTGACGAGAAATCCCACGTCCTGAACTAGTCTGTGATCAGCAGAGCGATCCTGGACGGTGGTGCTCACACACTTGCGGGTCTGGAGCGTCTTGTTTCTGGTATTTTGTGTGCGGGAGTCAGATTTCTCGTGTTGCTCCTAATTGCAGCCAGACATCCTGTTTGGGGCTCCCGGAGCCCAGTGTTGCCTGTGAGGAATCCTGAGGTTCTGCAGTCACAGGGCGGCTCGTGGAGGAGCCGAGTCTGTGGCCAGGTTTCCTTTAAGTCCCACATTCTGTTTTTGGATGCTGTTCCCACAGTCCTGTGGTTCAGAGCATCCCGGGGACTTAGGTTTTACTGTCTAGCACAAAAATGTCCACAATCCCGAGGCTGTTCACATTTTACAGAACAAAATAACCGCGCGGCCCTGTGGTAGGCGCCCGGGAGCGCCACTGTGCGGATTTTAGGGCAACTTGGGCTCGTTTTGTGGGTTGTGGCTGTGTCCATGCCAGCAGGAAGGATAATTTAAAGAATTCTTTTCTATTCAGCAACAAATTCTGTTTTTGTATTTTTTTTTTTTATGCAAAAGGCAGTCATCTGCTTGTCTGCATCCCAAGCCAGGTCTGGACTGGGTGAAAGCTGGGAGCCTGAAGCCCAATCCAGGTCCCCTGTGGGAAGGACCCAGCTCCTTGGCCCATCACTGCTGCCCCCCAGGATTGGCGTGTTTGGAAGGACCTGTCTCCTTGGACCGTCCTGCTCTTTCCCCAGCACTGGCATCCCCCAGCACTGACGTGGGAGGGACTTGGCTCCTTGGCTCATCACTGCCGTTCCCCGACGCTGGCACTGGCAGGAAGCTGGAGTCAGGAGCCTGGCTGAGAATGAGCCTCACCATGGTGGGACATGAGTGACTCAGCTGCTGGCTTCACAGTGACCCACAGGCCTGCTGTCCTTGGCTCCCACAGATTTCTGTTTCCTGCTTGCCACTGAGAAAGCGTTTTTGTTACCACTGAAGACACTTCCTACAGGTCTTCCCTACCTCCCTTCTGCTCCAGTGCTACTTCTACTCAGAAATAGTCCAGGGTCTTGCGCGGTAGCCTAGCAGCTAAAGTCCTCTCCTTGCATTGGCCAGAATCCCATATGGGCACCGGTTCGAATCCTGGAAGCCTCACTTCCCATCCAGCTCCCTGCTTGTGGCCTGGGAAAGCAGTCGAGGACAGCCCAAAGCTTTGGGACCCTGCACCTGCATGGGAGAACTGGGGGAAGATGCTCCTGACCCCAGGCTTCAGGTCAGCTCAGCTCTAGCTGTTGTGGCCACTTGGGGAGTGAATTACCAGACGGAAGATCAACCTCTCTGTCTCTCCTCCTCTCTGTGTATCTGACTTTACAAAAATAAACAAATATTTGAAAAATAGTCTAATAGCTTTCTTAGATTTATGAGCAGTTGGCTTGCTGCTTTTCATAGTATTCGAGACTGTTACACTGTTGAGCAGTTTCTGAGCTAATGAGGTGTTACAGGAGTTGAGTCTGTTCTTTCCAACAGGAGCTGTAATTCACGTCATGATTGTCACCTTTTTAAAGCACCCCACTGAGTCATTCCTGGTGTAGTCGCTGAGTCCTGTGGTCTGCCTACTGTCTACTTTGAATGTTTGTGTTGCCTCAGAGAGACCTCGTCTCCATCAGCCGCCATGCCCCCAGTCCCTGTGTCCTGGCAGTCACTCCTGGGCCCTGAGCCCATGACTTTGCCGCCTCCAGCCCTTGCACTGTGTTGGCTTCCCTCTCTGGGCCCGGTGGTCCCTCTCTGGCCCCCTCTGTGCCTTGGCTCTATCCTTACTGAGCATGGGCAGGCAGCTGGAGAGGGCTTGCTTGGCAGGCACGAGCTGTCGTTGCCGCTGTGCTGAAGAAAGGTGTTTAGATTTGCTTCCCACCAAGAAAGGCCACGTGTATTTTAGAGCTGGTGGCTGGGAGAAGGACCAGGCTGGAGGCGTCCCACGTGGGCTGCAGGCGCCTGCAGTTGTATCCGGAGCGGAGCCATGCTGCCTGTTAGAGGTCTTGCCTCTGTGCAGGTGGACACAGGGACTCAGGAAACTGAGTCTGTTGATAGTTGTGTGCAGGGTCCACTTCCCAGGGCCTCCGGGACCGCCACGTCTACCCTGAGGTCCCTGTGAACGAGTCATAAACTCACAACAGCCAGGGGAGGTGGGACGGCACTGCTCAAAATGAACACTGGCATTGCTGGATGAAAAGTACTGGAGAAGTGTAGGCAAGGTGCTGGGGTGCAGTAGTGCATCGTGCCCTTGCCGTCGGGGAAAGAAGGCGCTGAGTATTCCCACCGCTGTGCACGTGAAGGTGACTGAGCTGATGAGCTACCTGGCTAGCGTCGGCCACACCTGTGCGCGTCAGCCTACGTTCCATACCTTGCACACGTAACATTTTTTGAGTTTTACCTCAACAGAACGGAGAAGAAGAAAAAAAGACCGCCAAGTGAGCTTCAGCTGAGGAGAGCCAGGAGACTTGGGGGAAAAACAGGAAGTTGGAACCTGTAAACAGATAAAGCAGAGCAAGGGCACAGAGGAAGCGGAAGGGCTCCTGGGCCGCCCTGGCGAGGCTCTGCCCGGAACGCCGGGCCTGGGGCTATGTGTGTGGCCAGCTGCTGCAGCCTGAACACAGCCCTGAGGACACCTTTGTCCTGCTCTCCCGCTCAGAGGCAGAGGCTAATTCATCTTATCCTCAAGCAAATGTGCCTTCAAAGTGGTTGGATTCTCTGGGAAGAATCAGAGTGTTTGGGAATGGAACCACACCCCAGCTAACGTTTCTTCAGGGGCTCCTGCTCTTAGGGCGGGGGTCAGCCCTGCCCTTCTTGCTAGAGGGAGCTGGTGGACAGGCCTTGAGGAGGTCCAGAGGCCCTGCAGCCTCTCACAGCTCCAGAAGGGAATCTGGTAGGTCCCGCCCGAGGAAGCCACATGCTCGCCATTGCGCACTGGCTGTAATATTAACTCAGTCTTAAAGGGACAGACAGGGATCGTCTGTCCATTGGCTAACTTTCCGGATCTCCACCGCAGCTGAAACTGGGCTGATCTAAAGCCAGGGGCTTCCTCTGGGTCTCCCACATGAGTGCAGGGGTCCAAACACTTGGGCCATCCTCTGCTGTTCTCCCAGGCACATTAGCAGGCAACTGGGTTGAAAGTGGAAAAGCCGGGACACAAAGCGGTTCCGGAATGGATTGCCGGAGGCAGTTTTGCATACTATACCACAGTGCTGGCACATCTCACTATTTTTAAGATTTATTTATTTTTATTGGAAAGGCAAATGTACAGGGAGGAGAGACAGAGAGGAAGATCTTGCGTCCGATGATTTACTCCCCCAGTGGCTGCAACGGCTGCAGCTGAGCTGATCCTAAGCCAGGCACCTCCTCCAGGTCTCCCATGCAGGTGCAGGGTCCCAAGGCTTTAGGCCATCCTTTGTTGCTTTCCAAGGTCACAAGCAGGGAGCTGGATGGGAAGTGGAGCTGCGGGATTAGAACCGACGCCCTTATGGGATCCTGGCGCATTCAAAGCGAGCACTTTTACCACTATGCTATCATGCCGCCCCCCCTTTTATTTTAAGATTTATTTATTATATTGGAAAGTCAGATATACAGAGAAGAGGAGGAGAGGAAGATTTTTGGTCCGTTGATGCACTCCCCAAGTGGCCGCAGTGGCTGGAGCTGAGCCAATCCGAAGCCAGAAGCCTGGAGCTTTTTCTGGGTCTCCCACACAGGTGCAGGGTCCCAAGGCTTTGGGCCATCCTCAGCTGCTTTCCCAGGCCATTGGCACAGAGCTGGATGGGAAGTGGGGCTGCCAAGATTAGAACTGGCGCCCATATGGGATCCTGGGGCATACAAGGTGAGGACTTTAGCCAGTAGGCTACTGCACCAGACCTGGCACCTAACTCTTTGACATCGATGACAAGGACCTCTAGATGAATGAGAACAAACAAAAAATCCAGCATGAAAGATTATCTAACACAAAATTAGAATGGAAGAAGTGGTGTCTCCAAAGGAAAGATAATTCAAAAGATGACAAAATATTTTCTAAAATGACCATCTTGGCATCTTCCAGGGAATATGTGGCTTGGGCACTAACATTTGTCTAACTTCCTGTCTTCCTGCACTTGCTAGGTCCTGACGGAAGTGCCTGAGGTGGGCTTGATCCGTCCTGCTGTTCAATGGGGACCTAGTACGGGGGTCTGCAGCAACAGGCCCTGGGGGAGAAGCAGCAGCTGCTGTGCTGGGCCTGATGACCTCCAGTGGCTGCAGGCAGCTGGGAGTGGATTGCCCCTGGGCTGCGCTGGTGTGCCGGCACTGCTGAATTGCAGGGGCAAATGACACACGTGGTATCACGTGCTCCAGACGACCTGCACCTGGCCACCACCGTGTCTCCTGCAGGTGTTGGGGGATAAGTTCAGAAACTGGAGCACAGGGCATGATGGCGCCAGGGGAGACTGCGCAGCCCCCACACTCCCTCAGAATGTAAGTTGAAAACAGAGCCCCCCTACCAAACATGGCGTGCTAACTCAGTGTTTTGCGGGAAAAATTAGGCCTGCTTATTACTGCTTAGTAATAAAAGGGAAAAAAGGCAATATGTTGCTCAACTAAAGTTAAAACATTTCATTTTTGAGGCTAGGAAAAGCAATTTTGAAAAAATGCAGAAACTACAATTGATTTCGGATTGACTGTGTCATGAGGCAGAGAGAGTGCCAGCGGCTTGCTCTCATCTGCTGGTTCATGTCAGGCCAGCCATGGCCAGATCTGCGCTGGGCAGAGCTGAGACCCGAGAGCTCCGGCGAGAACTTCCTCGTGCTGGTGGAAGCCCATGGTCGCCTTCATCCGGGCTCTATTAGGAGGGTGTGGAGGTCATGGTTGGTGATTGGGAATTGAGCCCAGGTGGGTCCCTGGGCACTCAGCTGCCAGTCAGATGTTGTGCAATGCTTTATAAAATTCAAGACTAAGTGCTTGAAGATAAGGCAGCAGGTCAAGCTGAAAACCAGTTGTTGGAAAGGGAAGTTTATAGCAAAGTAGGATGCCTGAACTGAAGGAAATAGTAAATATACTGAATGTTTTTGCAGAATTTTAAGCTCTGTTAAAATCTGCGAAGAGCAGAATTTACAAGACACAAAGTTCAATTAGTGCTGTAATCTAAATAAAAGAGTTCCTGAAGAAGACACCAAAACAAACAGAACAGAAACAGTAATCAAAGGTCCAATGGGAAAGGATCTTCAAGCTGTGAGGATTAAAAAGCCAGCTGTTCGTGTGTGTTCAAGGACTAATTTTGTGCTGACACACGGTGGGAAGAGCAAGGTGTATGCTAATGAAATCCGAAAGAAAGTGCACTGCCAGTCACAAGGATGAGAAGGCTGCTGCCAGAGACTTTCTAGAACATTCCAGAAGATAGAGGCAGAAGGCTCGGAATGTGGGGGAAAGGTTTGTGACCAAGCATGAGGCAATGACGTTGAGGTTCATTTCTGAAGGCAACAGAGAAGCATTCTGAGTCCACAGGAGCTGCAGCAGGAGCCAGCATTCCCTTATTATTTAGTGCCTGGACTGCTTTGGTTAAGTGTCCCTGAAATGTTTCTGTGTGCCCTCTGTGAGTTCCTGTGAAAACGAAACTTCTTCATGTAGTCCAACCACTAGCCACCTAATAACTAAAGAATGGGGAAGTCAGGCCCACGCGGTAGCCTAGAGGCTAGAGTCCTGGCCTCATGCACGCTGGGATCCCATAAGGGCGCCGGTTCTAATCCTGGCGACCCCACTTCCCATCCAGCTCCCTGCCTGTGGCCTGGGAAAGCAGTCGAGGACGGCCCAAGGCTTTGGGACTCTGCACCCGTGTGGGAGACCCAGGAGAGCTCCTGGCTTCGGATAGGCTCAGTTCCAGCCATTGTGGCTACTTAGGGAGCGAGTCAGCAGACTGAAGATCTTCCTCTGTCTCTCCTCCTCTCTGTATATCTGACTTTCCAATTAAAAAAGAAATAAATCTTTTAAAAAAATAGGGAAGTTACAGTGTTAGCTAACTGATATTGAATTTTGACACTGGGAATTAGAAAATGCGAGGTAGTGCTTTGACCTTATTCTTTAATTTTTTTTTGGAAAGACAGCTCTCTATGTGATTTGCTCCCCAGTTGCCTGGTGTTTTTTTTTTCGCCTCCTGATTTTTGGGGTGTGTGTTTTCTTTTAATTCAGAAATTGATTTAGAAGATAGTTGTCTACTTTGGCTCCTATGTTTTAAAATCTTTAAGAAGTTTATTTTGGTGCTTGGGTGGGTGTTAGGTGAAAATGTGTGGTGAGATGTGTTTGTGTAGAAATTAAACTGCATAGGCGCACCTCGCCAAGGGGCTCCTGCAGGTGGAGGGGGAAGGCGGCTTCTCTGGGTGGGGTCTCAGGTGTCAAGGGGCTCCTGCAGGTGGAGGGGGAAGGCTGCTTCTCTGGGTGGGATCTCACAGGTGTCAAGGGGCTCCTGCAGGTGGAGGGGGAAGGCCGCTCCTCTGGGTGGGGTCTCACAGGTGTCAAGGGGCTCCTGCAGGTGGAGGGGGAAGGCCGCTCCTCTGGGTGGGGTCTCACAGGCATCAAGGGGCTCCTGCAGGTGGAGGGGGAAGGCCGCTCCTCTGGGTGGGGTCTCACAGGCATCAAGGGGCTCCTGCAGGTGGAAGCGGAAGGCTGCTTCTCTGGGTGGGGTCTCAGGTGCCAAGGGGCTCCTGCAGGTAGGGGGAAGGCGGCTCCTCTGGGTGGGGTCTCACAGGCGTCAAGGGTCTCCTGCAGGTGGAGGGGGAAGGCGGCTCCTCTGGGTGGGGTCTCACAGGTGCCAAGGGTCTCCTGCAGGTGGAGGGGGAAGGCGGCTCCTCTGGGTGGGGTCTCACAGGTGCCAAGGGGCTCCTGCAGGTAGAGGGAAGGCGGCTTCTCTGGGTGGGGTCTCACAGGTGTCAAGGGGCTCCTGCAGGTGGAGGGGGAAGGCAGCTCCTCTGGGTGGGATCTCACAGGCATCAAGGGGCTCCTGCAGGTGGAGGGGGAAGGCCGCTCCTCTGGGTGGGGTGTCACAGGTGCCTTGCCAAGGGGGTCGTGATGTTGATGAAGGAGAGCAGGGTTAACTGCCAGCCTGAACTCTACCCCCTGCGGGGTGGGGGAGGAGCCAGGAATCCTAAGGATTTGCAAGTTCCTCTGGGAAAAAAAATACAAATTTGTATATTAGAGTGGTAATTTAGTTTGAAGAAAAAAGTAACAAGTTTTTAAAAAAGATTTATTTATTTATTTATTTATTTATTTATATTGGAAAGACGAATATACAGAGAGGAAGATTTTCCATCTGATAATTCACTCCCCATGTGACTGCAATGGCCAGTACTGCGCCGAAGGAGCCAGGAACTTCTTCTGGGTCTCCCATGCAGGTGCAAGGTCCCAAGGCGTTGGGCCGTCCTTGACTGCTCTCCCAGGCCACAAGCAGGGAGCTGGATGGGAAGTGGGGCTGCCGGGATTAGAACCGGTGGCCATATGGGATCCTGGTGCGTCCAAGGTGAGGACTTTAGCTGCTTCGCTATAGCACCGGGCCCATGAAGTAACAAGTTTTAAAAAGCTTTTTAAGATTTTTAAACTGGGCCTGGCGGCGTGGCCTAGTGGCTAAAGTCCTCACCTTGAATGCGCCAGGATCCCATGTGGGCGCCAGTTCTAGTCCCGGCTGCTCCACTTCCATCCAGCTCCCTGCTTGTGGCCTGTGAAAGCAGTCGAGGTCAGCCCAAAGCTTTGGGACCCTGCGGCCGTTGCGCTCACTCGGGGAGTGAATCATTGGACGGAAGATCTTCCTCTCTGTATATCTGACTTTCCAATAAATAAAATAAATCTTTTTTAAAAAAAGATTTTTAAACTACTCAAAATCTAAAGCTAATTATTTTCTTGGCATGACTTTGTAATACCTTCTCCCTGCATTTCTGGTCACCCACTTTAACTAATGATAGTCTGTTTGTTTAACAATAATGGAAAACATTCTTCTTTAAAGTGACTACAAAGATAATCCAGTTTTTCCTCTGGAATGACTCGCGGCATAGTTGAATTATTATTTACTGCAGAGTATTTCTTTCAGAGTTTTTACCATAGTGTTTTGCATTCCCATCGCAAAATCAGAATTTTCAAATTATGTTGGGACCTGGTGGTGTGGCGTTGCAAGTAGAGCCGCTCTGCAGTGCTGGTATCCCATATTGGTGCCAGCTTGAGTGCCACCTGCTCCACCTTGAATGCAGCTCCCTGCTGACACGCAGGGGAGGCAGTGGAGGTGGCCACTGCCCCCGCATGGGAACCCCGGGTGAGACTCCTGGCTTCTGACCAGTCCAGCTCCAATCGTCGTGGCCACTTGGGAGGGTGATCTGACACAAGATCAATGTCTCTTTCTCTGTTACTCTGCCTTTCAAATAAATAAATACATATTTAAAAACAATTTTGGATTTTCTTTAGTTCTTTTTTCCCTCTGGTTTCCGTTTTTAGATTCTATTTAGATATTTCTCAAAATCACATTTGAGTTTTTGATAAAATCTGAAAAATACAATTATCCAAATGTTAAAGCATCGGCAAAAGCAATTGAAAGCCATTTAAAAAAATTTTTTTAAGATTTACTTTTATTGGAAAGGCAGATATACAGAGAGGAGGAGAGACAGAGATGATCTTCCGTCTGATGATTCACTCCCCAAGTGACCACAACGGCCGGTGCTGCGCCGATCCGAAGCCAGGAGCCAGGAGCCAGGAGCCAGGAACCTCTTCCAGGTCTTCCACGTAGGTGCAGGGTCCCAAGGCTTTGGGCCGTCCTTGATTGCTTTCCCAGGCCACAAGCAGGAAGCTGGATGAGAAGTGGAGCTGCGGGATTAGAACCGGTGCCCATATGGGATCCTGGGGTACTCAAGGCGAGGACTTTAGCTGCTAGGCCATGGTGCTGGGCCTGAAAACCATTTTTTGAAAATACGTTTTTGAAAGGCAGAGTCACAGCAGAGAGCGACTGTGGACACAGAGCTTCCAGGCCACCAGCAGGGGGCTGGATCGGAAATAGAGCAGCCAGCCAGGACTCAAGCCAGTGCCCACATGGGATGCTGATACCATTGGCATCAGGCGATAGTGTTAGCACAAGTTTAAAAAGTGTAAGTACAGGAAGTCGGGCACATTTTGTTTCTCACAGTTAATATCAAGGAATTAGAAGGTGATGGGTTGGGGATAGCACAGTGCTGTGTGAGGCTGATCATCCGCCTGTAGCCCTGGCATCCCGTGTGGCCGCTGGTTTGAGTCTTGGCTGCTCTTCTGATGCAGCTCCCTGCTGGTGGCTTGAGGAAGCAGCAGAGGATGATCCAAGACTTTGGGCTCCTGCACGCATGTGGGAGACCCCAGTGAGGTTCCTGGCTTCGGACCAGCCCAACTCTGGCTGTGGCGGCCATTTGGGAAAGGAGCTGTGAGGTGGGAGATGTTCTCATTCTCTTTCTCTTAATTCTTCCAAGTAAAATAAGCAAGTCTTTAGGGAAAAAAGAAAGTGATGCGTTCCTGTGTCGTCTGATCAAGTCTGTTCCTGACAGGAGGGGATTTCCATTTAGTTTAGATAGGAATCAGGTTTTCTTTTTAAGTTTACTTATCTAACGATCAGAATTTTTCCATAGACTACTTTTGGACTCCACATAATTCACACCGTATTTCTACTCTAGTACCCCCATACTACTTTGGCGTTGGGTGTTGGGAGACATATGGGGGTGAGCATGTAGCCAGTTACCGGGCAGGTTAAGATGTCTACATCAGGAACCTGGGTTTGGCACGCAGCTGTGCCCAGCTTCCTGCCGGAGCAGACTTGGGGGCAGTAACGATGACTCAAGGCATTGCGTTCCTTGCCACCCTGCATGGGAGACCAGGATGATGCTGCCGCCCTGTGGCTCTGGTCCAGGACAGGCTGCTCCTGGCAGTTCGGGAGTAGACCATCAAATGGGAACCATGGCTCTCTCTTTGTTTCTTAAATAATTTAAAAACCTGCCAGCTGGGCCCGGTGCAGTGGCCTAATGGCTTAAGTCCCCTCCTTGCATGCACTGGGATCCCATATGGGTGCCAGTTTATGTCCAAGCTGCTCCGTTTCCTATCCAGCTCCTTGTTGTGGCCTAGTAAAGTAGTTGAGGACGGTAGCACCCTGTACCACTTGAGAGGCCTGGAGGAGGTTCCTGACTCCTGGCTTCGGATCAGTTCAGCTCTGGCCGTCGGGGCTGCTTGGGGAGTGAATCAATGGTTGGAAGTTCTTCCTCCCTGTCTCTCTCTCTCTCTCTCTCTGTAAATCTGATTTTCCAATAAAAACAGATAAGTCTTTAAAAAACAAACAGCAACAACAACAAAACCCAAAACCTACCACCCCTGACCCCAACACATGTGTGTGTTTTCACCAAATGAGCCGGTTCACTGGGTGCAAGGAACGTTCCTGGAAGTCTCTTATTTGGGATAGTTGCTGCTTAATTTTACACAGAAGTGACTGAAAGCCCCCACTATATCCTAAACCCAAACTGCGGCTCACTCTCCTAGGGGTGCGCAGAGTACTTTGTGACACCCCCCACCTGCTGCCAGCGGAGCAGGAAAGGCAGAGTGGTGTGGCTTCCGGACCTGTAGGGCCAGCTGCAGACCGGACTGTGCTGACCTGGGCCATGTGGGCATGTTGCTGGGTCTGCCAGGCCATTGGAAGGATCCTGAGGCGTGTGCCTAGCTGCACGGTGACCGACAGTGCTGGGCTGGGGAGACACGCCTCCGGGGCCTGCCCCAAGCACTGCTTCCTGTAGTGGGACCCAGCTAGGTGGCTGTCACCTGAGTCCCCTTTGTTTCTGCATTTCTCAGGTGAGGATCGGCAGCCCTTGGTCTGCTGGTAGGCTGTGAAAGGAGCAGAGTGTGTGAATTGCAGCTTGTCTAAGAGAATCTCTCCATACAGTCATCTTGCTTTTTTTTTTTTTAACCGATTTGCTGCATTCTTTTTTTTTTAAAGGTCTTATTCATTTGAAAGAGTGACAAAGGAGAGACAGAGTTTGTGGGTTCATTGGTTGGTTCACCAGTGACTGTAGCAGCCAGGTCTGTGCCTGGCAGAGCCCAGGAGCCAGAAGTCCTGTAGCTCTTCCAGGTGGCTGGCATCCATCCCTTGCGGCCCAGGGCTTGCTTTAACAGGAAGCTGGGGCCGAGGCAGAGCAGCCGCGGCTCGATCCTGCCGCTCTGTGACTCGGGTGCAGCGTGGCCTGCTGAATGATGCTGGCCTCTCACTGGCCTTCTGGTTTTATGTCCCAGAGAGTCGACTTGTGAGCATACCATCTTTGGCCGAATTGTCAGAGTGATAAGTTTTTGGCAGTATGATTCTTAGTCCAAAGGGAAACTGAAGTGGAGCTGATATCGGGGTGTCCTCCGAATGTCACCCACAGAGCCTTCTGTGGAGCTGTTGGAGTGGGGACCGTCTGTCACCGTCTTAGCTTCCACTCCTCTGTCGTTAGATATGGGGCCATCAGTCCTTTTCCTTTTTAATTTCTGGGTCTTTGTGTACTTAGGGTATTAGTTCCTGTGAATTGCGAGTGTTGCTTCCCAATTTTCGGTTTCTGTTTTGATTGTATGACTTTCTGTTTTTAAGACCTAATTATAAGGAGAGTTAGGGAGGGAGGGAGAAGGATGGCTCTCGTCTCTGGTGTTTTGCTCCCCTGATGCCCGGAACGGCCAGGCCGAAGCAGGTGACTGGAATTCTGGCTCATGAGTGGGTGGCTGGAGCCCTAGGTCAGGCTGTCTCACTGCTGTTGGAGGCTCGTCTTCAGGGAACTGGGCTGGAAACAGAGAACCTGGGTCCTGAACCTGTGTTCATATGGGATGCTCCAGTCACGAGCAGTGGCTTAAGCGCTTGCATCACAGCGCCAGCCCTGTTTTTGGTTGTGACATGAAAAAGATCCTGTTTGTTTCTTTTCTGGATCTCAATTTTGAGTCATACTTTTTTTTAAAAACAAATATTTATTTACTGGGTTCAGCACAATAACCTAGTGGCTAAATCCTCACCTTGCATCTGCCAGGGTCCCATATGGGTGCCAGTTCATGTCCCAGCTACCCCACCTCCCATCCAGCTCCCTGTTTGTGGCCTGGAAAAGCAGCGGAGAATGGGCCAAAGCCTTGGGATTCTTCACCCGTGTGGGAAACCTGGAGGGGATTCCTGGCTCCTGGCTTCGGGTCGAATCAGCTTAGCGCTGGTCATAATGGCCATTACCTTTCCAATAAATTTAAAAAAACTTTAAAATTTGTATTTATTTATTTGAAAGGCTGAATTTCAGAGAAGCAGAGGCACAGACGGCGAGGTATAGAGATCTTTTACCTGCTGACTCACTCCCCAAATGGCTGTGATGACTGGCACCTGTGTGGGATCCTGGAACTTGCTCGGTGAGGATTTAGACATTTTGAGCCAACGTGCCAAGGCTCCTGTTTTCTTATTTTATCCATTTAAATTTTACAATTTGGAGTTTGGCCTGATGTCTGGTGTGACCTATAGATACAACTTTATCTTTTCTTCCCTGAATGGTTACATTGCCTGAACACCATTTATCAAAGAGTTGGTCTGTCCCCTGATGCCTTGTCATGCACTGAACTTGGGCTACAGTGAGTCTTCCGGACTTGTGTGGTCTGTGTTGGTTTTCCAGCTCCTCACGCTGCCTGCTGAGGCCGCGGCAGGCTTACAGCAGGGTTAGTCTTTTACCTGCCTTGGCTTTCTGAGAGTCCCTGGCTATTCTTTTGTATTTGTTCGTGTCATCTTTAGAATTGGCTCCTCCCACCAATGGAAAATGAATACTTTCTGCTTTACATTCAGATTGTAATGCGTTTACAGATTGCGTTGGAGATTGGGGCATCCTTATAATGCGCTTTTTCATTTGCTCAGCTGTGTTAGTTTCCCTTTATTTCTGGATCTTTGATGCTTTTTTGCTATTATGAATGACATATCCTTTTCCATTTCCTCTGACTAGTTACGGTTTGAGGTTATGAAAGCTGTGTGTTCATTTTATCTCTCATTAACCTAGCCGTGATTGATTTTAGAAACATGGCTTTTCGGGGCCGGGCGTGATAGCGTAGTGATGAAGGTCCTCGCGTCGCACGCTGGGATCCCATATGGGCACTGGTTCTAATCCCGGCGTCCCTGCTGCCCATCCAGCTTCCTGCTTGTGGCCTGGGAAAGCAGTCGAGGACGGCCCGAAGCTTTGGGACCCTGCACCCGCGTGGGAGACTCAGAAGAGCTCCTGGCTTCAGATAGGCTCAGCTGTGGCCATTGTGGCTGCTTGGGGAGCAAGTCAACAGATGGAAGATCTTCCTCTGTCTCTCCTCCTCTCTGTATATCTGACTTTCCAATAAAAATCAATAAATCTAAAAAAAAAAAAAAAGAAGAAACATGGCTTTTCATTGGGATTTCTTAGATTTTCTTATGCAATCATATATTTGGCAAGTGGTAATTTTATGTTATTTCTAATTTTTATTGTTGTAGCCTGTTGTCCACTTGCATTGCGGACAAGATTTTTGTTTGTTTGAAAATCAGAGACAGGACTCTGCTGGTTCTCCCCAGGTGCTGCAGTAGTCGGGCGTGGGGCGGGCTAGGAGTTTCATTCAGGTGTGCTGTGTGCTTGGAAGGGGCCCAAGCCCTTGGGCCATCTGCTGCTGCTTTCCCCAGGCCACAGCTTACCCTAGGCTTGCTAAAGAGGAGAGAACTGCTGAGGGAAGCTGGGTGAATGGTAGTGGGCCGCAGAGTGTCCCAGAAGGAAGGGCTTTTGCTCTGTTTTCCCTTTTCAATCCGCTTCAGGAGGAGTAGCTTTCGGGTCCACAGTAAAATTGAGCAGAAAAATGCAGTGTTCCCCCAAGCAGCAGTCCCCCTTTCCCCTGGTTTCACTTTCCAGGGTTTCAGTTAATCATAGTCAATTGTAGATACTGAATGGAAAATTCCAGAAATAAACAATTCCTAAGTTTTGAATAGCTCATTACAGTGCATTGTTATACTCGCTCTTTTATTGTTAGCTATTGTGGTTAATCTCTAAATGTGCCTATTTATAAATTAAGCTTTATCAGAGGTATGTATGAAAGCATGTGGAAAATGGAATTAAAGCTTTAGTTTGGTACAAAAGTATTTTGAAATGCATACCACGTGTTTTTCCATGATTGTTTGGAGGACCCTGCCCGTAGAGTTCATGTTCCAGCCACAGTGCTGTCAGGCACCCACTGGGAATCTTGGAATTTATCCTCTAAGGGTGAGAGGGCTCAGCAGCACTGCTGTCAGCACCCTGCCCTGCGGTGATGTGGCTGTTACCGTTAATGAGCATCGCTGTTCCAGAGGCCTCAGCTCTAGTCCGTCCATGCTTGCCGTGACGTGGGAGGAGGGGCCAGGACATTCCCGTCAGGGCGGCCTGCAGAGCAGCTTGGCAGATGCACTTGCTGCTGCTTGGCTGGCTAGGGCTGAAACAGAGGGGTCAGTCCCTGCATCCTGCCTGGACAGTAGGGACCGGGGGACCTGAGCTGCTCCGCTTCTGCAGCAGCAGGAAGCTGGAGTCGGGAGTCAGGGCCAGGGCTCAGACCAGGGCTCAGTACAGAGCGGGCTGCCTTCCCTAGCATCTTTCCTTCCAAGCCAAGCTCTCGACTTTGGCCTTTCCGAGTTTACTTATGTTTACTCATTTCATTTATCCAAGTTGTTTACATTCCTCTGTGGTTTATATTTCTTGATTAAGCATATTAGTAGGGTAAACATTACTACTTTCATTTATCTTTACCAAACTTTATCTTGTTACTTTTTTTCAATATATATTACTCATTCCTTGTGTTCTTTTTAAAAGAGAAATAATTGTATGTACTGGAAATCATTTAAACAGTCACTTATGGCAGGGAGTTGTTTGAATGGGAGTCTGAGGTCTTGTCTCTCTTGGTTGCTAATAAAGCAAATCAGTGATTAGATTCACAATTTTTTAAAGATTTATTTATTTTTATTACAAAGTCAGATATACAGAGAGGAGGAGAGACAGAGAGGAAGATCTTCCATCCGATGATTCACTCCCCAAGTGACCACAATGGCTGGAACTGAGCCAATCCGAAGCCAGGAGCTCTTCTGGGTCTCCCACAAGGGTGCAGGGTCCCAAGGTTTTGGGCCGTCCTCGACTGCCTTCCCAGGCCACAAGCAGGGAGCTGGAAGGGAAGCAGGGCTGCCGGGATTAGAACCGGCGCCCATATGGGATCCCAGCACGTTCAAGGCGAGGACTTTAGTTGGTAGGCCACCACACCGGGCCCCACAATTTTTTTTTCTTAAATTCTGTGCTGGTCTGTGTCCCAGCTGCTCCACCTCCTCCGACCAGCTTCCTGCTAATGTCCTCCAAAAGCAGCAGAGGACAGCCCACGTGCCTGGAGCCCAGCTGCCGTCACGGCACCATACCGCGAGCAGTTCTGAGGGTCTGTGTCAGGCACCTCAAGACCACACAGTTCCAGTCTGTGAAGCCAGTCTGGTGGAAAGCTCCCTGGAGCAAAGTGGCAAGTACTGAGGCATGGGTCAGGTGCGCCTGCAGCTCATCGTCTCTCTTGATGGGGCTGTGTCGAGAGCCTGGGGTGAGCTGCTGTGTGAAGAGACACATTTTCAACAAAAACCAAACCGAAAAACCCCAAAACCCAAAATCAAAAAATCAAAAGCCAAAAGCAGGTCCCTTGTTCCTGACGTTGTCTGTGTGTGAACAGTTATACCTTCATTCACTGGTGTTCGAGGGGAGAGCTGTCCTTCATTTCTAGAGCATTCATTGGGAGTGGAGTTTGAAAATCCCTGAAACAGGAGTGTGGCAGGAAGATGGACACACGGTATCAGAAGGAGCGCTTAGTCGCTTAGTCGTAGGTAAGGTTGTTTGCCCTTAGGTCCTCCAGAATCCCCCAAACCTTTATCTGTGTGGACTTGGCAGAGTCAAAACATCCACGGCTGCTTCTGTGCTGGAGGATGCGATTCTAGAGTGTCTCTAGCAAAAAGAAGGCCAGCCGGCCCAGCCCCCGTCAGGTGCCCCATGAAGGTCTGGCTGCCTGGAGCTCCCGGCTGGGGCCTGCATGTGTGTGCTCTCCTGGACGGCAGGAGAGCAGGAGGCAGTCCTCACTGTAGAAATGCAGGTGCCGGGGGTGCACCGGGTCAGGTGTTTGCATCCCTGGCCAGGGACCTGCGTTCGTGTCCGCCCCAGCACGCCTGCTGACGTGCACCCTGGGATGAACGAGGCATTGCTGCCACAGCAGGGCCTGGGTTGAGTTAAGCTGCTGGCTTAAGCTTGGTTAGGGTCTGCATTTTGGTAGTGAACCAATACATGGAAAATTTTCTGTCTCTCTTTTTCTCTGTACTCCTTTCAAAAAATTATTACTATTATTTTAAAGATTTGTTTGAAAGGCAGAATTGCAGAGAAGATGAGAGAGATCGTCCATCCACTGGTTCACATCTTCAGCTGGCCATAACGGCCAGGCTGAAATCAGGAGCTTCTCTCTGGTCTCCCACGTGGGTGCAGGGGCCCAAGTACGTGGGCCATCCTCTGCTGCTTTCCCGGACACACACGCAGGGAGCTGGATGGGAAGTGGAGCAGCTGGGACTGAAATGGCATCCAAGTGGGGTGCAGTGTCGCAGGCAGCAGCTTTCCTCTTGGTGCCAAAGTGCCAGTCCTCAGATAAAAACAGTTTTGTGAAAGAAATGCAAATATTACAAAAGAATTTCCTCCAACAGTGGTTTATGTGTATCTGCTGAGTTCTTCTGATTTTCCTTCTTTATGTTTGGTTAGCTTACTTGTTTAATAACAGGAGACTTGACTCATTTGGTGACGGAGTTCCGTGGAGGCGAGGAGTGAGAACAGGCTGCACACTTGAATGGCTTTCTATCCTGACTGGCTTTATGACTTGTTTGGTGTCCGGACTCGAAGAGCTGTATCAGTGAACAGAACGACGATGCCAGCTGTAGTTACCTGACCCAGGTGGCGCTTTACGTTTCATTTCAGTGTACGAGCTGTGAAGTGACCACTGTGTGTAGATGTTCCTGGGTTTTGGAGGAGAGTTGAACTGATCGAGACATGATGCATGCGGCTGGCAGGGAGCCTATGAGGACAGCATGGAGAAGGGGTGCAGCGTGGGCAGCAGGAAGCGCAGGTGCAAGCCCTCCTGAGGACCCGGTCCTGATGGCAAGGGCCAGGGCAGGCGGGGCTGGGGCCTTAGCAGACACACGCCCATGTGTGAGGAGGAAGCATGGGCATGCCAAGTGGAGGGTCGGTTTAAAGGGAGCATTTGGTGTGGCCCAAAGTTGGGAAGATGTGTTAGGACCAGAAAACAGGTGCTGAAAGGAGGGCCCCACGCTCTCATTTTTTTGTCCCTGGGAAAGTGACGCTGCTTGCCATCCTGGGCCTCGGCGCTCCGGTCTGCTCATGCAGGAAGTCCAGCATCTATGAGGAAGCCCGTGAGCTTGGAGTGCCCTGTGGGCCTCTCGAGTCCACTGCAGCACACCGGGCAGTGAGCCCTGCAGGCCCCCGAGGCACAGCTCTCTGGTTACAGATGCTGCGGCAGGACCTCAGGGACCCAGTGCATTCAGTCACAGGTGCTGGTGCCTTCAGCGACTGCCTCCGTGGGGCTTTTGATGTCCTTGTGTATAGCTGGCCTGCAAGGGGGTTGCCTTTGACCTGCTGACGGGCGGAAACGAGGGGGCTCTTTCCTTTGGGAGGTGCCTTGACCTCCATGTGAAGATGACCGAGAAGTTCTGAATTCCCAGCAAGGCCAGAACTCAGGTGAGTTTTACCGTCAAGGCGGGGTGCTCTCCTGTCTGGTTTTCATGTGAAGGAGGAGGGGGCCATGTCATCACCGTGCTGCCTTGTCGCTAGCCTTCTCCAGTCTTGGGGGGTTGTCGTGGCAGTAGTCTCCTCAGAGGGAGTTGGACTTGACCACGTAACTCCTTCCTTGTATATTGCAGCAGTCTGCATCTGTATGTCCCCTGAAAATTGCAGAGTTGAAATCCGCAGCACCCTCCACCCCCGGGCCTGGTGGCGTGGCCTTGAATGTGCCAGGATCCCATATGGTCACTGGTTCTAATCCCGGTGGCCCTGCCTCCCATCCAGCTTCCTGCTTTTGGCCTGGGAAAGCATTTGAGGACGGCCCAAAGCTTTGGGACCCTGCACCGGTGTGGGAGACCCAGAAGTGGTTCCTGGATCCCGGCTTCGGATTGGCTCAGTTCCAGCCGTTGTGGTCACTTGGGGAGTGAATCATCAGACAGAAAATCTTCCTCTCTGTCTTTCCTCCTCTCTGTATTATCTGACTTTGTAATAAAAAAAATATATATATATATATATTTTTTAAAAAATCCTCACCCCCAGGGTGATGCTGTTAGGAGGTGGGCCTTTGGTCAGTGGTCTGGTCAGGAGTGGGACCAATGTCTGTGTGAAAGGCACCCTACCTGGCTTCCTTGCCCCTTTAACATGTTGGAACACAACAAAAGGTCAGAGAATAGCTTTACCTGGCCCCGAGTCTGCCAACACCTTTACCTTGGCTTCCCCAAGACTGTGAGAAATAATTTGTCAGTCACACAGTCTGTTACAGCAGCCTGAGCAAATCGAAACAGGGGATGAGGCTGGAGTGGTGACAGGGTGGAGGAGTGGACGCCGGCACTGCAGATGAAGAGACTCACTCACTCTCCTAAAGGAAAAGCTTGTTATGATGGCGGGATGGGCAGGATCAGAAAGCCTGTGGTCTCTGAGTCAGAGCTTAAGTGTGTCCAGCTTGGTAAACAGGCCTGGGATGGGAGAAGCAGAAGGTGGAAGGAGTGGAGAAGATGGGGCTCACTCGAGCCTTCAGGTGCCTTGGGAAGCTGTCCAGCAGTGTGTTGAAGGAGATAGGAGATGACGAAGGTGCGGGGCGTGGACGGCTGAGGACGGGGTGAGTGGCAGAGTGACTGAGCGAAGGTGGGGAAGTCATGGGGCGTGAGGAGATTGCGCTGGGCTGGATGAGAACAGCAGAGGGCTGCAGGGAGTGGGAGTGCAGAGGCCTGGGAGATGGCACCCGAAGATGGACGGGCCTGCCTGGACCTTGGTTGCAAATACAATGACTCTGGTTAGTGTAAGTGTATGTGGAAGTCATTGGAAGGATGTGGAAGAAGTTACTCATAGGAAGGCGGGGGAGCCAGGTCTGAAAACCTGACCGTAGGCGAGGGAGGGGGTGGGCCGAAGCCTTGCTGGTTAGGCCCCTCGAACATCCCGGCTCAGCTTGGCTGTGGCTGCCGCTCCAGGTACCGCCTCTGGTCCTGGGTGCTGCTGAAGCTGGCAGATGATTTTCAGGTTGCCTGTTTGTTGCCCTCTTCTGGCCTGAGCGCTGGTCAGAAGCACGTGATTGGACAAGACTGCTCCGGAGAGCCCAGGCGTGACTTCCTGGTCTCTGTGGTGGCAGGTATCGCTGTGCTCCTGGTTGTCGTCATGGAGCTGGAAAACAGTATCTGTGGCAATAGATGGGGGATGGGAGTGCCAGGCAGAGAAGGGGTAGAGCTTTCTGTACCCCCTTGTTGGGAGACCCCACTTGCTTGTCCCTCAGACAGTCTCCAAGCTTGCTGAAGGAGCCAAGGAAGTGTCACTGGATACTTGTGGCCCCAACTCAGGCCTCCCTGAGTCCACTCTGGCACTCCTAGGGGGGAGGACTGATGGCCTTTGGGTTTGTTTTGGTGGTAACCGGAAGTGTGTGTCTGCAGGGAGCTTAGGGCCATCCAGAGTGGTCCCTGTGGAAGGGTAGAAGGTAAGGAAGTTCTGGAAAGAGAACCTTGAAGATGCGGAAGGGACCACGGGAAGAGTCAGGCTTAAGGACACAAGTGTACAGGACATGGGACAAGAACAGGGGGGTGGCAGTGCCTCGGCGAGGGGTGCACTCAGCTGTGTCTGCCGGGGGCTGTAGCCCTGTGGGTGCAGGGGACGGGAGGGGCTGAGAGGACACCGGGGGGCCCTGAGGCTAGGACCTAAGGAGGGGCACAGCCCAGGTGGACTGTACTGACAACTGTTTGTGGCCCTGTGGTGTGCCATGGCCCACCTGCTTGCCAGCGTGGTGTGACACAGGCTACCTACTTGCCAACAAAGTCTTTTCTTATTTTAAAATGGAAATAGGATTATTGATTTTTCTTCTGATAGTAAAATACAAACTCCTAAAAAAAGAAAAACTCAAAATTCTGATGCAAAGAGAAAACCACTTAAAGTTCTGTTTCTCCTTTTTTTGGTTTGTATCATTTGACTTTCTTGTGGGTAAATGTGATAAATCGTTTTCAGAAACACTGATGGACTCTTCCATGCTTGTGCTGTCACACCCAGCTCCTCCCTCTATCCCACGTTGTGAACTTCCATTCATCGCAGCAGAAAGTGCAGCTGTAAGGGCCTGAGTTTGGGGAAACAGCCTGGGTGCTGCCGAGGACACCCATTTCTGATGTTGGGGTACCTGGTTTGAGTTCTGGTTCCGTTGCCAGTTCTGGCTTCTTGCTCATGTGCACCCTGGGAGGCATTGAGGGGTGACTCGAATGGTGGAGTCCCTGGTGCCCACCCGGAGAGACGTAGGTTGAGATCAAGGCTTCTGGCTCGGGTCTGGCCCAGCCTGATGAGTGGTGGGCATTGGGGCAGTGAATCAGTGGATAGAAGACCTCTGTGTGTCTCTCATGTTGGAAGTTAAAAAAAGTCTTTTTTTTTTTTAGTTGCCCATTTTGTGTTATAGTGTGTATTGTGTATCATCTTGGAAACTTTCATCTTTTCCATATTTTTTTTTGCCATATAAATTCCACCATGATGAACTTTGCTCAAATTGTAGTTTCAGCCTCTGGGACATGAAACTTGTTAAGTTTGGGGACTGGTGAGGTGTAATGCAAACTGGGCTTCTTGGTTTTGATTTCTGACCACTTCTGTCTCCTTGGGGCTTGCGTTAGTCATTTGATTCTCAAGTTCTGCTTTTTCTTGCAATTAGAACAAAATGGAGATGTGAGCTTTAGGTATCTGACTCACTGCTTTGCACTGAGACTGTCACTTTCTAGCAAAGGCTGTTGATGGTTAATCATCATCCTGACAATAGCAGTACTTAAACACATCACTTTCACTTGGACCAGGGACTCATTGTAATCCTCACGCAGTCCTGAGGGGGGTGCTGTGGCCCCTTAGGGGGTGCTGTAACCCCTTAGGTGGGTGCTGTAACCCCTTAGGGGGTGCTGTAGACCCTTAGGTGGGTGCTGTAGCCCCTTAGGGGGATGCTGTAGCCCCTTAGGGGGTGCTGTGGCCCCTTAGGGGATGCTGTAGCCCCTTAGAGGGGTGCTCTGGCCCCTTAGGTGGGTGCTGTAGCCCCTTAGGGAGGTGCTGTAGCCCCTTAGGGGGTGCTGTGGCCCCTTAGGGGGTGCTGTAGCCCCTTAGGTGGGTGCTCTGGCCCCTTAGGGGGTGCTCTAACCCCTTAGGGAGGTGCTGTAGCCCCTTAGGGGGGTGCTGTAGCCCCTTAGGGGGGTGCTGTAACCCCTTAGGGGGTGCTGTGGCCCCTTAGGGGGTGCTGTAGCCCCCTTAGGTGGGTGCTCTGGCCCCTTAGGTGGGTGCTGTAGCCCCTTAGGGGGTGCTGTAACCCCTTAGGGGGTGCTGTAGCCCCTTAGGGGGTGCTGTAGCCAGGTGAGAAGACTCACATTCAGCCATCTTAAGTGCCATGCACTGAGCTGTGCGCCCATGTACCCAGGGCGCCTTGGCCAGCATCTTGTCCTTTCTCCCCTGTCGTCACAGATGACACCGTCACATCAGGTAAAAGCAGAGCTGTGTTGTTGGCTCGAGACAAATAGAAAATTAAGGTATAACTGCATTCCTTTCTCCAGCTGGAGATGAGAACATTGGAGGGGCAAACCGAGGGTCCGCAGGCCCGGGCCAGCTGCAGGAATACTTGGCGCTGCCTTTGTTTTCCCACGGCCTCTGCTTGACCAATGCAAGTTTTACCGCTTATCCCACTGTTGCGTTCTGTCATCGGACGGCTGTGGCCATGTGTTGCTCCCTGCTGGCTGTAGCGTCACCACGGCCACTGCCTTGTGCACAGTCACAGCCCGGTGCCTTGCGCTCACGGCCTCAGTAGCATGGTAGGCACCCACAGAGGGGCACGGTGGAGCTGGCGCCCCTTCCCTGGTGAGGAGGAGAGGGAAGGAGCGCACACGTGGAGGAGGAAGTCTGTTGAAGAGAGGGGAGGGGCAGAGCGATTCTCCAGTCTTGTACATACAGCCATGTTTTGGGGTGTGAGGGAACACTGGTGTGGCTCGGGCCCGTGGGAGGGCGCGGGTGAGGGAGGGGAGCCAGCAGCGGGCTCCCAGCAGCTAAATGTTAAAGTTGAGCCTGGTTTGGATGCACATAAGAACTTCTCTCTCTTCCTCCAGTGGCTTCCAGACTGCATTTTTTATTTTTAAGGTCACTTGTGGGGGAAGTTTCTGTGGCCTGGCCCTGGGAGCCCACCCTCCCACAGAACTCAAGAACATAATTCTTTCTTCACAAAGACTTCTCTCCAGCCCCTCCCCACCCCCCAGGAGTCTCTGTTTGGAGATGAGTAGTTTGAATGGGGCCCTGGCCAGAGGTCACGTGAAGGGCGGTCTTCTGCCCATCCGCATGAACTCTAAGAGTGGCAGTGCCTTCTGTTTGGCCGTGGCCATGCTGTGTTTGGATGATATGTTCTCTTTGTTTCTCTGAAACTGGAAAGGAGGTGTCTGGGAAGAAGAAATGAGGAAAATAATTTCCTTGCCCATTTTTTTGTGAGACTGTGGTTAGCAGAGTCAAAAGCTTAATTTTCAGAAAGGGAGGGCCTGGCGCGGTAGCCTAGTGGCTAAAGTCCTTGCCTTGCTCATGCCAGGGTCCCATATGAGTGCTGATTCATGTCCCAGTGGCCTTGCTTCCCATCCAGCTTCCTGCTTGTGGCCTGGGAAAGCAAAAGAGAATGGCCTAAAGCCTTGGGACCCTGAGGAGGAGGAGGCGCGGAGGAAGTTCTGGGCTCCTGGCTTTTGGTCAGCACAGCTCTGGCTGTTGCAGCCGCTTGCAGTGAATTAAGATACAGAAGGTCTTCCTCTCTGTCTCTCCTCTCTATATCTGACTTTCCAGTAAAAATGGATAAATCTTTAAAAAAATTTTTTTTTTCAGAAAGGGAAAGATGCATATGTTTACATTACTGACTTAATTTTTAAAAGATTTACTTACTGTTTTTGTTTGTTTGTTTGTTTGAAAATCGGATTTTACAGAGAGGAGAGGCAAATCTTGCGTCTGCTGGTTTCCTCCTGAAATGGCTGCAGCGTTTGAAGCTGAGTCAATCCCGAGCCCAGAGCCAGGGGCTCTGTCTCCCACATGGCTGTGAAGGCTCGTGCATATGGGCCGTCTTGCCCTGCTTTCCCAGGTGTAGAGGACAAGGTGACAGGGTGCTGGGTTGAAAGTAGAGCTGCTGGGACTCAAAGCAGAGCCCATGGAGGATGCCAGTCCTGCAGGTGGCAGCTCTGCCTGCTCATCACAGCGCCAGCCCTCCAGGAATGTTTCCAACAGGCTGGGGC
Organism: Ochotona curzoniae; assembly: GCF_017591425.1. Classification (NCBI taxonomy): domain Eukaryota; kingdom Metazoa; phylum Chordata; class Mammalia; order Lagomorpha; family Ochotonidae; genus Ochotona; species Ochotona curzoniae. Next base: position 414,529 of record NW_024466464.1, read on the forward strand.
AGTGCGCAGGGTCCTGGCAGCGTGTTTGAGTGGAGACGTGTTCAAGCCCTGGAGAGCTGCTGCCTGCGGAGGCTTGCTTGGTGTGGACACGCCCCTCGACTTGCCCCCCTGTCTCCCCTTTGGTCTGTCCTTCCTGGGCTGCGCCGAGTCTGAAGATGGAGGGTTCTGTCACACATCCTTCACGAAGGTGAAGAGATCTATTCTTGGTCTACTGTTTTGTTTTTAAATCTGTTGATCACATTTTTCATTGTGTGTTTGAAAACCTGTTTATCATGTAATATCCAAAGGTTTATGCTTAAAATTCCTTTAAAAACATCAACTTCCCGCGGTCTTCTCTGTATGTCTATCCTTGGATTTAATTTTTCTCAAATCTGTTCATGTCTGCATGTTAGCACTTCCGGGCTGTTAGTGATTTATCCCTAAAAAAAGGCCCTGTCATGCCGTGGGTTTAGATGAGAGGGAGGACACTGCCACGTGCCTGCCTTCCCTGCTCTTAAATTTTATTTTTTAAGGATTTATTTATTGTGGCTGGTGATAACTCAACTGACTGATCCTCTGCCTGTAAGCACCAGCATCCCATATGAATGGTGGTCATGTTCTGGTTGTTCCACTGCCCGGATCATTCAGCTCCCTGCCTGTGGCCTGGGAAAGCAGTCGAGGACAGCCCAAAGCCTTGGGACCCTGCACACGCGTGGGAGACCCGGAAGAGCTCCTGACTTCAGATCGGCTCAGCTCTGGCTGACCATTGTGGTTGCTTGGGCAGTGGACAGCAGATGGAGGATCTCACTGCCTCTCCACTCTCTGAATCTGCCTTTCCAATAAATATATATCTTTTAAAAAAGAGATTATTTTTATTGGAAAGGTACATCTATAGAGAAAAGGCAAAACAGAAAGGAAGATCTTCCGCCCACTGGTTCACTCCCCAAGTGGCCACATTTGCCGGAGCTGAGCTGATTCAAAGACAGGAGCCAAGAGCTTCTTCTGGATCTCCCACACAGGTGCAGGGTCCTAAGGCTTTGGGCCGTCCTCCACTGCTTTCCCAGGCCACAGACAGGGAGCTGGGTGGGAAGCGGGGCTGCTGGGATTAGAACCGGCCCCCATATGGGATCCCGGCACATGCAAGCCAAGGATTTAACCACTAAGCCATTGCACCAGAACTTATTTATTCTGTATGTATTTGGCAAGGCATTGCGATAATGAGAGAGAGGGAGAGACAGAAAACCTTCCCTCTTTATTCCTCAGATGACCACAGGGACAGGGTTGGTCTAGGCTGACGCCAGGAACCTGGAGCCCATCCAGGTCTCCCACGTGCACAGCACCTGAGCACTTAGATCATTCCTCAGTGCTTTTCCCACGCGCGTTAGCAGGGAGCTGGGTTGGAAACAGAGCAGCCTGGATTTAAGCTGGTACTCTGATGGAATGCTAGCATTGCAGGCGGCGGCTAACGTGCTGTGCCACAACACTGTCCCCCATGCCCCAGTCTCTTGAAGCCATCTCTGGAACTCCAAGAATGCCTGCTCCCCTTGACCCTGTGTTCCGCTGCCCAGGAACTGAAAGTTCTGAGAAGCTTTGAGATGAACTGTTCCACGTTGAGATGCTGACTGGGAGTCGTACCCCGAAATCTAGCAGGGTGGACTGAGTTTTCAGGTGATATAAGATTTACCCAGACCTGAGCTCTCAAGTGCTTGGGAACCCCTACTGGGACTTCCACCCAGAGGGCCAATTCTCAGCCCCTTTTTTCTGGCCTATGAGATAAAAACCAGATGGAGACTACCCCAGCTTGCCTGCTGTGCCCCAAAATAGCATTCTCCATCTAAACATGAAATTCCTCAAGCGCTGTACCTTTTAGATGTTTACGACTGGAGAATGGAATGCCAGATGCGTCCCAGCTGTGTCCAGTTTGTTCAGACTTCCTGCGAAGAGTGAGGAGGACCTGGCCGTGCTGTGCCCGCCTCCGGGGGCTGCTTGTGGGTGCGGCTCAGGGATGGCACTGGTGGCCTCTGTGTCTTTGTGGTGGGGGCTGCCTGTGGGTCTTTTCTTCGTCTTTGTGGTGGCCTCCACTCCTGCCTAAAGGAAACAAATCCCCAGGCCCTCCCCCCCACACACACACACTTTTTTTTCCTCCTTTTTAAGCCCTGTCTTCCTGAGGTAGGTTCTGGCAGGTCTGGGGCACCTGGTGGTAGACATCTCAAGTTTTTTCGTGTTTAAAAGAGAAACTTTTTGCAACAGTATTTCAGTGTGGGATTTTCCCCCGTAGAGATTTTCTGCAGGGATCAGTACAATATAGGCTGTTTGGATGATGATTAAAACCTGATCTTTGGGCCCAGCCCATGGCCTAGCGGCTAACGTCCTCACCTTGAATGTGCTGAGATCCCATATGGGCGCCGGTTCTAATCCCGGCAGCTCCACTTCCCATCCAGCTTCCTGCTTGTGGCCTGGGAAAGCAGTAGAGGATGGCCCAAAGCCTTGGGACCCTGCACCTGTGTGAGAGACCTGGAAGAGCTCCTGGCTCCTGGCTTCGGATCGGCGTAGCATTGGCCTTTGCGGTCACTTGGGGAATGAATCATCAGATGGAAGATCTTCCTCTCTGTCTCTCTTCCTCTCTGTATGTCTGACTTTGTAATAAAAATAAATAAATCTTTTTAAACAAAAAAGCTTGATCTTTGCATTCAGAGCAGAGGTTTTAAATTTTGGTGAAGCTCTCTACGTTTCCTTTTGTTGCGGATGGTTTTTAGTGTTATGTGTAGCAGTGCATTGCTAAATCCTGGAACTTTTCTCCTGACTTTTCTGACTTGGGCTCTTGTGTTTAGGTCACAGACGTGTCTGTGGACTGTGAGGCGGAGACCTGACTTCACTGCCTCGCGTCTTCCCACCCACTTGTCTTGACACTGATGGCTTTGCCAACTGCCGGGTGATACTGTGATCCCTGGTTGTGTCTGGAGGCTCAGTACTGTGTGCCTCTGACGTCTTAGCTCGATGTGGGTGCTTGTGTGTCGAGGTGTCAGCCCGTGTGCGCACCTGGGCGCCGCTGACTCAGGCTCGCCAGCAGCGCCCGGCCGTCTCCGTCTGTGAGCAGAGTTCACTTACGGAGTGCTTGCGCTGAAGGTTTGCATGACGACCAAGCATCATGTGGCAGCCTTGGAGGAATGTGGGTGACAAGGCAGGATAGATCGGGATGTGTTTACAGATGGATCCAAAGACTGGTAGAAAAGAGGAAAGATGGGGCAGGGTTTGGCTTAGTGGTCAAGCTGCAGCTTCAGAGGCCTGTGTCCTGGACCAGAGGATCTCGAGTCCAGCCCAGCTCTGCAGCTAATTCCAGCTTCCTAGGAGTCATGGTTGATCCGCAGTGACTTCTGCCACCCACGTGGGAGAGCAGGCGTGAGGCCCTGACCAGCCCTGACTGTGGCGCATGTTTGGGCAATGACCCAGCTGGGCATCTGCTTGCTCTTCGTTGGCCCCTTTGGCCAGCGTAGGCATTGGGGGAGTGGGAGGCACCCTCTTTACTCCCTGGGGAAGTGTAGGCATTTGAACTTGGGTGTGTGCTAGGGAAGTGACCATTCACCCGTTGAACTGGCTCTGCAGATCAGCTGTTGCTTGCGGAGCATTGGGCATTCCTCTTCATGACTTTAAAATAAGCCCAAGGGGTGGAGGTTACACTGTGTCCACAGCACAAAAGCCTTGTTTTTTTCCATGTGATATTTGATACTTTTTAAAAAAAATTACCATATATTCACAGAGCTTTTCCTGAACATTAAAACAATGCGAGCTTTTCCTGAACGTTAGAACAATGCCTTGAAATTCCTAGCTTATGGGCCCAGTGTGATAGCCTAGTGGCTAAAGTCCTCGCCTTGCATGCACCGAGATCCCAAATGGGTGCCAGTTCCTGACCCAGTGGTCTCTTCCCGGTTTGTGGCCTGGGAAGGCAGTCGAGGACGGCCCAGAGCTTGTGTATGGTCAAGTGGGCCCAGTGTTGTGGCTAGTGAGTTAAGCAGTGGCCTGGGATGCCGACATCCCGTATCGAAGTGCTAGTTCAAGTCCTGGCTGCTTGACTTTAGATCCAGTTGTTCAGTAACACACCTGGGAAAGCAGTGGAAATGTTCCGAGTACTTCCTCCTACCCCATGGGAGACTCTGATGAAGTTTCTGGCTTGTCCTGGCTCAGCCCTGGCTGCTGCAGCCATCTGGGGAGAGACCAGAGGATGGACGAGCCCTCTCCATCCTGTCTTCCAGCTCTCTCCTTTTCTCTCTGCTATTCTGTCTTGCAAATGAATGCAATGTTTTAAAAAAATGTGAAGAGAAATGACAAAATTAGGTGTGTGTTGGATATAAGAAAATAAGAAAGAATGACCAAGCAGTGCTGGTGCTTGGTTCCCAAACTGCTTATGCTGTCCAAGTTTACCACGCCGATGGCTTCACAGCATCATTTGCTGCTGTTTCCTCTGCGCCTGCGTCCACACAGCTCTGAGCTGGGGCGTGGGGTGCCTCTCTGCCGTGGGGCTGGGGCTGCACCGTTGGTTCCTTCTGCTTCACATTTGCTTTTATTCCATGAGCATATTTTTTCCACTGTTTTGTAATAGAGAAACAAATGGATGGATTTGTTGTGGCCCAATGAGAATGTCTTCTGTGGAAATTGAAAAGACGGCATTTGCAGTGTTCCTAGTTTTGATGATTTGCCTGCTATAGGTCCTTGTTACTGTTCTTGCAGTTTTAGAGAATTAATCTGAATTTGGTGTGAGTATCCAATCTCCATTCAGGTGGAGAAGTGAACATATTTATTCACTTTTGCTTAGTTCAAACAATGAAAGTGAAAATGGCCGTGTGGAAAGGCTGGCAGCAGGTGTTTTAGTTCACTTTAAATGTGTTAAGTACTGGTTGATTGTTATGAGCTATCTAACAGGAATGTTGTCTGGAACACCCCTTCTTCCCCTGAAATTCCTTTGAGTGAGCGAGCGAGCGAGCGAGTATACTCGAGCAAGCTTGCTCCCATCGCCTGGTTCACTTTTACATGCCCCTGATGGCTTCAGGAGGAAGGTGGAAGTTGACACAAAGTCCACATCTCCCATGGAGGGTGGGAACCCGGCTGCTCGTCACCATTGTCCCCAGGGCCTGTGTTAGCAATGAGCTGGACCCCCAGAGCAGAGCTGGACAGTGAACCCAAGTACTGCCATGGGCATCTGCCAGTTCACTTCCCGGATGATGATGGTGGCCAGTTGAAGCCAGGAGCCTGGAATTCCAGCCTGGACACCCACATGGTTGACAGTGGTCCACGTAATTTGGTAATCTGTTGCTGTTTTCTCAGGCCCATTATCAGGGAGCTGGATTAGAAGTGGGGCAACCAGGACATGAATCAGTTTTAATAATGGGATACCACCAGCATGTCCAGCAGTGGCTTAACGCACTGAGCCACAGTCCTGGTCCCCAGGAGCCAGGCATTTGTACAGTGGTTAGAATGCATCCCATCTCGGAGTGCCTGGCTTCCTGGATGTGCCCCAGGTGCAGTTAATGCAGACTCAGGGGTTCAGCAGGTGGCGATTCAAGCCGGAGGACCTGGCTGAGCTGCCTTCAGCTTGACCCAGCTCCAAGCCTTGTGGGCTTTTCAGAGAGTGAACTAGTGGATCTTTCAAATAATGAAACTTAAAGTGTTCTTTTATCATGGTGGTTGTGTTGCCAAATAAAAATGAAGCCTCAGTTGAAAATGTGAGTGTGAGCCCTGCGGACAGGGGATTTGGTGGGGCTCAGGTTGCCTGTCTCAAGTCCTTTGGGTCCACCTGAGAGGAGGGTGCCTGGTTTACGAGCCCCGGGGACAGGGGATCTTCTGGGACTTAAGTTGCCTGGTTCAGGTCCTTGGGCCCACCTGCAAGGTGCGTGTTTGGTTTGTGAGCCCTGAACGGGGCAGGGCGTCTGGCAGGACTCAGGTTGCCTGGCCCGGATCCTTGAGCCTGCCTGCAAGAATATGTCCTCCTGGGTCCAGCGCAGTAGCCTAGTGGCTAAAGTCCCCACCTTGCATACTCCAGGATGCCCATGCATCCTAGCAGCTCTGCTTCCCATCCAGCTCTCTGTGTGCGGCCTGGGAAAGTAGTCAAGGACAGCCCCAAAGCCTTAGTACCCTTTGCCCACGAGGGAGACCCAGAAGAAGCTCCTGGCTCTTAGCTCCTGGCTTCTGATCTGCTCAGCTCTGACCATTGTGGCTGCTTGGGGAGTGAACAGCAGATGGAAGGTCTTTGTTTCTTTCTCTTCTTCTCTCTGCATATCTGCCTTTCCAATAAAAATAAATCTTTAAAAAACGGTATGTCCTCCAGTGAAAAAGGCAGAGCAGTGGACTTAGACCCTGCTGCACGTGGGGAACATGACAGCCCATTGTGTCCCTCAGCAGGAGTGCTGGATACAAAACCACACCAAAACAGGGCTCCTGAGACCAGAATGATGGTAAAGCCAAGTTTATTGGAATCTCCCGGGCAAGGTTCATTCATCTGCTGGGTAGCTAAGGTCCGCTGGTGTTGAAGTCTGCGTGCACTAAGCCGCACGCTCCTTAAGTAGCAGGAGGAGGCTTGATGTAAAGGTACGTGTTGTCTTCTGATTGGTGAGCTCCACTTGAATGAGTCTGGGGCGGCTCTTCTCAGCAGGAACTTTTGGCGCCATCTAGGGGCTCTGCACCTGCCCCGGGTCCTCCGGACTAACAAGGAGAACAGAGCAGATTGGACCACTACCCCATCAAACGATGACAGCAAGAACTGTGTCAGCCATGGACACTGGCAGGGCTTCCAAAGTCGACAGCATTTTGGAACTATCTAAATCACTCGATCAGAACCCTCAGAACGTGCAGTGCAGCGGGACCCTGGGTTGCTGTTGGGTGGCGGTTCCCCATCCCTGGGGACTGGGACATTTGAGAGGCTCAGTGTGGCTTCCCCCTTTGTCTCTCCCCTTCCCCCAGAGAAAAGAAGAAATAGAAAATTTAGAAACAATGGTTTCACCCACTTTTGCCTAACCCTTGATCCCTCCCACCCTAATCAACCATGTAATCATCATCAAAAAATAAAAATTTTAAAGAGAAAATGTGGAGCATTTCTTTATGATAATAATTAAAATCATTTACAATGAGTTGGCTCAGTTTCAGATAGCAGTTCAGCCTAAAACTTGCCTTGGATTGTCCCCACAATGTCTGGATGCTAACGACTCCTTCCAGATGGGCAGGGATGGCAAGGAGGCTCGAGAGGACCGCGGGTTGGCTGGGGTTTTGTTAACTCTGCCCACACCCAGGCCACCTGGCAGGACCACCGTCCTTCGCCCTGGAGCCGTGTGGTCGTGTTCACCCCTGTTGGATCCCACGGGTGTGCCTCAGCTGTGGCCGCCAGACTGCGACAACACCTGCTTCTGTTTGTAGGTGGTGTCCAGAGTTTGTTTTGTGTGTGTGTTTGGCTTTTAATTTTGAACTAGTTGCAGATTACCAAGAAGCTGCAGAGCTGGTGGTACAGAGAGGTTGCACTTGCCTCTGGTCCATTTCCTCCATCTGGACATGTCATATGTAGCCCTAATGGAGTATCAAAATCCAGACTGCAGTGTGTGCGGATTCGTGCAGCCCTGCCACAATCAGGACGCAGCCGTGTTTTCAGCATGAAGGTCTCTCTCTCTCTTGAACTACCCTTGTGAGCCATCCTAGGCGGCGAGGAATCTGTTTTCCCATCTCCGTAATTTTATCATTTTGAGAATGCTGTGTACATGGACTCGTAGTCTAGAACCCTTTTAGGGCTTTTGGCCAGCATGATGGCACACCAGCTAGTCCTCTGCCTTCAGCACTGCAGTCCCACATGGGGACAACATGGACACTGGTTTGTGTCCCGGTTGCTCTACTTCTTACCCTGCCTGTGGCCTGGGAGAGCAGCAGAGGGTGACCCAAAGCCTTGGGACCCGCACAGACATGGAGACCTGGAAGAAGCGCCTGGCTTCGGGTCAGCTCAGCTGTGGTCATGTCAACAGTGAACCAGCTGGTGAAAGAGATCTTTCGCTCTGCGACTCTCCTCTCTGTAAATCTACCTTTCCAATAAAAATTATCTTTTTTAATTGGGCTTCATTTTTTCTGTTCAGCAAAATGTCTTTGTAATCCATCTAAGTTGTGTGTATCAGAATCAACAGTTTAGTTATCTTTATTACTAGATAATAATTTATGATATAGCTATGATATTTTATGTTTCCAGCTTTTGGATTATTATAAGTAAAAGTACTATATACAAGTTTCTGTGTGGAATATATTTTAATTTCTCTGGGGTGAGTGGCCGGAAGCGATATTCTGTAGTATCTGTGTGTGCGGTTTGACCAAAAGGCTGCCAGGCTATTTTCGCAGGAGCATCTTCGGTTCCCATTGCTTGAGGTAACGGATGAGCGGTCCGCTCCCGCAGCCTTGACTGCGCCCGTTTCTGAGCGCAGCTGCTGAGGCAGGTGTGCAGTGGCGCCTCCTTGTGGTCCTCATTGCACTTCTGGGGCTGGGGCGCCTCCCTCCGTGTGTTTGCTCTCCGTCGGCGTGCCTTCCCTGGTAAAGGGCTGTGCCATGTGTTTTGCCCATTTCCCAGTTGGACTGGTCATTTTCTGCTGTTGAGTTTGAACGCTGCTTTAGACCTGGATGTGTGTCCTTTCTCAGATACGGGCTTTGTAAATATTTTCCCCCAGTGTGTAACCCACATTTTCATCCCCTCAGCACTTGGCAGAGGACAAGGTTTTAATTTTGATGAGGTCAAATTTAGTTTCTTTTATGAAATCTCAGCCGTGTGTCTGGTTTCTCAGTCCTGTTGGTAGTGTGTCTGGCAACTCCTTAGTAAGCCCTAACTCCCGAAGAGGTTCTCTGATGTTTTCTTCTAGAAGTTTTTCCATTCTAAATTTAAACCTGTGACTCACCAGCCAGAGTTATGGCACAGCAAGTTAAGTCTGCACTTGGGAAGCCTGCCTCCTGTATTGCACAGCCCATCTGAGTCCCCACTGTCCCCAGATCTGATCTGGTCTCCTGCTGGCGCCCCAGTGCCATGGCCTCTGCCATCCATGTTGGCCTAACCCAGCCTGTGCTGTTACAGTCATAGGGGGAATAAACCAGGGGGTGGAAGATAGATCTCTCTCACTCTGCCTTTTGAGTAAATGAAAGAAACAATTTTTAAAACCTCTCATCCACTTGGATTTAAATTTTGTGTGCCATGTGAAACTCATAGGCGATCTCCAGGTGTAGTGATCAAGCCACAGCTAAGAACGCCAACATCCTGGTGTTGGCTCCCTGGATTGGCAGCCCAGCGCTGCTTCTGATTCTAGCTAATTGTGTGCTGCTAGGAAGCAAGCCATGCCTCGGTGCTTGGGGCCTGCCACTGATGTGGGACACCAACGTGGGTCTCGGTCTCTTGCCTTTGTACTTCCCTGGCCCTAGCTGTTGTCATTGGGGGAGTGAACTAGCCATCTTTGTGCATTTTTCTTTTCTTTCTTTTTAAGGTTAATTTGTTTTTATTGGAAGGCAGATTTTCAGAGAGAAGGAGAGACAGATCGTCAGCCCTCTGGTTCACTTCCCAAGTGGTTGCAACAGCCAGAGCTGAGCCGATCAGGAGCCAGGAGCTCCTTCCAAGTCTTCCACGTGGGTGCAGGGTCCCAGGGCTTTGGGCCATTTCCTCCTGCTTTCCTAGGTCAAAGGCAGAGAACTGGATGGGAAGTGGTGTGGCCAAGGCACGAACCAGTGCCCATATGGGAAGCCAGAGCTTACAGGTTGAAGATTAGCCAATTGAGCCACTGTGCCTGCCCCATATTAGATATTTTAAAATACATATCTTGGAATTTTCTATGTAGACTATCATGTAATCTGCAAGTAGGGAGCGTTCCGCTTTTTCCTTTCCTTCTCTTTATTGTGCTGGCCAGGTCTTCGTGCACTGTGTGCAGCTCTAGGGGGGAGAGTAGTTACTGCCTGTGTCCCGTGCTGGAGGCCTTCCACTCTGAGCACAGTGTTGGCTGCACACATGTGCAGGCGAGTCCTTGCAAATGCACTAAATCTGTTTGAGGAAATGCCCTCAGTTAGGGTGGGAGAGGTTTTAATTGTTGAGTCGGCGTGGGATTTTTCACAAAGCTTTTTGGGTGTCAGTTGATACTAATTATGTGATTTTTTCCTTTGGACTGTTAATATGTTGCATTACATTGACTTTTAGAATGTTGAACCAACTTTTTATTCTTAGAGTAAACCTCACTTGGTTTGGTGTGTTTGCATTTGTTCCTTTTTAAAAAGTTTTTATTGGGAAAAAAAAGTTTTTATTGGCAGATGCTGGCACGAGGGGCAAATTCTGTCAAGTTAACCTGCAGAACTACCTGGAGAATATAAGATCCGGAAGTGAGAGCAGGGAAACAGTGGGCACCTCCCTCTTGGGTTGCCACTTCGACTGGTGAGCATGAGAACCAGGACTGGGGTAGGCATGGCTAGACAGAGTGGCACCCAGCAGCGTGTGTGTGGGCTGAGTAGGGGGGCTGGTTAGATGGAACTAAACTTCAATGCCCATTGACATGTATGAGAACTGAATGGCATGTGGGAGAGACTGGACCAGTCTGCTGTACATACTGGAAGGCATGGGAACCAGTGCAGGGGGCGGGCCTGGTGGGGGTTATTGTGGGTCGTTCCAACTAGGCGGCTGCTCCCACTGGTTTGTATGAGGATCGAGTGTGCAGTGGGCAGGATCGGGATGGGCTGCAACACCCATTGGTTTGTGTAGAAGACAGGGCTGGAGGCAGAACCGACCCAGGAATTGTGACTACCAGCATGTGCATAAGCTGATTGGGGTGACAAACTGTGCTGGCCCCTGGATTGGCAAGCACACACAAGAATCAGGTCTGGGATCACCTCAAAGAAGTTTCTTTGGAGATCCCCCACTGAGTCGCTGGACTCAGAACCCCAACCGTGGAGAGAATCACAGGTTCCATGGTCTGACCGTGGAGTGCATGTGTCAGAGCTGGGCCTCCTCAGTGGCTTAGATGGAGCAGTGGACAGCATATCCAGGTGCACATGGAGGACATGGCAGTGCACTGGAGTCTGCAGAGGATTCCATAACAGAGGACAGAATGAATCAATCAGCTACCCCAGCCACGTGTTGGCAGTAAAAAACAGGGCAAACGGAGACTCTGAGGTGGACTATGTCAGCCAGTGGATTCTGGAGAGATTTCATCGTGCTTGGAGTGGTGAGATCAGCAGTAATTCAGAATTGTTGATCTATCGAAACGTCATGAGCAGGACCCTCAGAGCATGCCCCGTATCGGGACCCTAGGGTGGTATCGGGTAGCTGCCCTCCATCCCAGGGTACAGAGGCTCTAGGAGGCTGGGTGTGGCTTCTCCCCTTATCACCTCCTTTCCTGTAGCCCTTGCCCCTATCACCCTAACAAACTTTGTAGAAATCAGCAAAAAATAATGATAATTACAAAAATTTGGCTAATATCTTATTGGAGGTTTTTGAGAGATGTTTAGTAATTTTGGGGAGTACCTCTCATTTTGGTATTAACATCGTATTAGCTTCATAAAGTGAATTAGAATGTCTTCTTTCCCTTCATTTTCTGGAAAAGATTGTGTAGATTTGGTTCTAATTCCTTAAATTTGGTAGAATCTTCCAGCAGGGTATTGTGTCCTTGGAGATTTCTTTGGGAGAAGTTTTCAAATCACAAATTCAGTATTCTTACAGGCCCGTCAGCCATTTCACTCTGTAAATGCATTTCACATTGGTGCAGTTGTAACACGCCTTCTTGCTGGAGTGAGACCCAGGTCCATTTTGCAAAATGGTAGTTTGTGCCTTTTCTCTTTATCTTGTTAGAAATCTGTCAATTTTATCTTCTTAAAATTAGCTTTTTGTTTCATTGCTTTTTCTCTGTCTTTATTTCTTATTTGTATTCTTACTGTTTATTATTTATTTATTTTAAAGAAAAATGTATTGATTTGAAAGAGATTGAGACAGAGCCTCCAACTGCTGGTTCACTCTCCAGATGGCTGCAGTGGCCAGCGCTGGGCCAGGCTGCACCAGGAGCCTCACCCAGACGTCCTGCAGGAGACAGGGGGCAGGAGCCCGGAGCCCTGGCCACCGTCTGCTCTTCCCAGGCCGTTAGCAGGAACTGGATCGTAAATGGAGCAGCGGACACCAACTCCCACCCTTGGCAGACACAGTGCTTTCACCTGCTCGGCCAAAACACCAGTCTCTCTCTTTTTCCTTTAAGATTTATGTATTTTTATTGGAAAGTCAAATACACAGAGGGGAGGAGACATAAAGGAAGATCATCCATTCTCTGATTCACTCCCCAAGTGGCCACAATGGCTGAAGCTGAGATAATCTGAAGCTGGGGGCCAGGAGCTTCTTCCTGGTCTCCCGTATGGATGTAGAGTCCCAAGGCTTTGAGCCATCCTCGACTGCTTTCCCAGGCCAAAAGCAAGGAGCTAGAAGGGAAGTGGAGCAGCTGGGACACAAACCAGCACCCATATAGTATCCCGATGTGTGCAAGGCGAGGACTTTATCCATTAGGCTATTTTACCAGGCCCCCAGCTGCTCTTTTTACCCTAGAGATGAGAGTTTAGATGACTGAGTTGACACTCCTCCTCTCTCCTGAAGACAGTGTTTCGGTCTTTGCAGGCACATGCCCCTCAGCACTGTGTTAGCTCTGCTCTCTAACTCTGATGTGTGCCCTTTTCATTTCCAGTAAGTTCAGTGTATTTTTTTAAGATTCCCAGGAGACTTCTAGTCTGTGGATTAATTAGAAGTGTATTGTGTAATGTTCCTGTGTTTGAAGACTTTCCCGTTATCTTTCTTCATTGATTTTTTTTTTTTAGCTTGCTGCCATTGTGGTCGGAAAACACTGTGTCTGGTTGACAGTGTTGAGCTTCGTTTTGTGCACCGGGTTAGGGTCTAACTTGGTATGTTTGTGTTAATATAATTCTTACTAGATTAGGTCCTGCTGTCGCTGAGCAGCACTGCTGGGCCTACCTGTCAGCTGACTTGCACAGATCTTACCTGTACAGCATGCACTCAGCCTGGCCCAGCGCCCGGGACCTCAGTCCGTGTGGCTGTGGCATAGTGGGTAGAGGCACCACCTGCAGTGCTGGTTTCCTGGATGGGCCACTCCACTTCCCGTCTAAGCTCCCTGCTAATGGCCTGGGAAAAGCAAAGCAGGATGGCCTACGTGTTTGAGCCCCTACTTGCCGTGTAGGGGAATTGGAGGTCCCCTGGCTCCTGTCTCTGGCTTGCCCCAGCTCTGGCTGTTGCAGCCATCAGGTCATGAACTAGCAGATGGAAGATCTGTTTCTCTTTTTCTCTTTGTCATTCTGACTTTGAGATATTTATATATACATAAAGTAAATTTGAATATCGTCAGCTGGGATCTTACCTCAGCAAGTGGAGGTGAAATTGGGTTTTAGCTGTTTCAGCCAAGAATTTCTTTCCCCCTGTGGTCCTGTAAAGCTGGGAAATAAAGCACCTGTCCCCAAGCTGCAGTGACCAGACGGGCGGCAGATGGCAGTGCGTGTGCTGGTGTTCTGTAGAGGAATGGGGCCGGAACGCCAGGTGACTGTCGGCTGGAAAGGCCTGAGTGGCGTCCTCAGGGGCTTGGAGCTGGTCGTCCTTCCTCCTTAAATGACGGCACACATTTTATCAGCCCATTTCCTGTCTGTGGAATTCGAGATTCACCCGACAGCTTTCTTTTGTTTCGCTCTTTCTGTTCCAAGTTGGTGTTTCTGCTCTGTGACCTTGTCGGCTCCCATGACTCTCCTGTGTATTTCACAGGGTGCCCCGTGCAGCTGGCAGACCCCTGCAGGCCTCTAGCGTGATCGCCAGTCTCTCCCTGGATTCTGCGAAGACGTTGAGTGGGTTCCACGAGCGACAGGTTCATCTCTTCAAAGTGCTTTTTCTGTGCATGGGTGTGGCCCTGTCATGCTTAGTACCTGAGCCTTGGCCAGCCGCGCTTCTGTGGCTTTTCCGTACAGCACAACCTTGAATCTTCTAATTTTGTCTTTTACAGTGTGAACAGGCTGAAAATCCCCCAAATACAGTCTTTTTCCGTTGTTATCTGACAGTGTCTTCCTTTGGCATTTTACTATAGACAACAAGTAGAAACATGGTCGTGTCTTCGGAGCCATTGCGGCTCGCCTCGGTTAAACATCAGAGTGACTTACTGATTCTGTTGTCCGCAGGATAGGAGACAGTTCAGCCAAGCTTTGGGCCAGTGCATGTAACGTGTGCCCCATGGCTCCAGTCCTCTGGCTGTGCCCGTGGTTGAGGTGCCCTCCAGGCCAGTACGTTCAGGGGTGGGTCTTCAGCATCCACTGTTTCTAACAGTGTAAGAAAATCTAGGCTTTTTCTCTGATTATCCGCCGAATTCTCCCGGCTTCCACTCCTTGCAATTCAAAAGCCAGTTCCATGTTTTAAAGGATTTGTAAAATCAACAACTTAGTTGTAGGTGCCAACTGTATTTCCTAAGGCTTTTGTAACAAATTATCATTAAATTTATGGCTTAAGAAAGCGCATAATTATTCTTGTAAATGTCTGAAAGTGATAGGTCTGAGTTTTTTCATTGGTGTCTTGTGTCTTTGGGCCTTTTCAGTTTAAAGTGTTTGTTATGTTAGGGTATAAGCCTGCCATTTCTTTTGCTTTTTTGGTGGGCTTGGGGTGAGATGCAAAAGGAAGTCACCTCCCATCTGCCTGTCCTGTTGCCTGCAGTGGGCAGATCCTGGGCATAGTCCGTGTCTCAGGCCGGGGTGGCAGGAGGCAGGACAGACGGAGGTGCTGTCACATGGCAGGCCCTTGCTGCTGGCTGGCCTCCAACCCCTGCAGTCTCATTGCTCCTTTTCTGTTTGTTTTGGTTTTTTATTCTCTAACTCCTTTTTGTCTGTGAATTAATCTGATACTTTTTAGAATTCCAGTTTGATGTATTTATGCAAGGGTACTTCAAAAACTTGATTAAACAAAATTTGAAAGATAAACCTGTATTTCTCTGTATAGCTCTGTTAGTAGCTGCTCAGGTGTGTGTGTGTGTGTGTGTGTGTGTGTGTGTGTGTGTGTGTGTGTGTGTGTGTGTGTGTGTGTGTGTGTGTGTGTGTGTGTGTGTGTGTGCGCTTGAAGAAGTGGTGGCGGGACAGGCATTTTGCCGACATATTCCCTGCTGCAGAGGCTGGTTCTGCAGCCTGCTGGGTCTTAATTCCAGCTTCCTGCTAAGGCAGGCTGCAGTGATGGGTTCTCTGCTCCCTGCGCTGATGGCCCGAGCAGCTACGTCTGGTCGTTCAGCTGGGAGACCCAGGTGAGGTCCCAGGTCCTGGCGTCAGCCCCGTCCCGGAGCCGTGGCAGACATCTGAAGAATGTAGCAGCAGATGGAAGTGCCCTTGCTGGCTCACTCTCTCACTCTCTCTCTCTCTCTCTGCTTCTCAGTATAAAAAAGGAGTTTATAGAAGAACTGAATAAAAAGATAAGTTTATTTTAGCGCAAAAAAAAAAAAATCCCCTAAAATCCTTGCCCAAATATGTTCTTCAAAAATTTCATGGAAAATGCATGCCTATTATAGCAGAATTATGCGTGACTTGCAAAAGATTTTGCAGCAAAATATACTTATATTTTAATTCCATTTTACAAACTTTTGGGAATTTTCTTGTTTCTGTGCTATGTAATATGTAATTATGTTTATATAATTAGTCTATTAGTTTACCATTTTATTCAAATGAGATATAAAACTTCTACCTCTGTTTATGTCCCTTGCCCTTTCTAGTTTATAATATTATCTTCTTGAATATCGTGTGTGTACACTGGTGATCACATCAGGCAGGTGACAGTCTGGTTTTCTGCTTCCGCCATCTGACATAATGGAGAAATCTCAGCAGAAGAAAGGTTCGTTGCGCTTGAAGATCTGTTCGACCCCGCCGTTCTCTGAGTCTGCGGCCCTTTCCTGGACCACGTTCTTTCTGTTCAGAGAATTTGCTCCGGCCATTTCCAGGGCCAGTCCACTACTGATGGGTCACTTTGATTTTCCGTCATTTTAGGATGTCCCAGTTTCCCCGTTACTCCCAAAGGACAGTTTCCCCAAATATAGAAGTTAAGACTGACATCCTTTTCCGCTGTCTGAGGAATGCTGTGTTACTTCCGTTGGCTCCTGTGCTTTTGGGGCGGAATCCCCTGTTGTTGGAATTCTCTCTGCGCTCAGTGTGACTTAGTGTTACTTTCTCTTGCAGATTTGAAGCCGTGTTCCTTTCCCAGAAATAAATGTATGAGGTGTCCCGGTCGCCGAGTTTGTCCCGTTGGGAGATTTTTAGTTTCTTGAGGTTTGACGTTTGCTCTTTGCCAAATTTAGGAAGTTTTCAGCCATTGAAAAAAAAAAAAAAGACAACCAACCCTCCCAGCCACTTTCTCCTGCTTGCTGGAGTGAAATTTTCTGCTGTTTAGTCCCCGTGGCTTTCTGGGACTGAAAAAAATCCTCAGAAGCACCTCTGGTTGTGCCCTCTGGGGTGCCTGCACTGGCTCGGGCAGTCCGTCTCGGGGGATGGCATCCCCACGCCCGGTGGACTCTCCTCAGTTCTGGAACAGTGGGAGTTCTCAGGCTCGCGCGCAGCGTGGGTGTGTCCAGAGTTTAGCCTGCTTTCTATTTCCTTACTTTCACAGCTTGCCCTTTACAGCTGGTGGAAATCAAATAGGAAAATGTGCTTGTCTGAGCACCGACTGTGGCTGGCAGTTCCTGCCCCAAAGTGCACCTTGGCCCTGGCCAGTGTCGCGCTCGCACTGGGAGACGCTGTTTTCTGTTACTGTGGAGGGCTTGTGATCTTGGGTGTCCTCCAAGTTGGATTGGAGGAAATTGTAAATTTGAGTTCCACTTGTTTGACATTTTTTAACAAAATTGCCATCTTCCTCCTTTTCCTTTTAAGGTTTACTTCTTTGAAAGGCAGAGTTAGAGAGGCTGGAGCTGCTGGAGCTAGGCCAGGCCGAGGCCAGGAGGTTGTCCCATGCAGGTGCAGAGTCCCACGGGGCCAGCCGGCCTCTGCTGCTTTCCCAGGCGCATTAGCAAGGAGCTGGATGGGAAGTGGAGCAGCCAGTCCGGAAGGCCACCTGCATGGCATGCCAGCACCCCAAGTGTGGCTCAGTCTGTTGCGTCACAAAGGGTGGGGCCATTGTTTTTACATGTGACACTCAATATTTCTACATGTGCCAGTCAATATTTCCTGGCTCCTGGAGGGCACAACCTCACCCATTCTTCTAGAGTCCTTGGTTAATTCAACTAGCACCCAACTTAGAAGCTGGGAAAGCAGGACGCTAATACAGTGGCTCAACAACAAGGCAGGCATCACCTTCAGGCGACCTCACAGCTCCTTGTTAATGAGCCTGGGAAAGGCAGCAGAGGGCCCTACCCGGATGAAGTTCCTGGCTCCTCGCTTTGGCCTGGCCCAATCTTAGCTGTCATGGCCATTTGGGGAGCGAACTAGCAGATAGAAGATCTGGCTTTGTAGCTCTGCCTTTGAAATAAATAAACCTTTAAAAAATGTAAAAAGAGGAATCATTCTCATCTTGACCACTGGTTGTTTTTTAAGATTTGTTTATTTATTTATGTATGTATGTATGTATTTATTTATTAAAGGTTTATTTTTTATTGGAAAGACAGACAGATATACAGAGAGAAGGAGATACAGAGAGAAAGATCTTCCATCTGCTGGTTCACTCCCCAAGTGGCCGCAATGGCCAGAGCTGAGCCAATTTGAAGCCAGGAGCCAGGAGCTTCTTCCAGGTCTCCTCAGGGGTGCAGGGTCCCAAGGGTTTGGGCTAGGCTCGACTGCTTTTCCAGGCCACAAGAGGGAGCTGGGTGGGAAGTGGGGCAGCTGGGACACAACCGGCGCCCATATGGAATCCTGGCTCCTTGCAAGGCGAGATTTCAGCCACAGAGCCATCATGCCAGGCATTGAGCACTAGTTCTCAAAGCCGTTAGAGTGAAGGCCAGGGAGATGACTCTAGGGATGGGGTAACTGAGGGCCGTGGCCAAGGGTCAGGACACTCTACAGGAACCATACAATGCTGTCCACTTGAAAATGTCTTACACAAGCTGTGGCAGTCTTACTAAGATCCTGCTTGAGGGGTGGCAAGCTGCTGTCTGTGCTGCTGGCTACTGCCGTGGGCACAGGTTCAAGTCCCAGCTGCTGTGCTTCAGACCCACCTCCTTGCTAATGGCCTAGGCAAAGCAGCAGAGGACGGCTTAAGTGACTGGGCTCCGGCCAACGGCATGGAGACTTGAACAAAGCTCCTTGCTGAGGCCTGGCGCAGCCCCGGATGTCGGAGCCGTTTGGGTAGTGAGTCAGCAGATGGAGGCCGTATTCTCTCACCCTCCGCCCCCCTCTCTAACTCTTTCAAATAAATCAATAAATTGGAGGAGGAAAATGCCGTGGTAGGCGTGTTCCTCCCTCCTAACCCCTTATGTTTCTTCTTTCATAGCAACTGACAGACTTTAATATTCAAGAAAAATTAAGTCCATGGTTCACATTAAAAATACAGGAAATTCTTGTAGACATGAAGCTTCCAATTCAGCCTTTGCGACAACTTCGAGAATGAATGACACATAACACAGAACTTTACCAAATTTCATCATTTTTATACTGTGATTTTAACTTTAAAGCATCTCTTTATGTTGTTTATGCCATCTTATATACCATCTTGTTCACTTTATTAATGTGTTCTAAATCTGCACCACTTCAGAATAAATAACTTTTTTTTTTGTTTTTAAACAAGCACAGGGCCAGGTGCAATAGCCTAGCAGCTAAAATCCTCCCCTTGCATGCACTGGGACCCTGTACCCAAGTGGGAGACCTGGAAGAGGCTCCTGGCTCCTAGCTTCAGATCGGCTCAGTTCTGGCCATTGCGACTGCTGGGGAAGTGAATCAGCAGATGGAAGATCTTTCTCTCTCTTTCCTTCTCTCTCTATATCTGACTTTGCAACAAAAATTAATTTTTTACAACACAGTAACCTGTCTCCTCCCATTTTATGACCTTTGTGTATAAAGCTAATTTCAGGGGAAAACCTTTAAGGCTCACATTTTAGTAGTTAACATTAAACATAGGACATAAAAATGGCATCCTCCAGTGACGTTTCTAATACTGATTCTACATTTTCAAGTTAGGGATATATTAACAACAGCTATAAGGAAAAAAAGATTAAAGTGTATGTAGAACATTGAAAAATATGGTGTCAAAAATTGAAAGCAAACCAATAAAAGGATTTCAAAATTAACTGATTATAGCTAATTTAGAAATGTAAATAGGGCCTGGCTCAGTGGCCTAGCGGCTAAAGTCCTCATCTTGAATGCACCGGGATCCCATATAGGCGCCGGTTCTAATCCCGGCTGCTCCACTTCCCATCCAGCTCCCTGCTTGTGGCCTGGGAGAGCAGTCAAGGACAGTCCAAAGCCTTGGGACCCTGCACCCGCGTGGGAGACCTGGAAGAAGCTCCTGGCTCCTGGCTTTGGATCCGCACAGCACTGGCTGTGGAGGTCACTTGGGGAGTGAATCATCGGACGGAGGATCTTCCTCTCTGTCTCTCCTCCTCGCTGTATATCTGCCTTTCCAATAAAAAATAAATAAATCTTTTTAAAGAGAGAAATGTAAATAACATTTTTAAAGAATATCACCTGGTAGCAAAAAATTTTAATTCATCGAACTCACCCACCTGTGTCAACCTGTGTAAGGAAAATGAAGATCATGTTTTGGTAAAAGTTGTAAAAGAATAAATACTAGTCAATGAATAAACAGTACTTCTGAATTAACCAAAGCCAGAATGCAACCCTTCTCATTCAATGGTTGCTTTTCAAAACTTTGTTGCTTGTAAGATTAAAGGGAAATTAAAAAAAAAAGATCCCTCATAATTCATTTCAAGTTAATTCATACAGGTAAAGAGAATTCCCGTCAAACATCTGGCAGGTTCCGAGGGACAGGTGAGAACTGTTTTACATCTGCCCCGATTTCACAAGTCAGGTGTACTCCAGGGATCCCTTTAGGCGGGAGCAGAGGTCACGAAGGCGCCTCCCCGTAGGCCAGTGAGGCTGTCGCCTCCAGCAGCAGCTGCCTCACCTAAGTGACAGCAAAGGTCTGAAGACTCACAAATCAGTGTCCCTACTGAAACAGGACGTTTAGGCTACAAGCACGTGAAATCTGTTTAAACCAAATTGCCACAGAGGTTCGTTAAAGCAATCCGTGTAAACGTTCAGAGTTCTTTCCTCCGAGAAAAGGGTAAAACATCAGTCATCTCTACTTTAAAGCTATTGGAAACAGAATGATGAACATTAAAGAACAGAACGAAAAGGGAATCTCGCTCCAGTGAGGATCTGTCAGAGGGAATTGAAAGCGGCACCCGCTGTTTAGCTGCACTGACCCGAGGAACGGTGCGATGCTGATCTGATGTTGCATCAGTGGCTTCTGCTTGCAGTATTGAAGATGCAGACCATGGGTACCAATTTGTCCCTGAATTTCATTTTCAAAATTTTCCTACATTAATACCATTATGACAGTTTCCACTAGTATATAATTGTGTCACACTGACGATCTGCACTCGTTGGCTTTGACGTCATCCACCTCAGATGGGCAGGTGGTACTCGCGTTTCCTCCGGACCCTGACACTACCTTTGCAGAAGCTTCTGCACCTGACGTGTGACGTCGAGATCTGTGTGACCCAGGATGCGTGTGCGGCCAGCAGGTGCTCGGTTCAGTCTGGCTGAACGACTTGACTTCTCAGTTACCCGAATGTACTGGACTGACCTGTGATGCTGTTAAGCTTGACGTTTCTGATGCTTCTTTAAGCTCAGCTGAGCTAGAAAAAGTTTGAAGTAAAATAGCATATGTATTTCATGTATAGACTGCTTAGGCCACCTTGGTTATCATAAGTCCCAGTTGCAGAAGCAACAGGACAGCTTTGCCTCTGCCCAGAACAGCAGGTCCCATGCAAGAGGAAAAACAGACTGCTATGGACTCAGTGCTCCTAGTCAGTGAGATGGCACCCGTGGATGGATAGCTCCATGAAGACACTCGGGGAGGGAGGACCTGGCCTGAAGGAAGGCATGCCGTGCCGTGCCCACACTTCTTCATCTGGTTTTACTTGTGTAGTACAGGCCCGCACGGCAGAGTGTGTTTGTGAAAAAGCAACAGACATGTTGAGAAAATAGACACTATTTCTAAATTTTGTTAGGAATAGGAAGGCACCACTGATGTGAGGTTGTGTCCTGTCATCAGACTGTTTATTTTCAGTCGTTTATTTCGGTGTTGTTCTTTTTTTTTTTTTTGAAAGATTTATTTTTATTATTTTTTTATTGGAAAGGCGGATATACAGAGAGGAGAGACAGAGAGGAAGATCTTCCGTCCGATGATTCACTCCCCAAGTGAGCGCAACGGGCCGATACTATGCCGATCCGAAGCCAGGAGCCTCTTCCGGGTCTCCCACGCGGGTGCAGGTTCCCAAAGCCTTGGGCCGTCCTCGACTGCCTTCCCAGGCCACAGGCAGGGAGCTGGAAGGGAAGCGGGGCTGCACGGGATTAGAACCGACGCCCATATGGGATCCCGGGTGTGCAAGGTGAGGACCTTTAACCACTTGCGCCACCGCGCCGGGCCCTCGGTGTTGTTCTTGCTAGACTTTTGCTGGGCAGTGTCACTGCAGACCGTTGCTGTGGCTTGCGGGCCGCAGGCAGTACACACTCACGGTAGTGTCTCATCCAGACATCATTCACAGTACCTGCTCACAAGACAGATTCCTTTGCCACCTCTGCTTGGAGTCCACACTGCACAACAACTTTTTTTTTTTTTTTTTTATGTCCTCGTAGCTCAATTCTATGGAAAGCTCATTTGTCAGATTTTCAAAGTGGTACAAAAGAGTTTCCTAGCTTTATCCACATTCCACCTGGGTTAAGTATTTCCCATGTTGCAGCGATATAATCAATTATGTTGTGAGCTGCATCTGTGAAGAAGCAGGGAGCAGTGCAGTCCCACGCATCGCATTCCGAATAGATCTGAAAATCTCCTGTCATGCAAAAGGATGGGTCGGATCCGATCGGCTCAGCTGATGGATCCAGGGCTAGAGTTTGTATTTGTTCATTTCAAAGCATCTGTTGAGTACAAACTTGGAAGAAAAGAGCATGAAAAAGCTCATTTCCGTGACCGGCATCACCGAGCGCCGCCGTTTCCCAGGCCGGTCAGTCTTCCTCGTCCAGCACCAGGTACCGGAATGTTCACCAGGATTAGAAGGATCCCGTCTCTTTCGGAAAGTTTTTTAGAATCTCTGTAATGAGTGGTTGAGAGCAGGCCTCTCTGTGGGCTTTCCCAGCCTCGCTCCAGTCCCTCCGACTGTCTCAGTGTGGACTCGAACGTGTCCATGTCGAACGTGGACACCCGTGTAGCCGTCCGTTCCCGTCTTCTCCATAGCCCTTGTGTTTGTACATTCATACGCAGTCATTCACAGTGCTCGGCAGCGTTTCTTGGTTATGATCAGTGCGTTCTCGGGTCTTGTCCAGCTGAAGAAGGAGCTGAGGAAGTAGTTGCTGGTGGTTAGCTGGAAGTGATCAAACTGTCTTTGTGTTTGGTGTGCTCGCTCATGCGTGCTGGTGCCGTGGTGGCGGGAAGCATTGGTGATCTTGCAGAAGTGCAGCCACTCCAGCCTCCTCTTCTGCTCCTCCGTGCTGCGCGTGGTGCTCCACCAAACCACGTGGCAGAACCCAAGCACCTAGTGGAGAGCTGCACCCCACCTCATCGCCCGGCCGTCGGCCACTCAGCCCTCGGGCGGCCAGGAGACAGTGGCGGGAGGGGGCCATCTCTGCCGTGGCCTGGCCTGGCCTGCGCGGGTGTGGTGGGGAGAGTGTGCTGGCAGCTGCCCAGCCTACCTCTCCCCCTTATCTTCCCTATCAAATGAGAATGTACCATTTCCAGAAATGCACTAAGGCCATGAAATTGTATGACATGAGCCCTGCGCAGGAGCCTAGTAGCTCACCTTGCATTTGCCACGATCCCATATAGGCACGAGTTTATATCCTGACTGCTACAATTCCCATCCACCTCCCTGTTTGTGGCCTGGGAAAAACAGTTGAGGACGGCCCAAAGCCTTTGGACTCTTCGCTTGTGTGGAAGTCCCAGAAGAAGCTCCTGACTCCTGGCTTTGGATAGGCTCAGCTCCAACCAGTGTGGCCACTTGGGGAGTGAACCAGCGATGGAAGATCTTTCTGTCTCTCCTTCTCTCTGTAAATCTGACTTTCTAATAAAAGTAATGAGATGTTAAAAAAAAAAAAAGACGCGATTCTCTGAACTGCAAAAGAAAAAAAGAGCAGGTCAGCGCCTCTTCTCAGAACAACTGTGCGGCCCCGTACGCACGTGCTGTGCGGCAGGCAGCGTCCGGGTGCTGGGCCCGGTGATGCCCAAGCCAGCCGCGCCAGATGTTTCCACGAAGCAGGGACTCGACAGGGCTTACCGGGCTGTGTGAGCTTAAAGAAGCCGAGCAAGAAGATGCAGCTGCTTTCCGTCACTCGAGAGCATGGCTGAGGCTCCGCCAGGCCCCTTAGAGCAGAGCATCAGAGGAAAAAACGGATTTAGGCACGAAGATGGTTTTTTTTTTCTCCTTTTTCTTAAGGCCATGAGCCATACAAGTACTGATTCGTATTTTCTACATTTTTGCCAGAATTCGGTTACAGATACAGTAAACTAGCTATGCAGATATTTTTATCTTAATTGAATGAACTTCTCCAGAGCGAAGGTTTTGCGAGCAGCTCTAGGAAACTGAATGGAATAAAACCTTAACATCTTTTTGTTTGACAAAGTAAACATGCTGGATTCATTATTTTAAGATTTATTTATTTTTATTGCAAAGTCAGATTTACAGAGTGAAGGAGAGACCGAGAAAGATCTTCCATACACTGGTTTACTCCCCAAGTATCTGCAATGGCCAGTGCTGAGCCAATCCGAAGCCAGGAGCCAGGAGCTCTTCAGGGTTTCCCATGCGGGTGCAGGGTCCCAAGGCTTTTGACCTGTCTTTTACTGCTTTTCCTGGCCACAAGCAGGGAGCTGGAAGGGAAGTATAGCAGTCGAGATTAGAACCGTCGCCTGTATGAGATCCTGGCATGCAAAGCAGGGACTTCAGCCACTAGGCTACCACACCAGGCTCAGTTGCATTATTTTTAAAAATGATTCATTTATTTTTATTTGAAAGCAGATTTACAGAGAACAACGAGAGAGAAATATCAAGATCCTTCACTCACTAGCTCACTCCTCAAATAGCTGCAAAGACTGATATTGAACTAATCTGAAGCTAGGACAGCAGCCAGGAGCCTCTTCCGGGTTTCCCACTCTGGTGCAGGGTCCCAAGGATTTGGCCCGTCCTCTGCTGCCCTCCAGTCCACAAGCAGGGAGCTGGATGGACACCAGAGCAGCTGGAGCCAGAGCCAGTACCCACATGGGATGCCGGCACTGTGCACAGGAGGGTTAGCCGGTTGAGCCAGGATGCTGCCCTGGAGTTTGCTCTGCCAGTGTCAGCAGCAGCCAGGGCTGCCTGGGCCCGAGGGGGAGCCGGGTCTCAGCTCGGGTTTCGCCCTTGGGTTGCAGGGCCCACTTAGTTGAGCCTTCCGGAGTGTGCATTAATAGGAAATTGGAATTGGGAATGGAGCCAGGGCTCCAATCCAGTCATTCAGATATGGAACAGTGTCGTAACTGCTAGGCCAAACAGCAGCCCCAGTCTGGAGTTCTGGGTCGCAGTTGTCTGGTACCGTGTTTGAAATCTGATGAAGGAGCCCCTCTCATCGAAGAAACGCGGTGAGTTTGGTTTGATGAACTCGTTAGAGGACTTTCACAGAGCTGTTTTAGGGAATTATTTGGTACTTTTGGATATCATTATCCCTATATTTAGAATGTTATTCTTAGACTTTATTTGCTAGAACAGATTTAGATTTAGATGAAAATCCTGCAGCTAGCACTGAGTTCCCATCTGCTCCCCTTCGCGTGGCCGTCTCTGTTACTACATCCTCCGCTAGTGGGAGACGTTTGTCGTAGCTGACAGTGTCCATGCACTGCTGCGAATCAAGTCCCCAGGGCACACGGCGGTGCATTCTTTGAGCTGTGTGCTTGTGTGGGTCCTGACCAAGCACGTCTCTCTGCTCGGGGAGTCCTCCGCATGTGGCCCTTACGTGTGCCCCTGACTCTTGGCCACCCTCACCTGCTGCTGTCTGCACAGCTTTGCCCTTTCTGGAATGTCCTGTAGTTGGACTCCTGCAGGGTGCAGTTTCCTCCGATGGCTTCTCTCACTCCAGCTACGCGCCTGTGGCTCCTGCGTGTGCGTGGCTCGAGAGCATGCTTTTCGGGTGTTTCCACGTGAGTCCAAGAGGCAGATTCGGGAAAGATTTTTATCTATAGTTGCAAAAAGTGCTTTATCCAGTGATGCGCTTACAACAGGAGACCGGAAGCACCCCAAGGGGAGCAGTCATTGCATGTAACGGTCAGAAATGGCTTCATATCGTGTGTATATGGAGATTGTACATATTATATAGAGAGAGTTCTTACATTGAGAGGGAGCCAGCCTGCTCATCTGTTGGTTCACCCCACTCCCACAGCTTGCAAGAGCCAGGGGTGGGCCAAGGTGAAGTCAGGGACTTGGGCCCCAGTCGAGTCTCCCGCGTGGGCCCCAGCCATCCTGCTCCCTGCCAGGGCCTGCCACCTGGAGGGTGGAGTCAGAAGCAGTCCGCTCCTCCATGTGACCCTCCCAGCTGGTGTCAGCCTGCTCGGCCAGCACTGCCCCAACACTTCTTTTTTATCTGCTCCATCTTTCCTTTAACATTTATGGTAATGTGGAGACTAATTTATTTACTTATTTTTATTGGAAAGGAAGATAGGATTTATGGAGAGGAGACACAGAGAGATCTTCCATCTGCTGGTTCACTTCCCAAAGGTTGCAACGACTGGAATTGAGCCCATCTGAACCAGGAGGCTTCTTGTGGGTCTCCCCGCGGGTGCAGGGTCCCCAGGCTCTGGGCCGTCCTCTGCTGCTTTCCCAGGCCACAAGCAGGGAGCTGGATGGGAAGTGGGTGGCCAGGAGACAAGCCAGTGCTGATATGGGATCCTGGCACTTATGAGATGAGGTGAGATGAGGACTTACCCATTGAGCCATCAGACCAGTCCTCCTCCTCCTCCTCTCTCTCTCTCTCTCTCTCTCTCTCTCTCTTTTTAAGGCATTATTTTATTGGGAAGTCCGATATACAGAGAGGAAGGTCTTCTGTTTGATGATTCACTCCCCCAGTGGATGCAATGGCCAGAGCTGTGCCAATCTGAAGCCAGGAGCCAGGAGCCTCCTCCGGGTCTCCCACATGGGTGCAGGGTCCCAAGACTTTGGGCCATCCTCAACTGCTTTCCCAGGCCACAAGCAGGGAGCTGGATGGGAAGTGGAGCCACCAGGATGGCGAGGATGTCAGCCACTAGGCTACTGTGCCGGGCCCTTTTTTGTTTTTAATTAAGGAAAAATACTATTCCTTCCCATGTGTGCTACTGATGAGTGTTGCTGCTGTTGGCGTGCAGCAGGTTCCTAGGATACTATTTTAGTCTTCCGTGGAAACGTTCCTTCTCTTGGTAAAGGAATGAAAGGGACCAGCTACTCATACAGAAACTTTTCTTTAAAGATTTATTTTTATTTTTTCATTGGAAAAGCAGATATAGAGAGGAGGAGGTATAGAGAGAAAGGTCTTCTGTCTGTTGATTCACTCCCCAAGCGGCCGCAATGGCTGGAGCTGAGTTAATCCGAAGCCAGGATCCAGGAGTCTCACCAGGTCTCCCACGCGGGTGCAGGGTCCCGAGGCCTCGGGTCGTCCTCGACTGCTTTCCCAGGCCACAGGCAGGGAGCTGGATGGGAAGTGGAGCTGCCAGGACATGACCCCAACGCCCATATGGGATCCCGGTGGATGCAAGGACTTTGTCTACTAGGCTGTCACACTGGGCCCTGTACAGAAACTGAAGAACCAGCAGCGCTCAGTGTTAGCGTCCCTAGTGGTCACTTGTTTGATGCCTGCTTGGGCACTGCCCCATCTCCCACCCCCAGTCCCCTCAGGTGCAAGCAGGAACACGGGCAGGGCCGCCGCTGACCACGGTGCCCTTTCTCGGGCAGTCCTCTCTCCCTCTCCCAGATGGACCGGGGTTCTGGTTTCTGTCATCACAGATTGGTTTTGTCTGTTCTTGGCCTATTCTGGACGTTTCTTATACATGGAAGCATATGATAGGTCGTCTTCTGCGGCTGGCTTATTTCACTGGGCCAAACTTTATCAAGGTTCATCTATGCTGTGGCATGTGTCAGAACTTGGTTCCTTTTTATGGCTGAGTAACATTCCATTGTACGCGTGGGGATACTTCAAAAGCTCATGGGAAAGCAAAAGATCATGTGTATTTTCCATGCACTTTTTAAAAAACCCTCATGTGCTGCACTGCCCTTTGTCCATCTGCGGACGGACGTTTGGACTGTCCCCACTTCAGGCTGTTGTAAATATGCCGCCTTGGACGTTGGCCTGCAGGTTTCTGTGGACGCATTTTACATTTTACATCTTTTAGCTATGTACCTCGGCGTGCGGCACAGGGGTGGGGGACTGCTAAACTGCTTTGCAAAGAGGCTATATCTTAGTGTATTTGAAAAATTAATTTAATTTTTTTTCAAATTTTTTAATTTTCATTTTATTTGAGAAGTTTGGAGAGAGAGCTTACACCCAGTTCCCTCCTAAGATGCTGACCGGGCCAGGCTGAGGTCAGGGACCCAGATCTCCATCCTGTCTCCCATGTAGGTGTCGGGGACCAAGGCGTTGAGCCCCACCTGCTGCTTCCAAGATGCTCCTTAGGAGGAAGCTGGGGAGGGAGTGTCTGAAAAGGCATCCTAGGCCGCTGTGCCACACCTACAGTGAGGAGACACAGAGACAAAGATCTGTCTGCTGGTGGCTGCAATGGCCAGAGCTGAATTCATCTGAAGCCAGGAGCCAGAAGCCTGGAGCTTCCTCCGGGTCTCCCACGCAGGTGCAGAGTCCCAAGGCCTTGGACCATCCTCCACTGTTTTCCCAGGCCACAGCAGGGAGCTGGATGAGAAGCGGGGCAGCTGGGACACGAACCTGCTCTCATATAGATGCTGGTGCTTGTAAGTAGAGGATTAGCCAGTTGAGCCAGCACGCTGACCCCTTTTATTTTCTAAACGTAGTTGATGATTATTTTAAAACAACTGTTTTTTAAGTTATGTTTTAATAGATTGTTTTAAATATGATACAAATGCTGATATGTATTTTTGCATCATTATTCTCTTAGTATTTTCTACTTTACATTATGAGGTCATCATTGCACAGGGAGTGATTTAGAATTGTTTTTTTAGCTGGCTGCTCTTCCACCTGTGTCATCACTTCTGATCTGGTCACTTTGTGATGATCTGAGGGCAGTGGAGGATGAGCTGAGGCCTCGGGCTCCTGTGCGTGGGACACCCAGAGAAAGCTCTGCACTTCAGGCTTCCAGCCAACCTAACTCTGGCTGTTGTAGCTACCTGGGGAGTGAACCAGTGGATGGAAGCGTTAGTGTGTGCGCACTCTCTAAAACTCTTGACTTTCAAATTTTTTAAAAAAAAATTTCTTGATTTCCAAACAGCAGGGCTTTACGGTTTCACTGCTTTGTCACTGATTTCTAACTTTGTTGTCTTGTGAGTCAGAGTGTGGTCTTGTTACTGATTGCTCACCTGAGAGTTCCTGCCCCAAGCCTGGAATCCTGAATTGTTCTGAGCGAAGGAAACAGTGGGTTAGGAGACCTGAGCGGTTTGCCAGGAACCCAGGCCCTTTCCTGGGTCTGCAGTAATGAGTCACAAGCGAGGAAGGAGCCTGTGTGGGCACCAGATCATGTCCCAGTACTCCACTTCCCATCCAGCTCCCTGCTTGTGGCCTGGCAAAGCAGTGGAGGACGGCCCAGAGCCTTGGGACCCTGCACCTGCGTGGGAGACCCAGAAGCTCCTGGCTTCGAATCAGCTCAGCTCTGGCCAGCTGTTACGGCCACTTAAGGAGTGAACCAGAGGATGGAAGATGTTTTTCTCCTCTCCTTTGTAAATCTGCTTTTCCAATGAAAATAAATACATTTTAAAAGAATGAACCCTGTATATATTAAGTGAAGTACGTGAAAGGGGCGAACCCTCCCCCTCCTCTCCCTCCTTCTCCAGATACGGGAGAAGGAGATTGGAGGCACTTGTCTGTCTGCCTCCCCTGCCCGTTCTCGCCCTCTCCACCCTGATCGGTGGTCCACAGGGCGCAATCCCTTTCAACTCTGTAAACACCAAAAATAAAAGGAATTTACTTAAAAAAAGAAGAGGATGAGAACCCCGTGTCCTGTGCTGGCTTTCTCGGATTTGATTCTGGCTGCTGACCCCGGCTGCCTGCGGCTACAGAGCCACAGGCAGCAGTTACATCTCATCCGGGGTGTGTGTATCTGTCAAATGAAAATGTTGGAAAGATTTTGTGCATTTACAGTGTGCACTGTGAAGTTTTGACACGTGTGTGCTGTGTGCGTGTGTGCATGTGTACGTGTGTGTGCGAGTGCACGTGTGTGTGCACGTGTGTGTGCCAGCAGGTAAGCACGAGAAACATGATAGGAAACAGCCCAGAACAGGCCATGGAAAGTCACCTGCTGGCATACATTTGGCATGGGTCGGGGGCAGCCGGGACATGAACCAGCACCCCTGAGGGATCCTGGCACTTGCAAGATGAGGGTCTAGCCATTGAGCCGTTGCTCCAGCCCCGCGACTTTTTAAGATCTCGTTTAATTTGAAAGCCAGGGAGCTCGCAAAGACTTGCCAGCATCTGGGGTGTGGGACGAGCCGATTCGAGGACCCTCGGTGTAATCTGGATCTCCCACCTGGACGGCAGGGACCTCACCCGCTCGCTCCCACAGCACACATGAGCTGAAAGCTGGACTCAGAACTAAGAACAGGGTGTGGGTGTCCCAAGGGCCGACCTATCCCCCGGCCAGGTGCCCACCCTCAGGTGCGTGGTAGCAGTGACTAGCCTCACATTGCTTCATCAGCTAGCTAATTGTTGCGTTGTGTCTGTGGAGGAGTGGCACTTCCTCAGTGATGCGGCTAGGCGCTGACAGAGCAGGTCCTTAAAGGGCTCATGGCCAGTGCACTTTTCATCTGTGCCTCGCAGGTGAGTAGCAGGAGGCTGGACTGCGAGTCCTGGGGCCCGCGTCGCAGCTTACCTTGCTGCACTGCCTCACCTGCCCCCTTACCCTCAGTTTTGAAGATATTTTCTAGAGTATGAAATTTTATATATTTTTAAAAATGCCATTTTAGGAAAGGATAAATCCATTTCCAGCGAGGCTGGAAGAAGTCTCCAGTTGGGTGTTGTAGTTAAATTCATATTGACTGGAACCCACAGTCCAGGCTGCACAGGCTGAGGTCCCAGTGGCCAATGTGCCCACAGACTGGCACTGGGGAACCACTGCCGAGAAGGGCAAGGTTGTGGGCCAGATAGCATAGCTGCACTCCTCATCCTTACCCTGAAACTTCCCTGGCAGCGCCATGCTGCTGAAGCCAGATTCTTACCACCGCCCTCTCTCCTTGTCTTTTCCTTATGCAAACATTTATATTTGCTATCAAGAATTAGGGCAGGAAGTGCTGCTTGGGCCTCCATTGTCTCATGGCAGAGATCCTGGTTTGGATGTCTGGGCCCAGGACCCAATGAAAGACCAGGACTGGGTTCTGGCTCTTTACCACAGTCTGACCCCATCTTGACTGTTGCACACACTTGGGTGGAAAGTCATGCTCTCTGAAAGCTCAGTCGGGAAGGGCTGCAGCTTGGTAGCACTTAGAGAGGAAAGACGGCAGACAGGTGAGGACCGGCATTGCGGGACAGCATTAGTAAGCTGCCCCTTGGAATGCCCACACGCCATGGTGGAGTGCTGGTCATGTCCTTGCTCCTCCACTTTCCTTCCAGCTTCCTGCCACCGCGTCCTGGGAGGCAGCAGGTGCTTGGGCCCCTGCCAGCCACCGAGAGACCTAAATGGAATTCCAGGCTCCTGGCTTCTGCGTGCCTTCTGCAGGCAGAGTGGTGCTGCTGAAGAAGGGGTCTGGATAATTCCAGATCCCTTCCCCAAGCGTGGTGTGTAGGTTCACTTTTCATTCAGCATGTGTGAGGTGCCTGTGTGTGAGTCGATGATGCGACTGCTCGGTTTTCTTGGGTGCTGGGAGATCCTGGTGGGACTACACTGGCCGCTGCTCCAACAGCTCTGCCCTGTGCATTCTGCTGTCCCAAGGAACAGTAGCACAGCAGGATGCTGAGGGGACAGGAGCTGTACCGATGGGTCCCACACTGCTTCAGCATACACCTCTCTTATCAATCAGTTCTGCAAAATGTGTCCGAGAGTGTTCCTGTGTTTACCCTAGAAGATCTGCTACACGAGATGTCACTTGCCATTGAAGACATGAGTGTCCCGCCCTTGCAATACAGCCTAAAGAATGACCACCCATGTTCATCAGATGGACATTGCAGTCATTAGCATTGTACCCAGGTACTCTGCCTGAGTATTTCAGAGTGGAACGCAGGTGGTAAGGGCGTTTACATCCAGAGCACGACTGGCCAAATCTCTAGAGACTTCGGATATCCTCCTGCATAACTGCAAGACACGGTGGAACTGCTTTCTCTTTTAGACAAGCAAATTCTGTGTGGAAGTACTGGACATATAAATGGTCAGCACTTTAATTCCTTGGGGCTTTAAAGAGATAGGTAACGCCAAAAGCAGAAGCACGCAAGTCCAAGAGGGGGCCAGGAGCCTCGTCAAGTCAGGAGTGTGTGGATTCGTCTCCCAGGTCTTCACTGTGCTCTCAGCCAACCCTGTCCATCCCCAGGGGAGAGAAGCTGTGGGCCGACCCTCTGAAACTACCTGCTCACAGGTGAATTCAGACTCTGCCGAGAGGCCAGTGCTAAGGTGCGGGGAACCAGCTGCCACCTGCCATGCTGGCATCTCCTAGCAGATCCCTGGTTTCCATGCCAGCTACTGCAGTTTCAATCCAGCTCACTGCCTAGTGTGCCTGGGAAAGCAGCAGAAAATGGCCCAGGTGCTTGGGCTCCTGCCACCTACTTAACAAGGGAGATGGCACGAAGATGCTCCTGGCTGGCCTGGACCTCCAATTGTGACCATTTTGGGGTGAGCCAGTGGATGGATTATCTCGCTCTCCTTTTCTGTACAAATAAATCTTTAAATTAAATAAGTAACCAACTACCCATGTTGCTTTTATTTCCTACATTGGAGAACCCAGTCAGTTTCCCTTTGGGAGCGCAGCCAGCATTGCCGGCAGACTGGGTTAAGTCTCCGATGCGTTTGCCCTTTCCTGCGAAGATGGGGTGTGAGTCGGACACCTGTACGTGTGTTCTTCTCGAGTAGAACAGGAGCTTCCTTGGTGCCAAGAGTCACAACTTTGAGAGTTCAATGTTCCTTGCATACGGCTCTTCTGTTGATCCGTCTGAGCATTCAGCATCTTGATTTTCTCCTTCCAGTGGTTTAGTTGCTGGGTTTGAAGGCTGTCCCAGCTCTCAGCCTCCTCTCTTGATTTGGATCTCTGTGCTTCCCAGTAAATGTCAAGTGTGAGAGACGGCATTCCTGCCACAGGGGCCAGAAAACACTGCCAGGGCTGAGCAAGGCGGGGCAGGAAGATGAGGGGCTCCGACGGGGGAGCCTGGGAGAGCCATGGGAGAGCCATGGGAGGATGGGAGGAGGGAAGAAGCCCATGCCTGAAGTCGCTGGGGGGTCAGAAGGCGTCTTTAGGGTCCCATGAGTCCTGGGAAGGCGGAGGGGAGGGCTGGCTCTCGGCGGCGTTGCCGAGTGGCCTGACTCTGGGCTGCCCAGGCTTGCCCTCCTTGGCGTGTGTGAGCATCCTAGCTTATATGTTTGTGTCTTTGATCAGATTTGAGAAATTCCAGTCCTTATTTCTTCCTTCTCCCTCTTGTCAGAGAAAAGCTGTTGGTCTCTGATGGCCCCAGTTTCCTTAGTTATAAAATGGCAATCAGAAGATAGCACGTTCACACACCTGCGCCCAGTGCAGCGTGGCAAGTGAAAATTCTGGTTTATTTCCTCATTTTCGATGGCTTGACATTGAGGGTTGCTCGAGCAGAACTTATGAAGGCTTAGACCACATGCAGAAAACAGGAAAATAGGGGAATTTTGGATTAATTGTATGCATCACCCAAGTCTTTATAAAACACTTTTTTTTCCCATTTGGGGCAAAAATTGTTTATGAAGAATGATCTGAAGAAAATGCAGCAATTTTTGCAGAATCACTTTTAGTTTGAATGTTTATTAGCTTTCCATGTGTTTTCTTAACTCGTGTCTTGATGAAGTCTTTCCTGAGGTCTTCGCCATGCTGCCCGCAGTGTCCGTGAGGACGGGAATAAAGCTGCTCTTGTGTTACTGGACATGTCCATGGCCTGCGGAGGTTACTTCGCTGAGACACAGTGCTTGGAGCCCTTGGCTGCTTGGGAAGTTGATTGTTACTGAAAAGCTGTGACCTTTCTCAGCCGAAGTGTACCTGGTGTGGTAACTTTGTTTATTTGAAAGCCAGGCACATGGTGCTCCAGCAGGGTCTCCGACCTGGGTGACAGGGCCCAAGCACTGTGACCAACTTCTGCTGGCTCCCCAGGTGCCTTAGCAGGGAGCTCAATTGCAAGCCAAGCCTCTGGGACTCAAGCCGGCACTCATAGGGGATGCCAGCGTCTCAGGTTGCTTCGTGACCCACTGTGCTACAGTGCTAGACCCTGGAAATGGTTTTTAAACTAAAGAATGAAGAGCTCTGCTTAACTTTAAAATATTTTTTTAAAAGACTTAAAAAGATCATATTGAAGACCAAAGATACTTATTAGCAAAGGAAACGTCTGGCATTACCTTAACACTATACATTCGCTTACCGCTCGGGTTCCGTTGCGTAGGTACACGTAGCGTTTACGCGCTCTGCGCGGGCGTGTGGGTCTTCTCATCTGTCAGGTATGCTTGTTGACATGACCCACACCCACTGATGCAGGGCTCAGGAATTCTTCCGGTATCTTACACGTGGCCTGCCCATCCAGCTGACTAGCACACCTTACCACATCGCTGTGCTAGGTGGCTGTGCCAATTGATGATTCCCTGCAGATTTTTCCCCAGTCAGCTGAAGTTGAAATGTGTATTTTGACATCTCTGAGTTACACACACACACAGTCCCTTGGTTCTGAGGTGTGGGGGCCCCAGCGTTAGCCCCAGGAGTGGCCACTGAGCCCCTTTTAACTTTGTTGCTCGTGTGTGTGTGTGTGTGTGTGTGTGTGTGTGTGTGTGTGTGTGTGTGGTCCGTGTACTAGAGGCTTCTCTCCAGGCTGGGGGAGGAGGACTGAGCAGTGTGCTGGGAGCCCTGAGCGCAGCGGGGTGGCCTGGGTGACGTGGGGGCCCCCACGCCTGTCGTCGGACCTGGAGCTGGCCAGGTGCTGCCGCAGGGAGGGCACTCACACAGGCTGGCTGTGTCGGGGTCCTCCTGCCCCGTGCCTGGGAGGCCGACCGTGCCGTCAGGTGTCTGCTTCTCTGGAGAGAAAGGTCCCGCTGCCGTCCAGCCAGCGCTCTCGCGTTGGGCTCACTCTCCGTGGCAGTGTGTTGGTGTCCGTGCGTGATCCTGTTTTGCTTCTTCCCCAGTTCCTGAAGACCTCTCGCTGGAAGAACGGGAAGAGCTTCTGGACATTCGTCGAAGGAAAAAAGAACTTATCGATGACATCGAGGTAAAAAAAAAAAATCTTTGTTTTTGAGCTTGGGCAACATTTTAGTAAATAGAGTAACTTCCCCAAACCACGCAAAATGGGTTGTGTGCAAGAACCACGTGAGTGGACTGAGCCAGAAAACTGAAGCTTTCTCAGCAGAAAAGTCCCTTTCAGCGATTCAGCCATGGTACAAGCTCGGGTAGCAGGGCGGACAGGTGGTCCTGGGCGCCTTGCAGTGGGCTCCGGAGTCATGGGTGATCACTGAAGCAGCCCTCACACCTGCTGATGGGTTGCCACCCCCAACACTGGGTGAGAAAGCCAGTTTCGTTTACCAGTATCCCCAGCACCTAGACCCCCGCCAGCTGTGTGCTTGGAGCTCAGGCATCCTTTGCATGCATGGGTGCGCCCCATCCCCCCTGGGTTCCAGCCGTGACCCCAGTGCCTGCTGGCTGGTGGGAATGAAACCGGGTCACGTCCCGCCACGACAGTGTGCTTGCTCAGGGCTGGCTGCAGAGGCCCCACAGGAGTCGCTGGAGAACAGAGCTGGCGTGCCTGCGCGTGTCAGAGCCCCCCACGGCTGCCCGGACCCCTTCCCTGTGGGCTCCCTGGAGGCAGTGTCTGACGTGTGGCTGTTTGCGAGCCGTCCCAGTCCCAGAAAAGAACTTCTGGGAGCCCACACTGCCCATGGGAAGTTCCTTGGCATGTGGAATAGCAAGGTTCTGAGTCAAAATGTCTTCATCTGGGAGGTGACTCATTAAAACCTCTCTTCTGGGATTGCCGGTTGTCCTGGAGGGAGTCAGGGGTCCGACAGTCGGTCGTGGGCGCTCTGGCTGCGGGATGAGCGTGTGCTACTTGGACGTTGGGAAGTGCGTGTGGATTGACCTGGAAGCTTGCTGATCTCTGACACCTGCCTGTCTGTCAGATGGCTGAGGCCCAGAGGGGTGAGGGGCTGGGCTAGAAGGCTCCACCTGTGGGGCCGCAGGCAGGGAAGAGAGGGTGGTGAGGCAGGCTTATGGCTAGGTCCAGGCAGCTCTGGCTTCTGCCCGAGGCCCTGTCTGTGATGCTTGCCCGTCACAGAGCGGTGAGCCTCACTCAGACCTTGATGTGCTCAGTAACGCAACCGTGGAGGCTTTTGGCTTTCCCCTTGAGCTTCTTGGAAGGAAGGGATCGCTGCGGGAAGGGTGGAGGAAGGCCGTGCTGGGCGCGCCTGCCGGTGAGCTGAGGAAGCACGGCTCCACTTGGGCTGATGTCATCGGCCCAGCACCTCGGCTTGATTTTGTAGATACATTCAAAAAGCAGAGGGCTGGAGTTGGAGGGTCCCGTCCCCTGGTTCATTCCCCAGATGCCCACAGCAGCCAGAGGACCCAGGAAGTACCAGGGGCTGCTTCCCGTGGTATGGAAGTAGTGTGGGGACTCCCACATGGAATGCGGGCTTCCCGGCCTTTGCCGCAGTTCCTTGCTGCCTCTGATCTGCCTCTCACAGAAAGGCGGGAACAGAGTTTTGCTCCTGAGTTGTGCTGGCTCGGCCAGTGAAGATGCTGGTTTTCCCTACCTGCGATGCCCAGGAGACTGCAGGAAGCCGGGCCTGGGCGACTGACTGCCCAGTCCAGGAGGGGGAGGGGTTGGGGCGACCCCCTTCTGACCCCCACGTGCCGCCTCCTTTGTGACAGAGGCTCAAGTGTGAGATTGCAGAGGTCATGACGGAGATCGACAGCCTGACGTCGGTGGAGGAGAGGTAAAGCCCGGGCTCGCTCCCCACCTCGCGCCCGCCCCCGCCCCCCCGTGTGCACGCTGGGCGCTGGCACAGGCTGCGGGGAGTGGCAGGGGGCCTCCCCAGTCCCTCTTCCCCCAGCTCCCGTCTGGCCCAGGTCCAGCCTTGCCATGGCCTGGAGGAGCCGTGCTTTGGTGGCTGGGGGGAACGTGTGCCGGTCCGGGCTGACCGCTCTGAGAATGCTGCTGATGGTTTTGAATTGTTTCACACCAACAGCAAGACTACCCAGAGGAACAAGCAGATCGCCATGGGAAGGAAGAAATTCAACATGGACCCCAAGAAGGTGAGTGAGACCTCATTGGCACACGGCAGTTGAGTGATTTGTCATGATTTGGGTTGAACATGCTCAGACTGGAGCTGCAAGAGGGGGCTGCTCAAGGGTGAGGAGCCCCCTGAGTGACCCCCAGAGGAGGTCAGCAAGGACAGAGCTGGGGGCAGCACCTGTGTGCACACATCAGCTCGGAGGGTCTACCCTCTCACACCCCCTTAGGACGGCAGTGTCTGCAGGAAGCACGCCCTCAGCCTTGCCTCACGAGCTGTCTTGAGAACATCCCAAAGCACTGAACCCCAAACAGGCAGCGGCCCGTGTGTGAGCTGAAGGCCTGGCAGCTTCCACCGGAGCCCGGGCGCACAGTCTGTGCTTTTCTCCTCCCGTTTGTTTGTTTGTTTCCTTCCCTCCTTCCTTTCCTCCTTCCTTCCTTCCTTCCAAGATTTATTTATTTCTTATTAGAAAGTCAGATATACGGAAGAGGAGAGGCAGAAAGATCTTCTGTCCATTGATTCACTCCCCAAGTGACTGCAACCCCTGGAGCTGAGCCATTCTGAAACCAGGAGCCTGGAGCCTCTTCCTGGTCTCCCACACAGGCGCAGGATCCCAAGGTTTTGGACCGCCCTCAACTGCTTTCCCAGGCCACAAGCAGGGAGCTGGATGGGAAGTGGGGCAGCTGAGATTAGAACCGGTGCCCATATGGGATCCTGGCGTGTTCAAGGCAAGGACTTTAGCCACTAGGCCACAGCACTGGGCCTGCTTGCTTGCTTGCTTCCTTTTTTCCTTTCATTATTTATTTAAAGGCAAAGTTAGAGGGAAGGGGAGAAAGGAGAGATCTTTCCTCTGCTGCCTCACCCCCCAGGAGGCTGCAGCAGCAGGGCTGGGCCAAGCTGGAGCCAGGAGCCTGTGGCGGGTCAAGCACGTGGGCCATCTTCCACCTCCCTGAGTATGTTAGCAGGGAGCTGGATGGGAAGTGCTTGTATGTCGCGCCCACGTGTCTTATTGTCCCGCAATAAGACGCAGACGCGAGTGAAGTCTTCTGCGGTAAAATTTATTGTGCACACCAACATGTGGAAGAGGGAAAGGGGGGGACCCCGGCAGGCTTTCTGCTCTTATGTGCTGACCGGCCCCGCCTCCGCCGATGATAGGTCAGCGTCATGATCACGCAGGGTCCTGGGCGACCAGATTCGTCAATCCCCAGTGTTCACGTGCAGGCCACGCCGCAGCTCACTGCGCATGCGCTAGGCGCCTGCGCAGTACTGCGAAAGCTACATGACTCTCCACCACGCACGAAGGTGTGGCTTCTCCGGCCGGCGCCATTTTAGGTACGGCATGTGGCCAGTGCATACAGATGCGGCTTGCAACACTTGTATAGGATGCTGGCACCACAGGTGGCGGTTAAGCACGCTGTGCCACAGGCTCCTAGCTGAGGGAAAGGCCTGCGTGACATGGAAGGCGTCCACAGCCCAGCCCCTGCTGCCTGTGGTCTTGGGCTGCTGTTCACGCTGGTGTTTTCCTGGCCTCTCCTGGCGCTGAGCCTCTGTACTAATTGGTTAATTGTTTGCTCATTCAGTAGATGTTTGTTGCCTGCAGGAGTTCTGCTGTGGCCGAGCCCCGCCAGGGCCAGGGCCGTTGCTGCTGAGTTTGACACGCTTCTTACTGTCTCCTGCTCATAGCTCGTAGTAGTGACGTTGGGTCTGGGCACAGCACCTCTGCAGTGCCTTCCTGAAGCTCTGCCTCAGGCATAGAGCAAGTCTAAAAGGGAATGCAAGTGTGGGGTCCTCGCGTCCCTGTCCCACAGTGTGCTGTGCTAAAGGGTGACCCCAAGGTGACGCTCTGGGGGATCCAGCCCGAGTGCAGTGCATAGCGGGTGAGCCTGCTGAGGGCCTGGGGTCCCTGGCCCAGCCCCTGGAAGACAGGCCCGGGGCAGTTGCTCTGGAAGCCTCTCACACTCAGCTGCTTTCTCTCCACTTCCTGTCAACCCCATCCCCCCTCCGCTGCCCCGCCAGGCCAGGGCCAGGGGCCGCTCACCAGAACTGTGAGCTCCAAACCCCGAGCCCGTGGCGACGCTCTGCCTTCCGAGTCAGCTTCTCTCAGATTTATTTTGGGTATGAGAAGCTCGCTCCCACAGGACCAGTGTGGTCCTCTGGGTTAGTAATTGTCAGGTTCACAGTGTTGAATTGTCACACCAGGAGGCAGCATTTTGGGGTGTTTAAGAAGTGGGTGCCGTGAACACTGTACCTTTTCTCAAACACATGGTTCGCACTGTGTCTGAAAGGCTGAGAGGCGCGGGAAGACGGGAGCTCGA
This sequence comes from Ochotona curzoniae, assembly GCF_017591425.1. Classification (NCBI taxonomy): domain Eukaryota; kingdom Metazoa; phylum Chordata; class Mammalia; order Lagomorpha; family Ochotonidae; genus Ochotona; species Ochotona curzoniae. Next base: position 453,583 of record NW_024466464.1, read on the forward strand.
CCAGCAGCGCTTCAGTCTGCTGGCTGCAGAGCCCTGGGGGGCACGGCACAGAGCTAGGGCAAAATCATCCATAACCAGACAAACATTGATGGGGTGAGACCGTCCCACCTCTCCTCGCCTCTCCTCGCCTCTCCTCACCTCTCCTCTCCTCTCCTCACCTCTCACCTCACCTCACCTCACCCTGTAATCCCTTGAGCCTAAAGGCCCATCGTGCACCTGCCGTCCACCTGGCCTGTAACTGCCCGTCTTCTTGTGACCCAGTTGCCCTGCATCAGGTCTGTAGTGAGGGCGGCCCCTGGGCAGGTGCTGTGTGTCAGCAGCCTCGCGAGGACTGTTCCGACTCGGGAGCCCGAGCCAGCCATGGTGTCTTTATCCGTGGCATTCCCCTGAGCAGGGCAGGTGCCCCAGGAAACTTTGGGATAAGCCTGGGTCTGGCCAGGGCAGCCAGGACCATGTCCAGGGAAGTTGGCTTCTGTCTGCTTTGCCTGGATTATGTGGGGAGTTGTTCCATAGGCTTCATTTTTGCATCCTTCTTTTCCTAATACAGTTTCAAAAATTCTCATTCTCTTCTCTTTAAAGAAAAAATCATTTTTATTGGAAAGGCGGATTTACAAAGAGGAAAAACAGAAAAACACAAAAAACAAAACCTCCCTTCTCTTTGGTTGACTGCCCAAATGGCCTTACTGGGCCAGAGTTGAGCCAGTCTGAAGCCAGGAGCCAGGAGCTTCTTGCAGGTATCCTACATGGGTGCAGGGTCCCATGGCCTGGAGCTGTCTTCCACCTCTTTGCCAGGCCATAAGCAGGCAGCTGAATTGGAAGTGGAGCAGCCGGGACATGAACCAGTGCCCATACGGAATTTTGGCACTTGCGGGTAAAGAGTTAGCCTGTTGAATCACCACACAGGACCCTATCATTTCATTTGATTTGAAAGAGACAGAGACAAATATCTCTCGTCTGCTGGGTCACTTCCCACATGCCTACAGCAGCTGGAACTGGGCCAGGATAGACCCAAAGAAACCCCACCTAGAGCTGCATCTGAGCCTCCCACGGGGGACAGAACCCCACCTAGAGCTGCATCTGAGCCTCCCACGCGGGACAGAACCCCGCCTGCCAGGCTGCACGTAGGACTGCAGCAACAAGTGGAGCTGGACTCGGTCTAGGCACTCTGATGGGGTGGTGAGGACCCAGTGGTGTCTTACAAGCACGCCAAGACCATCCTCACTATTTTCTAATTGTTTTTTTAAAGCTTTTTATTGGGAAAGCAAATTTACAGAGAAGGAGACACAAAGAACCTCCATCCTCCAGTTCACTCCCCCCCAAGTGGCCGCAACGGCTGGAGCTGAGCCAGCCTGAAGCCAGGAGCTTCTTCGGGGTGTCCCACATGGTGCAGGGTCCCAAGGCTTGGGGCCAACCTCCACTGCTTTCCTAGGCCACAAGCAGGGAGCTGGAAGGGAGGTGGAGTGGCCAGGGGACAAACCAGCACCCATATGGATTTCCGGAAGTTGCCAGGTGAGGATTTAGCCACTAGGTTACCATGCCAGACTCCCACCTCACTATTTGAGTATTATTAATTCAGTTTGGTAACTTGGTTATTTTGTTTGATGAAAGCAGATGGGGCAGTGTTGTGGCACAGTAGGTTAATCCCCTGCGTAGTGATGATTGCAGTCTAGCTGTCTGCTTCTGATTCAACTCCCTGCTGATGCACCTGGCAAGGCACATAGACTAGATGATTCAGCCCCCACATCCGTGTGGGGGGCCCAGGTGGAGTCCTAGCTTCGGCCTGGCCTAGCCTTGGTTGGTGCAGCCATTTGAAGACTGAACCAGCAGGTGCGAGATCTCTTTTTCTGTCCCTCCTTCTGCCTTTGAAACAAAAAATGAAAGTCTTTTTTTTTAAAAGAAGTAAGTGGCACAATGAGTCTACATGGGGATCTTGCTGGTTCTGTGGGCATGGCCCCTCAGGCTGCAGAAGCAGAGCACCATGGCCTGGGCTGGAGCGGTGAGGCAAGGGACCCAGCCAGGCGGGGCTCTGGGGAGGGCACTGTGCAGCTCACTCACTCTAGGGGGTGTCTTTCTTTAAGGACACAAGCCCTGTATGGCCAGGGCCCTGTCCCAGCCCTAATGCCCTTCTGCAGGCCCTCCTCCAACAGTCATCACATTTGGGGTTGGGTTCAGGCGACCTTTGGGATGGGATGGGAGACACACAAGTGGTCCCTGCAGAGCCACAGCAGACAGCCTTGCAGGCTCCAGAGCTGTTGACGGTCACCCGCCCCGTGTCCCTGTGACCCACGGAGCAGAGACAGAGCAGGAGGGACGCGCAGAGCTCTCGGGTGGCAGTGCTGCAGGCCACAGGCTGCTAGAGTCCACGGGGGGCGCCTGATGAGGCCAGCTTTCCTGGTGGGCTGCTCCCTGTCAGTCCCCGTTCAGGTGTGGTGGGAAGACGGAGATGCCCGTAAGCAGCTGAGGCTGAGGTGCCCTCCTAAGATGGGCAGGTCAGTAAGGGCACGGAGTGCCCAGACAGTGGGGTGCAGGGCTGCAGCAGGCTGCCCCATCCTGTCTGCTGAGCCATGCACTGGCATCCTGGCTCGGGGCCACTCGGAGAGCCCCCACTCTTGCTCTATAGAGATGCAGGGCGTGCTTGGGCTGCCAGTGGCTCTCCTGAGAGGGATGCCCAGCTGTGTGCCCGCACACGCTGAGAGGGGCACCAGTGCATGGGAGGAGGAAAGGCGCCTTCCCAGAGGGCGTCTGTGTGGGCCGTGGTTCACCCGAGCGGGAGAAGCACTTGTCCTGGAGGTTGGGAGAAGGTTGGCTGGGGGCTCAGGCCCGAGCCTGGGTGTCCCTGCAGCCAGGAAAGGGGGAGCCTTGCCCAGGACTCAGTCACGGCATGTGGATCCTGCAGCCCAGACTGTGAGAGAGAAAAGTCCCGGAGGAGACAGTGGAGCTGGAGGGGAGAGAGCGCCTTAAGGAGATCTTGGACTGTTTTATAACCAGACTGAGGTGAAATCCTCAGACTCCAAGGCCCCGCCCATGGCCAGGCAGGTAAGCCTTTAGTTTAGACCCAGACTTGGATGCATCAGACTAACAGGCCCTAAAGGCGGAGCTGAAGAGCAGGGGGTAGAATTTTCTAGTGAGGGGAGATGAGCTTGGCTTCAGCAGGTGCTGGGTCGCACACAGCAGAGTGAGTCTGCACCATCAGGAAAGTGGGTCAAAGCCAGAGCGGTCCAAGCAGGCCAGAACAAGGCAGGGAGGCGCAGGCAGGCACCCCTGGCCCTGGAGGCTGAGGCCTTGGGGCTTGATGCCTGCTATGGGGCCAATACAGGGTTGGCAGGGCTCATCTTGACGCTGCAGCAGAATCCCTTCCAGGCCTCGCTCCTGGTGAGCCTGGGCTGCGGGCACAGGCAGGGATCAGCGGGCAGCACTCGGCAGCCACTGCGGTCGCCAGCTCTGACAGCCGCACCTGGGCTCATGGTGCGGGCGCATGGGTTGTGTCCAGCGCTCCAGCCCAGTGCCCACCAACACGCCCTGTGCTGCTGCAGGGTCGCCTCCCGTGTGAGCCCAGGATGTTCCTGCATCCCTGATGGGGAACGCTGTGTGGCACCGCTGCCTCCCTGTGGGATCAGGTCACAGCTGCCGCGTCTTCCTCCCCTCTCGCCCGCCACGGCTGTGAGACTCGTCCTACCCCGGCAGCCACAGCCTGCAGGCACACACGAGCCAGGCTGAGTCTGCCTCTTCTCTCACTGCCCGACGATTGGGTTGTTTCCAGTTTCTGGAAATTCTTGGGCTGCTCCGGCTGTGCTGTGTTGTTGTGAAAATAGCAAACCTGCAGATGGACTGGGGGTGGGTGGAAGCCCTGTCCCGACGTGGGAGTATGTGTGTGTGGGAGGTGCTGCTCCCACCGCAGACACAGCCTCCTGCGCCCTCGGGGCCTCTGACTGGCTCTGAAGCCACGCTCCGGGACAGCTTCTTGTCAGGGTCCCGGGCCTTCTGATACTTGGCACACTGAGTCGCCCAGTCGAGCCAGCTGCGGCCCTGGGGTTCAGAGATGCTTATGCAGCTTTGTGGGCACTTCAGGTAGGCGTGGGGTCTAAGTGGAGTTGGCTTGGTTGCCCAGTGTGTCAGTTGGCAGGGGTTTTGGCCTTGGGGATAGCAGTAAATTGGTAAGAAGGCATGCACCTGGCACTGGTGTGCTCACACAGCCACCGTAGCCATGGCAGCACCAGCCCCAAGCTCCTCATGTCCCCTTGTGAGGGGCCAGCGCTGGATACAGTGGGAGTGAGCCTGTCCCGGCGACTCCAGCATCTGACGTGGGCACCGCTGCCAAGTGCTGGCTGCTCCATTTCTGATCCAGTTCTTACTGATGTCTGGGACAGCAGCAGAAGGTGCCCAGGTCCTTGGCACATGTGCCCACGTGGGAGACCTGGAAGATCTTGGCTTTGGCCTGGTCCAGCCCCGGCCGCTGTGTCCATTTAGGGAGTGAGCCGGCAGGTGGTCTGTTTCTGATTCTGACTGCTCCCCAGCGCTCCTGCTGACTTTGCCTGTCAAATCAGTAAGTGGTCACCTTAGACACTGCATTCAAGGCATGCGGAGCGACAGCAGTGCCGACCCTCTGGGCCCCTCTCTCTGGGGATTTGCCCACCTGCCCAGGCGTCCCGTGTGGGTGTCCATCTCTGGCCAGATCCAGTCATGAGGTTATTTCCAGTTCTGAGCGAGGATGCTGGGAGAGGGGACAGGCCCACTACAGTGTCCACCACAAATAGCATGTCCCTCGCCCCCACAGGTGGGAAGGCTGCGGGTGGCGGCCGCTGTTCTGTTCCCACACAAGGCCCCAACCGTGCCCTGCTCTGCTGGGTGACACAGCGGGGGCGTGGGGGTGGAGCTGCCGCCGCCATGTGCCCTGCCAGGCTGTGGTCCAAGTGACAGCCTGGCGTGACCCTGCTGACCAGCCCACCCCAACATTCCCAGGGAATTCAGTTTCTGGTAGAAAACGACCTGCTGCAGAGTTCACCGGAAGACGTCGCCCAGTTCCTCTACAAAGGAGAAGGCCTGAATAAGACGGTCGTCGGGGACTACCTGGGGGAAAGGTGAGGCAGGGCAGCAGCCTGACCAGGCCATCTCAGGGCCCGTTCCAGCTGTGCACGCACTTGCTGCTCCTCCCAGCCCTGCCGTGGGCCCGGCACGCTTGGCCGCTGTGTGTGTCCTCTGGGTGCAGGGGCCGACTGGGCTTGCCGAGTCTCGGGCGTGCGGGATATGAGAGTGGGGCTTCTGCCTTGCCCACCTTTGTCAGCAGCTTCAGCTCATGTTTGGCCAGAACCACCAGAATGACAGTCCTAAAGGTTACTGTTCGTTTTTATGTAGAAGGTGGCTGGCTTTTACCTGCCTGGCCTCCTCCACTGAGAAGTCCACTCACTGCTCCTGGCAGAGGTGAGGGCAGGATGCCAGCGGGCCCAGGCCTGTGGCACCAGAGGGTCTTCGTCCCAGAACAGGAGAGGACAGTTTGTACCAAAGCCCAGTGCTTGCACAGCCACTGGCTTCTGCTGCTAGCTTTTAGTGCAGGTTCTAGCCCAGAGAGGAAGTGGTCCTCCCGTGAGGCCAGCAGGACATGGCCCAGGACTGAGCCAAGAGCCCAGGAGACAGGGGTTACAGCTGGGCCCCAGACACCCAGCGGGGCTCGGCCCTCCAGAAACATGGGACCTGCTGGGCGCAGGGGAGCCTGGACCCCACAGCACGTGTCACCGCCTGAAGGCGCACACAGGGACTTTGGGGCCATGGGGTCCCAGGGAGTAGGGGTCTGAGCCGCTCGCGCAGCCCTGACTCACAGCCACCTCCTGTCCTCCCCAGGGACGAGTTCAACATCAAGGTGCTTCAGGCCTTCGTTGAGCTTCATGAGTTCGCGGACCTCAACCTCGTCCAGGCCTTGAGGTAGGTGTCCTGAAGCCGCCGAGGTGCAGGCGGCACCTGCCCAGGTTCCTGTTGGTCACTCCAGGCACAGGCCTCGACAGTGCTGATGCTCTGAGCCACTCCAGGCAGGCGTGGACACGTGTGCAGGGCGGGGTCACACCTGCACGTGGCCTGCATGCCCTCCTGCATGCCCTGCAGGTAGGCCCTGGCTGCCTTTGGCACCGAGGCCCCCTGCCCACACAGCCTGCTCTGCAGGTCGTGGCCTTGGCACCCCCGGGCCCGCTTCCCACCTGATTGGGCTCCAAGCACCAGGCACACAGTTCTCCCAGAGTGCCCGGGAGGGTATGACTCTCCCACCAGCAGAAACCACCACCAGGCCCCAGTCTTGTCCCCTGTGTCAATGCAGAATCCAGAGGGGGACACCTTTGTTAGGGGTCTGAAGCGCTCCTAGGCACCACTCCCACTGCTGAAAGAGGTCTGGCTGTTTCCTTCTGCTGTCTGGCTTGGGCCTCTTGGTCTTGACCCTGAGCCGTTGCCTAGGGACAGCAGGGCCTTCACGGGCAGAGCGACAGGAACAGGCCTCTACAGGGAGCCGCCAGCTGGCCCTTGGAGTAGAGGGTCGTGGCCACAGCTCATTGGGTCCTGCCTCTCAGACCCGCTCCGTGCTGCGCTCTGGCTGATATGGACCGTTTTCTCTGACCTACGTGAGTGCACGGGGCGGTGTTGGTGGGGTTGCACTCAGCCACTGGCTCCAGCAGCCTCTGCCCGGGTTGATTCAGGTAGAGACAGGTGCAGAGCTGGGGAGTCGGATATGTGTCTGCGGCTACTGCACCAAGGTCCAGCACCAGGGGCTGCCAGCAAATCCCCGGAGAAGCCACTGCAACAGGTCTGGGCTCCAGACAGAGCCCATGGCAGTCACTGAGGCTGTGGACAAAGGGCTGGGCAGGACGAGGCTGCTCTGCGTGCTGGGAAGGCTCTGGCTTTCCTCATGAAGGAGATGGGATCTGGGGCAGGGGAGCTGCTGTGCGGATCTGCCTTCTGCAGGCAGCTGCCGGCCGTTGGGGCGGTCCTGGCTGAGAGGGCTGTGACTGGGCAGTGGGGCGAGGCATGAAGCACCCCCTGGGAACCCTGTGGGAGAAGAGGGTTGGGCAAGAGCTGGAGCTTCTGGAAGGCAGGATCAGTGTCCCAGCATCCGAGTGCCTGGCAGTGTATTCAGGGCCTACAAGCCCACCTCAACTCCATACATGCCCACCTCAGCCCCACCCGTGCCCACCTCAGCCCCGCCCGTGCCCACCTCAGCCCCACCCGTGCCCACCTCAGCCCTCCCCTGACCCCCCTCCACCCCGTCCTGCGCTGAAATCACTGCAGCAGCCGGCATTGTGGAACAGCTGGCATGAGGCACGCTGCCCACAGGGAGCAGGCCAGGCCCTGGTTCTGCTCCAGCCCAATGTTAGGCAGCACTGGTAGGGTAGGTGTCTTGTTGCCTGGGGAACCCCAGGCGGGGCGCTGGCTGCCGGGATGGCTCACAGCGCAGGTGGGCCGCCGGGGCAGACCTGAGCCCCAGCTTGTGGCAGGTCCCTGAGCAGTGGCAGGTCCTGCTGGTCTGGAAGGAGAACCCCGTGGCTGCAGCTGTGGGCACAGCAGGCCCAGCAGACCACCTCGAGGTGCCAGGGTCGCTAACAGTGAGGGCAAGAGCCCCAGGGGCTACGTGTTTTGCTTTAATTTGATTGCATTGATGGGGAGCTTCTGTCTGCTAGTTTGCGCCCCCAGATGCCTGCAGGGGCTGGGCCTGAGCCAGGCCCAAGCGGGGAGCCAGCGGCTTGAGCCATCACTGCTGCCTGCACGAGGCAGAGCCGGGACTCAAACCCAGGCCCTGTGGCCTCTTAGCTGCTACCCCAGATGCCCGTGGCCCCCTCGGCCGGGCTCCCGAAGGCCGGTGCCCAGGTCCAGAGTCTCCACCTGCCAGGGGCTCCCCTTCCCAAGCCCGGGAGGAAGCAGCAACCTTCTTCCCGCAGGCAGTTTCTGTGGAGCTTCCGGCTTCCTGGGGAGGCCCAGAAGATTGACCGCATGATGGAGGCCTTTGCTGCGCGCTACTGCCTCTGCAACCCCGGCGTCTTCCAGTCCACAGGTGGGTGGCCCTGGCCTGCCCCTGAGCCCACAGGAGGGCCCTGTGACACGCCTGGCCTGTGACCCGCAGGCCTGCTGGCTGTGAGGACAGCCTGCAGGCCAGGCCCCTGCACCGGGCCCTGGGGAGGGTCCTCCTGGGGGGCTGTCCCCACGCTGAGCTGCTGTCCGCCCCGCTGCAGACACCTGCTACGTGCTGTCGTTCGCCATCATCATGCTCAACACGAGCCTGCACAACCACAACGTGCGCGACAAGCCCACGGCCGAGCGCTTCATCACCATGAACCGCGGCATCAACGAGGGCGGAGACCTGCCCGAGGAGCTGCTGCGGGTGAGCGCCGGCCGCCCGCCGGTCCCTCGTGGCCGCCCGTCCCTCGTGGCCGCCTGTCCCTCGTGGCCGCCCGCCCGTCCCTCGTGGCCGCCCGCCCGCCCCTCGTGGCCGCCCGTCCCTCGTGGCCGCCCGTCCCTCGTGGCCTGGAAGCGCTGGAGGGCCTCGGCCGCTCACCAGCTGCTGCTCTTCCGTCCGCAGAACTTGTACGAAAGCATCAAGAACGAGCCGTTTAAGATCCCCGAGGACGACGGGAACGACCTGACCCACACCTTCTTCAACCCTGACCGGGAGGGCTGGCTGCTGAAGCTGGGTGAGCTGCCCGCACGCGCCCCCGGCGTGGCCCCCAGCCCGCGGCCCACCACCGCGGACCCTAGAGAGGAAGAGCAGTCGGCCAGGCCTGGCCCCGCGCTGCCAGGGTCCGGACGGGCAGCCGTCTGCTCGCGCCCGACGGCCCCGTGCCTCCCTCTGGTCTGTGCGGCTGCATTTCTGATGACTGCTTTCAATGTGCCTTCTTGTCTCCCTTCTGCCTGTGGCTCTCACCTTTCTGTTCTGTGCCGGGCTGTCCCTGCTTGTCCTGCGTTAGGAGGTACGTACCCGTGGCGCCCGCCCCGCCTCACCGCGGCGGCCCCTTCCTCTTCCGGGTCCTGTCCCTCACGTTGGTCTGTGTGATGCTCCGATCTGTGGCTGCCATCCATCTGATCCATGTGGCTTTGGACGCGCTGGGCTCAGCGTCCTGCACGGTGTGGTCGAGGGCCCGGAGCCGCCTGCAGCCGAGAGGAACCGAGACCCAGCCTGGCCCTCAGCCCCCCGCCCTCAGACTAACCCGCCATGCATGCTCGCAGGTGCTGGGACCACCGGGCGTCGAGTGGCTTCCACGCCCGATGGGCGTCCTAGGAGCTCAGGCTCAAGGCCGACTGGGGGTTGGGACTGGAGCTTGGTGTAGGGAGCCTGCTGCCCGAGGCCAAAGAAAGGCATGGTTACCTCCCACAGCTCCCCTGAGGCAGGTGTTGGCTGTAGGCTGAGGGGATCTTCTGCCCAGCCACGGTAGCTGACAGGCTTGGGAGCGCCCATGGGTCCACCATGAGCTCTGCCCAGGGCATTTCCCTCCCTGCCGGGTCTCCGCCGGCCTTCTGCAGGCTGTGGGCCTCTGCCCAGAGCCTGGCCTGGAAGCTACCCTGCAGCCCCGGCTGACTGATGCACGGATTCCCCCAGGGGCAGCGGCTCCATTCCTACCCGGGCCAGCCGTGGGGCAGCTCTGTGCGTGGAGGAGCAGCTCTGTGCGTGGCGCATCTGTGTGGTTGTGCTGAACTTGAGCTGGCCCAAGCAGCAGTACGCAGGGTGGGGCCGAGGTAGCCTGTAGATGGCCGGGAGGGCATGGCTCTGCCTGGCAGGGCCTGACAGGCACGGTCTCCTGTCCACTGCCCTCGAGGGTGAAGGCTGAAGCCAGAGGCTGCATGCCAGCGGTGGCAGCGGGGCAGACCGGGATGCCAGGGGCCAGGAGGGTGAGCTCTTTGCGGAGGCAGGCTGCTCCCCCCTCAGACCTGGCACCAGCCCACAGCAGGCGGGGGTCAGTCGCCAGAGAGCTGAGGGCAGCTGGGGGTGCTGAGCTGGAGGGAGGTTCTGCTGCACTGACGTGTAGGCAGGCGTGCCGGGCACGGGCCTCGGCTGCAGGTGGGGTGGCATCCAGAACGTGGTCCCCCAGCTGTGTGTTTGGGCAGGTGTGACCACACAGCTGGTTCCGTTGTAGCGCAGGCTGTGGTGTGGGTGTTAGCGTGCAGGCGCATCGGCATCCCCTGGAGTTACCCGGTTGTCCACAAATGGCCTGAGCTTGGGCTTGTGCAAACGCAGCAGGATGTGGTCCAAGGCGCACTGCTGTGGAGGGGGAAGTTACACGTGTGCACATGCGTGAGCGGGCATGTGTGAGCCGCGTGCCAGCAGTGGGGAAGCAGGACTTCTGTTGAGACAGTGAATGCCCGTCGTGAGGGTCCAGCTCCCGTCCATGGGATGGGTACAGGGCACCCTGATCCCTGGGTGAACGGGGTGCCCTGGGAGCTTCAGGCCTCTCTAGGAACCCCTCCTCTCTGGCAGCTGCTGATGGCGACATGGCAGACCCTGGTGCCCATTGAACCAAGGCCCAGCCAGGCCCAGCCTGCTCCCTTTAGTAGGAACGAAAGGAAAGGCTGGACAGTGATCCCCGGGCTTCTGAGCCTCAGAGGACCTGCTGTCAGCCAGGCAGCAAGTGCCAGGCAGAGCCCGCCAAGCTGGTGGCTGCGAGCAGCCTGGCAGAGACGGGGCTGGCAGCTGCCAAGGACCTGGTTCCATGCCTGGGGTCTGTGAAGGGTGGGGCTGTTGCTGTCACAGCCTAGGCGCCCTGGAGGGCACAGGCTCGGCCTCCTCCTCCCTCCACCGGAAGCCTGCCCGTCCCCAGCTCACCACCGGACCTGGTGAACGTGGCTGTGGTCGTGCGGGCAGAGATAACCTTGGCTCAGAAAGGAGGGCTGGGGCCCTGCTGGGTCAGGGACTCCTGGGAGCTCTGGGGATGAAAGCCACACCCGGACTGGGGTTAGGTGGTCATATGGGGCCCCAGGGGGCTCCCTGCAGTGTATCTCCTTGCCTGCCAAGAAGCTGGGGCTCAGGTAGCCCAGGAGCAGCTGTCACAGCATCTCCCCTGATCCTGGGCCTTCCCCATGGCTTCCCGGGGTCAGTGAAGGACAGGGACAGCCACGTCGCCCGGTGCTGGGGGCTCAGGCTGTGGCCAGGGGCAGGGTCATCTGACCTGTGTGGTGTCAGGTCAGGAGCCAGGGCCAGCGTGGTGGGCAGTGGGGCTGCTCCCGCTGGGCTGAGTGCACACGCGCGTGTGTGTGTGTGTGTGTGTGTGTGTGTGTGTGTGTGTGTGTGTGTGTGTGTCTGTGTCTGTGTGTGCTCGCTCTCTACCTTGTTAGAGAAGTAATTCAATCTCCTAATGGCCCAGGCGGGCGAGGGGGCCTAGTTTTGATGGATCGCAGGGCTGTGTAAATACTGACGCGCTCACCGTGCCCGCATGGCGGGTGAGGCCTGACGGACCGGTCAGCCAGCACCGACTTCATCCTGTTGCCATTTCATGGGGTTACGCCTGTCCATCCCAACTAACTCTTCCAGGAAGCCAGAGTCATGGGTCATCTGGGCGACCCCGGGTGGCCGTGGAGAGGGCAGCTGTGCGCCCCGGGGGTGAGGGTGCATGTGGGGCCCTGGATGGCCAGAGCCACACAGCTTGCCCAGGACCGTGCTCGCAATGTTGACCATGCTCCCGAGGAGGAGGTGGAGATGCCAGCGGGGCTCTCGGAAGCCCTTCTGACAAAGCAGGCCCCTGTGGGGTCCCCGGCCCCAGGCTCTTGGCCGCTGGCGCCCACCTCACCCGCCCCTCTGCTCGTAGGCGGCCGCGTGAAGACCTGGAAGCGGCGCTGGTTCATCCTCACCGACAACTGCCTCTACTACTTCGAGTTCACCACGGTAGGTGGCAGCCCTGCCCCCTGCGCCCCGCACCCCGGGCCCTGCCCCCCGTGCCCCGCACCCCGGGCCCGGCCTGACACTGGTCCTGTGCTCTGTCCTAGGACAAGGAGCCCCGGGGCATCATCCCGCTGGAGAACCTCAGCATCAGAGAGGTGGAGGACCCACGGAAACCTGTGAGCACCAACCCCACCACCATCCCCTTCATGCCCTAGCCCCCTGTGGGGCCCACGCGCCCCCTGACAGCACCCCTCTTCACCCCCAGAACTGCTTTGAGCTTTACAACCCGAGCCACAAAGGGCAGGTCATCAAGGCCTGCAAGACCGAGGCTGATGGCCGTGTGGTGGAGGGCAACCACGTGGTGTACCGCATCTCAGCGCCCAGCCCCGAGGAGAAGGACGAGTGGATCAAATCCATCAAGTGAGTGTGGGCTGTGGGCTGGCCGGGCTCAGGGGCAGGGGAGTGGGGGCTGGTCCTGGACCTCTGCTCTCCTCCTCCCCCAGGGCCAGTATCAGCAGGGACCCCTTCTATGACATGCTGGCCACGAGGAAGAGGAGGATTGCCAATAAGAAATAGAACTGCCCTGGCTCCTGCAGCAGGCAGACGGACCGACCCCCGCAGCACTGACCCCTCGGCGCGCCTCCGCTGGCAGCCTGCAGGGGGCAGCAGACCCTGCGCGGCGCCCGGGGTCACGGCGCTGCGCTCCCCACCCACCTGGACGCGGCCACAGCCAGCTGCTCGTGCTGGGCTGGGTGGTGCTAACATTCTAGAAGCCACTGTTTTATATCAAATGGGAACGGAAAAAGCTACCACTGTTTTTATTCAGAATTCTTTTTCTCATATATGGGATTATAGCTTTTTATATGCCTTTTATACTCTGAAGCTATAACAAAAGATGCTTTCTAACAGTAGTATTTTTAGAACGGCAGCTATAAATTTAACTCCTGGACACAGGTATATGCTGTGCACTGCACACACACCCACAGGCACACACAGCTCCTGGAGGTGGCTTGCAGTGGGTGCCGGGGCAGGCAAGGCCCCTTAGGGACCAGGCGAGGTGACCGGCGGCGGGAGCAGCGGGAGCACAGCCCTCGCCTCTGGCCTCACAACTTCTTCCAAGTAGGGAAGTGGTGACAGCCTGCACAGGAAGCCGAGTGTCCAGGGCCGAGCAGCTGTGACCAGCGCTCCATTTCCGGCCCAGGCTCGGGCCTGGTTCACCATAGCCGGCATTTATCCTGCAACTCCCCAACGTGCTTGTGGTTTGGGTGAGCGGCAGAGAGCAGCCTGAAGGGCGGCACCAGGGGCCTGCGGGTGCCCTGCCCTGAAGCCGCACCCTGCAGCCACATCCAGCAGGTGGCCATGTTGCACTTAGGGTGAGTGGCCGCGGCTCCTCCGGCCCCAGGCCTGTTCCTGTTCTGGGCCTCCGGGATCGTGACTGTCGCAACACTCCACGGGAGAACAGCCACCACGCATCCTTCAAGTGCCTGGGCGGCGTGGGCGCCACTGGGCCTCGGCCTGCCCCAGCAGGACTGCTGCCGGACCCCCACCCAAGGGACACATCCTATGGACAGGCTGCTGCCTCTGCCCGTCCCCCTGGATGGTCCTGTGGCACTGGGAGTGGGGAGCCTGGATCTGCCTCAGAGCAGCGGTGCCCGCCAGCTGTGTCCGGGCCCACGTGGAGCTGCTGCTGTCGCACGAGTCACGGCACCGCGCCAGCCCCGCCACTGCCACGGGAGTCGCGGCAGCGTGTGGGGTTCCTCCCTGCCTGGCGTCCACACCTGTAAGTGACTTGTCTTTCCCAGCTCTCCGGCCAAAGACAGTTTGATGGAGACCAAGTACAGAGGAGCGCCGAGGGGCCTGGACAGAGCGGCTGCCCGGCCTCCAGCTGCTCCCGCCAGGCCCTGCTCGGGGTCAGCGGGTGTCTGCAGGGTTCCCAACCCAGCCAGGCAGTTGAGTGTGGCCCCAAGCGTGCTCCGCTAGAGGCTGGTTATGGGGGAAGCTTCTAGAAGCAATGCCTGTCTTATCTACCTAGACGTGCTTAGCCACCCAGTGAGGTCTGATGTGGACCAGAAACCACACCCATGGTTTCTCCTTTTGTATTTACAGCACTGAGTTATCACATGTAAATAATGTACATGTATATTGATTTCTGGAGCATCTGTAATTGTGTATATACTCCCAAAGCCTGCATGAAGAAATACTCTATTAATATCAAAATATATATTGATATTTTGTTGTAAAGTGAACAGCTGGTAAAATCAGCAGCTGCTGCCTGGCAGAGCTCTGACCCTGTCGCGTGGAGGAAGGCCGAGGACAGGTCCCCCACGCGGGGAGCCCTCCCGCGTGAAGAAAGGACACAGGCTGGTGACTTCGCTGCTGTTTATATACTATATAAATTTTACATGCTGTATATTTACAGTGGGGCAAGTGCTTTTTTAATCTTTAAAAAAACAAAGATCAAACTTTAGACATCTCTGAACAACACAAACTGTATAAGCCATACAGATTATTCAGATACAAACTGTATTCAATACAGTCCTCCCCACTCCGTCTCCTGATGCAGGACCAGTGAGTTGTAAGTGTGTCACAGTTTGATAGCATATCCATAGTAAAAATAAAATCACAGTATGATTTTGTCTGTAACTAGAAACCTTAAGGGACCAAGCTGACAACTCAGACTCCGGTATACAGTCAAGACAGAGACGCTGTATAAAAAAGTTATGTAATAAAAACATACTGTAGGCTTTACAAATAATGTTTGGATTATACATTCATAATGTAAATACTCATCATAACTGGTCAATTGATTGGAATAGTTCCACAAAGTTCAAAAACAGAACTTGTCTATAAAATACATCTTCAAATCTTGAATACAACTAAAATATGAAGCCAATTAGTTTCTAGTGTCAGACATCGCGGCCGACAGGGCCCTCGCAGGCCTGCTCGAGCGCCTGCGGCTCTTTAAATAAGTCTTTAAATTACACACACAGACGGTCAGTTTGTACTTGTGGTTCCCGGCCTCCCGCTTGGTCTTGCACCAGATGCCTGACGTGGAGGAACATTACGTGAGAAGGGTCGACCTGAGGCTGAAGGAAGCAGCATTTGAGATGTCGGGTTCCAGGGCGTTAGCTTCAAGGTGAGCTCTGTGCACGGTATCTTACAAGGGTCCACGGTTGTAGAAAGTGTTCATCCACTTGGAATAAGGGCAATTAAGAAAAGGTAAAAACTAAAAAAAAAAATTCTCCATGGTAAAATCTGTACAGTATTTACCAAAGCAGCACCACGCAGATTTGAACAAGGTTACTCTCTGTGTTTATAATTTAAGCTGGGTTGGGGATGGCTTCTGTTGAACACGGTCAATCTGAAAGAGAGGTGGGAGGCGTTGGGGTGGCCACCTCCCCAAGTTCCTGCCAGCAGTTGTGCCTCACTGAGGGACGCCTCACGCTGAGGCCCAGCTCCTCCCAGGACCCACTGGCACCCCGCAGTGGCCTTCACCTTGGCTGGGGTTCTGGTCACCCATCCAGATGCTAGCCAGGCCTGACTCCGCCACTCACAGTGGCACTCTGCCCCAGCTAGTGTGGCTGCTTCACGGGGAGCAGCACCCCGCAGGCTATAATGGGGCCGGGGAGCCACTGCCTGGAGGAAGGGCCGCGCATCGCCCTGGCCGGTGGAGGGCCTGGTTCTGAGTCCACAGGCTGCCCCTGGTGGGCTGCAGCCGAGCTGCACGACCCTGTGTCCCACAGCCCCTTGAGTGCACAACCCAGGGAAGCAGCTTACCATGACTAGTGGGGTTTTGAGGCTGAGTTTTCAATCACCTGGAAAGCAGAATCAGGAAACATTTCAGCAACAGGCTTACCAAGTCAGTGCTGCCCTCTGCGTGGGCAGTGGGCAGTGGGCATGGGCACAGCCACAAAGCCCACCTGACACATGCAGCAAGGCCTCCATGTGGCACTAGGGTCCCTCCCGGGGAAGGGAGCAATGCAGGCCCAACCCCCACGAGCACTCCCTGCTGTAGTGCTCTGCGGGGCTACAGAAAACGGAACCAGAATGTGGAGCACGAGGCTGCCTGCTCCAGGAGCACACCAGGCTCCCTGGCGAGATGCCACTGGGCACTGTGCAGGCACTCGGGCCTGGCCCCTAGGATTGGGTGCGCTGGAAAAAATTGTGGGACCCTGCCCGAAACAGCACAGACTCAGCATGGTGGTGCAGCGAGTCAAGCCGAGCCTTGTAACGTCCACACCCAGAGGAGCAGCCCGGCTGCTGCACTGCCCATCCAGCTCGCTGCTCGTGGCCTGGGGAAGCTGCGGAGGACATGCTTGGGACCCTGTGTCCTGTTGGCTTAGGCTCTGCTCACTCCAGTTGTTAAAGGCCATCTAGCAAGTGAGCTGGCAGATCTGTCAGTCTCTCCAAACTTTGCCTTTCAAATTCAGATAAATTTAACTGTAAGAGAAACCTCTGCCCTGGCTCACTGAGCAGTGGGAAGCTGTGGCCCCCGGTGCCTCTCCACACAGTGCCCACGGCCCATTCCCACCTCCCCTGCACGGTGCACACGTGGCCAGCGAGGGGCCCCACCTACCGACAACAGTTCAAGCTGCTCTGGCTGCAGCCATGGCCCCTGCTCTGAGCTGCAACTGCTGCCCACCCAGGCCTGTGCACCTCACCCTGGGGTTCATCTGTCCCTCCAATAAATAGTGCATGTTGGCTGTGGCCACTGGAGGAGATGGGTCTCTCCCAGGACAAAGAGCCGACACCCTCATGATGAACCATGGTGGCCCTGGGTGGTGGCAGGGGGCCAGCAGCTTTATGCCCCATGCCCTGGCAGTATCTGCAGTTAGGCCCGGCTGTGCCTGTGCATCCCCAGACAGCGCACAGCAAGACTCAGGGCTCCTTCCCAGGGTCCAGTGCCTCGAGACGCATAACGACAGCAGCCAAAGTGCCCTCAGGAAGCACAGCAGTGCTAGGCGAGGGGAGACCCAGCACGCAGCACCCATGCCAGCACCCATGCCCCCCGCGCTCAGGGCGGCCTCGGGAGGCGACAGCTCATACCTTGCACATCAACGCACAGAACCCATGCCCCGCACAAGGCAAACACGCGGGCCCCAGGCCTTTCCCTGCACTTCCTAGCATGGTCCAGCTCTGAGCGAATGGTCTGAGCCACTGAGGACCCTGTCCCATGGCAGGTGGGGGCTGGTCCCCACTGCACGCCTGCCCCGTCCTCTCCTGCACCCAGCACCCTAACTCCCCCATCCCGTCCCTCTCCCCAAAATAACAAAGCAGCTACACGAGCAGTCTACTTCCTCGGTCCCAAGGAGCACCTCTTACCCTGGCCATGCTCGGACAGGCGGCACCTGCTGGCCCTGCCCTCCGGCCGCAGGTGCTTGGCTTTGTCACGTAAAGGCCCCAGGCTCTCCCCGGGCAGGGTGGCAAGCAGGAAGCTGCCCTCGCCCCTGTGCCAGCGGTCCCCAGTGCCATAGCTCGTGGCTTTTGGCAGGCCTCGCTCAGGGGCCTTCGCCAAGTCCTGCGATCTCCTCGAATGCCTCTTCTTTTTCTTCTTCTTCTTCCGGTGGCGGTGGAGGTCTGCGTCGGAGTTTGCTCCCGCCAGGTCTGAGTCCTGATGCCTGTGAGAGCAGGAGGCGGCGTCAGTCAGCTGCCAGCCAGGCCGCCCCGCGCACCCGCCCAGCCCGCCCAGCGAGCAAGGCTTCAGCAGCGTGGTGCTGCAGGCTGACCCACCGCCGTTCCTGAGACCTGCAGGCGTCTTGGGCACCCAGCTGTCTAGGGCAGCTCCAGGGACCACACAGTCCTGCCCTCCCCCAGCACTCCCACGCCCACCAGGGTGGTGTTTTCAAAACAGCACAATGCCCCACTCAGATTTCCAGTGGAAAAGAGACAGAGATGGAGGCCCAGCCCTGGGTCTCAGGGTCCCTACTCTGGAGGGGCCAGGCCAAGGGGCCCGCCAACAAGGCACGGCTGTGGGCACAGCCGAGCATGCCAGTCCCCTGTGGGCAGCGCCCACCTCACCTGCAGTCCCGCTCTCGGTGTTTATCTTTGGATTTTTTCTTTTTCTTGGACTTTTTGTGCTTCTTGGCTTTCGGCTCCTCCGCCAAGTCCCTCTGCGGGCTCCGGGGAGCCTTCCTGGCCGCGTGGCTGTCATGGCCGTCGTCGCTGTCCACACTGCCATACCTCCGCTTCCGGGACCGCAGCTCCTCGTGCTCGTGAAAGCGCTCAGCGAGGCTGGCAGCGCCATCGTGAGCCACCTGGGCCACTTTCTCGGGGCCCGGGGCTGTGGTGGCCGTGCGGGTGCTGTGCGCGTGGTGCCGCTGCCTGTCCCTGGCCAGAGCCTCGTAGCCCCGGCCGCTCCAGCGGTAGTCCTTGCAGGGCCGGCCGCTGTGGAAGGGCTTCCAGTCCCGGGGCGCGTACGGGGTGTACCTGTCGTGGTAGTACCTGCACTTGTCCCACCGCATCCTGTCCGGGTAGTACTTGCCCCGGCCCCAGGCGTGCTCGCTCTCTGACGGGTGGCACCTGCTCCAGCCCTGGGCCGAGGCGCTCCTGGGGCGCGAGTGGTGGTGGCCGTAGGTGCCCAGGGAGTGCCGGTCACCGGGGCTCAGGGGGTGCTGGGCGCCGCAGGGCTCGGCCGGGTGGCGCTCGGGCCGGGCCCGCTCCCGGTCATAGTGCCGCTTCCGGTGCCGGTGCTCCTGGGTCTTGCTGCGGCTCTCCCGCACGTGCTCCCCGCTGGAGGAGCGGTCCCGCCAGGTGCGGTAATGGCCCCGGTCCACCTTCCGCGGGCCGCCCACTCTCTCCTTAACCGGAGACCGCTCCAGGCCGCTGTGCCCACCTTTGCTCTCCTCGCCCCTGTCCCCGCGGCTCTGCCCAGAGCCCCCTTCAGGCTGGCTTCCTGCGGTCCTGGCCGGCTGTGCAGGGGGCGCGGCAGGCCCCTCAGGGTCGCGGCCCCAGTCCCCACTGAGGTGCACTGACAGTTTGCGCTCACAGGCAGCCTCGGCAGATGCCACGGGCACTGGGCTCAGCTCAGTTGCCCTCTCCGGGGGCGCTGGGTCCGAGGGACTGCCCGCCAGCGGCCCTGTCACCTCCTGCAGTGGGCTGCCAGGGGCCCCGGAGCAGCTGCCATAGTCCTGCTGGGAGGGCTGGCTGTCCCCCGCGGCAGGCTGGGGGCTGGGGCACGGGCCGCTGGCCCCGGGCACGGGCTCCTTGGCTACCGTCGAGGCCTCATCAGGGCCTTCTTTGGAGGAGGCGCCACCAGGGTCGGAGGGCGGCAGGGCCTTCCGGCTGCTCCCGACGAGGCCGGCGGCCCTCTCCCATGTCTCCGGTGGCACTGCGCCAGCCTCGGGCTCGGGCTCTGCTGTGGGATCCTCTGGGCTGTTGTCCACCGCCGGTGCCAGGCAGCTGCCGCTAGGACAAAAAGATCACCAGTGAGGCCGAAGGGTACAGCACGCCTGCACTCACGCGGTCAGCCCCCGGGCCTCCTGTCGGGCGGCGTGACCCCAGCAGGCTGGCGGCGGCCTCTCCCGCCCTGGCACTACCACGGATCCTCGGCAAACAGATGTGACTCGACAGAATCTCCCCCCAACTCCACGAGGACCCGACTCCCCCGCAATCACTCCTCACACACAGTCAGGAACCATGGAAGCTGCACAGTGGCCTGCATGGGCAACTGCCAACCATGCCCAGCCTCTAGAGCGGGCAAACATGCAGTCAGGGCCCGCACGACGGCACAGTGCGTTAAGCTGCCACTTGCCGCTACTTCACTTTCAGTTCAGCTTCCTGTTAATGACCCAGGAAAGCAGCGGAGGGTTACGAGACCCAGCAGGGAGACACAGAGGAGCTCCTGCCTTCAGCCTGACCCAGTCCCAGCTCTTGCAGCCATGCGGGGAGTGAACCAGTAGGTGGGAGACCTCTCCCGTGTAGTATTCCGATCTCTCGGGACTCGGTCTTGCCCCACGCCGTCTCCGAGCGGTGCCTCGCCCTGCAGGCTCTCCCTCCGCCCACGCCGGCCTTCTTACCTCGTCTCGCCTGCCGCGCCTTGCGCTTTGCTACTGAGTGTGCAGGTCTCTAAGATCTCGTCTTCTGGGAGAGATGGCAAAGGAGCAGGTGTCAACTACAATAAAAACAGAGACACAGCAATGCTGGCTGCCAGCTCATGCCCCCACATCTAGCCAAGCCAACTAGCCCACCTGCCTGGCGACTCCCACTCACCTTTCCAGGAAGACCATTGGCCTTAGCAAAGGAGCTTTCTGAGGGCACAGCAGGCGCGACTTGGCAGCTGGCGCCATCCACAGACGGCCCGCTTTCCGTGGCTTCGCTGTCTGCGCCCTTAGCACCGTGGACAGGCTCCTGCTGGCAGGCGGGGCTGCTTCCGGCCTCGGCGCGGGCAGGCGGGCAGTTCTCGGGCAGCCTGGCCCCGAGCCCGTGCTCTCGGCGCAGGCCCTTGGGCTCCTCGTCCGACTCCTCCGATGACTCGGCCCCGTAGGGCACGAGCACGCCGGGGCTGAGCTTGGGGCTGAGCTTGGGGCTGAGCTTGGCCGTGCCGTTGACCATGGGGGCGGAGCAGGCTTCGGCGGGGGCGACGGGCTTGGGGACGGCGCTGGCCGCGTTCGAGGTAGGCTGTACTGCGGGAGTGGAGACGGTGGCGCAGGGGGCCGGCTTGCCCGGGCTCTCCGAGGGACCGCCGTGGGGGCCGGCTGGGGACGGGCCTTGGCGCACAGGCAGCTTGTTGTGGAGACTGATGGTGATCTTCTGCTTCTTGGGGTGTTCCGGGGCAGCAGAGGGCCTGTTCACCGACCAGCTCTGCACCGAAGTCGAGGCGTGCACAGGACTAGCTCTGTTGACGCTGGAACTCCCATTGGGACTGGACATGCAGCTGCCTGGTGCGTCTTTCAACGGTCCGGTCCCATTTAATTGAGGAGGATTCTAGAGGGAAAAACCAAAGCCGATCAGCGCGTGAGACACGTGGCCCTGATACACAGTCTGGCCTACAGGCCCCTCCCCTTCTGATCTTATCCCTTTTTTTTTTTAAAGATTTATTTATTTTTATTGAAAAGGCGGATATACAGAGAGGAGAGACAGAGAGGAAGATCTTCCGTCCGATGATTCACTCCCCAAGTGAGCGCAATGGCCGATACTATGCCGATCTGAAGCCAGGAGCCTCTTCCGGGTCTCCCACGTTGGTGCAGGGTCCCAAGGCCTTAGGCCATCCTCGACTGCTTTCCCGGGCCACAGGCAGGGAGCTGGATGGGAAGCGGGGCTGCCGGGATTAGAACCGGTGCCCATATGGGATCCTGGCACATTCCAGGCAAGGATTTTAACCACTATGCTATCGCACCGGGCCCCTTTTCCTTTTTTCTAACAGGTGTCACACGTCTACAAACACCTCCCTTTTGTCCTATCATCTCCAACCCACATACACTTGCATTTTTTCTTCTAAGATTTATCAGTTAAAAGGCAGAGTTAGAAAGGAGGACAGAGAAAAAGAGAGATCTCCCATCCGCTGGTTCACTCTTCAAATGCAAAGCCAGGCTTCAGCCGGGTGTCCACGTGGGTGCAGGAGCCTTAGGCCTTGGAGCTGTCCACCCTTCACTGCTTTCCCAGGCCACAAGCAGGGAACTGGACAGGAAGTGGAGCTGCCGGGACAGGAAGCAGTGCCCATATGGGGTGCGGGTGCTAAGGGGGACGATCAGCCCATGTGCTGCAGTGCCAGGGCCTCCCCGCCCGCCCCCCAGGCCCGCCACAGGCCTGGTCTCCTGGCAGCTGCCTGGCACATGAGACAAACGTGCTGGTGAGAACACCGTCTGTCCCTCGGGGCACGCCACCACCCCACTCTTCCTAAGCAGGCTTCCTGGGGAGTCATCCCTGTAGACGGAGACAGGCTTGGGACGCCACGTGCGAGGCGACCCTCCGTGAAGGGGGCGTCTGCCCCCAGCCCTGTTGTCCTCCCTGTGGTGGCCCCGAGGGAAAAAGTATTTTATTAAATATCTGAATCAGCCATTATTTTAACACTGGAAGGTTTCACAAACC
This sequence comes from Ochotona curzoniae, assembly GCF_017591425.1. NCBI lineage: Eukaryota > Metazoa > Chordata > Mammalia > Lagomorpha > Ochotonidae > Ochotona > Ochotona curzoniae. The sequence continues at coordinate 475,445 of NW_024466464.1, forward strand.
AAAGCAAAAACAGCAATCAAAGTACCCCACAGCGCTCGACTCCTCCAGGGCCTCGTCGAGAGGGGCACCCCGCGCTGAGCTGCGAAGCCAAGCCCAGGTGTGCCGCTCTGGGCAGCCCCACTCGTGAGCTGCGTGAAGGCCGGCCGGCTCTGCGGAGACGGGCACCACGAGACGCAGGGACGGGGTCAAGGCCAGCGGGCGGCAGCTAGGAGACGCGCGCTCCTAACGGCACAGGGGGAGCAGGAGCAGCAGCTTGCTCAAAGGGCGGCTACACTGGAGCCCAACACTGAGACCCCCAGGCCGGGGTCTGGCTGGCAGCTAGAATGCCCACAGCCCACAGTGGCTGGCTCTCATCTGGGCTCCGGCTTCCTGCTAACTATGCCCTGAGAGGGAAGGGTGACGGTCAAGTCACCGGGTCCTGCCACCGCCTGGCCCCTGCAGGCGTCTGGGGGGTGAGCTGGCAGACGGGAACTCTGAACTTGACCTGTACAGCCGTTGACTAGCACAGAGGCCGTGGCGGAGCGACAGTGCGGAGCCCGGCACTCCTCGGTGTCACCCCACTCTGGCCTGGAGGCTCCCGCATGTCTAAACGGTGCGTGAGTGCGCGGGCGCGGCCAGGCGGAGGACGCAGCCACGCGCACTGCGGCCTTGGGACGCGCTCAGCACTGGCTCTCCGCGTGTTACCTTCAGCACGTGCGTGGGGAGCTGCGGCCCGATGAAGCCCGGCGCCGCCTGCTTGCTGCTGACCCCCCGCTGACTGAGGAGCGGGCGAGGGGACGACTGGCCGGGGCTGTGGGCGGCGTGAGGAAGATCACCTCCATTCTTCACGTCGTGGGACCTGCAGAGAAAGGTGCACACTCCTCGGTGAGACAGGACGTCTCTGAACAGATCCAGTGTCAACTTCAACAGCTCTCGGCTCCTCAGAAGAGAAGGGCGGGAGCTGGGTGTGGGTCAGCTCCCCAGCACCCCAGGGCCTGCAGCTCGGGTCCCGCCCCGGGGGAGACCTGGAAGGAGTCCTGGCCCCCAGGCGGGTGAGGAGTAAACCAGCGGCAAGCGGTCTCCTGCTCCGCCTTTCAAATATAACACGTGTAAGCTTTGTGTGTTGGTATTACTCATTACACACACACGGTGTATGCTTTGCACATATTGCACACAAGGAATTCTGCGTTTACGTTCCACGCACCAAGCTGCACCCGTGAACCCCCTAAGGCCGAGGTCAGCATGAGGCAGGCACCAGCCCAGGTCATGGGTAATGGCTTCTCTGCGCCCTCAGGGGTGGCTCCCGCAGCCCGGGCTGAGCAGCTCCAGGCTTCAGCTCACAGTTGTTTTCAAAACCAGCGACTGTTTCAGAGTACTTTCCTCCGCAGATGCTCAGCACTTTCTCCAAGCACTGAAACCACATCATGGCTACGCTCCTGCTAGCCACACAGCACCCCAACATCTGGGTGTGTCATGACATCATGGCTACGCTCCTGCTAGCCACACAGCACCCCAACATCTGGGTGTGTCACAACATCATGGCTACGCTCCTGCTAGCCACACAGCACCCCAACATCTGGGTGTGTCACAACATCATGGCTACGCTCCTGCTAGCCACACGGCACCCCAACATCTGGGTGTGTCATGACATCATGGCTACGCTCCTGCTAGCCACACGGCACCCCAACATCTGGGTGTGTCATGACATCATGGCTACGCTCCTGCTAGCCACACGGCACCCCAACATCTGGGTGTGTCATGTCCACAGCTGGACATACGAGCGAGTTCTCCATTTTTCACCACTGAATCAAGACATTTTGGAGGACGCATTAGCGTTTTCTCCAAAACGTGGGTCAGCCAGTCCAGGCCCGCGGCCGAGCCCTTCGGGGTGAGCGCTGACACTCCAGGGCTGGCCCGAGCGCCTGCGCCCAGCGGTGGGCGGGGCCAGGCAGGGCTCAGAGCTGCCAGCCACCCTCGGAAGGCACCTGCCCTCCTGGCCCACGCCCGTCCCTCTCTCTGCACCTGCCCAGGTGAAGGGAACTCAGACCAGCCTCCCTGCTCTCCAGCACATGGCAAAGTCATCAAGAAGCTTCTGGGCTGGTTCGTTTTAAGATGTATTTATTTATTTATTTAGAAAAGCAGAGTTACACAGAGGGAGAGGGAAAGCCTGAGACAGAAGACAAGAGTCCTCCCACTGGCCACTGGCCACGAAACAGCTGCAACAGCCAAGCCTAGGCCAGGCTGGAGCCAGGAGCCAGGGGTTTCCTCTGGGTCTCCCAGGTGGGTACAGGAGTCCAAGGCCTTGGGCCGTCCTCCGCTGCTCTCCCAGGCCACAGGCAGGGAGCGGGGCTGGAGTGCAGCAGCCGGGTCCTGAACTGGTGTATAAGGGATGCCCCCAACGAGCAGCAGCTTTACCTGCTACACCACAGCACCAGCCCAAAAGTGCCTGTTTTAAAAAACCACTGAGGGGCTGGTGATGTCACACATCAGGTTAGGACCTCGCATGCAGAGCTGGCAGCCAGTGGCCGCTGGTGCCAGTCCCCGCTGGTGCCAGTCCCCGCTGCTCCACTTTTTCTTTTTAACTTTTTAAAAAAGATTCATTTATGTATTTATTATTGGAAAGCCTGACCCTTTAAGTCCTAATCAACTATGTAAAGATCTTTTTTAAATGAAGTCAGATTTACAGAGAGAAGGAAAGACGGAAAGATCTGTCTGCTGGTTCACTCTCCAAGCAGCCGCAACGGCTGGAGCTGAACCAGTCCGAAGCCAGGAGCCAGCAGCTTCTGGGTCTCCCATGCAGGTGCAGGGTCCCAAGGCTCTGGGCCATCCTCCACTGCTTTCCTAAACCACAAGCAGGGAGCTGGATGGGAAGTGGAGCAGCCAGGGGACCAACCAGCGCCCATATGGGATCCCGGTGCATGGCAAAACGAGGACTTCAGCCACTAGGCTACTGACCCGGGTCCACTGCTCCACTTCTGAATCAGCTCCCTGTACTGAGCCTGGGAGGGCAGCAGAGGAGGGCCCAGGGGAGCCTGCACCCACGTGACAGGAAGCGGCTCCGGCTTCAGCCCTTCCCGGCCTGGTCCTGCTCACCGTAGCTATTTGGGAGTGAGCAAGTGGATGACAGACTTCTCTCAGGGCAAGCCCCGAGTGTGAGTGCGTGACGGGAAGCGGCCAACAGCATGCTCTGACATACCTGATGTAGAAGAGGACGTAAGCCTGCTGACTGAGGACGGATCTGATGTCACTGGTGGACACGATGGAGTCGTTCATCTGGTACCAGAGCCCGTTGCTGGCCTGCAACAGCGAGCGAGGGCGGTCAGGCTCACCACGGACCGCGGCTGGGTGACGCGCAGGAACCGCACACACCCACACCTGAACGCCAGCAGTGCCCCACTTGCCTGTGGGAATGCCACTGCTTACAGATTTGCCGAAGCAGTGCCGAGCCAGGTCGGCTGCCCTTACCTTGATGTAGCAGAAGTAATGGCCAGCATGGCAGTTAAAGCCCGTGTGCACCAGCACCGCGTACAGAACGTAAATGATGGGCTCTCCACTCGGCTGAGACATGTACGGCCGGATGTCGAGGTACTCAGGATACTTCACGTCCTGCGACGGGAGGGGGGCCATCAGCGCGGCAGCACCCACGGCCGTCCCGCTCGCGCAGGGCGCAGCGCGGCTGGGCGGCAGCACCCACGGCCGTCTTGCTCGCGCAGGGCGCAGCGCGGCTGGGCGGCAGCACCCACGGCCGTCCCTGCGCAGCGCGGCTGGGCGGCAGCACCCACGGCCGTCCCGCTCGCGCAGGGCGCAGCGCGGCTGGGCGGCAGCACCCACGGCCGTCCCTGCGCAGCGCAGGGCGCAGCGCGGCTGGGCGGCAGCACCCACGGCCGTCCCTGCGCAGCGCGGCTGGGTGGCAGCACCCACGGCCGTCCCACTCGCGCAGGGCACAGCGCAGCTGGGCGGCAGCACCCACGGCCGTCCCACTCGCGCAGGGCGCAGCGCGGCTGGGTGGCAGCACCCACGGCCGTCCCGCTCGCGCAGGGGCCACCTTCAGACATGACCAACCCACAGGACCCTGGCTGAGTGGACTGGGCGAGATCTCACTATGCTGACTCGTTTCCTCTCAGCGGGTTCGGGCCCCCTGTAAGGGAATCCTTCCGATGGTAACACCACAGCAAAAGCAGACCCCAGCCATGACATTTCAGTAAACTGCGAATGGACTGCTCATTTCTCTTGCACATTATTCAAGGGGAAACCCAGCCGGAAACAGGTGTGCAAGCAGAAACGAGCTCTGGGGAGAGAGGCGAGCTCCAGCAGGGCAAGTCTCGTTTGGATTGCGGATTCCACCACTGCCCCCGCGCTGGAATGAAGGCTTGGCTATGGAGCCCAACACACAGCACTGGCACACACTCCTTCTCCCTGGAGGACCAGCTTGTCGATGCAGTGACAACACACACACACACACACATCCCAGCACTGGCTCACATGATGGAGCAATGCAGAAAATCAACAACACCGTTCAAGCAAGTCATTCCTGACCCTTCCCAGCTGCCGACCCCGAGCCCTGCTCCCCATGGCAGTGAACCACGCCCACCCCATACCTTAGCAATCTTCCCACCAGTGAAGTTGGCAAAGCGCTTCAGAGAGAGCGTGAGCACGTTGGAGGACCTGTGGATCGTGAACCGCTTGGACGCAGGAACCATCTTTTTACACCTTGCAACAGATGAAAGATGAACATGGTGACTACCGGGCAGTCAGCCTTCCTGGCACTTCTCTGAAGCATCTTAAGCTTCCACAAGAAGACAACTGCACCAGAAACACCACCACCTGCTACCCACAGCGAAAACAGCAAAATGAAAAATAAAGGGAAAGACTGCTCAATCAGCATAAAATGGGCAAAGATCATTCTGAAATACCAAGTCACACAAGCCACCATGAATGCTAGACTCAGGGTGACTCAGTCCCAAACACACCGGGGAGCGAGCCAAGGACAAAGGGAACATGAAATCAGAAACACCAAGGGAAACTCAACACAAAGGATACCCTCACGGTCAGAGGGAGGGGAGGGGGAGGGGGGAGAGGGGGAGAAGGAGGGGAGGGAAGGGGAAGGGGAGGAGGAGGGGAGGGGGAGGGGAGGGGGGGATTCTCTTCCCTCCAAAGTGAGCATTTGGTAACAGGGTAACAGGAGGCGGAACTCCTCCAAGATACATGAAACCAGGGTTTCTTTTCTGTTTTGTTTTGTTTTTTGGAGAGGCAGATTTCAGAGGGAAGGACACAGAGAAAGATCTTCCACTTGCTGATTCACACCCCCCAGTGGCCGCAACGGCTGAGGCTAAGCCAATCTGAGCCAGGAGCTGCTTCCTGGTATCACAGGGGTGCAGGGTCCCAAAGCTTTGGGCCGTCCTCAGTTGCTTTCCCAGGCCACAAGCAGGGAGCTGGATGGGAAGTGAACAGCCGGGACACAAACCAACGCCCATATAGGATCCTGGCGCATACAAAGCAAGGATTTAGCCACTAGGCTACTGTACCAGGCCCAGAAACAAGAGTTTCTTAAAAACTGGCTATCTTCCAACAGCATGTGTGTGGGCTGGAGAGTGGAGCTGGTTAGGTGGAACTAGGTTTCAATGTCCACTGACGTGTGGGATGTGGGACAGACTGGACTAGTCTGCTGCACATACTGCCAAGCACAGGAACCAGGGCAGAGGCAGGGCCTGGTGGGGGTTATTGTGGGTCGCTCCGACTAGGCTGCAGCTCCCACTGGTTTATGTGAGGGCTGAGTGTGTGCTGGGCAGAATCAGGTTGCACTGCAACACCCATTGGTTCATGTGGAAGACAGGGCTGGAGGCAGAACCAACCCAACAATTGCAACCACCAGCTGATCAGGGCGATGGACTGTATCGGGCCCTGTACTTGCAAGTATACACAAGAATCAGGTCTGGGAACACCTCAGACAAAGTGTCTTTTGGGGATCTCCCCAATCAAACTGCCGGACTCAGAACCCATGGTCTGCCATGGAGTGCAAGTGCCAGAGCCGAGCCTCCTCAGAGGCTCAGACAGAGCAGTGGACAGCATAACCAGATGCACAAGGAGGATATGGCAATCCATCAGAAACTGCAGAGGACACCTGGCACCACAACAGAGGACAGAACAAATCAATCAACCACCTCAGCCATATGTTGGCAGTGAAAAACTGGGTAAACAGAGACTCTAGGGTGGACTATGTCAATCAGTGGATTCTGCAGCGACCTCATCGTGCTTGGAGTGGCGAGACTGGCAGCAATTCAGAACTGTTGAACTATCAAAACCACTTGAGCAAGACCCTCGGAGCATGCCCCGCATCGGGGACCTGGGATGGGTGGGAGACTGGGTGGGGCTTCTCCCTTCACCCCAGATACAGGAAAAGAACAATGTGGAAATAATAGCCTTACCTGCTTTCCTGTAGTCCTTGAACCTTTTTACCCTAATGAACTATGTAAAGATTGTCAAAAATAAGGAAAAAGAAAACAAAAACAAACACTGGCTATCTTCAGGGACTGGTGTGATGGCTCAAAAGTGCCTACACTTCAGTGTGCCAGCACTGGCATCTCATGCGGACATGTGTTTCTGTCCCGACTGCTCCACTTCCCTTCCAGCTCCCTGCCTGTGCCCTGGGAAGGACAGCCAAAGCCTCGGGACCCTGCACCCATGTGAGCTCAGCAAGAGGCTCCTGGCTTCGGACTGCTCAGCTCTGGCTGCCGCAGCCACTTCCAAAGAGAATCCTTGATTACTGATCTTTCTCTGTCTCTCCTTCTCTCTGTAAACGCCCCTCTTAAGCAAAAACAAATCTCTTTTTAGAAAAGGTTCTCTTCATTTTTGGGGAAATGAATCATCAAAACCCAAGGTTCCCGATAGCTATGAACCAAAACTTGAGTCTCCTATGCCACAGAGAGCGCTCAACTAAGCTGGGACAAAGCGGCCTGCCACCACAAGCCCTCTCAGCCAAGTCAGGCAGGAAGTGGCTCCAGCCACGGGCACAGGCGCAGCTACAGGCCACGGGAGAGCCTGCCGCAGCCACGCGTGCCAGCAAGCAGGTGCCAGGCTCCTCAGGGCTAGGAGGAGGGAGCTGAGAGGCAGCACGCCGCGTCCTTCCAGCACCTCGGGCTACAGCGTCTGGTCTCCCCAGGCCCCAGGCTGGGAGCGGGGCGGCTGGCAGAGGCTTCCCAGTCACACCATCGTACTTGCTGCACTTGTAGGAGTTCTCTCCGTCCAGCTGCTCCGGCTTCACAAACTGCTCCAAGGCCTTGTTCACGCTCTGCGCGGCCTGGGACGAGAAAGCACGCACGTCACCCGCGCTGCCCGGGAGCGAGGCAGAGCCGCAGACGACCGACACAGGACGCTACAGAAAGCCTGTCCTCGGTCACGGTCACTCCCCTCTACCTACACGCTTCATCTTTGCCCTCCCATCAAAATAGAAGCAGCTTAAAGAGAACCAACACATGTAAAGAGGTTGCTAGCTGGAGCATCAATCAAGAGAGCGTGAAACTGAAAACAAGTGTCCATGAAGAATCCAGCTAACACTGCGTCCACAGTGCTGGACCTGCACAGGAGCACCCAAACAACACACGTGTGCAGAACGGGCTCCCCCAGGATCACAGACACCACGTGGCCAGACAGATCAGGCATAACCTTGTTTTGTAGAAAAAACAAATAATATATTCTGGAGCAGGACCCACGCCACTGAAAAGAATCCAGGGCAGGGTGTGCAAGCAGCACGGCGCAGCCAGTGCCACCAGGCGCGAGGCCCACGTGCCACCCGGCAGCCCACTGGGTCACCACAGGAGGGCTAGCGGTGCCAACGCAGGTCTCTGTATTGTCCACTCATCACGTTTACATAATCACCTCCAAAGGAGAGCCATCAAGTCAACAGTTTCAACTCTAACCTCTAACAAGCATAAATCATACACAGACTACAGTTATACGAGACAACATGCCTTAGGCTTAACCAAACAAGACTTCTGGAGCTTACCTTTATCTCCAATGTAATATCAAGATATGGATCAAAAGTATCAGAAACGCCCTTGCAATTTAAACATTTGACTGAAATAAAAAAGAATGTCAAAGATAAGCAAAGAAAACCTTGAAATAACAGAATACAAATATCATTTCAAACCAAAAATTGCACAGAATACAATTTTTCTCCATTGGACTAGACAAAAATGCTTTTTAATGCAGACTACACAATGGGTTTGTGTCATAAATTTGGATCCTTATACACTAATGGTTGGACTACAAGTTGTTACATCTGGGAAGCACACCACAGCAGTATTAAAGTGTGTAACGCACACGCACAGCGACGAGGTGTGGATGGCTGCGTGTGCGCACACTTGCACTCAGACAGAAGGGCAGGCGGCACGGGCATGCCAAGACGCACCAGCGGTGACACCACCACCAACCTCGGCGTCACCACTACTGCCACTGGGCAAGCCTGCTAGACCTTCTGGGCTCAATTACCAGAGGTCACTGACATGCAAATACAGACAGAAGTCACGCCCAGCCCCGCGTGCCCCCAGACTGGCGCAGGGGCTGCCGGGGAGGAGTGTGGCGGGGAGGAGTGTGGCGGGGAGGAGTGTGGCGGGGAGGAGTGTGGAGGGGAGGAGTGTGGAGGGGAGGAGTGTGGCCGGGAGGAGTGTGGCGGGGAGGAGTGTGGAGGGGAGGAGTGTGGCCGGGAGGAGTGTGGAGGGGAGGAGTGTGGCAGGGAGGAGTGTGGAGGGGAGGAGTGTGGCCGGGAGGAGTGTGGAGGGGAGGAGTGTGGCGGGGAGGAGTGTGGAGGGGAGGAGTGTGGAGGGGAGGAGTGTGGAGGGGAGGAGTGTGGCCGGGAGGAGTGTGGCGGGGAGGAGTGTGGAGGGGAGGAGTGTGGAGGGGAGGAGTGTGGAGGGGAGGAGTGTGGAGGGGAGGAGTGTGGCCGGGAGGAGAGTGGCGGGGAGGAGTGTGGAGGGGAGGAGTGTGGCCGGGAGGAGTGTGGAGGGGAGGAGTGTGGCAGGGAGGAGTGTGGAGGGGAGGAGTGTGGCCGGGAGGAGTGTGGAGGGGAGGAGTGTGGCGGGGAGGAGTGTGGAGGGGAGGAGTGTGGAGGGGAGGAGTGTGGAGGGGAGGAGTGTGGAGGGGAGGAGTGTGGCGGGGAGGAGTGTGGCGGGGAGGAGTGTGGAGGGGAGGAGTGTGGCGGGGAGGAGTGTGGCGGAGCTCTCGTCATTACCCAGGGCGTGCATTCTGGGAAACCACACACACGCACAAAGAAAACTTTACCTCTGGACCTTAGGTATCCTCCAAATATCTGACAAACCAATGTGGTGGCCTGGGTGTGTCTGTCTAACCTGAAAAACATCCAAACAGCGGAGTTGGGAGACGAGCTCTGGCATCGACATGGATGACACGACCAGACGTCACAGTTACAGAGAATTCAAACAGGAGAGACCCCCCAAACATAAAGAGCTCAGCACGCAGGGCAGAGCGCAGTCCTGCCCAGCCACAACAGTGAGGCCTGCAGGGAGCCAGGCGTGTGCAAAGAGGCAGTATAGAGGCCGGCATTAGGGGGGTCCCGAACTCCAGGCAGAAACCCAGGACTGAAGCAAGCAGCTGGGCAGACACCCCCACAGGGCTGTGGTCTGCGCAGGCGCAGTGGCTGCAGGGCGGGCGGCTCTCTCCAAAGGAAGACAGCAGCCCCGCCCAAGGCCGGACCGCCGGGCTCTTCCAGCCGGCCCTCCTCAGTCTGCATTCAGGCTTCAAGGAAGAAGCCTCCTGGTATCTGATCCTAGAGAGTGGGAGAGGGACGGGAGAGCGACAAGGAGGGGAGAGGGGCCAGCACGTTGGCCTAGCACGTTAAAACTGCTGCCATGCCATAGCAGGTGGAGCTGCCACTCAGCACAATGGCATCCCATGCGGGCACCAGTTTGAGTCCCCCACTGCCTAACTCCAATCCAGCTCACTCCTTTGCTTAACGAAAGCAGTGGAAGAAAACCCAAGTGCTTGAGCCCTGCAACCAGTGCGAGCCCTGGAGAAGCTCTGGACTTCTGTCCAGTGTGACTATCTGAGCAGTAAACCAGTGGATGAAAGATCTCCCTCTAACTCTGCCTTCCAAAAAAAAAGGAAGAAGGGAGGGAGGCAAAGAGAAAGAATTCAGGTGAACCACAGTGGCGGTCAACAGAGGAAGGGCCAGGCAAGACCCAAAGGTGTGCTGCCACTCAGCCGCTGTGCTGGCCAGGAACCCAGCAGGGAAGGCACTGCTCAAGTCGGGTGTCCCGAGGCACAGGGCAGACCCTGGCTCACTCAAGCACACCCTCGAACGGCTCAAGTCCTTAGGTCCCTGGGAAACGTTCTCAACATTCGAGCTTCGGCCTAGCCAAGCCCTGCTGTTGGGGACATCTGAGAGTCAATCAACAAATGGGAGCCCCCAGCACTTCTTTTTCTTTCTCCAACAAATTATTTTTTAAAAAAATAGTTGGTAGACCAACATTCATTTCCTGGCACTGAATTCAGATCGTCACAACGAGCACCCCTTGGTAGGTTTCAACTAAAGAGTCACACAGATCCACTGGAGAAGAGGTCCTACAAGGCGGACGGGGAGGCCAGCCCAGAGCCGGGCCTTCCGGCGCGAGGACCAAGCAACGGGGCCTATCTGGTACTCACTTATTGCTGCCATTCAAGCATGCTTTTTGCATAGCGTCGACAGTGTACTGAAGGAACTCATGGGCATCCTCTTGGTTTCCAAAACGGAAGTGTCGGGCTATCCCTGTGAGATTTGAGCAAGACAAGGCTTGGTCATCCATGTTACGCCTAGCTGTACCTAGGAGTTATACCTTGTGATAATACTCAGAACAGCAAACTCCTGAAAAACTACTTTTTGGAGAAACGGCACTAGCAGTCGGACTGTACCCTGCAGCCCCCGGCAGCCCGCGAGGGGACTGCAGTTCCTGCAGGTCCACACGTTGCTGCACATCCTTAGCACATGAACCAAAGTAGAGATCACTAAATCCAACAGCACACGCACCGTAACAAAGTTGGTCAGATGTCATCCTGTGCACACACGTTCAATCCACTGCTAGGCCTCGTGGAGAGAACCACGGAAAACACACGCAAGCCTATCGGAATCCTGTCCTCCGGAGGCGTCGTGGTTGGCAGGTAAAGCTGCCGCCTTGGGGGGCATCCCCTAGGGGCAATGACACGCCCAGGTGCTCCACTTCCAAGCAGGACTGCTGCTAATGGCCTGGAAAATGGAGTGGGGAATGACCCAAGCGTTTGGGCCCCTGCCACCCACCAGGGAAACCTGGATGAAGCTCCCAGCTTTCGCCTGGCCCAGTGCTGGCCACTGCAGCCATCTAGGAAGCGAATCAGCAGACAGAAGCCCTCTCTGACTCTGACTTTCTAAATAAATAAATAAAACCTTTAAAAAGGAAATCTACCCCAGTGATCTACTTAGCTGCACCATGATAATTTCCTTAGACTCGGTTTAGAGCCAGCACGATGGCTCAACTGGCTAATCTTCAACCTCCAAGCCCTGCCATCCCATACGGGTGCTGGTTCGTGTCCTGGCTGCTCCACTTCCTATCCAGCTCCCTGCCTGTGGCCTGGGAAAGCAGCAGAGGACAGCCCAAAACCCTGCATCCACATGGGAGACCTGGAGGAAGCTTCTTGTTCCTGGTTTCGCATCAGCTCAGCTCTGGCCGTTGTGGCAACTTGGGGAGCGAACCAGTGGGTGGAAGATCTTTCTCTGTCACTCTTTCTCTTTGTAATTCTGCCTTTCCAATAAAAATAAATCTTTCAAAACAAAGAGAGACTATATTTAGGGGTCTCTGTAAGCGCAATGAGTTAAAGAGCCACCTGTTGATATCAGCAGCCCATGTGAGTGCAGGTTCAAGGGCCAGTTGTTCACTTTGAGTCCTGCTCCCTGCAATACACCTGGGAAAGCAAAACACAAACATGCCGACTGCAAGGACGATCCAGGTGAAATTCCAGCCTCCTGGCTCCGGCCTGCCTCAGGCACAGCCATTTTGGCCACGTGGAGAGTAAACTGGAAGATTTCTCTCTCTCTCTTTTTTTAAAGACTTATTTTCATTACAAAGTCAGATATACAGAGAGGAGGAGAGACAGAGAGGAAGATCTTCCATCCGACGATTCACTCCCCAAGTGAGTGCAATGGCCCATGCTATGCCGATCCGAAGCCAGGAGCCTCTTCTGGGTCTCCCACGCGGGTGCAGGGTCCCAAGACCTTGGGCCGTCCTCAATTGCTTTCCCAGGCCACAAGCAGGAAGCTGGATGGGAAGTGGAGCTGCCAGGATTAGAACTGGTGCCCATATGGGATCCTGGCAAGTTCAAGGCGAGGACTTTAGCCACTAGGCCACACTGCTGGGCCCGAACATTTTTCTCTTTATCTAATGGAAGATCTAACTAAGCAAGCCTTAAAAAAACAAACTCACCAGATGTAAAAATATTATCAATGCCCACTATCACACATAAAAATAAACACATGCACAAGCACTCAAATCTGTCCAACTGCCTGTTACACACGCTGCACACCTCTGCCTATCACCCAGTCAGACGCCTGGATGAAGAAAAGGCTTCTGTCCTACTGGACAACCCAAATGAGAGGTGGAACGGAAGGAGACTGAGCAATCTTCCACCCTTCGAGTCACTCGCCAAATGGCCGGACGGGTGAGCTGATGAGTTCTGAGCCAGAGCGTCCCGCGCAGGAGGCAGGGACACAAGCACTGGGCAATGTGCTGCTGCTTTCCCACGTGCCTTAACGAACTGGTCACCAATGGAACAGTGGGACTCACACTGCAGAAGCACGGGGCGCTGGCACCTCAGGCACAGCTTCCCCACTCCGTCACAATGCCGGCCCACAGCCAGTGTAATCTTTACTCTTTAGTAGCTCCTTAAACAAAAGCAGCAATTATCCACAGCCACAATTAACAAGTTACATATCACATTAAGAATTATATTTTTGGGCCCGGCATGGTAGCCGAGTGGCTAAAGTCCTCACCTTGCATGCACCAGGATCCCATGTGGGCACCGGTTCGTGTCCCGGCTGCTCCACTTCCCATCCAGCTCCCTGCTTGTGGCCTGGGAAAGCACCACAGGATGGCCCAGCCCAAAATCTTGGGTTCCTGCACCCGCGTGGGAGACCCGGAAGAAGCTCCTGGCTCCTGGCTTCGGATTCCCTCCACACAGAGCTACCGCAATGGAGCCATGGCCTCCTGGCTTTGCCCGACCCAGCCCTGGCTCTGAAGAGCACCTCAGAAGTACTCTCACTCTGTATTTCAAATAAAATAAAACAGACTTTTAAAAATGTACAAAAACAAAGCAATACTGGGCCTGGCGCAGGTGGCGCAGTGGTTAAGGTCCTCGCCTTGCACGCCCGGGATCCCATATGGCACCAGTTCTAATCCCGGAAGCCCTGCTTCCCATGCAGCTCCCTGCCTGTGGCCTGGGAAAGCAGTCGAGGACGGCTCAAGGCTTTGGGACCCTGCACCCGCGTGGGAGACCCGGAAGAAGCTCCTGCCTTCGGATTGGCTCAGCTCCAGCCATTGCGGCCGCCTGGGGAGTGAATCATTGGACGAAAGAACTTCCTATCTCTCCTGTCTGTATATCTGCCTTTCCAATAAAAATAAAATAAATCTTTTTTAAAAATTAAAAAAATAAAAAAAGAAAGCAATATTACAGTATTAATCTGAAATTCAACTGTAGGAAAAAAAACACTAAGAAAATCATTTTATTGGCAAGCATAATTTAAAATAATATGAAAGCTGCCTATATTAAACTGAATACTATCTTATTATACTGTCTTTATTGGTTAAAGATTTCAAAATGAACACAGAAATAATTTAGCTAAAATGTTACTAAAGGCATCTCCGTGTTGATAAAATGTACTGTTTGTGTTGTAGCACAAGATGGTAACTCGGCCAGTTGGGCCATTAGCACAGACCACCAACAGCAGACGTGAGAGGACCTCCCCCGACAGCAGGTGAGAGGACCTCCCCCGACAGCAGGTGAGAGGACCTCCCCCGACAGCAGACGAGAGGACCTCCCCCGACAGCAGATGAGAGGACCTCCCCCGACAGCAGGTGAGAGGACCTCCCCGACAGCAGACGAGAGGACCTCCCCGACAGCAGGTGAGAGGACCTCCCCCGACAGCAGATGAGAGGACCTCCCCCGACAGCAGATGAGAGGACCTCCCCCGACAGCAGGTGAGAGGACCTCCCCGACAGCAGACGAGAGGACCTCCCCGACAGCAGGTGAGAGGACCTCCCCCGACAGCAGATGAGAGGACCTCCCCCGACAGCAGATGAGAGGACCTCCCCCGACAGCAGGTGAGAGGACCTCCCCCGACAGCAGGTGAGAGGACCTCCCCGGACAGCAGGTGAGAGGACCTCCCCCGACAGCAGATGAGAGGACCTCCCCCGACAGCAGATGAGAGGACCTCCCCCGACAGCAGATGAGAGGACCTCCCCCGACAGCAGATGAGAGGACCTCCCCCGACAGCAGATGAGAGGACCTCCCCCGACAGCAGGTGAGAGGACCTCCCCGGACAGCAGGTGAGAGGACCTCCCCGACAGCAGGTGAGAGGACCTCCCCGACAGCAGGTGAGAGGACCTCCCCGACAGCAGGTGAGAGGACCTCCCCCGACAGCAGACGAGAGGACCTCCCCCGACAGCAGATGAGAGGACCTCCCCCCGTCGGTACTTACGGCGCATCTCGTTGATGACAAACATGGGCTTGATCACATCCCCGGGATTGCTGAGCGCCTGGGTGATGTGTGCTTGCATCGTACACATCATACAAAATCCTTCTGCGTGACCTGAAAGGGGACAGAGGACAACCCTTCAATGAGCCAGGCATGACTACTGCACAGACCGAGCCAGCCGCAGACACAGCCACTCTCCCAAACCGACACACGCGGAGCTATCGACTTTTACTCAGTTATTTAATTCTGTCACACCTCTAGGAGATAAGAATATTGGCTCTATTTCACAAAACAGGAAAAAGGGGGCCAGGTATGGTAGCCTGCTGGGGTCCGTGTGATGGATGTGGAAGACAGGAAGGTGTGAAGAGTATGGTTCCATTGCAGGCAGGGCCGCAAGGAACTTCCCGCTGTGTGGCAAGGCCGGGAGATGTCTCTACAACACCTGAATGCAGCTCTGCCTCCTTTTGCATGGACACCGGACAACCCCGCTGAGAATTCTGTAATCTATTTAGGCATTGTCTGCCTCTGCGGAGTTACTGTTAAATATCAATGGCAGCTTAGAAGCTGATGTTGCTGTTGCCAGTTTTTTAGCCAAAGAGCTGTTATTGCTGTTATGGCCGCATCCTATGGCAATATGCTAATCAAGGGTGCTAACTCCCCTTTTGATCCTATGCTAATCAAGGGTGTTCTGACTTCAGGTGTAGTAGAATCTATTCTTTCCCTCTTTCTTTGATCTTTTAGGTCCCTTCCTTCCTTGACTGTCTCAAGACCAAGCTGTAGAGTAATTGTGGTAGGAATGTGTTAGTGATTGATATGCACCATGTATTGAGAACCTTTTCCTAGTCAGGCACCAGGTGAATAACATCCTAGCCTTAGGTGAAACAAATGGCAGAGTTATCTTTAGAAACACCCATTTGACCATGATGTAAAAAGTCTGAGCCAGAGTTTGACTGATTCTGTATAAATAAAGCGGACAGCTTTTGTGCGTCGTCCATTATGATGATGAAGTCCTAGTGGTCTGTCTCTTTCTTTCTTTGCGCCTCATCCACGCACCCTTCGTGAGTTCCGATCTCAGCTGGAGCTGGACTCCGACAGTAGCCTAGTGGCTAAAGTCCTTGCCTTGTATGTGCTGGCATCCCATATGGGTACCAGTTCATGTCCCAGCTGCTCCAGTTCCTTTCCAGCTCCCTGCTTGTGGCCTGGGACAACAGTGAAGGACAGTCCAAAGCCTTGGGACCCTGCACCCATGGGGGGGGGGGGTGGCTGGAGAAAGCCCCTGGCTTCTGGATTCAGATCGGCTCAGCTCTGGCCTTTGCAGCTATTTGGCAAGGAAACCAGCAAATCTGACTTTCCAATAAAAAAGAAGAAATAAATCTTAAACAAAACAAAACAAAAAACCAGGAAAATGGCTCAGAAAATCAAAACTATGTCCAATGTCAAACAGCTCTTACTGTAGCAGATGCATAATTACACGCAAATCATACTCTAATTGCAAAACCCAACCTCCAGCTCTTCTCCGAATGTGAATAAGTGTCATCCTTTCTTGTGCTACTGTTTGTCTCCAACAGTAAGAAGCCATCACCTAGGGCCCGGCGGCGTGGCCTAGTGGCTAAAATCCTCGCCTTAAACGTGCCAGGATCTCATATGGGTGCCGGTTCTAATCCCAGCAGCTCCACTTCCCATCCAGCTCCCTGCTTGTGGCCTGGGAAAGCAATTGAGAACGGCCCAAGGTCTTGGGACCCTGCACCCGTATGGGATGCCTGAAAGAAGTTCCGGATCAGCACAGCACCGGCCATTGCGCTCACTTGGGGTGTGAATCATCGGATGGAAGATCTTCCTCTCTGTCTCTCCTCCTCTCTGTATATCAGACTTTGTAATAAAAATAAATAAATCTTTTTAAAAAAAAAGACACTATAGGGCCCGGCACAGTGGCCTAGCAGCTTAAGTCCTTGCCGTGAATGCGCCAGGATCCCATATGGGCTCCAGTTCTAATCCTGGCAGCTCCATTTCCATCCAGCTCCCTGCTTGTGGCCTGGGAGAGCAGTTGAGGACGGCCCAAAGCCTTGGGACCCTGCACCCACGTGGGAGACCCAGAAGAAGATCCTGGCTCCTGGCTTCGGATTGGCTCAGCTGCAGCCGTTGTGACCGCTTGGGGAGTGAATCATTGGACAGATCTTTCTCTCTGTCTCTCCTCCTCTCTATATATACCTGGACTTTGCAATAAAAATAAAGAAATCTTTAATAAAAAAAAAGACACTATAAGTACTTCCATATGTTCAAGGATGTGAGAAAGGGTATTATGCTAAAGAGCAAATGAAAACTGATCCACATGTAAACTTGGCGAGTAAAATCTCTGTGGTGTAAAACACACCAGGAGATCGTACTAACAGATCCAATACCACAGGAGAGAAGACTAATAACCCTGAAAATAACCACTGTAAATATAATATACTCATAATGAAACACCAGGAGAAGCATTTCAAAATAGCAACTGGTCAGTGTGTCGGGAAGCTCTACGGAGATCTGCAGCTGGCCCCAGATCCGTGCACTGAGACCGCAGGACGAGGACACACGTCCAGCGCGGTCAGCTGCACAGGGCAGCACAAGGAAGGGTTCTGGGTCACAGAGCGGCTCTGCATCGCCACTGCTGGGAGGTGGCAGTTCCAACTCAGACAACTTCACACCACGAGAGTTAATTTTACTCTGTGTGACGTATAAAAATAAAATTGTTTAATTTAGCCAAATGCCACCCATTTTGATGGAAATAGTAACGCCTCAATCTAAGAACAAAAACCCTACACCAAAGAAACCTGAAGAAAACTGCACAAAGAGCCACTCAATAAAACCGCGTCAGGCCAGTGGTAGGAAGAACCGCCAGAGATAGAACCATGATGAACACAGGGGCAAGGGGACAGCGACAGGTGTCAGGCAGCCCAGACCAGGAGACGGTGGAGCAGCACACTACATCAACAAAGGATCCTTTGTCAAAGCTCATTCCCACCACAAATAAGAAGAGGGAGGCAAGGTGGGAAGGAACGAAAATCTGCATTATCAAAACACAGAAGACTCCTCCCATTGAGACCATCGCCCTGGCCACTGTAACTTAAACACACGTAAAAGGCAACAAGGGGGCCCGGTGCAATGCGTCAGCGGCCAAATCCTCGCCTGGCAAGCACCAGGATCCCACATGGGTACCAGTGCGGGTCCCAGCAGCTCCACTTCCCATCTAGCTCCCTGCTTGTGGCCTGGGAAAGCAATCGAGGACGGCCCAAAGCCTTGGGACCCTGCACCCACATGGGAGACCTGAAAGAAGCTCCTGGCATTGGATCAGTTCAGCTCTGGCTGGCTACTGCGGCCACTTGGAGAGTGAATCAGCAGATGGAAGGTCTTTCTGTCTCTCTTTTGTGTAAATCCAATCTGCATTTCCAATTAAAAAAGAAAAAGACAGCAAATGAGAAACAGGAAAGGACAGACCTCAGGACCCAAGCACGATACGGTGGCGCGTCTCCTGGGTCACCCCTGTGTTCCACACTCCAGAGGAGCTGAGGAAGCCAGCACCTGGACATACACTGTGCACACAGCAGAGTTCCAAGACAACCTGCCTGCTCCTTCCAGCCCCAGGACAAAGTCAGGACTGGCCTGGCACGGCAGACGACCTCGAGAAATAACTTCCATTCCAGCCTGTGGTATTTTTTCCCCATCTAAACGAAAACCTTTCTGAGAGCCAGCTCATAGCACAGTGGGTTAAGCTGCCACTTGCAACATCAGGGATCCCATACCAAAGCACCAGCTCCAGCCCTGCTTGCTTCGTTCACAATTCAATTTCCTGGTAGTGCACAGCAGGCAGAGGCCCGTGTGCCCAGGCCTGACCCCCGTGAGCTGAGGACCGCTCCTGGCTTTGGCTGAGCCCGGCCCAAGCTGCAGCAGCCTCGTGGGAAATAAGCCAGTTCATGCAAGGTTTCCTTCTCAGTCTCTTTTTCCCTCCCCCTTTACCTATGTGCCATCTTTAAAAAAATAAAACGTTCCAGAAAACAAAAGCCAAAACCACTGTTCTAACTGGGGAGTGCTCCCGCTGCAGGCAACCCTGGGGACAGCAAAGCGACTGAATCAGTCTCCCACCACCTTCAACTCCCAAGCCAGGTTCCAGGAGACCAGGGACCATCTCAGAGGGTAGAGGCCAAGTCATTCAGACAAGGCCAACCTGTTCATGTGCCCGCCTTGCCCTTCCTACAGACACCTCAATAAAGGCCCTGTTCCAATCCTCCCCCAGCCCTGCCAGCTCCTTCCGAGCAGCCTGGTGGCTTCCCCACATGGCGCTGCATGGCACATCTCACCATGGCCCAGGCTGCAGCGCAGGACCCCTCCACTGGAACATGTCAGAGAAGGGGGTTATTCCGCACTGATGCTGAAGCTCATGTGGGGGAGCCCAGAGAGCCCCCTCCCAGCAGGAAAGATGCACCTCTCCGACCCCTGGCCCAGGTCCCGCCAGGGCCTCCAGCATCACCCAGTGCTAACAAAGCTCCCACCCCTGCCCAGCAAGAACCAGGAGCCCCGACCACCAGCGGGGAAGCCCCTGGAGGCCAGGTGCTGATCCGACTGCTACACCCGACACCACCTCGTCCGCCTAAGCAGTATCACAAAAGCTAGGGATAGCTCAACACAGGCCACACGGGCCAAATGCCTCCTCGTATCACACAACAGACAAGTTTCAACAGAAAATCGCTCCGCCATAAAACAAAAATCTCTCAAACATTGTTAACACTGATGTGGCTCCACGCACACGCGAGGAAATTGGGAATGGCCACTAAGTGTGGAAGAGTGAGCGCTGTCGGAGTGGACGGTGTGTCTGCACTCCCCAGAGCCAGCAGAAAGACACCCCAGGAAGCAGTGTTGTTATCCACACACACAGGGACTTCAGTGTCAAGGAGAATGGAGCTGAAGGAAATGTATGGAAAATGTCTGAAATCCATGCGTACAAAGAGCCTTCAAACCGTTAACAGAAAATGTGTATTGTGAGGGAAAAAAAACATACCAGAAATTTTCTTACACCAAATCAAACTCCTCTCTTAATTTCATTTTCCATTAACCTTTCGTGTGTGTGAAAGACAGAAAGACACAAGAGACAGAAAGCACACAGCGACTGGTTCACTGGCAAATGGCAGAATTAGCCAGGTCACAACCAAGAGCCAGAAACTGCATCCCGGCTTCCCAAGCGCACTGCAGCCCTGCTACTGCAACGCTACCGCAGCTGTAGCCACTACACCCTCCAGGGAGCACAGCAGAGGGAGCTGAAGCAGGGGCCGGAGGCAGCGCAGGTCGGGCAGTTCCACAGAGGCGAGCATCAGGGTCAAATGCCTGTCCTTCTGGGCAGAGACGATGGCTCAGCAGCTAAGTCCTTTGCCTTGCACACGCCAGGATCCCATACGGGATTCAGTTTATGTTCCATTTGCGCTGCTTCCCATCCAGCTCCCTGCCTTGGCCTGGGAGAGCAGCAGAGCACAGCCCAAGGCTTTGAGATCCCACACCTGCATGGAAGACCCAGAAGAAGTTCCTAGCTCCAGGCTTCAGATCAGCTCAGTGTCAGCTGTTGCAGCCATTTGAGGAGTAAACCAATTAATGGAGAATCTTTCTGTCTCCTTCTCTCTGTAAATCTGCCTTTCCAATAAGCATATATTTTTCAAATGCCTGTTTATAGTAAAAAAAAAAAAAAAAAAAAAAGGCCTGCCCTTCTAAGCAGGTGCTAAAGTACTTTCATATAATGTCATCCCAAGAGCTATGTTCAAAAAACCCACACAGGATTTATCCAAAACCTTTACACATTAACAAACTTAGAATCCTAAAGATTTTGAAAGTAAACACAGGGAAACGGGCAAAGAAAACCAATCTAGGCCTAGTACTGTGGTGCAGGGGGCTAAGCCACTGCCTGCGATGTCGGCATCATGGCTATCAGGGAAGGCTCAGCCACCCTGGCTCCAATCCATCCATCTGGGGAGTGAACCAGCAAATGTAAGATCAACCTCCCCAGCTCCCTCTTTCAAAACAAAGACATAAAGGGCCCGACGGCATGGCCTAGCGACTAAAGTCCTCGCCTTAAACGTGCCAGGATCCCATATGGGCGCCAGTTCTAATCCACTTCCCATCCAGCTCCCTGCTTGTGTCCTGGGAAAGCAGTTGAGGACGGCCCAAAGCTTTGGGACCCTGCACCTGCGTGGGAGTCCCAGAAGAAGATCCTGGCTCCTGGCTTCGAATCGGCATAGTATCGGCCATTGCGCTCACTTGGGGAGTGAATCATCGGACAGAAGATCTTCCTCTCTGTCTTCCTCTCTGTATATCTGACTTTCCAATAAATAAATAAATCTTTATTTTTTTTCTTAAAGACATAAAACAAATCTTCATTAAATAAAAAGAATACATGTCGTACAGTGATTCTTTAAAAATTAAGAACAGCTGTCAGCTGGCAGGGGCTGGTCCTGGAGGCTAACGCTGTCAAGCTGAATCCCAGCACCACCTGGAGAGTGCAGGATCCCGGAGCGGGAGAGGCCCAGAAGGGAAACAGTGGGCTCCTCCCTCTCGGGTTACCATTCCCACTGGAGAGCATGAAAATCAGCACAGGGCAGGGTGGCTAGACAGAGAGGCTCCCAACAGCATGTGTGTGGGCTGGAGAGTGGAGCTGGTTAGGTGGAACTAGGCTTCAATGCCCACTGACATGAATGAGAGCTGAATGGGATGTGGGTCAGACTGGACTAGTCTGCTGCACATACAGGCAAGCACAGGAACCAGGGCAGAGGGAAGGCCTGGTGGGGGTTATTGTGGGTCGCTCCGACTAGGCTGCAGCTCCCACTGGTTTATGTGAGGGCTGAGTGTGTGCTGGGCAGAATCAGGTTGCACTGCAACACCCATTGGTTCATGTGGAAGACAGGGCTGGAGGCAGAACCAACCCAGCAATTGCAACCACCTGCTGATTGGGGCAATGGACTGTGCTGGGCCCTGTACTTGTAAGACACAAGAATCTGGTCTGGGAACACCTTAGACAAAGTTTCTTTGGGGATCTCCCCAATCAAACTGCCGGACTCAGAACCCTAACCAAGAAAAGACAGAAGACAGAACAAATCGATCAACCACCTCAGCCATATGTTGGCAGTGAAAAACTGGGCAAACCGAGACCCTAAGGTGGACTATGTCAATCAGTGGATTCTGCAGCGACCTCATCGTGCTTGGAGTGGTGAGATTGGCAGCAATTCGGAACTGGGGAACTATCAAAACCACTTGAGCAAGACCCTCGGAGCATGCCCCACATCAGGGACCTGGGATGGGTGGGAGACTGGGTGGGGCTTCTCCCTTTACCCCAGATACAGGAAAAAAACAATGTGGAAATAATAGTCTTACCTGCTTTCCTGTAGTCCTTGAACCTTTTTACCCTAATGAACTATGTAAAGATTGTCAAAAATAAAATAATAATAAATTAAGAACAGTTGTGTCCAGTGCAGTAGCCTAGTGGCTAAATCCTCGCCTTGCACACCTGGGACCCCACATGGATGCTGGTTCGTGTCCCGGCTGCTCCACTTTCCATCCAGCTCCCTGCTTGTGACCTGGGAGAGCAGTGAAGGGTGGTCCAAAGCCTTGGGACCCTGCACCCATGTGGGAGACCCGGAAGAGGCTCCAGGCTTCAGATCAGCTCAGCTCTAGCCATTGCACTCACTTGGGGGAGTGAGCCTGCAGATGGATGATCTTTCTCTGTCTCCTTCTCTCTGTAAATCTGACTTTCCAAAAAATAAGTAAATAAATCTTAAAAAAGAAAAAAAAGGCTGTATTCCCATCAGAGACCCAGCCTCGGAGCACAGCAAGTCGCCAGAGAGTCCCCGCCAGAAGCTCTGACCATCCACCCGATCGGCTTCCTGCAGGCAGGCCTGGAGAACAGGGAACAGCCTGAGCGCCTGCAGACCGACCGGCGCGCCAGGCTCCCGGGGTCAGCCCGGGTCAGCAATGGCTTGTTGTGGCTATCTGGAGAGTGAGCTGATGGGTGAAGACCCCAGTCTGGCACAAGACCTTTCAAATACAGAAATCAGAGGAGAGGAATGAAACAGTCCCGGAGGGCGGTAACGATACATACACACAGGTGTTAACTGAACGCAAAGACAAGCATGACCTCTGGGGACATGCCGAAGCCAGGCTGGGCGCAGCACGCGGTAACCACGCAGCAATCACCAGTGACAAGAAGGGAGCAGGGACATCACACCCTGCCGATGTCAAAGGAGGGCAAGAAACTACGCTGAGGAGCTTTAAACACACAAACTTGACAATTTGGAAGAAATGCATCAATTCTGAAAAAAGTAAACCAGCACAATTTATCCAACAATAAATACTTTGAACAGCTCTGTATCCCTTAAGGGAACAATTTCTAATTCTATCCTCAAACGAAATCTCCAGGCCCAGACAGTTTCACTGGAGAATTCTACTCTACGTTTGAGGACATAAATCCTACACAATCTCTTCCCCACCCCTGGCCAAAAAAAACAAGAGGGAACACTCCAAATTCCTTTATTCCTTGCCCTGACCGCAGAAGCCTGCAGCCCCCACAGCCCTGCCCCAGGACACAGCTCGCCCCCTTGGAAAGGACGAGCACATGAATCCTGGTCCCCAACAGGCATTACCAACCTCAAGGTGAAGGTTGACCACACCCCCCAGCTGAGTCCTGAGCTCAACACCCCCTCCAGAGCCCGACCCAGACCCTGGGAGCGAGCACTCTGCCACCGTGTAAGGCAGCAGGACCCTCCACCGTGTAAGTCTCCAGTCCCTCTCCAGGCCTGGGGAGTGAACCAGCAGACAGTACCTCTGTCTCTCACACTTCTTTAATGGCATATTGTCACTAAAGTGCACAGACTTCCACACCTCAAATGAGTTTACAGTAACCATGCAAAAACAGGTAACTCAAAACTGGACAATCAGGGCCTGGTGTGGTAGCCTAGTGGCTAAAGTCCTCGCCTTGAACACACCGGGATCCATACCGGTGCCGGTTCTAATCCTGGCAGCTCCACTTCCCATCCAGCTCCCTGCCTGTGGCCTGGGAAAGCAGTGGAGGACAGTCCAAGGCTTTAAGACCCTATTCCCGTGTGGGAGACCTGGAAGAGGCTCCAGGCTCCTGACTTCAGATTGGCGCAGCACCAGCCGTTGCCCTCACTTGGGGAGTGAATCAGCGGACGGAGGATCTTCCTCTCTGTCTCTCCTCCTCTCTGTATATCTGACTTTCCAATAAACTTGTTGTTTGACAGACTGGCTCTGTGGTGTACTGAGCTAAGCTACCCTTTGCAAAGCCGACATTCCTATTGGAGCACTGCTCAGCCCTACTGCTACACTTCCTGTCCAGCTTCCTGTCAATACACACAGCAAAGCAGAGGACGCCTCCCCAGTGCAGGGGCCCTGCCACCCACGCTGAAGGATGAAGATTCGGGCTCCCTCTGGTTCGTGAGCTCCAGGGGTGGGGGATCCTGGCCCAGCTACTTGCACTCACCCGCAAGAACATGCCCTAGTTAATGAAAAGGTGGAGCAGTGGACACAGGCCCTGCTGTAAGAGAATGTGGCAGCTCATTTGGTGCTGTAGCAAAACAGAACTGGACAACTACCCCAAACAAACAACGGCAGCAAAACATCTCAGTGAACGGAGCCGACGGACACTGGGAGGATGACATCATCCGCGGGTCGGTGAAGTCAGCAGCACGGACGGAACCCTCGGAGCATGCGCATTGGGACTCCAGGTTGATAGCAGGTGGCGGTCCCTCAGCCCTGGGTACCAGGATGTGTAGAAAGTCCTGAGTGGCTTTCCCCTTTGTCTTTCCCCTTCCCCCAGGAACAAGAAGAGATAGCAAATTTGGAAGCAATGAATTCACCCAATTTTCCCTAAACCTTGATCCTTCCCACCCTGATCAACCATGTAATCATTATTTTTTAAAAATAAATATGTAAAAGATTCAGGCTGCTGGGTGTAGGAGCAGCCTTGCCCTTGCTGTCTCCAGGGTGGTGAACTATGAGATGGAAGATACTAAATTCTTGCAACTAAATCAATAAAGTCTTATTCAAATAAATACTTTAAAATACACAGGTACACGTAAAACAAAGACTTAACTGTTTACAATGGTTAATAGCATAAAAACACACATAGATCAATGGAACGGACTAGAGAATGCAGAAATAAACCCATGTATTTACAGTCAATTGATTTTCAGCAAGTATACCTATGGGAGAAAGAAAATTTTCACCAACAAATGGCATCCTCCTGGCGTGCTTACTGAAACACTACTGGCAAGAGCCCTCACATGGACTCACCCCAGGTACCCACTGATGGATGAACTGACGTCATTTCAAAGGTGTATAAAGATGCCTGCTGCACAACTGTATGTCTGAAAAAAAAATTGTAACGGGGGTGGGGGGGATGAGGAGATGCCGAGGCTCAGTCAGCTAGTCCTGGTGGAGAGCGATGGGCTCTGGCTCCCGACCTCGCCCACCCCAGAGCTGGCTTTGGTGGCCGCCTGGGAGTGAGCAGAAGGACTACTGCTGTCCCTCCATCACTCTACTGCTTCTTCAAATAAATACACCTTTAAACATCTTAGTTATTCAGTAACAATGTTGTTTAACTCCATGGCGCTGTAAACTTTCTAAACTTCACTCCTGTTGCTGACTTTGCTTCATGGCCTCTCATTTAACGGAATGTTTACTAACGGCGTAACAGAGACTTCCACATCCAGATGTGAAGACACAATGCAAGTATGCATTCTACTTCCAAACCAAAGATGGACTCCCCATGAGACTGTTGGACATGTCTAGACAACAGGATGCTGGGCTGTCTGCCATCGCCTGTACCAGCAACGTCGGGACACACTTAAATAACAGACTGATGGACTTATGACTGCTTATGCAGGAGTATACTACTGTAATATGGCGAAAATGGGTGGTGGGAATTTGGGGAGGGGGACGGAAATCTCAGACCCTATAAAACTGCGCCATGAAATTCAAAATTAAAAAGATATATATATCATGCAGCTGATAAAAATGAGGTAGATCCGCTATGTACTCAAATTCCTATTAACTCAGCCATTAAAAAAAAGCACAAAACTAGCGTTTACAGCAGCACGGGCGGAGCGCAGCACAGTACGCCAAGTGCAGCCAGCAGGCACAGAGCCCTCATGCTCTCACTTAACGGACGGAAGCTAAAGTCCATCTCCAAGGAAGAGGGAGCAGACCGGGAGTCCCAGAAGCCAGGGGTGAGACGAGGAGAGGATGGTTAATGGGTACAGGAGGTACAGGAGAAACACCTTCAATGTTCTTGGGCACGGCGCGGCAGTTACGGTTGAAAACATGTGACTGAATATCTCAAAATAGCTACAAGAGAGCATTTTGAAGGTTCCCAAGTCAAAATGACATCCTGGATAGCAATGACCCTGAACCATTACACAATGTATCCATGCACTGGACTGCCACATTACACTTCATTAACATACACACAATTATTAAGTAATCTCTAATTGGCAGGATTGGCACTAAAGAAATTAAAAAGGAAAAACAAAGGTCCAGTTAAGGAAATAAAAAGAGAAGCTATAGATTGGGAGAGAATATTTGGATCCAAATATACAACAAAAGCCTGGAATTGGGTAGCCAATGTAGAAAGAACTCCCTGACTCCACAGAACCGTCTGCTACCAGGGCTCAAGGGTTAGGCAAAGGTATGCAACGCCTGCATCCCACGTGGACACTGGCTGGACCACTGACTGATCCTGTTCCCTGCTAACACCTGGGAAAAAAAGAATGGCCCACCTGCTTGAACCGCGCCATCCACATGGGAGACCCAGACAGACTGAGTTCCAAGTTCTTGGTATCTGTTTAGATTTATTTATGTTTATTGCAAAGGCAGGTTTACAAAGAGAAGGAGAGACAGAAAGATCTATCATCTGCTGGCTCACTCCTGCAGTGGCCGCAACAGGCAGAGCTGCACCAATCTAGAGCCAGAGTCAGGAACTTCCTCAAGGTCTCCCACGCGGGTGCAGGGTCCTAAGACTTCAGCCGTCCTCCACTGCTTTCCCAGGCCACAAGCAGGGAGCTGGCAGTGGGGCAGCCGGGACACGCACTGGCACCCCATGTGGGATCCTGGCACGTGCAGGTCAAGGTTTTAGCCACTGAGTCTTTGCGCTGAGCCTGAAGTTCCATTGTCACCTGGCCCTACCCTCGTCATCTGATGAACCAACCAGCAGACAAAAAAATCACTTTGTGTGTTTCTCCCTCTAAAAAAAAAAAAAAACACACACACACACAGAACAAGAATGTGACAAAGAACGAGCAAATGTCACCAAAAAAAAGTTATCCAGACAGCAACGAGGCACTGGGAAACTCAGAGCAAGCATCGAGCTGAGGAGAGGCTCAGCACCATCAGGCAAAACGCCAAGCAACTTTCTGTAGAAACTGATGACCTGATTCCAAACTCCATCAGGAACTACAGACGCCTGAAAAGACCGAGCAATTCTGAGGAAGACTGCTCTGACTCGAAGAGCTAAACATCATCAACACGAGACAAAGGCGCAGTGTGACCCCCACAAGGTTGAGAAACAGGTGCTCATAAATGTGGCCAACTGACTGCTGAGAAAGGTGCAGACAAGTCGGAGAAAGGAGGACAAGAGGACAATACATTTTAGTTTATTTCTTTTCACTTTATTTGCTAGGTTCTGAGACAGAGTGGCTCACCCCGCATTTACCCCTAAGCACCACAGCCAGCAGAGGTCAGACTGGGGTCAGGATTCCGAGACCCCATCTGGGTCCCCAAGGCGGATGACAGGAAAACAAGCCACGGTGCCACCATCTGCTCTCAGCACGTATGTGGGGGACGGTGTTGCAGCTTAGTGAGCCAAGCCACCACCCACATCACTCGCCACCCGTGTGGATGACAGTTCAAAGCCCCAGTTCTCTGCTAACACACCTAGGAAGCAACAGCAGATGGTCCAAGTGCTGGGCCCTGCTCCTGCACGGGAGACCAGGTGAAGCTTTTGCTCCAGCTCTGACCAGCAGAACTGTGGTTTTCTGAAAGCTGTGCGTAGCAGGAAGCTGCACTGGGAAGCAGAGTGGCCAGGACTCGACCTCAGCTCTCCAAGGCAGGATGTGGGCATCCCAGGAGGCAACTTAAGTCACCGCCCCCTCAGACGACCCTCTCAATACACACTGCTGAAACACAGGACTCCCAACGCAAACCAAGAGCTTACTCATTCTTCACATCACAACAATTCACTCACTACAGAACTTCTAGAAGAAAATGTAGGAAAACATTTGTGACTCTGGTTAAGTAACAAGTTCTTAATATAACACTGAAAACAAAATAGAAAAAATTATGGGGGGGGGCAGCATGATGGCTCAATTGGCTAATCCTCCCCTTACAAGTGGAACGATCCCATATGGGTGTCAGTTCAAGTTCCAGCTGCTACACTTTCCATTCAGTTCACTGCTTATGGCCTGGGAAAGGGGGCGCTGTGGGGGGAGACGGGAGGAAGAGAGGGAGGGGAAGCGTGGCGGGAGGGAGAGGAAGAATCCCAAGTCCTTGGACCCCTACAACCATTTGGGAGACCAGCCTGAAGTTCCTGGCTCCCGGTTTCAGCCTGCCCCAGCTCCAGACACAGTAGGCATTGGGAATGAACCCACAGACAGAAGACATCTCAAATTCTTTTTTTTTTTATTGGAAAGGCAGATATACAGAGAGGAGAGACAAAGAGGAAGGTCCTCTATCCGATGATTCAAATTCTTTCAAATACATAAATCTTAAGGGTGAGGGGAGGTCAGCCGTAAGATAATTCCAATTTTAAAGCAGACAAAAAGGGCAGGCAGCAGGCACATCTACATCAGGACTCCAAGCTCTAACAGTGAGCCCAGCACCTTGCTAACACACCATGGGACACACAGGATGGCCAAGCACCTGGTCCCATCCACTGGGGACCCGGGTACCACCCACCAGGGAGACCCGAAAGCAGCTCCAGACTCCTGGCTTCAATATGGCATAGCCCTGGCTAATCTGGCCATTTGAAGAATAAACCAGGGCCCGGCACGGTGATCTAGCGGCTAAAGTCCTCACCTTGAAAGCGCCGGGATCCCATATGGGCACCGGTTCTAATCCTGGCAGCTCTACTTCCCATCCAGCTCCCTGCTTGTGGCCTGGGAAAGCAGTCAAGCACAGCCCAAAGCTTTGGGACCCCGCACCTACGCAGGAGACCCAGAAGAAGATCCTGGCTCCTGGCTTCGAATTGGCTCAGCACCAGCCGTTGCAGTCACTTGGTGAGTGAATCATCGGATGGAAGATCTTCCTCTCTGTCTTCCTCTCTGTATATCTGATTTTGTACTAAAAATAAATCAATCTTTTAAAAATTTAAAAAAAATTTTGGACCCATTTAATGAAATAATAAAGGAAAATTTCCCTAATCTAGAGAAAGAATTGGGAAACAAGATCCAGGAGGGACACAGAACTCCCAACAGGCTTGATCAAAAGCGATCTTCACCAAGACATATGATCATCAAGCTCTCTTCAATTGAACATAAGGAAAAGATCCTTAAATGTGCACGTGAAAAACATCAATTGACATATAAAGGAATGCCAATTAAACTCACAGGAGACCTCTCACAGGAAACTCTACAGGCAAGAAGAGAATGGAGCAACATATTCCAGATTCCAAAAGAAAAAAATTGGTGGCCCAAGACAACGTACCCAGCAAAGCTTTCTTTCATCTTTGAAAATGAAATAAAATTCTTCCAGAGTAAAGAAAAGCTAAAAGAATTTGCTTCTTCCAAACCTGCCCTACAAATGATACTTCAAGATGTCCTCTTGACAGAGAAGAGGAATAGCACCTACCAAACCAAAGGCAAATGGGAAGAACATCCCAGTAAAATGACAACAGAAGACTAAACCAATCAACAACCCATTCCTAAAATGACAGGACCAAAGTACCACTTATGTATGTTTAACTCTAAATGTAAATTGCTTAAGCTCACTCAAACATCATAGATTAGTAGACTGGATTAAAAAACAAAACCCATCTGTTTATTGTCTGGAGGAGACACACTCCAACAAAGATCAGCAGAAACTCTATCACATGGGTTTTGTTGTTTTCTGTTGGTTTCATCTCTTCAAAACACTTTCTTCTGATTAAATCATTCAATGACTCGTAGATCATGCAGTGGCATCATTTTCTTCAAGAAGGTTCCTGATTTTCACTTCTTCAGCTACACGTTGGACATTTAATAGCATGTTGTTTAACTTCTTGGTGTTGTTAATTTCTTTTTTCTCTCGGATGTTGATTTTGTTTTGTGGCTCTTCATTTAAGGAAATGTACAGTAGTTATGTAATGGAGACTAACATCCAGATGTGAGGATGTAGTGTGGTATGCATTTCTGTTTCCAGACAAAGATGGACTTACAGTGAAACTGTTTGTATTATATTTTGACAATAGGATTCTGGACTCTCTGCCATTGTCCATGCCCGCAATGATGAACATATGACTGAGTATGAAGAACTATATGTTAATAATGAAATAAAGGAACTGGGGGGGGGATTGGGGAGGGGATAAGGGAATATGGAACTGTATCGTAAAATGATAGCAATAATAATAAAATGTGAAAAAAAAAAATTTGGGCCCGGCACGGTGGCGCAGTGGTTAAGGTCCTCGCCTTGCACGCTCGGGATCCCATATGGGCACCGGTTCTAATCCCCACAGCCCCGCTTCTCATCCAGCTCCCTGCTTGTGGGCTGGGAAAGCAGTCGAGGACGGCCCAATGCCTTGGGACCCTGCACCCGCGTAGGGGACCCGGAAGAAGCTCCTGGCTCCTGGTTTTGGATGAGCGCAGAACTGGCTATTGTGGCCACTTGGGGAGTGAATCATCGGGCAGAAGATCTTCCTCTCTGTCTCTCCTCTCTATATATCCACCTTTCTAATAAAAATAAAAAATAAATCTTTTTAAAAAATTTTTTTAAAGAATAAGCCAGCACATGCAAAGTTTCACTCTCTCTAAAATACAATGAAATCAAACATATAAAACAGGGAAAAGACTTAAAGAGGCCTTTCAGCAAAATCAATCTACAGATGGCAATAACCACTTGAAATAATATTCAGCACCATTATTCATTAGCAAAACAAGCTAAAATCACACTAAGACACTAATACACAACATACCTCCAAAATGGCTTAAAACAACACACTGATGACCCAGCTCCTACGCAGGGCCAGGGTGTGGAACAATGAGCGTGCACTGTTACGGACACAATGTATTACAGTCAAGAAGCCTCTACAGGAGCTACAGAGGCAGGCCTAGGGCCCAGCACTGAAGGCTGCAGCAGCCGCGGCAGCACCTGGGCCAGGCCTGCTCCCAACCCCAGCTCCCCGCCGCTGCACGCCTGGGAGCAGCAAGGGACGGCCCAAGGACCTGGCCTCCTGCCACACACAGGGGACGCCCAGACTGAGTTCTAGTTTCCCAGCTATGGGCTGTCCCAGCTCCAGCCCGCTGCAAGCATTTGTGGAATAAGCCAGCAGATGGAAGATCTTTCTCTCTCTTTCAAGTATAGTCCAAAGAAAAACAAAATCAGTCCACACACATCAGAGGACCAACCAAGTCAGTGTCAACCTAAGAGAACCCGAAACATGTCCTCGTGTCCTTTGTTCCCAAATACTGGCCACAGCTTATCTGTGACGGCCCTAGATGCCTACCCACAGGAAAAGGCAGAGAGAGACTGGTGTGTCCAACAATGGACTACTGATACAAGACAGCATCAAAATAGTTACAATGAGAGAAAGAACCAAGAATATATATAGGAGCCTTCAAACAGCTGAAGGAAAATACTATAGAAAGGGCCCAGCATGACAGCGTAGTGGTTAAAGTCCTCGCCTTGCACGCCCAGGATCCCATACGGGCGCCAGTTCTAATCCCAGTGACCCTGTTTCTCATCTAGCTCCCTGCTTGTGGCCTGGGAAAGCAGTGGAGGACTGCCCAAGGCCTTGGGATCCTGCGCCCGTGTGGGAGATCAGGAAGAGCTCCTGGCTTCGAATTGGCTCAGCTCCAGCCATTGCAGTCACTTGGGGAGTGAATCATCGGATGGAAGATCTTCCTCTCTGTCTCTCCTCCTCTCTGTACATCCACCTTACAATAAAATAAATCTTTAAAAAAAAAAAAAAACTATATATATAAAAATTTTAAAACCAACATGTATGGATGCTGAAATTAGTGCAACCAAAATAAACACCTTTTAACTCCATTGCTGACAAAGCCCTTGGAGCTCTCTTACATACGCAATTCCACAAACTGGATGATCTAGGAAATCCAAATTGGGGGCAGATCGTGAGGCCCAGCAGTGACCGCTGCTCAGAAGGCCCCACTCCTGCCAGGAGCGCCTCTAACTTCAGCTCCCTGCTCAGGGCCTGGGAAAGCAGTGGAGGGCGGCCCAAGTACTTGGGCTCCTACACTGACACGGGAGACCTGAAAGAGGCTCTGCACGCTAGGCCTAGCCTGGCCCTAGCTGTTGTGGCCATCTGGGAAGTGAACCTGCAGATGGAAGATCTCTCTCTGTAGCTCTACAAATCAATAAAGTGAAATTCATTTTAGAGCCCAGCATAATGGTTTGTTTGCTAATCTTTGCCTTCCACTCACAGGAATCCCACATGGGCAACAAGTTCATGTCCCAGCTGCTCCAATTCCCATCCAGCTCCTTGCTTATAGCCTGCAAACGTAGTAGAGGACAGCCCAAGTGCTTGGGACCATGCACCCAAACAGGAGACCCGGAGGAAGCTCCTGGCTCCTGGCTTTGGATCGGCTCAGCTCCGGCCATTGCAGTCACTTGGGGAGTGAATCATTGGACAGAAGATCTTCCTCTCTGTCTCTCCTCTTCTCTGTATATCTGACCTTCCAATATAAATAAATCTTTTTTTTAAAAGTTACACTTTAAAAAAAGAAAGAAAGCAAACTCCCAACTAGCCCGTCAGGGTCCATCAGGGCCTTCCTAGGGGAGAGATCGAGGGTGACAGCGGCTGAAGGCAGGGCGTCAGGAAACCCGTGATCCGTGGGTTCAGAATCCTTCTCATGACAAGGCTTTCACACGCACACGGAGGTTGGAATCCCTCAGACTGTGCACTTTAAATATGTGCAATTTACTGTGTATCAAAAACACCCCAGTAACGCTAGGGAGAGGAGAGACAAAGGCAGGTGCCTAATTCTGGACCCCAGGAACTCCTGCGTCTCATCCTGGCGCGTTCTCGACACTGTCCTGGGGGCCGCCGTCGAGCGGTCACCCGCACCCTGCTTTCAGGAAGTGCAAGTGACAGGACACGGTCTCTGAGGAATGACTGATGGGCTTCGAAGGAGAAAAACAAAGCCAAACAGAATATTCACTCTGTTATCTGGAAAACTCAGCACAATAACTACCATTCCATTTGAGACGCAAGGTCATGTTTCCTTGGTTTCTTTAAATTTTTGCATTTCCTAAATTCTTCTTAAACAGAATA
This sequence comes from Ochotona curzoniae, assembly GCF_017591425.1. NCBI lineage: Eukaryota > Metazoa > Chordata > Mammalia > Lagomorpha > Ochotonidae > Ochotona > Ochotona curzoniae. The sequence goes on from NW_024466464.1 coordinate 508,639, forward strand.
AGCTCTTCAGAAAGAAAAAACAATTTTATAACAATCAATGTGTGTTAGGAGCATCTGTAAGAGACCAAGGAGGAGTCCCCTCCTCATCATTAACATTAGCACTAGTATGCAGATTTGAGCGTAATTTCAAAGAACAACTTCATTTATATAAAGGAAAAGGATATTTACAATATGTGAAGATCATAACTCAAAAAAAGGATATTCTAAATCTGAGGCTCACTAAGGAACCAGGGGCCAGCTCCTGGCAGGTGCACCTCCCTGAGGGCCCGGCCAGGCTGGAGCTGCTCTCTGCCCTGCCCTGTGGGGCTACCGACAAACCTGGGCAAACACACCATTGCTTAACCTGTCTGTCTGCAAACTGTTACTATCAGATATTGACATCACATTGTTTTAACACTTGTAGAAACCAGCTGGGCTGGGGGTTTGCAGAAATGCTTAATGCTGATTAAATGTTTCTTTTTAAAACACTGTTTCAGTAGAAACAAAATGCTTTTCACCCAAGTAGCATACACATCCGGAGCCTCCTTTGTTTGCTGAAAGAATAAAACAACTTCTGAGCAATCAAATACCCCTTGCCCCAATCCCTCCCTGCCACTCGGTTCTAGCACAGCACGCGCACGCGCGAATGTGGCACACTCACAGGTCTTGGAGTGCTCGTGCGACAGCATGTAATTGGCGAGAGGCGGCGTGTAGGTGAGGCACTGCAGTGCCGCGTTGGCAAAGCAGGTATTGCCCAAATTCTGGAGGCCAGCTCCAACTCTGTGAGTCTGCTGCCACTTCAAGCAAATCTTCTCAGACGGGAAGAGAACCTTCTGCGGAGGGGCAATGCCATCACCTAGGGCTGGAGAGAGACAGGCAGCATTTCAAAACAGCTGCACGGGCTCCGAGGGACAAACAGCCCCACGTGACCACACCTCAGTGTGCTCAGAGGACGCACGAAACCACATGATTCGGCTGCTTTAGTCAATAAATTACAAACACAAGCAGGGATTACACATCCAAAGAAACTTGAGAGGCGCACCCACCCAAGTCCTAAGCTCACTGGGACTCAACAGCCAACCGCTGACAAGAGGTGACAAGACCTCCAAGGAGATTTAAAACTGACCACATTTTTTATACAAAGAACTTTTTTTTTTAACAAAAGAATCCTTTAGATACACACCAAAGTTTTATGTATGAAGTATGAAGCACTGAACTTGTAAAGCGGCTGCCCATGGCAGCGGCATCCCGTATGGGAGCGAACTCCAGTCCCCGCTACTCCAGCTCTGACTCAACACCCTGCTAATGTGCCTGGGAGCGCAGAAGGTGAGGCCCACCCAGCACCCACGGGGGAGACCTGGAAGCAGCTCGCGGCTCCTGCCTTCAGACTGGCCCCACCCCAGCAGTTGAGGCCGTTTGGTAAGCAAACCAGGGATGGAAGATCTCTCCCTCTTACTCCTGTAACTCTTTCAAGTAAATACACTTTTTTAAAAAGTAAGTAAAGCGGTGGGAGGTTTAGGCAGCATAACTGACTCTGAGCTGATATCTAACAGACTGACGACTACATAAGATTTCATTTAATTGCTATTTTATATTCACTCAAAATTTTTCAAAATAATGTTTTAAAAATCTGGCAGTAAAGAAACAGAGAGCTCTTATTTGCTGGATCACTCCCCAGATGCCAGCAACAGCCTGGTCTGAGCTAGGCCGAGGCCAAGGGCACAGAGCCCAACCCCAGCTCTCCTGGGGACTGGTCGCATTGCCTCCCAGCTGTGCACCAGCAGGCAGCTGGAACTAGAGCTGGCAGTGGAATGCAGCTACTCCAATCCTGCAGGGCACCGTAACTGCCAGGTCAAACACCCACTCCTCGGGACACGTTTTTTAAAATGAGAGGTATTGCTATAATCACCACAGGTGACAAAATGGGTTACAGACACCTCGTGGTGCGTTCAAGAGTCCCTGACACACCTGCCAGGCAGGGGCCTCTGCTGGCCCCAAGGCAGCACCTTCCATGCTTCCCATGCATTGGCAAGCCTTGATGAGCATGCATCTAGTAAACTGATCTATTTCTTTTTATTCCATGTACCTCCTGAAGTACCTTTACCTTTTGTGCTGTTTTGTTTATTAAAAATATTCCATCTGCCGGTTCACTCCCCAAATGACCACAAGGGCCAGGGATGAGTCGATTGGAAGCCAGAAGCCAGGAGCCTCCTCCACGTCTTCCACATGTGGACAGGGTTCTAAGGCTTTGGGCAATCCTCGGCTGCTTTCCCAGGACACAAGCAGGCATCAAAAAGGGAAGTGGAGTAGCCGGGACATGAACCAGCACTCCATGGGATGCTGGCGCATACAGGCACAGACTAGCCAGTTGAGCCATCATGCCATTAGCCAGTTGAGATCCCTTGAAGTTCCCTTGTGTACTCAGTTCCACTACTGCCACCACTGTCCTGTCACTGCCTGGGCCCTTGCCAGGACTCAGGCTGTCAGCACCAAGCAGGCATGCCGTATGGACAAGGCTGAACGTGGTTGCCTACGTAGTCTTCCCCATGTCAGAGACTTCCGCAAAGATTCCTAGCAACTGAGCAAGCTATCAGAACTCAGGTGAGCTCGGCCAACAGCCTACTTGGGCAACTTAAGATCACCCACAGTCAAGACCAAGTTCCAAAGGCCTGCCAGCTCTGCGAACACCCACAGATGCTGCCACTTGACTCACACAGGTGACCTGAGTCTGCAAAGACAGGCTTGGTAGAGGAATGGAGAGAAAAAAATCAGAAAAGAGTAAGGAGGCTGCAGAGGGTGGGAAAAAGCCCCCACAAGGCAGCCCAGTGGGGAGGTGTGAGCCGTAACCCCCAGCAGCACTAACCCCCAGCAGCACTAACCCCCAGCAGCACCGGAGGAGGCTGGAGCCTTGGAGAGGCTGCTGTGAGAAGGCCCTGCTGGTGAAGGAGCTCGAGTTCTGTGACATGAACTGTTTCCACTCAAACACCTTCGGCAAACAGTATCACTTCTCCCCCAGCCAGGATCCCAACAGCACAAGGGGACAACACATTCTAAGCCAAGCAATGCCAAAAATGTGTCTCATTTATCTGGGAGGATTTTAACATGTGTAACCACATTCACAACAGAGAAACAAATCTAACCGTTACATTATCTGTTCTACTTCAAACAGCTTTATTAGTACATGGTTTTTAACTAGTAAAAAAAAAAAAAAAAAAACCTAGGGAGAGCCCACTTGTCTCCAGAGCAGGGAACACCTGGCTCACGGGCCGCAGAAGGCCCACAAAACCACCAAGGCAACCACCAGAGGGACTCGATATTCAATCAATCCACAGCAGGGCGATTTTGAAGCTGATAATTGTGTATGGCCTGCAAATGATGTTGCAAATATCCAATAGCCCATGGCAGAAACAAGGCTCCCCACCCTGGAACAACAACCATTAAAAAACAAAACACAAAACACACAACAAAAAGAAACCTTTAAAGTGTTCAAGAACTCTATTCAGAGAACACTAACTACTGGTTAGCTGACAAGTCCATGTAACACGACATGCCCATCTCAAGCCTCGCCAAGGTAAGTCTGTCCCTCAAAACCTCAGAAACAAGAGAACCTGTTAACATCCACCCAGAACCACTCCACCTGCTGTGGCCACGGCAGCTAACTGCCATCACCACCGAGCAGGACTGACGCCCTGGAGCAGCGGCCCAGGGGCGGGGCCACCAGCAGCACTCCCACCCAAGTTTCAGGCAAGGATGCTGGACCCAAACAGTACCTTGATCTTTCTGTGGTGATGGCTTTGATTTATCAGATACAGAAGAACTGGAGTAAACTACAGCACCAGGTACTGGTCCTAGAGAAAGGGTGTGGTTTGAAACATCATTTAACGAAGACACAGCACCCCAGCTGGCAGAACCCGCATCCATGTCTCCAGGTGAGACCGCCTCCGAACTGCCAGGTGGATTCTGATAGGCTGACGGGCCTGAAGATTCAGAAGCTTTGTCAACTATGGTCATTGCTCAGCTCTGCAAGACAGAAAGCACAGGGTGGGTCACGCGGTGAGCCAGCAGCACCCTCACAGCCGCCCCCCGCCCTGCACGACTCGGTGATCGGATAAACAAATCACTCAGACGGCCTCGGACACAGCGCCATACAAAGCTCCAAGTGCCAACAGTCTATATTTTAAAATCTGCAATGAAATACTTGAACTTCTCATTCTATCCCACGTCCACTCAAAGCTTGATATTTCATTTTACAATCTGGCACCTCAATTTCCAGTTCTGTACATTTACTAAGTACCTGTTTTTTCCCCTCAACTACCTAGAACCAGGAACACAACACAAACTAATGGATTTGACTAAATATCCAATTCATATAAGATTTCTTAGGGAACAGTCTCAACTACATGAAGAGAAAAATGTAACTGTAATTGTAAGCTCAAAGTACAAAATGATACTACATTAAACACAACAATCAAAAGAAACCTGTAATGCTAGGGGTCCCCCTGGCCAGAGGGCACTGTCTCAGTGCGCACGCTATGCGGAACCTGTAACACACTGACATCAAACTGGAACACAAATACAGTACAAAGTATTTCATTTTCTCGGCCCATCTCACTATAAACTCCCCTGAGCATTCTCTCTGCTCTGAGCACTTCGTTGCACGTTAACAGCAGCACTTAATGGTGGAAGGAACCTTTGAGGGTGTATAGAACGAAGCTACCGCAAGCCCACTGTCAGCACCTGGGCTGAGAGGCCAGGGCCCCAGCGGCGCTCCCTCGGGCCACTGCACCCCGGGCCGCAGCACCCATCAGCAGCACGCCTGTGGGGATGCGTCTGCGACCGCCCTCCAGCAACCAGAGCCAGGCCTGCCCCTGTCCTGCAGAGCCCCCTCCAGGAGCGCCAGGACTGCCTGCCCAGACCAGGCCCTGGCACCTACACTTGGCACTCTGGCCAGCAACCCTCCCACCGTTCCCTGGGCTTGCACGGCCAGCACCAGTGAACACTGGCCACAGTGCCCACAAAGCCCACCCTGCACTGAGGACTGCTCCCTCCAGCAGCACCGGCCTTTCCTTGTTGCTCCCCGCTGTGTCCTCATCTCCATCCCCTGAACTGGTGAACAAACAGGAAGTACCTAACATTTGCTTTCACCACCAGCTTGTGCTGAAGGGCTTCTGGGTAACATATCACTTAACCCTTAAACACTGAAGGAGGAACAGCCTCTACAATGTTTTTAAAAAAAATCCAATATTTAAATACATATATCCAATATCTTTATCATCCTATAAAGGATACTAAAATACACACGTGCCACTTCATGGCGTAAGCATTATGTGCACTGGCTGAATTAGACGCCTCAATTGTGTTTGGTTTTTAGATTACTACTCCAAAAAACTCCACAAGTGGGGAGATTCTGGAACCGTGTTTATGTGGAAACAGAAAAGCAAATGTTAATTAAATCTCAATGAACCAAGGGGAAAAAAAAACTGAATTAAAACTTTTAAATCAAATAAAGACCTACATCCTCTTTCAGGAAGAAAGCTTTAACTGCATCATCCAATAGAGTTTACCCTTCCTCATTCCTCATGGAACAGTCAAAGGAGATTAGGAAACCAGTGTGGGGGCAGGAGCAGGAGGAAAGTCAGCCACCAGAACAACAAAGATGAACTGGGCAAGCCAGCAGAGAACCGTCCCTTAAGGACAGCCACAGCAACTGACCCGGTCGAGCCACTGTACCTGCTCCAGCGGCCTTTCCAGAGGATACACACATGTATAACACCTAAGCAACACACACCTCAAGCACCACTACAGTGCAATGCGGAAAAACTAGCCTAACCCATTCATTCATTCTCCAGTGAAGTCACACCCGGAAGCCCTCAGGCAGCAAAGTCCGCACAGCAGCAACTCGCACAGTAACCAGGCTCAAGTCTTCAAAAAGTCACGGAAAACGCGTCTCCGTGGCAGGGGAAAAAAAAAAAAAAACTATACACGGGTTCAAAATCACTTCATGCCACAATTTCCCGAAGTATCTGCATTCTTGAGCAGTCAATATTACCGCCACTGTTATCAAACGTCAGCTCCTTTGGCCCTCAGCCACGTGAGCCAGGGCGCAGAGGAGCCAGGCGGGGTGCCTGCACACAGGTGACCCTTGCTAGTTAACAATCCGCGTTTGCTCCTGCCCCGGAAGCCCTCCCTGCTGCTAGTCCCGGTTCTGCTACCATGTCTTTAAAAAAAAAAAAAGAGGGTGTCACCATGTCAACAGCGTAGCAATGCACATACGCGGAGGGGATGGCAACACGTCTGAAAAGAAACTGTTAACACTCCCGCACTTCCTGCAGCATTTCCGTTTCCAAAGGGAAACGCGCGCGCCACAACCCGGGGTTCTAATTAGATTGAGGTCAACAGCCCATTAGCCTTAAATCTTTACAATCCAAAATACTTACTGTAGACTTGATTCAGGGATACAGAAAACAAAGTGAAACTGACCCTAAGTAAAAACAAATAAGTGACACTGATTATTCACATCCCCTGGGCACTTTGAATGAGTAACACAGTCAACACGAATAAAATAATAAAGTGAAACTCCAAGCGTACAACTCGGACAGAATGTTCAACCCCCCATCCGCCCGCGCCCGCCACCCCCCCAAAAAAACTTCCACCACAGTGTGGATTAACTTTGAAAAAATAAAGGCGTTCATGAAGCAGGGTTTTATTTTCAACCACTTTCAAGGTGGAGTGTTATTTCAACAAACCAACGTGTTTTCCCTGCACACACACACACACACACACACACACACACACGCTGCGCCCCCGATCTATATACAAAAGGGCCATTCAACGAAAGTCATGTCTCCTGCATTCAAGTCCCGCAGCCTGAAAACTTGGGTCGCTTTTTTTTTTTAATTTCCAACACGGGGAGAACCGACTCCCTACTCTCCGGTCAGGTAAGTTGGCTCTTCCTGCCCCGTTAGACGATAAAGGACGGGACAGCGAGGCGCGCGCGCGCGCACACACACACACACACACACACACACACACGGCTTTGGGGCACGCACACCCTCCACACACACAGCCCCAGCCCCGCCCCCAGGGCCACCCGCAAGTCTCCCCGACTTTTAAGGGGTGCCCACGGGTGCCCGGCGTCCGAGGCAGGTGGACGGGCCCCCCCCCAAAAAAAAGCCGAGCCCGGGACGCAGAGGGGATGACGTCCGGCTGGCCCAATCTGCCTCCCCGAGGGCTGCCGCGGGTCGGTCGGGGGGCGGGCCCGCAGATGGGGGGACCTCGGCCGCCGGCACACGCCCACCGGCTCGGGCCCGGGTTCCCCGGACCCCCACGGGCCCGAGGGCACCGGCCGGGGCCGCCGAGGGGTGCGGGTGGAAGGGCAGTGTCCATGGCAACCGGGCAGGGCGGGGGTCCGGCCTCCCGCCCGCCGCGGCCAGCGCCGCCGCCCCCTCCCCGAGCGGGCCTGGCCGGGACGGGCGCTGCCGGCCCTGCGCCCCGCCAGCCCCGCTCCCACCCCACCAGCCGCGGCGGCGGCGGGGGTCCCGGGGCCGCCGGGGGAGCCCCCCGGGAGGACAGCGGGGCGGGCGAGGGGGCCGCGCCGGCCGCCGGAGGGGCCGCGCCGGTGAAAGGGGCGGCCGGGCCGGCTGCAGCCGCGCCGAGCGCTCGGCGGGCCCCCACGCTGGACTGCGGCAGGCGGGAAGGAGGCGGGAGCTTTACCTGACCCGGCTCGGCGCTCGCTCCATCCCCCTCGGCCGCCGCCGCCGCCGCCGCCGCACACAGCCCTGCCGCCCGGCGGGGGACAATGACGTGCCTCCATCCGGGCACCGCCGCCGCCGCCGCCGCCGCTGCCGCCGCCGCTGCCGCCGCCGCCGCCTCCGGGTCAGCGCCGTGCCCGCAGCGCCCCCGCCGGGCCGCCAGGGGGCGCGCCAGGGCCGCGCCCGCACGCGCCTCCGCCCAGGGGCCGGCGCCCAAGAGGCGCGCAGTTAACGGGCCCGCCGAGCGCGGGCCGCCGGCCTCGGCGCGTCAGCAAGCGCGCCGGGTTGGCCGGCCGAGGGAGCGCGCTGATTGGTGGAGCGGGGGGCCGCGGCGCGGGGCCGGGGAAGGACTGCTTCCGCCCCTCTCGCGCTCCGCAGGAACGGCGGCCCTGCTGCGCCTCGGCCTTTTCTTTTGGGGAAAGAGGGGCCGCCCAGACGTTGGGATACCTGATGCCCTCGTATGGACGAGTAGTTGGCTCGTCGGCTCCGCCGCTCCGTAACTCCGACCGGGCGGACGCGGCCTCCAAGGCCACCGGAGTGCACGGGGCGCCCTGTCGCTCTGCGCCTCAACCCCGCCGCCGCCCCCCAGCCGGCCAGGCTTTCATCTCGGCTCCTTTGGGAGCAGCTCTTGCTCCCGAAGGCCGGGTCTACACCGCCAGGCCCCTTCTGCACGGTTCCAGGCCCCTCTCCTGCCCGCTTTAGCTAAGAACCGGGCGCGCTGCAAGCACCTAACGTGAACTCCAAGGCCGCCCGACGTATCCAGAGAATGTGGGCCTGACCCTTCCACGAAGCAGCGCTTCTTCGCGTTTCCCATCCCCACTGTGTCGTCTGCTTTTCCTATGGCCATCCGGTAGCCAGGGTGACCCTATAAGCCTGACAAACTTCCGTCACCCGACGGCCACTACCGGGCCGCCCCATCCCACCCCGCTAACTCCATCAGCTCCTCAAGCTTACCACTCTCCTTGCAGGCTACAAGCAGCTTTCCTCGTAGCTGGTATTCCTCTATTATTACCATTATTATTAGGATGATGGGAATTAAGTCGTGGGAAGAATAAAAGTTGTATGTCTGAAGCAGATTGCTCAAGTTTTTTCTTTCCCCAACAAAAGGGGAAAGGTGAATTCGCTTTGAGGGTTCACACACTTGTGGGATTTCATTGCTCACAGACCTTTCCACGCTCTGAAGAGGTGGAGGGGAACGGAACCGGGCCGTAGGGATGGACGCGGTAGTTGGCTTGCTTTTTCCAAATGGCTTTTAAGATTATTAGGTTGAGGAAGCGAAGGTTCGCCTGGGCCTTGTACTTCGCAGTGCTTCCCTGAGAAGGCAGTTAGGCGTCAGGTTTTCTATTTCACACCCCTTTGACCAAGTCAGCCCTTCAATCTCAGGATGGCACCTGAACAGCTTGAGTAGGAAAGGAGATGAGAGAAAAAAAAAAAGTTTAAAATCATCCCTTGGAGCTCTCTCCAGCCAGAAGCGGCTCTCGTCAGGGCAAACCCAAGACATCACAGGAGTTGGGTGGGCCTTGATCACTTAGCCTGCCTCCTTCACCAAAACTGGCTCTGGCGGAGCCGTGCCAGGTGCCTCCCATCAGCCGCACCTGACCCGGCTCAGCACCAACCCAACGGGAGAGGAATCGCACTGCAGACTTGGGGGTGCTGCCGCAGAAGGCGCTGTCTGTGCCCTGTTCAGCAGTTCTTCAGCTGGCTTCCGCCCCCTGCAGAGACTTGGCCGGCCACCCTCCCATCTCCGACACCCCTGTTCCCTGGGAATTCCCACAGTCCCTAGCTGAAATGGAGACTCCGTCCTGGCTTAGCGCTCCTCAAGCCAAGGAGTGGTCCCCAAGGAGCCAGTGTGGACAGGTGGGATGCTGGGAGCTGTGTAACTATGTCCAGCAGGCTCGCACCCCAGGGCGGAGGAAGCCAGGACCCCAGTGTGTGTGGGGGGGGGAACCCAGACTACAAGCAGAAGGAAAAGGAAGTGGGACTGACTGTGCGTTTCTGGGGCATGAGTGAGTGGGAGAAGAATTCATTACAGCTGCCAACTTAGGTGACCAGGCATGCGGCTGGCTGTAAGGGAGGAAGGAACGGTTTCCAGACCATCAGTCACAGATGAAAAGACCAGGTGTGAGAGGCCGGGAGCTGCCCAGACAACCTGCCTTGACTGGTCAGGGAACAGGCCATGTTGAGGAAGCATGCTTGGGGCTCAGAAAGGTCATTCATGGGCCTGGTGTGGTAGCCTAGCACTTGTAGTCCTCACTTTGCACATTCCCCAGGAACCCGTATGGGCACCGATTCTAATCCCGGCAGCCCCACTTCCCATCCAGCTTGCTGCTTGTGGCCTGGGAAAGCAATCAAGGATGGCCCAGGGCCTTGGGATCCTACACCCGTATGGGAGACCCAGAAGAAGCTCCTGGCTCCTGGCTTCAGATTGGTTCAGCTCCGGCTGTCGTGGCTGCTTGGGGAGTGAATCTGCAGATGGAAGATCTTTTTTTTTTTTTTAAAGATTTATTTATTTCTATTACAAAATCAGATATACAGAGAGGAGGTGAGACAGAGAGGAAGATTTTCTGTCTGATGGGCTCGGGCCCACCCTGCTCCCCGTATTTCCCCTCTCAGTGAACACCAGGAAAGGAGCAGCCTCTGGAGCTCAGGCAGACCAGGGGACAGCTCATCACATGCATGCAGTGGCTGGAATCAGAACTCCAATGTGGAGATGGACCTGGCCTGGAACCTGCATCTTCTTCTTTCAAGTCCCTGTCCAGGCGCCACTTGTCCCCGTCCTGCAGCGATGGAGTGGGTACACGGAGCCGATAATAACATGTGTGGACTCTGACTGAAAGCCGAAGTTTATTAGTGGCATCAGACTTTATACACTGAGGCTCATATAGGATAAGGTATTGAGCTTATCAACAAAACCCATGAACCGTTTCTGTATTTCTGTTTGGAACTCTTTTGTTCTTATACAAATAGTATGCATTTAGCTATACGAATGGTACCCACTCAGGTGTTTTCAAACAAATATTATCCTGTCAAGTGCAATCCTGTGCTTGCTGACCTCATAGGGTCACAATGTCCCGTTACAGTGGGAGACCTAGAAGAAGCTCCTGGCTCCTGGCTCTGAGAAGCTTTGAGCATTGTGGCCATTGATTTAGGCCTAGCGGCTAAAGTACTTGTCTTACACACCGAGATCCCGTATGAGCGAGCTGATTCTAGTCCAGGCTATACCGCTTCCCATCCAGCTCCCTGCTTGTGGCCTGGGAAAGCAGTCAAGGACGGCCCAAAGCCTTGGGACCCTGCACCCGTGTGGGAGACCTGGAAAAAGCTCCTGGCTCCTGGCTTTGGATCGGCTCAGCTCCAGCCATTGCGGCCACTTGGGGAATAAATCATCAGATGGAAGATCTTCTCTGTCTATCCTCCTCTCTGTGCGTCTGACTTTCCAATAAAAATAAACAAATCCTTAAAAAATTATTTATTTTTTGAAAGGCTGAGTTACCCCAAGAGGGGAGGGTGAGAACAGTGATGTCTTCCATCTGTTAGTTCACTCCTCGAATGGCTGCAATAGCTGGAGTCGGGCCCCTTCGAAGCCAGGAGCCAGGCGCTCCTCCAAGTGTCCCACGTGAGTAAACATATATGTAAAGATTTTCATTTATTTTGATTGGAAAGGCAGATCAGATTTACAAAGAGAAGAGACAGAGCTAAGCCGATGTGAAGCCAGGAGTGAAGAGGCCCTTCTGGGTCTCCCACGCAGGTTCAGGGTGCCAGGGCTTTGGTCCGTCCTCGACTGCTTTCCCAGGACCACAAGCAGGGAGCTAGATGGGAACTGGAGCAAGCAGGACATGAACTGGTGCCCATAGGGGATCCCGGCACTCTCAAGATAAAGATTTAGCCACTGAGCCATGTAAGATTTAGCATCAGGCCCTCCCACATGGTTATAAAAGCAAAGCATGTGGGTCACCCACCACTGCTTTCCCAAGCACATTACCAGGGAAGTGGGTGGGAAGTAGAGTGGGCAGGACTCAAGCTGATGCCCACGTGGTCAGTGCTGCAGGTGGCAGCTTTACGCCCTCTGCCACTGCCTCAGCTCCGCTCCTGTCTTTTACATTTATGTATGTCGTCACCTTTCCCAAGCTGCTTCCAAGGCTTGCTGACTCTTCCTTCTGTCTGCTCAAACCTGCATTCCCTCCAGTGAACTTGGAATCTTGTGACTGTATCTTCCAATTACAAACTCTCTATTTGCCTCTTCATCTTTATTTATCTATTTTTTTAATTTATCTATTTTTAAAGACTTATTTTATTTTCATTTGAAAACCAGAGTTACAGAGAAAAGAGACAGATTTCTCATCTGCTGGTTCGCTCCCCAAATGGCCACAGAGACCAGAGCAGAGCCCCTCAGAAGCCAGGAGCCGGGAGCTTCATCCAGGTCCCCAATGTGGGTGCACGGTGCCAAGGCTTTGGGCCTCTTCTATCGGGGGTCATCCTGTCCCGCGGAAGAAATCACCCGACACTTGAGAGAGTCTCCAAGGCGCTTTATTCCGATCTTCCGTTGTGCCTGTTATGTCCATTGTGACCATTATCACCGTTATCCGTTACACTCCAGCCCCTCCCCCGCCAAGCTCCCCCCCCGCCCCCTCCCGCCCCCCCCCCGCTTATCTGTCAAACCTGACCAATCAACTTAAAGATAACCAAGGCACACCAATCAGGGCAAAGGGCCAATCACAGGGCAGGAAATGGTTAGTGCCCCCAACACTCTTCTATTGCTTTCTCAGGCACATTAGCACAAAGGTGTAAGGAAGTGGTACAGCAGACACCATGGAATGACAGCATTGCAAGTAACAGCATAAACTGGAACAACACAGTGCTGCCTCCGATAATCTATTTCTTTTTTTTTTTTAAAGATTTACTTTATTTCCATTACAAAGTCGGATATACAGAGAGGAAGATCTTCTGTCCGATGATTCACTTTCTTTTTTTTTTTTTTTGAAAGATTTATTTTTATTATTTTTTCATTGGAAAGGCGGATATACAGAGAGGAGAGACAGAGAGGAAGATCTTCCGTCCGATGATTCACTCCCCAAGTGAGCGCAACGGGCCGATACTATGCCGATCCGAAGCCAGGAGCCTCTTCCGGGTCTCCCACGCGGGTGCAGGGTCCCAAAGCTTGGGCCATCCTCGATTGCTTTCCCAGGCCACAGGCAGGGAGCTGGAAGGGAAGCGGGGCTGCTGGGATTAGAACCAGCGCCCATATGGGATCCCGGGCGTGCAAGGCGAGGACCTTTAACCACTTGCGCCACCGCGCCGGGCCCGACTTTCTTTTTTTTTTTTAAGATTTATTTTTATTATTTTTTCATTGGAAAGGCAGATATACAGAGAGGAGAGACAGAGAGGAAGATCCTCCGTCCGATGATTCACTCCCCAAGTGAGCGCAACGGTGGATGCCACGCCGATTCGAAGCCAGGAGCTCTTCCGGGTCTCCCACGCGGGTGCAGGGTCCCAAAGCTTTGGGCCGTCCTCGACTGCTTTCCCGGGCCACAAGCAGGGAGCTGGATGGGAAGTGGGGCTGCTGGGATTAGAACCGGCGCCCATATGGGATCCTGGGCGTGCAAGGCGAGGACCTTATCCACTGCGCCACCGCGCCGGGCCCCCGATAATCTATATCTAAAAGAAAACTGGTGTCCTTTTAGGATTTATTTAGTTTAAAGCAAAGGGATAGGGCCTGGCGCACTGGCCTAGTTGGCAAAGTCCTCTCCTTGATGGCTCCGGGATCCCATATAGGCACCAATCCATATCTCAGCTGCTACACTTCCTGTCCAACTCCCCATTTGTGACCTGGGAGAACAGTAGAGAATGTTCCAAACCCGTGGGACCCTTCAGCCATGTGGGGGGCCTGGAGAAAGCTCCTGGTTCCTGGTTTCAGATCAGCTCAGCTCAGGGATGCAATGTGGGCATCATAAAGATGCTAACTGCTCTGCCAAATATCTGTCCCTCCCCTTTTAATGACTTCCATTTATTGATCTGGGTGAGAGACGTTGTCCTCCTGGCGCCCTTGGATTCTTGGTCCTGAGTGTCCTTCAGTCCCAGGAGGATATGTAGAGGAGTTGGGTTAGTCTCTGTCTGGTAAGTCCAACATCCATGTTTCCTGCACCCTTACGGGAGACCCGGAAGAAGCTTCTGGCTCCTGGCTTTGGATTAAATCGGCTCCACTCTTTGGGGAATAAAACCAGCAGATGGAAGATTTTGTTTTTCTCCTCTGTGTAAATCTGTGCTTCCAATACAAATAAATAAATCTCAGAAAAGAAAGAAAGCAAGTTCCAACATTTAGCCAAACTGTTTACAATTCTCCCTTCTTTTTACTTGGGACTTGTGCAGAGTTCCACCAGAAGCAAAGCCTGTGGTCTCGCTGGGTCCCTTCTGAGCAGGTGTGCTGCCCCAGACATGCACTTGGCTCTCTTTTCAAAGCCCTCATTGCTCCCACAAAGCTGCTTACTCCCCAGCCTTTGCATCTCAAGTTCTGACACTTGTACCACTTGCCTCGACTGCTAACTTTTCCCTAGGCAGTTCACTCAGTTTTTGATGCTTTCCAGGCATGTCTTCTGTTAGCCACAGCCACGTCCCTGCCCTGAGAGGGTTTGGGGTCCACAGGGTCCATGGGATCGAAGTCAGCGCTGTTCCTGGCAAAAGCGGGCTGCCATCTCCCAGATCCCTGCGAAGGAGGAGGGTACTGCTGACTACGGAGAACTTCTCCCGTCCGCTGTCAGCGGCTCTCCTCTTGGGTTAAAAATTCATCAGTCACTGCAAGAGCTTCGGACAACCTTCTAAAGCTTTCATTAAGGTTAATTCTCACATGCAAAAGGTCGTGTCATTGAACGGCTGGCCTCCAGGAAACAGTACTGGAAACATGTTAACTGAGTCTGAGAAGCAAAGATCTAGCTGGATGATGAACAAAAAGACACAACTTAAAATGATACTGTCAGGCCCGGCGCGGTGGCGCAAGTGGTTAAGTCCTCGCCTTGCACGCCCGGGATCCCATATGGGCGCCGGTTCTAATCCCGGCAGCCCCGCTTCCCTTCCAGCTCCCTGCCTGTGGCCTGGGAAAGCAGTTGAGGACGGCCCAAAGCTTTGGGAACCTGCACCCGCATGGGAGACCCGGAAGAGGCTCCTGGCTTCGGATCGGCATAGTATCGGCCCGTTGCGGCTCACTTGGGGAGTGAATCATCGGATGGAAGATCTTCCTCTCTGTCTCTCCTCTCTGTATATCCGCCTTTCCAATAAAAAAAAAAAAAAATAATAAAAAATGATACTGTCTACCCAGGAAAAACACCAGTACCCGTTAGTAACATGCTTACAGGTGGTTCTTGGCTGTCGGGCTACTGTAACTTAAACACAAAAACAGAACAAAAATGTAATGAGAGGCAGGGACCAGAGAGACAGAAAAAAAAAAAATCAATGTTATCCATAGCAACCCAGTTAGGGCGGAATAGGGTGGCTGGTACATGAAAAAGATTGTGAAGTCCATTGATCCTTGTGTAGTAACAATATCAGCTTAGGAAATACCAGCCACAGCTAACCTCACCGTAGTTGCAAGAACACCCTAGAATAACGTGAAATGAAGTACACAGTCCTAGATTTGCTGAACAGGATGACCATTGGATTGTCCCCAAATTAGGTTGTAATTTAGCTGATATTGACTCCCAAAGGATTCATTCTGGAACATAATAAATTACTTATAGGGCAAATATTTAATATACTTTTAAAAAAGATTTATTTATTTTTATTGGAAAGGCAGATTTACACAGAGAAGGAGAGACAAACAAGAAGATAATCCATGTGATGATTCACTCCCCAAGCAGTTGCAACGGCCAGAGCTAAGCTGATCTGAAGCCAGGAGCCAGGAGCCTCTTCTGGATGATGCAGGGTCCCCAAAGCTTTGGCCCATCCTCGACTGCTTTCCCAGGCCACAAGCAGGGAGCTGGATGGGAAGTGGGGCTGCCAGGACACAAACTGGCGCCCATATGGGATCCCAGCATGCAAGGCAAGGACTTTAGCCGCTAGACTACTGCGATGGGCCCCAGGAGCATGTTTTAATGTGTCAACCAGCCAGTGCCCACTGCTCCAGTTACCTCCCTGAATCCCACCCACAAGCCAGAATCCCCGCTGTGGTCATCCTTCCAGGGCTAAGTACCTGGCAGCCAGCGGCCACTGCTACAGCGCACATTCTCAACCTGCCAGCGCTAAGCTGTTAACTACACCCAGGCTTGCCTTTCCCTCAGAAACCCCAATATGGTTCCGAGGGCGGGGAATCTGGGACACAAGTTAAGAGGTGCCCGAGGATACACACGCCCTGTTATACAGGAGTGCCTGACTTTGCACCCTGCTCCACTTCTCATTCTAGCTTCCTGCTCCTGTGCAGCCTGGGAAGCAGCAGGAACCACAAAGGAAGAAAGAAATCTTTATTTTTTAATAACTATATGTATGGGGTTTTCACAAATGTTCAAGTACTTGGGGGAAACCCAGAAGGAGTCCCTGGCTCCTGGTTTTGACCTGAGCCTACCCCTAAGTATTGCAGGTTTTGGGGGAAAGTGAACCAATGGATGGAAGATCTCTCTGTTTTGACTTCCTGCCTTTTAAATAATAAAAATGTAAAATTAAAGAGCAATTGTTTTAAAAGACTGGTTCTGGCTCTCCCCTGGTACCTGTCTCTGTGTCTGACCTAAAATTGGCATTTCCCACAAGGCTACTTGTTACAGGTACTGACCCCTTCTCTGGAAGCTCTGAGTATACCAGGCAATTTCAGAAAGTACACGAAGAGTGGCATTAAAAGATACACTTTGCAGGGGCTGGTGTTATAGTGTAGTAGGGAAAGCTACTGCCCACCCTGCTGGCATCCCGTCTGGGCACCAGTTCAAGTCCTGGCTACTCCAATTCTGATTCAGTTCTCTGCTTATGCCCAAGGAAAGCAGTGGAAGATGGCCCAAGTCCTAGGGCCCCTGCACCCCTCTGGCAGACCAGGAAGAGGCTCCTGGCTCCTGGCTTTGGACTGCCTCAGCTGTTGCGGTTGCAGCCATTTGGGGAGAGAACGAATGGATAAAAGATTTATCTCTTTCTGTAGCTCTTTCAGAAAAAGAAATTTGGGGGGACCCGGTGGGGTGGTCTAGCGACTAAAGATCTCACCTTGAAGGTACCGGGATCCAATGTGGGTGCCAGTCCTAACCCCAGCAGCACAGCTTCCCATCCAGCTCGCTGCTTGTGTGGCCTGGGAAAGTGCAAGACGGCCCAAAGCCTTGGGACTGTGCACCCACGTGGGAGACCCGGAAGAGCTCCTGGCTCCTGGTTTTGGATTGGTGCAGTACCGACCTTTGTGGTCACTTGGGGAATGAACGGACGGACAGATCTTCTTCTCTGTAAGTCTGCTCCTGTTTGCATATCTAACTTTGCAATATAAATAGATCTTAAAAAAAAGAAAAAGAAATATGGGCCTGGCGCAGTGGTTAAGATCCTCACCTTGCACGCCCAGGATCCCATATGGGCGCCGGTTCTAATCCTGGCGGCCCCGCTTCCCATCCAGCTCCCTGCCTGTGGCCTGGGAAAGCAGTCAAGGATGGCCCAAAGCTTTGGGACCCTGCATCCGCGTGGGAGACCCGGAAGAGGCTCCTGGCTATAGCATTGGCTGTTGTGGTCACTTGGGGAGTGAATCATCAGACAGAAGATCTTCCTCTCTGTCTCTCCTCTCTATATATCCACCTTTCCAATAAAAAATAAAATAAATCCTTTAAAAAATGAAATATTTTTTAAAAATTCCGTGTGCATGTTCATGAAAAATGTAAATGATGAAGACATGTATATGAATTCTAAAATTTCACACCCAAAACATTATTTTTTATTTTCTTAAAATTTGAGAGGCTGATATAAACCAAAACATAGTGACAAAGCTCTCAACTACTGGTTCGCTTCCCCAAATGCCCACGAGAGCTGGGCCAGATAGAAGCCAGGAGCTGGGAGCTTCACTCAAGCCGTGTGCGTGTGTGTGGGTTGTAGGAAGCTGGGTTGAAGAGGAGGTGGGGGGCCTGAAGCAGCGTGGCCTAGCGGCCAGGATCCCATCTGGGCGCTGGTTCTAATCCTGGCTGCTCTGTCTCTCCTCCTCTCTGTATATCTGACTTTCCAATAAATAAATAATTCCTTAAAAAAAATTAAAAAAAAATTGGAGGTGGGACTGCATTTCAGGGACTCTTCCATGGGCGGTGGCTAAACCCACTGCATCCCTACACCTGCCCTTAAAGCTATCCTGGCATTGCACAGTCCACCAACTGCTGGAAGCACCCTCCTACAGACATCTCCGCACCAGGCCCTACTGCTGTACACTGCCTCCACCATCTCCGGGATGAGAAGACAGCACAAAGAGAGGGTCCCGGGTGGGCAGGAAGCGGGGCACATGGCCAGACACACGGCTGACTCCCGTGAGGAGCTGCTCGGGATGGACAATGACGCACGCTCAAAAGAAATATTTTGCTTGGGAAACATCTAACGGTGACAGGCCCACAGAGATGCTCCCAGCCAGGTTACAGGTGTGACCCTTGTGAATCTGTCTCTCCAGAGATGGAGACGAACAATCAGTCCTCGCTAAGGGAAAGATAGGGGTCGGTGTGGGGCACAGTGGGTAAGAGTGCGGCCTGGCACACCGGCCTCCCAACTGGGTACCCATTTGCATTCCTGCTGCTCCACTTGCTATCCACTTTTCCGTGAATGGCTTGGGAAGAGCAGCAGCAGATGGCTGGGTGTTTGCACCCCTGCCATTCGTGTGGGAGAAGCTGAAGGAAGCACATAGCTGCTGGTTTGGGCTTGCTCAGCCCCGGCCGTCGCCGCCATCTGCGGAGTGAACAAGTAGTTCGTGAGTCAACCCTCCCTGTTTCAGATAAATTACATATATATATATATATATGAATTAATTTTTTTTTACTGGAAAGTCAGATGTACAGAGAGGAGGAGAGACAGAGAGAAAGATCTTCTGTCCCATGATTCACTTTCCAAGTGACCGCAATGATCGGTGCTGTGCCGATCTGAAGCCAGGAGCCAGGAACCTCCTCCAGGTCTCCCATGTGGTGCAGGGTCCTAAGGCCTTGGGCCGTCCTCCACTGCTTTCCCAGGCCACAAGCAGGGAGCTGGATGGGAAGTGGAGCTGCTGAAATTAGAGCCAGCGCCCATATGGGATCCTGGCATGTGCAAGGCAAAGACTTTAGCTGCTAGGCTATTGCACCGAGCCCATTCTTTTTTAAGAGGGATATACCTGACTCAAAATGAAAAAGGCCAGGGAGGAGAAAAAAGTGATTTTTTTGAGCAGGACATTGTGGAGCCCCAATTATACGTATCTTCTGTGAGGATATGTTTACATATCATAACCCACTGGGGTGGACATGTATGTATGGGCATATGCTTAGACAAATACATACATATCTATATCATATCTGTTTGTACTTATACCTGCATTACGTGTCTATTCATGCATACGTAACTATGTATACACGTATGAATTATACACGTCTCCCCAGAAAACACATACTGTTAGAAGTTTGTCTTTCCGGTAAGCTATTTTACTCATTTTTCTTGACATCTGATTGCTACAGCACGCATGGGTTTCTACTTGCTTTTTTTTTTTTTTTCGCTCTAACATGCATTGGTATTTCAATTGCGCTTTCTTCCAAGGCTATGAAGGGCCAAGTGCATGAGGGCTAAACTGACCAACGTCAAGTCCGGACACTCAGCCGAGAGAGTATTTCTGAAGAGAAAGATCCAGGAGAGGTAACCCGATGCACAAGCGCAGGGCTCAGCCGCGTCGCGGACACCAAACCCAGCAGCCAGTGCTGTCCATCCCGGCCGCGCTCGGGCTTGCCGCCCGGAAGGGGCTGGGCGGGACTAGTGCGTGGCGGGGGCGGGACTTCCGTTCGGGGCCAGTTCTCTTCCGGGCCAGGCGACGGGCTGGGAGGGAGGCGGAGTTGAGGGCGCTGACCGTTGGCTGCGCGCGCAGGCGGCTCTGGGCGCGCGCCTGCGCGAATCTGCGAGCGTTGGGGTGAGGGTGATGGGCTGAGGGTGATGGGCTGAGGGTGATGGGCTGAGGGTGATGGGCTGAGGGTGATGGGCTGAGGGTGATGGCTTCGCCGCCCCTCGCTGGCCTCCCCGCCGACGACCCGGACTCCTTGGAGAGAACTGGGTGGGGAATCGGGGCGTGGAAAGTGACCTGGAGGCCGATGTGCGTGGAAATTCACCGCGGCCGTGAAGAAGTGACGACCGGCTCACGGAAAATTCTTTGATTCGGGAAAGTGAGGGCTGTCAGGAGACCCCATACCGGGCTCGCAGAATCAGCTTTCCTAAAAGCCTAGAAGACTAAACCAAGAAAACTGTTAGCTCACAGTTACCCAGAACTTGCCTGAAATATAAACAGTGTATTTGAGTGATTAATATCAGTATTTAACGGTCACCCCCCAAAACAAAATGAAGGTAAAAACACGAAAAATAGGAAAACAAAATCCTCTCTCCAACACTGTCAGGATTCTCTTCCACACATGAATAACAGGCCTGGTTTGGAGTTGAATTCCTTGTAAACCTTGAACTAAAGTGTATTGTAAGTTTTTCAGCATATTGGAGACACTTTCCGAAGTTCAGGTGAGGAATTGGCTGGTTCTATGGGATGCCCAGGCTAGGTGCCCCGGGAGAGAGACATTCGAGGTCAAGAACATGCAGTGTTTAGATATACGTACACAAAACCCTACTCTTTTATGTGCTACAAACTACAGATCATTGAAATCAAGAGCAATGGCTCGGGCCCAGCACAGTGGCCTAGTGGCTAAAGTCCTCGCCTTGAACGCCCCAGGATCCTATATGGGCGCCGGTTCTAATCCTGGCTGCTCCAATTCCCATCCAGCTCCCTGCCTGTGGCCTGGGAAAGCATTCGAGGATGGCCCAAAGCTTTGGGACCCTGCATTCCTGTGGGATACCGGGAAGAAGTTCCTGGCTCCTGGCTTCGGACCGGCCATTGCGCTCACTTGGGGAGTGAACCATTGGACAGAAGATCTTCCTCTCTGTCTGCTCCTCCTCTCTGACTTTCCAATAAATAAAATAAATCTATATTAAAAAAAAAAAGAGAGAGGAATGGCTCAGCTAGTGTTAGTTCCAAAAGGTTCCCGAACCTGAACCCACGGACAGACAGGTTCCACGTGTAACAACGCAAAAGCAAAGAAACTTTATCACTAGCTCAAGCTCGGGTCCATGTCTCGTCCAGCGGAGTGGAGTCTTGACAAGGACCCCACTTGTCTCTTGCAGAGTTTTCATTCCCTCCAGCGAGCAGTCATTATCTTGGTCACGTATAACTCATACCGGTGTGGGCCACATTCCATCTGCGAAGTGCAGGTGCCGGTTTGGCCCATCTCCAAGGTCGCTGCCCCCTGCCCACTCCATTACTCTGAGAAAAATGGAAGTTGAAGTGAAACTCAGGTCTGCTCACCGACCTTAGGCCCATCATGGCGTCGGTCCTGTTGTTTATGCAGCGAAGCCGAGCAACGATTACAGATGCCAAATAGAGCGGTTATGCTGACAGTTTAAAAACTTCCTTATCACTACTGTTGTTAAGAGTAAATCCTGCCCCTTTTCTGTTTTGTACATGAGAAATCGTCCTCATAAGCTTCTGCTGAAAGGGAGCGTAGAGGGACCAGAGCAGCAGGGGTCAATCCAGAGGTTCCTGATAGAAGGTACAAGTCCTCTGGCCTGGACCACCACCTGATGCTTGAAGGTACTTCTTTGTTATCAATCCTAAACAAAGTTTCAGGAAGAAATCTAGCCTGGAACATAAAGCACAATGTAGATGGCAAAAGATGTAAAGTTTTCATTGACAATAACCCAGCAGTTTACAGTATTCTGACAAGATTTTACAGAACTTTATACAGTTTAGGCAGAGGCAAACAATCTACTGATTTATAGTCTGACAAGCCGTGTACTGGCAATTGAAGAGCACGATGAGGGAGATGCTAGCCATCCCTGTCGGGGGACTAACAAGCCACATGTAACTAAATCTAGCCGGTTAGACTACTGGTTGTGGAAGTACACAAAGCGTCTCAACAATTGTCTCAAAGTAAAGGAGCTAAATATTCAGACATAATCAAAACTGAGACAATAAATCTTAATATACTAAAATGCAGCAAGGTTTACTATTAATTTTAATACAACTCTGAAGACACAGGTCCTGCATGGGAAGCCAGGACAGTGACTCTAGTGAATTTAACACTAGTTAATCCTCTACCTCCGAGTGCCAGGATCCCATATGGGTGCCTGCTGGTGCCCTGGCTGCTCCTCTTCCCATCCAGCTCCCTGCCTGTGGCCTGCGAAAGCAGTCGAGGATGGCCCAAAGTCTTGGGACCCTGCACCTGCCTGGGAGCCCTGGAGGAAGTTTCTGACTCCTGGCTTTGGGTCCACTCAGCTCCAGCTATTGCAGTCACTTGGGGATGAATCATTGGATGGAAGATCTTCCTCTCTGTCTGTCCTCCTCTCTGTATATGTGACTGTCCAATAAAAATAAGTAAATGTTTTAATTTTTTAAAGCTAACTCCACAAATAAGGTTCTAAAGAGCGAAGATTTAGGGTTATGATAATAGGAACATGAAAGGTTAAGGGAGGCACAGACATGCCTTGAAGGTAACACCCATTCCCAGTGTCAGGAAGCTGGTCTAGCTTTTGGCTAACGCGCCTGGGAGGCAGTGGGTAATGGCCCAAGAGCTTGACTCCCCGGCTTCCTCCTGGCCTGGGCCATTGCGGGCATTGAGGGGTGAATCAGTAGATTTTTTTTTTTTCTCTCTGCCTTTCAAATAAGAATGAATTTTCAAAATTCAATAGTGGAAACTGTCCACTCCATTACTGAATTTACTCCTGTAAAGTCAATGCAAGTGAGAGGCAGCAACTAGTGTTAAGGACTGTAAAAGCATGGCGCACATTATTCCCCTTGCAATATTTTGCAACATGCTTTATCAAATAATTTGAAATTTTATTTTTGGTAAAATTAAAACACTTCCAAATCTTATACTGGAGAGGTTTTTTTTTTTAAAGATTTATTTTTATTATTTTTTTATTTGAAAGGCGGATGTACAGAGAGGAGAGACAGAGAGGAAGATCTTCCGTCCAATGATTCACTCCCCAAGTGAGCGCAACGGGCCGATACTATGCCGATCCGAAGCCAGGAGCCTCTTCCAGGTCTCCCACGCGGGTGCAGGGTCCCAAAGCTTTGGGCCGTCCTCGACTGCTTTCCCAGGCCACAGGCAGGGAGCTGGAAGGGAAGCAGGGCTGCTGGGATTAGAACCGGCACCCATATGGGATCCCGGGCGTGCAAGGCGAGGACCTTAACCACTTGCGCCACCGCGCCGGGCCCCTGGAGAGTTTTTTGTTTTGTTTCTCTTACCCTGTAGAAAAACTGGTTTTTTTTTTTTAAGCCCTTTAAGAAAATTGGTTTAGTATGTTCTGGGGGGGGGGGAGGGCGGCAAGGTGACCGGGGGTCAGTTTGGCCCAGTGGCTAGGATATTGCCTGGACTCTGTATCTGACGTCAGAGTGTGTAAGTCCCAGAACTGCCTGCTAGCAGGAAGCGGGTGACAGTGCCTGTTCTGCCACCCAGGAGGGAGCTTCCGGCTGAGTTCTGGGGTCCTGCTTTATGACTGGCTCAGCCCTAGCAGTTGCAGGCTTTTCAGGGATGAAGCAGTTGTAAAAAAAATTTTTTTTGTACAGGAAATTTTTGCTGTCTTTTTTCTCTGTGTGTATCTCAAATTGTCTTCCAAATAATTTTTTCAAACATTTATTTATAAGGCAAAACACAAGGAAAGACAGAGATCTTGCATCCACTGGTTCACTTCCCAAATGGCCCCGAAGACCAGAGTGGGGCAAAAGCAGCTTTGTCCAGATCTCCCACATTGGTGCAGGATCACAAGCCTTTGGACCGTCCTCTGCTGCTTTACAGGCCACAAGCAGGGAGCTGGATGGGCAAGTAGAGCAGCCAGAACACCAACCAGCACCCATATGGGGTCCTGGCGATGGAAGCAGGAGGATCAGCCAGTTGAGCTGCATTGTGCTGGAGCCAAATCTAATTAATTTTTTTAAAGATTTATTTTTATTATTTATTTATTGGAAAGGCGGATATACAGAGAGGAGAGACAGAGAGGAAGATCTTCCGTCCGATGATTCACTCCCTAAGTGAGCGCAACAGCCGATGCTATGCCGATCCGAAGCCAGGAGCCTCTTCCAGGTCTCCCACGCGGGTGCAGGGTCCCAAAGCTTTGGGCCATCCTCGACTGCTTTCCCAGGCCACAAGCAGGGAGCTGGATGGGAAGCAGGGCTGCCGGGATTAGAACCGGCACCAATATGGGATCCTGGGCGTGCAAGGCAAGGACCTTAACCACTGCGCCACCGCGCCGGGCCCCAAATCTAATTAATTTTACACCTTAATTTACTGGGTTAAACATTCTATTTCTGTGGAGATGTTTTAGGATAAGATTAACGATTACCTGGGTGGTCTGTGACTGCCTCCGTTAGGTAGGGGAACCTCCATTAGGTGGGGGAACCCCACTCCATCAGGTAAAGCCCCAAGAGCACCCAGCCAGCAGAGGGCTTGCACACTGGAAGTGTAACATCACCTTTCTCCTGCAGATTCCGGAGTTAACAGGTTGTATGATCACGTGACAGCTACCACTGTAGCTTCTTCTGCTTTGTCTGAAAGCAGGGGTGAGGCATGGGAGTGACCTCCCGCAGAATGGTTCATTCCTGACATGCTCGTGAGCAGCTGCAGCTGGTGCAACCCACAGCTGGGAGCCCAGCACTCAGTGCTGCCTCCCACATGGGCCACAGGCACTCGAGGATTTAAGTCATCTTTGAGCTGCTTCCCAGGATGCACACGAGTCGACAAATGATTTGCAAGCAGAATTAGAAATCAAGCCCACACACTCTGATGTTGAATGTTGGCTTTTTTTTTTCTTTTAAAATTTACTTGGTTATTTGAAAGAGTTACAGAAAGATTCTATCCACTGATTCAGTTCCCAAATTTCCACAAAGGTCAAGGCTGGGCAGAGCTGAAGCTTGGAGCTTCTTCTGGGTCTCCTAGTCATTTGGCCCATCTCCCACTGCTTTTCCCAGGCCATTCACAGGGAGCTGGGTCAGAAGTGGAGCACACAGGACACAAACTGGCATCTCTATGGCCTGTTGGTGCCATGGCTGGCAGCTCAACTCGCTACTCCACCAAGCCAGCCCCCAGGTACGTTGGCATCTTCACTGCTCCACCAGATGTTCAGTCCGAGTCAGTTCACCAAAATAAATGCTTGTCTGTACACATCCTTTTGATTCTTCTTGGCGACTCCTAATACTCTCACTTTTTCGAGGGAGAAAAAATGAAATACTCAGAACATAAAAAAGAGTGTGCCTAGATCCTGTCTAGCAGGCACTAATGTCGGGCTCTAGTTGAGTTTCTGGCTTGGTCCGGGAGTGCGTTGTACAGAAGAGAGCTCACAGTTGTGGTTCAAGGTTGAAGGATTACAGCTAGAGAGGGCCCTCGTGCTGCCACAGTCGTGATGGTGCTGGGCAGGACACGAGAGACATGGCGGACTGCTGGGGAACCAGCCCAACTGGCTTTGATAACAGGCGGCCATGAGATGACCTAGTAATCCCTTCATCCGCTAATTGCAAAACGGATTCCTGAGGTTTATGGGGACAGAGCCTTAATCACCTCCGTGAATCTCATAATGAGATGAAGGAGCTTCTTTCTTTCTCTTTTACAGGTTTAATTATTTGAAAGGCAGAGTGAAAGGGAGAGATTCATCTGCTATTTTGGGACCTACATGCCTATGGCAGGTAGGGGCAGCTGGGCCAGTCTGAAGCTGGATGCCGAGCACTGGGTCAGAGTTCCCCATGTAGGTGACAGGGACTGAAGCACTCAGGTCATCGTTGCCTGGGCTTCTCAGGCATAAGGGCAGAGAGCAGGACTGGCAGCAGCACAGCTCAGGGCCAGGGCTAGGAAACAGGATGTGGGCTTAGTCCACTGCCCCACAACACTGGCTCTGTGGCAACACATCACATTGAAACCAAGGCCATCTTCTTTCCTATAGAACAACGTGGCAGCTATGCAGCCGGGCCCGAGTCCTTCCTGTCTCCAGAGGCAATCACTCTTTTCTTTTTCTTGAAGTACCATTTTACTGTATCACATAAATTCTGAAATGCTGTATTTTCCATTTCTACACGCTTGAAAAATTTTAGATTTTCTTGTTTCCTCCAATGATCCACTGCTCATTGAGAAATATTAAATCTCTAAGTATTTGGATAATTTCTAGAGTTTCGTTGTTACTGATTTCTAATTATATTCCTGTTAGATCTTAAAAAAATACATGAGGTTGTGATTTCAGGTTTTTTGATTTGCTGAAACCTCTTTTATGTCCTAATGACTATGTAGATTTCTATCTCTTTGATGAATTTTCTCATGCATACCCTGCATTATTTTCCTGCCCTCATGAATTTGTACCTTTTGAGCATTCTTTTTTTTTTTTAATCTTTTTTTTTCCCATATTGTCTTCTTCATGTTTAAAGGGGGGTATTAAGGGAGAAGGCCCACCCAATTTCCCACCCTCCCAGGTCCCGGATGTAGGGCATGCTCTGAGGTTCTTGCTCAAGTGGTTTTGATAGTTCAACAGTTATGAATCGCTGTCAATCTTGCCACTCCAAGCACTATGAGGTCCTTGAAGAACCCACTGATTGACATAGTCCATCGTAGAGTCTCCATATGCCCAGTATTTTGCTGCCAACATATAGCTGAGATGGTTGGTTGACCTGTTCTGTCTTCTCTCTTTTCTTGGTTAGGGTTCTGAGCCCAGCATTTTGATTGGGGAGATCTCCAAAGAAACTTTATCTGAGGTGTGCTCAAACCAGATTCTTGTTTGTACTAGCAAGTACAGGGCCCAGCACAGTCCATCGCCCCGATCAGCTGGTGGTGGCAATTGCTGGGTTGGTTCTGTTTTCACTCCTGACTTCCATTGGAACCAATGGGTGTTGCAGTGCAGCCTGATTCTGCCCAGCACACACTCAGCCCTCACATAAACCAGTGGGAGCTGCAGCCTAGTCGGAGCGACCTGCAATAACCCCCACCAGGCCTGCCCCTACCCTGGTTTGCCAGTATGTGCAGCAGTAGTCCAGTCTGCCCCACACCCCATTCCACCTGGCAATCACTCTTAAACTGAGGAATCTTTTCATTGACACCGTAACATTTCACTACAAATATATAGAACAATGTATTTTTTCTGGAGTGTATGAGATTTTTTTGAAAAAGATTTATTTATTTTTATTAAAATGGCAGATTTACAGAGGGAACGAGAGATGAGAGAAAGATTATGACATCCACTGGTTCACTCCCCAAGTCTCTACGACACACGGAGCTGAGCTGATCTGAAGCCAAGAGCTTCTTCTGGGTCTCCCAAGCAGGTGCAGGGTCCCAGGGTTTTGGGCCATCCTCCACTGCTTTACCAGGCCACAGGCAAGGAGCTGGAAAGGAAGTGGAGCAGATAGGAAATGAACTGGCACCCATATGCCTGTGGCCTGGAAAAGCAGCAGAGGTTGGCTGAAAGCTTTGGGATCCTGCTCTCATGTGGGAAACCCAGAAGAAGCTTCTGGCTCCTGGCTTCAGATCAGCTCTGGTCACTGCTATTGTGACCATTGCGGAGTGAACCAGAGGATGCAAGATCTTTCTCTGTTTCTCCTGTTCTTTGTAAATCGGCCGTTGCCATATAAGTATAAATCTTCAAAGAAAAGTTCCTAAAAAGCTCCTAAAATTAGAAAGAGGTTTCTTAAAACCCATTAAACTTTACATTTGAGAGCTGAATGGGGTGTGGGACAGACTGAACTAGTCTGCTGCACATACTGGCAAGCATGGGAATCAGGGCAGAGGGAGGTCCTGGTGGGGGTTATTGTGGGTCGCTCCAACTAGGCTGCAGCTCCCACTGGTTTATGTGAGGGCTGAGTGTGTGCTGGGCAGAATCAGGCTGCACTGCAACACCCATTGGTTCATGTGGAAGACAGGGCTGGAAACAGAACCGACCCAGCAATTGCCACCACCAGCTGATCGGGGCAATAGACTGCACTGGGCCCTGTACGTGCAAGAATCAGGTCTGGGAACACCTCAGACAAAGTTTCTTTTGGGGATCTCCCCAATCGAACTGCCGAACTCTATTGGGGTCTCCCAGTCCCGCGGAAGAAATCACCCGACACTGGAGAGCATCTCCGAAGCACTTTATTCAGACCGTCCATTAAAACCGTTATGTCCCTTAATTCCGTTACGCTGAAGCCCCTCCCCCGCCAAGCCCCCTCTACCCCCCCCCCGGTTTATGTCAATCTTGTCCAATCAGCTTAAAGATCACCAAGGCACACCAATCAGGGCAAAGGGCCAATCACAGGGCAGGAAATTGTAAGTGCCCCCAACAGGACTCAGAACCCTAACCATGAAGAGATGTGCAGGTTTCATGGTCTGCCATGGAGTGCAAGTGCCAGAGCCGAGCCTCCTCAGAGGCTCAGACGGAGCAGTGGACAGCACAACCAGGTGCACAAGGAGGATATGGCAATCCATCAGAAACTGCAGAGGACACCTGGCATCACAACAGAGGACAGAACAAATCAATCAACCACCTCAGCCATATGTTGGCAGTGAAAAACTGGGCAAACCGAGACCCTAAGGTGGACTATGTCAATCAGTGGATTCTGCAGCGACCTCATCGTGCTTGGAGTGGTGAGACTGGCAGCAATTCGGAACTGTTGAACTATCAAAACCACTTGAGCAAGACCCTCGGAGCATGCCCACATCAGGGACCTGGGATGGGTGGGAGACTGGGTGGGGCTTCTCCCTTTACCCCAGATACAGGAATAAAACAATGTGGAAATAATAGTCTTACCCACTTGCCTATAGCCCTTGAACCTTTGTGCCTTAATGAACTATGTAAAGATTGTCAAAAAAATAAAAAATGGAAAAAAGAAGAAAAAAAAACTTTACATTTGGACAGAATCGATTTTATGTAATTTGATTATTTTCATTTTTCTGATAAGGCTATTATAAAAATATAGATGGCAAGGCTGGTAAAAAAAAGATTAGGGCCTGGCGTGGTGGCCTAGCAGCTAAAAGTCCTCGCCTTAAACATGCTGAGATCTCATATGGGCACCAGTTCTAATCCCGGCTGCCCCACTTCCCATCCAGCTCCCTGCCTGTGGCCTGGGAAAGCAGTTGAGGACGGCCCAAAGCCTTGGGACCCTGCACCCACATGGGAGACACGGGAGAAGCTCCAGGCTCCTGGCTTCAGATTAGCGCAGCTCCAGCCATTGTGGCCACTTGGGGGATTGAATCATCAGACGGAAGATCTTCTTCTCTGTCTCTGCTCCTCTCTGTATATCTGACTTTCCAATAATAATAATAATGGTGATAATATAACAAATGTTAAAAAAAATAAGATATGGTATGGGACCTGTGCCATGGGATAGTAGGTTGCACGTCTTCTGCAGTGCCAGCATCCCATTTGGGCACTGATTTAACTCCTGGCTGCTTCACTCCTGATCTACGTTTCTGCTATTGGGTTGGAAAAGCAGGGAGCGATGGCCCAAATCCTTGGCCCCTGCTCCCATATGGGAGACCAGGAAGAAGCTCCTGGTGCGGATGGACCCAGCTCCGGCTGCTATGGCCATTTGGAGAGTGAACGAGTAGATGGAAGACCCCTAACTTTTCTCTCTGTAACTCTTCTTTTCAAATTAAAAAAAAAAAAAAAAACTTAAAAAAAAGATACAAGAAAATGATCTTTATATTTTTAAGTTGAAATCAGATAAGTTCATGGAAAACATGAACAGAAATTACACATGGATTTCGGCTTGTTTTGTAGGGCTGGTGTAGTAGCCTAGTGGCTAAAGTCCTTGCTTTCCATACGCCTGGATCCCACATGGGCGCTGGTTCTAATCCTGGCTGCCTCACTTCCCATCCAGCTTCTTGATTGCGGCCTGGGAAAGCAGCCCAGGATGGCACAAGGCCTTGGGACCCTGCACCCACGTGCAAAACCCACAGGAGGCTCCTGGTTTCAGATCGGCTCAGCTCTGGCCATTGTGGCCTCAAGGCAAGTGAATCAATGGACGGAAAATCTTCCTCTTTGTCTCTTCTTTTTTTACAACTGTGTGTCTAATAAAAAATAATAAATACTTAAAAATTATTTTGCAACTAAACTCAACTTTTAATTTCATTTTTTTAAGATTTATTTATTTTTATTGCAAAGTCAGATATACAGAGAGGAGGAGACAGAGAGGAAGATCTTCCGTCCGATGATTCACTCCCCAAGTGAGCGCAACAGCTGGTGCTGCGCCATCTGAATCAGTAGCCTGGAGTCCTTCAGGGTGTGCCACCAGGTGCCACGTGGGTCCCAAGGCTTTGGGCCGTCCTCCACTGCTTTCCCAGGCCACAGGCAGGGAGCTGGATGGGAAGTGGAGCTACCGAGATTAGATCCGGCAACCACATGGTATTCCGGCACATTCAAAGCGAGGACTTTACCCACTAGGCCCCTGTGCCGGGGCCTAATTTCATTTTCTACAGACCTTTCATGCGCGATTGAATGTAGCTTAGTTAATTTATTTGGACTGTTGTACAGTGTTTGTGTGTATGTTTGCTCCTTTATTTCCCTATTGGTGGATATTGGGTTATTTCCAAATTTGCTCTTACTAACGATGTTGTGGTAAACACCTTTGTACACCTATCCTTGGGCACGTACATGAGTATTCAAAAGGAATCAAGGAAGCGATTATCAGATCTTGGGTGTGCACATGACAAAGAAGAAAAAGTTACTTATGAAAGGTTTGTTTGTGTGCTTGTTTTTGTGTCAAGGAGGGAGAAAGAGAGAGAGAGAGAACAAAAACAAAAGCAAAAACAAAAAAACAAAAAAACAAAACCAAACTATGAGCCAAGAATACTGGGAGCTGAGAACCCTGCGTGGGTTTTCCATCTGGGTAAAAGGAACTCAACTGCAGTCAGAAGCAGCGCCTTCCAGGGTCTGTATGTGCAGAATGCTGCAGTCAACCTGTCCAGGGACAGCATCATGCCCAGGTACACCAGAAGGACGAGTCCGCCCCTCCCTGAGAAGCAGAGGAGGCCCTTAGGTGCCGCTCCAAAAAGACAGAAAAAGGTCAGCGACTTCTGGAAGTGGTGACAAGGATGCGGGGGACACAGCAGTGGCAGCAGCTCTACTTTCTAGGTGGATCCATTAGATGAGACAGGGAGAGGTTTCTGAACCTGGACGTGCAAGGCCACACACTAGCTACAGAAGTTGAAAGTGCATCCTTCAGCAACTCCTAGGAAGAGCCGTCAGCCCTCTCAGCAAAGAATGAAACAGGACAGGCAGGCGGCAAGCTTTGGCTCAGGGACTGGAAGCCCTAACTCCCGACCTACTGTGCAGTGTGCCTACTGAGCAGTCAAGCTTGTACCCTCTCACCTGGCCCGCTGCAGCACATGGCAGACGGATGGCATTCCCACTTGGGGAGCAAATCAGCACAGGGAAGATTTTTCTCTCTCTTTCTCTCACTTGCTCACTGACTCACACACACACACACACACACACACACACACACACACTCACACACACACACTTTTTCTCTCCTTTTCTCTTGTTACTCTTTCTTTCCAATAAATAACTACAAAAAAATGAGGATTAGGGCTTCCCCTCCTGGAACTGGAGTGCCTGGGTTTGGTGCCCATCCTAGCTCCTAACTTGTGCCCTCCTTGCCCTCCTCCCTTCCCCACTCTCCTTTTCTTAAAAACAATAAATTTTTATGTATTCATTTATTTTTATTGGAAAGGCAGATTTTTTTTTTTTTGAAAAAGATCTTCTGTCTATTGGTTCGTTCCCCAAGAGGCTGCAAATCACTGGAACTAAGCCAATCTAAAGCCAGCAGAGTCCTCCAGGTCTCTCACGCAGGTGCAGGTTCCTAAGGCTTTGGACCATCCTCTACCCCTTTCCCAGGCCACAAGCAGGCGGCTGGTTGGGAAGTGGGGCAGCTGGCACATGAACTGGCAGCCGTTTGGGATCCCATTGAGTCATCATGCTAGGTGTGACACTTTTTAAAAAATTTTTTTTAAAGATTTATTTATTTTTATTACAAAGTCAGATATACAGAGAGGAGGAGACACAGAGAGAAAGATCTTCCATCCAATGGTACACTTCCCAAGTGAGCGCAATGGCCGGTGCTATGCCGATCAGGAGCCAGGAACTTCTTTCAGGCATCCCATACGGGTGACTGATCTTTTGCTTTGAGTGTGCCAGGATCCCACATGGGCGCTGTTTCTAATCCTGGCTGCTCCACTTCCCATCCAGCTCCCTGCTGTAGCCCGGGGAAGCAGTGGAGGACGGCCCAAAGCCTTGGGACCCTGCACCCGCATGGGAGACCCTGAAGAGCTCCTGGCTCCTGGCTTCAGATTGGCTCAGGTCCAGCTATTGCAGGCATTTGGGGAGTGAATCATTGGATGGAAGATCTTTCTCTCTGTCCCTCCTTATATTTGTAAATCTTATTTTCCAATAGAAAATTAATTAAATAATTTAAAAAAAAGAATTATTGTTTTTATTGGAAAGGCAGATAATCGGAGAGAAGGAGATACAAAGAGAAAAATCTTCTATCTGCTGGTTCATTCCCCAAGCGGCCACAATGGTTGGAGCTGAGCCAATCTGAAGCCAGGAGCCTGGAGCTTCTCCCGTGTCTCCCATGTGGGTGCAGGGTCCCAAGTCCTTGGGCTATCCTTGACTGCTTCCGCTGGCTATAAGCACGGGGCTGGATGGGATGTCGAGCAGCTGGGATTAGAACTGATTCCCATTTGGGATCCTGGCACACGCAAGGAGAGGATTTTAGACACTAGGCTAGTGCACCAGGCCCAGTAGTTTTTTTAAAGGTTTGTTTGTACATTTGAAATGCGAAGTGACAGGGAGCGATGGAGGAGCTCTCTCTCTCTTACTGGCTCGCTCCCCACTCACCTTGCTGCTGAGCTTTGTCAATGCTAGTCCTCTGCCATGATTTTGCCTGCACCCCCTGGTGAGTGTGCGCCTTTTGTTTAAAGCACACCCTGCTTCCTGGCTTCTTGGCTCACCTTTATCCATGTCTGTCGACTTTCTGGAGTGCAGACAGGAAGCTGGGCCAAGTCTGGCCGAGCGCTCCCCTGCAGCAGCAGTGACTCAGGCGTGAGAGTCACGGGTTGCTGACTCCTCGGCGCATTCGCGGTAAGCTGGCACGCAGAGCGGTGCTGTGGTACGTGATGTACGTGTTCCTGGCATGGCCAACAACGCCTACCGTATTCTCCGTGAAGATAGGTCAGGCTGATCAAAACTCCCCTGGTGGGGGTTGTAGGGGAAGAGTTATGTGATCAGACATTGGGGTAACCAAAGAGGAGGGACGGGGCATCCTGGTTGAAGGTGGCTTGCCAAAGCTCCTGCCGCAGCTGGACAAGTAGACAACGCAGAGACAAACATGCGAAGCCCCGGATCGAAGTCTAGCCCAACTCGTGCTAGGTCGGGGATGAACTGTGCAAGCAATTTGACTCTGTTCAACGTCACTGAGTTGTTCTCTGGCCTCTTTTTTGTTTAGAGATTTATTTTGACTTTTATTGCAAAGTCAGGTATACAGAGAGGAGGAAAGACAGAGAGGAATATCTTCCATCTATGATTCACTCCCCAAGCGACCGCAGTGTCTGGTACTGTGACGATCCGAAGCCAGGAGCCAGGAACTTCTTTCAGGTCTCCCACGTGGGTGCAGGGTCCCAAGGCTTTGGGTCGTCCTCGACTGTTTTCCCAGGCCACAGGCAGGGAGCTGGATGGGAAGTGGAGCTGCTGGGATTAGAACCCGTACCCATATGTGATCTCAGCATGCAAGGTAAGCCCTTTAGCTACTAGGCTACCACACCAGGCCCTAATAGATAAAATAAATGTTTAAAACAAGAGGCTAGAGTGCCTTGTCGTCAGATAGAAGATCTTCCTCTCTCTCTTTCCTCTTTTGTGTAGATCTCACTTTGCAATAAAATAAATAAACCTTAAAAAAGGATTTATTTTATTTATTTGAAAGACAGCGTTCCAGCGAGAGAAGAAGAGTTACAATGAGAGAGCTCCACCCACTTGTTTGCTTTCCAAATGGCCACACAAGCTTTGCTGAGCTCCTCTGATGTCAGGATCCAGGAGCTTCTTCTGGGTCTCCCACGGGCGTACAAGCACTTGCTCCACCGTTCACTGCTTTCCCAGCCACATCAGAGGAGCTGCATTGGAAGTGGAGTGGCCAGGGCTCCAAGCAGCACTGTAGGAAGTGTCGGTGTGGCAGACAGCGGCCTTACCTGCTATGCCACAATGTTGATTTGCTTCTTTCCTATGATAACGAACTCCCAAGAATCCTTAATTTTGCAGAAACAATATATTTTTTTAAAGACTTTCTTTGTTTTGTTTTTATTTGAAAAGCGGAGTATTAGAGAGAGAAAGAGGGAGGGTGGAGCAGAGAGAGGTCTTGCCTCTGCTGGTTCATGCTCCAAATGGCTGGCATCACCGCAAGGCAGGAGCCAGGAACCTCTTCCAGGTCTCGTAGGCGGCACAGATACGCACAGACTGGACCATCCTCTGCTCCTTTCCCCAGCTCGTCAGCAGGTGTCTGCTCGGGAAGCAGAGCAGCCAGGACTAGAACTGGCACTCATATGGGATGCCAGCGCCGCAGGGAGCAGTTTCTGGAACTGCACTGCAGTGAGTCTTAGAAACAAGGTTTCAAGGGCCCGGCGCGGTGGCGCAAGTGGTTAAAGGTCCTCCCCTTGCACGCCCGGGATCCCATATGGGCGCCGGTTCTAATCCCAGCAGCCCTGCTTCCCTTCCAGCTCCCTGCCTGTGGCCTGGGAGAGCAGTCGAGGACGGCCCAAAGCTTTGGCACCCTGCACCTGCGTGGGAGACCTGGAAGAGGCTCCTGGCTTCGGATCAGCATAGTATCGGCCGTTGTGCTCACTTGGGGAGTGAATCATCGGACGGAAGATCTTCCTCTCTGTATATCTGCCTTTCCAAAAAAAAAATAATAATAATAATAATAAAAATAAATCTTAAGAAAAAAAAACACATGGTTTCAAAATGGTACTCCCTTGTTCAAGCTGGTTTTCCTGTTGGGTTGGTCAGCTGTGGCTCCTTGGGGCTAGCTGTGTTTGTCGTGTTTCTGTACCGTACTGGGGAATGGGTTCACGGGCAGCCCTGGTCCGTTCTGGAGAGGATAAAGATGGAGCCCCAGGTTTTAGGCCTTGGCAAGTGAGCGATTGTTCGTCATGTTTATGAATGGACAAAGACAATTGAAAACAAGTTTAGCAAAGACCGACAGCACGCTTGGAGTTGAGATGTCTTTGAGTCAATCAAGAGAAGAAGTTTGTGTCATAATTGTGCATTTGTGAACTCTCAGACTATAGTTTTTTATTTCAAGGATTTATTTTATTAAGATTTAGTTATTTTTATTGCAAAGTCAGATATACAGAGAGGAGGAGAGACAGAGAGGAAGATCTTCCGTCCGATGATTCACTCGCCAAGTGAGCACAACGGCCAGTGCTGTGCTCCAATCTGAAGCCAGGAGTCAGGAACTTCTTCCAAGTCTCCCATATGGATACAGGGTTCCAAGGCCTTGGACCGACCTCGACTGCTTTCCCAGGCCACAGGCAGGGAGCTGGATGGGAAGTGGAGCAGCCGGGACACAAACTGGCGCCCATGTGGGATCCCAGCGGTGCGTTCAAGGCGAGGACCTTAGCGGCTAGGCTACCACCCCGCCGGGCCAAGGATTTATTTATTTTTATTGGAAAGGTAGATTTACAGAGAGAAGGAAAGGTAAATAAAGATCCGCCATCCACTGGTTCACTCCCCAAATGGCTGCAGTGGTCAGGCTGTATGTGAGTCAGGCCACAAGCCTCCCACTTGAGTAACAGGGGCCCAAAGAGCCAGCATCTGCTCTCACCGGGTGCAGCAGCAGGTAGCTGGATCCCAGCAGAGCAGCCAGGACTTGAAGCAGCAGTTGCGCACAGGATGCCATGTTCAAATCTCCTGGGAGGGGGTTTGGCACAATGGTGTAGTAATTAAAAGAGATTCTCCCCTCCCCCCCTTCGTTTGAG
The DNA here is from genome assembly GCF_017591425.1 of Ochotona curzoniae. Lineage (NCBI taxonomy): Eukaryota > Metazoa > Chordata > Mammalia > Lagomorpha > Ochotonidae > Ochotona > Ochotona curzoniae. Next base: position 544,523 of record NW_024466464.1, read on the forward strand.
TGCTTTCTTTTGGATATTCTCCCCTTGATAGGTCAAAAGAGAATGTCTTTTTACAACTTTTCATTGGGAGATCTTACTCTATAAATATATTTAGCAGAATGAACTATTTAATTTTTATTTATTATTTATTTTGATTTTATTTTATTTGGGATTTCCCGCCCCCTAAACTCCCACTCCCCCACGTTGATGATTTTAAAGATCCATTTAATTATACTGTCTTCTTGTGGTGGTGGTATAACCAGTGACGCAATTTTACAAGAATTTGCATTTCACTGTCTGTGTTTGAAAGGGAGTTGCGAGACCTTGGGGGTGGGGGTGGGGCTTGCGGCAGGTCCCGCCCCCGTGACCTGCGGGTTCAAGTAGCAGTCGGGGAGGTGGAGCTTCCGCCCCGAGCGTCGCGACTTCCGCGTGTGTCTGCGTTCCTGGCGGTGTTGCCGGGGCGAACCCCGGCGTGTGGCCGGCGATGCTGGGGGGCAGCGGGGGCCCGCCCGGCCAGCTCGAGGCTGGGCAGGACGAGCACGGGGCGGGGGCCTCGCCGCCCGCCATCGACTTCCCCGCCGAAGGCTCGGACCCCAAGTACGACGGTGAGGAGCCCGCGGGTCCCCTTCGCCCGGCACCTTGGGGTGCAGGGCGGCTTAGGGGGGTGCGGAGGCTGGCTGTCCCAGGGTGAGGTGAACACGGTGCCGGTGCGTTCTGTCGTGTTTCTGTATTGTTATTATTTATTTCCTCGTGGGCCCACGCCTCCGGGCAGCCTGCTGTTTCCCCTCGCACCCTTAGCATGGGGTCCTGCAGCGGTCGGTTAGGGTTGAGATTTATGCTAAAATTAACGAGGCCTCCTTGCTGGGGAAGGTGAAAGCCGTGTGGTGGTCAGGCGGGGTGGACACCGTCACGTGGCTTTTCAAGCCTTTGGGTTAATGAAGGCAATTCCAAGTGGAGCCTTTAAGACCTTGGCTTTTAGCTGGCTGCTGAGTGTCCAGTATTTAGAACTATCAGTTGTGCCTAGTTTTGGGGATTGCCTGTTTCCAAAAGTAAGTTGGGGGAGATCAACAGTCAAGATCCCGTGGGTGAATGCCGTGGGAGATCGGGTGATAACACTATGGCCGCGATGATTGGGCTGGAAAAGGGTTTGTTTTTTTCCAGTGCAATGAAGCAATGGGGCTGTTTTCTCTGTTTTGTGTCCCCTGAGCAGACTGGGGCAGGTGATTTGGCATGTTTTTGTTTTGTAATTTTTCCCACCTGTGGCAGAAAGTGGCGTAGTGGAGTGACTGGGAGAGGGTTGTGTCACCAGAGCTCGTCCCAGCTGTAAACACACCAGAGCTGGGCCTATGATAAGGGCAGCTGCCCTCTGAAGATTATTCTGGAAGGGAGTGAACCGAGTTAGAGCATTCACAGCTTTCCCCTCCCCTTAGCTGATAGTGACCTTGGGCTCCTGGGCCGTCCACGACATGCCCCAACTGCCCACTGCTGGGCGCCCAGTTCCTTTCCACCAGTAAAGAAGTGCTGGTCAGCCCTCTCCCAGGACACTGTTAGGTTGTCCCCTGGCTGTCTGTACCCTGCCTTCCTGCTGCGCAGGAGTCTAGAGCATTCAGATCGGATCTGTTCCTTTGTTTTTTGTAACATTGATTTCCATCGCTGGTTTGCTTCCCAGATGTCTCCATGACCAGAGCTGGGCCAGGCTGCAGCCATGAGTCTGGAGTGGGGAGCATCTTCTGGGTCTCCCACACAGGTGCAGGGCCCCAAAGCTTTGGGCCATCCTCGACTGCTTTCTCAGGCCACAGGCAGGGAGCTGGATGGGAAGTGGAGCTGCCGGGATTAGAACCGGCGGCCATGTGCAGTACTGGCGCTTTCAGGGTGAGGATTAACCTTTCGAGCCATCCTGCTGGACCCAATTTAAGAAATTTAAGAAATAATGAACAAGATAATTCTGAAACCATAAACTCATCCCCAAGTTTCTCTAGTTTACGTTTTAAATCAGTGGGAGATCTTACGTTTGATGATTTTGTTTGAAGCGATTTGGTCTGGCAAATGTCACGGACCGCGTTTTCCCACGGAGTACTGAGCTGCTGGTGGTGTGTCCGTGCCTCTGTGCAGTGTTGGTCCAGCTCCCGCTGAGGCATGCAGGGAGATGGAGGCTCAGGTGCTTGGGTTCTGTCACCTGCCTGGGAGACCAGGGAGGGGTTCTTGGCTCCGTGCTTTAGCCCCGCCCAGGCCTGGCTGTTGCTGGCCGTCTGAGGAGTGAAGCAATGGGTTTGTCTCCTTTCCTTCCTCAGTCATTCGGCCTTTATAAATAAAGTTTTAAAGGAAGTCATGAATGGATACCAGGTTTCCATTTGGTGGTATCCAGGTGTAAGAAAAGCTTCAGGAAATTGTTTTGAAAAACTTGAGGTTCTTAGGGAGAAATGGGGGGAGGTACGCAGGCAGTGGCCCCTCTTGTTAATTCAGTGTGAAAAATTTGACGTGCTCAGTGGCAAATAGTTGCTTTGAGAGCTACGGTGTGCCAGATTGTGTTGGTGTTGGGGGGCAGGCCAGCCATACAACATCCAGGGCAATGTCATTCACCTTGCTTACACTTCCTGTGGGTGTGGGACTGAAAACAGATGTGTAGTTAAGAGAGTTGGAGGGGGGCCAGCTGGAGAGGGCTTTTATCTGCTGGTTCACTCTCCAGTGATGCAGCGATGGGGCCAGGCTGAAGCCAGGAGCTTCTCCCAGGTCTCCTGTGCAGGGGCCCAAGTGCCTGGGCCATCCTCCGCCGTTTTCCCAGACATATTAGCAGGCAGTTGGATTAGAAGTGGAGCAGCTGGGTTTCAAACCTGCACCGTTGTGGAATGCCGGCACTGCAGGCATAGGCTAACCCACCAGATTACAGTGCTAGCCCCAGTGTTCTTAAAATTAACATGAAAAAATATTTGAAGACCAACATTCTATATAGTCATTTATTTAGTTTACTCTTTGTTGTTGAAAAAGTCGCTTTGGATCTTCATCATCAGTGTGTAGCCTGGTGGCTTGCATGCACTGGTGTCCGCATGGGCTCTGTTCATGTCCCAGCTGTCCCCTTCCCATCTGGCTCCCTGCTTTGGCCAGGGAAGAAGTAGGGGGCTGCCAGGGCCTTGGGACCATGTGCCTGTGTGGGAGACCCAGAAGAAGCTCCTGGCGCTTGGCTTCAGAACGGCTCAGCTCTGGCCGCTGCAGCTACTTTGGAAGTGAACCAACAGATGGTGGATCTTTCTGTCTGTTTCTCGTTCTCTCTGTAGATATCCTTCCCAGTAAAACAAACACATACTCAAAAACAGTCCTGCTTGCTTAAAAAAAAAGATAATGAGTTAGACGTTTACCCCCCAGAAATCTTTCTCAGTATCTGGTTATTAGAATAAATTTGAAGAAGTGAGATTATTTGGTCAAAGAAATGTTTTCTTTTTCGAGCCCAGCACGGTGGCGTAGTGATTAAAGTCCTCGCCTTGCATGCCCAGGATCCCGTCTGGGCGCCGGTTCTAATCCCAGCAGCCCCGCTTCCCATCCAGCTCCCTGCCTGTGGCCTGCAAAAGCAGTCGAGGACGGCCCAAAGCCTTGGGACCCTGCACCGGGTGAGAGACCTGGAGGAGGCTCCTGGCTCTGGATTAGCGCAGCACCAGCCGTTGTGGTCACTTGGAGAGTGAACCGTTAGACTGAAGATCTTCCTCTCTGTCTCTCCCTTCTGTATATATGCCTTTCCAATAAAAAAATTAATTAATTAATTAATTTAAAAAAAGATTTATTTAGTGGAGGAAAGAGATCTTCCATCCTCTGGTTCACTTTCCAAGTCTGGTCCAGGCCCAAGCCGGGAGCTCAGAGCTGCTGCAGCCCATGTGTGTGGCTGGCAGGGACCCAGGCGCTCGGCCGTCTCCCTCTGTCTGCCTTCCCAGGTGCGTTAGCAAGGAGGCGGAAACCAGCACTCTGACATGGGTCGCCATGTGGCCAGTGACGGCTGAATGTGCCAGACCACAATGCCGGCCCCCCTTTTGTGGTGGTTTTAATGCAGTTGGCTAAAACAATGACTGGAAAGTTTATGTTGTGTGTGCTTCCACGTTTGAACCTGGTCTGTCTCTCCTGCATTCGCTAGTTTACTGTTTTGTTTCTTTTATTATTATTTTATTTTTTATTGGGAAGTCAGTTACATAAGAGAGGAGAAGATCTTCCATCCATTGATTCACTTCCCAAGTGGCCATAACAGCCGGACCTCAGCCAGTCCGAAGCCAGGAGCTTCTTTCGGGTCTCCCATGCAGGTGCAGGGTCCCAAAGCTTTGGGCCATCTTTGACTGCTCTCCCAGGCCACAAGCAAGGAGCTAGATGGGACGTGGGGCCACCGGGATTAGAACTGGTGCCCATATGGGATCCTGGTGTGTAAGGCGAGGACTAGCCGCTAGGTTACTGCACCGGGGCTGCATTTTTTTCTTTTAAAATAATGTTCACTCTAAAAAATTCTTTGAGAGGTACAGTTTACTGCCGGTTTACTCCCTAAATTGCATGTGTGTGGGAGATGGGGGGTGGAGGACTGGCTGAACCTGGCCTTGAGAATTCAGCCCAGAGTCCCCGGGTTCCTGGAATCCTGCGCTGCAGCCATCACCCAGGACTGCGCCCTGCCCTCCTCGCCGCCAGGCCGGAGCCTGCCGCCGCCTCACTGCTCTGCTTGGTTCTTCGGCGTGCTGGGGGATGTGCTGGGGTTGCCCTTCTGTTGGCTGTCATTTCTCAGGGCTGCACGGCAATGCTGTGTGTATGCTGCTTACTGCTTATTTCGGCTTCTAGTGTTGAGCTGAACTTCTTATGCACCAATGTCCAGTGGTGCTTTGTTTAATTTCTTTTTGCATTTCTAAGTAAAATTTCTGAGCCAGAGGTTTCCACGTTTAAGCTTTTTTTTTTTTTTTAAGATTTATTTCTTTTTATTGAAAAGCAGATTTACAGAGAGGGAGATACAGGGAGAAAGACCCATCTTCTGTCCTCTGGTTCACTCCCCAAGTGGCCACAACAGTTGAGGCAATCTGAGGCCAGGAGCCAGGAGGTTTTTCCGGGTCTCCCATGCAGTTGTGGAGTCCAAGGCTCTGGGCCATCCTTGACTGTTTTCCCAGGCCACAAGTAGGGAGCTGGATGGGAAGTGGGGCCACTGGGACACGAACCACTGTCCACTTGGGATCCTGGGGCATTCAAGGCAAGGATTTAGCCACTAGGCCATTGCACTAGGCCCTACATGTTTAAGTTCTACTGATGTGTTGCCAAAAGTGGAAAGCACATATTTGAAAATGTCTCCTTTCCTGTGCCTTTGACAATGGCCAGGTGTTCGGGGTTTTAGAGTCACCAACTGGATGCTGCTGTTGCAGTGCCACCTGAATGCTGGTGTCGTTGCTGGTTGGAGTGCCGGCTTTCATCCCAGAGTCGCCACTTTGTGTTTCTTTTAAGGTTTATTTTATTGGGGCTGCCAGTGTTAAACTGTAGCCTGTGATGCCTGCATACTCTCCCTGCATCTCTTCAAATCTTAGTGGTTTGGTTTCTGGTCCTGCTCCCTGCTGATGTGCCTGGGAAAGTAGTGGAAGATGGCCCAAGTGCTTGGGCCCCTGACACCCCTGTCAGAGACACAGATGGAGTTCCTGGCGTTTCGCTGCGATCTGGCCCAGCCCTGGTCATCTGGGGCATGACTGGGCATGTGGAGCTGGAGTGCATGGTCACTGGAGCTGGGCTGTGGTGCACAGGGTGAAGCCGCAGGCGTGATGCCAGCAGCCCACTCTGGAGCTTTGGTTTGGGTTGTAGCTGCCGTGTACCTGCTGGCAACGGAGGATGGCCTGAGTAAATCCCCAGGCTCTTGCCACCCACTTGAGAGCGCAGGAAGGTCCTGGACCAGTCCTGACTGTTGTAGCCATTTGGGGAGTGAATCAGCAGGCAGAAGATTCTCTCTCTCTCTCTCCTCTGTCGCTCAGCCGTCCCGTCCCTGTTGCTCCTTGCCCTCCTGCCCCTGGCCCTCCTGGCCGTCCTTCAGCTTTGAGAATTCAGTTCAGAACTCACTTCCAGAAAGTCTCTTTATCCTTCCTTCCTTTTTGAAAGATGTTTTTGTTTATTTGAAAGAGTTGAGGTGATAGGGCTCGGGGTGGGGGTGAGAAAAGAGAGCAAGATGCATCTTCCATCTGCAGATGGCTGTCTTTACCAGGTCTAGGCCAGGCTGAAGCCAGGAGCCAGGACCTCCTTCTGGGTCTCCCACATGGGAGGCAGGGGCTTGTTCTGTCTTCTGTTGTTTTCACAGGCCATTAGCAGGGAGCCGGATTGGAAGTGGAGCATCTGCAGCATGAACCAGCACCATATAGGATGCTGGGGTTACAGCTGGGGTTATGCTGGGGTTATGCTGGGGTTTGCTACCTCCCGTGCCATAGTGCTGGCCCCTATAAAGCTTTCCTTTAGTAATCCAATGGCGCAATCCACTGTCCCCTCATTTCATTATATTGGGGTGCTTTGTCGCCTACCGGGTGAAATGCATGCACCGTTGTTTCACGTGAGATGTGTTTACCGTTGAATTAAAACGTTTCCTTCTTCCATATTTAGAATCGGACGTTCCGGCAGAACTGCAGGTGCTGAAGGAGCCGCTGCAGCAGCCCACCTTCCCCTTTGCCGTGGCCAACCAGCTGCTGCTTGTGTCCTTGCTGGAGCACCTGAGTCACGTGCACGAGCCCAACCCGCTGCGCTCCAGGCAGGTGTTTAAACGTAAGTCCCTCGGGTGGATGCTCGCGCGGCCGATGTCAGTGCCAGCATGGCCAGTGCGGCCGGTGTCAGTGCCATCGCGGCCAGTGTCGGTGCCAGCATGGGTGGTGTCAATGCCAGCACGGGCGGTGTCAGTGCCAGCGTCTGAAAGCAGCTGGTACCCCAAAATGGGGCATGTCTGGGTCATTCATTTCTTATGAGGCTGATCCCTGGGGTCCCCCCATGAATATTGTGTGATTGAATAAGAAGACGGCCCTTTCTCATTGGTATCCTGGTAACTCGTTTTTGACTTAAACCCTTCCTGTGGCCTTCAGTGAACGACGCTGGAAGCCTTTGTGGAGGAGGCACTTGCTGTGTCGAAGGAAGTGTTCTGTCGGGCCTGTGGTGTACGTGGGGCGTTCCCTGCATGCCGGAGCACTGGGACCTGGGATTCCTGTGTTAGCTCCTGCTATGGAAAAGTAGTTGCTTTATAAAGATTTGTGTGTTTTTATTGGAAAGGCAGAGTTAGAAAGAAAGATCTTGCATGTGCTGATTTGCTCCCCACATGCCCACACTGAGTCGATCTGGAGCCAGCAGCCAGGAGCTTCAAGCTTCCTCCAGGTCTCCTGTGTGGCTGCAGGATCCTAAGGCTTTGGGCCATCCCCCTCTGCTTTCCCAGGACATATAGAAAACAGATGGGAGTGGAGCATCCAGGACACAAACTGGCACCATATGGGATCCCGGCACTTGAAGGGGAGGGATTAGCCAATTGAGCCACAGAGCACTGGGGCTTCTTGCTTAGTTTTTTTTTTTTTAAAGATTTATTTACTTATTGGAAAGGCAGATATACAGAGAGGAGGAGAGACAGAGAGGAAGATCTTCCATCTGATGATTCACTCCCCAAATGAGTGCAATGGCCGGTACTATGCTGATCCGAAGCCAGGAGCCAGGAACTTCCTCCGGGTATACCACAAGGGTGCAGGGTCACAAAGCTTTGGGCCGTCCTCAACTGCCTTCCCAGGCCTCAAGCAGGGAGCTGGATGGGAAGTGGGGCTGCTGGGATTAGAACTGGCGCCCATATGGGATCCCGGCGCATTCAAGGCGAGGACCTTAGCTGCTAGGCCACCGTGCTGGGCCCCTCTCTGTAACTCTTAAAAATAAATAAGTGAATCCTTTACAGAAACAAAAATGGAGCCTAGCATTTGCTGACCAGGAGTGGTGAACAAGTGACGGTCCAGTGTGAGGTGGTCACAGCTCTGCTCCTGGTTGGAAGGGCTATCGTTGCTCCTTCTGCACACCCTGTGGTGGTCTCCCAGGCACTCACACCCAGCTGTTGTGTTGCGCTGTCCTCAGCGGGGTGCCCCCGGGGCTGCCTTGCCGTGGGGGACCTGTCTCATGGAGGTCCCCCCTCTTCCTGCAGTGCTCTGTCAGACCTTCATCAAGATGGGGCTCCTCTCCTCCTTCACCTGCAGCGATGAGTTCAGCTCCCTGCGGCTGCACCACAACAGAGCCATCACGCATCTCATGCGGTCCGCCCGAGAGACGGTCCGCCAGGTGAGCCCGGAAAACGCCCGGGGCATGCACGACCAGTGTCTGTGCTCTCCCAGGGGACTGCGTTTTAGAAAGCGATATGAAACCTTAAACATGCAAGGATTTGTTGAATGGTGGCTTGTGTGTCTTAGTCCCGTCTGTGGGTGCAGGGTAAAACCGCAGGTGGACTGGACCAAGACCCTGTCCCCTGGAGCATGGGTCCTGATGAGGGGCAGTAATCAGTCGATAGAATATGCAGGAGGCGCTAGGTGGCGGTACTAGAAAGCGGTGAGTCGATGGGGGCAGTGTGCTTTGCACTTGGGTGGTCAGTGGGGTGTTCCTTGAGACAGTGTCGTTGAAGTTGAGGGACTGAGCTGGGCAGAGCCCAGGTGGACAGAACGTTCTGGGCCAAGGAGCGGTGATTGCTGGGGCTCTGTGGTGGGTCTGGTGACAGGGTGCTGTACGGGTGGGGAGCTGTGGGCAGCCATGGGCTAGAACAGGTGAGGGGACAGGCAGAATGTCCTTGTTTTCACTCAACAAGATGGGAAGCATTGTGGAATTCTAAGCCAAGGAGTGGCGTGGTGACAGATTGTCACGGGGTCGTACTGTTTGCTGTGTAGAGAACAGATCTGAAGCAGCCGGAGGCAGGTGCGTCATGCAGGCACGGGGAGCCCAGGCTCCTGGGATGGGCTAGGAGCCTGGGGCCAGGGTCAGCTTCCTACTAGAAGGTGTGTTGTTTACTCATGAGCTCCTTGGTTAATAAGTTCTCAGCTGTGAAACATTTTCGACTGTAACCTCTGAAGTAATGTTGGGCAAAACATTTTTAAAAAGTTGCCTGAGCATTTGGGACTAAAGCGTTAGCAAATTTTGATAGTTTTTTTTTTATTCCAAAATAGCTTTTAACATAAGTGACCTTTTGGTTTTAGGATCCCTGTGCTGATAATTCTCATATTCAGAAAATCAGGTAAGCATTAAACGTTTATTGATTATGCAAAGCCTACTGTTCCAAAACGAATCAAAGTCAGGATGGACAGAATAGTAGTTTTAATTTGGGGTTAAAAAGTAATTGCTCGGGCAGCTTAAGAGAATTTACGGGGAGTGATGGAGAGGGGAAGGACGCAATGCTCAATTGTGTTCTTAAGTTGTATGTATAAAGTACATGATATTTGTTCCCATATTCTATAAATTGAATCTTTTTGAAATTGCAGTTTTGTCCTCAACAGTCGTTCCAAGGTTTGACTTCCTTCATCCCCTCCTCTTCGGTCCTCAGCCCCTTCATCGTCATTAATGAATTGAATCAGTTTAATTTATTGCTGTTTAGTTCTGGTTTAAGGCTGCCTGATTTGCATAAAATTGAAGTGGATGTGTCCCTGGGCTCAGCTGGACCGCTCAGCCTGTTCCTTCATTGCTCTCTCTGAGATGCTGGTGTCCTCAGCGGCGTGCCGCCTGCTGCCGGGCCCGGAGCTCTCTCTCTGAGATGCTGGTGTGCCGCCTGCTGCCGGGCCCGGAGCTCTCTCTCTGAGATGCTGGTGTCCTCAGCGGAGTGCCGCCTGCTGCCGGGGCCGGAGCTCTCTCTCTGAGATGCTGGTGTCCTCAGCGGAGTGCCGCCTGCTGCCGGGGCCGGAGCTCTCTCTCTGAGATGCTGGTGTCCTCAGTGGCGTGCCGCCTGCTGCCGGGGCCGGAGCTCGGCAGAGACGCCACGCTTGTTCTGCTCGTATTTTCTGTTTGCTTAGCGTTTCCTTCATAGAGAGGGGAAAAAATCTCGTTTTAGCTCCTTCTTTCCGAATTATCAAAATTTAGTGGTACCAGGTGTCGGCAAATTAGTGAAGCTGAGCTATTTTTTATTGCTCTGTGCCTTAACGTCGATGAGCTGTCTGTCTCCCTTTCAGACCGAGAAACGTGGCCTTCGAAGCGCAAACCTCGCGCTACCTGAACGAGTTTGAAGAGCTGTCCATCCTGGGCAAAGGTGGCTATGGCAGAGTGTACAAGGTGCTTCTCTCCTCCGCTCTGAGACCGCTCGCTTCCTTCCTTTATTAACAAAGTGCTCAAAAGACAATTCCCATTAAGCGGGTACATCTACTTTTCATGAAAATATGCTGTTAACAGGAAATTAACACTTGCTAATTTTTTTCTAGTCACATTTCTTGGGAACTTTTGGCATTCTTTTCCCTCGTGGCCCTGGGCTTTGTCCTTTGGGCAGAGTTTGGAAAGCCCCTTTTAGGGCAGAGAGGGCCACTCTGCCTGTGGCTGTGGGGCAGATCCCCTGCCTGCGGCTGGGGTGGGGGGGCAGACCCCCTGCCTGCGGCTGGGGTGGGGGGGCAGACCCCCTGCCTGCGGCTGGGGTGGGGGGCAGATCCCCTGCCTGTGGCGGGGTGGGGGGGCAGATCTCCTGCCTGCGGTGGGGTGGGGGGCAGACCCCCGCCTGCGGCTCGGGGAGCAGACCCCTCCTCGGCCTAGTTTTATCTTGCTCAGTAGATCTCTTGCACCCAGGTTCCAGGAGCTACTTTATCCAGTCGGCAAGTAACGGTATGATGGGTTTTATCTTCCCTTCTGCTTTTCAGGTCAGAAATAAATTAGATGGTCAATACTATGCAATTAAAAAAATCCTGATTAAAGGCGCAACTAAAACAGACTGCATGAAGGTATGATGTTTACAAGTTACTTATTTTTTAAAAATATGGTACATTTTTTTTCCTTACTTTCTTCCTTTTCTAGAGATTTATCTTCTTTTTATTGGAAAGTCAGATCTACAGAGAGAGGGAGATACAGATTTCCTGTCCGCTGCTTTCACGCTCCAAGTGGCCGCAACGGCCAAAGTTGAGCCAATTTGAAGCTAGGAGCCAGAAGCCTTCTCCGGGTCTCCTACCTGAGTGCAGGGTCCTGAGGACTTGGGCCGTCCTCTACTGCTTTCCCAGGCCTCAATCAGGGAGGCTAGATGGGAAGTGGAGCAGCCGGGACGTGAACAGGTGCCTATATGGGATCCTGGTGCATGCAAGGCGAGGATTTAGCCACTAGGCCATTGCGCTGAGCCCCAAATTATCATTTTTATGTCCCTGTGCACTTGTTTAGAAGAATGATATTCATTTGCGTGTTGCTGATTTGGCAGTGTATTATTGGCATTGCCTGATAATGGCCACCTGTGTACCATGTCACACTAAAGCACAGTAAATATCAGAACCAAGCTGATTGGGGTAATTTGTTTGAAGGTTAGGTTGATTGTAGCTCAGGGTCTTTGCTGTGGAATTTAACTCCCGTATCCAGACTGCGTGCGGCTTGTTAAAGACTGTGAGCCCAGCTGAGGTCCTGGCGTTGCCCCAGTGTGCTCTGGTTCAGGGCTCAGCGGCCTTGTCTCTGAGTCACTCCGTCTCCTGCCCTGGAAACCGCAGTGACCGCAGTGGTCCGACTCACCGTTGGAGGACTCGTGTTGGACGAGCTGAGTGGGGTGACCAGAACACAGTGTTGTGTAGCTGTCAGTCATGTAGTTGCTATAGCAACCGCCATTTGCCACTCACAGAAATATTCCCAGAGGTTTGAACAGTTTAGAGTCCTCCTGGAAAGTTGTTTCCACCCCCCCCCCCCCCCCTTTTTTTTTTTCCATTTTTGCTTGGGACAAAGGGTTGTCTTTGAAAGCCAGCACCCATGGCATTGCATTTTTAGGTGTTACGGGAAGTGAAGGTGCTGGCCGGTCTTCAGCATCCGAATATCGTGGGCTATCACACGGCATGGATAGAGCACGTCCACGTTCAAGGTGAGCCTCGGATGGACAGGTTGAGCACCTGCTGTCCACCGAGACGAGGCTTCAGGAGTGTTTCCACTTTTGAACTTGTGGATTAGGGATGCTCACATCCCAAAATCCCACAGAGTCTGAAATCTGCAGTGTTTCTGGTTCCTGGCGTTTTGGGTAAATTTGGCCTGTGCTTATGTTTTTGTGCAAACCAAAAGCTGAGAATAGCTTTACATTTTTTACTTGTTTTTCATTTATTTTTTGCAGATTTGAAAGGCAGTTATTATATACAGATATCATCAGTTGATCGACCTTGTGGCCGCTGGTTCACTTCCCAGATGGCCGCAGTGACTTGCTCTGGACCAGGCTAAAGCCACGGGCCTAGATGTCCGTCCACCCATGTTGGTGGCAGAGCCCAAGCACTGGGACCATCTTCTGCTGGAACTCACCTAGAACTTACACGGAGTGCCAGTGTCTCAGCGGTGGCTTAACCCACTGCACCACAATGCCAGTTTGAAGATTTTTAAGGTTTAAGGAAGGCTGTGATGAGAAAGATCTGTCATCAGGTCTTGTGCAGAAAGCTGGTTGGCCCCCGAAGAATTGAACAGCTCTGTCTTGTGAGCTGTAGAGTGTGTTAGCCAGTTGCCGATTGCTTGTCTTGCCAGGCCATCATGACATTTGACTTGTGGTTCCGTGCTGCGTTCTTATGAGTGTCTTAGCTTTTCCCTTGCTTAGCAGGCAGAGTCCCTCTCGAGCTGCCTTCTCTGGAGGTGCTGTCCGACACCGAAGAGAACAGGTACGTGGGGGGGATCACCTGTGCGTAGGGGCCGTGGGCCTGTCACCGCCTGTCACCGCCTGTCACCGCCTGTCACCGCCTGTCACCACCTGTCACCGCCTGTCACCGCCTGTCACCACCTGTCACTGGGCTGTCACCGGCCTGTCACTGGGCTGTCACCGGCCTGTCACTGGCCCGTAACAGCGTGTCACCGGTGTGTTACCGGCCTGTCACTGGCCTGTCACCGGCCTGTCACTGGCCTGTCACTGGCCTGTCACCCGGCTATTACTGCCCTGTCACCGCCTGTCACTGGGCTGTCACCACCTGTCACCTGCCTGTCACTGGCCTGTACTGGCCTGTCACCTGCCTGTCACTGGCCTGTCACCCGGCTATCACTGCCCTGTCACCGCCTGTCACTGGGATGTCACCGGCCTGTCACCACCTGTCACTGGCCTGTACCGGCCTGTCACCGCCTGTCACTGGCCTGTCACTGCCTGTCACCGCCTGTCACTGGGATGTCACCGGCCTGTCACCACCTGTCACTGGCCTGTACCGGCCTGTCACCGCCTGTCACTGGCCTGTCACTGCCTGTCACCTGCCTGTCACTGGCCTGTCACTGGCCTGTCACTGCCTGTCACCGGCCTGTCACCGCCTGTCACTGGGCTATCACCGGCCTGTCACCACCTGTCACTGGGCTGTCACCGCCTGTCACTGCCTGTCACCGCCTGTCACCGCCTGTCACCGGCAGTGTGTTGCCTTGTCATCTGCTGCTGGCAGCTGGGGGAAATGTTTCCTACTTTTCTTTGCAGTGTTTTCTTTCCTGCTTGAAATTTGTTTGCTTTAAAATTTTTTTTTTTTAATTTTACTTCTGTTCATTATTATTATTGTTATTTTATGATATAGTTCTACAGGCCCTGGGATTTCCCTTATCCCCTCCCCCCACTGAGTTCCCCTGTATTATTGCTATAGTATAGTTCTTCATTAATAGTCAAATGTCCATCATCGTGGGCACGGACAATGGCAGCCAGTTCAGCAGCCTATTGTCAGGATACAGTTAATGGTTTCATTGAGAGTCCATCTTTGGTCTGGAGGTAGAGATGTGTACTGCATTGCATCCTCGGTCTGGATATGGTAGTTTCCATTACACAGTTACTATACATCCCTGTACATGAAAAGCCACAATACAAAATCAATAACAGGAAGAAAAAAAGAAATTAGAATCAGTAGCATGAAGTTAAATAACATGCTACTGAATGACTAATGTGTCATTGAAAACATGAAAATCAAGAACCTTCTTGAAAATTATGCTCGTATATGATCTATAAGTCAGTGGAGAAGTTAATGAGAAAATATTTTGAAGAGATAAAACTTGAAAAAAAAATCAAAATCCATGAGATACAGTTTCCGCTGATCTTTGTTGGTGAGATATGTCTTCTGTAGGCAACAAATAAATGGGTTCTGTTTTTTAATCTAGTCTATTAATCTTATGATGCTTGATTGATGAGTTTAAGCCATTTACATTCAGGGTTAATATGAATGGGTAGTAATTTGGTCCTGTTCTTTTAGCAGTGGGTTGTTCATTGGTTTAGTCTTTTGTTGTCATTTTACTGGGATGTTCTTCCTGTTTGCCTTTGGTTTTGGTAGGTGCTATTCCTCTTCTCTGTCAAGAGAACATCTTGAAGTATCATTTGTAGAGCAGGTTTGGAAGAGGCATATTATTTTAACTTTTCTTTACTCTGGAAGAATTTTATTTCATTTTCAAAGATGAAAGAAAGCTTTGCTGGGTACGTTGTCTTGGGCCAACAATTTTTTTCTTTTGGAATCTGGAATATGATGCTCCATTCTCTTCTTGCCTGTAGAGTTTCCTGTGAGAGATCTCCTGTGAGTTTAATTGGCATTCCTTTATATATCAGTTGATTTTTTTTCACATGCACATTTAAGGATCTTTTCCTTATGTTTGGTTGAAGAGAGCTTGATGATCATGTGTGGTGGGGAAGATTACATTTGGTTAAGCCTGTTGGGAGTTCTGTGCCCCTCCTGGATGTTGTTTTCCAAATTCTTTCTCTAGATTATAGAAATTTTCCCTTATTATTTCATTAAATACATTTTTAAACTCAGCTTTCTCTCTACATCTTCTGGGACTCCCATAACTCTTATATTTGGCTTCTTAATAGTGTCTTTCAGTTCTTGAATACTTTTTTTGGCCTGATCCAGCTCTGCTTCCAGCTTTCTGTTTGTTTGCTTCCCCCTGGTGACAGGAGATATCTTCCAATTCTGAGACTCTTTCTTCTGCCCCCTTCATTCTATTTTGGAGACTCTGCACTGTACTTTTAATTTGCTCCACTGTGTTCTTAATTTCTGATATATCAGCTTTCATTTGAATCATTTCCTGTGTGACATATTTCTTAAATTTCTTGAACTGTTTTTAAAGATTTATTTATTTATTTGAAAGGAAAAGTTCAGAAAGAAAGGGAGTTTCCATCTGCTGGTTCACTTCCCAAATGGCTGCAGTGGCCAGGACTGGGCTGATCTGAAACCTGGAGCTTCTTCAAGGTCCTCCTTGTGAATATAGAGGCCCAAGCATTTGGGTCATTCTCCACTATTTTCTAAGCAGGGCGCTGGATCAAAAGGGGAATAGCCAGGACTTGAACCAGTGCTCATATTGGATGTTGTTTCCAAAGGCAATGGCTTTAAGTTGTTATGACACTGCTTGTTTTAATAATACAACAATATTTACACTAATTTGCCAAAATTGCAATTTTATGCCTTCAGATTTCCTACTTTTACAAAAAGCTGTCTTTTCCTACTTCTTCTCCCCACCTTTTTTCCTTTTTTTTTCTAAATTTTTATTTTAGATGATGTTTACATGGCTGATTGGGGTGGGGAGGATCTAGGGTTAGGGAGAGGTGGGTCTGATCATTGTTTCCAAGCTTTCTATTTCTTCTTCTTGTTTCGGGGGCGGGGAGGGGAAGGTAAAGGGATAGGCCATTCCCAGCCTGCCAACCATCCCAGTACCCGAGGATGGGGCAAGGCCACCTGATGTCAACCCAGGGTCACAATGGCGCATGTTCTGAAGGTTCTGCCCAGCGGATGCAGTAGTTTGGAAATGCTGTCAGTGTCGCCCATCTGCAGGTCCCAATGAGCTGTCATGTCCTCCATGTGCACCATGGTCTGCCATCCAGCACTCCATCTTCAGCATTGGGGAGGACCAGTTCTAGGTGGGCTGAGTCAGGTGACCTGGGTCATGTGAGACACGCCCCCAACCCATGGGGCTCATGGACCTGGCCCCTACCACACAGGTGGGCTTGGGTGGACCAGGAGACCCAGGCCTCTCTGGGCCTCCTCACCTCTGGGGCTCACAGATCTAGCATCCACTGCACAGAAGGGCCCAAGGACCTGGACCAGGAAACCCAGGTCTCACTGGAACCTCCACCCCTGGGGCTCCTGGGCCTGACACTCACTATGTAGGTGGGCCGATGACCTGGGTGTGGCCACTGCCTCCCTGGGGTCTGCATGAGCAGGAAGCAGGGGGCAGGGTCCGGCTGGAGGTGCGACCCAGCACTCCAAGGCAAGACTCGGTGTCTCGCGCTTGGCCAGAAGTCTGCCACACTCTGGGCTATTTTCATTACGGGATGTTAGGTTAGTTTCCTGCTGTCAGAGCTCTCCTGTCAGTATCACAGATAAATGCCGCTGCGTGGGCAGATGGAATGCCGTGTGGACAGGTGGAATGCTGGTGTGGACAGATGGAATGCCAGTGTGGACCGATGGAATGCCGGTGTGGACAGATGGAATGCCGTGTGGACAGATGGAATGCCAGTGTGGACAGGTGGAATGCCGCGTGGACAGGTGGAATGTTGGTGTGGACAGATGGAATGCCGTGTGGACAGATGGAGTGCCGGTGTGGACAGGTGGAATGCCGTAGGCCTGAGGACAGCCGAATTGCTCTGGATTTGTTTTTTCTTAGTGTTGATTTTTGTCTTTCCTTACTCTCCCCAGAGCCAAATATGGCATTAAAAATGACGAAAGTGGCGGCTCATCGATTGTCTTCGCTGAGCTCACCCCAGGAAAAGAAAAGTCTGTTGGGGAACCTACCACCCAGAGTCAGAATAACAAGCTGGTGAGCTACAGCGCCGACCTCGCCATCAGGGAGACCAGTGGGTCTGAATCGTCCTCCGAGGGCCACGAAAGCGGCCCCGTTGAGCTTGGGCACGATTCAGAGCTGGAAGAGAATTTCACATCCACGGAGGAATCGTCTGAGGAAAACCTGTTGGGGCACATGGGGGTAGGTGACTCCGCCGGAAGCTCCCTTGCCCAACGTGCGGTGGTGGGGTACGGCCTGCACGTGTCATCCCTCTGCGTTGGCTCCTCCGCCTGCCTGTCGCACCTGTCGCACCCTCCTCCCCGTGTGGCCTGAAGCGGCTTCTTCTGATCCTCCTCTCACCACCCTCACGGTGCCACTTCCACCTTGCTCGTGTTCTAAACATATTTTTATGCAGAAAAGGTGTTTTATAGCTCAGGGGATGAATTTAGGTGAGACCCAGTAGGATTGTAGGGCCAGTTTTGGGGATCCTGTTGGTTAGTGGTCCTGAGGGTTATAAACAAAAAGCTTGGGCATTAACAGGCTCTGTTAGTATTTAAAAATTGGACTTCTCGTCAAAGACTATATTTTAGTCTCTTAATCAATTTAGATTGATTTAATTTCTCTGTATTGTATTTGGCGAATGTTCATGTGCGCCCAAGTGAGCGAGCTGCCTACTTAATATTTGCTTGCCTTTTCCCTATTAGTAATGTGCAGTATGAAGCCAGCCAAAGTATGTAGGGTTTGGATTGTATGTAAGATGACTTCCTTGATGGTTCATCTTCATTTTTAAACTCACTTCTGCGGAGCACAGACCAGACAGTGTCAGAGTCAGGTCCCCAGTGTTGCTTGGGAGGGCAGCTGCCAGCCGGGCCCTGCCTGCCCGCCTCCTTGAGTCTGCACAGGCGGCTTTCACAGGCGCTGGGCCGGGGGCGATGGCACTGCAGCGCTGAGCGTGGTCCTCCCCTCCTAGGTGCAGTATCACCTGATGCTGCACATCCAGATGCAGCTGTGCGAGCTCTCCCTGTGGGACTGGATCGCCGAGAGGAACCGGCGCAGCCGCGAGTGTGTGGACGAGTCTGCCTGTGAGTGCCGGTGTTCTGGATGCAGGGACAGAGGGGGGAAGGGGGGGAGGGGAGAGGCGGGGGAGGGAGGGGCTCACTCCGTGGCTCTCACATGGATGACAGGCGCCCAAACGTTTGGGACATCAGTGCTGTCCCCCACAATCTAAATTAGCATGAAGCCAGAATTGAGAGTGGACTGGGAGCTGAACCCGGAAATTCTGATGTGGGACTTACATGTCCCAAACAGCTTACTGGTTGGTCAGACTTCATGTTTTGTATTTAGGTTCATAAAATTGCCCTGAGATAGATCTTGGCCTCTGGTATTAAAAATAATCTCTGGGCCCAGTGTGGTAGCCTAGCGGCTGAGGTCCTCACCTTGAACGCACCAGGACCCCATATGGGCGCTGGTTCTAATCTCAGCGGCCCCACTTCCCATCCAGCTCCCTGCTTGTGGCCTGGAAAAGCAGTCGAGGACGGCCCAAGGCTTTGGGACCCTGCACCTGCGTGGGAGACCCAGAGGAAGCTCTAGGCTCCTGGCTTTGGATTGGTTCAGCTCTGGTCGTTGCAGTTACTTAGGGAGTGAGTCATCGGACAGAAGATTTTCCTGTCTCTCATCCTGTCTGTATGTCTGACATTCTAATTTAAAAAAAAAATCTTAACAACAACAACGTCTTTCTGATTCTCATGCTTGGCCACAGTTGAAGTCTCATTATTTTAAAGTTTTATTTATGCGTTTTCCTCAGAGACAGATCTCTCTGCTGGTTCACTCCCTTGAGGCCTGTTACGGCCAGGCCTGAGCCAAGTTGAAGGCCGGAGCCAGGGTCACTGCCGCACGGGAGGGAGGAGCCGAAGCCCTGAGCCATCCGCCTGCCTCCCCGGGGGCCTGTCCTAGGAAGCTGCTGTGGGAAGCAGAGTTGGTATTCAGGCTCAGGCGTGCCAGTGTGGGATGTGGGCACCCCTAGCGGCGTCTACCAGTGTGCAGCTGTCTGCCCTGAGAACTGCTGTCTTAGCTTATCAAAATAATAGATGTCTGTAACCTGATTTTAAGTAAAAACTCACTGATCACTCATTGAGACCTTTATTTGTTCCAAGTTGTAAGTCAGTTAATATATTCAGACTCTGAGATGAGCTTTCGACGGGAGGGTAGAAACATCAGAAATAGGAGGCCTGGCGTTGTGGCATTGTGGCACAGCCGGATAAGCCACCACTTGTGATGCCAGCATCCCTTAGCAGAGCGCTGGTGCAAGTCCTGGCCACTTTCTTTCCAACCCAGCTACTTGCTAACAAGCGTGGGAGGGCAGTGGAGGGTGGTTCAAGTGCCCGTGTCCCCGTGTGGGAGGCAGTGGAGGGTGGTCCAAGTGCCCGTGTCCCCGTGTGGGAGGCAGTGGAGGGTGGTTCAAGTGCCCGTGTCCCCATGTGGGAGGCAGTGGAGGGTGGTCCAAGTGCCCGTGTCCCCGTGTGGGAGGCAGTGGAGGGTGGTCCAAGTGCCCGTGTCCCCGTGTGGGAGGCAGTGGAGGGTGGTCCAAGTGCCCGTGTCCCCGTGTGGGAGGCAGTGGAGGGTGGTTCAAGGGCCCGTGTCCCCGTGTTCCCGTGTCCCCGTGTGGGAGGCAGTGGAGGGTGGTTCAAGGGCCCGTGTCCCCGTGTCCTCGTGTCCCCGTGTGGGAGGCCTGGAGGACGTTTCTGGCTCCTGGCTTTGAACTAGTCCATCTCTGGCCTGGTTCTCTGGGGAGTGAACCAGTGGATGAAAGATTCCTCTGTTCACCTGCCTTTCTAGTAAAACTAAATAAATCTTTAAAAAACAAATAAATAAAAGTATTGATTTCATTAAGCTTACATAACAGGAAAATAACAATTTCTCTATCAATTTTGTTTGAATTTTATAAAACCTCTACTTTCTAAACTCATTTTTATAACATCACCATATTAATGCATTTCATGTTCATTTTACTTTTTAAAAACCTTTCTTTCACACACACACATACACTAAAGTGTAATGTTAATAGAGCGGGTGTCCTAGCCACACTAGATTAAATAAATTATAAATAAGGAAATAAGAGAAGAGTTAAATCATGCTGGCGCAAGACAGGAAATCCATCGTCTGGAAGGTTTGTTTGAAACGCTTCATTTCCCATACGCTTCAGTGTATCCAGCACTGAAAGGCATCGGTCTTTGTCTGCCGCGGCTCGTGGGTTGGCTAGCAGTGGTCATTAACTCTGGCTCTGCGTGACTGCCCACGCACGCCTCACGGTGCCAGGCGGTGCCAGGGGGTGCCTCGCGGTGCCAGGTGGTGATGCTCTCTCGGCTGGTCCGAGCAGAGCTCGTCTCCTCTGCCTGTGTCTAGACTTGAGGGCCTTCGGAGAGAGCCGACTTAGTTCAGCATCTGCAAGTGGCTGAAGGCGCACGTGTAAGCGTGTTTACAGCCATCTTAGCCCTTTCGAAGTGTAAGAAAATGAGAGAAATAAAATGTTTTATTTTTCCTTTTTACTTCAAGGTCCTTATGTTATGCTCAGTGTTGCAACAAAAATTTTCCAAGAATTGGTGGAAGGTGTGTTTTACATACATAATATGGGCATCGTGCACAGAGACCTGAAGGTAAGTGGGGCTGGCCGAGCCCTGACACTGATGGCTTTGTGTTGGTGTGGCGAGGCGAGGCGTGGGCTTGCTGAGCTACAGCAGACTGCGAGGCGTGGTGCGCTCCCGTCTCTGTGCTCTTAATGGCCGTCTCACGGCATGGTAGAGTGTGAAGCCTGGGGTGGTATACAGAAGCAGTTGTTCTGGGTGTCTGAGAATTCTCTGTACTATTTTTCCAGCTTGTCACAGTGCTCTGAGTCCTGGTATAGTTCATGACAGGCGATGCACTTAATGCTCACCAAGACACTCACACGGTCTTAGGGACCCAGTGCTCTGGCCGTCCTCTGCCGTCTCCCAGGCACACGTGCGCGAAGCTGGATCCAGAGCAGAAGTGGGCCTGAGTCCCGCGCTGCTTGCAGACAGCCCGAGTGTGGCTTAACCCACGCCGCACCATCACCTGGCCCAGGCAGGAGTGTTGAGTTAAATTTGCTTACCTTTCAGTTAAAATTAAATCACAGAAAGGACATTTAAAGGGAATTTAGAAGGACTAGCTTTATGTTGCTGTGGGTTACACCACTGCCTGTGATGTCAGCATCCTGTATGAGCCCCGGGTTGAGTCCGGGCTGCTCCGCTCCTGATCCAGGCCCCTGCTGCTGTGTCTGGGAAGGACACCTAGATGGAGCTCCTGGCCGCTGGCTTTGGCCTGGCCCAGCCTGGTTATGGAAGAGCTAAGATTCTTCCACTGTCTTTGTAACCTGTTTTTGAAGTAAATAAATCTTTTAAAAGTTAGTATTGGTGGTTAGTTGTGAAGTGCAACTGTTAGGGTGCTACTTGGTGTGTCTGTATCCAATGTGAGGGTGCTGCTTGGGTTCAAGAAATCCCAGCTCCGCTTCCAGGTCCAGTGTCCTGCTAGTGTGTAAGCTGGTAGGCGGCAGCTCAGGGTGGGTGCCTGCTACCCACATGGAGAACTCGGCTGAGTTCAAAGGCTCCTGGGCTCATCCTGGTCCAGCCCTAGCTGTTGCAGGCTTTGAGCAGCGGACCAGTGTATAGAAGCTTTTTCTCTCTCCTCTTTCAAAGAAAACAAACAAATGTATAGAGTATTTTTGAAAAAGTTAGCATGTAAATCACTTTATTAATTAAGAAGCATGGGTTTGTACCTTTGGGGTATGAAAACGATCAGCTCAGTATTTCCGAGTTCGTGGCCACCGAGTGCGGCTGTGCGGCAGGTTCCTGGCAGGGAGCCTTGCTCGCTTACCTGAGGAGGCGTGCCACGTCCTGGCAGCCATAGACCGAGTTCCAGATCTTGTCAGGCAGCAGCTGCCGGAGCCGCTGCTTGTGCTGCTCGCCGTACGTGTTCCTGATGTTCCTTTTACAGATGTCCTGGAGGGGCCAAGGCTTTTGCGATAGCTTGGTCAGAGTGTGTCTGAGGCGGTGGAACTGGGGCAGCCTGATGACCGCGGGGAGGACGCCTTGGTGGTTGGTCAGCCTCAGAGGGTAGGTGCGCCCCAGCAGTCTGGACAGAACGGCGGCCGCCCCCATGTTGGAGGGGCGTTGCAAGAACATGTAGACTGGGGACTCGCCCTTGTTGGTCAGGATGTTGACGTCAGCTTCAAATTCAAGGAGGAGCTCAATGACGGCCTGTCGGCCTCCGTAGCACGCCTCGTGGAGCGACGTCTGCCCCTGGTGGTCCTGGGCGTTGACCTGGGCTCCGTGGGTCAGCAGCAGGCGGATGCAGTTCACCCCCGCGTCCAGCAGCTGGCCCGCCTTGCTGGACGCCGTGCACACGGCCAGCTTCAGGGCTGTGTACCCCGTGGAGGAGACGGCACGGTTGACGTTGGCGCCACAGGCGATGAGCATCTCTACCATGGCCGTGTTCAGGGCTTTGGCCGCGATGTGAAGGGGCGTCATGTAGGCCTCCCCAGCAGCCTTGGCAGGGCTGTCGCTGTGGGTCAGGATGGAGAGACTGGACCCTTGTGTCGCCGGGCACTTGCTGTCTTCATCCACCTGAGCGTTAACCTGAGCCCCGTGTTCGCACAGGATGCGTAGGCACAGCACAGCGTTTTTCTGAATGTCCATGTGGGTTTTTTGCATTGTGGCATCTGATGTGGTCCACGTGCTGGAAGTGATTGGCCACTGCAGCAGAATCAAGTGCAGTGTGGTCCGGCCTTTGTCGTCCCTGGAGTGGGCAGTGAGGACAAGTCACACTGGATTCACTGAGAAGGACTAAAAGTAACACTGTCTAGGTAAAGAAATGTTTCAACATCCGTGTGGCTGCTTTATGTCTTAGACATCACAGGGCTTGGGGTGGGGAGGAGGGTGTGTGGCGGTTCTATCGCCCCAGGTTGGGGGGCAGCCTCTTTGGGCTTGGTTTCTCTGGCCAGCACTGCGGCCCCTGGAGGGCCATGGCCAGGCCCAGTGCGTTCGCCCCCTGACCGTCAGCAGTCAGAACCTAGTGTACAGTGATGGGGCCAGCTGCTCCATGTTCTGGCACTGCTTCCCATTCCTCAGGACCGTCTGACTCATCTAGCTGGCAAGGAAGTCGGAGTGTTTAAAAATAGCTCAGTCTGTAGTCCATAAAGAGTGAGCAGGTCCTTGCACTGGGGGGGCGGAGCATCTGCACTGGAAGTCTGTACTGCAACATCAGCTTACCGGATATCCGGGTCGGCACCGTGTTCCAGCAGGCACAGCAAGCTCTGAGCCTTGTGGTGGCCAGCAGCCAGGTGAATGGGGACCGTGAGCTCCGTCTGCTCGGGAGAAAGCAGGTGCATGAGAGCCCTTGGGGGCAAAAGTCATCTTTGGTTTATCTTGACCTTGATAGAGGGAAGTGCACTGGAAACTTTTTATTTATTTATTTTTTAGATTAATTTACTTTTATTGGAAAGACAGAGAGACAGATCTTCCATCTGCTGGTTTATTCCTCAAGTGGCCACACAGCCAAAGCTTAGCTAATCTGAAGCCAGGAGCTTCTTCTGGGTCTCCCATGCGGGTGCCGTTTTCCAAGGCTTTGGGCCGTCCTCCACCGTTTTCCCAGGCCACAGGCAGGAAGCTGGATGGGAAGTGTAGCAGCCAGGACGCAACTGATGCCCATTTGGGATCCTGGCATGTGCAAGGCAAGGATTCAACCACTGAGCCATCAGACCTGGCTTAGGTCTGCATTTCAGAGAAACACAAGGTGGGAGTGACAAAGCTCAGAACTGGCACTGATGGTAATTACTGTGGTAGCCCTTAGTCCAGGTGAACTCACAAGGACAGTGACAAGTAGGTGCTGTTTTCTGGCTTTGCCAAAGTTGTGTGCATACTATCAGCAACGAGGTTTGCATGTTCAGCCTTTTAAAGATAATGCAGCATGGGACTGGCTACTAATCCTCGGTAAGTGTGTGCATCCCCTGTGGGAACTGGTGCGTGTCCTGGCTCCTCCACTCCCATCCAGCTCCCTGCCTGTGGCCTGGGAAAGCAGCAGAGGACAGCCCAAAGCCTTGGGACCCTGCACCCGTGGGGGAGGCCTGGAGGAGCTCCTGGCTCCCGGATTTGGGTTGGCCCCACTCTGGCCTTGGGACCATTTGGAGAGTGAACCAATGGATGGAAGATCTTTCTGCTTTTCCATCTCTATAAATCTGCCTTTGCAGTAAGTATGAATAAATCTTAAGAAAAAAAAAAAGAAAGAAAGAGCAGCAGCACGATCAGAGCTGTTTTATGCCAGTTGAGAAAATACCTATGTAACCAATAGTTGTCTACAACGCAGGGTAAGAGAGGGGAGCGAAAGGAAGGTGACCACCTGTTGGGAAATTGTTTTCATCATTAAGATAACACTCATTGCATATAAACTTAGAAAACAGAAATGCACATGTTAAACAAAAAATTATCCCAGCACAGATGTAATCTCCAAGGGTATGTGTGAGAGGGTGACACGTTTCAGCTAGCAGTGTGTGGGGGCAGGGGGTTGCAGGCTTGAGAGCGCTGCTCTGGGTGTGTGGAGGGCCTGGGAGGCGCCTGGCCTGCGGCCTGGGGGCAGTGCGGGTCTGGCGAGCACCCGGGGGCGGTGCTCGGTGTGCTTCCCTGTGTCTGCTACCTGAGACAGCATGAGTTTGTAGATGCACGAGGTGGCCAGCACGGTGATGGGCTGGTTCACAGGGTGGCTTCGCAGGAGCGCCCTGATGGCAGCGCGGTCTTCCTTGAGGATGGCCTTGTAGAGCTTGTGGTGCAGCGTGGGGATGGTGGGCCGGGTCTTCAGGGCTGGGCCCCTGGCAGCACCCCGCGCTCGGCTTCCCCTCCCGATCAGGTTGCCCATGAGTGAGCTGCAGACAGAGTGCGTTCAGGTGGCCGTGCTGCTGCGGAATGGCCACCTTCTGTCCTTGTGATGGCTTCTCCAGTTCTGTTCTAGAACCTTCTAGAACGTCTGAAACTTGTATCCGCAAACACTGTTCATTTATATCTTAGAGCCAGTCTTTTTCCAACTTTTCTTACTGATCATATGGTGTCAGATGTTAGCATAGTTTTTCGTGGTTTTTACACAGCCATAAAAAAATATTCAGATTGGCATCTTACACTTAAAATTATGTATTTTCTTTCCCGTTCCATTTCACCTGTATGTCAGACAACTCACAAAATTGAGAATTTATGCTGTGAGTACGATAAAAATAGAAGATGATTATATTTAAAGTAAGAATGTTTCCTGTATCTGGGCTTTCAGTGGGGTCTTCCCTCCCCATGTAGGCGCAGCTTGTCACTTACCTAAGTGCTCAGCTGGCCATGGCTTGAGTCTGAGTTAAGTGCGAGCCCTCGCAGTAGTTGCAGTGCTGGCTCGAAAAGGAGGGCTGTCGGGGTACCGGGCGTTAGTGATGCCAGAGTTTCCAGGACAAAGCTCACAGCATGATAGAGTTGTGGGTGATGGTGTGCTGGCAGGGCGGGGAAGCCCTTGGGGATACAGCGTGCTCTCCCCTTGTGGCTCTCGGCCTTGAAGCAACCACATCATTGTATTTTATTTCATTTTTAAGATTTGTATTTGGGGCCCGGCGCGGTGGCGCAAGTGGTTAAGGTCCTCGCCTTGCACGCCCGGGATCCCATATGGGCGCTGGTTCTAATCCCAGCAGCCCCGCTTCCCTTCCAGCTCCCTGCCTGTGGCCTGGGAAAGCAGTCAAGGATGGCCCAAAGCTTTGGGACTCTGCACCCGCGTGGGAGACCCGGAAGAGGCTCCTGGCTTCGGATCGGCATAGTATCGGCTCGTTGCGCTCACTTGGGGAGTGAATCATCAGACAGAAGATCTTCCTCTCTGTCTCTCCTCTCTGTATATCCGCCTTTCCAATAAAAAAATAATAAAAATAAATCTTAAAAAAAAAAAAGATTTGTATTTATTGGAAAGGCAGCAGATAGAGGAGAGACATCGAGATCTTCTATCCACTGGTTCAAATCCCCCAACTGCCAAATGGCTACAGTGGCCAGAGCTGAGCTGATCTGAAGCTGGGAATTTGTTCAGGTCTTCCCTGTTGGTGCAGAGACCCAGGGCCTTGGGTCATCTTCCACTGCCTTTCTGGTCCATAAGCAGAGAGCTGGATGGGAAGTAGAGAAGCTGGGACCTGAACCGGTGCCCATGTGGGGTTGTGGCATGTGCAAGGTGAGGATTCAGTCACTGAGCCATTTTGCTGGACCTTGGGGAGTGGCTGTTTAGGACTCAAATATGCATCTAAATTTAGAACTTACTCAGAATTTAAAATTTGAGGCATAGAGAATGCGCTTCCATCTGCTGGTTCGCTCCCTGGATACCCACAGTGGTCTGGAGCTGCTCCAGTCTGAGAGCTGTGAACGTAATCTCACTTCCCATGGTACCTGGGCCATTACATGCTGACCCCCATGGTCGCTGCTGATAGGAAGGTGGAACTGTGCTGGAGCCGAGACTCAAACCCAGGCACTGTGGTAGGCGAAGCAGGCGGCTAGCTGCGTGCTGACCACCAGACTCAACGCCTTACCCTGCTCAATAGTTTGAAGGTTTTAGAGGCACCTGCTTGCTTCTGCGTTGAAAACTCTTAATAGGCACAAGTTTCTACTATTTAAGGAGATGAAGTACTTGATTTGTTCTGTTTGTTCATAGCCTAGAAATATTTTCCTTCACGGCCCCGCTCAGCAAGTGAAAATAGGAGACTTTGGTCTTGCCTGTGCAGACATCATCCAGAAGAAGACAGCCTGGACCAACAGCAACGAGGAGAGTAAGTGTGTGACTGTCTTAAAGAGAACCCTCAGTGTTTACTAACAAGGTAAGATAAAAGCCAGCAGCAGCCCTTGTCGCTGGATCCCAGCTCGCTCCTGGTGAGTGTCGTCCGTGCGCGTGCACACAGCCAGCCCTGCCGTGTCTGACGTGTGGCTTTCTAACCCTAGGTGTGCCGACACACACCTCCAGAGTGGGCACGTGTCTGTACGCCTCGCCCGAGCAGCTGGAAGGTTCCGAGTATGATGCCAAGGTAGTGTTTGTTGCTTTTTCTCCTTTTGTCCACCCGCCTCCACAGGCAGGAGTTCCAGCTGGTACAGTGCCAGCAGTGGCCCCGGTCCCGGCAGGGAGGTGATTTTGGAGGTAATGAAGCACCGAGGACCTCCGTCTGGTGGGCGAGCGCTCTAGCCAGAAGCCTTGCTTTGCAGCCAGACCTCACTGCACTGTCCTGGGGGGCCACCTTAGCGGCGTCTTTCCAAATCCATGGATGACACAAATGCTCTTTTCCCACGGCACTGTATCCCTAAGGAGGCTGAGCTCCTAGTCTGTCAGCAGGTGTCTGTCCTCTGGATGCGTGGGTGATGGACGCCCCAGGGCACCTGCCACTCACTGCTCTTGAAATAGGATGGGGCACTGCAGCGTTTTCATCCCCTCTTCCTCCAGGAAATGTTAAAACAGATCCTTTTCTCACAGTAACAACCCAGTCAGTTTTCTTCTTGATGAGTTATTGATCTTTTTAGTGATTAATGATGGTGGCCCCTCATTCCTGTCTAGTAAGAACCTTCCTTCAGGTGGCACAGGTTTTATGTGGGTTGTTCCCTTAGTCGTGGAGGCAGGGGTGAGATCAAAGCAGGCCTTCTTTGTCGCAGTCGGACAGGTACCGCCTGGCCATGCTCCTAGGGCCGGGCAGCCCTGTGCCGCGTGTGAGGGTGGCGCGCTGGACGGCGGCGTCCCTGCTGACCCGTGTCTCCTCTCTCGCAGTCGGACATGTACAGCCTGGGTGTGATCCTGCTTGAGCTCTTCCAGCCGTTTGGGACTGAGATGGAGCGAGTCGAGGTCTTGGCCGCTGTGAGAGCTGGTCAGCTGCCCGATTCTCTCAGCAAAAAGTGTCCAGTACAAGCCAAGTACATCCAACACCTGACCAGAAGGGATGCGTCCCAGAGGCCGTCGGCCCTGCAGCTGCTGCAGAGCGAGCTGTTCCAGAACTCCGGGAATGTACGTACATGCTGTGAATGCTGGCGAGAGCTGGAAGCTTTAAACTGTAGACCCTGAAGGGCAGTGGAGTTTTGGAGTTGAAGGTGTGGAGGCAGCTGAACTCCCTGCATTGCTCACCAGCAGTGTGTTTGGAGCATGGTCCAGCCAGGCGGGGCAACCCCCTGGCTGCCAGTCTTCCACTGTCAAGATTGTATTCCTGCCTCGTTGTGTGAAGCCAGTGGGAAGGGATGCGTTGCAAAGGGTTGCTAACTTACAGCAGTTCTCGGGGGTTGGGAGCACAGGGCCTTAGGTAACACTGTGTGCTCCAGGTTTTGATTGTGTCATGTGGTGTTGCTCCAGGGTAGCCCAGTGTTACAGTGCCAGGTAGAGCCCATAGTCTCCAGATGGCCCGCTTCCAGGAGCTGCTTAGCTTCAATGAGCTCGATGACAGCCACAGCCGTGGTCACAGGGCACAGGTGCCCTTGTGCTGTGCTCCTGCAGAGGTGCCCCGCAGGCCAGCAGCCCGCGTCCCCAGGAGCTCTGCCCCCACCCACAGGCTCCTGCGGGGACTCACAGCACTGGAGCAATGTTGCTGCTGTGGTCCCCCACGTGCCGATGCCAGCACAGCCACCTGAGGGTGCCTGGGAACTTGATGGGTTCTTCAGCCTTCTCCAGCCCTCATCCTATTAGACAAAGTCCTGATTCTAGTTTGGGATCCATGCTTAGTAACTGCTGAAAAGACTTGGGAGAGTTGATTTATTTTCCACCAACAGTGAGTTTTATTAGCCTAAACGGTAAAATGGTGCTGTGCATTTATTTATTTTTTAATTTTTAAGATTGATTTATTTTTATTGGAAAGACAGATTTACAAAGAAAGGAGAGATCTTCCATTGGCTGGTTCACTGCTAAAGTTCCTGCAGTGGCCAGAGCAGAGCTGATCTGAAGCCAAGAGCCATGAGCCCCTTCCAGATCTCTCCCAAAGTGGCAGGGTCCCAAGGACTTGGGCCATCTTCTGCTGCTTTCCCAGGTCATAAGCAGGGAGCTGGATTGGAAAGTGGATCAGCCAAGACATTAACTGGTACCCGTGTGGGCTGCCAGCACTGGTGCAGTGCGCTTCTTTCTCGAACAGTCTGAAGAGAGCAGATGTGGTCCTTGAAGTCAGACAGATAATTGTTTATGGAAGTTAGAGAGCCCCTGTGAGCTCACACATGCCAAGGGATACCAGGAAACTGGCAAGGTTAAGCTTATTCTCTAACCTGTAGAATTTGCCAGAAGAGGCGGGCTTTTAGCTTAGGGGTTAACAGAGTGACAGAGATAGGTAGGGACGGACATGGTGAAAAAGAGGCCTCCCACCCATTGTTTCTCTCCCCAAATGGCTACAGCAGCTAGGTCGGGCTGTGTCGAAGCCTGCACCATGGACCTCCATCTGGGTCTCCTGCGGTACAGTACCAGGGTCCCAAGTGCTTGGGCCATGCTCCAGTGTTTTCCTGGGTGCATTAGGGAGCTGAATTGGAAGTGCAATAGCAGAGATTCAAACTGTTGCACCAATATGAGATGTTAGTTTAACCTGCGTTGGAATGCTGCACAACTCCCCATCCTGCTCTCTGCTAATATGCTGGGAAAGCGGTGGAGGTGGATGGACCAAAGCCTTGGAAACCTGCACCCACATGGGCGACCCGGAAGAAGATCCTGGCTCCTGGCTGTGGATCGGTGCAGCACCAGCCGTTGCAGTCACTTGGGGAGTGAATCAGTGGACTGAAGAGCTTCCCCTCTCTCTCTTCCTTTCTGTATATCTGACTTTCCGATAAATCTTTTTTTAAAAAAAAAAATAGGCTCCTGGCTCCCAGCTTTGACTGGCACAGCTCTGGCTGTTGCAGCCATTTGGGGAGTGAACCAGCAGATAAAAGATCTGTCTCTAACTGGTAAGATTAGGGGAAAAAACCCTGTTGGTTCATTGATTTTGAGGACTGGCTCCAGCCCCCTGCTTAGGCCCTGGAAGGTAGCAGGCTCACCTAGTTGGGAGGTCTTGGTTGAGTTTTAGGCTGCTGGATTTGATCTCGCTGCCAGCTGTTGGGAGCTTCTGGGGAATGAACCCGTGGATGAGACTGGGCTCTGTCTGTCTGCTTCTCACAAACTTGTTGGTGGAGAACGTGTGTGGAAATGAGAAAACCACCTGGCTGAGGTTGATGGAGGATGCCAGAAACACTGACGGCGCAACCCGGCACCTGGCAGACATTCCTCCCCATGTCTGGCCAGGTGGCCAGCGTCTGACCCTTTGTTTCTCAGGGCTCATCTAAGTTTCCTTCCACCGTGCACGGTGGCCAGATGACGGTGGTCCCTCATGTATTATTTAGTTAGGGGACTGAAGAGTTTAACCCAGCTGCAGTTAGCACATGCGGTGGCCATACTGGACTCCTACTCGGAGTGATGTGGTACTTATCCGGATGTGCAGCGAAGCCTGGACATTCCCATAAAGCTTCACATCTTCCCTTCACAGGTCAACCTCACTCTGCAGATGAAGATAATGGAGCAAGAGAGAGAGATTGAGGAACTGAAGAAGCAGCTGAGTCTGCTCTCTCGGGACCGAGCGGCCAGGAGTGACAGGACAGACCGCGACGTCCCTGCCTAGCCGTGACCAGGCTACACGGGAAATGTCGGGTGGACTTACACTTTACCCACAGTCAGCTGGCACGCAGTGTCGGCCTCCCCGAGGGCACAGGGGGCAAGGTTCCCACGGGCCACTCCTCAGCCTGCCCCGACACACCTCTTCAGCTTGGGACTGCCCCAAAGGAAACCTATTTTCCTTTTCACTTTCCTATTCTGGTGATTCTCTACCACTGAAACTTAGATGGTCTTAAGTTCTTTCTCCTTCAAACCCTGCCTCCTGGCCACCTCTCTCCTTCAGCAAGTGTGCCCTCTGCCCCTCCCCACCGCCCAGGGCCAGGCTTAGGCTGGCTCTGCGGTGAGACGGCTGCTGCTCCTCCAGCTCCTTCTACGTTGCTGCCCGAGTTCGCTGTCAGACACTGCCACAGGCCACTCCTCGGTGCAGAAACCGCTGTGGGCCCTGCTGTATCTGAACAACCCTGCCCCGTCCTCACCACCTTCCACCTAGCTTCACTGCAAAGCCTGCTCCCGACAGGCTCTGCATGGCCCGGGACCTCGTGTTGCCCCAGGAAGTGTCTGCCCCATGGACTGCACTGCATGTTATTTTGATGAATTTGACACGAATAAACCCCACAAGTCACTGGATGCTTTCACTGATGCTTGACACCTGATGGAGTGTTCGAATTCAAGTCCCTTTATTAATGGGCGTGAAAGCGCACCGGGTTAGCATCTAAGCCCTCGCTCCCTGAAGGAGCTTGAGGGCAGCGCTGAAGGGGGCCAGGTTGTCACAGGAGCTCAGCCATCTCTGCACGCTGGCCGGCGCTGCGCTGCAGCTGCCACTCTGCCGCAGCGCCGCCCACAGCACCACGTCGGCCACGCTGAGCTCACTGCCCACGAGCCACGGGCTCCTCGCCAGCGCGGAGTTCATGGCCCGGAAGACAGCCGCCCTCTCCTTGGGGCTGCCCTCGCTGAGCTGGAAAGTGGCGATGTCCACCCAGCTGTCTATGAGGGTTGAGTTGACAGCACTGTGCTTCTGGCCCAATAGGGACGAGAGGAAGCGGGCGATGTTGCCTTCTCCCTCGATGGGGCACATGGTCTGGACGCTGAACTTCATCTGAGTCTTCGGCACTGGAGGGAGAGAGAGCATGCATGTGGTGTCACATGGAGCAGTGCTGGGGGTGGGACTGGGCAGGCGTGGGCGGGGGAAGTCACGCACGAACTGGACAGAATGGTGGAAGAGGGTGCAAATATTGCACACACCAGGCAGGTAACCTAAGTTGGCTCTAGCAGTACCTGATGGTGTCTGCAAGCTAGAAAGGACCTCAGATGGAATTTGTGGCCCAGCCAACCCCTGCTGCTGAAGGACTGGATGCTAGGAGGCCATCATCAACTGCTCCCCTCCCGTGGGGCTGAGGGCAGGAAGGGATCTCTGGGTAAGGGACGGGAGCTCACTCCCCAGGAGAGGCCTGCGCCAGACGGAGGACGGCTGGAACCCTGCTGTTCTTCGAGGGCCCTGTGGAGACGCAGTGTCCCTGTCAGGTCAGGGCTTGAATGGGAGGCCTCACACCTGTGCTAGCCGCTGCGCCCTCCCTCTCTGTCTCCTTGGACAGGATGTCTTTGTGCAAGCTCAACACTCTCCCCGCCCAAGCCCAGGACCCTGGTCCTTCCCAGAGCCTCAGGACATGTTGACTATGTGGATTTGACTGGACAGCAAGCTGTGTGGCCTGCCTGCTGTAGAGGCCTATCCCCTCTTATGGAAACCACTGTGTATGTCTTGTCACACATACACAAGCTTTCTGCAGAAAGCTCATGAAACAAATACAGGTACATGAGGAGTTGGTGTTCGGCAAGTTGCTATGCGAGACCGGGTCCTATGCTGGGGTCCTGGTTACCCTGCTGCCGATCCAGCTTCCTGCTCAGGAGCACCTGGGATACAGCTGGTGATGTCTTAAGTCTTTAGGTTCCTGCCACCCATGGAAGAGACCCAGCTGGGTGTCAGAACTCCTGGTGTCCACTTGGTGCAGCCATAAGCCTTTGGGGACATGAACCAGCAGCAGATGGAAGAGCTCCGTCTTTCAAATCAAGTGAAAAAAGATGTTAACTTTGGTGCAAAACAGCTTTGAAGTTTTCAGATTTTATTTATTTGAAAGACTGACATCTTTGTCTGCCGGTCCATTTCCCCACGTGGCTGCAACAGCTGGGACTGGGCGAGGCTGAAGCCGGGAATTCTGTCCAGGTCTCTGACATGTGTGGCAGGAACTCAAGTGCTTGAGCCATCACCCCCTGCTTCCTGGGCACATCTGCAGAGAGCTGGGTTACAGGTCAAGCAGCCAGGACCCAAACCAGACACTGATCTGGAAGGTGGCCGTGTCGTGACACTGCACCTTGTGCGTGCGTGTCCCGTGAACTTGGGAGAGCCCACACGCATCTACCCCAGCTGTCTCCACTGACCATTCTTCCAAATCAGGGTAAAGCCCAGCTGATGTTCGTGGCGCGCCTGCTTCCTGGCCTGCTCTCCGAAGCACCTGAGGAGATTTTCCGGCACGTTCTTGACGGATGAGTGTGTGTGCACAGTGGACAGCACCTTGTAGTGGTCGCACAGCAGCCTGTGCAGCACCAGCAGGGAGAGCGGCGGCGAGGCAGGGTTTGCGTTGATCACGATGTCTTTCAGCGCCCCGTAGTCCTAGAAAGACCAGTGTAGCAGCTAACACATCAGATGCTAGCCTAAGAACTCGGCCCAGGGTACTTCAAGCAATGCTCAGCCCCCAAGAGGAAGGCACCAATGACCCCCCAACTTCTCGCCACGACCACCCGAGTCCCCGGGAGGCAGGAGTTCAGCTCCGTCAGAACAGGGATATGAATCGGCAACACTGTAATGAACTATTGTGGCAGCTAGTGGCTGTAACGGGTGACCACCTGACAAGACGCTCCCTGACGCTGTTCCAGATGCTTCCATGAGGAGCCCCTGGGAGGGGGGTGTGCTCCACAGGTACTTGGCAATGAGCTGGCAGGGTCTGGAACATGCGGCACTGGCCCGAGGGCCCAAACCTACAGGCCTCTTAGCAAAGGCAGCTGACTTCCACAACTTCACTTAGTGAACGTATCTCAGCACACAGCCAGGGCCTAGGCGCCGGCTCTGTCCACAGCCGGTCACTCCTGGCCAGTTCCTCCCTCCCCATGCCAGCTATGCTGAGTGCTTAGCCACGCCCGGGACACACTGCGTTATTTGATGCTGTTTACGAGGGATCAGGAGGCACCCTGAGCCCCCGTGTAACCTGAGGAGGCTTCCCAGCACCTTCGGCGCTGTGTCACACAGTGAGCAAGTGAAGGGCTGTGCCACTGACCCATGGGTGCTGGGGTTGCCACAACAACAGCCCTGGCTGAGATGGCCTATGCCGCTTCTACTGTTCAGTCTTGAGTAGTGCCAGCTGACTGCCGACTGCAGAGGAGGGGCCGTGGGGGATCCAGGGATTAACCCTACTCTATCTTAAAGTAGCTAGTACTTAGCAATATGAGATTTTCCTTGCGTTATCAGACTGCTGCACTAGTGAGCTGGACCAGTGAGTTGCTGGCATGTAGTCTGGCTGATGCAACTTGCTTTTACAAACTGAACTCAGTGAGAAGTATGAGACTGGCTCCCACGGGAGCCAGAGGACGGCTGGGCTTCTTGTGTCTGGTCAGCTGAGGCTCCAGGGTCATGTTCCTGGGAGAGTCGGGGTGGCTAGTAAGGTGAGGGTGAAAGCCACTGTTCCAGGGCTCTGGGCTGGAGCTACACGAGACACCAGTGCTCTGCAAGCCCCATATGTTCTAGAGAAGCATCGCTGCAGCACAGGCACCATCTCTGACACTACTGACTGCCTGGCACGCACGCACACATGTACCACATGGTGCCTGGCACATATGTGTTCTCACAATGTTACCTGGTGCACATGCACACATGTTCTCATACACACACTTCCTGGCACACATGGTGCCCAACACACACATGGTACCCGGCACATACGTGTTCTCACACACATGTTGCATGACATGCATGCGCACATGTTCTCATACACACACTTCCTGGCACACACACACACACACACACGTTCTCACTGCCTGGCATCCACGCACACATGTTCTCTCACACACATGCTGCCTGGCACTACACACATGTGTTAACACATATGGCCACTGCCTGGCACGCATGCACATGTGTTTGCAATACTGCCTGGCACACATGTGCACACTGCCTGGCATGCACACACACAGGTTCACACACACGTATACATGCATTCCTCGGTTTCCAAAGGGAGCTGACCTTTCCAAGCACCGAGCTGAGGTCCAGCGTGGTGGCCGTTAGGGCGGCAGGCTCGTCGGCCTGGATGATGTGGGTGACATCCATGTCTGCATCCGGGGTCTGGATCATCTTGGAGAGGCCGTCCACTGTGGCCTTCAGCTCATACAGACGCTTCAGGATGTCGTCCTGGCGGGACTCCAGAGCGTGCAGAGAAGGGTCGGACTCCTACACAACGAGACGCTGAGGTTCATCTGGGTCCCCGAGCCACAGGGCACCAAGCAGGGCAGGGAGCCGAGGGACTGCACTCCCCAAGGTGCAGTGGGTGCCAAGCAAGCCGACGGGAAAGGGGGCACCGAGGAGCTACAAACGAAGCGAGTTCACAGGGCATTTTCCAGGCAGCTCTGGTGCTCACTTCCAGGGCTGATGCACATGCCCTCGTGGGCAGGAACGGCCTACTGTGCTCCCAGGCTGGGAGTGCCCACCCCTGCCGCCTGCAGCAGTGTCTGCGGCTCCACATAGCAGAACAAGAAACCTCCAGGGAAAAGTCACGCAGCACAGCCTGCTCGTAGATCCACATGCTCTCAGCAGCGGCTGATCCAGTTTACGGTTGGGGATTACAGAGTGCAGCGGCCACCGCGGGTTTGTGAGGGAGTGGGGCTCAGGTGTAGCTGCTCCTGCTGCGTGCAGGTGGGCTCACTGTCTGCAGATCTCTTCCTTCCCAGGCTCGCTCACCTCCACACACTGACGGCTCTGTCTGCCAACTACTTCTGCCCAAGGCCGAACCGATTTTCCCCCGGCCCATTTCCAACTGGTTCACCTCACCAGCCATTCGAGTCCTTAAGATGTCAGCCAGAGCAATTGGAAAGAAACCCAAACCCTCAAAATCTTGCCACCATCTTCCCCCGCTCTAACTTCTTAGGATAGAAAGTTAAGTTGGGGGTGACAATTGTGGTGTAGTCAGGTTGAGCCCCAGTTTGGGGATGTTGCATCTGCTCTTGGAGGGCTTGGTTTAAAATCCCCCTACTTCACTTCTGATTCAGTTCCTTGCTGGTGGTCTGGGAAGCGGGAGCAGAGGGTGTGGTCAGCGCTTGGGCCCCTGCACCTGCCTGGGAAACCTGGAGGAAGTTCCCGACCTCAGACTGGCCCAGTCATCTCAGCCACTGTGTCCCCCTGGGGAGTCTCTCTGCCTTTCAAATAAAATGAATAAACCTGTAACGTGGCTTAGTAGCTTGTACAGTTTGGCCCCTGGCCACTGCACCCTTGCTCTGTGGCCCTAAACACACAGTCCCACGAGCTGGTCAACCACCACTCGGGTTTCTAACACCCTATCGCTGACTCCTCGCCCCCTTCTCTCATCAGTTCCTTAGCCACCCTCTTCTCAACGCTGGCCTGCTGGTCTGGTTCACGGTCTAACTGCAAGGAAAGGGAAGTTAGGTTCAGGTAGGTGGAACGAGGAAGAAGGGCTCAGGACTTCCAACTGGCAGGCGGTTGGCATGCAGGAGGTGTGACGGGGCCACTGCCATGTCGCAGCTGCCTGTTAATCCATTGTCGCCCGGAGTGGCAGTCCCTGTCCCTGTCCACCTGGGCTTGCGCGGGGCTGAAGGGGCACCCGCGAGATTCAGAACTCGGCGCTGGTCGTCATGTACAGAATGGACTGTGATCCACGCGCGTGACCGCGGCCCAGCGGAGTCCCACCCAGTTCAAGTGGTGCCCCAGTGTCCCAGGTCAGATTCACCCCTCGGTTCCTGTGCACTCTAGCCACTGCTTCCTTTGTCCAGACTAGACTGACCTGCTGGATGGCATGGAGCTGGCAGCCTTAAAGCTGGGAGCCAGGAGCTCCAGGTCAGGAGTGTTAACAGGCAGCTGGATCCCACATGCAGGGGCCCGGGGAATCAAGCTGACAGTCCAGCATGGGATGAGGGGGTGTCCGGAGGGGCCACTCCACCCTCTGTGCTGTGACCTGCCTTCATGCCACAAGTATTCGGAAGCTACTACTAGCCCTTCCATGGTCCTCATGCCCTTTTTTTTTAAATCCAATTTTCTGTACTGTTAGCACCTGCTGGAAGAGGGCTATGTGTTTTCTGAGTCCACAGGAAGTTAAACATAAACAGAAGTTTGGTCTCCGGTGTTGGGGACCTCCTTCTCGGGGCTCTGCTTGTGCTGCGCTGGCAGTGGTCACGGAGCCACAGAACTACACATGCTCTTGTTTCTCAGCCCCCGTGCTGACACGTTGGGCAGGTCACTCGGTTCCAAGCTAAGCTAACCTTCTCCCTTCCAAGCCGTAGGACAGCGAGTCATGAAGACCAAGCGAAGGAAAACAGAGCACTGAGCAGACGTTGCCCGCAGGCTGCTGTGGGAGCGGACAGGCCGGTTCTCCTGCGGAATCCCAGGATGTGTGGCTGCACTCTGCTAGCCACCAAAGACCCGGCCGGCCACGTGCATCAGAGCAGGGGACAGCTGCAGGAAGCTCTGCCAAGTTCACCCAAGCGTCAGGGCGGTCCTGTCTAAAGGGATGCCTGGGCATGTGACTACTCCGGCCAGCCGGCCTGCCCACCAGCTTCCTGCCTGTCGGGTCCAAACCCATCGCAGAGGAGAAACCGGTAGAACCACTTGGGAAAGCAAGGTGGTCAGTCAAGAGGGAGCCGGCAGCCCCATTGCCGCTGCTGGACATAAACACACACAATCCCAAGGATGGGTGGGTATATACAATAAATATCTAATATATAAATACACAGCCCCCAGCCCTGCCTGCATGTCAGAACACCCATGGCATTAACAGCCCAACATGGGGGCTCACACGGTGACCCTAGTCGGCAAGGGGTTAGTGGAGTGGGGTACGGTGAGGGAGTCTTGCGTGGACACCCGGACTTCTGCTAGGACAAGGGAGGAAACCCAGGCTGAAAAGGTCGCGAGGCGCGCCGTGCCAGGAAAGTCAGTCACGAGGGAGGGTGTGCCAGCCCAGAATGGCCCCTCAAGTGTGGGGTGTGTGTGTGTGTGTCGCTATTTGGTAACCAAAGCCCAAGCGGTCAGGAGCGAATAAAGGACAAAAAGGATGGACAGAGGCTCCCAACAGGGGAGGCGCAAGCCAGGCCGGGGCTTGGGGACCCTTGGGGACCGCAGGCCGAGGTCGCCGCTGCGCCTGCGCACTGGGCATGGGGGACCCCCCCCCCGGTTTTGGGGTCGCGTTGCCGGGCCGCGGCGCCTGCGCACCGGGCGTGGTCCGCACGCTCCTACCTGCACGTGGCCCACGTCGGGCGCGGGGCCGCCGGTCTTGGCGTGCACGTTGGGCAGCCGGTACATGCAGGTGGGAAGCTCCACACGGAGGGGAGCGCCGCCCCCGTGATAGGGCTTTACCTGGTACATGGGCATCGCGGGAGGCAAAGGAATGCAGGCGGCGGGTGAGGAGCAAGAGCGCCCCGACACCGTGCGAGGCCACGAGTGACGGACGGCGGCCACCGCCTAGCTGACGCCTGCAGCGGCGATCAGAGTCAAAAAAGAAAGAGAAAGGCAGTTTGTGGCCTCTGATTGGCCTGGCTCCCAGTGATGTCACGGAACCGACTTTGGACACAGCCAATCAGCACGAAGGCGCTGAGGGGGACGTTTGCTGCCCTCCCGGAAGAGGCGGGACGCAGCGGAGAGAGCAGCCAATGGACGGCCGGGAAGCGCGAGCCAGCCTGGGCTCCGGAGGCGGGGCGCCTTCCGCAGTCATGGAGCGAGCAGAAGGCTGCAGGTGAATTGGGGGACTCGGCGGGTGCCGCTCTTCTCTCGCGCTCTCCGCTTCTCTGAGGACCCTGGCGTTCCAGCGCCCGGGAGAACACGAGGGGAGGGATGGAGGGAGGAGCGCGGCCAGCGTGCAGTTCCCGGAGCTCCGGCGACCTGCTCGGCTTTGTGGGTTCAGGGCCGGAGCCCCGCCTCCGTCTCCTCGGGCCCGGGGTGCAATGGGCGGCTGGAGCTGGACGTGGGTCCCCTCTGAAGCGGACGCCGTCGCCCCGAGTTGGGATGTGGGAGTATGCGGTTGGCCATCTACACACGAGTTCCTCTCTCCTAGAACACATGTCGGGGTCCCCCTCTCGGTGGAGCGTGTTTTGGGGAGGGGGTGAGCTTCCAGGTCCTGGTCTGGGCTGAGCCCCGTGGGGGATTATTATTATTTCAGAAGCCGCGGCACCCCAATGTCCACCCTTTTGCGGGCAGGAGGGTGGGCGTCCCCAGGTTGCACAAGGGGGTGTGCCGGAAGTCGGGCTCTGCTCTGAAAGTGGCTAAACTAAAGGTGCACGTGAGGAAGGCTTGGGGCAAGGGGCAGGACCGGAGAGTGACAGCATGAGGCGGAGTGGGGGGGCCCCCTGACCCCCATTAGGAGGCAGCGCTGTAGGTCTCCAAGCTTGGCCTTGGCATTGCTGAGGTTTTCAGCATCGCTGGTGGAAGCCTGGAACTGGGTTGGCATGGGCAGAAGGATGCGGGAGGGGAGAACTGGGAGATTAAATCAGCTGTAAGAGGTGCGGTTCTATAGAATTTCCGTGGGGATCTCCAAGGGAGCAAAGACTACATGCCTGGGATTCTCCACTCCCAGGAGGTTTTTGGGAAGATAACCATTGTGTGTCCCACTTGAATTTTTGTTTTTCACTGATGCGAAACGATTGGCCTGTAGCTCAAGGGCTACAATACAGCTGTATACAATATATACAATACAGCTGTATAATTATTTTTAAGTTAAACGTTTTTTATGACTTGTAAAAAATGTTTTTATGACGTGCATTTGAAGCAGCTATCCCAAGGTATTTTTGGATAGGTGTTTAAGGATTATGTCAGCAGTGAGCTTACTCCCTGGCTAGGGTCCCATCAGGGGTGGGTACATGTAAATGAAAACGCATAACCGGATGCTCCCTGCTGGTTCCTCCAGCACAGAGCTTGCCAAGGCCATCCGACCCATTGACCGGAAGTCAGTCCACCAGATTTGCTCTGGGCAGGTGGTGCTGAGCCTCAGTACGGCCGTGAAGGAGCTGATAGAAAACAGCGTGGACGCAGGCGCCACCAACATCGGTGAGTTCCCAAGCTTTTTGCCTTAAGGCCTTGGGTGTACTGTTGGATTTCAAAAATGTGTATTCCTGTAATAAAAATCCTCGGTATATCTGTGAATTATTGCTTAAAAGTTAGAGCATGTGTGACATGCCTGGGTTTTCACCTTTAAAATAAAAACCTGAGACCTGGGTGATGGCTCAGTGGTTAAATCCTTACCTTGCAACTTCCGGGATCCCATGTGGGCATTGGTTCATGTCCCAGTTGCTCCACTTTCCATCCAGCTCCCTGCATGTGACCTGGGAAGGCAATGGAGGACGGCCCAAGGCCTTGGAACCTTGCACCTGTTTGGGAGACCCAGAAGAAGCTCCTGGCTTCAGATGAGCTCAGCTCGGGCCTCTCTGACCATTTGGGAAGTGAACCAGAAGATGAAAGATCTTTCTCTCCGTAAATCTGATCTGCCTGTCTAATAAAAAACAAATTTTAAAAATTATTCTAGGGCCTGGCGCGGTGGCGCAGTGGTTAAGTCCTCGCCTTGCACGCCCGGGATCCCATATGGGCGCCGGTTCTAATCCCGGCAGCCCCGCTTCCCATGCAGCTCCCTGCCTGTGGCCTGGGAAAGCAGTGGAGGACGGCCCAAAGCCTTGGGACCCTGCACCCGCGTGGGAGACCCGGAAGAGGCTCCTGGCTTCGGATTGGCTTCGGATCGGCATAGTATCGGCCGTTGTGGCTCACTTGGGGAGTGAATCATCGGACGGAAGATCTTCCTTTCTGTCTCTCCTCTCTGTGTATCCGCCTTTCCAATGAAAAAATAATAAAAATAAATCTAAAAAAAAAATTATTCTATCATTGAAGAATGAATGTGCAGGTGGGAGGCTCTTAGAGGTTTCAGGAAACAAAGAGGCCAGAGCTGAGCTGGTTGGAAGCCAGGAGCTTCCTCTGGGTCTCCCATGTGACTTTCAGGGGCACAAGGCCTTGGGCCATCCTCCACTGCCTTCCCAGGCCACAACCAGGGAGTTGGGTCAGAAGTGGAATAGCCTGGACTTGAAATTGGTGCCCATCTGGGATGTTAGTACTTGTAGGTAGAGGATTAACCTGATATGCCACTTTGCCTGTCCCCATCCTGTTTTCTGTAATGACTATTAAAATTATTCCTTTCAAAAGACAAATGACAAATCAAAAATGTATTCTTCAATCTGTGCTAGTAAGAAGGAAAAAAATAGCTTTTGTAAGAAATGAAAGACACAAAGTAACAGTAACACATATAAATAAAAGTATTCTTTCGAACTTTAATTTGAATTATGCATTATAAGTAGTGGCAGCATAATAGCCTTTTAACTTGGGACAACCATTAAAGTGTAAATATTTTGAATTTCTTAGAGCTAAGACTGAAAGACTACGGGGTGGAGCTCATTGAAGTTTCAGACAACGGATGTGGAGTGGAAGAAGAAAACTTCGAAGGCCTGAGTATGTGAGGTGTTTCTCATCTTACTGGTAACAGAATGGGGCCACAGGCCTCAAAATTGTGGGTCCTCTGTCTAGGAGAAAATTAAGCGGTATTCTGGGGTGGTAGTCGTGATGGGTGCAGTGGGTGCTGTCCACTGTGTCGCCTGAGACCGTGTTCTGGGGCTGGTCGTGATGGGTGCAGTGGGTGCTGTCCACTGTGTCGCCTGAGACCGTGTTCTGGGGGCTGGTCGTGATGGGTGCAGTGGGTGCTGTCCACTGTGTCGCCTGAGACCGTGTTCTGGGGGCTGGTCGTGATGGGTGCGGTGGCTGCTGTCCACTGTGTCACCCAAGACTGTGTTCTGGGGGCTG
The DNA here is from genome assembly GCF_017591425.1 of Ochotona curzoniae. Classification (NCBI taxonomy): domain Eukaryota; kingdom Metazoa; phylum Chordata; class Mammalia; order Lagomorpha; family Ochotonidae; genus Ochotona; species Ochotona curzoniae. Next base: position 586,062 of record NW_024466464.1, read on the forward strand.
GTCGTGATGGGTGCGGTGGGTGCTGTCCACTGTGTCTCCCTAAGACTGTGTTCTGGGGGCTGGTCGTGATGGGTGCAGTGGGTACTGTCCACTGTGTCGCCCGAGACCGTGTTCTGGGGTGGCGGCTGCAGTGGGTGTTCCCTCGTCATGTCACCGGTGTCACCGGGCCCTCCTTCCTTCCCTCTTGCAGCCCTGAAGCACCACACTTCTAAGATTCAAGACTTCGCTGACCTCACACACGTCACGACTTTTGGCTTCCGGGGGGAAGCTCTGAGCTCGCTCTGCGCCCTGAGGTGATGCGATGCTTTCACCCATCAGCCCTTTGGCGGTCCTCCCTGAACTGCCCAGTCCTCCCTGAACTGCCCGGTCCTCCCTGAACTGCCTGAGCATCTCACAGTTGCTGTGCTATTGCCCACCCCCCCCCCTTTGTATGAATGCCTCACCTCCCAACTTTCAGTATTGCCCAAAGTAACATTTCTGAAATGCGAGGAGTAAACGAAGAGAAGTAAATGAATGAAATGAAACCAACAGTATAAAAAAATTTTGTTACCTTTGTCAAAACAGCAGTTACTCAATTTTAAAATAACATAGATAAGAAGCTGTAGATCCCATTGGTCTTAATCTCTATTCAACTTTTAGAAAAGGAAAAAATGGGGCCCGGCACGATGGCGCAGTGGTTAAGGTCCTCGCCTTGCACGCCCGGGATCCCATATGGGCGCCAGTTCTAATCCCGGCAGCCCCACTTCCCTTCCAGCTCCCTGCCTGTGGCCTGGGAAAGCAGTCGAGGACGGCCCAAGGCTTTGGCACCCTGCACCCGCGTGGGAGACCCGGAAGAGGCTCCTGGCTTCGGATCAGCATAGTATCGGCCCATTGCGCTCACTTGGGGAGTGAATCATCGGACGGAAGATCTTCCTCTCTGTCTCTCCTCTCTGTATATCCGCCTTTCCAATAAAAAAAAAATAAAACAAATCTTTAAAAAAGAAAAAAAAAGAAAAAATGTAACTAGCGAACTTAATTCTTAGCACAGATGCTTTATTTCTGTGATTATGTATTTGAATCATTGTGGGTTTTTTTTTTTAATCTCTTTTTAAGGTTTTGTTAGAACATCAACAAAACCAAGAAGCTTTTATTTTGGGCAAATACATAATTTTGCAATTCAGCCTAGAAAGTGAGATCCACATCCATATGAAAGCGTGTACCGCACTTTCTGTCTTTAGGTGCTTTGTGAAGGCTGCTGGCCCGTCCAAGCCCTGCGGATTGTCTCCGGGAGACATCCGCATCCATTTCAGAGGGGCTTGGGGAGACGAATGTCCGTGCCGGCATCGGTGCCCCCTAACTTAACACGCCCCGTCTGGTGTTCTCTTGCAGTGACGTGAGCATCTCTACCCGCCACTCGTCAGCGCAGGTTGGCACCCGCCTGGTATTCGACCGCAATGGCAAAATCCTCCAGAAAACCCCCTGTCCACGACCCCAAGGGACCACGGTCAGCGTGCAGCAGCTGTTCTATCCGTTGCCTGTGCGCCACAAGGAATTTCAGAGGAATATTAAGAAGGTGTGGTGAGTGACCTGTGTGGCGTGCGCGGTTCGCCGTGCTGTTGGCTCCGCCCTTCTAGTTTCTGCAGAGAGCGTCATCTTTATCATGAGTCACTGGTGGCAGGTCCGGTTTCTCAGGCGTGCGTGGGTGCCTTATAAGTAACTTTTCACTGGTTCACTTCCCGTGTGTCCAGGAGCCGGACACTCCGGACACTCCAAGGTTGGGCTCCTGTCCTGCTGCCTTCCAGGCTGGCCACTGGCAGGAAACTAGATTTGGCAGTGGACCTGCTGAGGCTTGAACCCCGGGCATCCCAGGGGTATCTTAAACCGCTGTACCAAGCGCCCATCCCTGTCTTCATTTTTCAAATATTTTATTTCTTTGGGTGAAAACAGAGTATTGCAATCTTTACGAATTTGAATGCAGTTAAAACAGCTGATGTTTGTTGACACTAATTATTGTGTCTAGAATGCCAATTACGGAATTGCCCGTGTTAAATGATTACGGATGTGTCCCAACAGTTGGCCTAAGTGCGGGTGGAGAGCTGGAGGGCTAGAGCACGCCCGCAGCCACTTGGACCTGCAGCCTTGTGTGGCTCGTGTGTCCTTTGTGCCTTGTGGAGTGTACATTTCTCATGCAAGTGTGTATCTGTTTTAGAATTCGACAAGTTACTTACACGCAACGGAAAACTTTAGTTGTAGAGCAATTTTACATGTAAAGTTTTAGTTTAGAATTGTGACAGTGTAGAAAATATTTATCTATTGGCATTTTATATAAAGTAAAAATGATCTTCTCAGAAAATTACTGGGAGGGGGTGGGAGCTGACGTTGTGGCCTAGCAGCTAAAGCCACCACCTGTGACATTGCGCATTCATATGGGTGCCTGGTTGATGTCCCGGCTGCCCTTTGTCTGGTCCAGCTCCCTGCTCATGGCCTGGGAAAAGCAGCAGCAGGAGATAGCCCTAGGAGGGACCTGTGAGGCACCAGGAGGAGACTGCTTGCTGCTGGCTCCCACCTGCTGTAGCACTGGCCACAGTGGCCTCTGGGGAGTGGACCAGCAGATGGAGCAGCTCTCTGGCTCTCCCTCTCTGTAGCTCTGACTGTCAGATAAATCCTAAAAAAGAAGAAGTTGCATTACTAAGAGTTAATTCCATATGTTTATAAGTGTTGGGAAATTTCTTGAGATAAGTAAATTAGTATAATGAAAGCAAGTAGTATAATATGCCCAGCATTCCAATTATCCATAAGCTGTATGCAACTGAATGTTGAAATTGTCTGCTCTCATTCTTACCCTACGTGAGTTCAGTTTCTGTTCTTTAACTGTGTAGGAAGTTGGTGGCAAAATGGCTCCAAGTTTACCTAGTGGGTTCCTGGGGACCGAAAAGGAATGGGGGCCAGGGGGGACAGTGCTCTCTTGGGCAACTGACAGACTTTATTCCCAGGGTTCCAGTTGACATAATTCAGCAAAGCAACAGTTCAAACATAGACAGCGGTTACAGTGACCAGGTTTGATGCTCAACTCACGCCACGTGTGTGCAAGTAGTGAGTTCCAGGAGAGCTGGCAAGATCAAAGCACCATTGGTGTGACAGGTAGATAAGAAGCACCTCTTTGATCCAGAATAATTGGATGTTCACCCTCCAATGACTCACTGGGGGCAAGAGTGCACGCTGGGTGAGAGGCCCTTCGCCTTTTCCTGGAGCCTCTTAACTGGATCCTACGGGCCTCTGCGGTCCCAGCCATCCTATTGGATGTATTCCGACAATGGCCTTAGAAGATAAGTTTATTATTTTTAAGTTTTGTTTTATTTAAATCTCCACTCCTCTGGTTCACTGCTTGGGTGTCTGCGCAGCACGAGCCAGAGTCACGCAGTGCAGCTGTCCTGCGTGGGCGGTTGGGGAATGCAGCCAGACGGGCCGACACCTGCTGCCTCGCAAGGTGTGTGTCAGCACTGCCAGCCCTGCCCCTGGTTCCTGCCCTCATAAGCTTATTTTGCTGTAGAAGAATTTGGAATTCAAATGTGTTAGGCTTTTTTTTTTTTAGCTTGGAAGAGAGAGTGAGGCATCTGTGTGCTGGCTAATTCTCCAGGTGGTCACGACAGCCAGGACTGAGCCAGGCCCAAATGAGGAGTGCCACCCTGGTTTCCTGTGTGGGTGGCGGGCACTCACTTACTTGAGCCGTGCCCTGCTGCTTCCCGACACGGTAGCTGGCAGCCAGGATTGGCAGTGCAATCGGCTCCACCTGAGGAGTCCTGAGAGTGGATTTTCTGTGATTTTTTTTTTTTTAAATTGTGAAGTCAGATATACAGAGAGGAGGAGAGATAGAGAGGAAGATCTTCCGTCCGATGATTCACTCCCCCAGCGGCCGCAATGCCAGAGCTGAAGCCAATCTGAAGCCAAGAGTTTCTTCCAGGTCTCCCACGCAGGTACAGATTCCCAAGGCTTTGGGCCGTCCTCAACGGCTTTCCCAGGCCACAAGCAGGGAGCTGGATGGGAAGTGGAGCCTCTGGGATTAGAACCAGCGTCCATATGGGATCCCGGCGCGTTCAAGCCGAGGACTTTAGCCACTAGGTTATCACGCCAGACCCGCTGTGAATTTTTTGAAAAGATTCCATATAGCTGAATTTCAGAACTATTTTGCATGATCAGTTCCACTTTGCACAAACATTTTGAAGTGCCTGCATGTGTATTCTTCAGTCTTTGTGTGTTTGGATTCTTCGAGACGGTGGTCGTGTGTGCATGTTGGATAGCTGACTGTGTATTGTAACCGTCGTCTTTGGAAGCTCACTCCGCCTGATTCAGCGCTGCAGCAGGGCGTGGATTGGCCTTTGTCGTGCGCTCCGTGCTCAAGGCGGTGTAGGTTCTTTCCGGCCTTCCGTAGGCGTAGCTGTGATAAAATGTCTTGGCATGACCCTGCTGGTCTATCTTCAAAGACGCATTGCTAGAGGTGGAATTACAAGATAAAGGGAATATGCTTTTTCTCCTTAATATTTATTTGAAAGGCATTGTTAGAGAGAAAGAGAGATCTTCCATTCTCTGGTTCACTCCTCAGACAGCTGCAACAGGCAGGGTTGGGTCAGACTGAAGCTAGGAGCTTCCTCCAGGTCTCCCATGCGGGTGCAGGGTCCCAAGGCTTTGGGCCATCCTCCACTGCTTTCCCAGGCCACAGGCTGGGAGCTGGGAGAGAAGTGGGGCTGCAAGGACACAAACCGGTGCCCATGTGGGATCCTGATGTGTGCAAGGTGAGAATTTAGCTGCTAGGCTATCATGCTGGGCCCTCTTTCGTGTGTTTTATAGTGATGGGACAGTGCTAGGAGCCCGTCAGTGGCATCCTGGAGCTGCCTCTCTGTAGACCATCATGTGGTCACTTCCTCCCCGCGCTGTGAGGTGGGTACAGGAGGTCACTTCCCCGCAGTGTGAGGTGGGTACAGGAGGCACTTCCCCGCACTGTGAGGTGGGTACAGGAGGCACTTCCCCGCACTGTGAGGTGGGTACAGGAGACACTTCCCCGCACTGTGAGGTGGGTACAGGAGGCACTTCCCCGCAGTGTGAGGTGGGTACAGGTGGTCACTTCCCCGCACTGTGAGGTGGGTACAGGAGGCACTTCCCCGCACTGTGAGGTGGGTACAGGAGGCACTTCCCCGCACTGTGAGGTGGGTACAGGAGACACTTCCCCGCACTGTGAGGTGGGTACAGGAGGCACTTCCCCGCACTGTGAGGTGGGTACAGGAGGCACTTCCCGCACTGTGAGGTGGGTACAGGAGGCACTTCCCCGCACTGTGAGGTGGGTACAGGTGGTCACTTCCCCGCACTGTGAGGTGGCACTTCCCCGCACTGTGAGGTGGGTACAGGAGACACTTCCCCGCACTGTGAGGTGGGTACAGGTGGTCACTTCCCCGCACTGTGAGGTGGCACTTCCCCGCACTGTGAGGTGGGTACAGGAGGCACTTCCCCGCACTGTGAGGTGGGTACAGGTGGTCACTTCCCCGCACTGTGAGGTGGCACTTCCCCGCACTGTGAGGTGGGTACAGGAGGCACTTCCCCGCACTGTGAGGTGGGTACAGGAGGCACTTCCCGCACTGTGAGGTGGGTACAGGAGGCACTTCCCTGCACTGTGAGGTGGGTACAGGTGGTCACTTCCCCGCACTGTGAGGTGGCACTTCCCCGCACTGTGAGGTGGGTACAGGAGGCACTTCCCCGCACTGTGAGGTGGGTACAGGAGGCACTTCCCCGCACTGTGAGGTGGCACTTCCCCGCACTGTGAGGTGGGTACAGGAGGCACTTCCCCGCACTGTGAGGTGGGTACAGGAGGCACTTCCCGCACTGTGAGGTGGGTACAGGATCTTCAGTCTCGATGTTGTTACTTTCCCCATGTAATCCCTGTGGGATTAAAGTAACTCGGGGCCATGTATCTGTGTTTTTTGTTTGTTTTGCTTTTTTTTTTTCCAATCAGGAGTATGCCAAAATGGTCCAGGTGCTGCACGCGTACTGCATCATTTCAACGGGCGTCCGTGTCAGCTGCACCAACCAGCTGGGACAAGGCAAGCGACAGCCTGTGGCGAGCACCAGTGGCAGCTGCAGCGTGAAGGAGAACATCGCGTCTGTGTTCGGGCAGAAGCAGGTAGTGACGCTTGCTCCCAGACATTTTCTCACCCCCGTGATGCGTGCCCTCGGTCCTTACCCACGGCACTGAGTGGCCTCTGACGGCTGGATTCCAAAGTGCGAGAGCCCCGCGTTTCTGATTGCCTGCTTCCTGCCTCTCACAGGCAGAGTGTGGCTGAGACATAACTGGGAGTGCCTGTAGGGTGACCGTGGCAGTTCAAGTCTTGGGGTCTCCGATCTCTTTGTGCCCTACACGCAGGTGACCTGGCTAGGAAGCAAGCACTCCATGGCTTGCAGAGAGCGGTCGGCCTGTCCTCCTCAGGCGGCTAACTGCACGCTTGTCTCCCTCCAGTTACAAAGCCTCCTGCCCTTCGTGCAGCGGCCCCCCAGCAACCCCGTGTGTGAGGAGTACGGCCTCAGCTGCTCTGAGACGCTGCACAACCTCTTCCAGTAAGTTCCGTCCCTGCCAGACAAGCTGCCTTCCTCTCTTTTCCTCCTAAAGATAGTCTTTCTTATATCTTTTAAAATTATTTTTAAGGTCCTTTATAAAACAGTTGGCTATATTTCATAGAAAATGAGATTCATAGATAAGTTTAACTTGTGCAAAACTTTTTTTTTTTAAGATTTACTTATTTTTATTGCAAAGTCAGATACACAGAGAGGAGGAGAGACAGAGAGGAAGATCTTCCGTCTGTTGATTCACTCCCCAAGTGACCACAACATTGTGCAAAAAATTTTAAAAGGCAATTGTAGTGGTTCTGTTTGTTTTTATAATGTGCTTGTTCCATCGACTTTTTGAAGGCCTCTTGTGTTGCTGCTACAGATTGGTGTTTGGAGTGTGGTAGGGCGGGCTTATTTCCCTGCTCAGGGTTGACGCACTGCACGTTGGCACCTGTTGTAAATTGCTGTACATGAGTGGTCTTTGGGGGTCTGGCGGGCCGGCAGGCCAGCAGCATTAGGGCAGCGTAAGAGCAGCAGCTACGTGCTGGACGGGCTTGGGGCCGTAAAGACAGCTCCCATCATCGATCCCATCCCGCCAATCGCTTCTGCTGCGGGCCTGTGATGTCTCTGTGCATTTAGGGAAAAATGCAGACCCATGGTAGAGCCCCGCTCAGGAGCTGCACTGGACTGACGCCTCCGGCAACGTGGTGTGCCCATCCAGCACAGAGAACATGGGCCAGACCCTGGCTCCGAGTGGGTGCGTTCCAGGACAAGTCTACTCGAGTCCACTCACAGCGGTTCTGGGTCCCCCCATGCGGGCCCCGAACGTCTCAGGGAAGGACAGAGGAGAGGGTGTGAGCCTCTGTGTTGCCTGGGCTGGACTCAGTGACCATAGGGGCTCTAGAAGGTTCCGGAGGCCTGGGCTGATGGGGCATGCTGTGCTTGTCCGTGGAGAAGTGTTTCTGCTGGCTTCGTTCTGGAGCGCTGCCCTCATTGTGTGCGCTTTGCACAGTATCTCAGGTTTCATATCGCAGTGCACCCACGGTGCGGGAAGGAGCTCAACCGACAGACAGTTTTTCTTCATCAACCGACGGCCTTGTGACCCAGCCAAGGTATTTATGTGATGTATGCAACTCTTTGTGTGTGTTTACTCTTTACGTCTTTAACTTTCTCTTTAATTAATTTATCATTTGATGATTTTTTTTTTCTACATTAGCAGTTTATGTTGAATTCGGGGCTTTTAGTTAAAAAACATGTATTTATTCTTTTTTTTATTAAAGATTTATTTTTTAATTATTTTTTATTGGAAAGGCAGATATACAGAGAGGAGAGACAGAGAGGAAGATCTTCTGTCCGATGATTCACTCCCCAAGTGAGTGCAATGGCCGATGCTATGCCGGTCCGAAGCCAGGATCCAGGAACTTCTTCCGGGTCTCCCACGCGGGTGCAGGGTCCCAAGGCTTTGGGCCGTCCTCGACTGCTTTCCCAGGCCCCAAGCAGGGAGCTGGATGGGAAGTAGAGCTGCCAGGATTAGAACTGGCGCCCATATGGGATCCCGGGCGTGTTCAAGGCAAGGACTTTTAGCTGCTAGGCCACGCTGCCAGGCCCTATATTTATTCTTAAAGCGTTATAATCTCTATTTGAAAGAGTTGCAGAGGGAGAGGTGAATCCTGGTTCACTAACTCACTCCCGAAGTGTCTCCCGTAGCCAGGGCTGGGCCAGGCTGAAGCCGGGAGCCTAGAACACCGTGTAGAAGTCTCATTGGATGTCAGGGGCCCAGGAACCTGGGCCATCTTCTGTTTTTCGAGGCCTGTTTACAGGGAGCTGGATGGGAAGTGAAGCAGCCAGGTTTTGAACCGGTACCCTCATGGGATGCCAGCATCTCAGGCAGGGCCTTAGTGCACTGTGCTACAGCCCTGGCTCCTAAAAGATATTCTTTGTGGTGGAGTGGGTTAGGCTGCCACTTGCGGTAATGGCATGCCGTATCACAGTACTGATTGCAGTCCCCCACTCTGCTGTTAATCCAGTGCCCTGCTCATGTGCCTGGGAAGGCAGACGGCAAAGACCCAACTGCTTGGGCCCCTGCCGGCGTGTGGAAGACCCAGCGGGAGCTCTGGGCTCCTTGCTTTTGGCCTGCCCCCGTCCCAGCTGTGTGGGCGTCGAACAGCATTTCTTACAGAACGTGAATCCGCATGTGGAAGGTCTTTATCTTTCACATGTTCTGTCTTTCCAGTAAATAGTAATACAAATAGAAAGAATATTTTAAAAATTGTGAATAGGAAGGTATTATTTTAGGCACTTACAAAGGTCTGTGCAGTTGTGTCAAATGCCTGTATGTGTATATATATGTGTATTACATGTATGTGTGCATGGATGTGCACAGCTGGGCGAACACACAGCCATGACAGCCTGTCACAGCCTGCCCCAGTGCCACAGTGCCCCAGGACCACAGTGCCCCAGTGCCCCAGGGCTGCAGTGCCCCAGGGCCGCAGTGCCCCAGTGCCCCAGGGCCGCAGTGCCCCAGGGCCGCAGTGCCCCAGTGCCGCAGTGCCCCAGGGCCACAGTGCCCCAGGGCCGCAGTGCCCCAGTGCCGCAGTGCCCCAGGGCCACAATGCCCCAGGGCTACAGTGCCCCAGGGCCACAATGCCCCAGTGCCCCAGTGCACTGCCCTGCGGGGGTTCCCGAACACCGACAGAGCACACGGTGTCTGTTTACAGAAGAATGAGGGCCCTGCTGCAGACTTTCTGTTTTGGTTTTGTTTTGTTTTTTAATTACTTACTTTTTCGATTGAAAGGCAGAGTTAGAGAGTGAGGGAGAAGGAGAGGCAGAGAAAGAGAGAGAGAGAGAGAACTTTCCCACGGGTTCACTCGTAGATGGCTGGGACTAGAGCAGGCTGAAGCCAGGAGCCAGGAACTTCATGCAGACCTGTCACACGGGTGCAGGCGCCCAAGCGCTTGGGCCGTCCTCCGCTGCTTTCCCAGGCCATGAGCAGGGAGCTGGCTCGGAAGTGGACCCAGTGCCCATGTGGGATGCCAGCGTGACCATCTAACTACAGCAGCAGCCTGCTTGCCTTAGAGTTGAGGGATTTGTCTTGATTTCAGGGTTCCTGGGTTCCCCCCACTGACACAGTACTTATTTATTTTAATTGAAGCAATTACTGAGAGAGAGAAGGAGAAGCAGAGATCTTACATCTGCTGGTTCACTCCCCAGATGGCCGCCTTGGCCCAGCTGTCCGAAGCCAGGAGCCGGGAATTCCATCTGAGTCCCCCACATGTGTGCTAGGGGCGAGTGGCTGGGTCATCAGCTGCCTTCCCAGGGTGCCCATTAGCAGAGAGCTGAGTGGCAGGTGAAGCTGCCAGGATGGGAACCAGGGCTCAGATAAGCACTGTAGGCGTTTCAGATGGCAGCTTAACAGGCTGCACCATGGCACTGGTCCCTTCCCCAAACCTCCGAAATCTCCTTGGGCGTGTCTGAGCTTAGCAGATTGATTGTTGTGTACTTGTCTGCTGGTGGGGAAGCCGTGTGGTGAGAGCATCGCAGGAGTGGTGTGCGCGTTCCCCTGACTTCTCTCTGCGTCAGGTGTCTGGGGCGTCACAGGAGTGGTGTGTGTGTTCCCTCCTGACCTCTCTCTGCGTGCAGGTGTCTGGGGCGTCACAGGAGTGGTGTGTGCATTCCCCTGACCTCTCTCAGTGTGCAGGTGTCTGGGGCGTCACAGGAGTGGTGTGTGCGTTCCCCTGACCTCTCTGCGTGCAGGTGTCTGGGGCGTCACAGGAGTGGTGTGTGCGTTCCCCTGACCTCTCTGCGTGCAGGTGTCTGGGGCGTCACAGGAGTGGTGTGTGCGTTCCCCTGACCTCTCTGCGTGCAGGTGTCTGGGGCGTCACAGGAGTGGTGTGTGCGTTCCCCTGACCTCTCTCTGCGTGCAGGTGTCTGGGGCGTCACAGGAGTGGCTGCCTGCGTTCCCCTGACCTCTCTCTGCGTGCAGGTCTCCAGGCTCGTGAACGAGGTGTACCACATGTACAACCGGCACCAGCATCCGTTCGTCGTTCTGAACATTGCTGTTGACGCAGGTGCGTGCCCCTGAGGCTTCCGCCAGCCGGGTGCTTTGGTCCTCCCGAAAGAATTAAAAGGAATTATTGAGCCCCGATGTGGTTGGAAAGAGAACGATTTATGTGATATGGGTTCATGTAGATTTTCTTCTTTTCTGATTAAAACTGTATTCATTGTATCATTAGGAAAATGGACTTGTTTTTTAATTTCAAGCAAGAAAAGATGAAAATGTTTGCCCAAGGTGCCAGCACCGTGGTACAGTAGGTTAAGCTGCTGGTTTCAATGCTGACATCACACAGCAGAGTGCTGGCTGTCCTGCTTGTAGGCTGGCTACCTTTGAATGCACATGGCAGGGGAGCGGATAATGGCTCAATACCTGGACCCCTGCCACCCATGAGGGAGACTGCGCGGAACTCCAGGCTCCTGGCTGTTACTTGGTCCCACCCTGGTTGCTGCGGGCATTTGGGGAGTAAGCAGTTGGAAAATCTTTGTCTTTCTAAATCTATCTTTCAAATAAAATGTGTATTTTTTTAAAGATTTATTTTTATTGGAATCAGATTTACAGAGAGAAGGAGAGACACAGATTGTCCATCCACGAGTTGATTCACTACCCAGGTGGGCCACAGTGGCCCGAGCTGAGCCAATCCAAAGCCAAAAGCCGGGAGCCAGGAGTTTCTTCCAGGTCTTTCATGCCGGTGCAGGGTCCCAAGGCTTTGGCTTATCCTCGCCTGCTTTCCCAGGCCACAAGCAGGGAGCTGGATGGGAAGTGGGGCAGCCAGGACATGAACCAGCACCATAATGGATCCTGGCATATGCAAGGCAAGGACTTTTGCCACTAAGCTACCATACCAGGCCCAAAATGTAAATTTTTTTAAAATTATTTTTTAACTATTTATTTGAAAGAGTCACAGAGAGAGGGAGATGTTGTGGCAGAGAAAGAGGTCTCGCATCTGCTTGTTTATTCCCCAAATGTCTGCAGTGGCTAGAGCTGGGCCAATTTAAAACCAGGAGCCAGGAGCTTGCTGCGTTTCCCATGTGGGTGTAGCACAGCAGAAACTTGAGCCACTGTCACTTGCTTTCCCCGACTGTAAGCAAGGGGCTGGATTGGAAGTGGAGGAGCCAGGACTTGAGCCAACACCCATGTGGGGTGTGCTGCAGGCAGAGGCTTAGCTTGCTGTACAACAGCATTGGCCCAAGAGTGACGGAGAGATGGGAATCTTTCGTCCGCTTACGTGCTGTTTAAATAGCTGCAGCTGCCAGGACCGAGCAAGGCCAAAGCCAGGAGCTGGGTCCTGGTCTCACGCAGGTATCAGGAGCCCGAGTCCTTGGGCCATTTCCTGTCTGCCCAGGTGCATCGGCCAGAAGCTGCAGCTTGAACCAGTGTTCCTCTGTGGGGTGTGGATGTCAAAACCGGGCAGCCTGACCCACTGGGCCACAACGCCGGCCGCCCCCCAAAAGCGACTGAAAACTCTGTGTGTTGGGGGAGTGTTTAGAACATTTGTGGAAATTGAATTTTTGGAGAAAGTTACATGTGGATTTGAAAACATGTTTGCCCAAAGCTAGTCTCTTCATTCTGTTTGCCCATGACCTTTTGAAATGCACCACATATCTTTATTTAATTATTTGTTTATTTTAGATGATGTTTACATGGTTGATTGGGGTGGGGAGGATCTAGGGTTAGGGAGAGGTGGGTCTGATCATTGTTTCCAAGCTTATTTCTTCTTCTTGTTTCGGGGGGCGGGGAGAGATAAAGGGATAGGCCATTCCCAGCCTGCCAACCATCCCAGTACCCGAGGATGGGGCAAGGCCACCTGATGTCAACCCAGGGTCACAATGGCGCATGTTCTGAAGGTTCTGCCCAGCGGATGCAGTAGTTTGGAAATGCTGTCAGTGTCGCCCATCTGTGGATGAGGAATCCCTTCCAATGTCCATTGACTGACACCATCGGTCTTACGGTTTCCAGTCAGCCAGATATTTGCTGTCATTGTTTGGCTGGGTAGTTGTCCGTATGTTCTGTTCTCCGTTCTCTGCTGTGGTACCAGATGTCCTCTGCAGGCCCCAGTGAGCTGTCATGTCCTCCGTGTGCACCGTGGTCTGCCATCCAGCACTCCATCTTCAGCACTGGGGAGGACCAGTTCTAGGTGGTGAGCCAGGCAGCCCAGGATCTGCTGAACCCCCACCCATGGGGCTCATGGATCAGTACCCAACACACACGAGACCTCAAGGACCTGGGCCAGGAGACCCAAGCCCTAGTGGACCCTCCCATCCCCAGGGATCATGGACCTGACACCCTCCCACTATGTAGGTGGGCCCCAGGATCTGGGCCAGAAGACCAAAGGCCCACCTGGAACCCCCACCCCTGAGGCTCACGGGTTCAGCACCCACCATACAGGCGGGCTCGGTGAGCTGGATCCTCCAGGCCCCCTAAGATACCCCACACATGTTTAGCTGTTTCCTTAAGATACATACCTGGATAGAATGATTGAGTCATTGTGCACATCGGCTCACCATGTAGTAACTTTGTTGTCTAAATGCTAAGTTCATTCGTGGATAAAATATCATAGTTTACTTTTATTACCTAACGAGTTATACATTCACATCTTTGCGTATTTTGTCTCTTTCAAAAATTGTTCTTTCTTTGTTTGAAAAAGCTAATGCTACAAGTTTTGAGTATTAATCAGGATACTAAAATGGCTTTTGCGAGAAAGTGGCAGCGAGGTGTGCGTTGCCCACGGTGGGCTTCACCCAGCGTATTTCCTTCTGCACCTCAGAATGTGTCGACGTGAATGTGACCCCAGATAAAAGACAGATCTTACTGCAAGAGGAGAAGCTTCTGTTGGCAATCTTGAAGACCTCTTTGATGGGGATGTTCGACGGGGACGTGAACAAAGTCGCTGTCAGCCAGCAGCCTCTGTTGGATATTGAAGGTGAGGAAGGGCCACCTGCCCACGGCTTCTCGAGCTGTCCGCGGGGTACGGGTCTTCCCCGTGGCTTGAGTTGTTCTATTATTTATTTATTAAAGATTTATTTATTTTTCATTACAAAGTCAGATATACAGAGAGGAGGAGAGACAGAGAGGAAGATCTTCGTCCGGTGACTCACTCCCCAAGTGAGTGCAATGGCCGGTACTGCGCTGATCCGAAGCCGGGAACCAGGAACCTCCTCCAGGTCTCCCACAAGGGTGCAGTGTCCCAAGGCCTCAGGCCGTCCTCAATTGCTTTCCCAGGCCACAAGCAGGGAGCTGGATGGGAAGTAGGGCAGCTGGATTATAACTGGTACCTGTATGTGGTGCCAGTGCCACAGATGGTGAGTTTGCCTGCTACACCTTGGCACCAGCCCTTCTTTTATGCTTTTAAAGATTTGCTTTATTTATTTAAAAGGCAGAGTTACCAATCCAGCGAGGAAGACAGATCTTTACTCTCTTAAAACACCGTTTGGTGAGACTCTGACTTCTCAGTTGACTGTCTCTGTCTTGACACTTTGAGGCGTGCAGCTGCTCGGTGCTCGTGCGAGTCCCAGTGCCCTGTGACCCCTGGTGCCGTGTGAGTCCCGATGCCGTGTGAGTCCCGATGCCGTGTGGCCCCTGCTGCTGTGTGAGTCCCGGTGCTGTGTGGCCCCTGCTGCCGTGCGAGTCCTGGTACTGTGTGAGTCCCGGTGCCGTGTGGCCCCTGCTGCCGTGTGAGTCCCGGTGCCGTGTGGCCCCTGCTGCCGTGCGACTGCTCTGTGCTTGTGTGGTTTACCTGGCCCAGAGTGCCTTGTGTGTGTGTGCAGGCCACATCGCTTCCCACAGCGTTCTCTCTGTCTCCTGCACCTGTGGAGCCGGTCTTGGGTGTACTTCCCACGTCCGCGTTCGTGGAGCTTCTTCCCCTGTCTGGATTCATGCCTCGTCAGATTCGGGCAGTGCTGGCCCTGACTTCCTGTGGATGATCTGGGTCCCCCGGGACCCCACGGTGCCTCTCACTGTGCCTCGTGCGTCCGACAGGCCCCTCACTGGGTTCGCCCTGGCTGTTGCTCCTGCAGGGGCTGCTCAGCTGATCCCCTCCGCTGTCCCCCTGCAGGTTCTGTGGCTTCCTGCCGCTGAGCTCATCTCGTGCCTTCTTTACTTCAGTTGTGCAACTGCTCGACTCTGGAATTCCTATATTTTTCTCTTTATTGGTAATCTCATCTAATTCTTTAGATGTAGTTTCGTATCTGAACGTATCTTAAAAAACCAGTTTGAAAATCTTCTATCCAGCGAATTCCTTCTTCTGGCCCCATCTGAGCGTGTTGACAATTTCTCTGATGGAGGAGCCACACTTTCTTGTGTGTGTTTGTTTTTGGCAAGTTTCCTCTTGTTGTAGAGAACTTGGGCCTCTTGAATCTTAGGATTTTTCACCGTCCTCAGGCCCTGTGCTTCCCGAGCCTTTCCTTGTCGATGCGTGGTGGGCTGCTGTCTGCCCAGCTGGCAGCGGTGCCGACTGTACCCAGGGGACTGCGCGTCAGGACCTGCCCGGGCTGTCCGGCCTCGTGCCCGTCCTGCCCTGGAGAGAGGTGGGGACAGTGCCCAGCCCACCTCGTCCTCCCGAAGGTGGCTGCTGTGTGACAGCCATCATGACTGGTTGGTCTTCAGGGGGCCGCACGCCTGGGAAGGCACAGCCGAGACTGGCTGTCCTCATGAATAAACATTCTCTGGTTGATGTAACTACCAGAATTGTGGAAAAGTTGGGTTTTAGAGGTTTTGCCAGGTCATTGCTGTGGTCTCCGCTGTTCTGCCCAAGGTCACTGCCTCCCTAGTGCCTGCCGCCTGCGGTGTCCTGTTAGGGCGATGGCCACAAAGCCGGTGGACGTCTGTAGCGATGCCCACTTCTGACGTGCTGAGCTCCTTTTGTCTCCCCACGAGCAAGGCGCACAGTGTCCCTCTTTCCTGAAGCAGCGGTTGGCGTGGAAATAGCTTCCCATTGCGTCCCCTGCCGCCTCTAAAGCCCTTCTCTCTTCCTGTCTCTTTAGGCAACTTCATAAAAGCGCACACGGTGGACATGGAGAGACCTGGCCCAGAGAAGCAGGCCAGCTGCCCCTCGGCCAGCACTCCGGGCGGGGAGCAGAGGAGGGCAGTGTCTGTCTCCAGGCTGAGAGAGGCCTTCTCGCTCCGTTCGGTGTCTCAGAGCCCAGAGCCTCCTGCGCCTGGGCGGGCCTCCCCAGTGCGCGGCAGGGCAGTGGTGTCATGCAAGGCCTCAGGCCCCAGCCCTCTCCCTGGCTCTGTCACTCTCAGAGGCGAGCAGGACCCTCGGGTGGAGGCTGTGAGTCCCAGCAAGAGTGCCTGTCGCCCTGTGGGTGAGGCAGGCAGGGAGGAGGCCTTGGGGCCTAGCAGCACCCCAGCTGACTCTGAGAGCAGGCTCAGCAGCCCGGACTGTGCAGCAGGGTCCCTGGAAGACCGACTGTCCCAGGAAACTGTGTCACAGCCCACAGAGGCCTCAGAGTCTCACGAGAAGTGCCACGAACAACGAAAACGCCTCCGAGTCCCATCTGCACCTGCTGGCCTCTCGTCCCCAAGCGCCAAGCGTGGGAAGCTGGACGGTGCTTCCTTGTGCGGGGGCACTCGGGATGGACCGGTGGCTCAGCCTGACGTGGCTGTGAGCATCCGGAAACGTGTCGTCCCCCTGGACTTCTCCATGAGCTCCTTGGCTGAGCGGGTGAGGCGCTTGCTGCAGCAGGAACCGTCGAGTCGAGGCGAAGCCGGCTACCGGAGGTTCCGCGCCAGGATCTGCCCCGGGGAGAACCAGGCAGCCGAGGAGGAGCTGAGGAAGGAGATCAGGTAGGCTGCTGCCGGCCACGCCTGGGACCCGTGGCAGAGCACAGCCTGTCTCCGCCTGCCTGGCTGTGCTGCGGGTCCACGGGCTTCCTTGGCCGTGGCTTTGGTGCGCTCCGGGGGGCCCTGCCGCCTCCACGCCCTGATGCTGGGGCAGCTCAGAGGTCAGCTTTACCTCGCCCCCCGGAAGTGCTGTTTCTCTTCACACGTGCTTCTCTCGTCCGTCATGTGCATTCTCTTGGTGTCTTCCCCCCTTTCTCTTTATTAACTTGTGGAGCAGACACAGAGAACCCCCAACTGCTGGTTCACTGTCCAGATGCCCCGAGGGCCTGGGGCACCCTAGGCTCCCACATGGGTGGCAGGGCCTGCATTGCTTCAGCCATCCCTGCTGCCTGCCCTGGTCTGCCTGGGCAGCAGTCTGGAGTGGTAAGTCAGAGGCGGGAGGCAGGCCAGGGCAGCCCTGCCACGGGATCCAGGCATCTAGTGGGCATCGTAGGTGCCAGCCCCATGTTGGCTTGTGTCCTGTTCTGCTGCCGGCTGAAAGCGTTTTCTCAGCATGCCTGCTGGGGGTCCTCCTTCCTGGCCCTGGGACATCCTCGAGGAAGCTTCTCAGTGCCAGGGGACATCTCCCTCTGCACATAGCTGTCTGCTGTCTGCGAGTGTAAGTTACAGCAGCAAGCACGTCATCACACCTGTGGGTAAATGAGAACGAGTGTCACTGTAAGGAAGGCAGAACACTCTCCCTGCCCCTCTCTGCTTGTTCTTTTAAGATTTACTTATTTGAAAAGTAGAATTATAGATCTTCAATCCACTGGTTCACTCCCCAAATGGCTGCAGTAGCTAGGGCTGGGCCAGGCCAAAGTCAGGAGCCAGGAGCTCCATCCAGGTCTCCAGCATGAGTGGAAGGACCCCCAGTGCTCAAAAAGTGGAACAGCTTGCGCCTGCACTGGCTGCTAGTGTCGCCAGCAGCTGCTTAACCCACTGTGCCATGATGCTGTCCACTTCTGCCGCTTTATTCTCAGTAACGTAGCTTTTTTTTTTTTAAAGATTTATGATTTTTTTTTATTGGAAGGCAGATATACAGAGAGAAGGAGATATAGAAAGATCTTCCATCTGCTGGTTCGCTCCCCAAGAGGCTGCAACAGCTAGAGCTGAGCCGGTCCAAAGCCAGGAGTCAGGAGCTACTTCCAGGTCACCATGTGAGTGCAGGCTTTGGGCCATCCTCTACTGCTTTCCCAGGCCACAAACAGAGGTGGAGGGAAGTTGAGTGGCCGGGATTAGAACTGGCGCCCATATGGGGTTCCAGCACTTGAAGGGGGAAGATTTAGACAGTAGGCTACCATACAGGGCCCGTACTATTGCTTTTTACAATGTTGGCTTGTCTTGGCTATGTTGCAAGACTTCCCGTCCGTGTGTCTGTCTCATCAGCTGTTCAGCTGTGGTCTGTCCTGTCCCTTGCAGCTTGGTCACCCTGAATGTGCATAGCACTTGCTGTCTGGGCCACACAGGTTTTCCTTGAGTCAGGGTAGGCCTTCTTCCTCAGTGAGCGCTGGGTGAGTGCCAGGGCACTCACAGTGTCTAGCTTACATTAAAAAGAGTTTCGGGGTGGCGGTGTGGCATATTGGGTTAAGCATCCATATGGATACCGGTTTGAGTCCCGGCTGCTCCACTTTCCATCAGATGCCCTGCTATTGCACCTGGAAAAGCAGGTAGGTTCAAGTCCCTGTGCCCACGTGGGAGACGCGGAGCTCCAGGGATGGAGCCAGGGCAGGAAGACCTTTCCTTTTGTGATTCTGCTTTTCAAATAAATAGAGAACTTTTTAAAAAATGTCAGGAACTGCTGTGTGGAGCCAACGTGCAGAGCCTGGCACCTCGTTCTGTGCCTGTGGCTGTGCCTGTGCGCACGCGCACCCACGCTCACGGGGCGCAGTCGGACCTGTGTGATTGCTGGGGAGAGACCTGCGGCACATCCCATGTCTCGTGTTTCTGTCCTTGGGACTTTTTTCTTTTTTGGCTCTCATCAAATGAAAATTAAGTAATTTAAAAATTTAAATTAAAATGTATATATTTATTTTAATTTGCTTACAAGACAGTAAGGGATTTGTTTTCTTTGTCTGGTTCACTCTCCAAATGGCCGCAGTGACTGAGACTGGAGCAGGCTGCAGCCAGGAGCCTGGAACTGCATGCAGGCCGAGCACGTGGCCCGTCGTCTCTGCTTTCCCAGGTGTGTTAGTAGGGAGCTGGACTTGGAGCAGAGAAGCTGACACGGGTGGGGTGTCCCCCGTGGCCGCCTTCACCCCTCAATCATAGTTCCTGCCCTGTCATTTTTTTTTTAAGATTTATTTATTTTTATTGTAAAGGCAAATATATATAATATATAGCAAGGAGGAGAGACAGAGAGGAATATCTTCCATTTAATGGTTCACTCCCCAAGTGACCACAACGGCAGGGGCTGTGCCTATCCGAAGCCAGGAGCCAGGAGCTCTTCCAGGTCTCCCACACGGGTGCAGGATCCCAAGGCTTTGGGCCATCCTCGACTGCTTTCCCAGGCCACAAGCAGGGAGCTGGATGGGAAGTGGAGCTGCCGGGATTAGAACAGGCGCACATATAGGATCCTGGCACATATAAGGCAAGGACTTTAGCTACTAGGCCACAGCGCCGAGTCCCCTAACTGTCATTTTTAAGAACAGTGGTTTTCATCAGTGCCTTTCTCTCCTGTCGCGCATTGTGAATTTGGTACACGTGAGAATCACTTAAGGAGCCCATGGGAACAGCAGCACGCCTGGCCGCCCTGCAGGGGAGCTCGTTCCCGAGGACCTGGGGCCCAGGACTCTGTATTTCTGACACGCCCCTGCTGGGTCTGGCTGTGAAACTCCAGTCCCCTGGCATGGGCCTGGGGCTCCCGGGCACAGCGGCCGCGTGGCCTGTGCTGTGCTGATGAATGGGAGGTTTATTCACTCCTCCTGAGAACTGCATCTCATGAGAAAGACTGAGATGGACACAGGGCGGTAGGTGAAGCAGCCTTGTTCCTGAGAGCGGGCTGTGCTTTGCTCATCCTCTTTGTAAAGCCATGTGTTGTGGAGTGTGGCAGGAGCTGGCCCTGCCAAGGACACAGGCTCTGTCCACAGTGACCCCCGTGGGCCGCTGGGTCAAGCTCACACAGCTCCCGGGAGAGGTGGAATCTGCCAGTGCCAGCTTAGGGGCTCCAGCTCCAGTGTGTTCCCACCTGCTTCTGGACCCTGGTGCACTGTTAGGCTCTGACAGTGGAGGGCGCCAGAGGCACACAGTAAAGCCAAGCTTTCTGCTTCTGGACGCCCACTACCCCTGTCCTCCCGCAGAGCAGGGCCCAGCAGAGGCCAGCCGAGGCCAACAGGGCCCAGCAGATGCCAGCAGAGGCCAGCAGGGCCCAGCAGATGCCAGCCGAGGCCAGCAGGGCCCAGCAGATGCCAGCCGAGGCCAGCAGGGCCCAGCAGAGGCCAGCAGGGCCCAGCAGGGCCCAGCAGAGGCCAGCCGAGGCCAGCAGGGCCCAGCAGATGCCAGCCGAGGCCAGCAGGGCCCAGCAGAGGCCAGCCGAGGCCAGCAGGGCCCAGCAGAGGCCAGCAGGGCCCAGCAGGGCCCAGCAGGGCCCAGCAGAGGCCAGCCGAGGCCAGCAGGGCCCAGCAGAGGCCAGCTGAGGCCAGCAGGGCCCAGCAGGGCCCAGCAGAGGCCAGCCAACCTCTGCGGTGCTCACCCTGGCAGCTTCGCTCTGTCCTGCAGGCAGCGGCCACTCCTGCTATGCACATCAGCAGGTGGGGCCTCTTGCAAGAGGTCCTCTGGGCCGCCCTCCCTGATCCCTTAGGGGTCACAGTTGTTGTTTTTTTTTTTTTTCTCTATTTTTGACATCCTTCATTTAGTAAATAAGGGCAAAAAGGTTCAAGGGCTACAGGAAAGTGAGTAAAACTATTATTTCCACATTGTTTTTGTCATGTATCTGGGGAAAAGGGGGAGATAAAGGGAGAAGCCCCACCCAGTCTCCCACCCATCCCAGGTCCCTGAAGTGGGGCATGCTGCGAGGGTCTTGCTCAAGTGGTTTTGATAGTTCAACAGCCAATCTCACCACTCCAAGCACGATGAGGTCACTGTAGAATCCACTGATTGACGTAGTCCACCTTAGAGTCTCGGTTCGCCCAGTATTTCACTGCCAACTTATAGCTGGGGTAGTTGATTGACTTGTTCTGTCTTCTGTCTTTTCTTGGTTAGGGTTCTGAGTCCGGCAGTTTGATTGGGAAGATCCCCAAAGAAACTTTGTCTAAGGTGTTCCCAGACCAGATTCTTGTGTGTACTAGCAAGTACAGGGCCCAGCACAGTCCATGGCCCTGATCAGCTGGTGGTTGCAATTGCTGGGTCGGTTCTGCTTCCAGCCCTGTCTTCCACTGGAACCAATGGGTGCTGCAGTCCAGCCTGATTCTGCCCAGCACACACTCAGCCCTCACATAAACCAGTGGGAGCTGCAGCCTAGTCAGAGCGACCCACAATAACCCCCACCAGGCCCTCCCCCTGCCCTGGTTCCCGTGCTTGCCTGTATGTGCAGCAGACTAGTCCAGTCTGACCCACATCCCATTCAGCTCTCATTCATGTCAGTGGGCATTGAAGCCTAGTTCCACCTAACCAGCTCCACTCTCCAGCCCACACACATGCTGTTGGGAGCCTCTCTGTCTAGCCACCCTGCCCTGTGCTGATTTTCATGCTCTCCAGTGGGAATGGTAACCCGAGAGGGAGGAGCCCACTGTTTCCCTTCTGGGCCTCTCCCGCTCCGGGATCCTGCACTCTCCAGGTGGTGCTGGGATTCAGCTTGACAGAGTTAGCCTCCAGGACCAGCCCCTGCCAGCTGATGCTGCGGCTAAGCCCAACCAACCCTCACCCACTCTGATTTTTGTTTGCACCAGTCGAAACAGTCAGCCCAAGCTGGCTTTTCTCTAATCTGGCTTACATGAGGCCCACAGGTGTTGTAGCCCTGCCTGATCTGGTCTGCCCCCATCCCAACCCACGCTCTCCAGTGGGAGTGGTTGTCCAGCAGGGGAGCCCACATTCCCCCTGCCGGCTTTGCCCTCTCCCTTCCTGGTTCTCACCTGTGCTGTTTGGGTGCTGTGGCCACATCTGGCACAGGTCACCTCACCTTGGCATTCTGTAATGTGCACTGGTTTTTGTTGCAACCAAACCTGGCCCAACCCACACTCTGTTGAAAATCTTTTATTAAAAAAATTTTTTTTAAATTTTTATTGGAAAGGCAAATTTGCAAAACAAGAGAGAGAGAAAGATGTTTCATCTGCTGGCTTATTCCCCAAATGACCGTAATAACCAAAGCTGAGGTGATCTGGAGCCAGGAGCTTGTTCCAGGTCTCCCACGTGGGTGCAGGGTCCCAAGGCTTTGGGCCGTCCTCCACTGCTTTCCCAGGCCACAGGCAGGGAGCTGGAAGGGAAGCGGAGCCACTGGGACACAAAGCGGCATCCATAGGAGATCCCAGCACTTGAAGGTGGAGGGTTAGCCTATTGAACAGTCGTGCTCGCCCTGAAAAATCATCTTTTCTGAGCTCCTCCAATTAATGTTGTCTGCCTGCAGTAAAACGATGTTTGCGGAGATGGAAATCATCGGTCAGTTCAACTTAGGGTTCATCATCACCAGACTGAAGGAGGACCTCTTCATAGTGGACCAGCACGCCACGGACGAGAAGTACAACTTCGAGATGCTACAGCAGCACACGGTGCTCCAGGGCCAGCGGCTCATAGCGTGAGTTGGTCCGTGCGTGTGTCGGCTGCCCGTGTCGCTCCCGCGCTTAGCGAAGCCTGCTGGCTCGTGTGTGTGCGCGCATATGCCTGTCCGTCCGTGTCAGCTGGGGCCATATGCATGCACGCAGTAGGTTTTTGCATGATTGTGGTCCTCGCTGGCCTTACCAAGTGCCTGCTCCCTTGTGGAAGCATCTCCTGTGTATCGGTTGGCTTCCCCTTGCCAAGCCTTCCGAGTATTGAGTGATTGGGTACCCAGCTCTGCCTGGTCAGCATGACCCTTCTCACTGACCACCGTGTCCCGGGTGGTGGGATGCACTTTACAGCTATCCAAAAGTGTAGCCAAGTAGAGGAATAAACTCAGATCAGGAAAGTTCTGCCAGCTGGGGTCAGTTCTGTCTGTTCTCTTGTTCTTTTGAAGTTGTGTGTATTTTCAGCATTAGCGAAGACATCGATAAGTGAGTTTGTGCACTGGATGAGGGTGTTTATCTGAGCTCGTCATTTGTTTCTTAGCCATTTTGTGCGTGAGAGGTCGTGGGTGGCATTACCAATTGACCCAGACTGTCACAGGCCAGTGTGGGTCCCAGGGAGACAGGCACTTGAGGGCCTCAGGGTGGAACGCACAGTTCCTGCCTGGCAGGGCCCTTGTTTCCTAACCTTCTTGCTCCCTCTGCCTGACCACCATGGCCAGCCTGCTTACTCCGTTCGTAGTGGAGTCTGTCAGTATGCGGGCCCGGGCACAGAGAGCCATCTCTGCCCAGCGCTTGTCCTACATGCCCTTCCCCACCCGCCTTCACCCCTGGTTCTCCGCAGCCCCCAGAGGCAGCGCAGGGCTCCCTTCCTTAGAGGGGCTGTGTGACCCCAGACGCAGGCCCTGCCCCAATAGCAGGGGTTTTTCTTCCTTGCCTGGAGTTAGAGTTCATGCGTTGACCATCTGCTCCCACTGCTGTGTTAGTCCCAGGAGGGCCAGGGCAGAGCCTGTGTCTGCATGGTGTGTTTGCTTTGGAGCTCGTGGTCCCTCCAGGAGGAGAGTGGTGAGGCAGCAGTGCAGGCAGAGGGAGGAGGGGGTTGGAGCTTGCCCTCTGGGTGTCCTATTGTTCAGATTCTGTTTGTCTTGAGAAAGGAGGGGAAGTTGCATTTTTGTTACATTTTTTTGAGGGGGGAGGGCAGGAGCAGGGTAAGATTGATTGATTGATTTAAAAGAGTTGCCCAGAGAGAGAGATCTTCTTCCATCTGCTGATTCACTCCCCAGATGTCTGTACTAGCCAGTGCTGGAGCAGGCCAGAGCCAGGAGCCAAGTCTTGCACAGAGAGAGAAGCCCAGGCACTTGGGCCATCTTGTGCTTTCCCAAGTGCATCAGCAGAGAACTGGATTGGAAGTGGAGCACCTTGGCCTTGAACCAGTGCTCATAAGGGGTGCCAGTGCTGCAGCCAGTGCCTTAACTCTCTGTGCTACAACACTGGCCCTTAAATAGTTAGTTTTAAAAATTTTTTAGGATTTTATTTATACTGAAAAGGCATATCAGATTTACAGAGGAGAGACAGAAAAATCTTCCATCCAATGATTCACTCCCCAAATTGTCACAATGGCTGGAGCTGAGTTGAGCCGGGCCTCCCACGCGGGTGCAGGGTCCCAAGGCTTTGGACCGTCCTCGACTGCTTTCCCAGGCCACAAGCAGGGAGCTGGATGGGAAGTGGGGCTGCTGGGATTAGAACCGGTGCCCATATGGGATCCTAGCAGTTGTAAGGTGAGAACTTAGCCATTGAGCCCTCTCACTGGACTCTCAATTGGCTTTTTAAAAGGTGTTTTTATTTATTTGTTTTAGAAGGCAGAAAAGAAAAAGATCCTCCATTCTCTGGCTCACTCCCTACAAGCTTGCAACTGCTGGGCTGGGCCGGGCCGATGCCAGGAGCCAGGAGCCAGGAGCTCAGTGTGGGTCTCCTGTGTGGGTGGCAGGGACCCACTGCTTGAGTCACCCCTTGCTGCCTTCCAGGGTGCACGTCAGCAGGCATCTAGACTCAGGGTGAAGTTCATTCTCAAGGCCAGGCAGGCCTGTCTGGGAGGTGGGCGACCCAGTGGAGCTTACCCAGTGGACCCAGTGCCCACCCTGAAGTCGTTGTCCTTAGAAGGTAGAATTCAAACCGGAAAGCCCAACCAGGCCATTGCGGTGGGGTGACGGAGTGAGGAGAGAGCAGGTGGCTCTTGCAGTCCCCTAAGCTGTAAAAAGGAGGGCATGCAGCAGGAGGAACTGCCGGGCAGTTGTGATGCCCGAATAACGGCAAGGCATGCCGCTGGATGGCATCCTTCGAGTGGCTTCTGGGAGCAGTAATAGGCACGGCTGTGTCCGTCTTGTTCCTGCCCTTGGACGTTGCTGTCTGTCTCCCAGGCCGCAGCCTCTGCACCTGACCGCTGTCAACGAGGCCATTCTCCTTGAGAACCTGGACATCTTCCGCAAGAACGGCTTTGAGTTCGTGATCGATGAAGGCGGTGAGTCACTGCACAGCCTGGCGTGGTCGGGCCTGCGCAGAGCGGCCGCGGCGGCTGGGGCCACGTTGGCTGGGTGACGCCGGCATGCTGTGCCGGCTCCACATCCCCCAGCCCCACGGATGTCTGGTTCTTTCAGCTCCGGTCACCCAAAGGGCTAAGCTGGTGTCTCTGCCGACCAGTAAGAACTGGACCTTCGGGCCGCAGGACATAGACGAGCTGCTCTTCATGCTGGGCGACAGCCCCGGGGTCATGTGTCGGCCGTCGCGCGTCCGCCAGATGTTTGCCTCCAGAGCCTGCCGCAAGTCTGTGAGTAGCCCGGGCAGGACGTGGGCCGAGCTGCTCCCTAGCTCACTCAGCAGCGCCCTGACCCTTCGCCCCTACTCTGCTTCCTGCTTGGCCTCTGTTCATTTGCTCTTGCTATGCCTGGCACAGCTGTGGCACCTCGCCAGTCCCTGAACGTGACGGGTGGTGACAGCGCCAGCACCCGGCAGTCCCTTGGGGCCCTCGGGCTGTCCCACGCGGCTGCTCCCCAGCTTCTTGCTGGGAGGTGGCTGGCTGGTGGCAGAGGTTGGGGTCCACTTCTTGTCCACACAAAGTCTCTCTAAGCAATCAGAAAGGCCAGGACTTATATCGATGAGGCCCCTAGGTGTGGCAAGTCCTGTCCTGGGTCACAGAGGCCCTGCAGCTGGTCGGTGGCAGAGAGAAAGAGAAAGAAACAGGAAAGAGGGGTGTGCCCTGTTTCAGGAAAGGACCAGCAGTGGCAGCTGGTGCAAGCGAGGGCAGTGAGCCGCTGTGGGCATGGTGGCCTGTGAGCTGCTTGCTGGAAACGAGACAGCCTTGCCCTCCCCGCCCTGGGCAAAAGTGTCACTGCAGAAGCAGTGGCAGCAAGTGCCAGGGCTTGGAGTGTGCCAGTGGAGCCGGAGGCTGCCCTGAGTGTCCAGACAGGGCACAGTGTGAGGAAAGCATGGAGCCCCAGGCTCCCCAGGGTCAGAAGTTAGAAGTAGCAGGGACTGGAGGGAGACTCAGGGTCAGGCAGGCCAGGGGCCGGGTTAAGGGACAGCGGCTGGTCAGGGGACAGCTCTGGCCCGGACCTCGTGTAGCAGCAGCCAGCGGCCCCATGAGCTGGGAACCCAGTCACACCAAGGCCTGGTATCTCAGCTGCCGTGAGGTGCCACACCAGAGTGCTGGAAGGGCTGTTGCTGAGTTCTGGGTTCTGAGCCAGCTTCCTGCCGTTGCAGACCCCTGGGGCAGCAGCGAGGGCTCAGCTGGTCAGGTTTCCGCCTCCTAGCTTGGAGACCAGCGTTGTGCTGCGGCAACCAGATTTGGCCTGGTTCAGACTCCCCACCACCCCCCTTCGCCTTCCTTGTCTCCTGATCTCTCTGTGCCTCACAAACAAATCAGTATAAATTGAAGAAGAAGGTGGAAGTGTGACTTACGCGTCCTGGGCTGAAGGTGCTGGAGGGGAGTTGAGTGAGAGGAGGGCTTTCCACCTCCAACATTCTCCAGCCAGGCTCCCTTCTGTCTGCCGGCTGTAGCGAGCCGGAGCCCTGCCCTGGGACCCATCCCCTGGCTGTGGCTGCACGTCGGTGCCACTGGTGCCGCTGGGGGAGAGGTCAGGGTCAAGTTGATCCCCTGTCCTGTCCCTCTCAGCTTCCAGTGTCTCTGCCTGCTGTGACATCTGCTCCTGTCTGTGGGAGCCTCACCGGGGAGGGGGAGGTGAGGCGCTGCTCCCAGACAGTGGGCAGGGGCATTTGAGCTAAAACCTGAGAGGAAGGTGGGTGACTCACGTGAAGATCCGGGGACGGTGTCCCGGGCAGCAGGCACAGCGGCTCAGTGACCGCCTCCTGACCTGGCCGTGACTCGGCTCTGTGACCCTTTGGGCAATGAATGAAGCAGCAGGTAAAAGATGTGGCAGTTCTCTCTGGGTCATCCTGCCTTTCAGATGGATCAGTGAACGTTAAATACATCCATCAGACTGCGGAGGACGGCTCACGGGGCAGTGTGTGCAGGGCTACTGCAGTTGACCGGGGGACAGGATGGGGCCACGGGGGGAGAGCAGGGCTGGTGCAGTGGCCAGGAGGGGTAGGGTCAGGGTCAGGTCTGACCAGTGTTTGCTGTAGAGGTGGTGCTGGGTCCGGCATGCCTGGAAGGGTTAAGGGGCTCTCTGCTCCCGAGGCGGGGCTGGCCCAGGGGTCTCCGGTGAGTGGGAACCTGGCCCAGCCTCGTCCTGGGCGAGCGCTTCCGACAGCTGCGTTTCCAGCTACAGACTGTGTCACCTGGCCCGTTGTGTCTTGTGCCCAGGTGATGATTGGCACTGCGCTGAGTACCAGCGAGATGAAGCAGCTGGTCACCCGCATGGGCGAGATGGAGCACCCCTGGAACTGTCCCCACGGAAGGCCCACGCTGCGGCATGTCGCCAACCTGGCCGTCCTTTCTCAGCAGTGACCCCTGCGTCTTGTCCCAACGCGGGGACTCTGCCGTCGGCGCAGGCAGGCTCCCGCTGGCCTTTGTGCTGTCTGAACTCTAACCTGCGCCTCGACGTCCCTCTGCCACCTCAAAGTGGCTCGAGAGACTTCTCCCAGCACTGGGCCTTGGTCACGTGGAATCCACGGTGCCTGTGCGTGTGTGTCTGCACATGTGCACACGTGCATATCCCGTTGTTTGGGCTTGTGTCCACGTGTGTGTATATATGCTTTCATGTGTGTGTGTGGTGTACAGACAAGAGCGTGTTTTACATAAGCAGGAAGAGCACTTACTGGCTTCATTCCATGAATGTGAGATTGTGGGCTTTGGCAGTGAGTGGTTCTCAACTCTGCGTCTCGTCTGGTTTTAACAAGTGATCCAGGGATTGCTGGGCCCAGGAGAAGCCAGGGAGCCAGGCCCTCGCGCTCTCAGTGTTCCCTGGGGTGGGGACAAGCCGCGACTGTGCTCTTCGCGGACCCTCATGCGGGGGCTTGGTTTTCCTTGGGGTGTGAAGCTCAGAGCAAGCTTTTCTGGAATCTCCTTCCATCTGAGCTGTGTGCGGCACCTGTGGGTCCCAGTGGCTCGCCCCACAGACCCGAGGGTGTGGTCCAGCTCTGCCCTCGCTGCTCCAGCTGCAGGCCTCCTGCTCCTGGGAGAGTAGGTCTCCATTTCCTGGGTGGCACTCCTCGGGTGCCCCGAGTCGTCCACTGTCAGTCCCTCTGCTGGTGTTGGGGGGGAGGGTGGTTTACTGAGCCTCGCTGGGACTTCTGTGGGAGCTGGCCCTCGTGGAGTGAGCTGTGTCCACATCCCCAGGAGCTGTGACCCTATCTGCTTGCACGGTAGAGGAGTCTCTGCAGACACGTTGGGGACCTAGAACTCGAGCTGGAGGAAGGCACTGCTGGCCACAGCGTGGCTGAAGCCAGGAAGAGCCAGGGAACAGACTCCTTGGCGCCTCGGAGGGGGACCGCCCTGTTAGACTGATTCACAGAACTGCGTGGTAATAAACAGGTCGCTTCTCTCCACTGGGTCTGTGGTGGTTTGTGTGCGGCAGCTATGGAGAACAGATGCCTGGATTCACCCCTTTCTGTGGGGCAGGGAGTCGAGGGGAGGGGCCCCGCTGCAGCATCTGGAGCTGAGAAAGCCGGCAGTCTGGCTCCAGAGCCCAGCCCTGGCCCTCTAGCCCTCAGGGCCCACCAGGATCTGGCAGGAGGTGAAGGTGCTGCTGCCCCTTTAAGAATGCCAGTGCACAGGGCAGAGCGGTTGCCTGGAGACGGAGCTGGGGCTGGAGGGACGCTGAGCCCAGTGAGTTGAATGCCCTGGCCCAGGTCCCGTGGGACTCCTTCCTCTCCCAAGGGGCCTGAGCAGGTGTGTGAGGACAGGGGTGCTGGTGTGGTGAGAAAATTCAGGCCATTTGAAGGCACGTGCAACTAGGATGTTCCCCTGATCCTGCGAGAACGGGAAAAGCCAACACCTCCGGGTAAGGAATGGGAGCCGCTTTCTGTGTAGGTCAGCTCGTGGGTGGGGGTGCCCGAGGGAGGGTTCGGGGTGGGTGCCTGAGGATGGCCTCGGCCAGGCTGGTGGTGCAGGCCTGGAAGGTGGGGGCTTTTGAAGCCCATCCCCAGTCCATGGCCATGGCCAGGTCACTCCTGGCAGGTCCTGGCTTGCTCTCCAAGAGGCACTGGCGCTGTTCCTGGGAGTGAGTAGGCTGGGGACCAGCCCCTTGTGCTCTGAGTACTGTGTTTAAGGACCCCACAAGTCAAGGTTAAATTGTTGTTTAGGTGGCAGAAGGGTATCGGCTTTCAGTGGAAGTTAGAAGGTGTATTTGTTTCAGAGGTGGTTACAGAGCGCGGGAGGTGCAGAGTGCTCCCCCACATGGCTGCCTCGGCTGCATCGGCCAGGCTGAAACAAGCTTAACCATCTGAGGTGTGTTGGCAGGGAGCTGGATCCCAAGTGGAGCAGCCAGGACAGAAACCAGGACTCACGCAGGCTGCCATTGCTGTGGGCAAAGGCTTACTCCTATGCACCACCCTGACAGTATCCTATTTTTATGATACGGGGTACTCAGGGCTGTTTTTCAAGCTTTAGAAAACCAAAGATAAGGGCCTTGCACAGCAGCTTAGTGGCTCAGGTCCTCACTTTGCATGCACCAGGATCCCATATAGGCGCCAGTTCTAATCCCGGCAGCCCCACTTCCCATCCAGCTCCCTGCTTGTGGCCTGGGAAAGCAGTCGAGGATGGCCCAAGGCCTTGGGACCCTGCACCCGCGTGGGAGACCTGGTGGAAGCTCCTGGCTCCTGGCTTTGGATTGGCTCAGTTCCAGCCATTGCAGCTGCTTGGGGGGTGAATCAATGGACAGGAGATCTTCCTCTCTGTCTCTCCTCCTCTCTATATATCTTACTTTGTAATAAAAATAAGTAAATCCTTAAAAAAACCAAAAAACAGACTGACGACAAATCAGAAAGCTTAAGTCCCCGTGCTGAGAGGCCTCCCTGTGCTTGTTTCAGACTGAAGTGGCCCGTGGCGTGGAACCCAGCAGCTCTCGCCCGAGGAGTGTGGCGCGAGCGCGAGGCCTCCCGGGGCAATGGTGAAAGAAAAGAAGAGAACGGACAGGAAGGGGGACAAGTCCGTCGTCTCTCCCGCGTCCCTCTCGGATTACCCGGAATCTGCCAAGCCAGATGGCAGCGCCAGCAGGCCGGAAGTGTCCTCGAGCGGGGTCCCTGCCTCAGGGGCGCAGCTCAAGGGCCTCAAAAAGGAGTGCCGCAACACACAGAACAAAGATGCCACGCAGTACGAGGAGCCCGTCCTGACCAGGCTCATCGTGGAGAGGTGATGAAGCAGCAGCCTGGGGAGGGGCCGCCCACCTGCAGGACCGCTCCCCTTGTGCGCGCGGGTGTGCCAGGCGCGGCGTTGCGACAGAGGGCTGTGTCTGCCATGCTCACCCTTTGTCTGCCACTTTGGCATTCTCTATTCTGACAACTTCTGTAACGATTTTTTTTTTAAGGAAATTATCTTTGAAAGTTATTTTTTACATTTTTTTTTCATTCTATTTGGAAGGCAGAGAGAGAGGGCCCCTATGCATTGGCTGACTTCTTGGGCTGTGCCAGCCCAGAAATCAGATGCCAGCTGAGTAGGTGGTGGGGACCCAAACACTTGAGCCGTGTTGGAGGTTTGGTTGGCACCCTGAGTGGTGTGTGAATCACTGTGCCCCACGCCTGCCTCTCTCGGTAGCTTTTCTTTGACTTCTTCTCACCACTGTTTTGTTTGAAAACTCACTTAGAATTTCAGAACTGGATTTTTAACCCCCTGCTAATCTTGATCCACCGGACTGCCAACTCCTTCCTGCCCCGTGTAAGTAGAATGTCACAGTGGGTAGGAATGACGCTTTCCAGCCTGATGCGCGCTCCCCAAATGCCAGGCATGGCCAGGAGTTGCATCCGGGTCTCCCAGGTGGGGGCAGGGCCCAAGCACTTAGGCCACCTGCTGCGGCTTTCCCAGGCTCATGAGCAGCTGGGATGGGGTGCTGGCTCAGCAGGCTGAGGGCTAATTCAAGGCCCCAAAACGTCACTGACGCTCAAGCCTGGGCTCCTAATTGAGGAAAAGAAGTGAGCGCGCCCTTCTTCGATGGTTGTCTCCCACGGTCATCGGCTCTCTGCCACCTTCCTCATCTTCAGGCTGGAAGCCTGGGGACCGTCCTGCTCCCCTCCAGCTTCCAGTCCCCATCTGTGCTGCTCTCATGGGTCCTTGTCTTCATACAAGGTACCTGCCATGTCACATCACAGAGCACCCCAAAGCTCAGCAGCCACAACAGTAAGACCATGGAGGAACCTAGGGCAGGGTCTCATGACGTTTGCACCCTCACAATGGCTCACCTGAGCTGGGCAGGCTTTTTTTTTTTTTGGAGGTGAGTGCTAGTCTTGATTCCTCGGCACACAGCTTTCTCGCAAGCACCCTGCATGCCTGGCTACCCCAGAACAGCCATCCAGGGGCAGGAGCCACCAAGTCCTGGGGGGGGGTCACCCTCACCCTCCACACTGTCTGGCCATGGCAGGTGGGAGTGGTAAACCCCAGCGTGGATCCTTGGGAAGTGAGACAAGGCTGCACGGCTGTCATCTCCCCTCTGCGGAGCTGAGATTCTGCCTTGCAGCCACTCCCTGCCACCTCCCGGCTTCCTTCTGTCTGTCCATGCCCCGTGTGCATTGCTGTCCCCTGTTCCTGGAGACCCAGGGCCCAGGCTTCTCCATTTGCTCTGGCAGAATTTTCCTCAGGGTTCTTCCGGCATCACCCCTCAGTCAAGCTCATCATTTTCCTGTACAGACATTGTCTTGCTCGTTTCCTGCTGTTACACACCCATGTGGCCCCTTCAGAGGTGTGTGGAAAATGGGGCCGGCATGTGGTGCAGCTGATGAAGCCAGCTCCTGGGCGCCCTCGTCCTGTCCTGCACTGCCTGGCGTTGAGCCTCCCCTCCCCTTCTGATGCAGCTCCCTGCTCCTGTGCTGGCGGGGGGGGGAGGGGGGGCAGCACATGACGGCCGCTCACGTGGGAGACCCGGCTGGAGTCCCTGGCACCTGATGGGGTTGCTGTAGGCATGTAGGAGGTGAACTGTGATGGAAGGTTCTGTCCTTTCCTGCATTCCTCCCCGCGGTCACTAAGCTTTTCAAGGATACACATTAAGTGTGTATTTTTATGAAAGATTTGCCTTCCCACTTTGTGCGGAGGCTGCGCTCCCTGCTGGCAGCGAAGGGCGACTCCGAGCCTCAGGCAGCTGACCTCGGCCTGCAGGGCTCCGGGGGCTTCCTCCTTCAGTGACTGCAGCAGCTGTTCCGGTCACTGGGGGCCAGCTTCCCGCCGGGGCTCGGCGGAAGTGTGAGATGACAGTGCCGTCGTGTTTGGGGTCGAGCTGTGCCTCTCCTCTTTCCTTTTTTTTTTTTAGATTGGGACTTGTGCTGTAACTCAACAGGCTAATCCTCCACCCTGAGGCACCAAACATCTCATATGGCTGCCAGTTTGTGTCCCGGCTGCACCAGTTCCCATCCAGCTCCCTGCTTGTGGCCTAGAAAAGCAATGGAGGATGGCGCAAGTTGTGGAGATTTGAAAGAAGTTCCTGGCTCTCAGCTTTGGACCAACTCAGTTCTGGCCGTTGTCACCACCCCGGGAGTGAAGCAGCAAGTGGAAGACCTTCTATGTTTATCTGAAAAGGCAGTTACAGAGAGAGAAGGAGAGACAGAGATCGTCCATCCACTGGTTCACTCCCCAGATAGCCACAGCAACAGGCTGCTGGGCCACTCTGCAGCCAGGAGCTGCTCCGTGTCTCCTGCGTGGGTGCAGGGTCCCTCTGCTGCTTCCCCAGCCTCTGGCAAGGAGCTGGATCAGGACTGGAGCGGAGGGGATACTACCCCACCGATGTGGGATCCTCACCCACAGCCTGTAGAGCTGGCCCTTCTTCCTGTCTCTGCTTCTCAAATAGAACAGTCTTTTTAAAAATTAAAAAAGTAAGTGACTTGCCCGCATCAACTCCAGTCCAACTTTATACTCTAACAGCTGAGTAGTGACAACACAGTCTCCTGGGGCCTGTAGGTGAAGAGTCACGTTGCCATCTTGAAGTCGAGATAGCTTCACATCTCTGCATTGTCACTGACACTACTGTAGATCTCAGCATTGGCGTGGATGCCGACTGTATACGTCTCAGCATTGGCATGGATGCCGACTGTATATGTCTCTTGGTGTTGGCATCAACTGGGACCTCCAACACAGAATCAGGCAGTTAGTGGGAGATGCAGGTGTACCATGAGTGTTACTGAAATTTAAAAAAAATGTTAAAGATTTATTTTTGTTTTTTTTTCAAATGCAGAGTTGCAGAGAGAAGAAAAAAGACAAAAATTTTCCATCTACTGGTTAATTTCCCAGATGGTTGCAAGGGCTGGGCCAGGCTACCCATGTGGTAGCCCCTGCCTTCCCAGGCACATTGGCAGGTTAGCAGAGAGCTAGATCAGAAGTGGAACAGCTGGGTCTCAGGCTAGTGCCCATATGTAGATATACAGAGAGGAGGAGAGACAGAGAGGAAGATCTTCCGTCCAATGGTTCACTTCCTAAGTGGCCACAATGTCTGGAGCTGAGCCAATCCAAAGCCAGGAGCCAGGAACCAGGAGCTTCTTCCAGGTCTCTCTTGTGGGTGCAGGTTCCCAAGGCTTTGGGCCATCCTCGACTGCTTTCCCAGGCCACAAGCAGGGAGCTGGATGGGAAGTGGAGCTGCCGGGATTAGAACTGATGCCCATATGAGATCCTGGCGCATTTAAGGTGAGGACTTTAACCACTACGCTATCATGCCAGGCCCAATTTTTTCATATTATTAAAACCAGCTGCTGAAGCTTTCTTGAGATCTCTGGAGCGGTGGAACACCGGAGGGCTTCCTTCCATCGTTTGCTGGACTCGGGTTACATTTGTAGGTTTTCCCCTCTGTCTCAGCTCCCTGAACACACCCGCTGTGGCCATAGCCTCATCAGTGTGTCTGTCACCCCTCACGCGGAGGCTGGCAGCGATGAGCTTGTGGGCAATCACAGAGCTGCCTGTGAATCTGGGGACCAAGTCCTGTGCTCTGGGACTTTGCGTTCCCAAAGTGACCCTGTGTGACTGTCCTCGAACTGGTCTCCCACGAGGGTGCGACAGGCAGGAAGCTGCGACCGAGGCGGAGCGGGGACTTGGAGCCAGGCAGGCTGGCAGGAGTTGTGGTTGTTTGTGCACGCATCAGTGAGGCCGGTGAAGTAAACAAGGGGGAATCCGATCCGTCATCATGCTTTCACCATGTCGCAACTTGCTACATTCCAATGTGTATGCTGTTATTTTCTCTAACATTTTATTTGTATGAATCCAAAATATCTGCTCAGAGGTGCAGGTGTCTGAATCTCCCAGCCATGTGGCTCTGGCTGGGAGAATCTGTGCCAAGCCAGCTTCCTGCTGGGGGCCTAGCTCCCTGTCCACTGCTGCCAAGCAGTGGGTGAATCCCGGGCTTGTGGGTGGCCAGAGCTGGGCTTCACCCACTGGCCACCCGGTGGCAAACTCTGGGGTCTTGGAGGTCTGGAGTTACTGCCTAGGGACATCCATGGATAAGGCCACAGTACGTGTAGGTGAGGAATGAATCCTGAGGGACACTCAATGACAGGGTCACTGCACTTGCAAGTAAGCGAGGGGCTGAGACCTGGTGGTTTGGAGGGAAGTGACTGGAAGATCTGTGTGAGTCAGACTGATGCACCAGCTCACGTGGGAATCCAGAGTTGGGCTTGTTAGCATGAAACATTGCTGACCACCACATGCCAGTCCGTGTGAAAGCTAGGGCTGGGGGCCTGTCTAGCAGGGCTAGATCCCAGTACCTGACTGAATGTCAGAACTGGACAGATCACATTAGACAGGGTCATGACAATAAGCAGCACATAAGAGAACCAGGTCCAGCGGTAGATTCTGTGGCGGATATGTGGGCCCAACACTGGAAATGCTGGTTAGCTCAAGAGTTAGGGTGGTGATGGGCTGAGGTAGGTGTGACCATAGAACCTGCCAATACTCATGGATATAGGGATCGAGAATAGTCTGGGCAGGTCCAGGCTGTAGCACCTGCATGTGCATCTTAAAACAGGGTGTGGTGTGGGCCGGGCCACAACATTCACCAACTCATACTAGGCCAAGATGGGGGGGCAGGCTATGCCAGGTAAGAGCCAAGCACCCGCTGGCATCCATGAGATCTGGGTCTGGGAGTGGGCCAAGTGGGGGAACCTGGAAAACTCCCCTAGTGGGTCATAGCTCCCACTGGTGAGCACGTGCTCCAGGTCTGGGAGTCGGGCAGACTGGGCAAGGTAGCTCCAACTGTTGGCTAATGTGTGGGTCAGTTTTGGAAGGGAGCAGACCAGGCAGGGCAGAGCAAATCTTAGCTCACCGGCAAGTGCAGAAACCAGCCTGGAGCACAGATCGTGCTGGGCCAGGCTGTCACACCTACCAGTTTGCATGAGCCACGGATGGGAGCAGGCTGAGCAGGGCCAGGTTCCAACACCTGCTAGTGAGAATTGGGACTGGGGGCAGGCCTGGTCAGGCCAGGCTACAGCATCTAAGGCAAAGGCCAAGACAAGGGAGGGGCACGTGCACGATCTGTGGCTGGGAACAGGCTTGGTTGGGAAGCTAAGGTGACACCCTGGTTGGGTTGCGGTTTCCACTGGTGAGTGCGAAGGCCAGAGCGGGGGCTGCAGTGTCCCTTGATACAATTGTAGGCCGGGTCTGGGGTGTGTCAATCTGGGCTAGACTATAGCACCCCTTGGTGCTCGTGACACCAGGGTATGTGTAGGACAGGCTAGGCTGGGTCTTTGCCCCTGCTGAGCCATGTGTGAGCTGTGTCTGGGTGAGGACCGGGCTTTCCTGGGCTGTAACACAACAGTAAAAACTGGAATGAGTGAAGGGCTGTCAGGAAAGGCCACTGTTCTTGCTAGGACAGGATGTGGACTAAGTAGGGCTGGCCCGACCCACCAGTGTGTGCGAGATCTAGCACTGGTAGAAGTTCTGATGGAGGAGCTTGGGAGACTCCTCTGTTGGGACACAGTCCATGCAGGTGAGCATAAGAACCATGATAGGGAGCAGCCTGGACCAGGCCAGGGAATGGTACCCATGGGCGTACATTTAGTGTAGCTCGGGGGTAAACAGGGCTGGGCCAGTTCATATCACCCACTGGTGAATCAGCACCAGAATAGAGTGTTGGAATTGGGGGTGGGCCAGGCCCGGCCATGCTGCAGCACCCACTGGTGAATGTCAAGTAGAGGTGGGCCATGCCAGACTGGCTGCAGTATCCATCCACACACATGAGACCTGGGGAGGGAGGGGTTCCCCTGCTGGACCACCACTCCCACTGGAGAGCGTGAGTTGGAATGGGAACAGACCATGCTGGGCTGGTCAGGGCTACAACACCTGTTGGCCTGCATGTAAGTTGGATCGGGGGAAAGTCAGGCTGGCCTGACTGTTCCTACTGGCACAAGCATAAATCAGAGTAGGTATGAGTTGGTTAGGCTTTGCTACAACATCAGTTGGCAGAGGCTGGCACAGGGGAGCAAAAGCAGTCAAGTTAAACTGAAGAACCACCTGGAGAGAGCATGATCCACCCAGTAGGGAAACAGTGGGCAATGCCCTCTTGGGTTGGTGAGCATGAGAACCAGGACAGGGGCAGGCATGGCTAGACAGAGAGTACCACCCACTGGCATTTGTATGGGCTGGATAGTGGGGCTGGCTGGGTTGAACTAGGCTTCAATGCCCATGACATGAATGAGAGCTGAACGGGATGTGAAACAGACTGGACTAGTCTGCTGCACATACTGGCAAGCACGGGAACCAGGGCAGGGAGCAGGCCTGGTGGGGGTTATTGTGGGTCGCTCCAACTAGGCTGCAGCTCCCACTTTTTTGTGTGAGAGTCAAGTGTGCAGTGGGCATGATTGGGCTGGCCTCCAATACCACTTGATTTGTGTAGAGAACAAGGCTGGAGACAGAACTGATCCAGCAATTGCAACCAGCAGAATATGCATAAGCTCGTTGGGGAAATGGGCTGTGTCGGACCCTATGTTGGCAATCACACAAAAGAATCAGGTCTGGGATCACCAAGATGAAGTTTCTATGGGGATCCCCGCAACTGAATTTCTGGACTCAGAACCCCAACCATGGAGAGATTTGTAGGTTCCATGGTCTAGCCGTGGAGTGCTTGTGTCAGAGCTGGGCCTCCTCAGTGGCTTAGATGGAGCAGTGGACAGCATATCCTGGTGCACATGGAGGACATGGCAGTCTATTGGAACCTGCGGAGGACACCTGGTACCACAACAGAGGACAGAACAAATCGATCAACTACCCCAGCCATGTGTCGGCAGTGAATAACTATCAAATGGAAACTAAGGTGGACTGTGTCAACCAGTGGATTCTGGAGAGATCGGCAGTAATTCAGAACTGTTGAAGTATCAAAACCTCATGAGCAGGACCCTCAGAGCACGCCCCTGATCGGGGACCCTGGGGTGGTGTTGGCTGGCTGTTTTTCATCCTGGGGTAGAGAGGCATCTGGGATGCTGGGTGTGGCTTCTCCCCTTAGTTCTTCCCTTCTCCCCAGATACAGGAAGGAAAGAAAAAGAATGTGGAAATGGTGATCCCACCCACCTTCCTGTAGCTCTCGACCCTAACACACAAATCAACTGTATAAAAATTATCAAAAATAAAAATAACTAGTAATTTCAAAAATTTTAAATTTGTAATTAAAAGATTGAGTTCAGGCTCAGTGTAGTAGCCGAGTGGCTAAAGTCCTAGTCTTGCATGTGCCAGGATCCTATATAGGTTCCAGTTCTAATCCCAGCAGCCCTGCTTCCCATCCAGCTCCCTGCCTGTGGCCTGGGAGAACAGTCAAGGACGGCCCAAGGCCTTGGGATGCTGCACCTGCGTGGGAGACCCGGAGGAGGCTCCTGCTCCTGGCTTCGGATTGGCTCAGCTCTGGCTGTTGCGGTCACTTGGGGAGTGAATCAACAGACAGAAGATCTTCCTCTCTGTCTCTTTTCTCTGTATATCTGACTTCCCAATAAAAATAAGCCTTTAAAAAAAAGATTGAGTGCATGTCGCTACAGTTCTGCAAACATAGTAACATTCTCCTCCCTCCCCACTCCCTCCGTGACTGCCGTAACTGCTTCCCCCCTCCATGACTTGTTTTCTGTCCTTGCAGTTACGAGGGGGACAAGGTGCGGGGACTGTACGAGGGCGAAGGCTTCGCCGTCTTCCAAGGAGGTTGCACATACCACGTGAGTACCCCAGTACCCGCACGTGAAGCCAGCTGCGGGGGCTTGGGCACAGTCATCTTTCCACAGAAACCGGGGCCTCATGCTAAACTTCTCTAATCCCTGGTTATGCATTTATGGAAAAGAGCGTGGTTCAGCATAACCCAAGTGGTCAGAATTGTAATATTTTCCTGGTTTTAAAGAATGTATTGCCACAAGCAAATGGAAGATCCGTCTCTGTCTCTCCTCTCTCTGCAACTCTGCCTTCCCAATAAGTAAATAAACAAATATGTTGCAATTTTATTTGGGAGCTGACACTGTGGTATAATAGGTTGCGCTTCTGCCTGTAGTGCCAGCATCCCATGTAGGTGCCAGTTCAAGTCCCGACTGCTCCACTCCCCATCCAGCTCCTTGCTTATGACCTGGGAAAGGGGCTGTGCCTGCGTCTCCCATGTAGGCACAGGAGTACAAGGATTTGGGCCATCCACTACTGTTTTCCCAGGCCATCAACAGGGAGCTGGAGTGGAAGTGGAGTAGCTGGGATTTGAACTGCCGCTCACATGGGATGCTGGCACCACAGGTGGGGGATTAGCTTACTACACCACGGCACTGGCCCCTATGTTGGTATTTTTATATGGGCATGTTAATTTTAAACATAACATTGAGTCTTTTTTTTCTCTTAGAAATATTTATATTGCTCTGTGTTTTATTGAAATAAAAATAACATTATTTTTTAAATTACTATTTATTTGAGAAGTGGCAGGAGTGGGTTCAGATCGAATGCTCTCATCTGCTTTTCACTCCCTAAATGCCCATAATGCCGGAGTGAAGCTGGAAGCCAGGAACACAGCCTAGAACCCGACTACCTGGGCCACCCCCACTGCCTCTCAGGGTTTGGTATTGGCAAGGAAGCTAGGTACAGGGGCTGGACTGGCCGTCGGGCATGGGACACACGTACTGTGTTGTGGGGTTGCAGGTGGCTCAGCTGGCATCCCAACCTCAAGACCAAACTCCCTACCCTGCAGGGTAATTAAGCACCAGGCAAGACTGCCTTGGCAGTAAGGTTTGAGGAATGGGTCATTCCTTCCCGAGAACAAACCCAACAGAGGAACGTTCCGGTCCCCCGTGGGGCAGGCAGCATGTCCAAGTGGCCCGTGGGGGCCAGGGCTCCTTGCTGTGGTCTGTGGGCCAGGGCTCCTTGCTGTGGTCTGTGGGCCAGGGTTGCGTGCTGTGGTCTGCGGGCCAGGCGCTGCATGCTGTGGTGTGGGGGCCAGGCACTGCATGCTGTGGTCTGTGGGCCAGGCGCTGCGTGCTGTGGTGTGGGGGCCAGGTGCTGCGTGGCCAGCTTCCTTCCAAGCATGCTTTGTTGCTTTGCTCTGTTTGGAAGGGGATGTTCTCCGAGGGACTCATGCATGGCCAAGGGACTTACATCTGGGCGGATGGACTGAAATATGAGGTGAGCTGCAGCTGGGAGGTGCTCCATGGCCCCAACCTGCTGTCGTCACGAAGGGAATTCAGCATGCAGGTGGGAAACGGGCAAGAGGCCGGGGGCTGCAGGGCTGGCTGCCGAGCAGGGCCTGCGGGTGGGGCCCAAGTGCGTACGAGGGCCCACCAGGAAGGTCACAGGAAAATGGAATTACAGGAAAAGATTTGGTTCAGAATGTTTGCTTTTTGTTTTTTAATCCACACATCCTTTAGTTGTCTGTACCTCTTCCTGCAGCTCCGGCTGTGGGGTTCTGGTGTGTGGGTGTTGTACCCCGCACCCTGCCGGGCAGGAGCAGTGGCGGGGGATGTATGTGTATTTTGAAATCTATTGCCAGCATGGGTTTGTCTTCCACGGTAAGGACATTTTTGCCTCCTACCCAAAGCACATCACCAGTCCTGGTCACAGCAGTCAGGGCTGGGCCAGGCTGAAGCCAGCAGCCAGGAGCTGCTTTTGGTTCTGCTGTGTGGGTGCAGGGACCCAAACACTTGGGCCGTCCTTCCCTGCTTTCCCAAGCACATTAGCAGGGAGCTGGCTCAGAGGTGGAGCAGGTGGGATGCCGGCACTGCAAGTCGGAGCTTAATCCCCTGCACCACAGCACTGGCTCTGAGTCATTCTCACAGGTCCGTTGGTTCCCACCCCAGTTCCAGAGACAGTCCATGGGCAGGATTCAGACTTATGCAGAAGCGGCCATGGTCAGTGAGCAGCCAGCCAGTGGTCTGGCCCAGCTGTGAGGTCTCTTCCACTCTGTGGACTGGCTGCCTTCAGGATTTCTGGTTCCAGGGAGAGAAGCAGAGGCCCCCAGTGCAGACACATGCTTCCTGCTCAGCCCAATGTGTGCTGGACTGTACCAGGACAGAAAGAAGGGTTTCCAGCAGTGACCACCAAGGCTGTGGTGGTCCACATGTCCCTTGTGACCACCTGTCTCTTGTGGGCCCTGTGACCTGGTCTCCTTCAGGGTGGCTTCCAAGAATCTCTAGTTCCTGAGCTCAGAGCAGAAGCCACCGCCTCACTGCATGGCGCCTTCCGGCTTCCCAGGCCGTCATCCCTGCACATAGCCTTCAGGGGGCGCTGTCCTGTCTGGGTTTCCATGCAGGGGAGAACCCAGGAGGCTGGGACAGGAGCAGCATGGGAGGCTGCAGGGGTGTCTGACCGAGTGGCCTTCCTGCCCTGTAGGGGGACTTTGTGAAAAACATGCCCATGAACCATGGCACCTACACGTGGCCAGACGGCAGCGTCTACAACGGGGAGGTGGTCAACGGCCGGAGAAGCGGCTTCGGCATGTTCCGGTGCGGCACGTGGCCTGTGTCCTACGTGGGCCACTGGTGCCACGGCAAGCGGCACGGGAAGGTGGGTGAGGCAGCCACGTGACAGGGCATCCTTCCCAACGCGCAGGATGGTCCAGAGAGAGCAGTCATGGTCTGTGTCTTGAGCGAGGCCAAGTTGAGCAAGACAGGCACCTGTCGGGAGTTCCCCTTTTGAGCCCTTTCAGCCTTCCCATGGCCTCCGGCTCTGTGCAGAGCGTTCCTGCTCGGACCACCTGCTTCCCTGCTGAAGCTGTGGGGTCCCCTGTGGGCGTTTCGTGCAAGTAGAATTGTCTGTGACTTTGGGGGTGGGTGGGGTGCCTGGCTGCCTTCACCTGGATCAGGGTTTCTGGGGGTCCCCCAGGCGTGGCAGGGGCAAGCCACACTTGCTTTGTGGGCCAAAGCACCCGCTGCCAGTGTCTGCCACACCTGCAGATCTGTCCCCCTGTGAACAGGTTCCCCGGACAGCTGCTATCTTTTGTCTGTGAGGACCCGTGATGCCCTGGGTCTGTGTGGGTGGGTGGGGAGAAAATGGGGTGGATTGATTTGAGTTCTGTTCTCATTTCTCCTGAGTCGGCATGCAGAGGTGGACGTGCTGGGTCCTGCAGTGACCATCCTGTCCTCTGCTGTGGCTGGACCTTCTGCTGCCTTGGCCAGTAAATGTTGGCTGTGACCACTTTGAACCAAAGTTGCTGTAGACAAAAAATGTTGCAGTTTTCAGGTTTCTTTATTAATGGTTTGTTGATTCAGTTAAAAGACAGCATTACAGAGAGAGCAAGGTCTTCCATCTGCTGATTCACTCCCCAAGTGGCCACAATGGCCAGAACTGAGCCATTCTGAAGCCAGGAGCCAGGAGCTTGTTTTGGGTCTCCCATGTGGGTGCAGGGTCCCAAGGCTTTGGACCATTCCAGACTGCTTTCCCAGGCCACAAGCAGGGAGCTGGATCTGGACTGGAACAAGTTTCCAAGGGCGATACTGATTACCCAGCTGCCTCTCTGTAGCAGCCCCAAGGTTGAGAAATTTGAAACACTGGTAGAATTCAGATTGTAAGGATCCCTCCGCTGGCTTGCTAGTCTCGTGTTTGCCATGGGGCCGCCCCAGAGTGCTGTCCCCAGCTCTGCCAGGCCTTCCTGGAACCCCCGGCTGCACATCCACAGACACTCCTTAAAATCTTTTTATCTTTACGTGACTATGAAGCGTGGTGTGTGTGTTTTAAGGGAACACTCTTCTATTTCAGGGTACCATGTACTACAATCAGGAGGGCACCTCTTGGTACGAGGGAGACTGGGTGTACAACCAGCGCCAGGGCTGGGGCATACGATGGTAGGTGTGGCTGCCAGCCCGTGGTGGGGTTGGGGGTGCAGCAGGACTGATGGGTCAAATCCTCTGTCCTTGGGCTCCTGAAAGAGCTGATGCGCTGACTCCAGGGGACACGCTGTCCGTGCATACTGGCCGCAGTACTTAAAGGGTTATTTGTTTGAGCAGGAGAGTCACACACACACACACACACACACACACACACACACACACACACACACACTCACACACACACACTCACACACACAGCATGTGTGGTGTGTCTACTGGCTCACTCCCCACAGTGGCCGGACTGTTCTATGCTGAATGCTGTCTTGTTCACTGGCTCACTCACAGGCCACAGTGGTCAGATTGTTCTAGACACAGCACACACGTTTCCGTCCACTGGCTCACCCCCAGCTGGCCACAGTGGTTGGGCTGTTCTAGCTTGAAGCCAGGTCCACGTGGATGTGTCTCAGCAGCCCTCTCTCTCACAGTTATGCATCTGGAAACATCTATGAAGGTCAGTGGGATAACAGCACGCGCCACGGGGAAGGCAGGATGAGGTGGCTGAAGAGCAGCGAGGAGTACGTGGGCCAGTGGGAGAGGGGCGTCCAGGTAGGTACGGATCCTCGAGGGCATGACGGGCAGCAGTGCTGTCTCGGGGGACTGCTGGCAGTCTTACATTGTGCATTCTGGTTAATTTTTTTAAAAAAGATACATTTTTATTGGGAAGGCAGAGTTACAGAAGACAGAGAGATCTTCCATCCTCTGGTTCACTCCTCAATTGGCTGCAACAAGCCCGGAGCTGTGTGGGAAATGGAGCAGTTGGGACACAAACCGGTGCCACTTGGTATCCCAGACCTGCCAGGCAAGGATTTAGCCACTGGACTACCGTGCCGGACCCCAGAGTCCTATTCTTTGCCCCTTCAAACCATCATTGTTTTGTTGTTGTTGTTGTTTTGTTTTGTTATATTATTTTTTATTGATTATGTTGCATTATGTGACACAGTTTCATAGGCTCTGGGATTCCCCCCAATCCCTCCCCTTGCCCTCCGCTCAGTGTGGATTCCTCCATCTTGTTGCAGTACTACAGTTCAAGTTAAGTCCAGATTCTTTCATTGCAATCATACACCAAGCATAGAGTCCAGCATCTTATTGTCCAGATACATTCAGCAGTTTGTTGGGGAGACCTTCTCTGGTCTAAAGGTAGAGCT
Organism: Ochotona curzoniae; assembly: GCF_017591425.1. Taxonomy (NCBI): domain Eukaryota; kingdom Metazoa; phylum Chordata; class Mammalia; order Lagomorpha; family Ochotonidae; genus Ochotona; species Ochotona curzoniae. The sequence continues at coordinate 629,243 of NW_024466464.1, forward strand.
GGCAGAATGTCATCCCTATCAATTGAAAGCCACAGCACAACATCAACGACAGTTTGCAACATTATGGAATGAATTGACATGGTATTGAGTCATCAATATGCTAAAACAATGCAAGTTCTTAACCACATCCTGTGACTACTTCATTGACATTTCAATTTTTGTTGATACACAGGACCGGCTGCTATACACCTTGAAGTGGCTATGGGGTGCTATTCAGCAGTCTCGTGTCTATTTTCATTTTAGTATTTAGCAGTTTATACTGTTGAAGCATAATTTTGCTGAACTTGGCAGATTTTAGGATAGTCTAAACTGGCTTGTAACTCTAACAAGGCATTTGTCAACAGTTGAGGTGCAGAAGAGTTTTAGGAGGGGTGTGCAGAGAAATCTCCAATCCCCTAGTGAGGAGTAACTAATCTTTGTGTCCTACCTAGTAAGGCACCATCATTGCTTTTTAACCCGATTTTACTTTATTATTATTATTGCTATTATTATTATTATTTTGTTTAAAAGTCAGAGAGACCATGATCATCTATTTCCTGCTCCATTCCCTGATGCCCACAGCAGCCACAACTGACCAGGCTCTAGCCAGGAACCTCTGAGTCCTTCATGTGCCGGGGACCCACGTCCCGCAGCCTCCACCTGCTGCTTGGCAGGATAAACACTGTTCCCAGGAAGCCGGGTGGATGTGGGGCCAGGTGCCTGGGTGTCAGAGGCGGGGTGTGGGTGTCCCCGGGGAGGTTGTAACCGCCAAACCAACGCTCACCCCCTACTTTGCTGATCCTTAAAGGGTTTGAGGTTAAAAAGAGGCTATTGTTGGTGGGCGGTCTGCTTCCTCTGCAGAACGGCTTTGGGACGCACACGTGGTTCCTCAAGAGGATCCCCAACTCCCAGTACCCCTTGAGAAATGAGTACGTAGGGCAGTTTGTGGACGGGCGGCGCCACGGTCACGGGAAGCTCTACTATGCCAGCGGTGCCACGTACGAGGGCGAGTGGGTTTGTGACAGGAAGCATGGCATGGTGAGTGCCCATTTGGGATGAGGCACTCCAGACCTGGAGAGGGCAGTGGGGACGCAGCGAAAGGGGAGCTGCCAACGAGCCAGCCACCTGGGATGAGTCCCTGTTAGCAGCAGTTAAGTGAGTTTTAAGAGCTCTGCCACATTTGCCCTTTCCTACGTATAGAAAGGTTATTTGGTTTGTTATTTGTGTGTGTGTAGTGCGGATGCAATGGGGGGATAGTTTTGGCTTGTCGTCACAACCGCCTTATCTGCTGTCTGTGATAATGAGGGCTTCAGGGTTGGTTCAAGTCGGCAGCTCGGAAATGTCCGGGTCCCCACCCCTGTCCATACGGAGTTACTCCCTGCTCCCCCAAGTCAGCCTTGCCTCAGCACTACAAGCCAGCTGCGGTGGCCCCAGACCTCACACCCATGTCCCATACTGCTCACAGGAGAGGGGATGCTTTTCCCAGAGCTGAGCTTGACCTTGGCCCAAGACTTGACAGACATCAGGAGAGTCCATGGGTGTGACAGATACTCTTCATACTGTGTGTGTGAAAGTGACCTTGGAGTTGGGGGGAGGGAGAGGCTGGGGGGCGGAGACGGGGAAGCAGGCACCTCTGGGCCCACAGCCGTCACCAGCAGGGCCCCAGGGAAGCTTCCTGGACCCCGCCACCTTTCCTCCTGTCCACAGGGCCGGCTGACGTTTAAGAACGGGCGGGTGTACGAGGGCCGCTTCCACAACGACCACATGGCCCTCCTGGCTGAGCACGAGGCTGAGGTCTCCAGCAGCTGCAGCTTTGAGCTGTCCTCAGACGCGTCCGCCAGGTGCCACCGGAGCCCTTCCTTCCTGAGCGCCGGTATGAGCCTGCCCAAAGATCCAGCACGGGCTGGCGGGCGGCGTGGGGTCCGTGGCAGACCCCGGGGGCAGCGGAGATGACAGCTGCAGCTTGGGGTCCCTGTCACCCCGGGCTTGTGTTCCGTGCTCCCAGCGTCAGCCCGCTCCAGCTGCAGCTGTGTGGGCGTGCGGTGAGGGAGCCGGGAGCCAGCACCAAGGGCTGGAAGCATCTCTGTCTCGCCCCTCCCTTCCTGCTTGAAGTAAATAAATCACACACAGAGAAAAAGTAAGACAAAGATCTTCAGCGATGCTTAGCCAATCTGAAGCCAGGCGCCTCTCCTGGGTCTCCCACACAGGTGCAGGGCCGTCCTCCACTGGTTTCTCAGGCACGTTATCAGGGAGCTGGGTGAGAAGTGGAGCAGCCAGGACTTGAACTGACACCCAAATGGGAAGCCGGCACTGCATGCAGCGGCTTAATCCATGGTGCCACAGCATGGGCTCCTTGGCCAGTCTTTTGCTGCTGTGACACAAGCTCATGGGGACATTGTGTTGGTGGAACACTGGTGGTGTCAGCCTCGGTTCTCACGGGTACCCCCTGCTACCCTACCTTGGCAGAAATCATCAGGAGACTGGATGGCAGCGAGAGCCACACGGTGCTGGGCTCCAGTGTGGAGCTCAGCATCAGCCTGCTGCTGAACAGGTACCCCAAGAAGGACCAGCCCGAGGAGAAGCGCCAGGTAGGACCCTGTCACGATCCCAGCCTCAGGCTGCACCACGTGCCCCGAGCGCTCTGCAATTCGGGGCCCACCTGCTCGGCCTGGCAGCCCTGCACGCCAGTGCCATGGTCATGTTGCTCCCATGCCTAGATCACTCTGTGGGCCCAGGCTATGGAGCCATGTCAGGGACACCTCGCCTGGGCTCTGCAGGTGGACTGGACACGGCTTGACGTGAGCAGTGGCCACAGGCTGCTGCGAAGGCCCCGGGACAGTCTGACACTTGGCCAGTGGGCTGGCTACTCTGCTAGGCAGGGTCTCCCGAATGGAGTAGACTCTGTGTCAGGGTGCAGGGAGAGCGCCCAGGTCCAAGCAGGCCTTACTGTCAGGGACACTGCTGATCAAGCCCAGCTCAGGCTCGGTGGTAAGCACCCAGCACCGTCACCTGGCGTGAGTTACCTGGTTCAGGCAGCAGGATGGCAGGGTGGAGGGACCCAGGGCCTGTGCCTTGCAGGTGGAATACGCCGTGCTGAGGAACATCACGGAGCTGAGGAGGATCTACAGCTTCTACAGCAGCCTCGGCTGCGATCAGTCGCTCGACAACACCTTCCTCATGACCAAGCTGCACTTCTGGCGCTTTCTCAAGGACTGCAAGGTCCACCACTACAAGCTCACGCTGGCCGACATGGACAGGATACTGAGCGGTGAGGCCTGCAGGCGTGAGCCTCGGCTCCCAGGGCGCCGGAACACGCTGGCCCGGGGAAGGCAGGTGCCACCACGGGGTCTGTTCCCAAGGCGGTCTCAGGACACAGCCGCCACTGTGTGCTGTCAGCCACCGCCTGGCCTTCCTGTTTTAATTTTTTTTAAATTATCTTCATTTTAGCTGAAAAGCGGGGAGAGAGGAGACAGAGAGCTCTCCATGCATTGGTTCACCTGCCAGGCAGAGGCTCGGCCCCTGGGACTCGGTCTGCCATCTCCCACATGGGAGCCACTGTCTGCCAGACAGACACTTGGCCCCTGGGACTCAGCCTGCCGTCTCCCACATGGGAGCCACTGTCTGCCAGGCAGAGACTCGGCCCCTGGGACTCGGTCTGCCGTCTCCCACATGGGAGCCACTGTCTGCCAGGCAGAGCTCGGCCCTGGACTCGTCTGCGTCTCCACATGGGAGCCACTGTCTGCCAGGCAGAGGCTCGGCCCCTGGGACTCGGTCTGCCGTCTCCCACATGGGAGCCACTGTCTGCCAGGCAGAGGCTCGGCCCCTGGGACTCGGTCTGCCGTCTCCCACATGGGAGCCACTGTCTGCCAGGCAGAGACTCGGCCCCTGGGACTCGGTCTGCCGTCTCCCACATGGGAGCCACTGTCTGCCAGGCAGAGGCTCGGCCCCTGGGACTCAGCCTGCCGTCTCCCACATGGGAGTCACTGTCTGCCAGGGTGTCCATTAGCAGAGCCAGGATTGGGAGCAGAGCTGGGCCTGGAGCCCAAGCTGTAGGTGCCCCAAGCAGCTGTGCCCGATGCCCGTCCCTCGGCGCCCATGCCCTGGAACCACAGTCTGATTGGGGCAGCCGAACGGTGGTGCCGAACACGCTGGCCTCAGAGCCTCATGTGAGAGGGAACTTCAGAGTGCCCAGGAACGCAGTTACCAACGAGTTTATGCTGGCACAAAAGCCTTTTGAAAAATAATATATGGAATACGAATATTATGAAAAAAACATGCTTGTGTGGATTTCAAAACTTTTTTTTTTTTGCACAAAAACTCAAACTTCTCATTTCGTTTTTCTGTGAGACTCCCTTGAATTTAGCATCTGGTCCTTGATGGAAGTGTTTGCTCACCCACCCTGGGTCAGAAGCAGAGTTGTCAGGCAGGTGCAAGGAGCAGCAGGGAGGGCTCGGAACAATCTGGAACGGGCTGCAGGCAGTCCCGGGCCTGGTGTGGGTCTGAAGTCAGAAAGTCCATGTAATTAATTTCACAACTTTGGGGGCTGGCTTTGTGGTGTGGTGGGTTAAGCCACCATCTCTGATGTCACCCAGTTTGAGTCCCCGCTGCTCCAGTTCTGATCCAGCTCCCTGCTAATGTGCCTGGGAAAGCAGCAGAGGATGGCTCAAGGGCTTGGGCTCCTGCACCCACGTGGGAGACCCGGAAGAAACGCCTGGCTTTGGACTGGCCCAGCGCTAGTTGTTGGGGTCAGCTGGGGAGTGAGCCAGCAGGTGGGAGATGTGCCGTCCAGTCTCCTTTCCTCCTCTGTAACGCTGCCTTCCAACTACAACACATCTCGTCTTCTCAAAATTGATTTATTAGTTGAAAAGCAGAGTTAGAGACAAAAGGTGAGACAGTGCTTTTCCCTCCATTAATTCACTCCCTTAGATGACCACCCTGGCCGGGGCTGGTTGAGGCTGGAGCCAGGAGCTTCTGCCAGGTCTCCCACGTGAGAGCAGGGGCCCAAGGCCTCGGGCCATCCTCGACTGCTTCCCAGGCACATGCGCAGGGAGCTGGGTCAGAAGTGGAGCAGCTGGGACTTGAACTGGCGCCCATAGGAGGTGCAAGCATCGTAGGCAGCAGCTTGGCAAAATCATGAATGTTAACGTTTTGACTTTTCATCTAAATCCTGGCAAGCAGAACAGAAAGCCTCAAAATGTCTGAACTTTTGGCTTGTTTTCTAGGATTAAGCACTCTTTGATACTCAGTTTTGTTTTGTTTTTAACTGTGCAGCAGGAACAAGTAAGGTTCTAGAAAATCCTGGGCTTCCTCTCCGCTGTTTTTCTTTACAGCCAACAATGACGACATACCATTTGAAGAAATCCATTCTCCGTTTAGAACTATCCTTTTAAGGACCTTCCTGAGCTATCTGCTGCAGCTGGCTTACCACATCCACCACACGGAATACCAGTGAGCTGCCGTGCCAGGCCCGGGCGGGATGGGGCCACCTGCACCGCGGGAGGGCGGGCTCTTCGCCCAGTGGCCAAGGCTGCGCCTGTCAGAGGCAAGCAGAGCTTCTCCGCAGACGTTAGCCTGGCTTAGCTTGGAAACCCCGCACGCTGCCAGTGGCTCTTGGCCAAGGGGTTCTTAATCAGAAATGTCTATCAGCTCTTTCTCCTTAGGTCGGGATTCCCTGCTTTTCTTGGAGCAAAAATGATAAATATTTTTCTTAAAGAAACGGATTTTGAGAATATTTTTTGGGTCCACAGAAGCGCTGCCAAACTGGTCCAGAGTTCATTCACCGCAGTTGTCCTAATTGCAGCATCTCATGTGGCTGCGGAGCGTGTGCGGCCTGAGGACTGGAGTGGCTTTAGCACTGGTTGCTGGGGTCTGCCCTGGGGCTCCCTGTGCGCTGCGTGTCCAGCCCGGGGTCTCCCACGCTGCCTTGCTCCTCACCCATCTGCGATAAGACCCTGTTCTTTCTGATGGGAGCTACTGGACAGTTATGCTGTGGGGGTGTTTGGGGATGTGGTCTCATTCACACTGCAGCTGTGGCGACAGATGCCCTGGAGGCCACATGCCCTCCTGACTAGGCCCTGGCAGGGGCCTCCTGGGGGTACGGACACTCCCACCTCAGCCACCTCATAAACATGCTGGCCGCCAGGTTTGTCGGCTGTACCCCGCCTGTGCCCCTGGGCATACTGTGTGTGAGAGGAAGGTGGCTGTAGGCCCTGACCAGGGAGAGGAGAGCTACCTCTGCAGCCCCGGCAGGGGGCGGCCGCTGTCTGATTTACAGGATAAGGGGCTATATTCCTGGTCCCAGCAGGGGTGAGGCCGCTGTCTGAGCTGCAGGAGAGGGGGGCTACCTCCCGGCCCCAGCAGGGGTGAGGCCGCTGTCTGACTTGCAGGAACAGAAGCCCATCTCTCTGCCTGTGCTTCACCCGGCTGATGACCGAGAACATCCACCCCAATGCCTGCCAGGTCAGAGGTGAGCATGCGGGCCGCGGCGTGGACCTGCCATCATCACGTGTCAGAGGCCACACGCGGGCCACAGCGTGGTCCTGCTGTCCTGTCAGAGTTTGAATTCTGTGACCCTGTATGAGCGTCTGGCTTTCAGGCAACTTGTTCAGCGAGCAGCAGCGGACGCTGTATTCCATGAATTACATAGACAAGTGCTGGGAGATCTACGTGGCCTACTGCAGACCCAGTGGCAGCCCACCACATGAGCCAACCATGACCATGAGGCACTTCCTCTGGATGCTGAAGGTGAGCTTGCTGGCGTTTGAGGGTGGCCTGTCCGAGTGAGCCTCCCACCACGTGCGCACTGCGAGGGGAGGGACCGGATATGTCTGCACGGCCTGAAAAGCTCACCGGGTCAGGTGGCAGAGGATGGCGGTTTGGGAGGTGTGTGTTGGAGCGAGGAACACAGCCAGGGGCCACCTACCCCCTGCACCTGTACGTGGGGGCAGCATGGACCCTGGCCATGGGAGGGTGGCAAAGTCCAGGAGGTGCCTTCTTTTTTAAAAATTTATTTATTTTTATTGGAAAGTCAGATATACAGACAGGAGGACAGAGAGAAAGATATTCCATCCGTTGATTCATTCTACAAGTGGCCGCAATGGCCAGAGCTGAGCCCATCTACAGCCAGGAGCCTCCTCTGGGTCTCCCACACGGGTATGGGGTCCCAAGGCTTTGTGCCATGCGTGTGTCCATCTGTCCCGTAGGCCACTGTCCTGGCCACAGTGTGGTGGGGCTGCCGTGGACACCTGAACTCCGTAGTCTCTTGCTGGGACACTTGGCAGCCTGCAGTGCCCTGCCAGCATCTTCCCCTTGGAACGCCCTCTGCCTCACTTCAGCTCTGACCCAGGGGTGGGAGAATGAGGGTCTCCTGAGCGACAATCCAGGATGCTTTTCTGAGCTACCGGTTGTTACGATGTTCCTTTCTGGTACATTCTGGACAGGGAGAGATGGGCTGTCTGCAATGAGAGGCAGTGAAGGGTCAGCTGGCCTCTTGTCCCACAGGACTTCCGGATGATAACGAAGGAGCTGTCGGCCACGCGGTTTGTGGAGGTGCTGGTGGAGGATAACCCTTTCATCTGTGATGGCATTGACAGCAACTTGGAGCTCGAGGTTTGTAAAGATGGTGCCCTGGGCGCACGCCTCCAGCCACGCACCCTGCCGCCCCGGGGGCTGAACGGCGACTAGCAAGCGAGCCGCTAGATGGTGGTACCCCAGCTGCGTCAGCATCCCTTCATGTTCCAGCTGGTTTTCCTGGAATTCTTTGAAGCCCTGCTGAGCTTTGCGCTGACCTGTGTGTCCGAGCAGATGACTAAATCCTACTTCGTCTCCTACGACGACGTGTGTGGGGACCGCGAGGAAACTCTTCAGCCGCCGGCGAATCAGGTAACAGGGTGTCATGGGACCCCCGAGCAGGCCCGGCCTCACTGAGGAATGGGCAAAGCCTGTTTGCGGCTTTGGCGTTTAAGGACTCCCTCCAGCCTCCACCCAGATTTTGTTTGTTCATTTGTTTTTGCAGTTAGGAAAACGTAGACTGGCCACAGCAGTGGGAGGTGTCATAGTGAAAGTGTGGCTGCTGGCATGCTGGCATGCCCTAGCTGCTCCACTTCTGATCCAGCTCCCTGCTACTGTGTCTGAGGAAGCAGCCGAGGATGGCCTGGGTACTTGGGTCCCTGCCAGCCATGTGGGAGACCCAGATAGAATTCTGTCTCCTTGATTCGGCTGTTAATGGCCACTTGGGGAGAAAGCCAGCAGCTGGAAGATACCTTTTTTCCTCCTTTTCCTTTCAAATAAGAAACACAGAGGATTGGTAGAGATGATTACAAACAGTTATAAACGGATACATTTGGTCACGAGTAATGAACAAACTTCTAGACACAAACATCAAGACTGAATCGTGAAATGGAACATCTGGGAGCTGGTGCAGTAGGTTAAGCTTCTGGCAGCAGTACTAGAATCCCACACAGGCGCTGGTTCAAGTCTTGGCTGCTACAGTTCCGATTCAGCTCCCTGCTTATGGCCTGGGAAGGCAATGGAGGACGGCCCAAGTCCTTGGGACCCTGCACCCGTGTGGGAGATCCAGAAAATCTCCTGGCCCTGGACCAGCCTAGGTCTGGTCTCTGTAGCATTTGGGGAAATAAGCTGGCAGACGTAGATCTCTTTCTCTCCTTCTCTTTGCCTTTCAAATGAAAACAGAGAAAATAATAAAATCGGGATGGCAGCAACGAGATTGAATCTATAATAAAAAGTTCCCTATCAGGAAAAGACCAACTGAATTCTATCCAACATTTCAAGAATTAATTCTACCTTTACTTAAGTTAGTTTAGCAAAGGAGAGGGTGATTCCAAATTCTGTATGGCCATCAGTACCCGGATATCAGCGCCAACCCAGATCGGGAGAGCGCAGCAGCGTCCTCGATGAACGTGGACGCAGAATCCCTCGGCAGAAGAGTGGCCGATGGGGCCAAGCTGTGGCAATGCAGCTCAAGCCGCCTCCTGTGATGCTGGCATCCCTGAATGCAGTGCCAGTTCAAGTCCAGCCACCTCACGCGCTGTCCCACATCCCACTAACGCACGAGGGAAGGCAGCAACAGATGGTCCAGGGACAGGGGCCCCTCCGCTGTGGGGGCGAGCAGGTGGTGCTCCTGACTCCCGGTGCTGGCCTCGTCCACCTGTGGCTTTTGCAGCCATCTCGGGAACGAGCCAGCAGAGAGGAGAGCTCCTATCTCTGTCACTCTGCCTTTAAGATAAACAAACATAGGGAAGTCTTTTATCATTCCTTTAGATTTTCAAGATCTGTTTATTTCAAAGGCAAGAAGGGAGATCTTCCATCTGCAGTTTACTCCAGCACCCAAACCTGGGCAGGAGCCAGGAGCCAGGAGCCAGGAGCCAGGAGCTTCTTCTGGGTCTCCCAAGTGGGTACAGGTACCTGAGCACTGATCCATCCTGTGCTTTATTCCCAGGCCATTACTAGAGAGCCAGATTGGAAATGGAGTTGTGGAATGGCCTGGACTTGAACTACTGCCCTTGGGGAGGGAGGCACCAGTGCTGCAGGCAGAGGGTTAACTTACTATACCATAGTACCAGCCCTGTCTTTTAAAAATGTGTGAAGTGGGGCCCGGTGTATTAGCCTAGCTGCTAAAGTCCTTGCCTTGCCTGCACCAGGATGCCCAATGGGCACCAGTTCTAATCCCAGCTGCTCCACTTCCCATCCAGCTACCTGCTTGTGGCCTGGGAAAGCAGTCGAGGATGGCCCAAAGCCTTGGGACCCTGCACCCGTGTGGGAGACCCAGAAGAGGTTCTAGGCTCCTGGCTTCAGATCAGCACAGCTCTGGCCATTGCGGCCACTTGAGGAGTGAATGAGCCGACAGAACATTTTCTTTTCTGTCTCTCCTCATCTCTGTATATCTGACTTTCTAATAAAAATAAAAGAATAAATCTTTAAGAAGTGTGTGAAGGGGGTCAGCATTGTGGCATGGTGATTTAAGATGCTACTTGCGAGCATGGATTCAAGTTCTGGCTGATCCACTTCCAAACCAGCTCCGTGCTGCTGTGCCCGCAAAGCAGGGTGAGGCAGCCCCTGCGTGAGCCGCTGCCACCTCCGTGGGAGACCCGAATGTAGTTCCAGGCTTCTAGCCCCAGCTGCCCAGCAGCCCTCGCCATGCGGCCATTTAGGAGTGAACCAGGAAATGGAAGCTTTCTTGATGTTTCTCCCTCTTGGTTTTTCCAATAAACAAACAAATAAATAAAAAAGCATGTGCAAAACGCCGCACACTGGCAAGCCGAATCCAAGAATACATTTAAAACCATCCTCCGTCATGACCCAGTGGGATTCACGACAGCGTGGAATGACACAGGTGTGGGAAACCCACTGGGTGCCATTCGGCATCCCTTCAGGACAGCTGTGCTGGCAGCATCCTTCAGCACACGGGAGGCTGCCTGCAACAAGCCAGCAGCTGCCAGCTTCACCCCACCCGGAGTCATCAGGCAAGAAGCGAAGTAAGGGGTAAGGGGCGCCCAGATCGGGAAGGAGAAAGTCCGGCTGTCACTGCTTGCAAATGACCTTGTCTCCCCTACACAAAATTCGGAAGTACTAAGACGATGAACCCCGAATTAAAGTCTGGGATGTCTGTACGCATGTCAGTAGCATTGTCATCCATCAATGGTGAATGCCCGAGAACAGTAACTACGACAAAAACAATCCACTTTTTAAAAACACTTATTTATTTTTCTTGGGAAGGCAGATATACAGAGAGAAGAAGATCAGAGAAAGATCTGCCTCAAGCCTCCTTGGGGTCTCCCACGTGGGTGCAGGGTCCCCAGGCTTTGGGCCATTCTAACTGCTTCCCCAGGCCACAGGCAGGGAGCTGGACGGGAGTGGGGCTGCCGGGACAGGAACCAGTGCCTCTACTGGATGCTGGTGCTTGCAAGGGAAGGATTAGCCATTGAGCCGTTGCGGCAGCCCCAACAATCCCATTTCTTTGAACAGTTTTGAAGCTTGTTTCTATTTTATTTGGAAGGCGGAGAGGGAATCTTCTATCCCCTTGATGTACCGTTCCAAGGCCAACAACAGCCAGGGGTGGTTCAGCCCGAAGCCAGGGCCTGGACCACAACCTGAGCCTCCCATTTAGGTGACCTGCTTGCTCCACGCTGTGTATTAGTAGGAAGTTGGTGTTGGAAGCAGAGCCAGGCCTTAAAGCCCACTGCTCTGGTAGGGACTGAGCTGTCCCGACAGCAGCATGACCCCTGCCAAGACCTGCCCAGTGTCCTTGCTGGTAGTGGCAGGACGGAGCGCCCAGTGTCCGTCGGAGGGCTGGGAATGCTCAAGAGACAAGAGAAACGGAGAGTGTCCGTGCACTGAAGAAAGACATCCACACAGCCAAGAGAGAGTTCAAGCCATTCCTACCAAAATGCAACGTTCTTCACAAATTGAACAAAACAATATTATACTGTTTTATGAAACCGTAAAGCAAAAACAAACAAACAAACAAACAAACAACCCCCCAATCTCTAAATAGCCAAAGCAGCCATGGAGCGTAAGAACAAAGCATGGGGCATGGCCAGGGCTGCGCCCTGGGGGGGCAAAGGAGGATGTGGCTGCAGGGTCCTGAGGCTTTGGGCCATCCTCCACTGCTCTCCCAGGCCACAAGCAGGGAGCTGCATGGGAAGTGGGGCTTCCAGGATTCGAACCGGCGCCCATATGGGATGCCGGCACATGCAATGGGCTACCATACCGAGTCCTTCCTCTCAAATATTTTTAAAAGCCCACCAAGGACTAGAGTTTGTGTTCCGCATTCCAGCTCAGCCAGACCCCGCAGATCGCACGGTGGCCTGGGTGTCTGCAGGCTGTGTGTGGGAGGCACACTCCCTCTCTGTCTCTCTGCCTAGAGCCTCTACAGGAGCCGAAGTGCAGCCACGAGCCACGAGTCCGACGCTGCTCACTCGGGCAGTGCCAAGTCCTCCTCTGGGAAGCTGGCATTCCTGCCTGGAAGCAACCGACCGTGGAAATCTGAGGTCCGTGTTGACAGCCCTGTCCCAGATGCCATGGGGGCAGAACCCCCTTCTCTGTGTAGGGGGGCCCTGGCAGCGAGCACACGGAGCCCGCGCTCCTGTGGCCTGGACCCGGGCCGCGGGCACTGATGTGCGCAGCTGTGTACCAGGGGCCGCTCACAGTCAGGGCACCTCGGTCCCAGACCACCCGCGGCAGGGAAGCGTGCCACTCGACCAGGAAGTAGTGAGGCTGGGTCCTGCACCGCCACCACAGCTGTACGCCTCCACTCTCATAAGGTTTGAGTGACGTGACAAGGACCTGAACCAGGCTTTTATTCCTGGGCTGCTGGGAGGCCAGCTGCTCCGCTGGCACGCTGGCAAGGAAGCTGTGGGATGGTGCGGGCCCAAGGTGGCAGAGACGGCTGAGATCTCTGAAGGGCCAGGGTTGAAGAGGGCAGAAGGTGAACTGAGGCTGGGCGAGGAGAGGCTGTGGACTGGGGGGGGATGGGCTTGGGGGTCCGGGTGTGGACTGGGGCGGGTGGGGGGATGGGCTGTGGCCTGGGGCGGGGGGATGGGCTGTGGACTGGGGCGGGGGGCCGGGCTTGGGGGTCCGGCTGTGTAAGGCTGTGGTAGATGCCAGTTGAAGGGCGAGTTCAAGCCGGGGACAGAAATGCAGGGTTTGCTGCCGTGGGGGAACTGGAGTTATCCAAGCGAGGTGACTGCATAAAGTCTCCTGGAAAATGGAGTTAAACGTGAGCTTCCCGGAGGGCGGCAACGAATGAGAGCAGCCACAGGAAGACACGTGTGGCAGGTGCTGCCTTACACAGGCGGCTAACGCTGACAGACGCGGGGCTGCCCGCAGCAGGCTGCTACGCACAGTGTCTGTCACTGAAATCTGCCACGGAGGATTGCATGCTGACAGGGTTTAATGAGCGTGTGACTAATTTTTTAAGATTTATTTATTTTTATTGGAAAGTCAGATACACAGAGGAGGAGAGACAGAGAGGAAGATCTTCCGTCCGATGGTTCACTCCGCAAGTGACCGCAATGGCCAGTGCTATGCCGATCCAAAGCCGGGAACCAGGAATTTCTTCCGGGTCTCCCACGCGGGTGCAGGGTCCCAAGGCTTTGGGCCGTCCTCGACTGCTTTCCCAGGCCACAAGCAGGGAGCTGGATGGGAAGTGGAGCAGCTGGGATTAGAACCGGCACCCATATGGGATCCCGGGCATGCAAGGCAAGGACTTTAACCACTACGCTATTGCGCCGGGCCCACGTGTGACTATTTTATAGTTCATATGCCAAGTTGAACATCTCGAACCTGCTGGCTGTTCACAGGCCAGCTGTGGCTTTTTTTCACTTTGCTGGGCTCTTAGCTGAGTGGGGCATTAAGCCTTTGACTAGAATGTAAATGAAAAACTGTCTTAGAAATTAAAAAAAGAAACAGAGAAAAAGAAAAGCTCTTTTTTTTTTTAATGTAGAGTACAGTGGAACCCACACATACTCTCCTGGCTCCAATTTTCCTTGAGGTTTTTTAAAATCTTTTTGTGGATTTAAAATTTTTTTGTACTAAAATCTTGTAGTTCCATTTTCCCACAAGCTTTTGGTGGCATCCTTTTATTTAAGTATAATTAATCTACAAATAACCATGTATAACTTATTTATGTAAGAAATGCTTTCCCAAAAGATCTAGATATCAAATTTTTTTAAAATGATTTATTTTTATTGGAAAGTCAGATATACAGAGAGGAGGAGAGGCAGAGGAAGTTCTTCCGTGCTTTGACTCATTCCTCAAGAGCTGCAACAGCCGGAGCTGAGCTAAGCCAGGGACAAGAGCCTGGAGCCTCTTCCGGGTCTCCCACACGGGTGCAGGGTCCCAAGGCTCTGGGCCGTCCTCGACTGCTTTCCCAGGCCACAGGCAGGGAGCTGGAAGGGAAGCGGGGACGCCGGGTTTAGAATTGGTGCCATATGGGATCCTGGCATGTGCAAGGCGAGAACTTTAGCCACTTGGCTACTGTGCTGGGCCTGTGGAGGGAATGGGGAGGGAAGACTTTGGCAGATGTAATCACAGCTATTCGTTTCCTTATTGCTATGAACTCAGGATTTCATAAGCATTAAAAATAGTCAAGTTAGCCCCAGGTGATTGACCTCCCTTTTTAGTTAGGATGTAGACAACTGGCTTGAGTCCATAATGGTGTGAAAGTAATTATTTTGCTTTATGATTCTTTTTTTCTGTGAAAGCCCAAACTCAGGAAGTCTCTAAGCGATGAGAGAGTTTCCAAAGTGAACTTTAAGTCTGCAGTGAAGGGGCTGACGTTTTTACCTGAAAGCGGTGAGTACTGTCATGACAGAACTTCAACAGCTGCAACACGTCTGCGCACTGCGCTTACGACACAGCATCACGTCCACAGACCTGCGCGCGCTGAGGTTGGGTCTAAGTGAAGGCCAGGACTGCCACGGGTCTCCCCTCAGACAGCCTGGCCACAGGAGAAAGGCGGGCCCCAAAGTCGCTCTTAGGGGTCTTTGTCCCCTAGTCTCCGGCCCCAGAAAGCTGTATTTTGGGTTCTCGGATCTCTCCTTCCATGTTTTACACATCTAACCAAGGACATAAAATGATCCACAGAGCTAATTCACCAGGCTTTCCTTTAAAGCGTAATAGGAGAAACAGCCGAAGGTTATCCACAGGGCTGAGTGTGACATCTGATGCAACCGCAGGCCCAGCACGCCTGGCTGCAGCCCCGGGACCAGACGTCAGGGGAAGGGGACGCGCCTCTCAAAGGGGAACCAAGGTGCTAGCTGTGCTCAGATCCCAGCCAGCCCCGGGAGCTGGACGCGACAGGACAGACCGTCCAGGAGCTGCCCAAGCCCCAAGTCCTCTCTTCCTGCTGACCCTGAGGGCAAATGAAGCTGCTAAGGATCCAGAGGCGGCAACAGCTTGAGAGCTGCTCCCAGGACAGGCCGGACTAAACAAGGACGTCACAAAGTAACAAGGGGGGAAACACAAGCAACAAACACAAGGCAGGCGAGAGGAAGAACCTGTAAGTCGTTGGAGATTTTTCTATAAACCTGTGATCAAATCCCAAATAAAATTCTCATCACAGAACAGTGAAAGCAGCAGAATGGCTTCCTAGAAGGAGGGAAAGCACACCAGAAAGAAGCCTCCAGAACACAGGGAAGCTGTCACGTGAGGTGGCCCAAGTGAGCCCAGAGGCACAGAGGCCACAGCAGACGGATGCTCAGGACCAAGGGGACAGGGCTGCCCTGAGGCAGAAACAGGGAGGCGTGTGGTAACGTGCCAGTTAGGACACAGCATCTCACACCAGGGCCTCATGTGCCCTGGCTCTGTGTGTGATGGCTTGAATCCTTGGGTCCCCACCACCCACGTGCGTGGCCCGGGTAGAGTACTGGGTCCCGCAGCCATCTGAGGAGTGCACCAGTGGATGGAGGATCATTCTCTCCCTCCGTCTCTTTAAAGACTAAAATATATCTTTAAAATATTAGAAGCTACGGGGCCGGTGCAGTGGCACAGTGAGCTAATTCTGCACGTGCAGTGCTGGCATCCCCCACGGGTGCCCACTGGAGTCTTGGCTGCTCCACTTGACTCAGCAAAGGAAGCAGCAGTGGACGTCTCAGGACCATGGGACCCTGCACTCACGTGGAAAACAGAAGCTCCTGGGACCTGGCCCAGTGGCTCAAATGGCTAATCCTCCACCTTGCAAACCCCAGCATCCCATGTGGGCACTCAGTCTGTTAGGGTCCAGGCCAGAGCTCCCCCCGGATGTCAGAGTGCGAGCTGGTCAACCCCCAGAAAATGACAAACAGTGTCGCTGGTAATGCAAACAGCAAACAGTTTATTGTGCCAGCATGCTGGGGCCAGACCGCACTTGGGGTGCGCAGGCCAGCCAAGCAGATCGGACCCCGGGTAACATAAGGCTGGAGCTTACATACCCCGTTTTGGCTGTAACATATATCAAAGTCAAAAGTAACAAATTTAGATTATGTGGCTCCCGGTGCAAGCATTCTATTCCGTTCTCCCACTCATTATTTACATTGCCACACTTATTATTTACGGCTCATCCCATCCTGGCACCCTTATCTTTATGGCTCCTCCAGTCGCTGGGACGGGGACTGTGCCCCTGCCTTCCTGCACCCGGGTCAGTTGATAGGTAAGGTTACAGAGAAACAAGGGCACAGATTCATGCTAAAGTGGAGCTTTCCCACAGTGAAAAAAGTGGAGCTTTCTGACCCAGCGAAGTAGTGGCTTCTCACCCCAAAGGGCCTAATATCACCTAATGCTAATATTCTTAACATTCTAACATACTAACATTATCCCAACACCTGACAAGTCACGCCCATCCCACCCAGCGTTGCGTGCTGGAGCCAGTTCAAGGCCTGGCTGCTCCACTTCAGAAGATTCAACCCATGCTAATGTGGCTCAACCGCTTGGGTCCCTAGCCCCAAATGGGAGACCCCGAAGAAGCCCCTGGCTTCTGACTTCGGTCTGGCCCAGCCTCGGCCACTGGGTTCACTGGGGGATTGAGGCAAGATCTCTTTTCTCTAACTGCCCTTCAAATAAATCTTAAAAAGAAAAGATCCAAAAGTAGCAAAAGATAGACAAGAAATCCTAACACAAAAGGGGATCCTGTGAGGGAGCACTGCGGCTGCGGGGCAGAACGAACACGAAGATCTAACCTTCAGGAACAGCGTCGTGGACTAAAACAAGGCCCTGAGAACTCAGACTCAACGGCTGCATGCGAACCTGGGAGCGCCAACCCCAGCTTGGATTCCAGCGGACTGCGAGGATGGGGAGACAGGCACCTCCGGGCATCCAGGCACAGCGGCCACATGAATCTCGGGCCGTCCACAGGCAGCAGAGCTGACCGCATGAACGAGCTGGCAAAGCATGTGCTAGCGGCCGGGAAAGCTACCAGAAGGGAGGTGTGCTGAGCGCTGCCCTGGCTCTGTGGCCCCTCCATATGCAGTGCCACCCGAGGCTGCCCCAGGCTCTCCTGGCGACCCTGCGGCTCCTCCTCCTCCCTCCTGGCGTGTCACAGTAGCTCCTGCAAGGCAGGGACCCTTGGGGGGACACAGCCTGTTCAGAGGCAACACCCCTGCCTCTCGCACCCACATGGTCCAGGCCACTGACCTTACTCCGTCCAGAGCTGACGGAAACAAGAGCCAAGAGAAGGGTCCTTCCTCCACTTGGGAAAACATCCATTTGCTGACGTTTTCATTCTACTT
Source organism: Ochotona curzoniae (assembly GCF_017591425.1). Classification (NCBI taxonomy): domain Eukaryota; kingdom Metazoa; phylum Chordata; class Mammalia; order Lagomorpha; family Ochotonidae; genus Ochotona; species Ochotona curzoniae. Next base: position 646,444 of record NW_024466464.1, read on the forward strand.
TGCAAAACCCTGAAGACTGGAGCTGTTTGGGGGGAGGCGGAGTGAGGGAGGCAGGCTGCTCCAGGCTCCCCTCAGTGCTCAGTCTATGAGCAGCCCAGCAGGGGGAGAGGGTGCCCCAGAAGGGGGACCCCAAAACCTGCCGCAGGCCTGTCCTGAGGCTTGGTCTCCTCAAACTCCATTCCAGAGAAATACGAGAAGCCCAGGTTCGACCAGAACGAAAAGCTGAGCATGTGGCTCCACAGCATGTACGTGTTCTTCGTGCACGTGCTCTTCGTGGCTCACAGGCGGGAAGAGACCCTCACGGAGAAGGTGAAGGAGAACCGGCTGCTCGAGGAGGCAGTGGCGCGGCAGCGGAGGATGGAGGACGAGGAGCTGGAGGCGAAGTAGGTGCCCCCCAGGCCCTCGCCGCTGCAGACATCACACAGGCCGCGGGCTCCTACGGGAGTCTGGTGCAGTAGCCGTGGTTCCTGGCTCCTGCTGGGGCCCCGCAAGAGTGATGGGGCGGGCAGCGCCTGGTGCCCACTCGCTCCCAGTTCCGGGTCTGAGACCCTCAGCGTGTCACAGCAACTAGTCCTACGAAGGCTGTGGCAGGGGCCTGGACGGTGTCCCCGGGGTGGCTGCCGGAGGAGCCCCCTGCGGGACGCTGGCACCTCCAGCATCACCCCCACCCCAGCCTCCAGGCTGAGTCAGGTGGGAGTCAGCTGCGGACAGCTAACCACCAGCAGACCCTTCTGCCTCTGAGCAGGGGAACACCTGGAGCAATGGACAGCCCCCCTGCCCCGGGAGACCCCTCTGGCTGTGCCTGCCCCCTTCACACACTGGGAATCTCGTGGGGCCCATGCCAACTGTAGGGCAGTCAGGTGTAGGTTGCCCTGTGGCCTTCGCGTGGGGATAGGAGCTGCACACTCTTCCCTCACGTCCTCACACCTGAGAACCTGGGGCTCATTTGGGCACAGGGAGGCTCCAGGAAGTGATGGGTGGCTGAGGGCATGGGGACAGCGCAGGGATAAGTCGAGGCCACCTGGTTCAGTACAGGCCTGTGACGTCACCTCCTTCCATGTGCCTCGGCCTCCTCCTCTGGCTAGTGGACATAACCTGGCCCGGGCCCGTGGTGCGGTGAAGCAGGTTCCCACCTGCCCAGGCCGGGGAGATGGGGATCCCCCTCAGGACCCCAGGCAGGTGGCTCAGCTCTGCCTGGGAGCACACACTACGACACACTTAGAAGGTCTTTGGCCAGGCCGCTTTCCCTTGGAGCTACGTGGCTATATCACCATGACCGCATGTGAAGGCAGGACGACTTCCGGCTACAGCTCACACCACACAGCCTGACTGGGTGCCACACCCCAGCCCCAACTCCCAGCTCCAATCCTGGCTCTGCTCCCAGGCCAGCTGCCTGCACACCCACACCCGCACTACCCATGCGGGAGACCCAGATGGGCCGCCAGGCTCCTGACTTCCGTCTGGCCCAGCCCTGGCTTGCTGCTGACATTTGGGGAGGGACCCAGTGGTAGGGAAACCTCTCTCTTACTACCTTTCAAATACATTTTTAAAAAGTGGGCGGGGAAAAAAAGGTACTTTCTTTGCTTGCTTTTTAGGCTGTCTCTGTTACAAGAGGAAGAGGCCAAAAAACAAGACCAGGAGATCAGCATCATGGTGCTGAAGGAGCCAGTGGACGCCCCGCCCGCAAGCCAGACGCCCAGCCCCCCCAAGGAGGACGCAGCTGTGCCCCAGGCCGGCAAGGCCATCGCGGGCAAGAAGAAGAAGAAGTGAGGGCGCCCAGCGCTGTAGCGCACCACGGCACACCGCCCACTACCTACTGCCCGCCTGCCACCTGCCCGGCTCCTGGGGCTCCGGGGGCTCCGGGGCTCTAGGTGGACAGACCACACCACAGACGTGTCAGCGCTCTAAAATGAAAACCGACATGAGTGGATGGTAAATGCTTATTAAACATGTTTCCAAAGCATCAAGGGATGTACTGGTGACTCAGTTTACAGTCTGAGAACATGGCTCAGGTGGATCGGAACATGTGCGGGATGGGCAGAGCTATGGCTGTTTCCTGAGGCCGCTCTGGCCCGAGAGGCTCCCAGCACTGTCCCCGCAGCAGCCCCTGTGGGCGGCAGGAAGGTGAGGCGCAAGGCAGGTCTGCCACAGCGGGCAAGGGCAGGCCGTAGTCCTGGGCAGCTCACTCAGTTTGTGCGTCCAAAGCACCCCCGGGCCCCAGCACACCCCAAGCCCAGGGCATTAGGGCGGATCAAGGGAGACGCTCACCTTTGTCCAAGGGAAGCTTCTCAGAAACCACAGCGAGGCTAAAGCTAAAGGCACAGGGAGGGCGTCCCGGGCAGTCAGCTCTGTCGGCCACAGCAGCCAGCAGCGCAAGGCAAAGCAGAACCTACACGAACAAAGATGGCGAATAACCAGGAACCCGAGGGTAGGAACAGCGCTCGGACCCCGGGGGAAATGGCCGCAGTGACAGAAGTGACAGGAAGACCCCGGAGCAGCAGAGAACCAAGAACCCTGACCCCACACGGACAGGAGGCAGAATGCAGCCCAGGAGAGGCCAGCCCCGAACCCGCCAGCAGCCCAGCACCATCTCGGCCACGCCACAGACCACGATGCAGCGTGTGGCTGTCGGCAAGCAGGGGCGGCTGGAAGCAGAGCTGCTGCCCGTGGAGCCCCGGGCCAAGAGGCCGGCACGGCAGACAGCAGGCCTGACACCGCGGGGACGGCAGCCGCTGCCCACTGCCCTCCCGGGACTCAGAGGGCATGCCCGAGGGAGGCCACGCGGGCACCGGGTGCTCCTGGGGTACCAGCCGGCAAGCTGAACGCTTCACGTGGGGGGCCGCACTGGCACCTTTGCTGAGTTCTTGGCACGGGCGTGCTCTGGGGGAAATGAAAGCTGGCAGTTGTTCTGGGCAAGTGCCTCCTGGCTCCCCACTGGGGTCCCCTGACTGTGGAAGGGACCCCAGCTCTGAGGAGCTTCGGCAGCTGAACTAGTGTAACAAGCACGAGGGCTGGTGGGCCTGGCCTCCTAGTGAGCAACAGGGGAGAGACTTGATGCCAGACCAGAATGTTAAAAAGTGTAACAATTTATTAGTCTTATTTTCCAGTAAAATATTCACATAATGTCCAAATGGAATGATACAGAGCTATTCCCCACTACCTTGAGTCAATTCCACATAAATATTTAAAATCTAAAAACCTCAGGGGAGTCATCAGGCTGCGTAGAAATTTGATTCCTCAGAGCAAGTATTGCTTTACTCGTCATCCAGCCGCTCGGCAGCAGCCGTGGCTCGTGGGGTGAGCGGGCGTGGGCGAGCCCACGCGTCAGTCCAGGAAGAAGATGTTGTTGAACTGCGTGGCACACAGCTTCTTCACCTCTTCTGCGGAGAGAGCAGACGGGTCAGCAAGGGAGCGCTCCCCCACGCCTTGGGATTTACTTCCTGAAGCTGTCGGGCATAAAGCTGAGAGTAAAGAAAGCTTGTGTGAATCCTGACCGGAAATCCCAGCAGCTTAGGGAAGAAACTGAGAGAAAGGGGGAAAAAAAACACCTAGCAGACCATGAGCGCTGGGACTTGACAGCACCCCCAGCACTGCAGCCTCCTGTCCCGCCCGCAGCCCGCCCGCAGCCAGCCCGCAGCCCGCCCGCAGCCAGCCTGCAGCCAGCCGAGAGGCCCTGCAGCACTGTGGATGAGGTGGAGCACTGAGCAGGAGACAACACGGACACTCGGCTGGCACCTTGCACGCCCGTCACTTGATCCCAGGGCCAGTGCTGTGGGGTAGTGTATGAAGCCACTGCCTGTGACACCAGCATCCCATGGGGCACCTGTCTGAGTTCCCGGCTGCTCCACTTCCCATCCAGCTCCCTGCTCAAGTACCCGGGATGGCAGTGGAAGATGGCCCGGGGCCATCTGTGGCCCCTGTGCCCATGTGGGAGACCTCAGGAAACTCCTGACGCCCGGCTCTGGCCTGGAGCAGACCCAGCTGTTGTAGTCATTTGGGGAGTGAATCAGAGGACAGAAGACTCTGGTAACTCTGCGAGAGCCATGTGGAGTCGGGCAGTCACTGAGCGGGGGATGCGCTATTACGTGAAGACAGGTGCAGGGCATCTCCCTGGCCGTCACACTGCTTGCTCCAGTACTCAGTGGCCTGCTCAGCGGGGTGGTCCGACCTGGGCGAGGGGGCTGTCAGGACCCCAGGAGCAGCTGCAGGGTCACACAGGGGACCAACTGAGCACACTGGCTGGAAGCTGGGGCACGCCGCTCCTTGCCTGTTTCCTCACACTAACGTCAACAGCAACTGTGCGTCCTGTGTCTTTATCACAGGACATCCAAAGGGATCCTGAACAGAACTGATTTGAGAAGCAAGAGTGACACAAGACAAAGGCAGGCATCCTCTACCCCTCGGTACATTCCCAAACAGGATTAAGTAAACTGGAACTGGCACCGCGGCATGCAGGTAAAGCTTCTACCTGCAGTACCAACATCCCATACAGACACTGGTTCAAGTCCTGGCTACTCCACTTCCCATCCACTGAGCTACAAATGCACCTGGGGAAGCAGCGGAGGAAGACTCAAGGCCCCGGCTTGTGCAGCCGTGTGGGAGACCCAGAAGAGGCTCCTGGCTCCTGACTACCTCACTTCAGGCCGTTATGGTCCTTCTCAGCGTGAACCAGCTCCATCTCTGTCTTACCTTCTTTTGGTAACTGCCTTTCCAATGAAAATAAGAAACTTTTTTTTTTTAAAGATTTATTTATTTTCATTGGAAATCAGCTTTACAGAGAGGAATCGTCTGTGTGCTGGTTCACTCACCAAGCGGTCACAACAGCCAGAGCTGGGCTGATCCGAAGCCAGGAGCCAGGAGCCTCCTCCGGGTCTCCCACACAGGTGCAGGGTCCCAAGGCTTTCAGCCGTCTTCGACTGCTTTCCCAGGCCACAGGCAGGGAGCTGGACGGGAAGTGGAGCAGACGGGACATGAGCCAGCATTCATATGAGATCCCAGTGCATGCAAAGCAAGGCTACCACACCAGGCCCAAATGAAACTAAATCTTTTTTTTTTTTTAAAGGGGGTATGTTCTAGCTTAAAGTTTCAGGGCTTCTGTGGTGCTGAAGTTAAACCACTGTGTGTGTCCCTGACACCCATGTGGGCACCTGCTATGGCCTAGTGCTCCACTTCGAGGCCAGCTCCTTGGTCATACACTTTGGAAAGCAGCACCAGTGGTCATAACGCCTGGGACCTGCACGCACAGGACAGACCTGGATGGAGCTCCCGGCTCGCGGTTTCTTTCTGGCCTGGCTGCTGCAGCCATTCGGGGAGTGAGCAAGCAGGTGCAACATGTCTGTCTCTCCTCTTTCTGTAACTCTACGTTTCAAATAAATAAGTAAAACCTTAAAACATCAAGCAAAGACTTGAGTCAGTGTGTCCCTGTGCCTCTCCCAGTGCTGACGAGCCAGCCTTGAGCGCCAGGCGCCCACCTCCCAGTACTGACGAGCCAGCCTTGAGCGCCAGGCGCCCACCTCCCAGTGCTGAGTCAGCCTTGAGCGCCCACCTCCCAGTGCTGAGTCAGCCTCGAGCGCCCACCTCCCAGTGCTGAGTCAGCCTTGAGCGCCAGGCGCGCTCATGTGCCATTTACCGTTGACTTCAATGAGGTTTGCGTTTTTCTGATTCAAAATAACATACAGCTCCCGCTGGTCTGACTTCTTGCCGACCACCCAGTAGTCGCTCATGGCCTTCACGATGATTTCTTCATCCTCATCCACTCTGTAAAAAGGAGTGTCCATGAGGCAGACGGGCGGCCGGTGCAGGGCACACGTTCCAACAGCAAGGACGGGCCAGGGCTGTGTGCACCTGCGGCCTGGGCACGCGGGCCAGCCGCAGCCTGCGAGGGGAGCTCTGGACACTGGGGCCCAGAGGGGTCCTCTGCTGAGCCCGCCCCGTGGGGGGCCCTGGCGTTACCTCGTGAAGTCACTGTTGATGTCCCCGAGGATCTTCATGAGGTCGGGGGGCACGGACGTGAGGGACACGCTGGGGGTTTTACGCATGTGGATGGTGCTCTTCTCGGCCAGGTTCATGTGGTTGAAGTAGATGAACTTAAACTGGGGCTCCTTCTCAGACCTGGGGGAACACGCCCACCTTGACCACCCCACCTCCCGGCACAGCTGCGAGGCCCTGGGGCCCGGCACCCAAGGACAGTTCCCTCACTCAGCAGCAGATCATCTGTGCAGAAGCAAAGTGTGCAATGTGAGGGAGTTTTTCAGAGAGGTGATGTTTTTCTTAAAATCCCAGAAATGGCCCAGTATGTGGCATACAAATAAGACACCACCTGCCATGCTGGCATCCCAAATGGGCGCTGGCTCCAGTCCCGGCTGATCCACATCCTATCCATTCCCTGCTAACGCTCCCGGGAAAGCAGCTGAGGATGGCCCATGTCCTTGAGCCCCTGTACCCACATGGGAGCAGCAGCTGAAGCTCCTGGCTTCAAATTGGCCCACTTCGAGCTGCTGCAGCCATCTGGAGTGAGCCGGTGGATCGAACATCTGTGACTCCCGCCCTCTAAATAAATAAATCTTGAAAAAAAAAAAGAAAAAGAAAAAAGAAACGTACAATATAAAGTACCCCAAATGTGTACTATAAAAACAGAGCAAAGACGTACTCTAGGTAGAGCCCAGGAATCACCCTGAAGGTCCCAACGGGAGGGGGGGAGGCTGGGAGAGCCAGCGGCGGGCACCCCAGGCCCCTGTCGGGGCGTCTCTGAGCATGCGGCCCTCCGCTGACGCTCTCCCAGGTGCGTGAGCAGAGAGGAGCATCGGAAGTGGAGCAGCCGGGACTCGAACCAGCACCTATATGAGATGCTGTCCTGGGCCCCGCGTGATAGCGTAATGTAATTGCCTTGAATGCGCCGGGATCCCATATGGGCACCGGTTCTAATCCTGGCCAACCCATTTCCCATCCAGCTCCCTGCCTGTGGCCTGGGAAAGCAGCCGAGGACGGCCCAAAGCCTTGGGACCCTGCACCCGCGTGGGAGACCTGGAGGAAGTTCCTGGCTCCTGGTTTCGGATTGGCTCAGCTCAGGCTGTTGCGGCCACTTTGGGAGTAAATCAACGGCCAGAAGATCTTCCTCTCTGTCTCTCTTCCTCTCTGTATATCCGCCTTTCCAAAAAAAGTAAATAATTCTTTTTTTTTTAAGAGAAAGTTTTTTTTTTTTAAGATTTATTTTATTATTTTTATTGGAAAGGTGGATATACAGAGAGGAGGATCTTCCGTCTGATTATTCACTCCCCAAGTGAGCGCAATGGCTGATGCTATGCTGATCCGAAGCGAGGAACCAGGAGCTTCTTCCGGGTCTCCCACGCAGGTGCAGGGTCCCAAGGCTTTGGGCTGTCCTCCACTGCTTTCCCAGGCCACAGGCAGGGAGCTGGAAGGGAAGCGGGGCTGCCGGGATAGAACCGGCGCCCATATGGGATCCCGGGCGTGCAAGGCGAGGACCTTAACCACTGCGCCATCGCGCTGGGCCCAAAAAGTAAATTCTTAAAAAAAAAAAAACCCACTGTCCTGGGGGGAGAGATGTGTGGCAGGACACGCAGGGGTCTAAACGGAGGCTAACGGGCAGCTCATAGTACAATTTTCAACAAATGCCAGCAGCAGCTCCTTCTGGCCACAGCAGCACTGCCAGCCAGGCCCCTCTGGTGTAACCCGGGTTGTGAAGTTCACAGAGCCCTGGGGCAATTCTACCTCTGCACACGGTCCACAAGTGATGAGCTGCCCGGCCCGTGACCTCTGCACAGCCCGCCAGGGCCCGGGACGGGGACCGCACACCCACTCCAGCTATCATTTCCTAATTCGTGGGACCCAAAGCAGACTTCACGCACTCACGCATCCTTCAAACACAACCTTGGCATGGGCGTCGGGCCGAGCACTGAGGGCCCCTGTCCCACACAGGAGAGCCCATGCCCAAGGCCTGGCTCCCACTCTGGCTGCAGCTTCCTGCTAACGTGGGCCTGAGCAGGGCTGATGGCTCAGGTAACCCCAGAGCAGCACCACAAGATCTCCTTTGGGTAGAAATGTTCACTTGAGGCCGGTGCAGTAGCCTGGTGGCTGAAGTCCTCACCTTGCATGCATTGGGATTCCACAGGGGCACCAGTCCATATCCCAGCTGCTCCATTTCCCAACCAGCTCCCTGCCTGTGGCCCGGAAAAGCAGTCGAGGGCGACCCAAAGCCTTGGGGCCCTGCACCCGCATGGGAGACCCAGAAGAGGCTCCTGGCTCCCGGTTTTGGATGAGCTCAGCTCTGGCCATTGTGGCCACTTAAGGAGTGAACAAACAGATGGGAGATCTTTCATCTCTCCTTCTCTTTATAATTCTGACTTTCCAATAAAAATAAACCTATTACAAAAATGTTCACTTCTTGGTCTTTTTTTTTTTTTTTAAACGAAGCAGGCTGTCAGCAATACACCCCCACGTGCTCAGCCTAGATCTGAAGGACTTTCCTCTGAACTCACAAACCGCACAGAGAATTCCGGCCTTCAGTCCCTTCTCGAAAGCCCTCAGGAACAGGCTGTTTACTGTCCAGAGGGCCGCCCACCTGCTCGCTCCTACAATACCCGTTCTTCACAGCCATCAGGGCTTGGTGAGGCGGCCAAGGGCCCGCAGTGGCCCACACCAGCTCCAGCACCTGGCCTCAAGCCCCCAAGCCGCCACTTGCTAGCGATTCCCTGTGGGCCTGCACAGCAGCTGGCGCGGCCATGCAAGCTGCTGCACCTGCTTGCTGCCTTCACAGAGCCACGCTGACCGTGCTGCCAGCACGGGTGCAGCCGCCTGGGCTGCCCAGGGCCTCCAGACAAGCCCACCACACACAGCTCAGCACCCCCAATCCCAGCATGCAGCCCACCCAGGGTGAGCTGAGGGGGCTCCTGAAGGACCCCCTCAGCTGCGCATCTGGAGGGGTATGCCTGGAGCCACAGGGGTGCTGACCCCATGTGCACTGCTGTTTGCATGCATACACAGGATCAGGTTTAACATGTAGGCCAAGGGCGGGAGGAGACCAACATCACTGCCAATAAAATGGAGCAATCATAGCAACTTTTCTAACAACCCCACATACGATCACGTCAAGGACGTTCACTTTTTCATTTAAGGAAGCGGACGTGGCTTCTCTCCGGCACAGGTGACACCGCACCACTGCCTTCAATGGATAAGACAACGAGACGGTCATTACGTGACCAGCAGGTTGGCAGCCCATACACCAGGCATGCTGGGCAGGACCCATCTCGTGAGAGATTTCATACGCTACCCAGAATACATGTAGCTTGCAGCTTTTGAACTGTTTGTTTCTGGAACTTTCCTGTAATATTTCTGGACTATAGTTGACATCCTACAGAAACTGCAGGAAGCAACGCTGGGTAAGAGGTGGGCGTTCCTGTGCAACTGTCCTCTCCATGCACTGAAATAGTGCTATGGTCAACAATCTTTAAAACCACCCTGCCCTTTCCAAGACCAGTTAAATGTTGAAAGTAAACATGAGAGGGCCTGGCGCGGTAGCCTCGTCCCTCACACGCACCTGGAGCCCACATGGGCATCAGTTCTAATCCCGGCAGCTCCACTTCCCATCCAGCTCCCTGCCTGTGGCCTTGGAAAGCAGTTGAGGATGGTCCAAAGCCTTGGGACCCTGCACCCGTGTGGGAGACCTGTAGGAGGTTCCTGGCTCCTGGCTCTGGATTGGCTCAGCTCTAGCCTTTGTGGCCACTTGGGGAGTGAGCCAGCAGACAAAAGGTCTTTGTCTCTGTCTCTCTTTCTCTCTGTAAATCTGCCTTCCAATAAAAATAAAAAATAAATCTTTTTTAAAAAGTAAACACAACGCAAAGTACGAACCCAGATATTCTCTTGTTGATGTTGAACTGCTCGCAGACGTCGGACGCCAGCACGGTGAGCTGGGGCCCCACGATGCTGTCCAGTCTCCGGCAGAAGTCCACGGTCAGCTGGGTGGAGGCTAGCGAGTGACGGAGACACTGGTCAGGGCCAGAGCCCGGAGAGCCAGCACCCCCCCAGGGCTGGGCCGCAGGTGACAGCTTCCTAACGGGCTTGGGAGTGGGGCGGGGCCGTGATGAACTAGATGAGAAGAGAAAGGCGCAGGCGTCCCTCCGGGACGTCACCCTGGGGTGCCTGTGAGGGTGGCGGGTCGTCAGCCGACCCCAGGCCGACCAGCAAGGTGAAGTGTTTAACCAGCGCTGCACAGCGCTCACGGGCCAGGGGCCGGCTGGCTGGGGCTTTACACACACAGCCTCCCTCGAGACAGGCCCGCTGCTGTCCTGGTCCACACCTGAGGAGCCACAGAGCCGGGCCCAGGCCCCACGGCTGACGAGCGGGAAGCGCTCCCGAGCTGCCTACAACAACGCGTCGCTTCCCAACAGGCCCCGCGTGCGGTGAAACGCTGCCGTGGCCTGAAGCCGGACCCGGGTGCACGTACCGTCAATCATGAAGCACACGGCTGCGCTCATGGCCTGCAAGAGAAGAGACCCGGATGAGCCTGGAGGGGGTGCAGGGGTCTCCCCCACGGCCAACTGCGGCCACGTGGGTGGGGGGGACACGTGTCCCCAAGGTGGTGCCGTCTGCTGGACAACCTGGCTCCACACACGCCCTCCCGCGCTGGTCTAGGTGCAGGTGGAGGTGAGAGGGAGAGGTAAGACGCACAGGGTTTACCTGCAGCAGAAACACAGAGGGGCAGAGCCCAGGCGCACAGCGTGCCGGGTACGCACTGCGGTCCGCCATGCTTGAGTTTCTGGCAACACCGGTTAAAAGGCAGCCACAGGTGGGCCGGTCCCCACGGCAGACAGCTGCAGCCACGGTGTGGCGGGTAACAGTTAACCCACCACCAAGCAAGAGTATAAACGAACAGCCAAAACCCTTCAAAAGCAAAGATCATTTTAAATGACAGGAGGCCTAGCAAATGTAAGCCTAACAGTGAAAAGCCACAGACTTCCCCAGTACCCACACCTGCCTGAGAACCCAGGGCTACACGGCTCTTCAACCACCATCTTCAGATGTGGTACTGGCGGCTGGGACACGGCGGCCCACACACAGGCCACACCAATCCCCGTCACGGCTGGACACACAGCCACACACAGCCCACTCAGCTCCCACCTGGCCCTGGCCGGAGCCCCTCAGCTCCCTCCTGTCCCTGACTGGACCCAGCTCCCCCCTCTTAAGCATCTTCAGAAAGCGCATGGAAGATGCATATTATAGAAATTTCACCCCTGAACTTCACTTTTTGGGGAGAGTGACACCAGAACAAACCTTTCAATTCAAGTTTGCACAAACTTTACTGCACAGCCTTTATATCAGCCAATATGTAGTTTCTACAGTCAAAGCAAATCACATTCACCCTAATTCATAAATAAATCGTAATTGTGATTTGCCCATAAACAGAGGGGAAAGCCTGTGGCTTACAGTTCCACTCAACGGGTTTTGTGGGCAGAGGACTTTGGATTTTGCTGCCGACCACCTTCGTGCCCACATTCCACTCCCCAGGATATGGGAGCACGGGTCCCGCCGGAAGCTCGGCAGTGGCTGGCGTCCCGCGGACCCAGGGAGGCCCCGCCTGGCCTCCGGCCTACTCTCCGGAGAGCTCCGACCCTCCCAGGGTGCAGCTGGCAGTGAAACCAGGCCATCTGCTTCAAACTCAGAACACCAAGGACGGCGGCGGCCACTTGTCACGACTGTTGAGACACTGGTGGAGATGCCGTGTCTCAGAGCCTGGTACCCAGGTACAGACTCCTGCCATGCTGACGCTCAGCCCTGAGGGTGGCAGGTGACCACCAGGCACCATCCTTGTGGGAGGCCTGGGCTGAGTTCCTGACTCCCAGCGTCAGCCAGGCCCTGCCAGCTGCTGCCGCTGAGGGCATTCAGGCAGGTGGGCGGCTGCGTGTTTTCAAATTAATTGATTAGCTAAACACAAAGAGTCTCACTTAAGAAAAAAGGTACATAAAGGGAATGATGAATTCATGCACTCTTACTGCCAAGGCACGGGCGTCCTACCCCACGCTCTCCAACGCTGCCAGGGCAGTGGCAAGGAGGCCACAGGGAAGCCACCAGCCACGGCAAAGGGAACCACCACTTAAACCTCCCAAACAAAACAGTACTAATGGCAGACGCCGAATGAGACTTGCTTTTTCCTAAAGCTCAGGATGAATACGATGGGCAATTTTTACAGATATAAACACAATTTTTAAAAAGATTTACTTATTTTTATTGGAAAGTCAGATATACAGAGAAGAGCAGACACGGAGAAGAAGACCTTCGGCCCGATGATTCACTCCCCAAGCAGCTGCAACAGCTGGAACTGAGCCAATCTGAAGCCAGGAGCCAGGAACCTCTTCCAAGTCTCCCATGTGGGCGCAGGGTCCCAAGGCTTCAGGCCGTCTGTGACTGCTTTCCCAGACCAGCCAGGCAGTTGGATGGGAAGTGGAGCTGCTGGGATTAGAACTGGTGCACATATGGGATCCCGGTGTGCTCAAGGAGAGGACCATAACCACTATGCTATCGCACTGGGCCTTATAAACACAAATCTTAAAAACAAAACACACCGTAATGCAGGCCAGTGCTGTGGCAGCAGGCTAAGCCACTGCTTAGGACAGCCACACGCCGTACTGGGGCACTGGTGTGAGTGCCGCCATTCAGCTCCTCAGCAACGGGCCTGGGGAGGCAGTGGAAATGGGCCAAGCACTTGAGCTTCTGTCACACCACGTGGGCAACCTGGGCGTAGGACCTGATAGCCTAGGGACTGAATCTTTACCTTGCATGTGCCAGGATCCCACCTGGGCGCCGGTTCTAATCCTGGCGGCCCCGCTTCCCATCCAGCTTCTTGCTTGTGGCCTGGGAAAGCAGTCGAGGACGGCCCAAAGCTTTGGGACCCTGCACCCGCGTGGGAGACCCGGAAGAGGCTCCTGGCTCCTGGCTCTGTATTGGCTTAGCTCTGGCCATTGCAGCCACCTGGGGAGTGAACCAGCAGATGGAAGATCTTCCTCTCTGTCTTTCCTCCTCTGTGTATATCTAACTTTCCAATAAAAGCAAATAAATCTTTAAAAAAATCTAATATTAACAAAATTAATATAAACACACATTTTTATAATCATGTCCAAACAGACACCATTGTCCTGAGGGAATCCGCGCGTCCCAGCAGGCAGGATCCCCTGTGAGGGAGGCCAGGGCCCAGCCCGCGGGCTCTCAACCGGGAGCTGCAGCGCACACAGCAGCCTGAGCCTGCTCCTGCTGCATCGACCGTGCCTGCCCGAGGGCCAAACAAGCCCGCCCCGCTTCCCGGGCTCTAGATAACTAGAACTTTTACCATTTTTTTCCAAAAAACACGTAAGAAGCTGGTGTAGGATCCGAGACACACACAAGAACGACTTACTGTCCTGTTAACTTGTAACTCCAGAGGGAAAAGCAGTGTTACCTTATAAACGATTAAATGGAGCTCTTCATAGGTATCGTCTGTGTTGACAAAAATTTTGGGAAATCTGCATTTTGCTTCCGGGTCATTCAGATTCAAGGGTCCAGTAAGAAACCTTGAAATCAATCAAAGAGACGAGCCAGTTCAATGACATTCTAAGCAGGAACACAGCCCTTCCCAATATACATCAGCATTCTGTGGAGCTGATGCCACATGGCAAACACCCCATCAGATACTGACAAAGCACCCGTGTCACTTCACGGGGTCAACAGAATGTCCGTCGCCGACTGCCAGCAAAGTGACAGAGGTGGCCCACGGCTGTGACTTTTTGTCTTTACCGAGACAGAATCAACTCCAGCACGGGCACTCACAGAACGGGACTCGTACCTTCCGTAGTGTTGCAGATTCCCTGGCATTTCTGCCCTGATCGGAGAATCCCTTCCTGCCAACTGAAAGCAAACGCAACATTGAGAAATGCCTTGTCAGCTGTTCCCGCTCGAAGCTCAGGCAGGCAGCTCCTGCATGTGCAAGCTGGCGGCCCGCCGTCCGCAGCCATCGCCCGCACGCCTCCCGCCCAGAAGGGAACAGGAAGCGTGGCCTACACAGGTGCATAAGGACGACCTGACTGATTCTACTAACTGCCCTCACATGACCTACCTAGTACATCCTAGCCCAGAGGCCACACGTGGACTGAAGTCCCTTTACAAGAGCCACTGCGCTGTCCCCAGGACTCACACACAGCCAGGAGTGCCGTTGTCGAGGTACCACCTCACGTCTCCCATTTTCAAGATGCACGAACTCAGGCTCATACGGGCCGCCCACAGTGCACAGCTGTGCACAGTGCAGGGACCCCAAGCCTGCACCCCAGCAGGCTGCCGTCCTGGGCTGCCCAGTGCAGGGACCCCAAGCCTACACCCCAGCCGGCTGCCATCCTGGGCGGCCCAGTGCAGGGACCCCAAGCCTGCCCCCCAGCCAGCTGCCGTCCTGGGCTGCCCAGTGCAGGGACCCCAAGCCTGCACCCCAGCCGGCTGCCGTCCTGGGCGGCCCAGTGCAGGGACCCCAAGCCTGCACCCCAGCCGGCTGCCGTCCTGGGCCCTGCCTCGGGCCGTGATCCTGGGCCTTCGCACGGCTTTCTGTGTGCAGCAGGTTCAGAGTTTTTTTTTAGCTATAAACATACTATTTCAATACACATGGGAAATGGAAACATTCTAATGCAACAATCACATTAGCTAAAACTCCCTGCCCTTGTAAAGCACGGACATTCTTTCGGCTTCTATAATGTTGCAGCATCGCCTCTGTGAGCAGACGAGATGCAGCCAGGCTTAGTCCGAGATCCTGGCATCTGTACAGGTCCCAGAATCTCAGGAGAAACCCAGCATTTCCTCTGTTCAGTACCTCACTCCTTCTAAAAGCTTTGCTCTCCCTCAGCACCGTGCGGGCCAGCACCCGACTGTCATTGAACACCACACCGTCAGCAGGAACGTGGCTCGGGGTCAGCCCACCACCCCCGCCCCACTCGGCCCTCTCCCTGCGCCCACCCCAGCTCCCCGGCCGTACCTCAGGTTCCATGTGCCTGGGAAACAGGGAGGTGGTGAGGTATTTGTACAGAATTCTCATGTCATCCTGTTCTAGTCCACTCCTGAAACATCACAAGGGCTTGGTGTTAGAGGGCAGAACCTGGTCCTGTTTGTCTCCACTGCTCCGCTTGAGAGCTCACCTGCTGCTACGAGGAAGAAGGCCTGCAAGGGAAGGGGTCAGACCTGAGGCCCGGGGCCAGACAGCAGGTACTGCATCCCGCATGGGCACCGATCTACTCCCGCTGCTCCACTTCCCACCCAGCTCCCCGTTTATGGCCTGGGAAAGCAGCCGAGGATGGTTTGAGGCCTTGAGTTCCTGAACCTATGTGGGAGACTTGGAAGCAGCTCCTGGCTCCTGGCTGCTGCTCTGAAGCCAGGGTCCCAAGGCTTTAAATAATCCTTGACTGCTTTTCCAGGCCACGGGCAGGGAGCTGGATGGGAAGTGGAGCAGCCGGGACACAATCCAGCGCCCATATGGGATCCTGGTACATGCAAGGAGAGGACTTTGGACACAAGGCTGCCACACTGGGCCCGCAATCACTCCTCTTTCGGGCTTCATTTTTTCTGAGTCTTGCCCACAATCATACTCTGTGGCAGGATAGGCACCCATTTTTGCAAAGGGCCATTGGGCTTTTATAACACTGTGGATAGCTCAGACGTCAAGGTTAGTCGGCCTGCTACAGAGCAAGAGTGACTTGGCTTCAAGTCTCAGCTGTGACTGCCTGGGCAGGGCCAGAACACATGACTTCATGAGCGTCAGGCAGTCCCCACCCAGCTCCGTGGGACTCCTATATCCCAACGTGGGTGTGCTTCACCTCTGTTGGGCAAAAAAGGGCACGATTTTGTGGCCGCCCTCTCTAGAGGCACCCCAGTGCACCCGGCTACCGCTGAGGGCACCTGAGGGATGGGCAGATGCTAGGCGGTGAGGACCAGCAGGAGGTGCAGCTCGCTGGCTTTCTGACAGCACGGAGGCGCTGCAGTAACATCCCAGACACACACCACCGCCGCCACGCTCACTAGCTCTGTTTACTGCAACACGGCTACTAGAGTGTTAGCTCTTTTTCTTTCTTTTCTTTAACATTTATCACTTGAAGCCAAAGAGAAACAGAGAGGTGGCTGGAAAGAGATCTCCCATCACCTGTTTCCCTCCCCAAACGGCTGAGGGCCAGGTTGAAGCCGGGAGCTTCTCTCAGCTTTCCCAGGTGCATGGCAGGGGCTCAGGCATGGGGGCCACCTTCTGCTGCTTTCCCACGTGCATGGCAGGGAGCTGGGTCTGAAGTGGAGCAGCTGGGACTAGAACTGGTATTCACACAGGATTCTAGTGCCGAAGGTAGCAGCTTACTGTGCAACACCACAACCCTGATCCAAGAATTTTTCAAATGACATAGGAGGATACTCCAAAAATGTTTGGAAATCCATGCAGTTCTTTCCTCACACAGCCTTCTGCAGACACCGAGACCCGTAGCTGTGTCTCCCAGGGCTGTCCCAGGCCCGAGGACCTGAGCGGAAAAGCACACCTGTGAGCTGCTTCCTGTGCGCCAGCCGCTGCCACTGCCCTTCAGACGGGCGACACACACAGCACAGTGTCAGAGTGAGGAAACCACAGGAGGAAAACAGACAAGTTGTAGCCACAGAACCTCCTCTGGGGGCTCCCTCTTTGTGTGTGGGGAGACCAACCTTGTGTGGCCTCCATGAGCCCTGACCGATGCAAGCCCCTCCCCACAGCCACCTGTGGTCCTCTTTGCTTTCAAAAATGGGCAACTCCATGTGGAATTCGAGTCACCCGAGATGCTACCACGGGGGACGTGTTAGACCTGCATGTGAACTTCCAACCACCTCAAAGGAACACATCTCCCAGAAAGCAAAGCAAAGGAAGCGGGCCCTCCCCAG
The DNA here is from genome assembly GCF_017591425.1 of Ochotona curzoniae. Taxonomy (NCBI): domain Eukaryota; kingdom Metazoa; phylum Chordata; class Mammalia; order Lagomorpha; family Ochotonidae; genus Ochotona; species Ochotona curzoniae. Next base: position 663,352 of record NW_024466464.1, read on the forward strand.
CCCAACTCAACTACACCAAGCAAACATCTTTCGGAAAGCAAGCAAAAGGAAGAGGGCCCTTTGCACAAATCAAATACACCAATACACACACACACACACACACACACACACACACACACACACACACACACACACACACACACAGAGAGAGAGAGAGAGAGAGAGCTGGGCCGGGACCAGCTGATTCAGGTCGCCACCAAGGACTCCCAGCAGAGGGAATGTGCCCTGGTCTCAGGGTGCCAGGGTCCTCCCAGCCTCACAGACACCGGTACTGAAGGCAACGACTCTTTCAGGAAAACCACACCTCTTGTCAATTACACCTCAATCAATCTGCTGGTGTGCCCGCCACGCTGCTACAGTGGACTGCCCACGTCAAACCGCTCCATCCCTGGGGATGGGGGAGGACATGGAACTTCTTTTGCAGAAGTGCCACCAAGCAGTACCAAGAACAGGGTGGCTATTGGTCAGTGCACAAGGCCTCACAGGAGGGTCAGTTCAGTCTGTGTTACCGTCCTGAACACACAGTCATCTAGTGAGAGCAACTCTGAGAAACCTCAGAAATATCTAAGACATTTATTCATAAAAAAATATTCATTCTTGGGCTCGGTGTGGTAGTTTAGTGGCTCAAGTCCTTGCCTTGCATGTACAGTGAGATCCCATATGGGCACCGGGTCTTACCCTGGCTGCTCCATTTCCCACCCAGCTCCCTGCTTGTGGCCTGGGAAACAGTGGAGGACGGCCCAAAGCCTTGGGACCCTGCACCCGCGTGGGAGACCCAGAAGCTCCAGGCTCATGGCTTTGATCGGCTCAGCTCTGGCCATTGCTGTCGCCAGGGGAGTGAGCCAGAGGATGGAAGATCTTTTCCTCTGTTTCGCCTTCTCTCTGTGAATTCGACTTTCCAATAAAAATAAATAAATCTTTTTAAAAAAAATCATCCCTGAGAAATAAACCAATTCTGCTCCACTTCCCAATCCAGGTCCCTGCCAATACACCTGGGAGAGCAGCGGAGGACGGCCCTGTGCTTTGGGACCCTGCACCTGCGGGGGCGACCCAAAGGAGGCTCCTGGCTCCAACTCACATCAGTTCTAGACACTGCAGCCATTGGGGAATGAATCAGCAGACAGAAGATCTGTCTCCCTCTGGAAGTCAGGTAAGACCCCCTCTCCACCACCGGCAGCAGGGATGTGAGTTGGGCTCTGGCCACTGCCAAGTCCAGTCCAGAGCTGCAGCTCCCATACGGCAAGGCCAGTCCCACACAGACACTTCCCTTCTCAGCCAGATCGTTCCAAAACAATAGTTTTCAACGCCAAAGCCACACCCCGTACTTGAGAAAGTAGGCTACGGGAAGCATAGGTATTGGGGACGTGGAACAGCTGCTAGTTGGTAGTGCCCTGCCTGGCCAGGGCAGCTCAACTGAGCCCACCGTGGGTCACAAGCAGGAGCCTAGCCTGCCCAGGAGCGGGGTGGGGGTGTCGCACACACCTGTTCCTCCACCTCTGCTTCCCTGCTCCCTCACACACTGCCCAGGTGAGCCTCAGCAGCGACGGGGAACCTCATCTCCTGAGCGGCCATGTTTGCTTTGTGGAGATATGTTTCTGTCCCTTCTGCAGGACACACACACAGCCTGCTGAAGGTAGGCAACTTCCTGCTTCCTGTAATACTCTGGAATTCTTGCATATTAAGAAAAATAATCAAAGTTTAGGTGCAGCATGCTAATCCTCCACCTGCAGCACTGACATTCCACACGGGGACCGATTCCTGTCCTGGAGACTCCACTCCCCATCCAGCTCCCTGCATGAGGCCTGGGAAAGCAGTGGAGGATGGCCTAAGGTGGGGCCCTGCACCCACGTGGGAGACCCAGAAGAACTCCTGGCTCCCAGCTTTGATTGGCTCAGCCCTGGGTGTTGCTGCCATTTGGGGAGTGAACCAGAAAAATAGAAGATCTTATTCTCCTGCTGCCCTTCTGAATAAATCAATTTTAAAAAAGTAACAAAGTATGCAAAATGATGCTCTCTTCAGTGACTTTTACCACATTTTTGAAGATGTTCTTGGAAAATTACAAAGATTTAAAACAAACAGCAACAACAACAACAAAACCAGGATTACTAAACCTTAGGAGACGGGACATTTTCTCCATGTCCCTGGAACCAGCTTTGAGCTGCCCCACTTTAGCCGACAGCGCTTCTGGGTTCAGTCCTCGCCCCTTCACTTCCACAGGGCAGGAGCCATGCTTGCTGCCCACCCCGCTGCCAGCCGCTGACCGACGGCTGCCTGGCAGTCCGGCCCTGCTGCTGTGTGCCGCCGCCGTACCTACCAGATGAGCTGGTCGTTGTAGAGGAACGCAGTGTACTTGACGATATTCAGGCTTTCTTCCATCCTGTTGATGAAGGCCTGGATCTTCAAGTAAGTCATTTTATCCAACGGGAAGAAGCTGATGCCACCGAATACGTCCAAAAGGTCACATGACTGCAAGTGCAGTGTTTGCAGATACTGTAGCGAAGAAACAAACAAGCAATTAGACAATGCTACCCTATTACCTGACAAATGAACATAACCTCTACAGCACAGTCACGAACTGGCCAATGGCACGTCGGCCAGGCCAACAAGCGGGCGGCCCTGGGCGACCGCATTTCAAATCGAGACAGGTTTTGAAGCGTGCCAGACCACGCGTGACTGAGGGACGTCCGTCCAGCGCTGTCCTGCACATCCATCATCCTCTCGCTGGCACGCCTCAGCGCCAGCTTAGTCATGCCACAGGCAGACGGCCAGCGTGCACCCCCCTCACATCTGCAGGCCACAGCCGCTGTCCTCAGCCACAGGATGGCTGGCAGGGCAACAATGGAACCAGGACACGGGGACAGGAAAGTGACTAGTCATGGAAAACAGACTAGAAAGAAAAGGAACTTAGGCATTCACATAGCTATCAGCGAAGTTTTACTGAGAAAACCTGAGTTTTAAAAAAATAGATTACGAAGCGTTCTAGGGAGCTAATACAATGAATTATTCCTTTCAGCTAAGGGAACTTGGTGGAGACAGGGCAAGATACGCAAAGTCTGGGCGACAACGCAAACCAACAGCGCCTCCTAGGGGCCACTGTCACACGTGATAAAGCACATGGGACAGGCGCTGGGGACAGGGACTGTGCCACTGGTAAACCTGAGCCTCACGTCGGTACACGTTAGTGCCTGCTTAGTGCACAGAACCGGCCCCTGAGGCTGCTGAATTCTGTCACCAGCTCAGCCACCACATGGCGGGGGCACACACGGACAGGGACGACGTGCTGGTGCATGGTCTGCAGCTAGGTACCCCATAGGCCCGTGTGAAGGCTGTGCAAGCTAGACGCCACTCAGACACTCACCCGATGGAAGAACTTCTCCAGCCTCTCCTTCAGGAGCTTCACGCCGCCATCCTCCATGGCTTTTCGAAACGTCCCATTGAAGAGCTAGCAGTTAACACGGGTGCAGGGGGAGACCCAGTCACTTCCTACGGCCCTCAGGTTCTTCTCTTCCTGTCATTACAAACCCCTCGTTCCTCTCAAAAATGGAAAATGCTAGAGTTTTAAAGTGAGTCCCCAAGATATTAATACATGGCTAAGGGGATGCCATTACCTTTATGATAATGTATTAACAACCAATTGGGTGAGTTTTTTTAATGCACTTATTTTATTTGAAACGTAGAGACAGATGAAAACCTTCCATCTGCTTCACTCCCCAAGTGCCCCCCCCGAGGCTGGGACAGGGCCAGGCACAGGAGCCGGGCACGCCATCTGGTCTCCCACAGGGCAGCAGGGACCTGAGGACTCTGACCCGCCACCTGCTGCCTCCGGAGCGTGCGTCAGCATCACTCTGGAACTGGGAGTGGAGCTAGGGCTCCGCCCAAGGCCACAGACATGGGCCTCTTCACCCCCTGCACGAGGACCCCCAGAAAGCTGCATAGTATCTGCAGTGTGTTCCCGAGCATCCACGCTGCCGAGCCGCCGGGCAGGGAGCCACTGCGCACAGGGCTGAGAACAGAGCAGCGTGCTTGGTACACTTACTGAGTAAACGCACGCCCAGACCTCAGCACCTGTTCCCAAGGCCCCAGCGTCTCCTCCGCAGTCCTCTAACAAGCAGGCCACCCGTGGGCATGCCCAGTGGGTACCTGTGACGCCACGCTCACCTTGTACATGCTGTAGCACTGCTGCAGCACTGAACTGTACACCTTGTCCTGCAGACAACGCAAGAGATGTGAGCAGGCGCACTCCGACCGTGCTAACACCCGACTCCCACCACGGTCACACACGACAAACCACACGAACACAGAAGGCATATCGACCCCCGCACGGTAACACAGCACTTAGCAGCTTGCTCCCATCACAGCGGTGTGCAAAGGTCAAGTACATCAAGCTGCCACCACCAGGACTTGCATCAGAGGCACTTGTGCAACACAGGTCATCCATAGAAGCTACTGGTAAGACAAGATGTTTCTACCACCACAATTTTAAGACAGAGCCAAGGAGACACAACAAAAGTAACACGATGTTAGGAGAACCTTCGGCAAGAGCTCCCAGGTTGAAATCTGACCAAGTCACTCCACATACTCCACACGAAATTTCTTCCAAAACTGACGGTGTTAAAAAATGACACATTACCAACAACTCCTCCTCCTGGTACTCCACAATAGGCTTTCCATCTTTACTCTGCTTCTCAATGATAGGATTCCGAACAACCTGCAAAGTTCAAGGCACTCAAGTTACCCCACGAGCTGCTGCCGGGGTGGCTTCAAGGCTGCTGCAGCCTGCCAGCTGGAACACCTGCCAGCTGCCAGAGGTGTGACCTGGGCACGCGGCCCCGAGGGTTAAAGACAAACTCTGTTTTGCAGCTCGCAAGCAGCTTTCGTTTTCATTCTGGTGCACTGGCCCACAGCCTCCCACGTCCCCGGTGACAGTGCCACCCCGGGGGGCTTCACTTCAGAAAGGCCGCGTGCACACACATACCATGACCATCCAGAAGTTCTCCTCTGGCTCATGGAAAAACTGCCTGTTCTTCTGCGTATGTAGCGACTTGGCCGGCTTTGTCGGACTAAAGGTTCTGACAAAAAAAAAAAAAAAAGGTTCAAAACCAACGATGGGTTTGGACAAGCCTGTGAGCCGCCAACATTCGCTCCAGCCCCGGCCCGCCCTGTCCGCACCTCGTGAACTGCACAATGGCCTCACACAACCCGACGTTCCTGATCTTCTCGTTCTTGTCCACTTCATTCGGGTGATAGAACAAGATCTTATTTTCCTCCTGAAGCATGAAGACAGAAGGGCGTCAGCACCTTCAGCTTCCTCACCCCAGCTCCCGCCCAGGCTCCAGCTCCAGCTCTCCGGTCGCAACACACCACAGGCAAGGCCAACACCAGAACCAAACTCAGAACCAGAACACGCTTCAGAAACGCAGGCACCCCCTTCTCCATGGGCGGTCACTGCACACTGCCCACTGGTCACTGATGACACAAGGTAACTTTCATTTTTAAATATTTACTGTATAGGTATTTATATATATACCCATATTAACATATGTGTGTATATGCATGAATACACCTATATATACATGTGTATATATGCACTTACAATGTATCTAATATGCGTGTATATATGTATATAGATACATATGTAGCAGATGGACAGAGGGGAGGCAGGCTGCTTCACTCCCCAGAGGGCCACACAGAGCAGAGCGGAGCCAATCAGCCAGGAGCTTATTCCAGGTCTCCCAGGCAGGTGCAGGAACCCAGGGGCTTGGGCCATCCTCCACTGCTTTTCTAGGTGATAAGCAGGCAGCTGGATCAAAAGTGCAGCAGCTGGGACACACACAAGCCACCCTACCGAATACTGGCGCCCCAGAGAGGAGGATTAGCCTGTTGCACCACTGTGCTGGCCCCCAGTTTTCACTATTAATATTATCTGTAATGAAAACCCCGTCTCTGGAGTTCCTCACCCACGCACGTGCCCATTCACAGCGCACCCAGCTTCCAACTCTGCCAACCTGCGTGTGCGCGCCGGGCCGATGTACCCAGCCACCTGCCTGCAAAGTTTAAACCCAGCAGGGGAAAAGGCAGGTTTGGAAGGCACTGACAAGAGGGCGGCGACTTGCTGGCTGGAGACAACCCTCCAGGAACCCACAGTTAGAAAACTCCTGCAACTTCTTCAATCCAAATAAACACACACAACTTTCCGAAGGGTCCCCTAAGCTGGCACGATTTTAGCTTAGCCTTCCAGCGCCGCGTTTAACACGCAGCTCAGTTTTGCTCATTTTGGAGCTCATGTGCACACAGCCTGCACCTGCCCATGGTCACTCGGGATTCCCGTGGCATCCCTCCCACCCGCTTCCCGGCCAGCGCGCACGGCCGGGGCGCAGCAGCCTCGGCCCCTGGCCGCTCCAGGTGGACCCCAGGACCCGGGCCACCATCCCCGGCGTCTGCCAGGCGAGTCCCCGGGTCCCCGACTCCTCCCGGCCCCTCAGGCCCTCGGCAGGCGGACGCGGCACCCCCTTCCTGGCTACCTCTCCCTCGCGGGGCCCGAAGCGCGGGTTGTAGATGAAGAAGCTCAGCAGGGCCGGCGGGAACTGCTTCTCCTGAGCAGCCCAGGTTCCGGCCCCGGCCCCGGCTGCCGCTGCCGCCATCCCGGCCCGGCCTCCCTCAGCCCGCCCCGACCCTGCGCCGCGGGGACCGCGCTTCCGCCTCGCTCGCCGCTGCCCCGGAAGTGGATGCCGCCGGCGCCGCCGCGCAGCCGGGTGGGCGGGTCCTCGGCTGAGAGGGGCGTGCAGGATTTGGGGGTTTCTTATAGGGCCGAGGGCGAAAGGGCGCTGTCCCGGGGGGATCTGAGGACGCGTCCTTCCTCAGAGTCACACCGAGGGGACCAGTTCAATGTCTTTGGCCCCCCCACTCAAGAAGACCTAGATTGGGGGGGCTTTGGCTGGACAGGTGCCTGCCTTTGCCAGGCTGGGTGGTGCATCCCTCCTGGTGCCCAGCCTCCCTCTGTCTGGCACAAACACTCAATCTCCCCTCACACCTCCAGAGTTTTAAAGGGACCACGAATACATCACCTAGACGCGGAGCTGCCAGGGTTGATGGAGGTTCCAGGTCGCAGACTGTGTGGCCTCCTCCGGGAGCTGCCCTCCCGCAGACCACCTCTCTTGGGACCCCGGCTTTCAGGCCCAGAACTTCAGGGCACTAGAAAACCCAGTGACAACCCTAGGTTTAAAAATTCCCAGCTAAAGACATCCCGTATGGACTAGCATCACATATAGGCTGCTCCACTTCCCATTCAGCTGCCTGCTTGTAGCCTGGGAAAGCACTAGAGGACGGCCCAAGTCGTTGGGGCCTTTGCACTTGTGTGGGGGACCCAGGAGAAGCTCCTGGCTCCGGACTGGCTCAGCTCTGGACGTCGCAGCCACTTGGGGAGTGAATCCGCAGACAGATCTTCCTTTCTGTCTCCTCTCTGTGAACCTGTCTTTCCAATACCAATAAATGAATAAAGTTACAAGGCAGTGAGAAGAGGGGAAGTCCCGGCAGTAGGACTGGTTCTGGGCTGTAAACACGTGTGCTCGTTTCTACTCAGATAGAAAAGCGGGAGCAAGTTCTATCACAGTTGGCTTGAAGCCCCGAAAAGGTAGAAACACGCGCTGATCACAAGTGCACGCTTTGCAGAGGGGTGACATCGGGAGAGGGGAGTCAGGAAGGGGAGGTGGGTAAGAAGTCTGGGAGAGAGAGCAGGACTGGAACCCAGGGTGGCATCTCACTCGGGGGTGGCCTCCAGAAGAAACGAGACCCTCTGGGGGTAGAGAGAAACACATAGACCTGGAGTTGGGGGCAGGTGACCCGACAGATACACCAACTTCCTAGTGCAGATCCGAGGCAGACTGTCTTGGGCTCGCTCTGGGGCAATCTGACCAGAGGCACAGCTTCGAGAAGGATCATTTGTATATTTGAAATGCTTCCTGGTTTAAAATTCATGTAAGGCACCAACCCTGTTAGGTTCCTTTATAGCTGTTCTTGCAAATGTCCCCAGGCAAGACTTCTGATTCACCCCCCCTTCCCCACCCCTCCATCCTGTATCAAAGAACCTAGATGGGAAGGCCTGGCTCCCTTACAGGTTCTAGCTTCCGGCTGAGAGCTGGGAGGCCGCAGGGCAGCAAGCGGAGAGAGGGGATTCCTGTCACCTGCCAGGAGACCCTGAGGGAACCCCCGCCTCCCAGCTGTGGCCTCTCCCAGTCCTTGTTGTGGCAGGCATCTGGGGCGTGAACCAACAGATGGAAGATCTTTCTCCATCTGTCGCTCTTCCTCTCAAATATCTATGCTGGCTTTCTAAGCCAGTGAAACATTATGTGAATGTATAGTTTTCCTGTGAATAAATTAACAGCCCAGGTGGAAGCTGTCCCGGTGATTCCAATTTCATCTGTCTTCTTAAGTGTTAGCCCGGTAACACCATACCTTCCCATCAGCAGGCGAGACACAGGATCGGTTTTGGCTTGCAATCGATTCCCTGGTGCTTGTTACACAACATTAGCCCGGAGTCCTTACACAGAATTAGCTATGTGGATTGCAAACCTGAACACACAGACCAGTGGTTCCCACCTTCCCTGATTTTGCTGCACTTTTCTTTGAGCTGATAAGAACTTTTTTTGGCTAGCATATGTTTTTAAAAATTCTATAAATATTTCATGATCTGCAGATACTGGAGCAAAATACTGGGCGATGCTTATGATGCTTAAAAAGAAGTCTCACTAGACCCAACAATGAAGTGAGTTCACAACCCACTAACGTACGAACCGTGCTGCTGAACTGTAAGATGCAATTTTTGTAAGGCAAAATTATTAATTAAAACGAAAGCTTTATTTTATTTTTATGGGAAAATCAGATGTACAGAGAAAAGGAGAGACAGGGAGGAAAATCTTCCGTCTGATGATTCACTCCACAAGTGGCCGCAACAGCTGGAGCTGAGCCGATCTGAAGCCAGGAGCCTCTTCCAGGCCGCCCACGTGGGTGCAGGGTCCCAAGGCCCTGCCTGTGCTCACCTGCTGTCCCAGGAAAGAGCCGATTTGGGTCTGCTGTACTTCTGTTCCAACTCGTTGCTAGTGTGCCTGGGAAGCAGCAAAAGATGGTGAGTATTGACTTGAGTCCCTGCCAAAGTCCTCAGGGGAGACCCAGATGGAGTGCCTGGTTTCTGGCTTTGCAGCCATTTGGGGAGTGAGCCAACTGTTACAGTGTACTTTCTCTGTCTTGGGGGCTTTGAAATAATTAAAAAATACATTGTTCAGGCCTGGCACAATAGTGTGGTGGTTAACATCCTCGCCTTGCATGCTTGGGATCCCTTATGGGCGCCGGTTCTAATCCCGGCAGCCCCACTTCCCAACCAGCTGCCTGCTTGTGGCCTGGGAAAACAGTCGAGGACGGCCCAAAGGCTTTGGGACCTGCATGGGAGATCCGGAAGAGGTTCCTGTCTCCTGGCTTCGGATTGACTCAGCTCCAACCGTTATGGTCACTTGGGGAGTGAACCATCCGACAGAAGATCTTCCTCTCTGTCTCTCTTCCTCTCTGTATATCTCCCTTTCCAATAATAATAAAAAAAAAATACATTGTTCCAGAATCAAGAACACACTCTCCTTGTGAAACATTGGTGGTTCTCTGAGATCAGATAAATGCAGAGAAGGCAAACGGCAATACGCCGTTTAAGTTCTTCCTCTGTTATATTTCTTTAGAATCTTTCCAGTATGTTGCAAGCCGCATCTGTATGCACTGGCCACATGCTGTGCCTAAAATGGCGCCGGCCGGAGAAGCCACACCTTCGTGCGTGTCACGTAGCCTAGCGCATGCGCAGTGAGCTGCGGCGTGGCTGGCGCGTGAACACTGGGGACTGACGAATCCGGTCGCCCAGGACCCTGCGTGATCATGACGCTGACCTATCATCGGCGGAGGCGGGGCCAGTCAGCACATAAGAGCAGAAAGACTGCCGGGGTCCGCCCCTTTTTCCTCTTCCTCATCTTTGTGCGCGCAATAAACTTTACCGCAGAAGGCTTCAATCGCGTCTGCCTCTTACTGCTGGGCGGTAAGACACGTGGGCGCGACAACTGGTGCCCGAAACCCGGGACCTGGAGGGGGCCTCCCGTTTCGAACGGGTGGAAGTCAGAACTGCGGCCAAAAGACAGGTAAGGAGCTCTGAGAGGGAGAACTTTCGGGTGACTAGGAGCATAAATCGGAGGTATAGGAACCACCGCTTCTGGTTATAGACATGGGCGCACGGTTCTCTCTGGTGAAATTTTTGCAGAGGGTTTATGCCCTCCGTAGGGGAGCGGTCAGAGAGAGTGACAAAGCCCTTCAGTCTGCCCAGGATAGTCTCTCAGAAACAGAGCGGGAGAGGAGAACCGGTTTGAAGCAAAAAATAGAGGTGAAATTGAAAGCAGTATCTTCCTCATCAAGTTTGGAGACGTCCGACGCGGAGGAAGGGTACAAGCGGGATAGGCGGCATAGGCGCTTAGAACGCAAACCCGCAGGAGACAGAGGAGGATCAGAAAAGGAGAAGAAAGAGAATGGCGGTGCTACTGCGCCGGCCACGCTCGGCCCATGGCCTCAGGGCTCTGGAGCCATTACACTAATGGCTCCTCCTGCTGTGACGCCATCTGCCCCGCAGGTAATCCAACACTGCTTGGAGGCATGGGCCGAGTGGGGTAAACCTGAATGTATTAAGACTGATAATGGTCCCGCCTATACTTCAGCCAAATTTCGTGATTTTTGCATGAAGATGGGCGTCAAATTAGTGACTGGCATCCCTTATAATCCACAAGGTCAGGGGATAATCGAACGTGCTCATCGCTCTATTAAGGAATTGTTACAAAAACAAAAAACCACCTGGGAATCACTTGGCCTCGCCAGTCAGAGCCCTCGGGCCACCCTAGCCCTGGCTCTCTTCACCATCAATTTTTTACAGCTGGATGAGCAAGGCCTTAGTGCTGCAGATCGTCATTCCCTTAACACGGCGCAAGAGCAATCTTGGGTCAAGTGGAAGGATGTTCTGGAGTCCAAATGGAAGGGCCCAGACCCAGTTATTAGGCAGGCTCGAGGAGCCATTTGTGTGTTTCCACAGGACGCCCCAGTTCCGGTTTGGGTTCCAGCTCGATTGACTCGTTCCTGTCCATCACCGCCTTCTGATGTTTCTGCAACCGCTGGAGCGCTTGCACCAGGATCTGACTTGGGGAAGATTCATGCAACCCCGCAATCAGAAACTCCTCCTACAATCCCACAGGACAATGGTGCCCCGCCCAGTGCAAACACGGCTGATGGTGCAACTAATGGTCTGTATGGCGCTTGTGAGGACCGTGATTGCTGAGCCACAATGAGGAGTTTTGAGTGTTTTTCCACGACCCTTACCGGCCGCCCACTCAGCCCGAGTGTTTCCTTGATTTTTTCTTCTTTGGATTTGCCTTTTCTCCCTTATGATGATATTAAGGAGAATGTGAGTAATTTTTTATTCCCCCTACAGGACGCGCTTTGTTTTCAAGCGTCTCCTGAGAATTTTAGTGTCAAGGTTTATGTGTTACTTCCATTCCTTTTCAGAATGTTTCAACGGCTGCTAATCTTTCTTGCCAGCTTTCTTCTTATCTTTTAGGAAATTGGACGAGAGAATTTGATATTTTACAGTCGGAGTTGAGAATTGCCATTGTCCAGATTAATTCTACACGGGTGGATCCTGTTGTTGCTGAAACCCTGGCCACTTGGATTTGGAACATCACTTCCCATATTAAGGAATGGGTGGGAGTGGTTGTGCTGATTCTGCTCTTGTGTGCAGGCTGTGCCTTATGCCTTTTTTGCCTGTGTCATCTGAGACACCGCGCTCAGCGAGATCGTGTGGTAATACATCAAGCCCTACTAGCCATGCAGTATGGTGACTCCCCCATGGTATGGTTGAGCATGCTTCAACGGGTTTAGTTAAGAGCATGGACATCATGGCTCCTGCACCTCAGGCCATTATGGCATTGCACTGAGTTCGAGCATGATGCACCCGACTAGCCCTTGCACCTCGCAGGACTTATCCATTGCACGCGAGAGGGTAGTCACTCTTATAACTGCCTTGTCGAGACATTGCTCTTTACAACCACCGCGGTTGTAGCCCATGACGGGTAAGATAGACCCAGACAATTATCGGTCTAAGACAGGGACTACGTCAAGCTACGCAGCCTCCCTATGACGGATCGTGCGCCTTGAGTCTACAACCTAAGACAGGCCCATACCAGCTTATTTTTTCTATTGTGTAAGAAGGGGAGAGATGTTGCAAGCCGCATCTGTATGCACTGGCCACATGCTGTGCCTAAAATGGCGCCGGCCGGAGAAGCCACACCTTCGTGCGTGTCACGTAGCCTAGCGCATGCGCAGTGAGCTGCGGCGTGGCCGGCGCGTGAACACTGGGGACTGACGAATCCGGTCGCCCAGGACCCTGCGTGATCATGACGCTGACCTATCATCGGCGGAGGCGGGGCCAGTCAGCACATAAGAGCAGAAAGACTGCCGGGGTCCGCCCCTTTCCTCTTCCTCATCTTTGTGCGCGCAATAAACTTTACCGCAGAAGGCTTCAATCGCGTCTGCCTCTTACTGCTGGGCGGTAAGACACGTGGGCGCGACACCAGTACAGATTTGATTCCAGATATGTTACATTTACATTTTTTTTTTCTCATTAGGTAAATGTACAAACAAGCCCAAAAAAGGAGTAGAAAATTCAGGAACTAAACAGTTCTTACTAATTCAAATGTGACACACATCCTTGGCATGATGTGGCTTTTTTGTTTTTGTTTTTAATGCACAAACATTTTAAGGGCCCAGAGCAATAGCCTAGTAGCTAAATCCTTGCCTTGCGTGTGTCAAGATCCCATATGGGTGCCCGTTCATGTCCTGGCTGCTTCACTTTCCATCCAGTTCCCTGCTTGTGGCCTGGGAAAGCAATAGAGGACAGTTGAAAGCTTTGGGATCCTGCATCCGAGTGGGAGACCGGAAAGAAACTCCTGGCTCCTGGCTTCGGATCAGCACAGCTCCAACCATTGTAGCTACTTGGGGGCAGTGAACCAGCAGACAGAAGATCTTTCTCTCTGTTTCTCCTTCTCTCTGTGTCAATCTGCCTTTCCAATAAAAGTAAATAAATATTTAGACAACAACAACAACAAAGCAGAGAGAGAGCTGGAAGCCAGGAGAAGTAGTGTCAGTTCAATGCCCAGATGTTTGCAACAGCCAGGGCTGGGTCTGGACGGAAGCTGAAAACCAGGAACTCGGTGCAGGTTTCCCATTGTCAGCGACTTCTGCAGCCGTCACCACCGTTCCCAGGTGCTGCCATAGCAGAAAGTCGGAGCTGGGTACTGGGCTGGCAGGCAGCCACCCTGCACGCACTGCAAGGCAGTTCTCTACGGGATGGATTAGCCCTTTGGTTTGGGGATAACCAGCGACTACGCCCCACTGGCCATCATCTCCATCTCTAGGTGCCTCCTTTCCTTTCTTTCCTTCTTTCTTTCTTTTTTCTTTTTTTTAAGATTTATTTGTTTTTATTGGAAAGGCAGGTCAGATTTACAGAGAGAAGGAGAGACAAAGAAAAAGATCTTCCGTCCGCTGCTCTGTGAGCATGTTCAGCTGCCAGCTGCGAGGCTGGCACCTCATGTGAGCGCTGGTTCAAGTCCAGCTGCTCTACGCGTGCGGCTTGCTCTGAAGACACCAGGAAAGCAACAGCAGACGGCCCAGTACTTGGGACGCCTGGGTGGGGTGCCTGGCTTGGCTGCTTGCTGCGGCCATTTGGGGAGTGAACCAGTGACTAGAAAATTGTCTTTCCCTTTCTCTGTAATTCCACCCTTTCAAATGAGTAAAAATAAATCTTAATATTTTTTACTGTATATAACATGTGTATAAAGATAACCAAGGCCATTTTTGAAAACTCTTTTTGTTTCTAGATGATAGTTATCATCAAAAGCTCTGAAAATGCTACTGTTTCTACAAAATCTAAATTAAAACAAAAGAACACAAGTGTTAAAAAGCCGGAATTAACCAATGTATCCTGGCATCCCTGAAACTGTTGTTTCGGCTCCTTGGCCGTCAGCCGTCAGGGCTGGGGAAGCAGGAACGCTGAGGGCCTGGTGAGGGCAGTGGAAGGCCGTTGTCCTCACGTGCCAGGGAGGCCGAGGGCGGACAGCCGGGCCCTGGGACTGTCGGGAAGGAGCCCCAGTGCACCGAGTGTGACAGCTTAGAGAGCCGAGGTGCAGCTGTGAAAGACTGCCAAGAAGTCAGACTCTGGGGAGTCTGCGTGGTGGTGCAGCAGGCTAACTTGCTGTTTGTGGGGTTGTTCTTCCAAGGTGGGGCACTGATGCGGTCCTGGCTGCTGCACATCCCATCCAGCTCCCAGCCAAGGCTCCTGGGAGGGGAGCAGAGGATGGCTCATGTGTTTGGGCCCTGAGTCCGCATGGGAGACTCAAAAGAAGCTCCTGGCTCCTAGCTTTGGATCAACTCAGCTCTGTCTATTGCTGTCAGGGGAGTGAACCAGCTCATTAAGATCTTCCTCTCTTTCTCTCTGTAAATCACTTTTCAGGTAAATTTCTTTTTCTTTTTTTTTTTTTTTAAGATTTATTTATTCTTATTACAAAGTCAGATATACAGAGAGGAGGAGAGACAGAGGGGAAGATCTTCCATCTGATGATTCACTCCTCAAGTGACCACTGGTGTTGCGCTGATCTGAAGCCGGGAACCAGGAACCTCTTCCGGGTCTCCCACGCGGGTGCAGGGTCCCAAAGCCTTGGGCCGTCCTCGACTGCTTTCCCGGGCCACAGGCAGGGAGCTGGATGGGAAGTGGGGCTGCTGGGATTAGAACCGGCGCCCAGATGGGATCCCGGGCGCGTTCAAGGCGAGGACTTTAGCCACTAGGCCATGGTGCCAGGCCGAAACATAAATTTCTAAAACATGTGAATTTCATTTACTTCTTGCCTTCCACCAACAACCTTAAGCTTCCTTCTAATGAGTGTTGCACATCTAACTCTAACCTGACACTCCAAATGACGGAGGGTCAAAGGTCACTTGGCCATCTGAGGTGCAAGCAGCAGCCTGGAGGTGTTGGGGGCACTAACCATTTCCTGCCCTGTGATTTGCCCTTTGCCCTGATTGGTGTGCCTTGGTTATCTTTAAGCTGATTGGTCAGGTTTGACAGATAAGCGGGGGGGGGGGGGGCTTGGCGGGGGAGGGGCTGGAGCATAACGGAATTAACGGTCATAACGGTCACAACGGAAGATCGGAATAAAGCGCCTTGGAGACTCTCTCAAGTGTCGGGTGATTTCTTCTGCGGGACGGGAGGACCCCCGATATGGAGGAATCCCAGGTCATTGTGGGGGAGCTTGGGTTTTGGGTGAAAATCGAGAGTTTTAGACTTGGTTCCTAAGAAAATGCCTGTTTCTCCCCCCCCCCCCCCGAAGAGTTCAAAGTTCACAGGGTCAGCCAGGGTCAAACCTGAGTGAGAATGTCCTGCCTGAGCCACAGCCCAGTAGGTAACCGGACCCCTTGCCTCAAGTGAGATGACTTAGCGGTGTTGTGGACCAGCCAAGGAAGGGAAGGGGGCAGCAGAGGGGAGCGTGCGAGCAGCCAGGTGTCTCTGGGCAGGTGCTTGTTTGTGCAGCTGGGGATCCTGCCCATGGCCACAGCGTCACCCATGGACCATTCACAATGACCAACTGAGCCACTAACCTGCTATAGGCGCTTGCCTTGGCAGGGTCGGACCCTGGGATTTCCTCACGTGGTCCCCTGCCCGGACACTCCCTACCCCCGTAAGAAGGAGCTTCAGAGCGGGTCCGCTTGTGTGCTCCATGGGCACAGCAGCTCTTCCTCGGCTTTGTGGCTTGCTGCAGCTTCCCACTGTCTTCTTTCCTGTTTACTTTTGTGGCTGAAATCTCTTAGGACAATCAAATGCCCAGGGGTGGAAAATACATCAGCAAAATCCGAAGCTCTGCCTTCTAAGCGCTTCTGCATCTCAGCGTTGTGGTCAGATGACCTGTAGGAATGCTAGCCTGCAAGGCCACGTGTCTGTGACTTTCTGTTTTTCACGCCGCTTGCCCTGCTCCTTTACGCGCACGCTCAGGACGTGTGCGGTTTGCTCAGCCCCTGGGGTTGAGGAGGAGTGGGCAACCAACTCCCAATGTCCCCCTGCCTTGCTGAGGATAAATTAAAACACACCCACACAGACGCAGCGACGAGAAGTGTGTCTTTATTGGGTTAAGGCGGTGTCTTCTTACCTCACTAGATCGGGGAGCACACTGCACAAGGTTTTTGGGGGAGACAGTGAATAGGTTGGGGGTAGGAGGGGGCGTGGAGGCCTCCAAGCTGGCGTCCCTTTCTCTCCTTTCGCCGCAGACCCAGCCAAAGCCCGTGAGGCTCTTAAGAGTGCACCATTTCCTGGAATTCTAGAACACACAAGATGAGAACAGGGTCAAGGTGATGGCTCGGTCTTCAGGAGAGCTCAGAGGAGGGAGAGAAGAGGAAGCAGAAGCCAGCTCACTGCCATGGCCTCTGTGCAGGGGACCAACGAGTGTCCCGGCCGGCAGGTGCACACGGCCCACGCCATCGTCTCTCTGTGTAACCTTAATAGCTCCTTGGCTAGCACTTACGGACCCAATCACTTCTCTCGGACAATGAACACATCCTATGTAATTGCATAGCAAAGTTGGGAAAATTAGCCTTCCGACTGGGCGACTGAAGACAGTCATGGGAGATTGTCTTCCCAGTCCTCTGGCACTGCGTTGCGCTTCGTGGAACATGCAGTGTGGAAGGGGGAGGGCAGTGTGAGGGAGGGGGAGGGCAGTGAGGAAGGGGGAGGGCAGTGAGGAAGGGGGAGGGCAGTGAGGAAGGGGGAGGGCAGTGAGGGAGGGGGAGGGCAGTGGGGAAGGGGGAGGGCAGTGAGGGAGGGGGAGGGCGGTGGGGAAGGGGAGGGCAGTGAGGGAGGGGGAGGGCAGTGAGGGAGGGGGAGGGCAGTGAGGGAGGGGGAGGGCGGTGGGGAAGGGGAGGGCAGTGGGGGAGGGGGAGGGCAGTGGGGGAGGGGAGGGCAGTGGGGGAGGGGGAAGCTTTGAACTAATTTTCCTTTATTGAATCCTATCCCTACCCCCCCAAGACCTTCCAAAAAAAAAAAAGAAGGATAATGAAAATCAGAAGAACTGGGTGCTGTAGATTAAAGTTGAAAATGTGGTATTTGCTGTATGTTTTTTTGACAAGCCTTATCTATGGTGAAGCCTTTATGGTTATATTTAAGTAAGCCAACCCTCCCCGCCTGGATTATTTTTTCTGAGCTATCTAGAGAAGCTGCGTGCATGCCTATGTAGTAGAGAAGCATCATTTTGAGCAGGTTTTAAAGGGATCTCTGGTAGCACTTTAACAAGTCAACTTAGCACAGCCATATGCTCTCTTAAGCTGGCAGGCAAAAATTAGCTTAAAACTGTGCAAGCAGCCTGTCAAGATCAAGTGCAAATACTCCTCCAGCCACACAACTTCAAAGTGAAGTTCTGGCTCTGGCCGTCACAGTGGGAGTCCTTGGCTCCCTGCTTGCTGTCGGGTTAGGTCTACCTGAAGGGCTAACATCCCAGGCAGAGTTCCTCCTTAAACCCTTGGAAGCCAAGAGACCTTCCTGGCCACTCTGTGGGATGACACACCTTTGAGAATTCCAATCATTGCCTTATTCATTGGGCTCGAACCCCACTGGGGCACATCCCTTGCATTTCCTGGTGCATTAGCACATCTTAGGACCCACGACTGGCCAGGGATCTAGCCCAGTGCCTCGGTCAGGTGAAGGATGCATTTTAGTTTCCAGACTGCCTGCCTTGCTATGCGTCCTGGCATCAGCATGAGGCACCAGGTTGACATTCCATTTTACAGATTCAGCCGTTGAAGGAAGCATGGATTTTAGTCCTCAGCCTGTCTCATAGCCCAAGCCCTCCCTGGACATTCCTTGAGCCGCAGCATCTTTCTGTGCGAGGAACAAGTGGGGACATACCGTCCGCCCCGATTTTCCCGTCTCCGTCATTGTCTGCCGCGGCCATCAAGGACTTGGTTTCCGATTCGGTCAGCTCTCTAGCACCACTGTTGAACTTCTGGAGGAAAAACCTACCGGGCAATAAAGACAGGTGGGAATTTCTTGGAAGACCATGCACCTTGTTCTGTATCCTTCTTTCCTTTTTCTGAAGCATCTATCTTGGGCAAGGAAGGGTCAAGTTGTTAGCTAGCAAGAGTGTCCCTGGCTGCAGGGAGCCACATGGCTCCCTGGGTTTCTAATGGATTGGCCAAGGGAGACTCTGCACTGGACCGTTTTCAGTGCCCGAGTGTAGCATTTTGCATGGGTAGATGTTGATAGTCCAACAACTCGCATTCTGTGCTTTAATGAGGCTTGAGCCCACAAGTAATGCCCAGTTGTCCATTGAACTGGGATAACCGCTAACGCCGCCCCCCACTGCTCCTGCCCAGGCCAAGACTTACTTAAGTTCATCTTCTTCCACGTATCCGCTCTGGTCGTTGTCTATGAACCGGAAGATATCCTTTACCTGACTGGCTGACATCTTGGCAAGGCCTGACGTCTGAAAAAATCTTTGGGGTTCAAAAGTGTCTGGGTCTGTGGAATAGAGAGCATGTTACTCTGAGGCTCACCGGACCACTGTCTGCAGGAGGGGGCGGCGCTGCTGTAAACTGTGGCATTCAGGACACGTTAGGGTACTCCTGGGCCAGGAAGATGCTCAGCTGGCCCAAGGCACCGAGACAGGCAGGTGCAAATGTCCGCAACATCCTCTCTCGTCCCTTCTGCCCACCTTTCCCTCTCCACTGGGCTGTGTCCAACTCTTCGTCTCTCTCTCTCGCTCTGTGCCTCCCCAGTCTCCTTGGTGCCCTGTTTCCAAATTCCCAGATTCTTGCCCTTGTCGTCGGGAGTGGTGGGGATGGGGGTGTGGTGGTCGCAGTCGCTGGACTCAGAACAGGTGCACGCTCTCCCTCCATTTCTTGGATTCCCTTTGCTGACGTCTCATTTGTCTGAGCGCACGCTCACACCCTGCGTCAGCTCTAGTTCTCCAGTTCACAGCAGTTTGATATTGTCTGCACACCTGTCTCAGCACAGGTCACCCTGAGCTGCCGGTGGCTCGGCTGCAAAGGGGCTGGCGAGAGGAAGCCACAGGAGCACCCCACTTGTCTGTCTCCCCCACTCCCGTCCCCTGCCTAAGCCTACCTTGGCATTCCTGCAGGGCGGCCGCGATGTCCTCAGCACTCAGCACGTCTGTGATGCTCATGGTACCCCCGACCTCACAGGAGAGATGAGATGAGATGAGACAAGGAGGGGAGCAGGCACAGGGAGTGGGGCAGTGTGCGCAGGGTGTGTGCACCTGTCGCAGCTGCTCAAACTGCAGCAATGCCTACAACTTTCAGATCATGAGAATCCATCTGGCTATGCAATGAAGGGACGTGACCAAGAGTCCCCACAAGGACCAGGCTCTGAGACCGCAGCCCCTTTGTCTCAGCATCCTCTGCCGAATGTACCCCAGAGATGCAATAAAATAAGACGACCTAAAGAGAGATCTGATTCCATGTTCTTAGAAACCATATGTATATTTCCATCCTCAATTGCTTACATGGCTATGGTACAAAGACAACAGCATTTCCCCGCAACCAGCCAACAAACACAGTGTTGTTGTAAACTTCACACGGCCTGGCTGGCTACTCTGCAGGACAAGCCCAGCGACCAGGCAGCAGAATCCTTCCAGGGGCCACAGCCACAGAAAGGCCGGAGACCATCACGTACAAGGCCATTGTGGATACACAGAGAGGGAGAAGTGTCGGGGGTCTGGCAAGCCCCCCAGAGACTCACCTTTTTAGGATCTCCTCCGAGATGAATACAGGAAAAAGAATCCAAAGAAAAAAAAGCAAAAACCGGGTGTGCTTTCACGACCTCATGGTTCTAACCTTATATAGGATTGAAAAAGTGATAGTTACAACTTCTTAAATTTCCTCCCCAAGGATCAAGTACAGGTAGCTCAGATGTCCAGCTTCACTAATTAAGTCTCTCTCTCTCTTTTTTTTCTATTTATGTCTCAAGGGAGCTTGGGTGGGAACGGCCGGTTTTCACAAACAAACCTCAACAAACTTTAATTAAGGTTTCAGCTCTGCAAACAAACCCCTTGGCAAGACATGGAAAAGATGCCAGCCAGAGCCCTGGTCAGGTGGCGTTTGAAACCAGACAAACATTAGGGGGTGGAGGCGAGGCTGTGCCCAGGGCAGAGGCTCCCCAGGGTGGGCGTGGCTGCACTGGCAGCAGGAGGCCAATCTCAAGGGGTGCCCGCTATGACACCGAGGATTAAGCTACCACCTGCTGCACCAGCATCCCATAGGGAGCAGGTCTGAGTCCTGCCTTCTCCACCTCTGTGAAGGCAGCAGAGGTTGGCCTGAAGTCCTTGGGCCCTGCCACCCAGGTGAGAGACCCAGATAAAGCTCCTGGCTGCGAGCTTAGCCTGGCTCCGCCCAGCCATTGCACTCATTGCTAGAATGAACCAGAAGATGAAAGATCCCCCCCTTTCTCTCTGTCTCCCCATAACTCTCTCACCTTGAGAAATACATCTTTTAAAAAGTAAGCCTGAATTAGATTTCTGACATTAAGTTGCCATAGAAACCAGCTGAGCCCTTTCTTGTCATGGAAATGGAAAAAGAAGTTTTTAATCTGCCCATCTGAATAAAAATAGCATATGGGTTAAAACAAGACCTTGTCCATGTTTGTGCTGTGTTCTCTGATGGAAAAGAAAGATAACAGAAAACAGCTGGATTCAACAAAGGCACCCAAGGTTATGGCTTGAAGTCCACTGTGCAGAAACGGGAGTCACAATGCTCATCCAGACGAAAGGACAGGTCCTGGGTGGTTCCACCAGCACGGTGAACAGAGACTTCGGCCATCGACAGAAAGAACAAACAGAGGGAGAGGGAGCTGGGAAGCTGTTGCTGATGGGGACAGAGTTTCAGCCTGGGAAGACACCGAAGTCCTGGGACTAGATGTTGGGGATGGCTGTGAATGTGCTTTACGATCACCGGGGCACACCCTTAAAAGTGGCTGAGTTAGGGGCCAGTGTCATGGTCTGGGAGGTTAGCCCAGCACCTGTGACATTGACATCCTGTATTGGAGCACCTGTTCATGTCCTGGCTGTTTTGCTTCCGGTCCAGCTCCCTGCTAATGCGCCTGGGAGGGTAGGGGAAGATGGCCCGAGGACTTGAGCCTCTGACACCCATGTGAGAGACCCGGATGGAGTTCCTGGCTCCTGGCTGCAGTCTGGCCCAACCTGTTGCAGTCGTATGGGGAGTAAACCAGCAGGTAGAAGAACAATCTCTGTGTGTGTAATTCTGTGTTTCAAGCACACTAGATAGTGACTGTGAGAGCATCTGTTATCCAGCTCCCCAGAGTTCCCTGGAAGGTCAAGGATCGTGTGCAGTGATCGTCTGGAGGCATCCCAGAGCCTCTGTGGGATTTCATTCCTGGAGAGGAATCCAGCTGGTGCATCCATGCACTCTCCATTGGAAGGCCCTTCCTGGGGCAGAAAGCGAGCATTCTGGGATCATGTAGCAATGTCTGCAGAGAGGAAGACCCCTGAGCGAGCATTCTGGGATCATGTAGCAATGTCTGCAGGAAGACCCCTGGCAGCTGCAGGGTAGGGAACTTGGTGAGCTGTGTTCTTTGGACTTTGCTTCTGCCAGTGGCCCCGGACCCTCCCACATTTGGGTTAATTCACTTTGTGGGAATATATCAGGTGCATTTCTATGTGTCTTTCTTCTACACAAGCTGGCTTTCATTAAAAAAAAAAAAAAGAAAGAAAGAAAAGTGTATTTCTCCCCAAAATACAGGATGCTGGAGACCCCATTTCCTGTGGCTTAGGCCTTGAGGGGAGGCAGATGGACACGGCGACTTGGGCACTGTCTGGAATAGCCCCTCTCTGTTCCCTGGGGTTCCTTGGGCAGGGCCCAGCCTGTGCCAACAGCAGGGCTGCAAGCCCTTAGGGCGCTGTGCCCCGAGGCGGGAAGTGACCTGCGCAACCAAAAGGACAATGTCACCGGATGCCCCATCACTTTTATCACTCTGTGTGTTTGCTTTTCCAGAGCTGTCACCACCCCCCTGAAGCTCAGCTCCTTGCTTGTGAGTCATTTCCACCCAAGAATGGAAGCTGCTAGAAGGTGGGACCTCGGGACACAACGGTGACCCAAAATAATCCTCTTTTCTTTACAAGCTCTCCAGCCTCAGGTGTTTCATTAGAGTAACAGAAAACAACCGATACCCCTGGCTCGCAGTTTTCCTCAACCGCGGGACAGGATGTGTCCCTGGTGAGCTGTGAGAGAGCTACGACCCCTGGGACCCAGTGCAAGGGGAAAGTGCAAGCCCCTTGCTTCAAAATGACTAAGGATTTCAACACCATGGCTGAACGAAGCATCACTTTGAGACCCATTGTGAATGAAGAACCCCAAAGACTGTTCACGGCACCTCCCAAGGACAGGCCCACTCAAGGACTCACTTGGCTCACGCCATGCATTCTTTAGTCATTGCGACAATGCTGTGACATGCAAGTCATCCTGTGACGGACTTCAAAAAACCCATGGAAAACAGATGGATAACCTCGTTTTGATGCAAAAATATTTTGAAATCCATGCTTTATGCAGGTCTTCCGAGAATTGGTGAAAAATGAGTATTATGAATATTCAAACTGCATGGATTTCTTTCTTTCTTTTTTGCCTCAAAAGAATTTCATTTTCAGGGGCTGGCTCAATGGCTCGATTGGCTAATCCTCTGCCTACAAGCACCAGTATCCCTTATGGGCACTAGGTACTCGTATCTCGGCTGCTCTACTTCCCATCCAGCTGCCTATTTGTGGCCTGAGAAAGCAGTAGGGGATGGCCCGACTGCTTTGGGTCCTGTGCCCATGTGGGAGACCCAGGAGAAGCTCCTGGCCTGCTCCTGAAGCTCAGATTGGCTTGGCACCACTAACCATTGCAGCTATTGGCAGGGGGGTGGTAAACCAGTGGATGGAAGATCTTTTTTTTTTTTTTATCTCTCCTTTCTTTAAATCTGCCTTTCTAAAAATAAATAGGTAAATAAATATTTTTTTTTAAAATCTTGGATCCCATTTGTAGTTCTTATAGTATTTTTCAACCCATATTTGTTAAGTGCCATACTTTGTGCTAGATGCTAATTTTTTTAATAGGGAAAATGTTTAAAATTCACTTATTTGAAAGGTAGAGTGACACACACACACATACACAAACACACACACACACACACACACACGAAGATCTCTTATCTGCTGGCTCACTTCCCCAATGCCTACAACAGGCAGGGCTGGCAGGCCAAAGCCAGGAGCCCCTGAATGACAAAGAAGCAATGGGTTTGAGAGTACAGCCGTGGGTGAACTGCAGACCCAGCAAGCAGAGACACCACTGCGGTGAATGAAGCTCCCCGGCTGTAGCTGGGTCACTGACGGCACAGGGTGGAAGGAAAAGAAATTATAGCAGAGCAGCTTCCTGGTGGTTTTTTTTTTTTTCTTGTCAGGATTTATTTATTTTATTTGAAAGTTGGAGTTACAGAGAAAGGAAGAGGGAGAGACAGAGAGCTTCCAACCACTGGTTCACTGCCTAGGTGGCCACAACACCCAGAGTCCAGCTGTTAACTGAGATTCCAAACCCTTCCACTTTGTAAGGAGGTAGGAATCTCGCCTTTGGTCTTTCTTGGGGTCTTGGGGTCACTGAAGTTATCTCCCGTACCCTGAAACCATGCCACCATGTGACCCTCCCACTAACCCAGTTTCTCAGCTTTGACACCACTGATGTTTGGGCCAAATAATCCTTTGTTGTGGGGTGCTGTCCTTTGCCAGGCGGCATGTTTAGAAATATCTACCTGCTAGGTACAAGTAAGCCTCCTTCCTAAGCGGGCTGGGAATCACATTTCTTTTGGTTCACCATGCATCACCACTTCACCATTCTGAGTCTTTGCTTACGTTGTTCCAAGACACTTGCACACACATGTCCCATAAGACAATATCCAAACAGTTCACACTTGCTGGTCTTCAGTCTCATGAGTGATCAGAAAAGTGCACGTCGGAGCCACCAAGACGCACACACACACACACACACACACACACACACACACACACCTGCCCATACACACACTCCAAGCGGGATGCCTAAAACCCAAC
This sequence comes from Ochotona curzoniae, assembly GCF_017591425.1. Classification (NCBI taxonomy): domain Eukaryota; kingdom Metazoa; phylum Chordata; class Mammalia; order Lagomorpha; family Ochotonidae; genus Ochotona; species Ochotona curzoniae. The sequence continues at coordinate 687,561 of NW_024466464.1, forward strand.
ACACCGAATTCCAGGGGTTACCAAGAATATCAAGCAAAGTAGACCTCTCAGGTTCTGCCAGTGATGGTGCAAATGAACAGAATCCCTTGGGGAAACAGCTAGAAATTGGTTCCTGAAGTTGAACACAGGGAGAATCAACAGACTTAGTCCTGCATCAACACCTACCAGCAAGGTAAGTGCAACTGCAACAAGAGGCAGGTGTAAGATCTTCACAGAGATCTTCTTCGTGATGGCCCATTTTATGTTGCCCCAATTAGAAACTACTCGACAGGGGCTGGGGTGGCTACACAGAGAGGCACCCGACAACATCTGTGAGGGCTGGATAGTGGAGCTGGTTAGATGGAACTAAGCTTTAATGCCCATTGACATGTATGAGAGCTGAATGGAATGTGGGACAGCCTGGACTACTGCTACACATATTGGCAAACCAGGGTAGGGGGCGGTCCTGGTGGGGGTTATTGTGGGTTGCTCCAACTAGGCTGCAGCTCCCACTGGTTTATGTGAGGGCCAACTGTGTGCTGGGCAGAACCAGGCTGGACTGCAACACCCATTGGTTCCAGTGGAAGACAGGTCTGGAAACAGATCCGACCCAGAAATTGCCACCACCAGCTGATCAGGGCCATGGACTGTGCTGGGCCCTGTACTTGCAAGTACATACAAGAATCAGGTCTGGGAACACCTCAGACAAAGTTTCTTTGGGGATCTCCCCAATCAAACTGCTGGACTGGAACCCTAACCAAGAAAAGACAGAAGACAGAACAAGTCAATCAACCACCTCAGCTATATGTTGGCAGCAAAATACTGGGCATATGGAGACTCTATGACGGACTATGTCAATCAGTGGATTCTGCAGCGACCTCATCGTGCTTGGAGTGGCAAGATTGGCAACGATTCAGAACTGGGGAACTATCAAAACCACTTGAGCAAGATCCTCGGAGAATGCCCCACATCAGGAACCTGGGGTGGGCAGGAGACTGGGTGGAGCTTCTCCCTTAAAATCCCCCTTTACTTCAGATGCATGAAGGAAACAATATGGAAATAATAGTCTTACCCACTTTCCTATAGCCCTTGAACCTTTTTACCCTAATTAATTATGTAAAGATTGTCAAAAGTATAATAAAAAATGGAAAAAGTAAAAAAAAACACACAAACTACTCGACTAAGCATCAATAGGAGGAATACACATGTTGTAGAATTGCAATGAAGATAAGCAAGCTGTGGCTACATGCATATACATGCACATATATACACACTTTTCATTGTAGTTCAGAAAGCATATTGTACCCCATTGCATGGGAGGTTATACTTTGAAATTCAGTTTATAGGGGCCAGGCCTTTGGAGCGGAGTTGGAGTTACCGCTTGGGATGCCTCCATCCCGTGAAGAGGACCTAGAGTCCCGACTCCTGCCTTTCTGATCCACCACCCTGCTGACGTGTACCCGAGGACGTGGGTACCTGCCACCCACGCAGGATACCTACATGGAGCTTCTGGCTTGCTGACTTCAACTTGGACCCGGCTCGGCTCTTGTAAGCATGTAGGGGAGTGAACCAGAGAGTGGAAGATGAAAACGAATAAAATTTTGTTAATATAGGGTCTTTTTAAAATATGTATTTTTTTTAACTTTTTTGTAAAGTCACATTTATAGAGAGAAGGAGAGATAGAAAAAAAGGTCTTCTATCTGATGTTTCTCTACCTAAGAGGTCACAACGGCCAGAGCTGAGCCAATATGAAACCAGGAGCCAGGAGTTTTTCTAGGTCTCCCACGCGGGTGCAGGGTCCCAAGGCTTTGGGCCATTCTAACTGCTTTCCCAGGACACAAGCAGGGAGCTGGATGGGAAGGTAGAGCAGCCACAGCACGAACTGGAGCTCATATGGGATCCTGGTGCATGCAAGACGAGGATTTAAGCCATTTGGCTATTGTGCTGGGCCCAAATTTATTTATTCTTACTGGAAAGGCAAATTTACAGAGAGAAGGAGAGAGAGAAAGATCTTCTATCTGTTGGTTCACTCCCCAAATGGCCACAGTGCTCAAAGCCTATATGACCCAGGATCCAGGAGCCTTTTCCGGGTCTCCCACACGGGTGCAGGGTCCCAGGGCTCTGGGCCATCCTCCACAGCTTTCCCATGCCACAAGCAGGGAGCTGGAAGGGAAGTGGAGCAGCTGGAACACAAACTGGTGCCCATATGGGCACTGTGAGACCAACTGTGAGACCTCAGCCACACACACACGTTTTTCTGGGGCTAGTGTTGTTGTGCAGTGAGTTAAGCCACCATCTGCAACTCCAGGGCATCCACACTGATGCTGCTTTGAGCTGTGGCTGCTCCACTTCCCATCCAGCTTGCTGCTATGTGCCTGGGAAAGCAGCAGAGGATAGTTTAAGAGCTTGGTCCCCATGTCCCATATGGCAGTTCCAGATGAGGCTCCTGGTTTTGGCTTGGTCCAGGTCCAATCCTTGTGATATTTGGGAAGCGAATCAGCAAATGGAAGATCTCTTTCTCGCTCCTCTATGTGTCTCTTTGCTTTTTGGGTCAATAAAATAGAATAAATCCTTTTAAAAAAATGTTTTCCTGGGCCCAGCACGGTGGCCTAGTGGCTAAAGTCCTTGGCTTGAATGCTCCGGGGTCCTATATGGGTGCAGGTTCTAATCCCGGAAGCCCCACTTCCCTTCCAGCTCCCTGCTTGTGGCCTGCAAAAGCAGTCGAGGACGGCCCAAAGCCTTGGGACCCTGCACCCATGTGGGAGACCCGCAAGAGGCTCCTGGCTCCTGGCTTCGGATCGGCATAGCATCGGCCGTTGCGCTCACTTGGGGAGTGAATCATCGGACGGAAGATCTTCCTCTCTGTCTCTCCTCCTCTCTGTATATCTGACTTTGTAATAAAAATAAGTAAATCTTAAGCAAATGAACAACTCCATCTTTGTGAGAAAGCTCACGTATCTCCTTCACCTACAGACACGTGTTTGCATTTCGCTTTCCATGAATGCATAAAACAGCTAAAGGATTTCAATCCCATCTTGACCCATTGATTTCAACATATAGTTCAATCCATTTTCCTAGACACATGGGCAGGTGTGGGGTCAGAGTAAACTTCAGCCTCAAAGTTTCCTGAAGCTAACTTTCTCCCTTTGCTAGAAGTGGTCAATATTTGGTTTTCAAAGTTGGCCTGGCCAGCCAAGGGAATGGTGAGATCTCAAAACTGACCTCCGGGGTCGATGGGCTCCATCCAGTTCAGGGACAACAGCTGCTCTCTCTCTCTCATTAGTCAAGGTCTCAGTTCTCCCCTGTGGTCCCAGGAGCCCACTCGGTCTCTCTTTTTGTGAGCAGTTACGACTGGTTACCAAAAGGCTCAACTCCTTTAAGAGGCAAAACCAGCGAGAAAAACTTCACAGTGTCCTGGTTTTTCTAAAAAGCATCCACAAAGAGCTCACCTCCAGGTGCTGAATAATTTAGCCTTTTGAGACAAGTTCTCATCAGAATAGGTCAAAACCATGAATAATTCAGGTGTGGGCAAAAGATGCGACTCAGTTGTGTCGTCCCGGGCCAAGACACACCTTCTGCACTCACAGAGGCTCAGGGTGACTGGATCGGGTGCCCGGGTGGTGCAAAAATGCCAAGTGTGGTCGGCGGGAATCCCAGGTCATGTCGAGTGGCCATGCCGCCACCAGGTCCATCTCTGGTCTCATGCAGGCCTAGAGCTGCCCGCCTGGAGCCCAGACCCCTAGGGGAACCCTGGTCCCTCCTCTTCCTTCGTCTGCAGTTCACTTTCCCACGTCTGTGCGTTGTCCTCCAGCTTTCTCATTCTCAGGGGATGCTGACCCCACTTCCTGTTCAACTGAGAAAACAGAAGCATCCGAAGAAAGACTTGCAAGGCTCCTGGGGAGCACGTGTCTGCTCCCAGTGCCCACGTCCACATGCTTGCCTGCCTGCCCTCCCTAGACAATGAACTACTCCGTCTGTACTCTCTACTCCTAAAGCCAGCTCCCCCACGTCTACACCGCCCCTTGTCTACACTGCGCCCACCCCTTCTTCCTCACTCAAGCATGGAACTGCGTCAACGCTTCACCCCACACTCATAGTATCAATTTTCATTTATTTTTAGTAAAATTCTCCCTTATCAGTGCACAAACATGCTGGGGTTGGTCCTATCTTTCCTTTTCCTACAAGATGTCATTTATTGGAAAGACAGACATACAGAGAGAAGGGGAGAAACAGAGCTTCCATCAGTTGCTTCACTAACTGAAAGGTTGCAGCAGCCAGGACTGGGCCAGGCAAAGCCAGGATCCTGGAAGTTGGCTATAGCCAGGACTGGGCCAGGCACAGCCAGAATCCCGGAAGTTGGCTGTAGCCAGGACTGGGCCAGGCAAAGCCAGGATGCCAGAAGTTGGCTATAGTCAGGACTGGGCCAGGCCAAAGCCAGGATCTGGGAACTCCATCCATGTCTCCCATGTGGGTGGCAGGGGCCCAAGCATTCAGGTGATCTGTTGCTTTCCCATAAGCAGGGAGTTGGATCAGAAATGGAACTGGGACTAGAACTGGTGCTCGTGTGGGATACCAGTGTTGCCAGTAGTGACTTAACCCACTGTGTCACAACAGCAGCCCTAGTTATATTACTACTTTAAAAATGTTTTTAAGGGCCCGGCTCAGTAGCCTAGTGGCTAAAGTCCTCACCTTGCATGCACCAGGATACCATATAGGCGCCGGTTCTAATCCCAGCAGCCCTGCTTCCCAACCAGCTCCCTCTTGTGGCCTGGGAAAGCCAGTGGAGGATGGCCCAAAGCCTTGGGACCCTGCACCTGTGTGGGAGACCTGCTTCAGGATCCTGGCTTCAGATCAATTCAGCACTAGCCATTGTGGCCACTTGGGGAGTAAATCAGCAGATGGAAGATTTTCTCTGTCCTCCTTTCTGTATATTTGAAAGGTTTTTAAAATTTTCATTAATGTGTTTTAAAGGCAGAGTTACAGAGAGAGAGAGAATCTTCCATCTGTTGGTTTATTCCTCAAATGGCCACAATGTCTGGAGCTGGGTTGTTCCAAAGCCAGGAGCTTCTTCCTAGTCTCCCATGTGGGTGCAGGAGCCCAAGCACTTGGGCCATGCTTTGCTGCTTTCCCAGATGAGTTAGTAGGGAGTTGGATCGGAAGCCAAGTAGCCTGGACTTGAACTGGTGCCTGTGTGGGTATTCAGTGCCTCAGATGATGGCTTCATTTGCTACATCATGGTGCTGTCTCCTGAACACATCACAAGGAAGTCCCTGGGCATCATGAGGCACTAGGGGAGTGAATGTAGGTGACCCGCTGCAAGCCAACGCAAAAAGCCAACCAGTGAGAAGCTGGTGAGAAAACAGACAGGAAGGGACTAGAACTCCCACTTGCCAGGACACCAAGGCTCCTCCAGGCGCAGAAGGGCTGTGTTACCAAGCGTGCAGCTGTTCTCTCTGCTCCCTCCCATGCTTCCATTTGTTCTGCTTCCTCAGCTCTGTTACTATAGCAAAAGGCCTAAGGCAACCTAAAATTATGAAAACAAGAGGTTTATTTGGACCAATAGCTGTGGAGAGTCACAGATCAGGCGGGTCCCCTTGGTTGGATCCCTAACAGGTGTCCCTGCTGACAGGACACCCTTGATGGTACAAAGCATCATATGACAGGAGGGTCCCCATTGCCGTCGTTGTCGTGGGACAATGAGTTAATGCACTGGATCCCGTGTAGCCACTGGCTGCTCTTCCTCCAGTCCAGCTCCCTGCTAACGCGCCTGGGAGAGCAGTGGAGGACAGACCGAGAACTTGGGTCCCTGTGACCCGTGACGAAGACCTAGATGGAGTTTTAGGCTTCTGGCTTCAACCTGATCCAGTTTCTGGCCATTTGCAGCCGTTAGGGGAGCGATCCAGTGGATGAAAAATCTCTCTCCGTGACTCTGCCCTCCACGTGAATAGAACTAAAAGGAAATGAGGCCGGGAATGGGAGCGTGTGGTCATACATCTATGTTTTCATTTTTTGTTTTCCTGAATCCACAAAGATTCAGTCATGGGGTCCACGGCCTCATGATCTAATCCCATCTCTAGACGTGGTCATTGGGTTAAGTTTCCGTCCTCTGAGTACCATTAACATAAGACTTTGGAATTTAAATTCTTGTGTTGAGGGGTGAGGTGGTGAACCCTCGCCCTTCCTGAATGAAAGTTTTCTTTGAAAAAAAGGTTGACAGGGCCCGGCGTGATAGCGTAGCGGTTAAGGTCCTTGCCTTGAATGCACCAGTAATCCCATATAGGCACCGGTTCATGTCCCAGCCGCCCTGCTTCCCATCCAGCTCCCTGCCTGTGACCTGGGAAAGCAGTTGAGGACGGCCCAAAGCCTTGGGACCCTGCACCCGCGTGGGAGACCCAGAGGAGGCTCCTGGCTTCGGATTGGCTCAGCTCCAGCCATTGCAGCCGCTTGGGGAGTGAACCATCAGATGGAAGATCTTCCTCTCTGTCTCTCCTCTTTGCATATCCGCCTTTCCAATAAAAAAACAAATAAATCTTAAAAAAAAAAAATAGGTTGGCAGAGCCTTCAAAAGTTAGAGACGCAGCTCTCCCAAGACCCAGCCAGCTTCCTCCCGAGAACTGGGGTCTGCAAGGCATATCCCCCCGAGGAGCAAGCACCTACTGCCCGCACGGTGGAGGCCAGCAGTGATGTCTGCAGACTTCTCAGCAGGAAGTTCTCAAATTTTCATAAAATCCTGCCCTGATAGCATTTGCTGTTGCTCTAGTCAACGAGAGCAGTTTTTGACCAAAGGCAAATGAGATGAAGAGCTTGGAACGGCTCCGGTAGGTATGAAACGCTAGAGCAGAAAAGAAACGGAACGCTGGAGGACGCTGATTTTTTCATGAACAGAGAAAGGTGAGCATCTTTGTATTGGCTTACAGATCTGCTGGAGGCAACACTGCACGAAGTCTTAAGTGAGTCAATTAAGGAGAAATCGCAATTGAGCCCAATACAGAGCGAGGCTGCTGCTCTTCTCCCAGACCCCCTTGCCTGACCTGGCTGCCTCCCTTCTCCCGGCAGCCCTGTCTCTAAGAATCAGACCCTCGCAAGAGCTGCCCCCCACGACCAGCCTCCAGCGACGGATGCTGTCAGCCGCAAGGTCCAGGCAGCTAGCCGGAGACTTGGCATCCCGTGGACAGAAGACAGGGGGCGAGAATGCCATCTTTCCTTTGACCTTCCCGACTGTCTCATCTCGGGCATCGTCTTCACTTCTTACACTGTCAGCTCCCTTCTTCCTGTACTCATAAAAAAAAAGATTTGTTTTGATTGGAAAGGCAGAGTGACACAGAGAGAAGGAGACACATGGAGGGAAAGAGATCTTCCCCCTGGGTTATTCCCCAAGTAGCCACCAACAGCCAGGGCTGGGCCTGGCCAAAGCCAGGAGCCAGGATCTTCTGCCAGGGCTCCCACATGAATGCAGGAGGCCAGGGACTTGGGCCATCCTCTGCTGGCTTTCCAGGCCATAAGCAAGGAGTTGGATTGGAAGTGGAGCAGCCAGGACACGAACCAGTATCCAGAAGGGATGCCAGTGCTGCAGGCAGAGGCTTAGCCTGCTGTGCCACGGCACTGACCCAAATAGAACATTTGTTACAGGACCAATACTAGAGATTAAATTTTTAATCTGTAACTAGTTTCAAGGAGTGGACATTACATAGTGCCTAGAGCCCCATTGTGCTCAGGAGTGATGAATTCAAAGACGCAAAAAAGCTTGAGTTGGTCCTTTTGCACATCTGTCACGCAGCTTCTTATGTTTTCCTGTCTTTGTGAAGCACATTTGTCATAGTGTCTCAGTGTCTTTATCAACTCCATCTGTGTCATTTCAACTTGATGGATTTCCCTCCTCCTATGGGGGACCATCCTGGCTTCTTGGCATGCTTGGTAATTTTTTTTTTCTCCCATTTATTTGATAGGGAGAGAAAGAGAGAAGGAGAGTGGGAAGAAAGAGGAAGAATGATCGATTCCACCCACTGATTCACTTCCTGAATGCCACAGCCAGGACTGCTGAGCCTGAGCCAGGAGCTGGAGGCTCGCCCGGTGTCACCCTGGGAGAGCGGAAGTTAACCAATGGCGGGAGCCATCTTTGCTGTGCTTGTGAGAAGAGCTGGGGCTGTACCTGTTTTTCCTTTCTCTGTGTGTCTGGTAATTTCCAACTGTGTGCTAGCTAGTATGGATTTTACCTGGTAGAGTGTTGGCCCTTCTTCCATCTCCACAACACCTGTTCTTTAACCACTTGCGCCACCGCGCCGGGCCCCCACAACACCTGTTCTTGAGCGCTGCACCTGCAGCCCCTCGGGACGGGCTGGACCATTTCAAGGTCTAGCACGAAGCTTTGCGAGGCAGCACTAGAACGGCCTTGCAAACGGGGCCAATCTTGCTCGACCACACAGAAACCCCGCGCTCCTGGGCTGAGGCCCCAGCCGTTGTGCGCTTTCTCGCTCTGCTTGCTGGGAACAGAAGCCCTCTGGGAGTGTGGGATCTGCCTCGTTCGTGTGGTTTATTTCCTTTGCCTGGGAGCCATTTCTGCCTGTGCGTGAGCTGGTGACTCTTGGCTCAACAGCAGAGAGAGGTTCCTAAACAGTGTGTTCTTTGGGCACCAGTGTCCTCCCAGTGCCAGCTGCCTCGCCCCCGCCCAAGCCCTTAACCCGTCTCCTTGCTTAGGGCGAGTCCAGCCTCTGTGCATCGCTCTCTGGCTGCAGCCTGCAGTCTCAACGCTGCGCTGGTTTCCCCCGTTCGGGGGTCACAGGCCTGTGTTGCCCATTGCCCAGTTTACAAGAAAAAAAAAACCCACTGTTTCCCAGGTTTTGTCCAGTTTTGTAGGTATCCGTGGCAGGAGGCCTCCACATCTTTTCAAGTCCCAAGTTCCAGGAAGGAAAAATTGGGGACAAGAAATCATGTGAAGTACGGTGGTTCTTGCTTTTTTTTTTTGTGTGTGTGTGTGTGTGTTTTTTTAAGATTTATTTATTTTTATTGCAAAGTCAGATACAGAGAAGATCTTTCGTCCGATGATTCACTCCCCAAGTGACCACAACGGCCGGTGCTGCGCCATCTGAAGTCAGGAGCCTGGAGTTCTTCTGGGTCTCCCACACGGGTGCAGGGTCCCAAGGCCTTGGGCCGTCCTTGACTGTTTTCCCAGGCCACAGGCAGGGAGCCGGATGGGAAGTGGAGCAGCTGGGATTAGAACTGGTGCCCATATGGGATCCCGGCATGTTCAAGGCGAGGACTTTAGCCACTAGGCCACGGCGCCGGGCCCATTATGTGATTCGTGATCTGGAAATACAGAATTGCTTTTTTTTAACACCCATGCACGCGTGTGTGTGCAAGAACGTATATTTGTGCATGTGTGGGGCACATGTGTGTAGACGTGGTTACAGATGTATTTGTTCAGGCATGTGCGTGTAACATGCCTGTGCATCTGTGCGCTGGCATCTTTGTTTCCAAAGAACTCCGACCCCTGGTCCTTCCGCATCCTTCTCTGTGAACACGCATCTTGCAGCTGCCTCGGAAGGACGGCATGTCAGAGGGGACTGAAGCCCCAGGTCCACGCGCAGCAGGCCAGCTGGGAGGGCTGCAGCAGAGGTGCGAAGTCCAGGGCGCACAGTAGGGCGTTTCATTACTAATCCTGACCTTCACCCCAGAAGCAGAACCAGCAACAAGGGGAGACAAAATGCTTGCTGACGCGGAGGGGAGCCGAAACAGCCAGCCCCTGTACCAGGCAGGGGCGAAGGAGGAACACGGTGGCTGCGTGCAGGGCTTCGGGCCAACTCAATTGAGGTCATATATTTATTTTTAACAGATTCTTCTCAAAAGCTGGGCTCTGTGCTGTAATCCCAGCATGTTTCTTGCAAAGCAGCTTTGTGTGTGTGCGCTGGTGGGCAGAAACCACTTTTCACGGTTGTTCATGGTCTTTTTAAACGACAGCTGAATGCCTGTGGCTCCACCGGAGACCAGCGGAAGAGGTGTCAGGCTGCGCATACAGGGCACGTGTTCAGCAAATGCGTGCAGCTAGCAGCACTTCCATCTCCTCCGACATGGCTCAATCCTCCTGGAATAGCATCAGTCTGACACAACTGGGGCTGCTGTTGCGGCACAGCCAACGCCATTGGCCACTGCTGGTGACACTAGCCTCCCACAGGGGCGCAGGTTCAAGTCCTGGCTGCTTCATTTCCCATCCAAGTCCCTGTTGATGGCCTGGGAAAGCAACAGAAGTTGGACCAAGTCTTCAGACCCTGCACCTGCAAGAAGATCCTGGTGCCCCGTTTTGGACTGGTATAGGTTGGGCCATCGTGGCCATTTGAGGAGTGAACCAACAGATACCGGAACTTCTGTCTGCCCCCTTTCTCTCTCTGTAACTCCGTCTTAAAAAAATAACTCTACAGGGCCCAGCGCCATGGCCTATCGGCCAAAGTCTTCACCTTGAATGTACCAGGATCACATATGGGTGCCGGTTCTAATCCCGGTGGCCCCACTTCCCATCCAGCTCCCTGCTTGTGACCTGGGAAAGCAGTCAAGGACGGCAGAAGGCGTTGGGACCCTGCACCCACGTGGGAGACCCGGAAGAGGCTCCTGGAAGAAGCTCCTGGCCCCTGCTTTCAGATTGGCTCAGCTCCAGCCGTTATGGCCACTTGGAGAGTGAAATCAGTGGACGGAAGATCTTCCTCTCTGTCTTTCCTCCTAACCCTAATTTTCCAATAAAAATAAAATAAATTTAAAAAACAAAAACAGAGCTAGCCTAGAGTGGCATTTGGTCGAGATGTCAGTTGGGGTGCCAGCACTGGGGAGAGCAGTACATGAAGCTGCAGCTGTGACACTGGCATTCCAATGTGAGTGCTGCTTCAAACCCCAGCTGCTCCCGCTGCTCTGGCTGCTCCACTTCCAACCCAGCTCTCCTCTCACACACCTGGAAAAGCACCAGAGGAAATGGACCAAGTGCTTAGACCGCTGCCACCCGTGTGGGAGGGCCCCGGGTGGAGTTCTGGCTCCTGGCTCCAGCCTGGCGCAGCAGCAGGAGCGGCTGCCGGCAGTTGGCGAGGGATCAGGGGGGTGGCCGATCTTGCGTCCCTCTGAATTCAGCCATTCGTTTCAGGATGCAGTCAGCCGTTGGTGCTCCGGGGAATCCCACGCCACAGGAACAGAGGGCCTTTCCAGACGAGGACGCCATCCTGAAAAGTGCCCTGCCTTATTTCTCTGATTATTCAACATCTCATGCTTAGTGTGGCAGACTCTGTTCCCATGTCCTGCCTGCCATTAAAAAAAAAAAATTCAATTTTCTTACTTGTTTGAAAAACTGAATAGTAAGCAGAGGGAGGCAGGTCTTTCCTGTGCTGGCTCACCCCCCGGATGGCCTCAGCGGCCTGAAGCCAGGAGCCAGGAGCGCCGTCCGGGGCTCCCACGATGGTGCAGGGACCCAGACACTTGGGCCATCCTCTGCTGTTTGCCCAGGTGCCTTGGCAGGGAGCTGGGTTGGAAGTGGAACAGCCGGGTCTCTCAGACGGGATGCTGGGGTCTCAGGTAGTGGCTAAGCCCACCGTATCCCAATTCTGACCCCCTTTCTCCTGCCACAATATATTTTTTTTTAAAGATTTATTTTTATTTTTTTTTATTGGAAAGGCGGATATACAGAGAGGAGAGACAGAGAGGAAGATCTTCCGTCCGATGATTCACTCCCCAAGTGAGCGCAACGGGCCGATACTATGCCGATCCGAAGCCAGGAGCCTCTTCCGGGTCTCCCGCGCGGGTGCAGGTTCCCAAAGCTTTGGGCCGTCCTCGACTGCTTTCCCGGGCCACAGGCAGGGAGCTGGAAGGGAAGCGGGGCTGCCGGGATTAGAACCGGCGCCCATATGGGATCCCGGGCGTGCAAGGCGAGGACCTTTAACCACTTGCGCCACCGCGCCGGGCCCCTGCCACAATATATTAAAGACTATGTTTTTATGTGTAATGGACGCAGTAATTGTACGCATTCAGGGTGTTCAGTGTGACATCTGTTTGCAGGTTGTACATCGTGTAAAGGTCACACCGAGGGCTTTGCACGTCAGTCACACTAGATATCTATTCTGTTGGTCCCCTTCAAAATCCTGTCTCCTGTGGCCAGCACTGTGGCACAGTAACGTAAACCTTTGCCTGTGGTCTCGCTGCTCTACTTCCAACCCAGCTCCCTGCTGTGGCCTGGGGAGGCAGTGGACGATGGTACCAATCCTTGGGACCCTGCACCCACATGGGAGACCCAGAAGAAGCCCCTGGCTTCACACAGGCTCAGCTTTCCAACCTCAACTCCCAGGCTGCCATGAGAACGCCCTGGCTTGTGCAGGCTCCACCACTGGACACCCCAGTCTGCCCATTAGTGGGCCCAAGGGGGTGGCTCCCCCTCCTTGGCTACAGTGAGCGCCCCGCGTGTGCATGTGGGCTTCAAGCCCTGCTTTTTATACTTCCCAGGACAAGCCCGCGAGTGGGGTCTCTGGGTCCCCTTCCGTTTTCGATGCAGCTCAGGGACAGAAGTGCAGGCTGCCTTCACCTCAGTCCTCGAGAAGCCCTGGGTCACGCCGTGGGGTCCCAGGAACTCTCGGGGCCTGAATTACAGTCATTGGAAGCCCAGCCATCCCTGCGCGGGATACTCGCTCCTGCTCTAAATCAGGTGATTACTCAACGAGGTGGCTGCAAGCTTCCTCACGTCCACCAGAGGTCGCCACAGCCCAGAGCTCCGGGTCTGCCGGCCAGGCTCGCCCACTGCTAGGCGGGTTTTCAGCAACTGGCCCTCCAGCTCTACTGCCCCGTGCTTCCTGGGTCCCCGCATCCGCCCAGGAGCCAAAAGCTCCGGGAATGATCCTGGTTTGTCTCCTTAGACCTGCCTACCTCCCCAGGGAGTTCCACCTTGAGGCAACTAGGCATGGTTAACTGGCCCAAGCGATCTCCCCTCTTGCAGATGAATCCCCATGTGAGGCCAGGTGTGGAAAGAGGAGCTAAAAACGCTGCCCCGGGCCCGGCGGCGTGGCCTAGCAGCTAAAGCCCTCGCCTTGAACGCGCTGGGATCCCATATGGGCGCCGGTTCTAATCCCGGCAGCTCCACTTCCCTTCCAGCTCCCTGCCTCTGGCCTGGGAAAGCAGTCGAGGACAGCCCAAAGCCTTGGGACCCTGCACCTGTGTGGGAGACCCGGAAGAAGTTCCTGGCTCCTGGCTTCAGATCGGCATAGCATCGGCCATTGCACTCACTTGGGGAGTGAATCATCGGACGGAAGCTCTTTTTCTCTGTCTCTCCTCCTCTCTGTATATCTGACTTTCCAATAAATAAATAAATCTTTAAAAACCCTGCCCCTGCTCCAGCCCTACGCCCCCACTCCCGGGTTCATGCTTTGGGCAGGTGCAGTGTCCCCATTCACCTCCCCCCCACACACACGTTCGCCTCCCCAAGCCTGGCGTGAGGCAGGTGGGCATCATGGCCACTCAAGGACATTGGCTAGGGCCCTGTCTGCAGGTGGGCTGGGAGCTTGTGGGTCTCCAGGAGGATGTGCAAGGGCAATGACCGCATGTGGGCTGGCCTCAGATTTGCAGGGCCATGGGGCAGATGAAGGCTGGCGGCTCCCGAAGGACCCTGACCTGCGGTTCAAGCTGTTTGGGCGCTTCGGGGACGAGCCAGGATCCCCAGTCCTGCTTGTGCAGTCACCCTGGCTCCGTTTGACTCCAGGTCCCTGTTGCACTGCCTCCCCACTCATCAGTTCCATCTGAGGGAAAGGTATTAAAGCTGCAGAGAACAGAGAGCTGGAAGACGGAAAGGAAGGTGGGTGAGAGGGCCAGGTTGAAGGCTTCAAGGTTGTCTATTGGGCCATCCTTTGCCGCTTTCCCAGGCCGCAAGCAGGAAGCTGGATGGGAAGTGGAACAGCCAGGACACAAACCGATGCTGGCACTTAAAGGTGGAGGATTAGCCAGTTGAGCTCTTGCCCCTCCCTCCCCTGCCTCCGCCTTTATTCTAAGGACACTTTGCAACGGTTAAATCCTCACTAAGTGGAGTTCAGAAGGGAGGTTTGGAGCACAAGCCGGGCAGCTGCCCTGGAGCCTGGTGCTAAGAGTCATGCTCAGACCCCGCCGCGGCCCTCAGGGACCTGGGACTCAGGTGCAAACATTCATCAGTGTTCTCTGGCCCAGATCCTACCTGGGAGAAGATGTGAAGGGCTCGGAGAGGCGAAGCGGAAAGCCTGAAGCTTAGAACTGCTGTGGGACATAAAACGTGAGCCGGGGCGGAACAGGCAGTCGCTGGCGGTTGAGGGTAGGAGCAGGGACAAGGGCTGGGTGGGAATCCCAGCTCCCACTGCCATGGGCCCGCTGCCTCTCCTTCTCTCTGTAAATGTATCTTTCTAGTAAAAAAAAATTTAAATCTTTAAAATACTAATATATGTATTTGAAAGGAAGAATGACAGGAGAGAAAGGGCGCTTGCATCTGATGGTTCACTTCCCAAGTTGCTGCTACAGCTTGGGGCTGGGCCAGGTGGGAGCCAGGAGCCAGGAGCCAGGAGCCAGGAGCCAGGCGCCAGGCGCCAGGCACCCCTTCCTGATCTCTTCATGGTGCTGGAGACCCAGGTACTTGGTCCACCACGTACTTCTTTCCCAAGCACATTAGCAGGGGCCGAACTGGAAGCACAGCTGGCGGAACTCAAGTCAGTACTCCAGCACGGATGCTGGCATTGGAAGGTGGCTGGATCCACTGCCCCACAGTGCCAGCGCCTGTTTGCCCTTTGAAAACTGTTTTCACAGGAGCTGCTCTCACATTCCCACCAGCCGTGTGCAGGAGTCCCAGACTCTCTTCATCCATACTTGTTTCCTTTACTAAATGATGATGATGATGATGATGAAGTCTGGGGCTGGACCAGGTGTAGCAAGTTAAGCCTTTGCCTGTAGTGCTGGCATCCGATACAGATGCCAGTTCTAGACCTGGCTGCCCCACACCCACTCCGTCTCCCTGCTAATTCAGCAGATGGTCCTAGCGTTTGGACCCTGCACCCATGGGGGAGATGTGGAAGAAGCTCCCGGCCCCTGGCTTCAGACCTGCTCAGCTCTGGCTGTCGTGGCCATCCGGGGAGTGAACCAACAGGTAGATTTCTTTCTTTCCCTTTGTCCCCCTGCCTTTCAAATAAATTTAAATAAACCTAAGGGAAAAAAAAAAAAACAAAAAGATAGGCATTCTTGTGAATGTGAGAAGAGGCTTTGGTCTCCACAGGATGTATTTGGCATCAATTCACGAAGGAGGAAATGGTACCAAGCTTCCTCTCGCCAAGACGTCAAATGACCTGTGTCTAGGTCGGTCATCACAAACAGGTGTTTCCATCACTTTCTCGGATGCCTCAGCTCCGGGCCTGTCAGACACTGGCCGCAGGCGAGGCATCCTTCGGATCGGCACATCTGGCGGGAGGGAGAGCAAAGAGCTGCTCTCACCTCCCTCTCCAGGCAGACCCCAGGGAACAGAGTCAAATGAGTAACAACAATAGCTAGACTGTATCAAGCACCGTGACTGACACACATCAGACAAGGGGAAGCACATCAGACAAGCTAGGAAGCAGCTTCTATTGTTATCTGCCTTGTGCAAAAGGGCTGGGCGGTGAGGGAGGGGGCCAGAGCAGCTGTAAAATGGGAGTCAGATGGCCAAGGCTGGAATGAGGGCTGCTCAGTGGCCAAGCCCAGGGCCCTGTGTTTAATCACAGCCCTGAATTCTCTCCCAGGGGAAAGCCTCTTGCTCCCACCCTAGATGCTATAGGATGAGACCAGGATCCAGGAATCTGGAAACCCAGCCACAGGTAACCCCAGCCACCGAGCTTCCCTGTGGAAACCCAGCAGAGTTAGGCCGAGGGACCCCAGGGCTCATCTGCCATGACACCCCAGGGCCCTCTGCCTTTTGGGAAGGGAACACAACCCCTTCATTTTGCAGCTGGCCAGGTGCACTGCCCTTTTGGGATGCGTGGGGAGACAATGGCCATGGCCCTGGTTGGGCTACACAGTCTCAAGCCAGAGCGGGTCTCCTAGCTCGGGGCACCCAGGCCATCTCTGCCAGACCAGGCTGGGCAGTCTTGGTGATCTAGGATGAGCGAGGCACCTTGGAATGGGCCAGGGGAAGACAGGAGGGGCACCCACCCCCAGCTTGCTCCCTAGAATTCAGGTGGGGGTCCTTTGCCAGCAGTCTCAGGCCAGGGATTGACTCACACGGATCCCCTGCCAAAGTTCCCTGGGCCACTCCTAGTTCTGAATCCAGTCCAGTGTGCAATCTGGAACTTCTTGAGAGCAAATGTATCCAGTGGCTAATCAAGGAAAGTGGGCTCCTGGACCCAGCCACCAGCGTCACTGTCGCCACCACCATGGTGCTGAGCCAGGGAACTGGAAACAGGCCTGAGGTCCATGTCCCTGGGGCGGGGTTGAGGGAGGGGGCCGCCCACCTGGCATCATGGTCCTCCGAGGAAGCTGTAACTTGCATCTCACTTGGCGATGCTCCCCACACTTGCTGGGGTTCCTGCCGAACGTGCTCCCACAGTCCTGGCTTTCCCAGCCTCCTCTTTCTTCTCCATCCGCCAGTGTGTGGTATCAGGCTCCAGCTACCGAAAATGAGCAAAGAGAAGGTGGGTCTTTAACATTCCCATCTCACAGAAGAAGACATTGAGGCCCCAGAGAGGTGCCGGGGCCGGGAGTGAAGCTCAGCAGTCCAGCCGGCTTACAGAACCTGCTCTTCATCTACTCCGTCTGCCATCACTGAGGCCAGGCGTTCATCCCAGGAGTGTAGCCAGGACCCCTGAGTGTAGCCAGGCACTGCCACTGCCTCCGAAGGGTTCGCTTTTCCTACCCGCTAAGTTGAACCCTTTTGCAGACCCCAGGCTCGTTACTCGGCTGGGCTGTCCAGAGCAAAGCCAGGAGCCTGGAAATCCATCCTGGACTTTCACACGGGTGGTGGGGACCCAGTGCCCCAGCCTTCACCTGCTCTCTCCCAGGCTGGCTGCCCATTGGCAGGAAGCTGGAGTTGAGAACAGAGCTCAGATTCAAGCCCAGGCACTGTGACATAGGGGATGCCGGTGGCCCGTGCGGCTATGCTTAACACCTGCTGGACAAATGGATTCTTACAGGAACTGGTCAGGGACACTTGGGGCTGAGAAGTGAAATCTGTCTTTCAGATGGTCCTAAACCACTACCTGCGGCACCGACATCCCAAACGAGTGCTGGTTCAAGTCCCGGCTGCTCTGCTTCCGATCCAGCTCCCTGCTTGTGGCCTGGGAAAGCAGTGGAGGACGGCCCAGGATCTTAGGCTCCCACACCCATGTGGGAGACCCGGATGGAGCTTCCGATTCCATTTGGGGAGTAAGCCAATGGATGGAAGAGTTCCCTTCCTCTCTTTCCCCAGCTCTGCCGATCAAATACATTTTTTATAAGATTTTTTAATTTGGAAAGTCAGATTTATAGAAATAGGGAGAGACAAAAAGAAAGACCTTCCATCTGCTGGTTCACTCCCCAAGTGGCTGCAACAGCTTGAGATGAGCCGATCTGAAACCAGAAGCTTCTTCCGGGTCTCCCACAGGGTACAGGGTCCCAAGGCTTTGGGCTGTCCTCGACTGCTTTCCCAGGCCACAAGCAGGGAGTTGGATGGGAAGTGGAGCAGCCAGGACACAAACCAGTGTCCTTATGGGATCCCGGTGCATGCAAGGCAAGGACTTTAGCCACTTGGCTACCATGCTAGGCCCTCCAATATATCTTTTTAAGAAGAAAAGAAGAAAGAAAGACTCTCATGTGTATAACATCAGGTTCTCCTGGTGAGGTCTCCTTCCAGGTGACCACCGTGGATTCCATCAGACGTGCAGTTCTAGAAGCCAGGCCAAGGGACGGGCCTCCCCTAGTGGCCGGCTTCTCCAGGATGGCAGCTGGCCACCTGCACACTGGGGCGGGGGGGAGGGGGGTTAGTCCCTCTGCTGTGGTGTGTGTTCCCAGGGCAGGGCCTTGAACATGGCTGGTTTGAGTTCATCACCCCCTGGTGCTTCTGCGCTGCTCCCCAGTGCACACGGAGCTTCGTCTCCTGCACCACACGCGTGGGTCTCCCGTGGGCTTCACACCTGAGAGGCTCCCTCTGCTGGCAGGCCTGTGGAATGCAGTCAGCCGGGCGCGGTGGGCGGCGCGGTGGGCTGCCCGGTGGCAGGGTGGGCTGCCCGGTGGCAGGGTGGGCTGCCGGGTGGCAGGGCGGGAGGAGGAGGGCAGGAGAGGAGACCGCGTGTTCTGCCTCACCTAGCTTCTCAGCCACCGCAAAGGATCCACCCCTCGAGGCCCTTGGATGGCCAGTGCTGGGGAATGTCACATGGCTCTCTGCTGCCTGGGTTGGGGCTCCAGGCCACGCCTTGCGTTCGATGTCTGCCTGTGCAGGTCTGGCTTTGCCCAGTGTCTTAGCCAGCCTGGTGTTGCTGTAACAGGTGCCCACCCCAAACACCCCCTCCCACCTGTCTCTCTTCTCTTTTGCAACCAGCCTTCCCAAGGATGCACCCCGACACACCACCACCGCACTTCACACCCCCTGTTGAGCCCCTCTTTGTCCTCCCCCTCGTACTCAGAACTTGGCTCTGGTTGGGGTGAGCCAGTCTCTCTCCCTGCCTGCCTATAGACAGGAGAGATTCTGGAACATTCTCCTTGGCTGGGTGGCTAGGGCTGCCCTCTGGGCTTCTGGCACGCGGGGCACTGTTTTCTGGAACCTTCTCATCTCGCCTGGGACATCAGGTACAGTCCAGCCAATGCTCCCCATCTCATCCTGTTCTACATGTGGCTGCTGACCCTGAACTGGAAAATACTGGGAGATCAGTACTAGAGGAGGCAGAGCTAAGATCTTGGCCAATATCTGGTCCTGACGTTCTCAAGCATGGAGCCATCGGTGCTCTCACTGCTGCGTATTTGACGTCATCAACAAGGAGTTTGGACCCAGTAGCATCTTTATGCCCGGATGGAACTTGGCCATGCATCCATGCTTGTCAGTACCCTACACATGCCGGTGTTTTCCCAGCAGGTGCCTGCTTCTCTGGCTGCCCTGGCTTAGCTGCCGGCTCCAAGCACGGCAGGACAGATTGGGACAAGTGGGTACCCTAGTCTTTGCTCATGTTTAAAACCTTGACAGTGCTTCCAGTGTTTTCCTTTCCACAAATTAACTGTATTTATTTGATAGTCAAGTTACAGAGAGAAGAGAGAGAGAGAGAGAGAGAGAGAGAGAGAGAGAGAGAGAGATCTTCTCTCTGCTAGTTCACTTCAGAAATGATTGCAATGGGGCCAAGGCAAAGCTGGGGACCAGCAGCTGCATCTGGGTCTCCCACGGGGCTGCAAGGGCACAGCCACTTGGGCCATCTTCCGCTGCCCTTCCAGGCACATCAGCAGGAACCTGGATCGGAAGTGGAGCAGCCGGGACTTGGACCTGCAAGACTTCCCTCAGCCCAGTGTCTGCCGACTGGACCTTAGTGACCTGCTGCCCTTCCCGCCATCCCCTAACTTCCCTCCCCTGCTTCTCACTCACCGCCCAGTCCACTCGAACCTCTTGGCTGCTCCTCGGATGCACCAAGGATACCCACCCCAGAGCCTTGGCACACGCTGCCCAGATGTCAGCCAAGACAGCTCCCTAATGCCACAGAACTCATTCCGCTCCGAAACTGCCTCTTCCTTGTCTTGCTTTACTGTCCCCATATGCACATTCCAACACATGAATATGAAAAAGAAAAACTTCTTGGAAAAAAATGCTCAGTCTCTTATTACAACCCAAGCATGTGAGAAGAAACTGCCCCTGGTGCTGGGGCTTGAGTCCTGAGCTCCATGACATCCCAGCCCTTGGGATGCCCATAGTGTTTAACCACCAATACACTGTATGCAATCTGCCCTTACCACGCTCACGCTGCTGCGATGGACGCTCTTGCACGCACGCAGGTCCTTGAGTTCATGAGCACGCCCATGATTTAACCTGTCCGAGAGCAGCCTGTTGTATCAAGGGGTGTGTCTTGGGCAGAGGCAAGCCTAGCATCTACCTCTGATTATCTCAGTTGGACACCAGGCTCTGGCGCCTGACTCCAACTTCAAAAAGTACATATTTATTTGCTAGGTAGAGTCAGAATGAGAGAGGACGAAAGAGATCTTCCATCCACGGATTCACTCCCCAGATGGTTGCAACAGCTGAGGCTGGGTCAGACTGAAGCCAGAAGCTTCTTCTGGTTGCAGGGGCCCAAGGTTATGGGCTGACTTCCACAGTCTACCCAGGGCAATAGCAGGGTGCTGACCCAGAAGCAGCCAGATGTTCACAGGGGATGTTGGCACTGCAGGTGGTGATCCAATCCTGGTAACAACTTCCTGCTGATGCAATTTGGCATGCATCCTTTCTAAAGCTGACCACCCTGTCAATCACACGGCCTTCCCTGAATCCTAAGCAACAATGTACCACCTTTGGCCGTGCTGATCCAAAAACTTCGGTGCGGTAGCCTTGCGGCTAAAGTCTTCGACTTGCACACTTCGGGATCCCATATAGGCGCTGGCTCGAATCCCGGCTGCTCTGCTTCCCATCCTGCTCCCTGCTGTGGCCTGGGAAAGCAGTCAAGGACAGCCCAAAGCCTTGGGACCCTGCACCTGTGTGGGAGACCTGGAAGAGGCTCTGGGCTCCTGGCTTCAAATTGGCTCAGTCCCAGCTGTTGATGTCACTTGGGGAGTGAATCATCAGACAGAAGACCTTTTCTGTCTCTCCTCTGTATATGTGACTTTCCAATAAAATCAAATAAATCTTTAAAAAAAATTTTTTAAAGCTGAAAATGAGTGTTTCCTTCCGACTTGAAGCTCCTGTTGCCATCTTGAGAAAGGTGGCCCATGTCTCTCTGCCATCTGCTTCCGCAGGCGCTCAGTGCAAGGACCTGGCGAGGGGGCCTGGCTCGCACCCTTCCTCTAGTCTTTGTGGCAAGGCTTCCAAATACAGCTCTGGGCTCTGGGCTCGGGAGCCGTACCCCGGCAAGGAGGGTGATGTCTCCAAGACTGCACCTGTTTAATTTGGGGTGCTTATCCCATCTTCCAATTTAGTCCCACCAAGAAGGCATGAGGGCCTCAGTCGGCCTTCTGGAAAGATCCTAACCGTTTATGCTCCAATGGAGAGGGCTAGAAGGTGTGCTTTCATATCATTACCCTCCTCTGGGTTTTGTGAGACTTTGGGGGTGCAGCTGGACCTGCTTCCTTTTGGAGGTGCCTACTGACCTGCTTCTCCCCCATCCTTAGCTGCTTCAATTCTTCCTGGATAAGGGTGTCCAGACCAGAGGTGGGGAGAGAAAGGGCAAAACCGTGATGAAATCAAGACACCCTTCAGTTTATGCAAGACTGAAAAAAAAAAAACCATCCTGACATAAGAGAGTGGCAAAATACATCACGGTCCATCTCCCAGATGGAAAGTTACAGTGCTCTTAAAAATAGCCATCACGGAGACTGCAATAAGACAGAAAAAAAATACACAACACAATTTCAAATAAAACAAGCAGTATCCAAAATTGCATGAGCGCTGACTAGCAGGTGCATAAAAATACACCTGCAGGCGGACAGGGACCGAACAGAGCGTGGACGAGAGGAGAGCTTGGCATGCACAGCTGTTCAGGGTCGTGTCTTTTGTTGGCGGTGAAGGTGGTGGTGCATGGGCTGTGGAGTGAGGGTGGGGAGCAGGTGCCCGAGGGGAGACGTGGCTCCGATGCCTCTGAGATGAAGGTTGTCAGGGAGACTGCCTCCGTGCTTTCTGTAAGCAAGGTGGTGGTGGTGCGTGGGGGTGGCTGGGCTCTTCGGAAGGGGGGAGCTGTGCTCACCCAGATCTGAGCTGCCTGGCGGGATGGATCCCGTCGATGCTGGACCTCTGGCGTCAGAGCTAGCACAGGACATGGTTCTGTTCCTCTGAGTGACCTGGTTGGCAGGACAGTTATGTTGTCAGGGACGAATCATGCTCCTATGTGCAAACCCTAAACCCAGATACTCAGGATGTGTCCAGAGACAGGACTTTAAAAAGCATAGTTAGGGAGGCTGGCATTGCGGTGCAGTGGGTTTAGACGTTGCCTGTAACCCTGAGTGCTGGGTCTGAGTCTCAGCTGCTCCACTTCGGGACTAGCACCCTGCTGATACGCATGGGGGGTGGGAGGGAAGCAGAGGATGGCCCAAGCACTCGAGCTGCTGCATCCACACACGAGACCCGGAAGAAGTTCCTGCTCTTGGCTTTCACCTGGTCCAGCCCTGGACGTTGCTGGCATTTGGGGCATCTGTGTTTCTGAATGAATGAATCATGATTAGACTAATGAGCGAGGCTCAGACGACGCCTTGGCCTTTGTCTTCTAGCCTGCAGGACTCGAGAAGGTGATGTCTCGTATTTAAACAAGAATACGAGGAACTCTTACTACTTACAAAACCTCCTGGTCTACCATGTGGGGTAACCTGCAACTTCATGAACTCAGAGTGGGCTAGCCCATCAGTGAGGGCGGGGCTGTCATGACCTCATCGTCCCGTGTGAGTTTGGGATGACATTGGCAGCACATGCGTTTTTACTTTCTAATCTTTGCTTATTTGGCAGAGATGGGCAGATGGACAAACCTCCCATCTACTGCTTCCTTCCCAGTTCTGGGCCAAGGCTGAAGCTGGGGCTAGGAACCCCCTCTTAGCTTGTGTATCTGAAAGGCAGTTGATTCATTGTAACTGCCTCCCTTCCAAGGGCTGCTTTAGCAGAAAGGAGCCAGAGCTTAAAGCCAGACACCTGAGGTCTCAACCACTTCCTCAGAGCTGGGCTATCTTCATGAAAGGGAGTGGGCTGATGTGGTGGCTCAACAGGATACTCCTCCACTTGCAAGCACCAAGATCCCATATGGGCTCCAATTGTTGTCCTAGCTGCTCTGCTTCCAATCCAGCTTCCTGCTTATGGCCTGGGAAGGGAGCAGAGGATGCCTCAAGTCCTTGGGACCCTGAAGCCACTTGGAAGACCTGGAAGAAGCTCCTGGCTCCTAGCTTCAGATCAGCTCAGCTCTGGCCATTGCGGCCATTTGGGAAGTGACCCAGTAGGTGGAGGATCTTTCTCCTTCCCTCTGTAAATCTGCCTTTCAAACAATAAATAAACATTTTAGTCGGATGTCATTAGGAAGCAAGGCAGATAGAGATGGAATGGTCAAAAGCACCGCCCCCCCCATTCTAGCCTCACTGTGTCCACCGACACGGGAGCTGGGTCTCACCCTGCTTCCTGGGTGGCAGGTCTTGGATGTGAACCTCAGACTCTGGGCTCTGCTTAGATTGCCCGAGGTGCCTGCCTTTGACCCCACAAATGGATCCCTGTGGTTTTCATGTGCTCTGAAGCCACAGCAGGCAGGGCGAAAGAGATGCGATGCAGGGGTCGGAGCAGAGCCAAGGACAGAGCGCGAACCACGGCCCCTGCTTGGAAGAGTGGGAGACTTGTGGGGGCAGGAAAGTGTGGGGCACCTTTCCACACCCAGGAAAATGCATTCCTGGCCAGTGACGGCCACGCTCTCCTATGCCTGGCAGGCGCTCCCAGGGCCCTGTTTTTCCCAGCCAAGCAGGGGGCTGCTGTCCAGGCCTGCCCACTCCCACCCTTGCTGGATCAGCTGTTGGCACGATTTGTCTTGGATGCCTCTGTACGTGGTCCGCAGGAGGGTTGGGTGTGGTGCTGGGTTGGGTGTGGGGCTGGGTTGGCACAGGAGCTGGGACACGCCCTGGCTCTGGGTCCCTGTGCTGATGGAAGGTTCTACACTCAACATTGCTCCATTGTTAATACTCGCCAGCTGAGGCCATGGTGCACTGTACATGCATTAGGGAGGCAAGGTTACAGGATCCTGAAGTTGCAGGGGCGGCTTAACCCGCTGTGTCCCGAGCTGGCTCCAACTGAACTCTATACTAACTTGCATTCTGATCTGAGTCATTTCGTTTGCTTTAAATTCATTTTTTTTTTTTACTTGGGAAAACAGAGTTAGAAAGAAATAACACACACAGATTTCTATCAGCTGGTTCACTCCCAAAGTGGCCGCAACAGCTGGAGGCATACAGAGACACACACACACAAGCACACATACACACACATGCACACACACAGGAACCACCACACTGACCTTATTCTTAAAGTATAGTGGATATGTTAGCCCAAAGGTCTTCTGTAAAGCAGGGGAAGTAACTTCAGCCAAGAACAAGCCACAGAAATGTGACTGGTCGTCGGGGAAGAGGCCCAGTGTAGGCTGGCAACACACAGTAAGAAACCCGGGAGCTGCTGCCAGGGTAGGGAGCGTGAGACCCGTGAGGGGACTTACGGGGGATGATCAGATCAAAACGATGAACAGACTCCTTGCAGGTGCCCGGCACACCAGGGTTCTCCCAGGCCCTCCAGCCTGCCCTTTGGGCTAAACTGTCTTTGTTCCCCAACCCACTCTCCCCTCACCTAGTTTCTAGCTTTTTAAAGATGTGGAAGCCCACCCCTGCAGGGAGCAGAGACAAGGCTGTGGGGGTTCAGGGATGCGACACCAGGCAGGTGCACAGAGCTGCAACACAGACATCCGTTCTGGGATCGGGGATCTGGCTCGCACCCCACCCCCAGCACCCTACCCCCGGCACCGCCCAGCTGTATCCATGGCAACCAGCTCCCTTGGACTAGATGGAGCACTTACCCGGTATTTCTTGGAGACTGCGGGGTGGTCCTTAAACACCAGAAACAGCTTCTGCTCCTGCCGTGTCCTCCCAGGAGCTGCGTTTATTAAACCTCAGCTGTGGTCTCGACTATCAGCTGTGAGCCAGGTGCCTCCTGCTGACCCAGGAGCATGCCGGGTACGTACCCTGTTACAGGTGTTTGTCATCCCTGGGGATGCTGGGAGCTCAGATACCCCTGACATGGGGGAGGGCTTTGTCATGGGCCAGCGTGTACCTCTGTTGCCATACGTCCCATCTTGTAGAAAATGTTTCTCAAGTCTATCTGCCTCTAAGAGTCACAGAAAGTGATAAGAAAAAATTGCAAATGCTCCCATTCCCCACGCAGAACCAGAGCTTGTGTTGGGGTGTTCACCCTCAAGCCCCTCCTTCCCCGCATTCAACTTACAAAACCGGAGATGCATGGCCTTGAAGTGATGTGCAGATTCTGCTCTGCAGGCAGGAAGGCCTGGGTGAGAGTTCCCGCCTGCTTTGCTTACCTACTAACAGCTTTCTTTACGCCTCAGTCTTCCTACCTGTGATATGGGAATAGCAACTGTGTCTCTGTGCAGGGACCCGAGGAATTGGGCCATCTTTGGCTGCTTTCCCAGGCACATTTGCAGGGAGGTGGACTGGAAATCAAGCAGCCAGGACTCAAACTGGCAACCACATGGGATGCTGCATCACAGGCAGAAGCATGGCACCATGGCACTAGTCCTTGCTGTTCTGCTTTGAACCCAGCTCCCTGATAAGGCACCTGGCAAAGTGGAGAATGGCTTGAGTGCGTGGGCTCCTGTCACCTGAGGGACCCAAATGAAGCTCCTGGTTCCTGGCTTCAGATTGATCCAGCCTGAATCATTGCAGCCCTCTGGGGAGAGAACCAGCAAATGGACGATCTCTCTCTCTAAATCTGCCTATTGGGTATATGAATAAATCTCTGCATTGAAAAAAGATCCCGTATTCTTGCTGGACCCCACATTTACCCTCTCTGCTGTGCTCTGTCACCCACAGTCACCGCTGTGGCCGGGGGTGTCTCTGCGCTTGCGTACGCAGCCTCCTCCTGTGTGGTCCCGTGTTCTCCGAAGGCGGCCCACCAGCCCACCTACCTCCCCACGCTACGTGCTCTTTCTACAAACTCGCCCTTGTGTCTCCCCTGAGAAGCTGAATCTGTGCATTTTGTGGCTGTGCCGCCCAGTGTGGCTTTCAGAATGAGGTCACAGGACACAGAGGTTACACGGCCTGCGTGGGATCCCCACATCTCATGCCAGGGAGCCTCGCTGGATCCCAGCTACTCCACTTCCCACCCGGGTTCTTGCTAATGCCCGCCCTAGGAGGCAGCGGGTGTTGGCTCGAGCGCTTGCGGCCCTTCTAGCCTATGGGGGACCCAGCTGGGGTTTCTGGCTCCTGGCGTTGGCCTGCTCCAGCCCTGGCTGTTGGCATTTGGGGAGGTGTAGCAACTGGAAGACCTCATTCTCCTGACATTCTTTCTTTGCCTTCAAGTCGAGTGAGACAAAGAAAAGTTTGCTCTCTCTGCCTGGTTGTCTCTCTCTCTTTCTCTCCCTCTCCTTCAGGTTTCAGTCACCGTTTCTTGAGAAACTCCAGGCCAGTTGGAGAGGCATAGATTGAACCCAGATTCCACGTGCTCCAGCCAATAGCAAAACTGCCAGTGTGGAACTGGGGGGACATGGTTCCAACACCTTGGTCCTCGCTCCCAAAATTCCAGTGCAAGGACGGTGCTGTGTGGCAGCAATTCAGGCTGCCCACTGAACACCTGCACCCCATGGGGCACTGGGTCAAGTTTTGGCTGCTCCACTTCCGGTCTGGCTCCCTGCTAGTGTGCCTGGGAAAGCAGCAGAGGACGGCTCAAGTGTTTGGGACAACTCTTTCTTTCTCTCTCTCTCTTTTTCTTTCTTTCCTTCTTTCTTTCTTTCTTTCTTTCTTTCTTTCTTTCTCTCTCTCTTTTTCTTTCTTTCTCTCTCTCTTTCTTTCTTTCTCTCTCTTTTTCTTTCTTTCTTTCTTTCTTTCTTTCTTTCTTTCTTTCTTTCTTTCTTTCTTTCTTTCTTTCTTTCTTTCTCTCTCTCTTTCTTTCTCTCTTTCCTTCTTCTTTCTTTCTTCCCATCTTCCCATCTTTCAGGTGGTTTCCAAGGATGGGAGAACACGACGCCGAGAGATTTGACGGGATGAGTAGGCATTGCTCAGGGAGACTCTTTTGGAGAAAGTGAACAACCAGGACTGGTAATGGAGAGATCTAGAGGCAGGTTTCTTGACAGAAGTGCTTCGGGCCTTTGGGGCAGGCGGTGAGAACATACTTGGCAGGAGTCCTCGGAACTGGAGTCTCTGAAAACAAAAGCTGCAAAGAGATGAGGCTGAGGGGTGGAGTCCAGGATGGGGAGCTGGGGGAGAGGTGAGGAGTAAGGACTATGCCCCAGGGAGTAGGGGGAAGGTGGCCTTGCAGCTGTAGGGGTCCTGTGAGGCTGGTGGTGGGGTGGGGAACAGATGGAGCCTGGCAGAAGGGTGAGCCTCTTGGGGCTGCTATACAGGGGAACACAGGGCAGCAGCAATGTGCCCTGTCATTCCAGAGACCCCCAGTTCAGATTTAAGGTCTCAAAAAGGCCGTCCTGGGCTCCCCTAGCTGCTGCGGGGTGAGGTAGGGTAGGGTACCCAGAGACACCACATCTGCATTCTCAACATCCCCGGAGTTGTCTCTGTGCCCCATCTTCATTTGGTAAGGATAACTGTTGCTGGGTGTTCCATGACATCCAAGGGACAGGGGCAAGGCCTGAACCACGGGGCACCCAGGAGATGGGGGAGGGCCCAGCCATGCACCCCACAGACACCTCCATGTTCTGCAAGGACCACGGCCAGGTCGGGCTCACAGGCCAGCCTTGCTCACTATTCTGAGTCTCCCTGTTTTGCAGCAGGAATTCACAGACCAGGACCCAGGCTCAGAACAGGGATTCAGTGAGGCTGGCTCTGTGACATTTAAGCCTCCATTTGTGGCACCAGCATCTTATATGGAGGCCAATTCAAGCCCCAGCTGCTCCACTTCTGATCTAGCTCTCTGCTAATGGCCTAGAAAGGCAGCAGAGGACTGGGCTCTGCACCACATGGAAGACACAGAAGAGGCTCTGGCTTTGGGTTGGCCCAGCTCCCGCGGTGGTTGGGGGAGTGAACCAGCAGATATGAGATCGCTCCTGCTATTTCTGTCTCTCTGTAGATTTGTCTTTCAAATAAAAATAAATAGATCTTAAACAATATTGGGACTCAAACCCATATACCCCACATCCCATAGGTTGGGGGGGGGGGCAGTACTCAGAATTGGTTCCTGCCTATTAGCCAAGGATCTCACATGAAATTCCTTTGTCCCTAGAACAAGAGCCATTCCCTCTGGGCTGGGCCAAGGGCCAGTGCGGAAGAATGTTCCGGGCATTCCATCGTGCCCTCCCGAGCATGTGGGCTGGGCTTCCCTCCACAGAAGCCAAATCATGGGCCCTAGGGTTCCTGTCCCGAGGAGGGACGTTGGGCACTGCTTGCTGGTCAGACCCAGGGCCAGCCTACCTTGCAACCCGACCTATGGGAACGTGGCATCCTTGAGTCCCCCTCCCCCTCCCCATCACCCCCAGAGCCTCAGTGCCCCTTGGAATGTGGAAGTGGCTTGATTCCTGAAGTGATTGCTCCCAGAAGAATGTTCTGGCTTCAGGAGGCTGAGCACCAGTCCCGGGCCACTTAAAGCTGGTGACAATTAGAGCTTGGGGTTGGGGGGAAGCGGGTGGGGGCAGGGACCTGCCACAGGCAGGCAGGCAGGTGCAGGGGGGAAGACGGTGGGGGAAAGGATGATATAGAAAGGGAGCTGTGGAGATCGAGGGGGCGGGCGGCACAGACCCCTGCCGGGGCTCAGGGATGGCTGGAAGTCGCCTGCGTCTGCTCAGCAGCGGGCTGCTCTTCTGTGCCACCTGCCTCCGCGGGGCGCACGGTGCTGGCTGGGGACAGATGTGTTGACTGCCCTGATACCAGAGCGGACAATGGGGTGACAGAGTTTGTGAAAACACGAGAGGAGAGTACATGGGTGCAAAGCATTTGAAACCACGCACGCTTTTCCCCACCATTCACATGGTCTATGAGATTGTTCGAACCCCTGACCACAGCACTGGAGAGTCCTGGTCCACACCCGCAGTGACCAGCCCAGGCTCCGCAAAGCGTTTCCCACGTGGGCCGAGAACCACACAGGACGGCCTCATCAAACCTGGAGGGCACTTAGCATAAAGCTGCTCTTGGACACTTGGGAATCATAACTGCCCCCTTTCGGAAGCCCAAGCAAGAAGCAGAGCAGGCAGTACTGAAGTCCATACGGAGTGCCCCAGTGCAGTGTCCCCACGGGCCTGGTTGTCCACGCGCACACCGTGGGTCCTCCCCAGACAAGAGCGTGCATGTGCTAATGAAAGAACAGAAGACAGAACTTGGCAGGAGGGAAGAGAAGGCACCTGTCCAGCCAAGACCTGTGCGGAGTGGGGGCTGCACAGCTGCACGCCGGCCCAGCTCGCTCCGGCCATTGGGGACCAGTGCAAACAGACGCTTGTTTTTGTCGTAACACAGGGAACTCTGCAGGGTGTGGGGCACTGCCAGTTTCCCCAGCAGGGCCACCTCAGCGGTCTCCTCTGACCCCAGGCCTCTAGTGTGGCCATACCTGGGTGCCGAAACGCAGGCAGCCAGAGCCCTCGGGCCTGGGAGGGCAGCATTTGCGGAACGGGAGCCAGGTGGGCTGCGTGGCTGCGGTTCATTCATGATCATTTTCAGTCCTGGCCATCATGGAGGGAGAGTTCCCAGCACTTCCTTCACGGGTGTGAGGAAGCTGGGGGCTCGGAGACAGATGTGAAGTGACAAATCACAGCACCCGGCTCCAGGGATGGGGCTGGGGCTTGCCCCGGAAACAAGGTGGAGATCGTTGAAATCCCAGAAAGCTGTCTTCCCCTTCCAGCTCAAGGTAAAATACCTGCATAGCTGTGCGGAGGGCTCGCAAGCAGGCCACAGACTCATTCCAAAGATGCCTGAGCTGCCAGCACCCTACCCACACCCCACACTGCAGCTCAGCCAAGTCCTAGCGAAGGCGAGGCGTGAATGGCCCAGCAGGAGACTACAACCACAGGTATGACGACGATGATGATGATGATGATGATGATGACGATGATGATGATGACGATAATGGTGATGATGATGACGATGACGATGATGATGATGGGCCTGCAGCTAAACCCCAGCAAAGGTGTGAAAGGCCAGGAGACAAGGGCCACCAGAACTGTGGCTTAGAACCCAACAGCACCCCGGGGTGGGGGGAGGCAGCAGCCCTGGTTCCAAGCTCTGGAAACGTGGGTGAGAAATTCCCTCTGCAGCAGCCACAGGGAAGGCAGGTGCAGTTTGGCTCTGGACACTGGGGCAGTTACAGAGAGAGAGAGAGAGAGAGAGAGAGAGAGAGAGAAAGATCTTTCATCTGCTAGTTCATTCCCCAAATGGCCTCAACGGCTAGAGCTGTGCCAATCCGAAGCCAGGAGCCAGGAGATTCTTCCAGGTCTTCCACGTGGGTGCAGGGTCCCATCCTTATGGACCATCCTTAACTGATTTCCCAGGCCACAGGCAGGGGGCAGGATGGGCAATGGAGCAGCCATGGTGCCAGCCCCAGGCTGTGGGTCTATGCGCAGTTTGTGCAATCAGTACAAGCGGGGAGTTTGTTTTTTTCTATTTTCTGCAGGCAGATGCTTACAGCACAGAATTAGTGTGGCCTGGCTCTGCTTCCAGACCCAGGAAGGGGAGGCTGACCGCCCGGGAGTGACTCTCAACACCTGGCTGGCTTGCCTGTGTGACTCGGGATCAGATACCTGTCTGTGCCTCCAGCTCCTCCTCCGTACACCCCGACAGGTTCGGGGATGGAAACGATGATGCCCTGAGCTCCCACCTGGGTGGCCACAGAGGAGAGTGGTGGCAGGGTCTGACCATGGCTTGGAGCATCAAAGATGCGGTCTCCGCCCGGCCCCATCCCCTCCACTTCCGCCTCCCCCCAGCCCTGGAGGTCAGAAGCCTGAAAGCCAAGAATGGACCCCTTCCCCATCAGGGTATCCACCGCTGTGATGAAGGCTCTAGGTGGACATGTCATTGCGGGGCGGGGAGGGGACATAATTCAACACGCATCACAGCTGTGTGCGGTCTGTTCTCCAGCCTGCTGTCCCCAGGAGGGCAGGTGGGCGGGGACCGCGAGAACACGGCTCCTGGTGGGGGAATCGATGGGCCCTAGGCACGGTCACCTGCAGCCTGGCTGATGGCTGAGGCACCCTAATGGTCTCTTGTACAAAAGCCTCAGCGTTTGCTGAGGTCCACCAGGCCTCCCGACCCTGTCTGTGCACCCAGCTCCTCCGGCACTCCTCCTGCCCGCTGGCCGGGCCCTGTGCACCCGTTCTTCAGGGCTTGGGTGTGTCAGGGTCCCTTCCCCCGAGGGAGTCAGCTTCACCCCTGCTCCTGCCTCTGTTGGTCTTGTCGCACTGGCGATTTCACTGTGGCTGCTGGTGGTGTTGTACCACAAGCTTCACCTGCTCTTCAGGTGACAGCAAGGAAGAGAAAGCTCAAACGCAATTAACGTAAGCTGCAAGTGTGTGTTGGGGGGCAAGGCTGCAAGCACTGGCAGGGGCTGCAGCTGGGACTCTTAGCTGCTAAGCTTTTTCCAGTGCCCCGCTGGACATTGGTTTCAGGATCCAGGGGTTCAGTGACCCCTAGATTGGACCTCACTTGTCTCTCTGCTTAGCTTCCCTTTGCACTGGGACTCTCAGACAGGCTGTCCCTGGGGAGTTCAAGTGGGTAGGGAGGCCCCTGGTGAGACCTGGACGTGCAGCCTGAGCCAGTCCCCATTGGGCTTCTGGGTACAGGCATCCAGGTCACAGCTGGCACTGTCACGGGACCTCTCGGGCTGCTGAGTGTGGAATAGACAAAGCGGGGAAAGGAGGCTGTGGGTGCAAACCAGGACCCCGGGTGGCATTGGGAACTCCAGCGTCATGTTGGCGGGCCCTAGCCACGGGGTTATAGTGGGGGTGGCAGGGTGGCCATCAACCCTGGCTGTATTTTGGAGGCATGACTGACAGAAGTTGCCCCAAGTCAAGTGCATGTATGGATAGAGGAGTCACCCACAGTACAGGTTTGGGTGCAGAGCTGTCAGTGTGTCCTTGCTAGCATCAAAATTGCATGCTGGGGGCCCTATGCAGTAGCCTAGTAGCTAAAGTCCTCACCTTGCATGCACAAAGATTTCATATGGGCTCTAGTTTGTATCCTGGATGCTCCACTTCCCTTCCAGCTGCCTCCCTGCTTGTGGCCTGGGAAAGCCTTGGGACCCTGCGCCCATGTGGGAGACCCGGAGGAAGCTCCTGGCTTTGGACTGGTTCAGCACTGACTGCTGTGCTCACTTGGGGAGTGAATCAGCTGACGGAAGATCTTCCTCTCTGTCTCTCTTTCACTCTGTAAATCTGACTTTCCAGTAAAATAAATAAATCTTCTCTTTTTTTAAGATTTAGGACCAAAGTCCTCGCCTTGAGCACCTTGGGATCCCATATAGGTGATGGTTCTAATCTTGGCAGCCCCGCTTCCCATCCAGTTCCCTGCCTGTGGCCTGGGAAAGCAGTCGAGGACGGCCCAAAGCCTTGGGAGCCTGCACACGCGGAGGAGACCCAAAGGAAGCTCCTGGCTCCTGGCTTTGGTTCAGCACAGCTCCGGCTGTTGCGGCCGCTTGGGGAGTGACTCATCGGATGAAAGATCTTCCTCGCTCTGTATATCTGACTTTGCAATAAAAATAAAATAAATCCTTTTTTTTTTTTTTTTAGAATTATATATTGTTTTTGAAAGGGAGAGAGATAGAAAGGTCTTCCAACCATTGGTTTATGTCTCAAATACCCGCAACAGCCAGGGCTGGGCAAGGCCAGATCGAGTTGCCCAGAACCAAGTCCAGGTCTTGTATGTGCGTGGTAGGTGGATGCAGAGGCCCTAGCCCTCTAGCTGGCTGCTGCTTTCTCAGGTGCATTAGAAGGGAGCTGGATTGGAAGTGGAGCAGCTGGGACACGAACCAGTGCCCCATGGGATCCAGGCACCACTGGCAGAGGCTTAATGTACTATGCCCCAGTGCCAGTCAGCTGTTCTTTTCTTTTCTTTTCTTTTCTTTTCTTTTCTTTTCTTTTCTTTTCTTTTCTTTTCTTTTCTTTTCTTTTCTTTTCTCTTTTCTTTTCTTTCCTTTCCTTTCCTTTCCTTCCTTTCTTTCCTTTCTTTCTTTCTTTCTTTCTTTCTTTCTTTCTTTCTTTCTTTCTTTCTTTCTCTCTCTCTCTCTTCTCTCTTTCTCTCTTTCTCTCTTTCTCTCTTCCTTTCTTTCAAACCCAAAATTTGAATGTGCTTGACCATGACGTTAGCACCACACCAGGGGGATGGCAGAATCAAAAGCTACAAGACACCAGGCAGTGTGAGGCCCCCACACTGCTGTGCCAGCTATGTCTTCTTTATTAAGGCACGCTCTTTTGGGGTGAGGGGGGTGGGCAGAATCTCCAATTTTTTCAGCTGTATTTCATACTGGCTGCTGACAGAAGTCATGGTGAACCGGCTGTGCCCACAACGGAACCTTCTACATCGTGGGTTGGAGCCGGCTCCCTGGGCATCAGATGCTGTAGAGGCGACCTGCCTGGCACCCCTTCCTGTCTCTTCCCCCCGCCACTGCTGATGAAGCAGGGTCCCAGAGCCAGACTCCTGCTTCCAGGAAGGCTTGGGAACAGGACTGTCCATCTCCTATTCCAGGCCTTCCCTGCTGCACTTTGATTTCCTGCCTTGCGTCTGCCCTGGCCTTCTCTGCTGATACTGCTAAAATCAGAATCCCAGTGAGGGAGCCCTGCTTGCTGTCTGCACAGGAGGCACCCTCAACTTTCCCATCGTGCCTTTGGGGCCTTTGCCTTGCCTCTGGTGCACTCAGGATGGAGCGGACCTGCATGGAGCCCCGTGTAGGAGACCTGGGCAGAGGCAGCAGGCAGGACCTGTCCCGGGAGCAGACACCCCTCCTGCAGACCTGCTGAGTCTTTCACTCCTTTATCCTCCAGGGTAGAGATGAAACGCTGGACCCTGGGCCCAGCCCAGGGACAACGCAGTGTGACATGGCACGTGAAATCTTCATCTTCAGACCAGAAAGGCCCTGGACTCCTTGGTTCTGAAGGCCCTCCCTGCCCGGACCCGTGGTTTCTAGGGTTCCATGGTGAGAGGGGAGGGGTGTGTTTCCTAAATCTCCTGGGGTGTGGGCCAGCCTTTCTGGAGGCAGGGTTGACGTCAGAGATTGGGAGCCAGAGGGCTTTTCCAGTGGCCTAGTTTCTATTTCTATTTGAAAGTCTGTGTGCTCAGCAGTTCCGCTTCTGGGTAAACACGGGTCCAGCGATGGAAGGCAGAGGTGCTGGGCTTGCTTTGGTACCATAGGTCCACCCGCCACCACTGCCTGGGCCACAGGCATCCCGCATGGGTGGCGGTTCAAGTCCCCGCTGCTCCACTTCCCATCCAGTCCCCTGTTAGTAAGCCTGGGGAAGCAATAGAAAATGATCCAAGCAGCTTGAGTCCCTGTGGCTCGTCCAGGCTTCTGGCCCAGTCCTAGTCCCAGCTGTTGGAGAGTGAACCAGCAGATGGAAGACACCCCTATAACTCTGCTTCCACAGAAACCATCCTGGGCACACCCCCACGTTCACAGCAGCATCAATCCCCACATGTCTCTTCAGGGGTGAATGGATCAAAGGAAAAAGTGGCATTTACAGCCACTGGAAGAATATTTAGCCCTTGGGGCCAGTGTTGTGGTGTAGTGAATTAAGCTACCACCTGCCACACCAGCAACCCACACAATGCCAGTTGGAGTCTCAGCTGCTCCACTTTTTCTTCTTCTTTTTTTTTTTTTTAAGATTTATTTATTTTGGACCCGGCACGGTGGCGCAGTGGTTAAGGTCCTCGCCTTGCACGCCTGGGATCCCATATGGGCGCCGGTTCTAATCCCGGCAGCCTCGCTTCCCATCCAGCTCCCTGCCTGTGGCCCGGGAAAGCAGTGGAGGACGGGAAAGCAGTCGAGGACAGCCTGAAGCTTTGGGACCCTGCTGCACCCGCGTGGGAGAACCGGAAGAGGCTAGTGAATCATCAGACGGAAGATCTTCCTCTCTGTCTCTCCTCTCTGTATATCCGCCTTTCCAATAAAAATAAATAAATTTTTTTAAAAGAGGGGAGAGACAGAGAGGAAGATCTTCCGTCCGAAGATTCACGCCCCAAGCTGCCGCAACAGCTGGAGCTGAGCCAATCCGAAGCCAGGAGACAGGAGCTCTTCCAGGTCTCCCACGTGGATGCAGGATCCCAAGGCTTTGGGTCACCCTTAACTGCTCTCCAAGGTCATAAGCAGGGAGCTGGATGGGAAGTGGGGCTGCCGGGATTAGAACTGGTGCCCATATGGGATCTTGGCGCACTCAAGGCGAGGACTTTAGCCACTAGGCCACAGCGCCAGGGCCAACTGCTCCTCCACTTCTGATCCAGCTCCCTGTTGATGTGCTGGGGAAAGCAGCGACAGATGGTCCAAGCCCTTGGGCTCCTGCGTCCATGCGGGCGACCTGGGCGGAATTCTAGCCTCCCGATTTCTGCCTGGCTCAGGCTTGTCTGCTGTAGCCGTTCTCTTTTGGGAAGTGAACCTGGATGGGAGCTTTCTTTCTCTCCCCTAACCTGTCAGGTCCTTAACCCCTTGGACTGAAGTGCGCCCAGATTTGAACAGGCGCTACACACTGCCCCTCGCCTCAGAACAGCAAGACAGCAGAGCCAAAGCCAGCGACAGACAGCAACAATCTTGCAAGTCAAACTTACTGAGAGAATGGAACGTGGAACAGGGCCAATCTTCCCCGCCAAAAATAAAACATTCCTCTTCCCTCCACCGATTCAATTATCTCTTTAAAAAAAGGGATTTTTTTTTAACACCTCCCAGCAGGCAGCCGAGTTGGGGAGCTGGTGGGGATAACACCGAATAACCAAGCTACCAGCACCTAAAGTATAAAATAAAGCACACGGGTGGGGCTCCCCAGGGTCGGCCATGAACACAAAGGTTTAAGAAAGCAATATTGTGCAGTTGCATTGGAGAGCAGGTTTTGCAAAGCCCTTAAAAGGGTTCGGAGCCTTTGCACTTGACCTAGTCCAGCCGTGAACCGCAGCAGTGGGGAAACACACCAGCAAAACAAGAAGTCCTTTTGCCTTGCAATTATTCAGGTTTATTTACTTTTTAATGAGAAAATTAAAAAGCAGCATCTGTGGTGTTTGGATTCAGACACTGCTCCTGTGTGACTCCCTTCTAGTCCTCATACATATGCATGATATGAATGCATATTTGCATCAAGCCCTGGCCACCTCTTTTTACTTAAGGTGGCAGCCTGAGCATATTCGCTCGGGGACATGGCCACTCCCGCTTTGCTCATACCTGTGTATTGGATATTCCTAAGGATTTTGACCTCTGACCTCCTGCTGGAATGTTCTCGCTTGACCTGTGAACTTCCTGTCTGGGTGTGGCTCGCTAGGCCTGGACTCTGCCTGTGGCACTTCCCTGAAATGTGAGCGTTTCCCTGTCTCCCTGCACTGACGTCACCACCACGCTGGAGTTTCTAGGCTGGCCAGGGCGGTCACCAGATCCCCTAGGGTCACCAGCTCCCCTAGGGTCACCTACCCGCTGTGGGTTAAGCGACATCAACGTGTACCCAACGTGGGGTGGGCAATGGCAGAGCTCAGATGACGACAATGAGCACAATCCTGGGTTGTAGGTGTCTTGTTGGGGTGTCCCGGCAGCCTGCCAGGGTTAGACTGTGCCCAGCCCTTGGAAGGAGGAGAGAGGAGGGGGTGGGAGGCGGGCTGGAACCTGCCTCCCTCCTGCACCGTTCTGCCCGTGCCAACCGCCGCTGACACGGGGCTGGGAGGAGGGAGGTGATTCCCCAGGGACACCCCGGTGAAATGCAGGATTCATGCTGGGGACTCCCATCTGGACTAAACGGTACAAACAGCAAACCTCCCTGCGCCCTGAACCAATTAACCTGCTAAGGGCCGCGTGTTCCCCGTAGGAGCCACACCCTGACAAACACTTGTGGGCACACACAGGAGGGCCAGGGAGTCACCCAGGCCTCACTGGCCACGGGGGCGGCCTATGAGACGCAGCTTCCTCCTGGACCCCGCAACAACCGGGAGCCACTGGGGAGGCTGCGGCTCTCACTCAGCTGAAGGGCAGGGCCAGCAGCTCATGCTGTAGGGAGCTTTTACGGGCCGCGGGGCCAGGATCTTATACCTGGCAGGGAAACTGAGGCAGGCGGGGTTTCCCACAGTGGGCGTGGCCTCCCCAGAGAGTTGGGGATCTCGTCTTCCTGTTCATCCTGATGTCCAGCAGTGTGCAGGGACTTTCCTGCGCGATGGCTTGAGTCACAGTGTCCTTGGCCTGAGCCGGGGAAGGTGGGGCTCCGCCCAGGGCAAGGGGCGGGGGCCTCAGGCTGTGCTCCTGAACCCTGGCAGGTCCGCCTGAGTGCTGGGTTACATCTACCACGCCACCTCAGGGTGCTGCCTGCAAGGCTAGAAGGACCCTGGGGTGGGGCAGCGAACTGTCATCTCGTGTGGAACCTGCCTTTGCCCTAGCGGACACTGTCCCCGGAGTGGGAGGAGCCAGGAACGTCCCCCACCATTGCCCCTGGTCTGTGGCTCAAGCCCTGCCACTTACATCCCCCAAACTTGCTCACCCTGGGGGCTGGTGTTTGGCCTCAGGGCTAAGACCTTCGGGCGGGGAGGATATCAGATACCTGCCAATGCTGCTGACTCCAGTTTCCTCTGACAGGAGCCCCTGGCAGGAAGCCATGATGGCACAAGTATTGGAGACCTGGATGGGGTGCCCAGCTTCTGGCTTCATCCTGGCCCAATCACGGCCCATGTGGGCATTTGCCAAGAGAACTGGGATTTCTATTCCACAAATAGAATTAAAACAAAAAACAAAAACATTTACCTGTCCTGGGTACTGCATTAGAAACAAAATATTAAAATCCATGCTCCTGAGCCTGGCATGGTAGCCTGGTGGCTAAAGTACTTGGCTTGCATGTGCCAGAGTCCAGGTGGGTGCCGGTTCGAGTCCTGGCCTCTCCATTTCCCATCCAACTCCCTGCTAATGTACCTGTGAAAGCAGCAGAGGATGGCCCAAGTCCTTGGGCCCCTGAACCCACAAGAGAGAGTCAAGAAGCTCCTGGCTCATGGCTTTGACCGATTTCTTGGTCACTCCATTCTCTCTCTCTCTCTCTCTCTCTCTCTCTCTCTCTCTCTCCCCCTCTGTCTCTGCTTTTCAAATGCATAAATAAATATTTTTAAAGAGTGCTGGGGGCTGGGTCTGGCGCAATAGCATAATGGCTAAAGTCCTCACTTTGAATGTGCCAGGATCCCATATGGGCACCGGTTCTAAACCCAACAGCCCTGCTTCCCGTCCAGCTCCCTGCTTGTGGCCTGGGAAAGCAGTTAAGGATGGCCCAAGACCTTGGGACCCTGCACCCATGTGGGAGACCTGGACAAGGTTCTTGGCTCCTGGCTTCGGATTGGCTCAGCTCCAGCTATTGCGGCAGCTTGGGGCGTGAATCATTAGATGGAAGATCTTCCTCTCTGTCTCCTCCTCTCTGTGTATCTGCCTTTCCAATAAAAATAAATCAATCTTAAAAAAAAAAAAAGATTTAAATCCTTATTGAAAAAATAAAGAGTGCTGGGGGCTCTCAAAGGGACCTGGGCAGTGGGCACAAGGCTTGGCCCACACAGGCTGCTCATGCCCTGGCCAGGAGGGTTCTGGAGGGTGTGTCTGGTGCTAGGTCTCTGTGCCTGGCAGGGCCCCTTCCTGGTGCCAAGGTGACGTCACAGGGGGTTTCCTGGTGGGGGCAGGAATGGGGCTGCCCTGAACGCAGGCCACAGGCATGTGAAATGCAAGGGGTCATGGTCAGGGCAGGACCTGGCTGCCTCAACAGGCCTAGGGGAAGGAGGTCCCTGGCACCTCTTCCCCCATGTCCCCATCTTAGCCCCACCGGAGTGGCCTGCCTGGTGCTGTTGGCCCACGCTCAGGTTCACACGGGGCCTCCTGGGGATGCTTTTGTTGCGATTCATCTTTGGCTTTGAGACTTGACATGGATGCTGAAGGAGCCACGTCTCTGACCATTGCACTTAAAGAAAAATGTCCGGAACAGGCACTACGGACAGGCTGCATGGCTGCCAGGCGGCTGGGTGGCGTAGGTACAGAGCTGCTCCTGTGGCTGAAAGTGTTGGGACTTGCCAAGTGTGTGACACATCCAGTCTCATCTGTAAGTCATGCTGCAGTGAAGGCACTTCCACCCAGAGAGACGCATGCAAGGAGCTGGGCAATCAGCTTCTAGCAGGCTTTCGCGTGCTATCCCTTCCCTGAATCTCAGCGCTGTGTACTTTTGATGAATACGGTGATTGCAAGCTCTGCCGGGAAAAGCCTTCATTGCTTCGGTGTCCACACATCTGGGAGCCCGAGTCTTCATCCTCCAAGGGGCCTCAAGTGGAGCAAGGACTTCCAAGACCCGTGTCACCCAGAGGACCCAGGAAGCCAGGCCTCCGCGCAGCAGGCGTTTGGAAGGGGCGCCCATGCAGGTGGCCTGGGTGGCTCTCCAGGAGCAGGTCTTTCTCTGGCTGGCAGGAAGGTGGGAGAGTCACATGACTTTTCGCCTACTGGGTCTCCTTATTTGCCCCGGGTTGTGTTAAAGTGACAGAGCCGCAAAAGGGTTTCAGATCTAGCCAGAACCACGTGGTTCTGCAGGGAGGGGCAGCCCGGATGGGCCACATTCAGCAGGCTCCCTGGTTGAACATCCACCCCGTGAGTGGCTTGTTGGTGCCAAGCTGTGGTCATGAGGCCCTGGGCTAGGAGCTGGGGAGGAGGCACGGTGTTAGAACCACACCACACAGGGCCTAGGGCTGTAGCCTGGTGGCTGGAATCTGCCTTGCGCGTGCCGGAATCCCATATGGTCACCGGTTCTAATCCTGACGATCGCACTTCCCATCCATGTCCCTGCTTGTGTCCTAGGAAAACGGTAGAGGACAGCCCAAAGTCTTGGGACCCTGTATCCTTGTGGGGGACCTGGAAGAGGCTCCTGACTCCTGGCTCTGGATCGGCGCAGATCTGGCCGGTGCAGCCACTGTGGAGTAAACAGCAGACGGGATGATCTTCCTCTCTGCCTCTCCTCCTCTCTGTCTCACCTCCTCTCTGTATACCTGACTTGCCAATAAAAACAAATCTTAAACAAACAAACAAACAAACAGCTTTATTAAGACAGAATTCAGAAACTGTAAAACATGCCCCACACAGCAGATAGTCGCGGAGGTGTGGGTGCTCGTAGGGCTGGCTCAGCACTGCACGGGAGCACCATAACCCAGCAGCAGGTGCTCCCCACCCCCTCAGTGCCTCCCCGTTCAGCCGAGAGCCTTTCTGTCGCTACTGACCAGTCTGCTCTAGGCCAGTCATCAAAAGTGGATCCTGTAGCATGTGGGCCTTGGGGACTGGCTCCTTTCCCTTAGCTCAGGGTTTCCAAGGCTTGTTCTTGTTTTGACATGTATCAGCACTTTTGTGTTTAAGGTCTATTTATTGGAAAGGCAGGGGTGTGTGTGTGTGGAGAGAGAGAGAGAGAGAGAGAGAGAGAGAAGGCTATGAGAGCCAAGGCTGAACCAGGGACTTGGAAACCCATCTGGTCTACCGTGTGTGACAGGGGCCCAGCGACTCAGGCTCTCGTCTACTGCTGCCGAGGCCATGAGTGGGAAGCTGGATCACAAGTGGAACAGCCGGGATTTGAACCAGCACTACGACGTGGAGCATGGCAAGCACGCCACAACATCAGCCAAGTACTTTTTTTCTAACCAAGTGATACACCGTGGTGTGGTTATCCCAGCTTTTTGAGTCTTACTGTTGGCAGGAGTAAAGGTGTGTTTCTGAATGAAAGCTGATGAGGACGAGTCATCCATGGAATATTCCAGAATATTCTGCACCCAAGACAGCCAGGGTGGGGCTAGAGGGGGAATGGTTCTATAGATGTGAATTTTGATGGGGAGCGAGGGCTGTGTTGGGGCATCCCTCGACCTAGGCTGTAGGAGCCAGCCCTTCTGGTGTTCTGCTGGCCATCTTGTCCATATCAGGAAGACCTTGTGAAAATGCCAAATATTATGGCTTAAGATTGGCAGGTGTCCATCTGTAAGACAGAGGTGTCAGAGCAGAGCTTCCAGCTTCTGCGACCCGGACTGCTCAGGGGTGAAATTTGCTTGGATGCCTGTCTTCACTTCTCTTTAAATCCAGACCCTGCGAGGCTGCATGGCGACCCAGCCTGCTGCTCCTGCGGAGCTGGCCCTGCTCAAGGCAGTTTCATATTCTGACGAGCAGTGAATGAGGGTGGCAGTGACTCCAGCTCCTCGCTAACACTTGCTATTGTCTTTCTCGATGCTATTGTCTTTCCCGTCTTATCAGTGGCTGTGGAGGGGTACCTCGGCATGATTTGATTGACAGCTCCCTAATGGCTAAGGAGGAGCATTTTTTCATGTGCTTGGCGCCATTTGCACATCTTCTTGGGAGAAGTCATCTATTTAGAGACATTGTCCATGTGGAGACTAGGTGATTTGTCATATTATTGAGTTAAAGAGTTTTTTATCTGAACACAAGTCCCTAATCAGATACGTGATTTAAAAACATTTTCTTCCATGCTGTGGGCTGTCTTTCCACTTGCGCTTTTGGCAACATAAAAGTGTTCAATTTTGATGAGCCTGATTTTAATGGCCACCAATCTTTTTATTACTTGACTTGTATTATCTACAAGAGCCTTGCCTGGTCCAGAGTCATGAATGCTCACGGCGGTGTTTTCTTCAAGGAGTTTTACAGTGTTAGCTCTTAGATTTGGGACAGCTTGAATTAAATTCTTAAAATATTAGTTTACTGGGGCCCGGCGCGGTGGCGCAAGTAGTTAAATCCTCGCCTTGCACGCTCGGGATCCCATATGGGCGCCGGTTCTAATCCTGGCAGCCCTGCTTCCCTTCCAGCTCCCTGCTTGTGGCCTGGGAAAGCAGTTGAGGACGGCCCGAAGCTTTGGGACCCTGCACCCGCGTGGGAGACCCGGAAGAGGCTCCTGGCTTCAGATCGGCATAGCATCGACCGTTGCGCTCACTTGGGGAGTGAATCATCGGACGGAAGATCTTCCTCTCTGTCTCTCCTCTCTGTATATCTGCCTTTCCAATAAAAAAAAAAATCTTAAAATATTTATTTACTGTTATTGGAAAGTCAGATTTACAAAGAGAGGAGGAGAGACAGAAAGATCTTTTGTTTGATGATTTACCCCCCCAAATGGCTGCAATGGCTGGAGCCATGAGCCTATCTGAAGCCAGGAGCCAGGAGCTTCCTCCAGGTCTCCCACACGGGTGCAGGGTCCCAAGGCTTTGGGCCTTCCTCGACTGCTTTCCCAGGCCACAAGCAGGGAGTTGTAAGGGAAGCGGGACTGCTGGAATATGAACTGGTGTCCACTTGCAATCCTGGCACGTGCAAGGCGAGGACTTTAGCCACTAGGATGCCATACTGGGCCTAGTTTGAATTAATTTTTTATGCATTATAGACATAGTAATTTCATCTTCATTCTTTCCCCATGTATTGCTTCAATACCATTTGTTGAAAAATGATCATTTCTATTGTTGAAAGCGGACTGACGGCCAATGGGAGGGCTCATTTCTAGACTCTCAATTCGAGTTCATTGGGAAGTTTCCTTCCACCAGCAGCACGCCGTTTTCATTATCACAGCTTTGGAGTAAATTTCAAAATTAGACATTGAGGGTCTTCCAGCCTGTTTTTTTTTCCAAAATAACTACTTAGGCTATTCCAGATCCTTTTAAATTCCATATGTATTTGGGCCCGGCGTGGTGGCGCAAGTGGTTAAAGGTCCTCGCCTTGCACGCCCGGGATCCCATATGGGCGCCGGTTCTAATCCCGGCAGCCCCACTTCCTTTCCAGCTCCCTGCCTGTGGCCCGGGAAAGCAGTCAAGGATGGCCCAAAGCCTTGGGACTCTGCACTTAAAAAAAAAATAAATAAATTCCATGTGTATTTCAAAGCCAGATTTTCAGTTTCTACCAAAATGTAGCAATGATTCCTTTTTTTTTTTAAAGAAAAGATTTTTTTTTAAAGATTTATTTTTATTATTTTTTCATTGGAAAGGCGGATATACAGAGAGGAGAGACAGAGAGGAAGATCTTCCGTCCGATGATTCACTCCCCAAGTGAGCGCAACGGGCCGATACTATGCCGATCCGAAGCCAGGAGCCTCTTCCAGGTCTCCCACGCGGGTGCAGGGTCCCAAAGCTTTGGGCCGTCCTCGACTGTTTTCCCAGGCCACAGGCAGGGAGCTGGAAGGGAAGCGGGGCTGTTGGGATTAGAACCGGCGCCCATATGGGATCCCAGCGCGTGCAAGGCGAGGACCTTTAACCACTAGGCCACCGCGCCAGGCCCGAAAAGATTTATTTTTTAATTGAAAGGCAAAGTGACAGAGAGAGAATCTTCTCCGAATGGCTGTAACAGGTAGGGCTGGGCTAATCAGAAGCTAGGAGCCAGGAGCTTCTCCCAGGTCTCCCATGCGGGTGCAGGGTCCCAAGGCTTTGGGCCGTCCTCGACTGCTTTCCCGGGCCACAGGCAGGGAGCTGGATGGAAGTGGAGCTGCCGGGATTAGAACCGCCGCCCATATGGGATCCCAGCGCATGCAAGGCGAGAACTTTAACCACTATGCTATCTTGCCAGGCCCGAATATTTTATTCTTTTTGATGTTTTTACATACCAGTTCTTCTCCTGATTTCTTGTGGGTGGCTCACTGCTAGAGAATGGACACATCAGCATTGGCATGTTGCATGTACTTTGCAGTCTTTGGAAACCCATGGAAAAGTGCTCAGGCAGTGCGGTGGCGTCCTAGGACTGCGTTCATGCAAGAAGGTGTTATCAATCATAGACAGTTCTGAGCATTCC
Organism: Ochotona curzoniae; assembly: GCF_017591425.1. Taxonomy (NCBI): domain Eukaryota; kingdom Metazoa; phylum Chordata; class Mammalia; order Lagomorpha; family Ochotonidae; genus Ochotona; species Ochotona curzoniae. The sequence continues at coordinate 731,281 of NW_024466464.1, forward strand.
TTTCTGAATTGGGTGTCTTGTATTTGTCCTTCATCACTAAACGCCTGTTGAGTAAGATAGAGCAGCGCCTGTGTTGGGGCAGCACAGCAGGTCAAACGCACCTGTCCACGGTATTCTGGCCTGGCCACTCTGCTTCTGATCCAGCTCCCTCCCCGCCAGTGCGCAGGAAGAGGGGGAGCAGCAGAGGGTGGCCCCGAGTGCTGGGTCCCTGCCACTCACATGGGAGACCCAGAGTTCTGGGCTGCTGGCTTTGCTCAGCCCTGGCTTGGTGGCCGTTTGGGCACGAATCAGCAGTTCCCTCTTTTCTGTCTCTCTCCCTGCCTTCCTTCCTCTGTTTTTCTTTCTTTCTTTCTTTCCTTCTTCCTTCCTTCCTTCCTTCCTTCCTTTCTTTATCTCTCTCTTTCTTCTTCTTCTTTTTAAGATGTATTTATTTCTATTAGAAAGGCATATCAGATTATGGATAGAAGGAGACAGCAGAGAGAGAAAGAGCCTCTATGCACTGACTCGCTCCCCAAACGGCCGCAATGGCCAGAACTGAGCCGATCTGAAGCAAAGAGCCAGGAACTCCTTCCGGGTTTCCCACACAGGTGCAGGGTCCCAAGGACTTGGGCTGTTCTCCACTGCCTTCCCAGGCCACAAGCAGGGAGTTGAATGGGAAGTAGAGCAACTGGGACACGAACCGGCGCTCGTATAGAATCCTGACGCTTGCAGAGTGAGGGTTTAGCCATTGAACTGTAGAGCTGGGCCCTCTTTCTTGAGAGACAGAGATTTTCCATCTGTTGGTTCACTCCGCAAATGGCCGTAATGGCCGGAGCTGGGCTGGACCCAAGTCGGTGCCAGGAGTTTCTCCCTGGTCTCCCATGTGGGCGCAGGGGCTCGAGGCTTGGGCTGTCATCTGCTGTTTTCCCTGGCCACGAGCAGGGAGCTGGATTGGAGTGGAGTAGCCGCCCTGGCGCTCACAGGGGATGGCAGCGTTAGCGGACAATCAGGTTGCTGTGCCCTCGTGCCGGCCTTTCTCTCCTTGCTTTTCAAGTAAATAAATCAATAAACTTTGTTGTTGAAAGAAAGAGCAGAAGTAACCAGAAAGGCATGCTTGTCCATTGTTTGCTGTTGGGTGAAAAACAGCTTGTTTTATCAAGTAGGATGAGTTGGCTGTGGTTTTCTCATCGGAGCCCTGCATCAAGGTCAGGAAATTCCCTTCCACTCCTGTCTTGTTGAGGGGTTTGGCTTGTGAAGGTGCTGGATTTGTGTCCGATGCTCTCCTGCCCTGACTGAGATGAACATGTGTGTTTTGACTGATATATATATATAAAATTGGAAAAAAATATATATGCATATATATTTTGATTGGAAAGTCAGATACACAGAGAGGAAGAGACAGAGGAGAAGATCTTCCGTCCACTGATACACTCCCCCAGTGGTCGCAATGGCCAGAGCTGAGCTGATCTGAAGCCAGGAGCCAGGAACTTCTTCCGGGTCTCCCAGGCAGGTGCAGCGTCCCAAGGCTTTGGGCCGTCCTCCACAGCTTTCCCAGGCCACAAGCAGAGAGCTGGTTTTTTTTTTTTTTTAATTTTAATAATCTTAGTTGATTAGGGTACAAAGGGTCAAGGGCTACAGGGTGAAAGTGGGTAATATCATTGTTTCCACACCATTATTACAAGCAGGGAGCTGGTAAGCAGGGCTGCCAGGACACGAACCGGTGCCCATATGGGATCCTGGCAGTATGTGAATGCAGGGACTTTAGCTGCTAGGCTACTGCACTTGGCCCTGGCATATTTTTGCAGGGGCTGACTCTCATTGAATCAAGATTGCATGGCTGGGAAAGATCTCACTGGATCATGGCACATCAGCCTTTTTGTTAAATAAAGATTCTTTACAGCAATATCTCACTGAGAAGTTATGAGTAGGTGTGTGGTCTGTGCCCTTTCTCTGGCCTGGAGTCAAGGGAACACTGGCCACAGGGTTGGGGCAGAATTCTTCTTTTCGTTTTTGGAAGGTCCTGTGAATTGCTGTTCTTCTTCAAATGTTTTGTCCCAACAGGATCGTTATTAGCAATTCTATCTAAGTCTGCAAATTGTGTGTGTGTGTGTGGTAAATTTCAAGGTTTTTAATTGCTTTGGTACAAAATATTGATTTATTATTTGAAAGGCAGAGTTAGAGAGAGGTCTTCCGTGTGCTGATTCACTCCCCAAAGCCCTCAACCAGGAGCCCAGCATTCTCTCCAGGTTTGTCACCTGGAGGACAGGGTGAGGTCCTCAGACCCTCCTCTGCTGCTTTCCCAGGCATGGACAGGGAGCTGGATGGGAAACGGAGCAGCTGTTCATCGAGCAGATCGGTGTCACTGGTGGCAGCTTAATATGCTGTGCCACAACGCTGGCCTGTGCTTATTCATTTTTTATTTTATTTTTATTTATTTATTGGGAAGTCAGAATCACTGAGAGAAGGAAAGACAGATGTTTCATTTGTTGGGTCACTCCCCAGCTGGCCACAGTAGCCAGGGTTGGGCCAGGCTGAAGCCAGGAGCCAGTGGGTGGCTGGGGATCCGCATACTTGGCCAGCTTTCACTGCTTCTCCCAGGACACTAGCAGGGAGTTGGATCGGAAGTGAAGTAGCCAGGAATCGAATCAGAGCCCATGTGGGATGCCGGGGTCGCAGATAATGTTTCCTCATCCATTCATCATTTAAGGGTTTGGGTTACTGCATAATTTGATTATTATGAATAATTCTGCTGTGAACATGTGTGGCATGGGTACATGTCTACAGGTTTGGGCTCCCACGTGGGAGACTTGGACAGAGCTCTTGGTTCCTGGTTTCTGCCTAACCCAGCCTTGCCTGTTGCAACCATTTGGCAGTGGGGGCAGTGAATCATCAGAGGAAAGACCTCTTTCTTTGCCTTTCAAACAAACAAGCCTTTATATTAAAAAGGGGGATTTTTTTATGAATCATGATTGTCAATATGAAATGTAGGGTTTGCAAATACTTTGTATCATGTTGTAGGTTGTCTTCTTTCTTCGAGGTGCTCCTTAAAGCACAGTTGCTTTTAAGTTTGGTAGAATTCCATGTATCTGTTTTTCTTGTTTGTGTTTGTGGTGTCATCTCTGAAGTTATCAACTCCTGCGAGGTTCTGACCTCTACGTCCATTTCCCTCCAGGAGTTTCATAGTTGTAGGCCTTATGTGTCAGGGTCTGGAATCTCTTTCAAGTTAATATTTGTGTCTGGTGTAGGTGGTTCACCATCAACGATTCTGATAAAAATGTGTGAGGTGGTGTTGCGATACGCCAAGTAAAGCCACCACCTGGGATGCCAGCAGCCTGCATGGACGCCGCTTTGCATCCCGGCTGCTCCACTGCTGCGCCGGTTCTCTGCTCACCGCCTGGGGAGAGCCCTGGAGAAGGGTCCAAGGGCTTGAACTCCCGCACCCATGCGGGATGGGATTTGCTGTGAGTCGTTCCCTTCTGGAAGTGTTTCTCTGCATTTACACAATTTATTTCACTATACATTTGAATAATTGGTATTTTTAAAAAAGATTTATTTTTATTGGAAAGGCAGCTTTACAGAGAGAAGGAGAGACAGAGATGATCTTCCATTCACTGGTTCACTGCCTCAATAGCCAGAGCTGAGCCAATCCGAAGCCAGGAGCCAGGAGCTTCTTCCAGGTCTCCCATGCAGGTGCAGGGTCCCAAGGCTTTGGGCCGTCCTTGATTGCTTTCCCAGGCCACAGGCAGGGAGCTGTATGGGAAGCAGGGCAGCTAGGAGATGAACCAGCTCCTATATTGGATCCTGGCACATGCAAGGGGAAGATCAGCTGATTCGGCCACACGCTGCACCTCCTTACCTCATTTGAATTTTGTAAAAAGATATTTATTTATCTATTGGAAAGAGAGAGTGAAGAGAGAAAGAGAAGGAAATGCGGTGAGAGAAGGGGGTTCTTGCACGTATTAGTTCCCTCCCCGATGCCTAGATTGGCCAGTGCTGGCCCAGGCTGAAGCCAGGAGCCAGGGGCGCTGTCTGGGTCTCTCATGTGGGTTGCAGAAGCCCAAGCACTTAGACCATCTTCCTCTGCCTTCTCAGGCAGGTGACGAGTGAGCAGAAGCAGCCAGGACTTGAACTGATCCTCAGAACAGGAGTTGGCATTGCAAGGGGCAGCTCACCCACTGCACCACAACACCTGGCCCCTTCGTTTAATTTTCTGAAACAGTGCACTGTTGACAAGCGGCATGCAAAACTCCTGAGATGTAACAGCCAGCTTTCCTGCCAGCTGCGGTACCCAGTTCAGGGCCCCTTCCCCGATGCCCAGGCAGGAGCAGCTGCACACACAGACCTCGAGGAGTGTAGTGCGTTCCACACTGAGGCAGGGTCCCCAGCACCCAGCCGCAGCCAGAGCTGGCTGGCAGCAGCAGACACTGCCCGGTGGGCTCCCCAGCGATGGCTCCGCATCGGGAGGATTCAGTAAGGGTTGAGCACAGGAGAGAACGGCCGTGGGGGCGGTGAGAGTCATTGCTTCTCACGTAATTCCCAACTTGGGCTGCGCATTGGTTCCTGACTCCACCAGTACCTGGGTTGTTTGACCCAAGTCTCCAACCAGAAGCTTCAAGATATGCAGCAGGCAAACAGCAGGTGGGGCGGTGGGGTGACTGTTTCCATTAGATGTTCTGGAAGGAATGTGTACCTTAACCCCTGCTCTGTGAAGTGGGGAAGAGGAGCTTGTTGTTTTACTTATTTATTTTTAAACTTGGGGCTTGCTCACATCATAACAAAACCTGCTTTGTGAGAGAGGTCTGACGTGTTGCTGGGGCGCACCCCAATTAGGATTAACCAGCGGGTTGGATTATGAGGCGCGTGGTGCCCCAGCACTTGGACAAACAGGCAGGGGTCTCCAGGGCACGGCACTTCCTCCCCCTGCCACTTCTCCAGCACTGCTCGGCTTCCGTGAACCCAAAGTCCTGGGCCACAAGCAGACGCAGAGGCGGATGGCCGCAGGTTGGTCTTAGACCTTTGCCTCACTCGTCTGTCCCACCCAGCGATCCCCAGACAATCACAGACATTGTAAGCGCGTCAAAGTTCCCAAGATTCCATTGTCCGACTGCTCCGGCCATGCCTCCTGGGCATCGTCCTGGGTCCATATCCAGCAGTCAGGTGGGGGGATGGGGGAGGAGGGTCCCTGTTCCCTGCCAGCGAAGTCACTTCTGTACCAACAAGAGCTTCTGTTGGCTGGCCTAGAAAGTTCTTCCTTTGGTCCTTCTGCAGGATGGGGCCTTGCTTCACCCCTCCGTCGGGGGCACCCAGCACCAAGATCAGACACCATTGCTTCCAGAACAACACCTCCTCCAAGCCAGGCTCTGCGCCAGCCCCTGGCCCCTGGGGGCCACTGGCTGCCTGAAGCGTTGTCCTTAGGGCATACTCCAGCCTCACCTCCCAGCAGATGCTGAGGGGGTACAGGAAGGGCTTCTTTGGCAAAAGGAACAGCTTGAGTTCAGGAGCTGAGCCAGTGAGTGATGTGGACAGGCATCCTGCGTTTGTATATACGGGTCAATTTAAGAAGAGGCTAAAACGGTTCTGACAAGTAAAGAGGGGCCAAAAAAAAAACCCCGTATTTTTCTCATGCTACCAAAAACTAAGAGAAAAAATCAGGATGGCTCATGCATGGTTTTGATCATCTTGGCATCTCCCTGTATTTTTAAATTTAGCATCCTTGGGGGGAATTACCTGCTGCCTTCGCACTCCTCGGTCTGCAGAGGGCGCACTTGCCTCCTTCAGGAGGATGGGCGGGGCCGCAGCGTCCGAGAGAGCCAGACGGTTGGCCGGTGGGGATGTCCATCACGGAGTCCCGCCTCCGCATACGTCACATGACGCAGCCCATCATGGCGGCGGGAGCGCGGCTGCCCGGGCCCGCGGCTCCGCAGGGCTGCTGCCGTTGCTGCTGTTGAGAGGCGGCGGCGGGAAGGATGGTGTTTGCGCGGCCGGAGCGGCGGGCTGAGGAACGGCCGACGCAGCGGCGCTGAGGCAGCGTGGAGAAAGGCAGGACCGGCGGACGGAAGGCCACCCGAGAGCCGGTCCCGGGGGCGAGATGCCGGGGCCTCCGTCGCGGCTGCTGCTGCTGCTGCTGCTGCTGCTGCTCCTGGTCCTCCTGGGCGCCGGCCATGCCGGGGCCGCGCCGCTTCCGCAAACAGGTGCAGGTGAGCGGGGGTGAGGGGCAGGCCCGGGCCGGGCGGGCACGGCCAGGGATCTGGGGAGCTGCCTGTCTGCCGCAGGGGCGTGGGGCTGGGGGAGGGGGCCAGGCGGCTGCGGAGGGCGGGCGAGCCGGGTGGGCTGCGGCCCCGCGACCTGTTGCCCCCCGGAGCCCTTCGGCTTGCAGCAAGCCCCGCATCTCTTTTTCTCTTTGCACCTGCTGCTCGGCACCTCCTAGAACAGCCTCGTTCTGTAACGCCCCGGTCATCCTTGGAACATGCAAATGGCTTGACGAGAGCTGTGCCAACTTGCCTCTGAAGTTGTCAATGGATTGTTAGACGTCGTTCGCGATTATTGGTTTTGAAATTGATTTCGAGTGACTCTGGGGACGGACGAGGAAGGAAGCAGTTCTAAATGTGTCTGTTCTGGGAAAGCCAGGCTTAGTGTCACAGCCTTTGAATGCTCAAGTTTCTAGTCTAGCCCCTCGATGTGCGATTCTCTCCCCCTCCCCTGCCATTTCCTCTATATCGTTTTCATTTGCAGTTTTTTTATGTTCCCTAATTCAGCTGCAACCCAGCAAAGCATTCCAAGTTGGGTCTTTGATTATTATTATTTTTTTTTTTTTTGCCTCCCCCTCCTCCCCAAGGAAAAGAAAAATCTAGGCTAACTCGGCATTACAGCTTTGCTGCTTATCTTTGCACTGGGGAGAGATTGACATTCCACAAATTCATAGAATTTTAGCGTCGAAAGAAACCTTGCAGAGAGCGGGGTGCGGTTTCTGCGTTGAAGATACAGGGACACTTGGGTTCAGATGACCCACTCTCCAGGTGACCAGCGACGTTGTAGGCGGAGCCAGCAAGCCAGAGCGGAGATGCTTGGGGTTTGACTATGTTGCCACTTCCAAACTCCTGAGGGCAAGAGTGACTTTCGGAGTAATTTTAATTGGGTGTGGAATGTGAGCATTATATTCAATAAAGACAAGGTTTTTTTTTTTTTTTCCAAACAAATCGAGTCGTCTCCAGCTGTGCTGAGCGTCCCCTGCCCCCCAGCTAGCTGGCAGTTAAGTGTTCTCGTTGTGCCAGTTCTGTGTCCTGACCCGGTAGATAAGCACCCATGAAGTCGCAAAGGATGACGTGGGATTGAGTGGGGCTTGGTATTGAAGGCTGCTGTTGGTACCGACATTGAAAATGAAGAGAGTGCATTTTCCTGCAGGGTATCAGAGAAGTTTCTAGGCAGGCTGGTAGAAAGTTCTGAGCCTTGGTGCGTAGGTGTGAGTGTGTGTGTGTGCACGTGTGTGTGTTTAGAGGTGATGCATGCACAAGTGCAGACATCTGGGGTAAATGCTGTGGCACAAGCAGGTGCACAGACCTGGCTTTGGGGTCCATCAGTTTTTCCGCCTAGAGAGGATGGTAAGCCGCATGGATTCTTGGATCAGCATCACATTGTTAGACTAAGGAGCGGAAACCTTTGTGCCGTTTCTGGTGAGCTCACGGGTCCAGAAGCGGGACTCGCTGAGGCACGGTGGAAGCAGTGGTTGGATGTGGAAGACTGATGGCCCGGGACCTGTGCGCCACGCCAGGGCAGGGTGCTTCGGTCTTAGGCTACGTGACATTGGTGCCTCAGAGAAAACCTTCTTAAGAAAGCAAAAAACCCAAACACTGTGGATTTTATCCTCTGCCAGCCTTTTTTTGCAAGAGGCAGTTGATTAAAACATGACTTTGAAATGGAAATCTCAGCCGAGGTGTGTGTGGCCCAGCACTGTAGTCTCTAGGCTGACGGAAGGTGTTCTGGGGCTCCCTCGTGGTGCTGTGAGAGGGGAGCCCAGTCCTCCCTCGAGGCCTTTTTCCCTGGGAGTCTGCATTTCAACAAGGCTCCCCTGCCCCCGCCCTGTGCTAAGGAGGCAGTGTGGTGAGTCCTGCTCAGGACGCTTACATAAAAGGAGAAAAGTCCACTGTTTGCACACACGGTGGAATCAGCTGTCAGGTGACGGCTCGGGTCTTTCCCCCCCAGATCTTCCTTCTCTGAGAAAGCCCTCGCCGTGCCTTTTTTAAAGTCCAGGTGTGAACTCGGACTGGCAGCTGGGCGAGGTCCTGCAGGTGCCTGTGTGGTTGACGTGGGCAGAGTGGTTGGACCAGGAAGCCTGTCTGTTGTTCGGCAGCATACTAGGTCACGGAGCACAGAGGAAGCTTTTAGCCGCTCCAGGTAGAGGCCCTGGCGGAAGTCAGGGCGGCCAGCGGCCCGGCTCCCACCGGCAGCCTGGGAGAGCTGGGCTCTCGTGCCTTGGCCTTGTTTTAGATCAAACAGGCCTGTGTCTTGAAAAAGATTGCGACCCTGAAGGAAGTGCTGTGCCACGTGTGACTGTCTGGGGTCGTTCTGAGAAAGAAGAATGCTTTTCAGCAGGCTTTCCAAGCAGGTTCTTCTGAGGTTGGAGGGCTGCACAGTTGGAAATGTGGTTTAGGGCTGGCAGTGCTGGGATTGGCTTTTACCTGGTACCTGTTTTGCAGTAACCAGCTGAGGGGAAGAGGAGCTTGTCCGGCTGTGTAGCCCGTCTCTGTCGAAATGACCAAATCCCTCGGTCTTGCTGATAATCGCTGTGCAGGATTCATTTGAAGTTTTGAGGCCTTGGGCCCTCTGTGTCCCCTGTGGGCCCTCTGTGTCCCCTGTGGGCCCTCTGTGTCCCCTGTGGGCCTTGTCACTTAGATAACAGGCAGGTGCCTGACAAGGAGGATATCAAACAAAAGCAAAAACATGAAAAGGTTCTGTGTGACTAAGAAATGCCCAGCGTCTCAGTTACACCTGTGGGTCCTTGTGGCTCCACACACTGAAAGAGCCCAACTTCTCGGCCAGGCTCAGAGCGCGACTCGCAAGCCATCGCAGGAGGCAGCACAGCTTCCTAGCCTGCCCTTGGGCTTGGGCACACGACCCGGGTGCAAGGCCCTGGCCAGCTCTCCGGCCATGCCTGCCCCTCTGCCAGCCTCTTGGCCCTGGCGGTTGCCCAGGATGAGACCGTCTTCCTGAAGGCAGCCTCGGGAAGGGTGGGGCAGTGTTGGCGTCGCTACGCTCTGCCGCCCGGCCCCGTGGGTGTCTTCATCACCTGGGGTTTTGCCGTGAGCTTGGTGGGTTTTCATGGAATCGACTGACTTTGTGGTGGCAACTCCCAAGTGGTAGCCGTTTCACGTGTCATGCTTGGAACCTACTGGATTTACAAAAGAACGAAAATCCGTGACTCCGAGTAGCTCGCCACAGGATGGATGGAACCCCGGCTTGCTTCAGCGGGATAGCCGGGGGGAGACTGATAGACCGGGCAGAGTGGAGCCTCTGCCTTCCAGACATTCCTGGTTTTGGGGACCCAGCTGGATTTTTAGGACAATCTAGATTAGTCTGCTTTTATGTAATGAACCTGTTTTTAAACTTGAGGATGACTAAAGCTCTTGCGGGTGAACAATTGCTGGTTTTAAAATTATTTAAAGGAACCATGAGCAAGCGTAGGTTCTGGATCGCAAGCAGAAACTGCACGCTCGGGTGAAGCGTCTCCCCAAAGGCAGCGTGGTCAACGTGGCCACGGGAGGACAGTCCCCAGGGCCGTTCTCCCCCGTGGACAGCATCAGAGACGAACGGGACTGATGTCTGCTCCCCTACCTCCCCCCCCCCTTTTAAGATTTGTTTATTTTTATTGGAAAGTCAGTTTACAAAGAGTAGGAGAGACAGAGAGAATGATCTTCTGTCTGCTGGTTCACTCCCCAAGTGGCCGCAGTGGCTGGGGCTGAGCTGATCCAAAGCCAGGAGCTTCTTCCGGGTCTCTCACGCGGGTGCAGGGTCCCAAGGCTTTGGGCTGTCCTCGATTGCTTTCCCAGGCCACAAGCAGGGAGTTGGATGGGAAGTGGAGCAGCCACGTGTGCCCATTTGGGATCCCGGTGCATGCAAGGCGAGGACTTAAGCCACTAGGCTATTTGCTGGGCCCCGTCTCCCTTTTTAACAGAAGCATGTGCCTCTGCCACGTATTCGCTGTTTTACCCTGAAAGGTGTTATTCGCTACATGTGTAAGGGCACATTACAGAAAGGGATAGAATGACACTGTTGGGTTTTTATTTAGTTAGCAAAAAAGATTTATTTATTTGAACAACAGAGTGATAGCATCAGCTGTTTCACTTCGCTGCAGTGGCTGTGCCTGGGTCAGGCTGAAGTCCGCAGCCGGGCACCTGTGTGGGGTCCCCCTGAGTCCACAGCCAGGCACCTGTGTGGGGTCCCCCGTGGGTGGCCGCAGCCAGGCACCTGTTTGGGGTCCCCCGAGTCCACAGCCAGGCACCTGTTTGGGGTTCCCCGAGTCCGCAGCCAGGCACCTGTTTGGGGTCCCCCAAGTCCACAGCCAGGCACCTGTTTGGGGTCCCCCGAGTCCGCAGCCAGGCACCTGTTGGGGTCCCCTGTGGGTGGCCGGAGTCCAGGTACTGGTGTTCATCGCCATCTTCTGCCTCCCTAGGCACGTTTGCAGGAACCTGGGTCAAGCAGAGCAGTTTGGATGGGAGCTGGGACTCCAGTGTGGGCTCCCAGCATCTCCAGTGGTGCCTTAACTGGGCTACGAAACTCCTCCCCCACTCAGGGTTGGTTTTTAGATCTGATTCCTAAGTTTGCTTCCATTCTTCACTAGGAAGATACTGTTTCAGAAGGAAGCCTTGGGGTGTCCTCCCCTTAAAGTGCCCAGTCGGAGTCCCGTACAGGTGCCGATTTGTGTCCTGGCTGCTCCATTTTCCATCCTGCTCCCCGACTGTGATCTGGGGAAGCCTTAGAGGATGGCCCAAGTCCTTGGGACTGTGCACCCACACGGGAGACCCAGAAGAAGCTCCCAACTCCTGGCTTCAAATCAGTTCAGCTCTGGCTGTTGCAGCCACTTAGGGAGTGAACCAGCAGATGGAAGATCTACCTGTCTCCCCTTCTCTGTAACCCTGCCATTCCAATCAAAATAACAACAACAAAGGAAAAAAAGGAGGAGGAGGAAGCCAGGGAACTATGGCAACGACTGTGTTGTTGGAAGAGCGAAATGCTGGGGAGAGGTGTTCCAAGACGGTGTCAAGTCACGCCTGTGCAGGGCCTGAGCGTGGCAGTCATTTGCCATCAGAGAAGTGGCCTCAGTTTTGAAAAAGATTGTTTCATATCATTGGGCGGCATGATTGTTACCAAGATTCGAGGGGGCAGAGTAGGGTTCTTGGTGCCAGATGTCCTTGGGGCCAAACCCCACCTGAGAGGGGCCTGTCCGTCTTGTTCACGGCTGCAGGAGTGACCTGCCCTCCGGCCCTCCTGGGCCGCACAGGCGTGGTCCATGTTACTGGTTGCATTCTAGCTCGTGTGCTGCTGTTTGTATTTGGAGTCATGAGTAGACAGGTTCCCTGGGACCCGAGCTGAGGCTGACACCGTCCCTGGCTCCCAGCTCTCCTCGGCGGGGCTGGGCGCGGTGGGAGCAGGTGGGTGTGGTCATCGCACGGCGGTGTCTGCTGGGGTCCATCTGTCATAACCTTCACCACGCTCCACCCTCACGGCACTTTCTTCCTTTGTTGGTTTTTTGTTTTTTTAGTGATTTATTTATTTGAAAGAGTAACAGCATGACAGGGCAACAGAAAGGGAGAGAGCAAGAGAGCGAGAGCGCTTGCATCTGTTGGTTCAGTCCCCAGATGGCCAGGGGTGGACCAGGCTGAAGACCAGAGACTAGAATCCAGGTCGCCCGCTTTTGCTGCTTTCCCAGGCCATTGACAGAACTGGATTGGAGGCAGAGCTGGACATGAGCTGGTGCTCCTGGGCCGCTGGGCGTCTCAGGCAGTGGCTTTACCTGTTATGCCTCGGTGCTGGCCACTCCGTTGTGGAGCTTTGTTCAGGGTTAAATTGGTCTGTCTGTAGTTTGAAAACATTTCTGTGCAGATCCCCCTCTTTCGCCTCTCGTGTGCTTTCTCCCTGTTACAGCAGCCTCGCTCTGTGTTTCTCTCTGCTGGGTCACTCTCCAAATGGGCACAATGGCCAGAGCTGAGCCGATCTGAAGCCAGGAGCCAGAAGCTTCTTCTGGGTCTCCCGTGTGGGTGCAGGGTCCCAAGGCCTCGGGCCATCCTCCACTGCTTTCCCAGGCCACAAGCAGTGGAGCAGTCGGGACACAAAACACGCCCGTATGGGATGCTGGTGCTTGGAGGTGGAGGATTAGCTTGTTGAGCCACTACGTCAGCCCGTGTGTGTCTCTTATTTGAAAAAGATTTATTTGAAAGGCAGAAGGACTCAAGAAAGAGAGAAAAAGAGAAACATCTTGATGGATCTTACACTCACTGGTTCAATCCCTAAATGGCAGCACTAGCCAGGTCTGGGCCAGACCAACATTGGGAGCCAGGCTCTCCATTCTGGTTTCCCACATGTGTGCAGGGGCCCAGGAGGCTGGGTCAGAAATTCAGGAATGGAGCAGCCAGGCCTTGAACTAGTCCAGTGACCTTGATGTTGGTCTTGCAGGTGGGGACATAACTTGCTGTGTCATGACACTAGCTCCTCTCTCCTGGCCACTTAGGTTAATTTGCTTAAGAGGCAGAGGCACACGCGCGCACACACACACACACACACACACACACACACACACGCCACCCCTAGAGGTGCCTTCCATCTGCTGGCTCCCTCCCTAAATGGCCACCCCAACCAGGCCTGGGACAGGCCCGAACCCGGAGCGGGGCACTCCAGCTGGGCCTTTCACATGGGGGGAGCCGAGTGCTTGAGCCCCTCCCGGAATACACGGACAGAAGCAGAGTGGCCAGGACTCACATGGGAATGCAGACACCGCGGGTGGAAGCTTGCCCCACTTGCCGCCCTGCCCTCCCTCCCACGGTGCCGCTGCTGAGCTCCGTGTCTCAGCCCAGCCGCTTGAGGGCGCTACTTCTGAGGAGCTCTAGAGTGCTCACCTTGGAACAGAATGTCCCCCAGGGCGTGTAACGCGTGTTCGTGGCATCCTTTTACAGGTGTGACTTACTTCTGTATTGCTCGTAAATAGACGTTTCTGAAGCTTTGGGCTCCGGCGCCAGTTCCTCATGTGCGCTTGGCAAGTAGCACTTCGTACCCAAGTTTTGACGTCTGCTCTCTCCGCCTGCATCACAAGGGCTGTGTCTCATGACCTTGGTATTTTGAGTATCTGTTGGAGTTTAAGGTTAAGTGAGGGTGCTGAAGCCGATAGTGGGGAGTGAGACAAGAGCCACTGGTGTGTGGGGGCCAGGGCTTGAGCTGTAGAACCCACGTCCTGTGTGTGTGTGGGGGGGGCTTGAGCTGTAGAACCCATGTCCTGTGTGTGGGGGGGGTCTTGAGCTATAGAACCCGTGTCCTGCGTGTGTGTGGGGGCCAGGGCTTGAGCTATAGAACCCGTGTCCTGCGTGTGTGTGGGGGCCAGGGCTTGAGCTGTAGAACCCGTGTCCTGTGTGTGGGGGGCAGCGCTTGAGCTGTAGAACTCCGCAACCTGCTGACTGCACTTCTCCCGGCCCTGGCCTTCCCCTGGACTGAAGCTGCTTACAGTTTTGAAGACAATGTAGCAACCGCTTGCCTCTGGGTCGGTTTTAGACTTGCAGAGGAGTTTTCTTCACAGCTCTGCCCTGCTGTGGTCTCCAGGAGCCCGCGGGACCTTCAGGCGTCGTCTCCTTAGGTGCCACGTGCTACAGGGATGTTTTCCTGACGGCTTCGCTCTTCTTCCACAAGTGGTGTTGGAGTGGTTTTGGGGGGACAAAGGACTTTTTTGAGGGGTGACTAGAAAAAGGAAGGGCTCTGCCCGTGTGTCCTCCCCGCCTCTTGAGCTTTGTGACACGTCTGTCAGTGTTGCAGATGCCATTTTGGCGGTGCTGGGAGCATCTTATTTTCTCTTTTTAAATTTTGTTTGTATTGGAAAGGCAGATTTACAAAGAAGAAGAAGGGGAGGGAGAGAGAGAGGGAGAGAGATCTTTCATCTGCTGGTTCACTCCCCAAATGGTTGCGATGCTCAGAGCTGAGCTGATCTGAAGCCAGATCCGTGTCTCCCACGCGGGTACAGGGTCCCAAGGCTTTGGGCCGTCCTCTGCTGCTTGCCCAGGCCACAGCAGGGAGCTGGGTGGAAAGTGGAACAGCCAGGACACAAACTGGTGCCCACATGAGCTGCTGGTGCTATGGACAGGGCATCAGCATGCCGTGCCAAGACGCCAGCCTGGAGCCTCTTGTTTCTGCTGTTTTTGGAGTTATGGGAGGTTGGGCTTGGTTTGTGCTAAGAGCAGCATCGTGAGATGTCAGGGCTATTCCAGGAGCTACCGCAACCCTGGACACTGTTTAAAGGGTTTGTAGACAACTGCTCAGGTGGCCGAGGTTCAGGCAATGGTTCTTCCAGGGGTCTTTGGAGGGATGTGTGGGCCTGGGTCCGTCCTGCGCGGTCTGCAGAGCTTCTTGTTGGTGTTTGGCAGCAAACAGAATCCCACGTCTCCCTGGGTGTGAACACCACAGTGAATCTTCACGCTTGTTCCACACCAGCATCAGCTTCTCAGAGAGAAAGAGCTCAGACCTCTGTCCTCTCCCCAAATGGCCGCGGTATCTGGGGCTGGGCCAGGCTGCAGCCAGGAGCCAGGTGCTTGTGTGCGTCTCCCACGTGAGTGCTGAGGCCTGAGGACTTGGCCATCTTCTGCTGTTTTCCCGGACACATTAGAGGGAGCTGGGCTGGCAGTGGAGCAGCTGGCAGCATGCACTGCGCCCAGCTGGGCTGCTGGCATCACAGACCGGGGTCTTCCCTGCTACCACGCTGGTCCCAGCATCACCCTTTTTGGAATTCAGAGTCCATCTTGCTTTACCTGCCCCCTTCCCGCTGCTGTGAATTCTGGTCAGGTTCTTTGGAGCTGAGAGTGCTTCAGGAGAAGGTAGGGCTGTCAGTGTCTGACAGGACTGCTGGCATGGGGCCGGTGCATGAATGCAGGCTGCCTTGGTTGTAGAGGTGGCCCGGAATCTGCATTTATAGTGAAGGTGCTGTGGGGGGTTGCTTTCCTGCTTCCTGCACCACAGGTGTTCTGGATGCACACCTGCAGAAGGCGTTTTCAATGGCCATAAGGCCCGAGAGCCTGGGGCCTGTCCCTCCCGCGGCCCTCCCCTGCGGTCCTGGGCCAGACTCGTGCTTTCAACTGCAGCTCCTCTCCTGGGACTTGGTGGGAAGAATAGCCTCTTAGCTTTTATAAATAACCAGCCACTGCTGTGAGCCGGGAGCCTGACAGTCAGGTGCTGATGCTGGGGGGCTGAGGGCCTCGTGGCGTGGACATGCCCAGCTGGCGGTGTCCCATGCAGCCCGGGCCAGAGTGGCCGCTGGCAGCAGTGACCTCGCTGTGGTGGGTGTAGGGCCCCTGGGCAGGTGTGCACGCTGCAGTTGGAGGACCCAGTTCCTGGCCCATGCAGTGACTGGCAGGGTTTAATTTTCTGCCAGTATAGTATTATGTTACTAACATCTTACTTTGGGAGACCTATTTATTTAAAAACATTTTTTTAAAACTTATTTTTGTTTGAGAGGCACATTTTACAGAGAAGGCGAGACATAGAGGGAGGTCTTCCACGTGCTGGTTCGCTCCTTACATGGCCATCACGGCCGGAGGCTGGCCAGGCCAAGGCCCAGGGGACGAGTTTTGTTCAAGTCCTCACGTGAGACACACACGGGCCCAGGCATCTGCACCGTCTTCTGCTTTTCCAGGCCCATTAGCAGGGAGCGGGGTAGGAAATGGAGCAGCCGGGACTCGAACCAGTGCCCCTGCGGGATGCCAGTGCCACCACAGGCAGTGAATGACCTGCTATGTCATGGTAGTCACTTTTGAGAGAGAAGTTGTTGTTATTTAGAAGTGAAGCTGTTATACTTTTATTTGGAAAAGCTCATCCGGTGCCCTCTGCTGTCCCGCACGGGAGACAGACGTGTGCTGGCTGGGCTAGAGTTGGCAACCTTTGATTAAGGGAAGTGGATCTCTAAGACATCTCAGACCCAGAAGAGAGAGGGGAATGAGCTGGCAACCATGGTGCACATTGAAAATGCCCGTTTGCAGCACCAGGCTGGACTGCAACACCCATTGGTTCCAGTGGAAGACAGGTCTGGAAACAGATCCGACCCAGAAATTGCCACCACCAGCTGATCAGGGCGATGGACTGTGCTGGGCCCTGTACTTGCAAGTACATACAAGAATCTGGTCTGGGATCACCTCAGACAATCTTTGGAGATCTCCCCAATCGAAATGCTGGATTCAGAACCCTAATCAAGAAAAGAGAGAAGACAGAACAGGTCAATCAACCATCTCAGCTATAGGTTGGCAGCGAAATACTGGGCAAATGGAGACTCTATGATGAACTATGTCAACCAGTGGATTCTTCAAAGACCACATAGTGCAAGGAGTGGCAAGACTGACAGCAATTCATAACTGTTGAAATATCAAAACCACTTGAGCAAGACCCTCTCAGCATGCCCTGCATCCGGGACCTGGGGAGGGTGGGAAATTGGGTGGGGCTTCTCCCTTAATACCCCCCTTTAAACATGAAGGAAACAATATGGAAATGACCATCTTACCCACTTTCCTGTAGCCCTTGAGCCTTTTGACCCTAATTAACTATGTAAAGATTGTCAAAAATATAATAAAAATAAATAAATAAAAAAAGAAAATGCCTGTTTGAACCAACTAGCAGGTGTAAAACTTGTCATCTCAGTTTTTTTTTTATGCCAAAAGCATGTGTTGTGATATGTTGGCTGCTGAGTTGGAAATAATTTTTTCACATTGCAGATTCTTCCTCAGCGCCCTCAGTTCCTTTGACGCGGGACCAGGTCCTCTGGCCGTTCGGGTGGTGGGTGTCGAGCGTGGGCCTCCTTGGCGACTCTACTTTGCAGGGATGCAGCCGGGTTCCGTGCGCTGCTGATCCGAGTCCCCCGTGACTCTCCCCTCAGACTGTTATAACACAGCACCCAGACACGGGTGGTGACCGGCTCGCCAACACAGTCCCTGCAAGTGTAGGTGGAGTGGCGTGGCAGCTACGACCCAGAAATTCACAGTATAACTTGGCTTCCTCTAAGGAAAGTGAAGGTCACGTTCATAAAAGACCCGATCACCCGTGAGATCGTGTGGACCCTGGGTGGACCTCAGGACGTCAGAGCTGATCCTCCACTCCTGGAGGAGCAGCCCGGGGGAGTGTGCAGTCAGATCCTGGTGACCTGGCCACCTGCCTGCCAGTCCTGCCACCACCTGGCCGCCTCACTGCTCTGTGACATTTCTTTATCTTTCACTGACTGAAACCCGGCTACCTAGAGTCGGTTCCTGAAGGAAACCATCAAGCCAATCCGGAACTGAGGCATGGCCCCCGTGTGGCTCCTTTAGTTTGTAACACCACCTTGTTGAATTCCCACTCACAAAACAAAGTAATGCCATTGAATTGGAGGTGACAGAAATATTTCTGACTTCCGAATAGTGAAGTCATGAACTCATAACCTTCCCTGAGAGAGCAGAGCTACACGCGGCACTGCGGGTGGGTGTGCTCTGCGGGTCTGTGCCAGCCGTGACAGTTCAGGGTGGCCGCTCTCGCTGGGAGCTGCGCATCTGCATCGGATCCATGCACGGGCCTGGGCAGGCGTGTGGGGCAGCAGCGTTTCGCCCGTGGCTGTCAGCCCCGCCAGCCCATCTCCTGTGTCCCTCAGCTGGTGTGCACAGTAGGGAAGCGTCCTGTGTGGTTCTGAAGGAATTCCTCGTTGTTGAGGGTATTTGATTCTCTGTGTTTCCCCTTGTAAACCACCTGCTGCTGTTGCATCTCCTGGCCTGTGGCCCCCAGCTCCTGGTCCTCCGTCCCTTCCCCTGGCCCCGCTCTGTAAATCAGTGTGGGTCACAGTGTTGTCAGTCATTTAGGAAGCTAGTAGTTATGGGGGGCTCATGGAGAAGGGCCCCCACACGCAGGCTCCTTGACACAGGTGACCCAACTTCCTGGGCGAGGATCTGTTGCTTTGTGCCTCCCTCCGCCTGCCAGCACAGCCGTGGCCACGTCTTTGAGTGCTGCTGTCCACATCCCTGCTTCCCATGCTCCTCGGGCCGGGCCTGGTCCCCAGGCTCAGAGGGGACGCTGCTGTCCTTCTCTGGGCAGCCTTGCTTTCTTCCTGGGAGCTTTGGAGGCTCTCTCCATCTCCATAGTGTGTGTGTGTATGTACATACACTATGTGTGTTTACACACCCACGTGCGCATATACACACATATAGTGTATACATAAATAAATATACATATATACAAACATGTACACATATATATATACACAAATATATATGTATATTTATGTATTTATTTTTGTTTGAAAGGTGGAGTTGCAGAAACAGAGAGGGAATCTTTCATCCCCTGATTCACTCCCTATATGGTAGTAATAGTTGGTGAAGCCAGGCGCTTCTTCCAGGTCTCCCAGGGGCCTACGCACTTGGGCCGTCCTCCGCTGCTCTCCCAGGTCATTAGCAGGGAGCTGGATGGGAAGTGGAGCAGTGTCTTTCCCCGTGGGCCCTTTAGGATTTGATGGCCATCGGCTTTAGATCTGTAAAGTTACACACACACACACACACACACACACACACCCCGACACACACACACACACACACACACACACACACCCCGACACAGCTTTGAGGGAGCAGATTTTCTTCTCTTCTTGATTCTTTCCACCTGACATTCCTGTCAGTTGAATGTGCATTTTCCTGGGTGAATTTCATGTTGCCTGTTTTGGTCTCTGTCTGTCTGTCCTCCTGGGGACACTGCTGGTCTCAGCTCCACCAGGTGACAGTGCCCCCTCTGTCCTGGGGACACTGCTGGTTTCAGTTCCGAGTGACAGCCTGTTTTTCTAGTACAGCCAGAGGCTTCCCTCTCCCCTTTTTAAAATAGTGTCTGTTCCAAAGAATGTAGTATGTCATGAGTTCTGAAAATACTAACCACAGAGATGGGGTTTTTTGGTTCCCTTTTGATTATTAAAAAATCCCCGCATCACCTGTTTGCTCCAAGTTCCTTTTTGTCTGTGTTGGTCATTCATTGTCTTGCTGGAAGTTTCTCCAGTGTCAGGTGACTTTCGAAAGTTTGCCGTTGGCTGAAGGGGTGAGGGGGATTAAACCACTGGTAGGA
Organism: Ochotona curzoniae; assembly: GCF_017591425.1. Classification (NCBI taxonomy): domain Eukaryota; kingdom Metazoa; phylum Chordata; class Mammalia; order Lagomorpha; family Ochotonidae; genus Ochotona; species Ochotona curzoniae. Next base: position 750,559 of record NW_024466464.1, read on the forward strand.
GTGTCCTCCTTGACCTGTGCCCTGCTCCCTGAGGCACCTGCCACCAGGTGCTGTGCTGCCTGTCCCCCACACCCTGCGGTCTCTGGGAGGGGAGGGAGCCTCAGTACAGGGCAGCTGTGGCCTTGGGTGGCCTGATCCCCATTGCTCAGGAATAGGACTAATAGCCATTCCTACCTTCAGGTTGTGTTGGGATTCTGGGAGTTTAGGCCCCGAGGGGTCTGGGGTTAAGCTGCTGCTCAAAGGCCAGCATCCTTCTCGGAGTGACAGGCTAGTTGGAGTCCCAGCTGCTTCCCTTCCACTCCAGCTGCTTGCTGAGGAGCCGGGGAAGGCCGCAGAGGCTGGTCCCAGGGTCGGGTCCCTGCTGCTGAAGTGAAAGGCCAGAGGGAAGCTCCTGGCTGCAGCCTAACCCAGCTCTCATGTTGAGGCCGTTCTGCTATGAAAGATCCATCTCGGCTCTTCCTCTCTGTGTGGCTCCACTTTCACATGGACCTGCTCCTGTGGGTGCTCTTAAAACAGGAGCAAAATGGCCCCCTTACTTACAGGTTTTAATGGAACAGGGTGCGAGAAACCAGCAGTTTCACGTCAAATGATCTCATTCGCAGTAATCAGTCAGCATTCAAATTATAGAACCTTCCTGTAAGTGTGAAGTGCAGTTGGGTTGGCTGACCTTGGCAGTCGCTTTCTGGACCGGAGCAGCTCTGCGCTGGCTGAGATGTGCACACAGGGCAGAAGGGTCTTTGTGGAGTCTGAGCGAGCAGTGAGCTGCGCCGTGGGCTGCCTGCTGCTCTATGCGGCCGAGTATATTTAGTGCTGTGTTTCACTTCCTCTTCTTGTCTAACGTTGGAGGGCATTAGGGAGACTCTGGGTTGTCCTAAATAGACGCATTGTTGTGTTAGGACAAAGGAAGCATGGAGTGACTTCAGATTCCGTGTGCATGGTGGGCTTATACTTAGCAGATGTCACGTCGAACTGTGTGGTGTGTGTGTGGTTCCCAAGCGTTGGCCCCAGTGAGATGACAGTTCGTTTTACTAGCCTCTGGGATGCAGAGTCCTCGGAGCGATGCTACACGTGGGAGAGCTGCTGACTGGATCTAAGCTGCTTTAAAACACAGCCAAGGTGCAGTGGGCACTTGGTGTAGTGCTTAGGATAAAGCGTGCCCACATCCAAGTCCTGGCTCAGGTTCTGGCGATGCACACCTGGGTGTGTTGGGCTTCTGTCAGTCCTGACTTGGCCTGGGCCAGGCCGTCCTGTCGGGCCCACTGGCGATCCCTGCTTCTCTGCCTCTCAGACGAGTGTGTCTTTTAGGGGTTTGCTTGGCTTTGGGGCTGCTTTGGAAGGTTCCATCTTAGCTTCCCTCAGATGCACTGAGGTTCCTGCATTCATCAGCGTGGTCTCCCACAGTTTTACTTCTTCAGCAGGCATGGGGGTCTGGTCAGGTGGTTCTTCTGTGGGCTTGCTGAGGTGGGTGGGGTCACGTGGTTCTGTGGGTTTGCTGAAGTGGGCGAGGTCACGTGGTTCTGTGGTTTGCTGAGGTGGGCGGGGTCAGGTGCCTCTGTGGCTTGCTGAAGTTGGCAGTTGGCGACACACGGAAGAGAGGTGTGCTATGCCATGCCCTGGTTTCATACCCACTCTGATGATGGGATAGTTCGTCGTTTTCTTTCTTTTTTTTTAAGATTTATTTATTTTTATTGGAAAGGTGGATATACAGAGATGAGGAGGGACAGAGAGGAAGATCTTCCACCCGATGGTTCACTCCTCCAGCTGCCGCAATGGCTGGAGCTGAGCCAATCTCAAGCCAGGAGCTCTTTCAGGTCTCCCATATGGGTGCAGGGTCCCAAGGCTTTGGGCCGTTCTTGGCTGCTTTCCCAGGCCACAAGCAGGGAGCTGGATGGGAAGTGGAACTGCCGGGATTAGAACCAGTGCCCATGTGGGATCCCGGTGTGTTCAAGGCGAGGACTTTAACCACTACGCTATCACACCGCCCCCCCCCCACACACACACTTTTTTTTTTTTTTAAGATTTATTTGTTTTTATTGGAAAGTCAGATTTACAGAGAGGAGAGACAGAGAATGATCTTCCATCTGTTGGTTCACTCAACATGTGGCTGCAATGGCCAGAGCTGAGCCGATTCGAAGCCAGGAGCCAGGAGCTTCTTCCCACACTTGTGCAGGGTCCCAAGGCTTGGGCTGTCCTTGACTGCTTTCCCAGGCCACAGGCAGGGAGCTGGAAGGGAAGTGGAACAGCTGGGATATGAACCAAACCAGTGCCTGTCTGGGATCCTGGCGCATGCAAAGCTAGGATTTAACCTCCAGGCTATTGTGCTGGGCCCAATCGGACAGTTCTTTCCCGTTCCCACACCCTGGGGTCTGTCCCAGCCCAGCCCTGTGACGGATCGGGAGGGGAGGCTTTCACAACAGGGAGTAAGAATGAGGCCACAGATCCTTGTAGGAGGGGAGATTCGGGACATGGCAGGGCCGTGTATGTGCCCACAGGGAAGGCACGCGCGCACCAGGCAGTGTGCAGGCCTGGGAGAGGGCTGAGGGCAGCCAGGCCTGCAGCACCTCGGTCTCTAGGTGCAGATTGCGAGAAAACATGGCACCTGCTCCAGCCGCTAGCGTGCCGTTCTGTCTGTGGGGTCCTAGCGGAGCCACACCAAGTTCACGTGCGGCAGAAGCAACCAGCCGTTCGCTGTGAGAGTGGGAGCCCAAGGCCTTGCCCCACCAGAGGCACACGCTCCTCAGTCTGGCCCCCGGGGCTCCGCTGAGAAGAGGACCTGGGAGCCACCTCTGCCAGTGCTGATGGACCCTGTGGCCTGAGGGGGCCATCAGCAGGCCAGAGAGGAGTGGTGCCATGTGGGAGCGAGCGAGCGAGCCAGTGTGTGTGTGAGCCTCGGCCCTGTGCCTGGAGCTGCTGAGGACCCGTGCTTGCTGTCCTGTGTGACCCTGGCTGCTGGGGCTGACCGTGGAGCTGAGCTTCTGTCCCTCACCCTGCCGCCCTGCTCTCCCTGCTCTCCCTGCTCAGCCCCCTTAGTTGCCATCTCTGGCCCTTTTACCTCCTCGCTTTCCTCCCCTGCCTCGCCTCATCTTCAAGAAGGCCAGGCACTGAGCAGCTCTCAAGTCAGCTGGGCAGCCGGGTCACTGCCCTGCTTGGCCTGTGGGCCCTTGGGGGAGACAGGTGGGCCTCTGAATATGCACTCAGCACCTCTGAGATGGGGAGGTTCCGAGTGACAGCAGTCAAGGGCAGGCGCTCCCAAGGGTGGCTTCCACGTTGGGGTCCGACTGGGATCAGGCGGACTGGGGTGTGTGTGTGTGTGTGTGTGTGTGTGTGTGTGTGTGTGTCCGTGTCCGTGTCCGTGTAAGGCAGTTTCCTAATAGAGGAGCATGTGAGACGGGAGCAGGTGAGTGCCCGCGGCGGAAGGCCTCCTGGTGGAAGGCAGCAGGGGAGAGCGGTGAGAGCTGAGGTTGGGGTGCTGGGGCAGGCCGGTAAAGGAGACTGCAAGCCTGGGTGGGCCTGGTGTGCAGGGGTCCCTCTCCCCGGTCCCCAGCCCCCCACTTCCCTCTCTGCATTCCGCTCTCTCTTTTTCCTCCTTTTCACTTAACAGTTCTGAGGGGCGATTGAATTATGTCTCTCCTCCAATTCCCTGTGAAGTCCTAACCCTTGGGACCTCAGCTCGTGCCCTGGTTTCTGCAGCGATGGAATGAGGTCGTTAGGGCGACACTCCCCTCCCCATGTTGGTGTGACCCTTGTTACTTTGCGGGTGCAGATGTGGAGAAAAGGACCACAGCCTTCCAGAAGCAGGGAGAGGAGCCTGCACCAACTCCCCTCACCCTGCTGAGCCCTTCCCCTGGACCACAGCCTTGTCCCCGCAGTAGCCGGGGAAGCTGAGAGTGTGATGGGCTCCAAACGCACCTTATTTATCAAGCAGAGAACAGGATGTGCTGGCTGGATGGAGGCTGTGGCCCTAGCCTCACCCTCCCCTCCACCTCCACCCCCAGATTCCAGGCATTGCTCCGTAGGTTGCTGTCTCTAAAAGGTAAGGACCACATACCACCATCCCTCTACCAAGAAGTGAACCGTTCTTCTATAATGTGGCCACTTACTCAGTGTGCAGATTTCCACTTGTCTCCGTGATGTCATACTTTTAAATGGTGTCTTCCACCGTCGGACCTGTCCCTCCCCTCTCCGTCCGCTCTCTCCACACTCCCCTCCGGCGCGGCAGGTTTCTACAGGGCTTGCGTTCTGTGGTGCTGTCTGACACACTGGTTCCTGGGCCTCACTTGGACACAGGAGTGATCCCTGTGCCCATGATGGCCTGTCCTGGCCCACATGATGTGTGTGTGAACTTCCCATGACATGAGGTAGTTTTTTGTTTGTAAACAGCTATTTTAAGAATATAAATTCTTAGCTGTCCCTAAGATGCAGATTATGCAGCCAACCGGGCAGGGTCTTGGCTGCGCTGGTTTGCCCATCCCTAGCCTAGGCTGTGCTCTCCAAGGACCCATGGCTCAGACGGAGACCAAAGTTCACAGTTGGACAATGGGCCACTTGTTTGCTAAGGTGGAGAAGGCAGCTCTGCTGCCTGAGGCCTTTCAGAAGGCTCTTGGGGAGGGGGTTGGTTCAGAAGATAGGAAGTGGAGCTGGTGGTTACATTGGGAAATTATGTCCTCTCGTGGAGCCCGAGGGCAAACCTCTCAGGCCTGCTTGCAGCAGACTGGTGGAGGGAGCCCAGTGATACGGCACACTGAAGGTCATTGGCACACCAGGTGATGGGCGCCTGAGTGCACGGTGGTGTCACAGACGGTCAGCCGGAGAATGCTGCTGGCCGGCGCAGCCCGAAACACTGGCAGTCTGCTCTTCTCCAAGGCTTGAGCCCTTGGGAAACCAGGCAGTAAGGGAATTCCCAGTCGCGCACTCAGGCAGGAACAACAAAAGCAGACCTGGCATTTTGTGGCTCATCCTTTCCTTTTATCCGTGCCCCTTGGAGTATTTTTAATTTCTCCCCAGTGTGGGTTCACAGATACCTCATTTGTTTAATTACAGAGGTGCCGGAGTACCTTGTGAGGGGCTGGGTGCCCTGAGTCAGGCCCCTGGGTGGGGTTTAGGGTGGATGGAATCATAGGTAGTGCTCCCGCCTCGCTCTGAGTCATCGCCGAGAAACCGCGGCCCCAAATGAGCCGTGTCTAAGGCAGGTAATGCGTGCCTATGTCCGGGGCTTTCTCAGCTTTTCTGCTTATTAAACCAAGTGCTGGATAGCTATTAGCATGCTTTGAGAGCCGGTAAATGAAGGTTCACCCAGTGGACTGGAGGGGTGCCAGGTAGCTTTTAATCCGTGTCTCGGGAAGCGTGCGATCGCCGCAGACCTCTCATTATCCCTGTGCGAGGCTGGTAATCGGAGCGCTGCCTAAGTGCACAATGTCACTCCCATCATTACTGATGCTGCCCTCGGCTGAGTGCCGCTCTGGCCCAGGTGGTTCTGCTGAGGTGGAAGGGAAACTACCCCTGCTCGGGGTGCGGTTTGTGCCCGGGCTGTGGGGGTTTCAGTTGTGGTTTTGTGCCTCTAGAAGTTACTTCCTCTCTGTGGTTTGTGCAGGCCTGTCCCAGCCGCGACGCCCAGCGTAGATCTGACTTGCTCATCTTGCTGGAGTGTTTCCTTCCTTTATAGAGGGTTTTTAGAAGCACAGGGCTTTGGGCTGATCAAAAGAAAAAATATAGCAAGTGAAATACCTCTTAGAGGCACTAACTGTGAAAATGTGTACTTGTGGCTGCCCGCAGACCTCTCAGGCGCTGATTTGTGGGGGCGTCTAATGGGCCTGTCAGACGCTGAGGTTGGCTGGGCAGGGTCCTTGTGGAGGCAGGCCGAGTCCGGAGAGCCGAGGGCTCCTGCAGCTGCAGCAGGGCGGGCGGAGGGCAGGACCTGGAGTACGCGGGGCGGCCTTCCCGGGCCTGCCTGGTGACTCACAGAGGACAAAGTCGTGAATCAGGGTGTCCCTGTCCAGCCTTACAGTCAGTGCGGAGTGTCAGAGGCCGAAAGTCGTGGGTGAGAAAAGAGGAGACAGCCGGTGGATGTCAGCCCCAGGGGGCTGTGCTGCCTTCCCTGCCAACGCGGCAGCCGGGCGCATAATGACATGAAGCCCTTGGTGAGGGTGGCCGAAATGGGGGGCTGCGGAAGGGTCCTGCGCCTGGCCCTGGCACGGCCCTGCCCCTCTTGTTTCTCCGGCCCTGACCTCAGAGGGGCAACTTGATACTGGGCGGCTTTTGTTGTTTTAATCAAATCTCAGATAAGACTGGCCCCTGAAGAAGGAATGCTGCTGGTGAGACCGGCTTGGCTTCGAATGTAGGGCACGCCTGAAATCCAGGGGTGTTGCCTCGGCGGACCTGCTGCGTTCTGGTGTGCGTGCAGGATGTAGGTGTGGAGTGGAGTTAGCGTAGCAGGAGCCACCGCCGCACTGGGGGAACAGGGACAGACTTCAGGTCCTGGGACTCTCATTCAGTATCTGCTGCATATTTTTAAAGAATTGTCTTTTTGGCAGGGGGTGGGGGCGTGAGCAGGCTCCCTCAGTACAGCTGCGGCCAGGCCCTGCGGGGTCTTTGTAAGAGGCTTCCTGGGGTGCAGGAGCAGAGTGGAGGGGTGCAGCCAGGGGAGCTCACCCTCAGCTTGAAGGGGTTCCCTGGGCTGTCACCCCAAGGGTGAACATCCGTGTGTCTGTAACCACAGAGCGACTGAGAAAACAAGCAGAATGCTCCTTAGAACAACGTCCTGCATAAGCGCAGCAGGCGTCACGTGGATGTTAACACCTCAGCGTTAGCTGCCTGCGCAAGGTGCACTGACTGATGTGAAAGTTGCATGCAAAACTTTGAGGGGAACCGGGAGTCTGCTTCGCCCTCAGTGTTTACGCGTCAGTTGTGTTTTTAACGTGTGTCTGTAAGCTGTGAGCCATCCCTCTCCTGGGTGCGTGCTGGGCTTTGCCAGTCTCTCTTGAGGCGCGGAGCTGGTTTAGACACAGGGAGTCCAGTACAGTCACATGGGCAGAGTTCGCCTCCCTGGCAACTGCCCGGGAACGAGGGGCTCCTCACCCCCATGAAGATTCTAGATTCTTTGCAGTGTCTGTAAGTTCAGTGTAACCTGGATAAAACGCCACCCAGAGGCAGGAGTGTGTTGCCAGGCTCTTGCTGAGACCCGGTCAGAGGATGGAGGGGCGAGAGGAATGGAGTTGCAGCGCTGCTGGGCTGGCTTGACTCCTGGATTTGGTGGGGAAAACGGGACCAGTCCCCATAAAGCCCGGAGTCCCGTTAGTGGTTTCCTGTCAGAGGTGGCATCTTGGCGGTGGTTGAGATGCCCACGTCCAGTGTTACCGCACCTCGGGCCGAGTCCTGGCCCTGGCTCTGCTCTCAGGCCATCCTGGGAAGCAGCTACTGGTCACTCAAGTAGTTGGGTCCCTTCCACCCTGTGGGAGATGGGTATTGAGTTCCTGGCCTAGCTCCAACTCTTGGGGCATTTGGGGAATGAAACATGGGTGGGAGGGGTGTGTGTGTGTGTGAGAGAGAGAGAGAGAGAGAGAGAGAGAGAGAGAGAGGTTGACTCTGTCTTCTTCCTTCCTTCCTTTCAAAAATTTCAAGCTCAGCGTTGTGCCATTGTTCCCAGCGATGTTTCGGTACTGCACCGTGGTCAGGTCAGGTGGGGACCGAGCCTTGGGGCTGGGTGAGAGTGTATAGGAGCTGGGTTTTCACAGCTCTTCTGCAAAGCTGAGATCGTCTCAGTTACTTCCCCGTCCTGGGCTGGTCATCAGCAGTACCGTAGCCGTGTGGCCGACTCCACCCGCTGCCGCTGCCGTGGAGGGCAGGGTGAAGCCGATGCCCAGCCGTGAGTGTGGGTGGGGATGGGTGCACGTCTGATGCTCTCTTCTTCTCTTCGCAGGGGAGGCCTCTGCTGCAGAAGTCCCCTCGTCTTTTGTGATCCTGTCTGTGTGCAGTTTGATTATATTAATCGTGTTAATTGCAAACTGTGTGTCCTGCTGCAAGGACCCAGAGATAGACTTCAAGGTAAGCACAGCTGGTGGGGCCGCCGGGGTTGCCTGGCCGTTCTTGCCCGTAGCCGCATGCAGCTCGCAGTGTCCCGGGCCGTTCTCGCCCGTAGCATGCAGCTCACAGTGCCCGGGCCGTTCTCGCCCGTGGCATGCAGCTCACAGTGCCCGGGCCGTTCTCGCCCGTGGCATGCAGCTCACAGTGCCCGGGCCGTTCTCGCCTGTAGCATGCAGCTCACAGTGCCCGGCCGTTCTCGCCCGTAGCATGCAGCTCACAGTGCTCTGTTCTTGCCCGTAGCCGCATGCAGCTCGCAGTGTCCCGGGCCGTTCTCGCCTGTAGCATGCAGCTCACAGTGCCCGGGCCGTTCTCGCCCGTAGCATGCAGCTCACAGTGCCCGGGCCGTTCTCGCCCGTAGCATGCAGCTCACAGTGCCCGGGCCGTTCTTGCCCGTAGCCGCATGCAGCTCGCAGTGTCCCGGGCCGTTCTCGCCCGTGGCATGCAGCTCACAGTGCCCGGGCCGTTCTCGCCCGTGGCATGCAGCTCACAGTGCCCGGGCCGTTCTCGCCCGTGGCATGCAGCTCGCAGTGTCCCGGGCCATTCTCGCCCGTGGCATGCAGCTCACAGTGCCTGGGCTGTTGGTTCTCACCTGGCTGCAGACTTCTGGAAGGCCTCGGCCACAGTGAGTGGTAACCGCTGTAGCCCTGTGGTCTTGGGCACAGCTGCTCAGCTTTCCAGGCTGCCATCGTAGTGCTCCCTGTCTTAGCGTTCAGCTCTGTGAGCAAATGGTCCTGGGTGTGTGCCGATTTAAACTTCTTTTACAAAAGCAGGCGGCTTGCGCTTGGTCCTGACACAGGGCCTGTAAGGGAGGGCATGAGGGCAGGGTGCCTCAGTTTTGTTTCTCAAGCTTACGCAGGCAGCTGAGTTTCAGATCCTTAGGTTAAGGTGGGGTGATGGCCAGCGTGTTTCCTATTTGAGGCCGGACGCTGCTGTTGGTGAATTCCTGGCCCAGGGAGGGAGCCCAGGGCAGGGCCGGGCCACAGTAGCAGAGGGCCAGACGGCTTCTACGTCAGCCAGCTGAGAATCCTGCCCCGAAACTGGCCTGCTGGAATCAGCAGAGAAACTGCACTGTGAAGTGGAGTCTACACAGCAGGGCAGGGCTGGGCCAGACAACCTGGGCGCCGCTGGTTCAACTCAGGAGTTAGGAACCCTGACTGGGAGCTTAGACCTCCTGCTGGACAGACAGGTACCAAAGGCCCGAGGTGGCTCTTACTCTGCGCACTTTTTGTGCTGTCTGCTGGCTGCCCTGTTGGGCCAGAGCTGGGCTGTCCTCCCGCTCATCCCAGCAAATCAGCACACACATACACACGAGGCAGGAGCAGGCTCCTGTCACCATGGGCCCTTTTGTGGGAATGTGGTGGTGAACACAGCGCCTGGGGCCGCTCGTCTGTCTGAGGGACTTGACACACACACTGGCTGTTCGGGGCGGTACAGGCTGATGGGCATTACTGATAGTCAGGTGCAGCCCAGCTCTCACATTGCCTCTGGGTTCAGCACTGAATAAGGAAGGGGGCTTACTGTGATGCAGAGCCAGGGCCCTGTAGAGCCAGGGTGTTGGGGAGCTGCTGATGTACCCCAGATCCTCCGTGGGGCTGGGGACTGAAGGTTGGAGGTCCCCTTTGTGCAGGCTCAGAGCGAGTGTGCCAGCCTGCCCTGTATGGGAGGCACTTGCAGATCCAGAACGGAAGTGATTTGTAAGACCTCGCTCGCCCTCTTCACTCTTTAGTTGTTCTGTGTGACCTCTCTGAGGCTCTAGAGTCGTCTGTGGGTGCATCACGCTGCTGCCAGGGTTTGGGTGGAAGTGATGGGCAAAGTCTTTCTAAGGAGAGAACCTTCAGGAATATCCAGAAAGCAAGCGAAGGCATTTCTTCTGTGGAGAAGTAGCAGCCCCCTCCTCCCAGCATCCCTTGTTCCTGTCTGTGCTCCCTGCCTTCCCTGCAGACAGCAGTACCATCTGTGTAGTACAGACCAAGTTATGCGTCAGAGTGCTACTGTGGCTCAGGTGCCTCCTGGCGCGGCGGGGAGTTGGTCTCGGGAAATGCAGAGAAGTGGAAGCGGGCTGGCCCGCTTGGAAAACACCTGTTATTTTACTTGAAATGTGTGCAAGCGAGGGTGGGGATAGAAGTGGGGACAGTGTATTCCACGTCAGAGAGCAAACATGTCTCCGTTTGGTGTCGGCCTGTGGGTTTTCACACTTGCTGTCTTGGTTTTAGGAGTTTGAGGATAACTTTGACGATGAAATAGACTTCACGCCACCAGCTGAAGACACTCCGTCCATCCAGTCCCCGGCAGAGGTCTTCACTCTCTCAGTGCCAAATATCTCCCTGCCTGCCCCATCCCAGTTCCAGCCTTCTGTAGGTAAGGCATGTTCCCAGGCCTGGCCTGTGTGCCTGCCTCCCTCCGACCCCCCACCTTCCCAGGGTAGGGGCATGCATCGGACTTGAACCCGTGCTGCTCTGGGTGCCTGTCTGCTCAGACGTTCTCTCCCCTAGTCCTGGCCGAGGGGACTTGGTTGTCTTGCGCCTGGGGAGAAGGGCTATGTTTGGGTATGTGAATCACATTGGCTTTTTGCAAAGCTTTTAAAGATAGAGGTGCGACTAAATGTTAATTGAGTTCTTGTTTCAAAATAGAGTATGACCAGTGGATCAAGAAGTGGGTTTGCCATGACTGCTGAAATGAGGCTGTTGCAGGCCTTGCAAGGCCAGCGTCTTCTGCTAGTGAGGGCAGGGTAGACCCAGGGGCTTGCCATGCCCCTGTGGGCTTGCCCAACATGAGTAGTGCTCCTCATAGAAGATTTGCAAAGTAGGGTTTGTTTGGTGTCTGCAGGCTTTGCCGTGCGTACCAAGTGACATGCAGTGTTTAGCTTTAATTTCTATAAATAATGCTTTTACTTCAGCCGTAAGAGTGGAGTTTGAAAGGACTCTAATGTATCCTACAGAATAACTTTAGCGTACTCATCTCTGAGTGGGAGTGTTTGTCATTGCTTGTTTGATAACGTGCTCTGCTTTATACTTAAGGAAAGCCCCAGGAGACCTTCAGTCTGTTAGCCGTGAATACATTGCAAGTCATAGAGCCCTGACTCAGGTCGGCTGCGGCGGGACAGGGCATCGGCTGGCCTGTGGGACTGTCCCCGAGTGGGAAGAGTGGAGCTGAAGCTGACCTCCCCACTTCCCATTGCTGATGTTTCACAGGCAGCATTGCTGCTTTGTGGAGGGCCGGCTGCTTCTCTGTCCTCTCCAGGGACTGGAAAGGAAGCACCCTGGGGAGGCACTCTGGCCACACAGTGCGGGGCCATCTCTGCAGACAGGGCTGGGACAGCTAAGGGGCCAAGGGATTATGCCAGCTACATCCAGATAGACGGGAGTGTGGGCATGGGCATGAGAAAAATTAGGGTGGCCTGGGCAGCCGCGCTGGCTGTGTCCGCACCTGCCTGTGTTGCACTGAAGCCCTCTTCACAGGAAGGAATCACCCCAGGACGGGGTGTTCTAATCGGGAATGTGAGTCCCTTCCTGGGGTGCTACCACATCTAGAAGGAATAAAGGAAACTGCCGAAGCTGACAGGCTGAGATTCTGTGTGGATACACAGACACCAAAAACAAATGCATTATATTAGCAAAAGCTATCCGTAAACTACAAAAAGGATTAAAAAATGTCACATGTTAAGATCACAAGCAAGGGCTGCCATTGTACAGGCCACCAGGCTGCCGTGTGCACTGCCAGCATGCTGCTTCCGAGTGCTGCTTCCATTCGTGGCTCAACCCGGGCCACTGCAGCCGCTGGGGGAGTGAACCAGGGCATGCGAGAGCTCTGCCTCTCTCTTTGGTCTTTCTCTGTGTAACTGGCTTTCAAAGTAAAAACAAATGAGGACATGAAAGAAGAAACTCATGGAAAGAAATTCAGGTAACAGTAAACATGAAAACCTAGTTATTTGCCAAAGAAATACACTTACAGTCAGATGTGAACAAGTAGAGATGGCATGTGTGACCCTGGTGGGCGACCTGTGCGGGCAGCTGGCTGGGGGCGGCGGCAGGTGCCTCCTGCCCTCCTTTGGGGTGAGTGGTGGTAGTCTTCCTGCAGCACCGCCTGACGTGGGCGGGTGCCAGCTCCACTTTGAGTCATTTATCTTTAGGAAGTTGTTGAGTGACCGCACAGATACTTGGGCACAAAGCAGTTCCCTTACTGCAGCCCTGTCTGGCAGCGTGAACTGCAAAGAGCTGAGCGCTGATGGTTCCGTGGTGGCACGTGGCCCGAGGAAGGGCCACAGGAAGAGCTCGTGTCGGGCATCGTGTGAGTGGCCATGGCTTACACGGAGTCCACAAGTGCTCCAAGTGCTGCTTGCCGTGGAGACCCATTTTCTTCACTTGAACATTTTTTTTTTAATTTTCAAAAGGATTTGAGTTTTTGTGGAGTTGTTTTAGGGTCACTGCAAAATTGAGAATGTACACAGGTCTGTGTGATAGGGCTGACCCGCACATGGGCACAGTCCCCGACCCGCACACTGACCCGCACATGGGCACAGTCCCCAACCCGCACACTGACCTGCACATGGGCACAGCCCCCAACCCGCACACTGACCCGCACATGGGCACAGTCCCCAACCCGCACACTGACCCACACATGGGCACGGTCCCCAACCCGCACACTGACCTGCACATAGACACGGTCCCCAACCCGCACACTGACCCACACATGGACACAGTCCCCAACCCGCACACTGACCCACACATGGGCACGGTCCCCAACCCGCACACTGACCTGCACATAGACACGGTCCCCAACCCGCACACTGACCCGTACATGGACACGGTCCCCAACCCGCACACTGACCCGCACATGGACACGGTCCCCAGCCCGCACACTGACCCGCACATGGGCACGGTCCCCAACCCGCACACTGACCCGCACATGGACACGGTCCCCGACCCGCACACTGACCCACACATGGGCACAGCCCCTGACCCGCACACTGACCCATACATGGGCACGGTCCCCAACCCGCACACTGACCCGCACATGGACACAGTCCCCAACCCGCACACTGACCCACACATGGGCACGGTCCCCAACCCGCACACTGACCTGCACATAGACACGGTCCCCAACCCGCACACTGACCCACACATGGACACAGTCCCCAACCCGCACACTGACCCACACATGGGCACGGTCCCCAACCCGCACACTGACCTGCACATAGACACGGTCCCCAACCCGCACACTGACCTGCACATAGACACGGTCCCCAACCCGCACACTGACCTGCACATAGACACGGTCCCCAACCCGCACACTGACCCGCACATGGACACGGTCCCCGACCCGCACACTGACCCGCACATGGATACGGTCACTAACCAGCACACGGACACGGTCCCTGACCCGCACACTGACCCGCACACTGGCACAGTCCCTGACCCGCACACTGACCCATACACATGCAGAGTCCCTCACCCACACACTGACCCGCACATGGATACGGTCCCTGACCCGCACACTGACCCGCACACTGGCACAGTCCCTGACCCACACACTGACCTGCACACGGCACGGTCCCTGACCCGCACGCTGACCCATACACATGCAGAGTCCCTCACCTGCACACTGACCCGCACACTGACCCGCACACTGGCACAGTCCCCGACCTGCACACTGACCTGCACACTGGCACAGTAGTGAAATGTACTTCTGTACAGCCTCCTGTTTTCTGCTCTGTCTCACGTAGAAGCCTCAGCATCCTAGCAGGGTGAGCTTACTTAGTCTTGCTTCTAGTTGCATACTGGGAGCTTGTGAACATTGCAAACCTTGCACTTTATGAACATTTGGTTGTTTTAATGTAAAGCTTGTTCCTGTGTGTGTTGCACACTGTTGTGCTGGTATATTTTTAGAATCTTTTTTTTGGTAACACATTTGAGAGTGTGAGCGTGTGTGCGTGCTGGTTGACTTCCCACAGGCTTGCACAAGCTGGGCCAAGTGTGCGTGCTGGTTGACTTCCCACAGGCTTGCACAAGCTGGGCCAAGTGTGCGTGCTGGTTGACTTCCCACAGGCTTGCACAAGCTGGGCCAAGGCCAGCGCTCAGTGCGTGTCTCCCCAGGGGCGGCAAGAGCCCAGTTATCTAAGCTGATGCCACGGCCTCGCAGGGCTGTGTTAGGAGGAAGGCTGGACTCCGAGCTGGAGCTGGGACGTGAACCCAGGCCGTGTGATGGGGGACAGAGATCCTGCCCAGGCTGTCGCATCCCAGCGGCCGAGGACTGTTCTATAGAATTCAGTAGTCACAGCATCCTAACCAGAATGCCCACTGCTAGGCCCGAAACCTGCCCCTGTTAGAGTCAGTGCTTAAAGGAACACCTTTCTTGATGATTTTCATGCATGTTGCCAGCAAGTACCCAAGCAAAAGTACAGTCAGGAATTGCAACAATTTATGTGATTGCTAGTTGAGTATCAAAAGCTAAGAGTATTGAAATTAAGTTGGTTAAATCCAGATTGTTACAAATTTAGGTTGTTAACTGTAATCCCCATAGTAACCATGGAATATGTACAAAAAATAAAAAATTTAAATGGCACACTAAAAAAAAAAGATTAATCACTATACACAAAAAAGGATTTTTTGCTGAAGAGCATTCCTAATTTTTTTTAAAGATTTAATGGAAAATCAGATCTTCAGAGAAGGAAGAGACAGAGAGAAAGATCTTCCGTCTGCTGGTTCGCTCCCCAAGAGGAACTGATATGAAGCCAGGAGCCAGGAGCCAGGAGCCTGCTCCAGGTCTCCAGCAAGGGTGCAGGGTCCCAAGGCTCTGGTCTGTCCTCTGCTGCTTTCCCAGGCCACAGTCAGAGAGCTGATGGGAAGTGGAACTTCTGGGACACAAACGGATGCCCATATGGAATCCCAGTACATGCAAGGCAAGGATCTTAGCCACTTGGCTACTGCACTGGTCCCCATTCCTGATATTTAATGTAGTAGTCTTTTTTTCACAAGTCAAAATGTGACAATTTTTCTAGAGTTAGAGATTTGTTTCTTAAGAAATCTTTCGTGGGCTGGTGCGATGGCTTGGTGGCTAAATCTTCGCCATGCACGTGCCAGGATCCCATATGGGCACTGGTTTCTGTCCTGGCTGCTCCACTTCCCATGCAGCTCCCTGCTTGTGGCCTGGGAAAGCAGCCGAGGACGTCCCAAAGCCTCGGGACCCTGCGCCAACGTGAGAGACCCGGAGGAAGTTCTGGGCTCCTGGCTTTGGTTCGGCTCAGCTCCGGCCATTGGTGCCACTTATCTTTCCATATCTGCTTCTCTCTGTACATGTCTTTCCAGTAAAAATAAATAAATAAATAAAATAAATAAAGGACTAACTCCTTCCCTATTCTATAATTCCAAGTTGGTTGTTTTTTCTCCTGAGTTGGGGTTCTGCTGTGGCGTGAGCACCCCTTCTGATCTGGAGGTGCTGTGGGCGTGGCGCTGGCAGCCTGCTGCTTTCCGTGGGGCGGGGGTGCTGCTTGGATCGCCCTGGCGTTTTCCTTCCTTTGCTTCACGCTTCGGTAGGGTGAGTCTGTTCCAGGCTTTCGGTTCTTTTTGTTTGTATTTTAAACAAAGCGTGTTTTCTTACAGATTTTTAACTTTTATGTGTTTGAAAGGCAGAGGGAAAGACGGAGATGGACACTGAGAGAACTCTCCCATCTGCCGGCTCTCTCCCTGAATTCCTGTAATGGGCCGGCCAGGGGCTGGGAGCTCAGTGCAGGTCTCCATGTGGCTGGCAGGGGCGTGGGGGCCTGCCGCGTCCAAGGGCATGTGTCAGCAGGAAGCTGGGACTGCAGGCGGGACCTGGGCCCTGACACAGGCGCTCTGCTGTGAGAAACCTCTTTAAAATTTACTTATTTTTATTGGAAGTCATATGTACAGAGAGAAGGAGACACAGAGACAAAGATCTTCTGCCCATTGGTTCACTCCCCAAGTGGCCTCAATGGCCAGAACTGAGCCAATCCAAAGCCAGGAGCATCTTCCGGGTCTCCCCTATGGGTGTGTGGACCGTCCTCTGCTTTCCCAGGCTACAGGCAGGGAGCTGGAGGGGAAGTAGAGCAGCCGGAACACAAGTTGGCTCCAAATGGAATCCTGGCCTCTGCAAGATGAGGAGTTGAGTCACTAGCCCAAGTCAGGCCCCAAAGAACCCTCCTGAGCACCATGCCAGATGCCTGCTGGGCCACTTGCTTTCCTTTTTAATTTGTGTTTCTTTTCCCATTATCGTGGTCTGAATTGTAGTATCTGAGTAATAACAAGTGTACATGTTTGCTCCCATTCTGTAGGCTCCCTTTTAATTCCTTTGATGTGTAAAAGTTTGAAATGCTTAAGACTTATTTGGAAGTGAAATTTACAGAGAGAAGGAAAGATAAAGAGAGGTATCTGTGTCTGCTGATTCACTCCCTAAATGACCACAGTGCCCGGGGCTGGGCCAGGCCAGAGCTGGAGCCAGGAGCTTCGTCTGGGTCTCCGTGTGAGTGGCAGAGGCCCAAGGACTTGGACCACTTTTTATGGCTTTTCCCAGGCCACCAGCAGAGAGCTGGATCGGAAGTAGAGCAACCAGGGCACAAACCCATGTCTGTATGGGATGCCACATTACAGGAGGCAGGCCTTCCCGCTTCGCCTGAGCAGTGGCCCAAAAAAGTTTCAAATTGATGAAATTTAATTTTTTTTTCTACTTATGTTCCTTGTACTTTGGTGTCATTTTTAAAACTCATTCCAAAATTGGTCATGAAGATTTACTTGTGTATTTTCTTGGGTGAGTTTCTTCAGCTCTTCAGCTTTTTCATCCATTTTGAGTGACTTTTTTTTTTTTCATGTGATGTAAGGGCGTGGTGTGGCTTCAGCCTTGTGCCTGGAACATCCGTCTGCGTGTCTGGCAGCAGTGTTGGGCCAGGGTTGGGGCGGTGCGGGAGCTATACTTTCCCCATTGAATTGTCCTGCACTCCTTTTGAAAATCCCCTGATATTTCTTGGGGTTCATCTGTGCACTTGGACATATTCTGTTGATCTGTCTGCCTGTCTTTATGGCAACATCATACTCTTGTGGTTGATGGAGCTTTGGTTTCTTGATAAGTTTTGAAATTGAGAAGCTTTGAGTCTAACTTTTCTTTTTCAAGGCTCTTGGCGGCTGTTGGAGCCTTGGCAATTCCGCCTGGATTTTTAAGGTCTGTTTTTCATCTCATTTCCTTATAGCAGTTTTGTGTTTTAGGGTGTGTGCTGCTTCGCTTTGGTTTTTTTCTTGTTTGGGTGTATTTCTCAGGTGTTTTCTTAGTGACTGTGAGGAAGTTGGTTAGCAGCCCAAGTGTGTGACCGTGGGCTGTGAGTAGAGGCCCCGTCGACCATGGAGGCCTGCAAGGGTGCCGTCCGTTCCTTCCATGCTGCCTTCACAAGTTAACCTCTTTACATGTTCTGTGTCCAAGCAGTCGTATTTTATTTGAAAGTTACAGTTCCATCAGCTGGCCGACTGCAGTGGCCAGGACTGGGCCGGGCCAAAGCCAGGAGTGGGAACTCCTCCTGTGTCCTCTGTGTGGATGGCAGGGCATTTCCACTGCTTTTCTTTTTAAAGATTTATTTTTATTATTTTCTTATTGGAAAGGCGGATATACAGAGAGGAGAGACAGAGAGGAAGATCTTCCATCCGATGATTCACTCCCCAAGTGAGCGCAACGGGCCGATACTATGCCGATCCGAAGCCAGGAGCCTCTTCCGGGTCTCCCACGCGGGTGCAGGGTCCCAAAGTTTTGGGCCGTCCTCGACTACCTTCCCAGGCCACAGGCAGGGAGCTGGATGGGAAGCGGGGCTGCCGGGATTAGAACCGGCGCCCATATGGGATCCCGGGCGTGCAAGGCGAGGACCTTTAACCACTTGCACCACCGCGCCGGGCCCTCCACTGCTTTTCTAGACACATTAGCAGGAAACTGGATTGGAGGTGGAGCAGCCAGGAGGGACAGGAACTGGCGCTCATGGGATAGTGGCATTGTAGCTGGTGGCTTAAGCCCCACAACGGCAGCCCCCAGGACGTAGGGCTTTAAATTACGTAGGAAATAAAAGGAGAAGCTATACACACTGGGCATGTAGTGATGTTGGCTTTCATGTTTAGATGTGTCGTAACCCTAGCCAGGTGGCTTTATTTCTTGGTGTGGCTCTCGGGACTTTTGTGTGTACCCGGAGGCCCCTGTGGTGCTGGCAGCCTCCCCCAAACCTTGGCTTGCCGAGTGTCCTGTGTCGCCGTCAAGCTGGCATGGAGAACACCTGGTTCATGGCGTGTCCCCTTGGTGCTTAGCCGATGTGCAGGCCCCTGTGCCCCTGCCCCTGAGGGCGGTCACGAGCTCGCCTTGCTGTGGCTGCCGCCTCCACGGTCAGCCCTTGAACTTGAGGAGTCCGGGTCATTCGCCTCCTGCCTGCGGGCGTTCCCGTCGCTCGGCAGAATGGAGCAGTGACCGTTGTATCTTCAGAAATCTTTTCTACGTTACATCTCTGCAAGTCTTACATCGTGTATGCACTGGCCCGCTCCCTGGCGTCGGCACCTCGGAGTGGGAAAGAACGCGGGGCAGGAGCCTGAGGAATCAGGGCCGAATAGTGTCGGTGCGGAACGTGCTTGGGATTCGAAGAGGGGGTTTGTTTCTATCTTAATGAGAACAAATGTTTGTCAGAGTTTGTAATTTACAGGTTACTTATTTTAGTTTAAAGATTACCTTATATTTAATTTTTAACAATATTCTTTTCTCTACAGAAGGTTTGAAGTCTCAAGTAGCCCGCCACAGCCTCAACTATATACAGGAAATCGGGAACGGCTGGTTTGGGAAGGTAAAAATTTGCCTCACTTTCCTTTATTTGCCTCCTGATCATGCTGGTAGAGTTCAAGGCTGGTGAAGAGCCATGTCACATGACGTTCCACCTTGTCCAAGATGCACGGTGTGCAGTGTGTCTCCCCGTGGGACCTCCCGCCTGGCCGTCCTGGGCGTGTACCTTCCCTGAAGTGCTTGTCCAGTGACAGAAGTCTGGGGGTCACGCGGTGAAGGCCCATCCTGGGGTTGACAGCAAGGACAGGACCCTCCCCTCCCCCACAGGCCCCACGCCCCATCACATTGTGATAGGTTCAACGTGTGAGCTTTGGCCAGGACGCACAAGTTTAGACCATAGTTTAAAAAAATTTTTTTATCAGAAATATTGCTGCAGGTAGAGGTAGTGGTGCTGTCATGAAAGCCAGGCTGAGCGGGTTTGGCTTCTCAAGGCCATTGTTGCTGGTGTTTGTACCCTGATTGTTGGGAAGGCAGAGCTGTTACACTGTTGCCCCTGGGTAGCAGCCTTCTCTCTAACCTCCCAAAGGTTCCTGCTGGAGTGCTCAGGCTGGCCGGAGCAGGGCAGTCACTGCGCAGCTTTGCTGTGTGTTCAGCTGCCTTAGGCCGCTTGTCTTCCCTTTCTTTCTAGTCTGTCAGCTCTCCACCTCTCACTCCTCCAGCCTGCTCACTAAGGCTTCTGGGCAGCTTGCCCAGAGCTCTTCATGTGGTCGACTGTTGGTGCCTGAAGCCAGGCGTGGAGTGCCAATGTGTAGCAGCACACGGCAGGGTGCCTGCCCACAGGATGCTGCCCTGCTTGGTTGGGAAACTCAGGCCTTAAGGATCATCTGGTGGTGGGGCCAGGCGGGTGGGAGACTGGTCAGAGGGGTACGGGGGTGCCACACGATGCAGGATGTCGAATATGTAGGGTGGACACCTGCTCAGGGGCCGAGCTGAATGACGTCATCTGAGAATTGCCATGGCAGTTACACTGGAGAGGGACTGGGTCAAGCAAGGAGGTGAGTTAGAGGCCTGCAGTGGGGTCCCAGGCCAGGGTCCAGGTGCGTGTGCCCGTGGACAGAAGCACTGGTGTTGGTGGCCCTGGCAGTACACTGTTCCCTGGATAGACCAGGTAGGGAACCTGGAGGATGAGAGTTGGCCATTTTTTTTAAAAAAAAGATTTGTTTATTTTTTTTTTTATTGCAAAGTCAGATACACAGAGAGAAGGAGAGACAGAGAGGAAGATCTTGCATCTGTTGATTTACTCCCCAAGTGGCCGCAATGGTTGGAGCTGAGCTGATCTGAAGCCAGGAACTACGAGCCTCTTCCAGGTCTCCCAGGCAGGTGCAGGGTCCCAAGGCTTTGGGCCGTCCTCGACTGCTTTCCCAGGCCACAGGCAGGGGCTTGTGAGGCAAAGGAACCAAGAGGCTGAGGTGTTGAACGAGTCATGGCCACAGATTTCCAGTGACAAAGTGGTTGTGCGGGTGAGGCTGACCGGGTCACTGTGGTGGCCGGCGGTTACACTGTCCCTTGCTGAAACTGGTATTTTATGATTGTTGTGTTTATTAAAATGCACTAGTTATTTGAAAACAAAATTAGGATTTAGTTATTCTGCCTTTAAATTTGTTTAGAATATCACTGTGTTCCCAGGACTTTCAGGAGACTCCTATCGTATGAAATGTTCACGAGGATGGTTTTCAGTTTTGATCTTTCTCTAATGAAATAAAAAGCCTTCCCTTTATCATTTTCATCTTAAATATTGTACTTTGAAATGCCTTTGCGTTATCTGAGATGGTTTAATAATGCCCTTAGAGCTGGTTCTTATATGAGCTAGCTCATTCTTACTTTGCACAGTCTGGATTTTCAGCGTGTTTTTTTTTTTTTTTTTTCTGTGTGTTTTGGCTAAAGTTTCTGTGTAAGGTGAAACTTGTTGTTGTTGGAATGCCACAGATTTTCTGGGTGTTGTGGTGCAGTGGTCACTTCCTTGCACACTAAATGGCAGC
Organism: Ochotona curzoniae; assembly: GCF_017591425.1. Taxonomy (NCBI): domain Eukaryota; kingdom Metazoa; phylum Chordata; class Mammalia; order Lagomorpha; family Ochotonidae; genus Ochotona; species Ochotona curzoniae. The sequence goes on from NW_024466464.1 coordinate 771,426, forward strand.
TCATCTTCTACAAAGCAAGCTTAGCCCGAGGTTCCCTGAGGATGTCTGAGTCACATTTGAACTGCGCATGTGCAAATCGCCCTTCCGTGGGGTGCTGGGCAACCTCCATGAAATTAGAATACATTTTTAAAAAAATCTGTGAGTGTTAAAACAACCTAACGGCTAGACTGAAAATAGCTGTTACCTGACGGACACGTGGGCCTTGTCCAGCCTGTGTGTGATGACAGAGGGCCACCGACTGGCCATTTCCTCCTTGTGGGGTTCTTTGGTAAATGATAGGATTGCTTTACTGGTTTGATGGAACTGAGGCCGAATCTTTGCTTTGGTTCCAGGTCCTCCTCGGAGAGATTTACACAGGCACCAGTGTAGCGAGAGTGATAGTGAAGGAGTTAAAAGCCAGCGCGAGCGCCAGGGAACAAGATGCCTTCCTGAAAGATGGAGAACCGTACTAGTAAGTAGGCCTTCCCGTGTGTTCTGTGCGCGAAGTCTGAGGGCTTTTGGAGAAACAGATGCTTCCAACTACTTCAGGAACCATTCCTGAAACACGGGCGGTGAAGTGGAACCAGGAGCTGCTACGACCCAGTGTCCCACTGAAAAATCACTTGCTCCAAGGAGCAGGAGATGGCAGAAGTCGCCAGCTGAGGTGACCAAGGTGTTAGAGTTCTCTGGTGAGGATTTAAAGCCACTGCATGAAGATGCTTTGCTGAGCAATGCTTATACAGCAGATGACAAAAAAGAAAACATAAATTCTAAGTGAAGAGATAGCAGACGGAACGGTCATTCCAGAATCAACGAACGCAGTCAGTACCTGCAGAGGAATCGTCAGTGAAGGCGCTCGGCGGCAGAAGGAGAGGACGCACGAGGAGGCCGTGCTAGGTGCTGGCCAGTGTGAGCCTCAGGGAGAAAACGGGCTTGGGGACAGGTGCACGGGGGGACATGGGAGCCCCAGCGGGAGCTCACCCCCATGTCAGAGACCCCCGAGTGAAGGATGGGGCTAGGCAGGTACTCAGAGAGCAGACTGGAGAGACAGAAGCTGCGGACTCAGGAATTTGAGCAAATCCCAAATAGGATCAACCCAAAGTGGGAGCAGTGGGGGGCAGAAGGCCAAGACGCGTGATTCAGTGCTGAGAACAGAACACCAGGGTTCTTTGTTCAGAGAAAATACCCTCTGAGCAGGAAGGGGCTGTCGAGGCGTTCCCTTCTAGATTAAAGGAACCTTGAGCATTTCGGACCACCAAATCTGTCCTAATAAGTGACACATTTTTCTAAAGAGAAAAGAAGGAACAAGAGTGTGAGCAGGCTTCTTTGCCTTGATGAAGAGCCACGGAAAGCCGCTGTCTGGGTCCCCAGTGAGGACGGGCCACGGAGGTTTGGTGCAGTGTTGCTGTTCGCAGTGGTGTGGGAAGGTCTGCAGGGAGCGGAAGGAAAAGGGCAGGTGGGCGAGGAAGGACAAACAAGAGCTTGTATTTGTAGGTTCGTGGGAAAAATGCCAAAGGATCCACAACAACAAAATCCTGTAATTAACAAGTGACTTCTGCAAGGTAGCAGGATCTAAAGTCAGGATCTGAAAGTCAATTTACTTTTATCTTAGAAGATTTTTTGTTTTAAATGTTTTTATTTTTATTTGAAAGAGTCAGAGAGAGAGGAAAAACGAGAGAACTTCTGTCCGCTGACTCACTGCCCAAACAGGCACAGTGGCTGCAGCTGAGCTGATCTGAAACCAGGAACTTCTTCCGGGTCTGCCGCATGGCTACAGGCACCTGGGGGCTTGAGCCGTTTTCTGCTTTCCCAGGCCACAAGCAGGGAGCTGGATAGGAAGTGGAGCAGCTGGTTCATGAACAGGCACCCACAATGAGGGGGCGTTGCTGGTGCTGCAGGTGGAGGCTTAACCAGCTATGCCATGGCACCAGCTCCCTCCATTTTACTACCGTGTATACCGTGTACTAGCAGTGAGCACATGAAAACAAATTGAAAATGTGGCATTTATACTCGGCTCAGACACAGAAAGGAAATACTGTATCAGCTCAGGATCTATGCTGAAAACAAAGCGCTGATGAAATAAAGATGGATAAATGGGGACAATCGCATGTTCATAGACGGGAAGAGCTCATTGTAGTGCAGTAAGGTTGTTGATTCTTTTCCAGTTGGTAAATCGGGAACTGCATTTACCATCGAAATTTCAGCAAGAGCTGTCTAGTTTTGATTTGTTTGTTTTTGTCTTTAAATTTGCGTTTGGTTTGAAAGAGAGAGCTCTTCCATCTGCTGGTTCATTTCCTAAATGTCTGTGACAGCCAGGTCTGGGCCAGTACAAAGTCAGGAGCGTGGAACTCAATCTGGGTCTCGTGCATGCGGGGCAGGGATCCAGGTGCTTGGACCATCGTCCACTGCACACCAGGGTGCTGCGCATTGGTGGGGCGCTGGATCGAAGGCCACGGCCATCGTCCACTGCACACCAGGGTGCTGCACATTGGTGGGGCGCTGGATCGGAGGCCACGGCCATCGTCCACTGCCTCCCTGGGTGCTGCACATTGGTGGGACGCTGGATTGGAGGCCACGGCCATCGTCCACTGCACACCAGCGTGCTGCACATTGGTGGGGCGCTGGATCGGAGGCCACGGCCATCGTCCATTGCACACCAGGGTGCTGCGCATTGGTGGGGCCTGGATCGGAGGCCACGGCCATCGTCCACCACCTCCCCAGGTACTGCGCATTGGTGGGGTGCTGGATCGGAGGCCACGGCCATCGTCCACTGCCTCCCTGGGTGCTGCGCATTGGTGGGGCCTGGATCGGAGGCCACGGCCATCGTCCACCACCTCCCTAGGTACTGCGCATTGGTGGGGTGCTGGATCAGAGGCCCAGGACCATCGTCCACTGCCTCCCCGGGTGCTGCGCATTGGTGGGGCGCTGGATCGGAGGCCACAGCCATCGTCCACTGCCTCCCCGGGTCCTGCACATTGGTGGGGCACTGGATCGGAGGCCCAGGGCCATCGTCCACTGCCTCCCCGGGTCCTGCGCATTGGTGGGGTGCTGGATCGGAGGCCACGGCCATCGTCCACTGCCTCCCCTGGTGCTGCGCATTGGTGGGGCGCTGGATCGGAGGCCCAGGAACTGCAGTGTGGGATGTGACATGGTGAGTGGTGACTTGGTCAAACCCCTCCCCTCCAGTACGTCTTAAAAAACCGTGTGCAACATTACTGTGAAGTTTATGAAAAAGGACAATCACCGAATGGTCAAAGCTATTACGGAAGTATCACAATATTTGAAGAAATCCCTCTCCTGGACTTGGAGACATCTGGCAGCAGAACAGAATCAACAGCCTGAAGCTGACACCCATACGAGAATGACGCCTTCTTTTATGAAAAAGGTTCAAAAATAACGATGAGGAAGAAGGCTGGCCTTGCTCACACCGTTACAGCCGCAGTGGGTCACGTCGGGAAGCCGTCCCTGTGTTGCTGGAGGCTGGAAGTGCACAGTCTGCAGGGCGGGCCAGCAGGGATGAGCCCCAGCCTTGTTCCCAGCTGAGGGCCGTCTAGTGGCGGGGAGGAGGTTGGTCCTCAATGGAGGGATGTGCTGCTTTGGCCGTGTGATGCCAGGGGTCGTCCCGTCTTGGAAGCCTCTCCTAGAAACAGTCACCATATTGTGGGCTAACCTGTGTGGGCTTTGAGGCCCAGCCAAGTTCTGTCACCTGGACACACCCAGGACTTTATTCCAGAGAAGTGACACTTTGTGTACACACGTAAACTTTGTTTGGTGGGTGAGTGACCGAGCAGACGGAGCAGACGGAGGTGTGTCCCTGCCTTGGGATCCCGCTCTGCCATGTGGAGGACCGAACTGTTGGGGCATGTCAGGAATAGGTGAAGGGAAAAATTCCATCTCAGAACCAACTACTGCTTCCGCATGCACAAGGCCATGTTCCCAGAGTGACAAATGCGGTCGGAATGGCAGACAGGGCCTGGGCTGCTGGGGCACGAAGGTTGATGGAGAATGCCTGTGTCTTGCCCACACTGCAGCTGGACATGTGTGCACCTGCGGCCCCTCATGCAGAGGCTGACTCACCTGGCGGCAGGGCAGGGCCTGGCTGGTGTGTGCGCTGGGTGTGACTGGGGCACACCAACCTTCCCCATTCACCTTCATACTTGCCTTAAAATGAACATTGTGTTTTCCAAAAAGAGCTCACACGTCCCGTGTGCAGGGTGTACAGTCGGCCTTCCCCAGGGAGGACCTGACGTTAAGATTCTTCCGCTGGGAGTTCTTGTTTGTGGAACTGTTCACCTTGTTGGCTCTGAGTCACGCAGCCGTCAGGTAGTGTGCACCTGTCAGGCCTGCCCGCGTGTGATGCTCTGAGCCGTGTGCCTGTCCACGGGTGAGTTGCCGGGCGGAGGCTTGCCCAGCGCCGCTGCTGACCACCGTCCTCTGATTTATCTCTTGGGCAGCATTCTTCAGCACCCGAACGTTCTGCAGTGTGTCGGACAGTGCGTGGAAGCGATCCCCTACCTTCTGGTGTTTGAGTTCTGCGATCTGGTAAGTTTCTGGTAGAACTTGGTGCAGCCGTCTCGGGTTTGCACACGTGTGTCCACCGTCCATCCCCAGGGCAGGGCTTTGCCACCCACTCCCTCAGGACATGCAGTGGCAGTGTGAACCCACCCGATGTGCCAAGTGGTGGATCCGCACGCCACACTTAACCATGCGAGGTCCCGAGTTAGGTTCTAGTCTTTGCCTTTTTTTTTTGTGGATGACATGAAGGGAGTGTTTGTGGTGAGGGTGTGTGTGGGCAGAGCCAGACCTGCTGCCAGTGTGCCCTGCCACGGGGCGAGTCCAGACACTCCAGCCCGCGAGGGAGCCCTGCTGTTCTCACCCGGGGGCTCCCCGAGGGTCCCCGGATCCGTCAGGGTTGGAAGCAGTGGGGGTGTGCAGTGTTTGTAAGCTTAAAATTAACCTCAGTTCTTACCACAACAGTTTTATGACTTCAGTAGTTGGAAAGATGCTCTGTGTGCAGGTTTGTGTGAATAATTCTGGTAATTTCTCGTGGGATTTTCCCCCAGTACAGGACATGTAATTGTTCACAAGCCTGTGTTTTGGGCAGGCAGTGATCTCCCAAAAGGAGTTATTTGAGCTGACTGATGGGTGGTTGACTTGCATGGAGAAGTGGGCGTGCCCAGGTGAACCCCAACTTCCCTCAGACAGTGTCTGCAACTGTTAGGATGGCTGAGCGCTGCCGAGACGATGGCTTTCTGTGTGGCTCGCCAGGTGGGATCGGCGGAGGTGCTGACAGGACAAAAGTTACCAAGTGCTCACCTGGCATGCTCACTGTCCCTGGCTGATGTCCTGGTGACCCTCTGTCCCCGTGGCTTGGGGCAGCCAGAGAGCCCGCTCCCTCTCGGGTGCCCGCAGCCGCTGCGGTGCTGTCCCTGGCTGTGCCCGTGCTGGCTGCGGGCCCGGCCGTTGGTGTGTCTGCGGACACGGGTGGGACACCTGGATTCTGGTGTCGGTCCGTACGGCATTCTCCAAGCAGCTTTGGGTCAGGTTTACGACCCTGGCTTGGGGGGGCTTTGGGTCAGGTTTACGACCCTGGCTTGGGGGGGCTTTGGGTCAGGTTTACGACCCTGGCTTGGGGGGCTTTGGGTCAGGTTTACGACCCTGGTTTGGGGGAGCACGGAGCAGGGTGAAGCTTGAATCCATTTTGTCCCAGATTCTGAGAGAAGTGCAGCGCAGTGCCCCACTTGGGTTAGGAATTCTCGTGGTGTGTTTGGGTACCTCGTGGGAAGGCCACAGATGGAATCGGTGTCACGGATAGTTTGAGCCTGTTATTACTCCACTTAAACCCATCAAGATAAAGATATTACGGAAACTACAGCTCGTATCTTGTAAATACCTATGGCTCCAGTGCTAACCTCACTGGGGTTTATTGTAGTTGGTGAGGTAGTTGGAATTTCATCAACCTGTTTGGAGATGTTTTTCTTCCTCGTTTAATTTTTTTTCTTTATTCCTTGCTTTATTTTGGATTCTTGACTCATTATTCCTGTTTTCATTTCCCCCATCTATTGATTGAATTGTGACTTAATTTTGTAATTAATTACATTAGTTTTGTTGACAGCATGTGTGCTTAGCCTAACAAAAATCTAAAGTGTGTGTCAGCTCTTTTTAATATTGGAAATGTAATACATTAAAATTTTTTTCAATTTTTTTTTTATTGGAAAGTCAGATATACAGAGAGGAGGAGAGACAGAGAGGAAAATCTTCTGTCCATTGATTTCACTCCCCAAGCGGCCGCAATGGCCAGAGCTGAGCCGATCCGAAGCCAGGAGCCTGGAGCCTCTTTTGAGTCTCCCACATGAGTGCAGGGTCCTAAGGCCTTGGGCCGTCCTTGACTGTTTTCCCAGGCCACAGGTAAAGAGCTGGATGGGAAGCAGAGCAGCCGGGATTAGAACCGGTGCCCATATGGGATCCCGGGCGTGCAAGGCGAGGGCTTTAGCTGCTAGGCTGCTGCACTGGGCCCTTGTCAGTGTTTTTTAGCCCTACTTCAAAGCAGCCGGACGCGAGGTCTCTCCCTGCCTCTGGGGAGAACTAGAGTTAAACCCACTGCTGTGTGCCCTTCCACGGCTCTGCTGTCATGGGCAGTGCTTGTCTGCCAACTGCACGGGGTAGACAGGCTGCCCAGCTGTGTGTGGCAGGGAGGGGCACCTGATGCCCATGCCACCTCACCCCTGAAGCCCACTCGGGAGTGGACGTAGCCGGCACAGTGGGCAGCTGCACTGCCTTGAGCAGCCACTGTCTCCTGTGCCTGGCGGCGTGCCTGCTCCTTGCTGCCCTGAGACGGCATCCCTGGGGTTGCTGAGCCCGGGGACAATGGCCAGCAGACCGGTTAGGACCAGTCATTGTTCTTGAATGGAGTTGTGCGTGTGGCTGCGCGCCCAGCGGGACCCCCGGCAGTCTGGAACTTGCTGGAACCTGCAGAGTCCCAAGGCCTAGCAGAGGTACAGAGTGCACTGAGGTGTCAGGCGGGGGCACCGTGACTCCTGCTGCAGTGAGCCGAGCCGCCACGGGAGGCCGAGCACAGTGCCAGCCTCTGGGAGGGCCCAGACAGGCCGCGTCACAGAGACAAGGTGGCAGGGAGGGCCCAGGCGCTGTTGGGGTGGGTGCAGTCTCACTTCTGTGAGATGGACTGGTATGGAATGTGAGTGTCCCACTGGGCACTTCGAAGGATGCTAAACTTGGCGTTACTCATGTCTGACCCTCATGGTGCCGTCGCCATGACCTCTCTGTGGAGGAGGCTGTGGGTGCTGGTGGACTTGAAGGGAGCAGCTTCCCCAGTGGCAAGGGCCCTGGTGGGGCGGCACTGCAGTCCAGCTGCTGGGCAGTGTGCAGGGGTGCAGCCCTCGCACCGCCTGGACACAGAGAGCCCCATCCTCCCAGCGCTGCTCCGGCACAGGCCTGCCCCACACATGCCTGCCGGCCGCCAGCCAGACCAGTAGCTTTTGGCCTCACGGCGAGCGGGTGCAGCCCTCCTGTCGTGGCTGCGCTGCTCATCCCAGCCATGGCACCTCCCAGTACGAAGGAGTGAATGTTTTTGCACTCAAGTAACTCCTTGTAGGGTGGAATTACTAGTTTTTTGTTTGTTTTTTTAGATTTATATATTGTTTTATTTGTAAGGCAGAGTTAGAAAGAGAAGATCTGTTCACTCCTGGTTCACTCCCCAAATGGTTGCCAGCGTCAGAGATTGGCCAGTCTGAAGCCAGGAGCCTGGAGGTTCTTCCTGGTCTCCCACGCGGGCGCAGGGTCCCAAGGCTTTGGGCCGACCTGGACTGCTTTCTCAAGCCACAAACAGGGAGCTGGATGGGAAGTGGAGCAACTGGTACAGAAAGTGGCACGTATATGGGATTCCGGTCTGTTCGAGGCAAGGACTTTGGCCACGAGGCTGACGCGCCGGGCCCACCTGTGTGCATTTAAGAGGAGTTTATCTTGGGAGTGTGTGTGAAGTCAGGTGAGAGCTCTGCCAAGTCTACATGGCTGACCTGTGATGTGCATGGTGACCGTGAGCATGACGTGAGCCGGGCGAGGACCACGTCGTGTGCTGGCGATGCCGAGAGACGCCGCTTGCTGAGGGCTATTGGATAAGGCACTGCAGACATGTGCTGAAGTGTGGGGTCCGCAGCCCCCGTGACTCCCTGGCCTTCCCGGGAGCTGGTGAGTGAGCCCTGCGTTGGATCTCCCCCAGCTCTGGCTGCGGTCTGGGGTTGCTGCAGGTTCAGTGTAGCGGTCCTAGGGGAGGCTTCGCAGGGGTGCGGAGAGGGATGGAGGCGGGCTGGAGCCGCAGGGCAGGGCCCTGTGGGAGTCCTGGCTGTGGCTGCCGGGAGCCGAGCTGAGTAACCGTGCTCAGTGGCGCTTTCTGCCCGTGTGGCAGCTTGTGCAGCTCTGTCACCGAGCTCCAGAGCAGGGGTCTGGCCTCATCCGCACAGCTGGGGCACACAGTGCTCACGCCCCCAGCAGAGCCCTGAGTGTGGTGGCTGCTGCCTCTGCTGGCCTGGCAGCATGCACCTGCCGGGGTGGCCAGGACCGCGGGAGCCCGGCCGGGCCCAAGCTGAGAGGAAGGAAGGGAAGGCCCAGCATCCGGGCCGGGCTCCGTGGTGGGCTTGGGTGTTCCAGCACGATGACGTGGGGGCACAGGTTAGAAAGCTGCGGTCAGGTGATGCGGAGGGGCTTGCGGAGGACTCGGGCCCACCCAGAGCCGCGTCCTCAGCTCTGAGCTGTCCCGCCCCCTCTGGGTTGGCTCTCTGTGCCCGTTTCTGTGCATGTTCTGCTTGAGCGGGGAGCGGGTTGAGTGCTGGTCAGCTGGTGCACTAGGACCGCCCTGCCCTGGCCTGCATGGCTTCCCCGCACCCCGAGGCTGGCCGCCGTTGGGCCTGTCCCTGGACTGCCCTGTCCTGGTGTCTGGCTGCTGCTGGGGCCAGCTCCTGGCTCCCACGCAGCCTTGACCGCTGGAGGCCCTTCCTGACCTCCATGCTGCCTGCCTCACACCACGTCTGCTGGTACTGCCCCCGCACACTTCCTGGCCGCACTGTTTGCTGCTGGGTCCCCTGGCGATGGCCATCCTGTAGTGGGCAGCGCTGAGAGGAACACCCCGCGGGTCCTGAGGCCGGAAGTGGCCGAGAGGGGCCCACTTACTGATGACGCGTCTTGGGGTAGCAGGTCAGACAGGATGGATGTGAAGGTTGCGTTTACCTATTTTTCTTTTTCGTGAGTTGGAACTGCTGCTAGGAACACTACAAAGGATATTGTGTAAATGTCAGTATCTTCTGAAGGCAGAACTCTTTTTAAAGTTTTTAATAACTATTTTTCATTAAAGAGACAGACAGCTCTTCCATCTGCTAGTTCACTCCCAGGTGCGTGTGATAGCCGAGGCTGGGCCGGTCTGACGCCAGAGCCGAGGGCTGTGCACCGGGGTAGCGTGGACTGTTTTCTTTGCATCTGTTTTATATTTATTTGTTTTTATTTGGAAAGCAGATCAGCTGCATCCCGTGTGTTTCAGTGTTTTTTATTTCAGTTTTATTTATTCCAAATACTTTCTTTCCTCTTGTCGAGTCCATGGCTGGCTCCTGGATCACACGATGGCGTCATTTCTCCCAAGACTTTTGTGTTTCCTTTTTGTCACCCACGTGTTGGTTACTCAGTGGTGTGTTTTTTCATGGTGCAGTAATTTGTTGTTGTTGTTGTGGAAGCTGTTCTGACTCATACCAGTGGTTGACCTTGTTCCATGGCTTCTCAGTTACGGGAATGTATAGAGAGGAGTGCTGGGGTCTACCGCATCCAGATGTGGGGGTGCAATGCAACATGCATGCCTGCTCCCGGGCGACAGATGGATTCCCAGTGAAGCTGTTGGACAAGTGTAGGCAGTGGGATGCTGGACGGTCTCACACTGGCCGTGCCAGCAGTGTCGGGCAAAATGGGGAAATCTGTCGGGGGTGGGAGTTTTGGGGGAAATCCCAGTCTATATGAAATTGTATCACATAATTCAAAAATTCAAAATAAATATATATATCAATAAATATATATATAGATATAGGAAAGCAGATCAGATTGACAGAGACAAGGAGGGAGAGAGAGAGAGAGATCTTCCATGCACTGATTCACTCTCCAAATGGTCGCTACAGTGGGAGCTAAGCATCAGGAGTCTCCTCTGGGTCTCCCATGTGCGCAGGGTCCCAAGGCTTTGGGCTGTCCACCGCTGCCTTCCCGGGCCACAGGGGGGAGCCGGAAGGGCAGTGGAGCCCCTGGAATGTGGTGGCTTGACTGGGGGTGGTGGAACACTTGCCTTGTGAATGAATTCTAGAAGAAGTCAGATTCCCGTCCTGAAGGTCCTGAAGCAGATCTGATTGCGTTGCCACTGGGCGAAACTGACAGTGTTGCTTGGTTTTCATTGCTTAAAGAAAAAGCACTGCTTTCCCACGTTAACTGGCCTTGGTTACTTTTAATAATCACCGTAATGAAGCAGTAAAATTCATTTAAAGCCCAGTAGGCATTTGAAATTACAGATTAACCCCCAAGTCCATTACTGTTAGGTGGTTAATTGCAAGGCATGGGTGGGACTCCCTTGGGAAAATGGTTGTTACCCACTTTGATTGGACGAGGTTGTTTAAAATTCCCCACCTGTGTTTTCGTCTCACACGTGTTGAGAAGGCCTTTGCTGGACCTGCTGTATGCGCGGCTCGAGCTGGGATTTAGGGACACAAAGGGGAGACAGCCCTGCTGTCTCCCAGCATGCTAGGCCGGAACCAGGAGCACCCTAACTTGGGCTGAAGTTAGGATGTGCAGTTTGGGGGCAATTGCTGGGGTGTTTGTGGGCTAGTGTGGGACCCTGTGTCTCTGTGTCTGAGCTCTGGGGCTCATGTCTGCCTTCCGCTTGGGATCCAGCTGCACCCCAGGAGCCAGCGGTGGGGAGGGCCTCGAGAACTTGGCTCCCTGTTACCTGTGCGTGAGACCTGGTTGGAAACCTTGGCTTTGGCCTGGCCCTGCCTCTGCTGTCACAGTCATTTGGAGAATGAATCCACAGGTGGAAAAAACCTTTCCGTCTTTCTCTCTCGCTCTCTACCTTTCAAATATAAGCTTGAAGTTTTCTTTCAAGGATTTATTTATTTTTATTGGAAATGCAAATTTATGGGGAGAAGGGGAGACAGAGAGAAAGATCTAGTATCCACTGGGTTACTCCCCAAGTGGCCACAATGGCCGGAGCTGAGCTGAGCCGAAGCCAGGAGCCAGGAGCTTCTTCTGGGTCTCCCATGTGTGTGCAGGGACCCAAGGTATTGGACTGTCCTTGACTGCTTTCCCAGGCCACAAGCAGAGAGCTGGAAGGGAGGTGGAGCAGCTGGGATTAGAATCAGCATAAATCAAACTGCCAGGCTACTCCTCTGGAAGCCAGGGGCCCTGGGGCAGCGCCCGGGAGCAGATCGGCTGCGGCAGGCTGTGAAAGAGAACTTTGCTGTTGGTGTGGTCCTCCGGGAGAGCAGCCATGCTGTTCCCCGAGTCTGGTGGGTTGGCAGGGTTTGGGGTTGGGGCAGCCAAATTGGGAGTGAGGGGCTGGGCTTGGGCCACGTGGGTCTGTGAAGTGCCAAGGGCGTCTGTGAAGTGCCAAGGGCAGGGAGAGCCAGGGACCAAATCTGCCCCCGGGCCTCCCCTGGCCAGCCTGCCAGGAGCCTGCCAGGAGGACCACTGGGAAGAAGTGTGCCCAAGGGAGAAAGGGGATGCCCTGGGGTGTGTCTGCAAGGGGCGTGGGCCCAGCAGGGCAGGAGGCTGGGCTCCTGCTGCAAGGGCGCCCCCAGCCCACAGTGTGGCGGCCCTGACCGTCTGGGCCTCATCCTCTCCCTCTCACTAAGATTTTTGTTGGCAAATCATGAATTTGGAATAGGAATGCACAATCCTACCCCTTGCCCCCCACAAGTCATCCTATAAGACATAAAAATGGCTGCAGTCCTGTTGCGATTTCTCATTGTGTTGAACTTAATGCATTGCCCTCTGGGCACCACAGTCTCTTCTATTAGAGTCTATTAGGTACGGGTTTGCGAGTTCTTCCCCTGTTCCCAAGAACCCCTTGCTAGGTGCTGGTTTGTGGGGTTCTCTGCACAGCCTTTGCTGCCCTCTAGTGTCCAGGGTTTTCCCTGCACCTCGTCCTGCAGGGTTTGGGAAAAGCTGAGGTAAGGAAACCTGGATGGAGATTGTGCTGTTCTTCCTGGTGCTGCCCCCTCTTTCCCGGATGGGCCCAAGTGATGATGTGTCTGCTCGTGACACCCATTGAAATATAAGAAAGCCAGATTGCCAGGGGAGGAGTTAGTTGTCTCTTTTGAATAGACTAAGTCAGTTTTATTACTTGCTTCCTATAAAAATCATTAGTTAAAATATTTGTGTTGGGCCTGGCATGATAGCCTAGTGATTAAAGTCCTCGCCTTGCACATGCCAGAATCTCATAGGGGCATTGGTTCTAATCCTGGCAGCCCTACTTCCCATGCAGCTCCCTGCCTGTGGCCTGGGAAAGCAATCGAGGACGGCCCAAGGCCTTGGGACCCTGCACCCGCCTGGGAGACCTGGAAGAAGCTCCTGGCTTTGAATCAGCTCAGCACTGGCCATTGTCGCAGCTTGGGGAGTGAACCAATGGATGAAGAGCTGACTGGGAAGTGGGGCTGCCGGGATTAGAACTGGCAACCCATATGGGATCCCAGCGTGTGCAAGGCGAGGATTTTAGCCACTAGGACACCGCGCCGGTCTGATGGAAGATCTTCCTCTCTGTCTCTGCTCCTCTCTGTATATCTGACTTTCCAACAAAAATAATTCTTTAGGAATAAATATTTGTTGAATTCTCTTTTAAAGATTTTATTTTTATTGGAAAGTCAGATATATACAGAGAGGAGCAGAGACAGAGAGAATGATCTTCCATCTGCTGGTTCACTCCCCAAACGGCCACAACGGCTGGAGCTGAGCTGAACCGAAGCCAGGAGCCAGGAACCTCTTCTTGGTCTCCCACATGGGTGCAGGGTCCCAAGGCTTTGGGCTGTCCTTGACTGCTTTCCCAGGCCACAAGCAGGGAGCTGGATGGGAAGTGGAGCCGCCGGGGTTAGAACCAGTGCCCATGTGGGATCCTAGTGTGTTCAAGGCTAGGACTTTAGCTGCTAGACCACAGCGCCGGGCCCTTGTGTAAAATTCTTTAAAATATATGTTTTTTGAAAGGCAGAGCACCAGAAGGAGAGATCTACATACTGGTTACACAGCAGATTGCCACAGCAGCCAGGTCCATGTGGCTGGCAGGGACCCAGGCACTCGGTTTGTTCGCTGCCTTTGCAAGCTCATTAGCAGGAAGCTGGGTGGGAGCAGAGTAGCGGGGGCGCTGGGGTTGCAGGCAGTGGTGTGACTTGCTGGGCCACAGCGCCGGCTCCTGGGTTGTTTCTCTGTTCTGGTCCCGGGAGAGCTCCCAGGGTGTCCCATTGCAGGATCAGCCCTGGTTCCCCGACAGCCCTGTGCCAGTCTTGCCTGCAGGAAGCGCCGGGCCCCTCAGCACCTCTTCTTAGGTTAAATCCATCTTTGTGTAGGTTGTACCAGCTTTACCTGTCTATTTTTGTTTACTTCTGTGTTACTTGTAAAACAGAAAGGAGCAGGGGGAGAGAAAGGCTTTGTGTTCACTGGCCCGTCCTCTGTGTATCTGCCCCAGCCTGGCCCAGCGTGGCTGCCGCTCCTGCCCGTGCTAAGACCAGGCCTCCCGTGGCACAGCACTCCCCTTTCCCCGCCCCTCCCCTGGCACAGGGCCACAGGGGTGGGCTCGCCCTTTGGAGTGAACAGGGGCTGTTGAGCCCCCTGCTGCTCCACTTCCAGTCCAGCTGCCTGCCGGTGCACCTGGGGAGGCAGTGGCAGGCGGTCCAAGCGCCAGGGTTCTTTCAGCCACTGGGAGACCCAGAAGAGGCTCCTGGCTCTCAGGCCGTTTGGGAGTGAACCAGCAGTTGGACGACCTCACTGTCTCTTCCCGCTCACTCTCTAACTCTGACTTTGAAGAAAATAAACAAATGTTTAAGGAAAAAGAGTGCTGGGAAGCCCAGCTTGGAGGTGAGGTGGAAAGATGCTTGCTTGCTTTTCTGGCCCGACTGTTCAAATTGGAACACGCCTGTCAGGTGGGGGAGCTGCCAGTAGGTGGCGTGATCCCACGGGGTCGGGGCAAGCAGGATTGGAGAGGCACAGTGCAGCTGCTACCAGCCCTGTCTCCCTGCTGTCTCTCCTGCGATGGTCACTGGGCCTTTGGTACAGCGTGGAGGTCCCGCTGGCAGCTGGGGCACCGCACCGTTTCTCTCCCTTCAGCAGCATCTCCGGGTGACCTGGGGTGTCACTGCTCCCTGCGCTGCACTTAAGATGCGTGGGTCAGTTTAAACGCACGCCTTTGCCCCTGTTTGTTCTGTTAGGTGTGTGTGACAGTCATGCCATGTCTGTGGGTAGCGAGGCCCTGGAGCTCCCCCGCTCGGTGAGGGGCTGGCTTACTGGCTGCCGTGACAGCTCCTGGGCTGCCCCCCCCCCGCCCCCGTGTGTGATGCTGGCCCGCTCCTGACACCCACGTGTTTTTTAGGGCGACCTGAAGGCCTACCTGCGCAACGAGCACCTGCGGGGGGGTGCGCAGATCCTGCTGCTGCAGAGGATGGCGTGCGAGATCGCTGCGGGGCTGGCGGCCATGCACAAGCTGCACTTCCTGCACAGGTAGGCCTGGATTGTGTCGCGATTCTGCTGTGCCAGCCCAAGGGCCCAGCCGCTCTGGAGAGGCGCGGCGGGACCCTCTTGGAGGGTTAGTCACAGGGCGTGCTCGGCTTCCCCCACCTGACTGGAGCTATTGGCTCCTTCCCAGAGCCGAGACGCAGACTGGATTAGTCCTCCATTAAAGCAACACCAGAAAATAAAATGTTTTCAGGGCAGCCTAAGCGATAGAAAGTATTTCCAGAATTTTAAAGAATGCAGACACCTGTCCCTACCCAAGTTTGGGATGTACAGCCCCAGGCTCCCTCCTGGCGGCCCCCTAGTGGTGGCTACCTCATGGCACCCTGCTTACAGCGGGACCCCCTGATGGTGGCCTGCTCGCTGGGGGGCGGGGGGCCTGGTGGTCCCCTGGTGACCCGCTGGTGGCGACCTGCTCCCGTGGCCCCCTGGGTTGTCTTGCTCTGTATCCTTGTGCTGTCTCAGTGCCTGCTGAGTTTCTCGAGCTTTCCCCATGTTGCAGTCGTACAATAGCCCATAGCCCACAAGTGTCTCTCCCTGCAAGGTCACAGAGTTCGTTTCTGGTCAGCTTGAGGATGGCCTTGAGTGACCTGCTCCACAGCAGCTGGTGTCCTGGGGTCCCAGCCGGGGGGTGGCCCGTGGTGTGAAGCCCACCTCCACACTGTCAGGTTTGCTTTGATCACTGGAGGTGGTTTTATATAAAAACAACAGAGGTTCCCCCTCAGCCCCCTCAGGTGGTGGTTCTGTTCTCTGACCCCCACAAGGCCCCAGGTTTTGACTTCTGAGCCCCGGTTATGTTTAAAGTCTGTGTGGGATGCTGTCTTAGAACTGAGCGTCTTCAGTCGCCTTGAAGTGGGGCAGTGGTTGGGAAGGGACCCCCGTGTGTCCTGCAGAGTGTGCTCGGGCTCGGTGGACGTCGGCCTCCGTTAGCGCTCGGGGCTGGGTGTGGTCGGTGTGGAAAAGTACCTGTTGGACTGTGCATTCCCTGGATGGGGAGGAGGAAAGCGGTGACCTTTCCCGGCTCTGGGTCTTGTTGACTTAGAGCAGTGAGTGCAACTCCCTGTGTGTGTTTGAAAAAGACTCAAGAGGTTAAGGGTTTCTGTTTATTTAATTTTATTTGTTTGTTTGCGAGAAAGAGAGAGAACAAGAAAAGAGAAGGATCTTCTATCTGCCAGTTCGGTCCCCAAGCACTTGGGCCATTCTCCGCTGCTCACCAGGCACGTTAGAAGGAAGCTAGATCGGAAGTGGAGCGATCAGGGTTGAACTGGCACCCATATGAGATGCCATGTCAGAGGTGGAGGCTTTACCTGCTGTGCCGCAGCACTGGCCCTCGTTAAGGGTTCCGTTTTGGTTTGTTTAAAGACTTATTTATTTTCATTTGAAAGTTATTGATTGAAAGAAGGCAAAGTGTCTTAAACTGAAGACCTTGTGTGGAGCTTGAGGCTGTCAAGGCCTGTTCGCTTAATAACGAAGAATACTGCATCGACCCTGGGATGACGGCGTGATTCGTACTGTTAAATACAATAGATGGCTCTTACTTAACTGAGGAATGTTTTTTAAAGATTTACTATTTTTATTGGAAAGTCAGATATACAGAGAGGAGAGACAGAGAGGAAGATCTTCCATCCGATGATTCACTCCCCAAGTGAGTGCAATGGCCGATACTATGCCGATCCGAAGCCAGGATCCAGGAACTTCTTCCGGGTCTCCCACGCGGGTGCAGGGTCCCAAAGCCTTGGGCCGTCTTCCACTGCTTTCCCAGGTCACAGGTGGGGAGCTGGATGGGGAGTTGAGCAGCTAGGGACCTGTACTGGCACCCATATGGGATCCTGGCGTGTGTGGGGGAGGACTTAACCACTAGGCTACTGTTCCGGGCGCTTGGGGGCGTGTTTTTATGTTGTATGAATTGTTTGTGTCGTTGCTGGTGGCTTTCTATGTACAGTGTTTTTACATAGGAATTTGGGATACTTATCGGCTGACTCAGAGTAGGAGCTTTGGGGAGATGATCTGGTGACTTGCCCAGTTAAGTTTGGTGTTACAGTTTCACATGTGCCTCATTGCCAGGCCCAGGCATCCCGGGTTCTGAAGTGGCGTGCGTGGCATGCGTTGAAGGCCATGTAAACAGTGGGCGTGCCAGCTCGTTCCTGCCCGCCGCCTTCTGCGCTGGTCGGCCGCAGCCTGGCACTCGCCGTCCCCTGTGCATGGGTCTTCCCGAGGGGGCCCGTGGCGGCACATGTCCATGTCCCCACCATGGTCCTGCCCTGGGTGAGGAGTGTGTGCCAGGGTCACCAGATGTCACAGCTCTCAGGACGCAGGCAGCCGGGTGGTCTGGAGCTGGATTAGTAATCTCTCTGTATCGTGTATTGGCGTCAGTTTTTCTTGCGGCTCTTTTAGATTTATTTATTTTTATTGGAAAGGCAGATTTACAGAGAAGGAGAGACAGAAAGAAGGATCTTCCATTCCTCTGGTTCACTCCCCAGGTGGCCGCGACGGCCGAAGCTGAGCTGATCCAGAGCCAGGAGCTTCTTTTGGGCCTCCCACAGGGCTGCAGGGTCCCAAAGCCTTGAGCCGTCTTTGACTGCTCTCCCAGGCCACAGGCAGGGAGCTGGATGGAAAGTGGAGCAGCTGGGTTACAAACTGGCACCCATATGGGATTCTTGTGCAAGCAAGGCAAGGATTTTAGCCACTAGGCTACCACACCGGGACCTTTTGTGGCTCTTGCTGTGGGTGTCCTTGCTGACCATGCCCAGCAAGGGTGTTCCCATGGACAGAACCGCAGCTGCAGCCCAAGGGACTTGTTAGGGATGGTGGTGTGAGCTGGAGCCAGGGCCCACCCGTGGCCATGCCTGTGTGAAGCCCGCTTGGTGCTTGCTGAAGCTTCTCCTGATGCCTGCATTCCTCAGGCCCGAGCTGGGCGTGGCAGTGCGCACGTGTGGCGGTAGGTATGTGCCTTCCAGCCTGTGCTGTAACGGTGAAGCAGAACCAAGGACCCACTCGGCACTGTGCTGGCTGTCCTGCCGGGAGCCCGAGGAGCGCGCGGGGCCGGGCCTGTGGGAGTTTATGTTTTGTTGCTGTCCCAGGACGTGGGTCGGAGTCCTCATCGGGCTGCTGCCCTTGCCCACGGGGCGCGTGGCGGGGGCCCTGCTGCCTCCGTGCAGCCCTCCCGTGGCAAGCAGCGTGGGCCCAGCTCAGAAGTACTGTGACCGGGTGTGTTTAGGCAGCTCTCGGCTGTAGAGAAGCTGGAAACGCCCCCGGACGCCGTGTCCCTTCCTTGTGTGTGTCGCGGCTGTGAGGAATGCAGCAAAGGACGACGTGACAGGGGTCAGCCAGGCAGGACGCCCCCGGACGCCGTGTCCCTTCTCGGAGCCCTGGATGAGTCCCAGCTGTTCCGCTTCCAGGCGAGCTCCTTGCTTAGGTGTCGGAAGGCCAGAATGACGCCCGAGTCCTGGGGTCCCTGCTCAGGTGCGACCAGGGTGGAGCTTCCAGCGCCCTGGCCAGCCCTGGCTGTGGGAGCCGTGGGAGGCGTGCAGCAGCCGAGGGACACGCTTTCCCCGCCCTCTGCCTCCGTCAGTCTGCCCTGCAAGTAAATGAATCAGTAAACCTTTTGAAAGAAAATATTATAAAAACTTCAGGTGATTCTTGTTGAATACATGCTAATACATGACGTGCAGCGTGTAAGAACCAGGAAAGCCTTCTGAGAATTCATTCACGTCATTGGTCGTCAGTCACAGGTCTGTGTGATTCACATTGACAAAAACGCCCAGTCTCACAGGAGATTGCTGGAGCGTCCTTTGGTACAATTCAACAGCAGCCAGCTGTGCCATGCACAAATCTCTGGTAAGAAAGGGGGAAAAAAGACTTTAATATCGTGAGGACTGTTTACCGAAAGCCAGCAGCAAGGACCAGCCCACATGGCAGTCAGAAAGCCTTTGCAGCAAGGCAGAAAGCGGGCCGAGGTGCCCACGAGCTGTCTTGCACTGCTTGGATGGGCCCAATAGCAGCGACCCCAGGTCCAGACGGGGGACTGGCCCGTGGGAAGTGGCGGTTCGGGGGTCTGGCTCGCTCTCCGTCCTGCCTTGGGGCAGGTGTGTGGAGCCAGTGGCAGCCCACGTTCACCCCTGGGCTGTGCTGAGCCGCGCCGGGGAAGCTAGCCCCCCAAGGGGAGGTGGGGAAGCCAGCCTGGGGGTCGGCGATGGAGCCCTCCGTCACCTGGGCAAGACGCAGGACTGCGTGAGGCTGGCGGGGACAGGACAGGCCGTGCTGTTGCTTATCAGTGGGAAGGTGGCACAGAAATGCCAGCCAGCTGAATAAGGCACTGCTGGTAGTCACAGGGGTTTTGTTTTTGGCGAGGGTGAGGGGATGGGTGGGTGAAATGATATTTAGCTTCGTATGGAAGGAGCTGTTAAATATGATATAATGAACTGTGGGGGTGGGGAGCTCCGAGCCTCCCTTCTATAAGTCTGTGGTAGTGGCGGACCGCTTACGGAGAACGCCCCACACGCACGGGAGCAGCGTCTGGCAGGTAGAAGCTTTGCGTCAGTGCCCAAAAGGGTGTCACGTTTGCTAAACGCTGCACAGTTAAGGTGTTTGGGGCAAGAAACGGGGCTGGGAGAGGAACGTACTGAGCCGTGACGTCAGACTGGACGTGATCCAGTGTGGAAGCGCTGGGTGCGGGGTCGTGGGATTGGATGTGGCAGTTCAAGGACTGCCCGTCATAATGCCAAGCGAGGGAGTGCAGCCACCCCTTCAGGGAGTGGGCTGAGGCAGACGTAGGCCAGCAAGCGGGAAAGTTGATAGCAACAAGTGAAGGGTCCCACGTCTGCTGTGCTGTCCGTTGCAGGAACGCCTTCGGCTGCAGTTTGTGTCTGGGATACCGAGACCCTGGGGTGGGGTAGGGACGGGAGGGAGGAAGGCAGCTGAGGGGGTGAGGAGGTATGGGCAGGGCTTGCCGTGCTCAGAAAGCCGCAGACATGCCCAGCGTCAGCGTGCCTGTCGCCAGTTCATGCAGGTGCACGTGTGTGCGTGAAGGGCCTGGGGCCACGAGCTGTCTGTGTGGAACGGGAGCGCCTCGCCTCGGGAGTTAAGGTGCTTTGTCGTGAGGGGAAATGTTAGGCGTGTTTGTAACCAGCGTGTTGGCCAGTTGTCAGAACACGCACACCACAGTCCGTCCTAGTCCGACATGGGCCTGGCCTCTCGCCTCCCAGAGGCCAGCCTGGTGATGGCCGGCTGCTGGAGTGTGAGCCTGGAGTTGTTAGCACACATGCAGGTGCAAGGAGAGAAGGACACACACACACACACGCGCGCGCACAGAGAATGCCCATCTGGTGTTTCACTCCCCGCAGAGGCCTGTCATGGCCAGCCCTGACCTGTGCCGGGAGCCAGGAGTGGATTGAGGTCTCTTGGGTGGGTGGCTGGAGCCCAGCTACCCTAGCGCTGTCATCGCTGCCTTCCAGGTGTGCATGAGTCAGGAAGCAGAGCCGGGGTTTGAACCCAGACACTCTGGTAGGGAGTGTGTAGACTGCTCGGCTAACCTGCTGCCCTCACCAGTGGGTGAGACCCGCCCTCCCATCCCCCTGGGCATGGCTTGGCGTGCTCTGGGCAGAAGGCCGAGTGAGCCGGGGCCTCTTCCCTCCAGGAGCCGAGCACTGCACTGCTGATGCCTGGAAGCCACTCTAAGGGTCACGGTACCGGAGTGCCCTGTTGGCCCAGAGCTGGTGGAGGCTGTGGGTGCCCCTGCCGGGACCCCTGCTCCCCGTCTGGAGCTTCCGGCTCGGTCAGCCCCGGCCAGCAGGTGTGGACATGATGGTGAGGCTGCAGTGGGGAATTCAGCTCTCCTTGGCTTCGTCCATCAGTGGCTCCTGAGCTTTCCTGGACAAAATGGGGGTCATGTTGACCTTGAGGTGCCATTGTCACGATGATGAAATAATGCCTGCCGAACTCGTAGGACATTCGGCAACTTTCCAATGTTCTCCCATCTCTGTTGCTTTTTTTTTTTTTTTTGAGAGTTATTTATTGACTTGAAAGATGGATTGGCAGAGAGAGGAAGGGAGGGAGGGAGGAAGCTCTCCCATCCACCGACTCACTCCCCGAATGACCGCAGGGCCAGGCTGAAGGCAGGGCTGGAACTCCCCCGGCTCTCCCGAGGCCTTCCTCCACCTTCTGGAGCTTTCCCAGGAACGTCAGCAGGGAGCTGAGGTGAAGCAGAGCAGCCGAGACTTGAACATGTCGGGTATGAGATACCGACAGTGTGCCCCAGCGCTGGCCCCAGTTTGTTACTTTGTGTCAGGAATTTGGGGTGCTGAGAAGGCCCAAGTAGCAGTGTGAGTTGCTCTCTCGCTCCTCCACTGGCACTGGGAGATCCTGGAGATGGCACCGTGCTGACCAAATCAAGAGCCAAGGCTTGTGAGTTGGGGTGGGACAGTGAAGCTAGAACGGTGGCCTCCACTTCCTGAGTGCCAGGTGGTCGCTGCCAGGGTGCCAGCCTGGCCCCCAAACTTGCGTGTCTGTTTCCTGATGTTGCGTGTCAACCCACCACCGCGCACTCGCACTCCAGCTGCTCCGGCCAGTAGCTTTGCACGCTGTCACAGAAGGTTTTCTTGAACAAAATTTGAACTGGATTTTCTCGTTACCTTGAATTGGTGCAGCTCCAACTGTTTTCAGAACTTGTCCCGTGTAACTTGTCACGGGCGTGTGATTTAACCCTTTCAGGGGGCATCCCTGCTGTCTGCAAGGCCTCTTGGTTTTTTTTTTTTAGATTTATTTTTTTTAATTGGAAAGGCGGATATACAGAGAGAGGAGAGACAGAGAGGAAGATCTTCCATCCGATGATTCACTCCCCAAGTGAGCGCAACGGCCGATGCTATGCCAATCCGAAGCCAGGAGCCTCGTCCGGGTCTCCCACACGGATGCAGGGTCCCAAAGCTTTGGGCCGTTCTCGACTGCCCTCCCGGGCCACAGGCAGGGAGCTGGATGGGAAGCGGGGCTGCTGGGATTAGAACCGGCGCCCATATGGGATCCCGGGCGTGCAAGGCGAAGACCTTAACCACTGCGCCACCGCACCAGGCCCTGCAAGGCCTCTTGTACATGCACACCCTGGCCCCGGGCTGCTCGGCTTTGGGGACAGGCGTCCTGCCCCCCAAAGTGGGAGTGCGACTGGATTGTGTGAGAGTCACAGCATGCCTCAGCCCGAGAGCCAGAGGCCTGGTATGCGCTGCTCTCATCTCTCACCCCGTGTTCTGCTCCACCCGTGGACCATGTGGAGCCTCTGTGAGGGAGAGGGGGCCTGGCTACAGGGCCCAGAGGGAGGTGGTGGGGAGGTGTGGCAGGCATTCTTAATTGAGCTTCGTGGTGCTCAGGAACCGAACCTGTCTTGGCGAAGCGCATGGCGCCAGGGCCCTTGGCTGCAGGAGAGAGCTGCCTGCCTGAAGGCACTTCGGCTTTTCTGCCCTCGCATGGCATGCTGCCCACTCCCTCTGCACCCACCCCCTGGGGACGTTTTTCTTCTGAAGGTTGGAAGATTCTCTGTTATCATCGATGGTGGAAATGGGGTGTCCTGGGGGTTCCCCCGCCCCTCCAACAGGCGCCATGTAAAACTCCTCCTGCAGCCACAGGAGCCGTGGAGGGCACCCCACCCGAGTGGAACTGAGTGACTGGGCTCCTGGGGGCCTGGCACGTGCACAAAGCAGGTGTAACCTTTAACGTGCTGTCCTTGACAGCTGCTGATGGTGAAAGTAGGAAGCAGGAAATACCACCGAGCTGCCTTGCCAGCTTGGTCACCCGAGCAGTGACTTCAGAACTCCGTGTCAGTTTCCTGGCTTACGCGTGAAGGAATAATACTTCCCACCTCCTGAGGAATTCTTAGTGCTCTGGCGCTGTGGCACAGTGGGTGAAGCCACCGCCGCCTAGGATGCTGCCACCCGGCGGTTCCAGTCCCGGTTGCTCCATTGCTATCCAGCGCTCTGTTAAAGCTCATGGGAAGGCAGCAGAGGACAGGCACCTGCTTGGGCCCCTGCTTCTCAACAAGGGTGACCTGGATGGAGTCCCACGCTCCAGGGTCCAGCCTGCCCCCAGCTGATGAGACCATTTGAACAATGAGCCAGTGGATGGGAGAGTCTGTAGTTCTGCCTTTCAAATTAAATCAATAAATCCATTTCAAAAAATAGTTCTTTATCTTTACTGTAAAGTCAAATATACAGAGAGGAGAGACAGAGAGGAAGATCTTTTCTCTGCTGATTCACTCCCCAAGTGGCCACAGTGGCCAGATCTGTGTCAATCCAAAGTCAGAAGCCAGGAGCTTCTGGGTCTCCCACGCGGGTGCAGGGTCCCAAAGCTTTGGGCCGTCCTCCACTGCTTTCCCAGGCCACAGGCAGGGAGCTGGATGGGAAGTAGGGCTGCCGGGATTAGAAGCAGCACCCATATGGGATCCCGGGGCATTCAAGGCGAGGACTTTAGCCGCTAGGCCACGCCGCCAGGCCCGATAAATCCATTTTAAAAAATGCTTCAAGTATAAAGGAAGGGCTTTGTCACATCAGGCGTTATTATGTAATTGACTGTTTTGTTCAAAGCAGTCATTGAATGGCCATGTAGCATAGGTTAGGCCACCATGCCAATTGATTCACTTCCGATCCAGCTCCTGCTGATGCACGCAGGAAAACAGCCAACGGAGCTCCAGGGCCCTGGCTCCTGGCTTCTGCCTGGTCCAGCCCTGGACATGGGAGCCACTGGAGGCGTGAACTAACAGATGCAAGATCTTTCTCTGTCTCTCTCACTCGCCCTCCTCTCTCTCTCTCTCTCTCTCTCTCTCTGTGCCTTTCGAGTAAATAAATCTCCCCCTCCCCACACACCAATGCAGTTAAATCAGTGTCAGCTGTGGCCACCTTGTCAGCTTTACTCTATTTCAGACCATAAAGGTAGGAATTTAAGTCAAATTTTGGTCTGTTACAGTCATAGGAAGACAGGCATTTAAAACAGGACTTAAAAAAAAGATTTATTTATTTTTATTGCAAAGTCAGATATACAGAGAAGAGGAGAGACAGAGAGGAAGATCTTCCATCTGATGATTCATTCCCCAAGTGACCACAATGCCCAGTGCTGCGCCAATCAGAAGCCAGGAGCCAGGAACCTCTTCCTGTTCTCCCACGCGGGTACAGGGTCCTAGGGCTTTGGGCTGTCCTTGACTGCTTTCTGAGACCGCAGACAGAGAGCTGGATGGGAAATGGGGCTGCTGGGATTAGAACTGGCGCCCATATGGGATCCCAGCAAGGACTTTAGCCTCTAGGCCATGGCACTGGGCCCAGGATGTTGCTTTAAGTAAGCGCTCTCTCCCTCCTTCCCTGCTGGGGAGGGGGCGCTTGGAAGAGGTGACAGGTGTGGGAGGAGGGGCTTGGAACGGTCAGGTTTGCCCGTCTCTGGAAGGGGACAGGAAAGGCGTTGTGCTCTGGACTGTTGGAGGGTGCTTGGCCTCAGGACTTGTGTCTGCTGGGACATTCGTCGCTCACCAAAATGTTAGATTCGCCGACCACCAGGGAAAGAATAACTCAGCCAAGTATGTGAAAAGAATTCAGATGGCCTTTATTCAGGGAACCGCGGGCTTCCCCACGCAGCAGACAGACAGACGGACGGGAAGGAGTGGGCTGCAGAGGAAGAGCACCCGAGGGACGGGGAAGGCGCCCTTTAAACTCTCCTTGACAC
Organism: Ochotona curzoniae; assembly: GCF_017591425.1. NCBI lineage: Eukaryota > Metazoa > Chordata > Mammalia > Lagomorpha > Ochotonidae > Ochotona > Ochotona curzoniae. The sequence continues at coordinate 795,846 of NW_024466464.1, forward strand.
TCATTTTGCATTGTGTCGGGATCCCATATGGCACCGATCATGTCCCAGAGACCCCGCTTCCCATCCAGCTCCCCGCCTGTGGCCTGGGAGAGCAGTCGAGTACGGCCCAAAGCCTTGGGACCCTGCACCCGCGTGGGAGACCTGAAGAGGTTCCTGGCTCCTGGCTTCGAATTGCCTCAGCTGTAGCCATTGCAGCCACGTGAGGAGTGAACCAGCAGATGAAAGATATTTCTGTCTCTCCTTCTTTCTGTGTATCTGCCTTTCCAATTAAAAAAAAAAAAAATCTTAGAAAAGAAATCAAGGATGTGCCCTCTAATCCTGTGTGCAAAGCCAGCACGAGCTCGGGGGTCCTGAGGCAGAGCCCCAGCACGCTGAGCGCCTCCGCAGCTTCCTGGCCGCCCCTCGTCCTGCCCGCCCTCTGTCCTGTGGCATTCACTTGCGTCTTTCTCTTTCCAGTGACTTAGCATTGAGGAACTGCTTCCTGACTTCCGACCTAAACGTCAAAGTGGGGGACTACGGGATAGGCGTGAGCAGGTACAAGGTAAGGCAGGGCCGGAGTGATCCCTCCCCTGTAGCCTTGGGTGCCCGCCCTCCTCAGAGGAGGGCTCTGTTCCCTGGGGTGGGCTTGTTGCAGGTGCTCCTGGGCGCACCGGGGTGGGGGCCGGGATGGCCACCTCGCGGCTTTGCTCCTAGGTGCTAGCGTTATCTGTGTAATGAGCCAGTCTCACCACAGAGTTAGTTCTGTTACCTGGTAAGTAAAGTTCTGGCTCCAATTCAGTAAGCTTTGGATTTCAGTATTTGTGAACTCTTGCCATAAGTAGATCCCCAGAGGGAGGTGGGTGAGCTTCCCAGGGTGGCGCTGCGGTGGAGCCATGCAACGCGAGGGTCCCAGCTCTGGGCTGCCCTGGGCCCGGCGGCTGGTGCTCCTGTTCTGTCTGCTCTGCACTGATTCTTTTTAATAAAACTGTGCAAACCTAAGGTCATTGCTGGGGTCCTTAGAGGCCTCAGCACCTTGAATGCTCCCCGTGCCCCACATACCGTGGGGTACTCTGCTACCTCACCTTTGGTCTACACCACACAGGAGGTTGGCAGGCTTGTGTGAGCTTCCTTCTGCAGTGAAGAAGAAGGCTTTGTGGGTCCTGGGCCTGCACCTGCCCCTCTGATGCCCAGGCCCCGAGTTCTGAGACGCTGAGCTGGGGACCTGGCCAGAGATGCTCCCCCATTCGCCTCGGCCCTGAGGATCACTCTGGGCACCTGTGTCAGCGTCCCACTGTGTGCCGAGGGTCCCTCTGGGCACCTGCGTCGGCATCCCACTGTGTGCCGAGGGTCCCTCTGGGCGTCTGCGTCAGCGATCTCACTGTGTGCCGAGGGTCCCTCTGGGCGCCTGCGTCAGCATCCCACTGTGTGCCGAGGGTCCCTCTGGGCGCCTGTGTTGGCGTCCCACTGTGTGCCGAGGGTCCCTCTGGGCGCCTGTGTTGGCGTCCCACTGTGTGCCGAGGGTCCCTCTGGGCGCCTGTGTTGGCGTCCCACTGTGTGCCGAGGGTCCCTCTGAGCACCTGTGTCAGCATCCCACTGTGTGCCGAGGGTCCCTCTGGGTGCCTGTGTTGGCATCCCACTGTGTGCCGAGGGTGCCTCTGGGCGCCTGTGTTGGCATCCCACTGTGTGCTGAGGGTGCCTCTGGGCGCCTGCGTCAGCATCCCACTGTGTGCTGAGGGTGCCTCTGGGCGCCTGCGTCAGCGTCCCACTGTGTGCTGAGGATCCCTCTGGGCGCTTGTGTTAGCGTCCCACTGTGTGCCGAGAGTGAGGGTGCATTTTCTGCGCACGGACAGCCATGCTCAGACCCGCGTGCTCTGCATCCACACAGGAGGACTACATTGAAACAGATGGCAAGCGAATGCTTCCCCTGCGCTGGACGGCACCCGAACTGGTCACCAGCTTCCAAGACAGGGTCCTGACCGCAGACCACACCAAGAACAGCAATATCTGGTAGGTGCCGCCTCCACCTCTGGGGGCCTGGCCATGGGCTGCTTGGTGAAGGGACAGGCATTGTCCAGAGTGCAGGAGCACACACAGCGGCCAGTGAGGTGACACAGGTGGCGTGGGGACCCTGGGGCAGACCGGCACGGCCACGGCGATGTGACTGGCTCTCCTCAGCCTGTCTCTTTCACCTGTTCCCGATGTGAAAGCAGGACCCACATCTGCCCCCTGTTCCGGGCCTCCCCCGGGCCTGGCGCAGAACAGATGGTCGTTACACATTTCTGAAAGTGAAGGAAGGGCCCGGCAGTGTGGCCTAGCGGCTAAAGTCCTCGCCTTGAATGTGCCGGGATCCCATATGGGTGCCGGTTCTAATCCCGGTAGCTCTGCTTCCCATCCAGCTCCCTGTCTGTGGCCTGGGAAAGCAGCAGAGGATGGCCCAAAGCTTTGGGACCCTGCGCCCACGTGGGAGACCCGGAAGAGGCTCCTGGCTTCAGATCGGCATAGTATCGACCCGTTGTGCTCACTTGGGGAGTGAATCATCGGACGGAAGATCTTCCTCTCTGTCTCTCCTCCTCTCTGTATATCTGACTTTCCAATAAATAAATAAATCTTTAAAAAAAAAAAAAGTGAAGGAAGAAATGGAAGGCATTTGGATGATTATCTAACACTGTGACTTACAGAGTTCAGTTTCATGGAAACTAAAAAGATAAACCTAAATGTTTGACTAACGAGTTCTGTCACGGCTTTCTTAACTACCTTTTTTCCCGTCTCTATTCTTACCTTTTGGATTTTTAAAATTCTTTTTTTTTTAAAGATTTATTTATTTTTCATTACAAAGTCAGATAGAGAGGAAGATCTTCGTCCGGTGACTCACTCCCCAAGTGAGCGCAATGGCCGGTACTGCGCCGATCCGAAGCCAGGATCCAGGAACCTCCTCCGGGTCTCCCACATGGGTGCAGGGTCCCAAGGCTTTGGGCCGTCCTCGGCTGCTTTCCCAGGCCACAAGCAGGGAGCTGGATGGGAAGCAGAACTCCTGGTGCGTGCATGAACCAGCAGGACTTCAGCCGCTAGGCCACCACGCCAGGCCCCTGGGGGATATTTTTTCTGGTGAGAATTCCTGTGGATTCCTACAAAGAGGGCCTGCTGGGCGCTGCCCAGTGGTGCTGGGCCACTCAGGTGGCAGGGCCTGAGGCTGCAGACCCAGGTGAGGGGGGCTGTGTGTGGGGGTTCAGCTCTTGGGGCCCTCCTCCCCGGGACATGCACACATTCAGCTGCACGGTGTCCTCTTCACTCCCTGAGGAGGCCAGCACAGGATTACTGCCCCCTTGGACAGGCCCAGGGTCAGTCCTATGCAACTGCTTCACCCCGCTCCGGCCTGGCTGGCCCCTGACCCAAGGCCCAGCACCCCGCTCCGGCCTGGCTGGCCCCCGACCCCAAGGCCCAGCACCCCGCTCCGGCCTGGCTGGCCCCCCGACCCAAGGCCCAGCACCCCACTCCGGCTTGGCTGGCCCCCGACCCCAAGGCCCATCACCCCACTCCGGCTTGGCTGGCCCCCGACCCCAAGGCCCAGCACCCCGCTCCGGCCTGGCTGGCCCCCGACCCCACGGCCCAGCTGCGCGCTGCAGCACAAGCCCTCACAGGGCTGGTTTGGGTTCTGTTCCAGCGACTCCCCCATGTGCCTCTGCACTCTTGGGTGTCTATAGCAGATGCCTGTGACACGTCCTCCAAACACAGGGGACAGAGACCTGAGAATTAGGTCCTTCGCAGAGGCTGCGCTGCACTGGTGTCTGAGCCTGGAGTCATTGTGGATGGCCATGCCGAGTCCTTCCAGGGACAGCAGCCGCACTGCCTGGGGCTCGGGAGTGAGAGGGCCCTCGCCGGCGTAGGGCACAGAAACAATGGCCGCCGGACACCTTTGCACCCAGCAGGAGTTCCTGGATGGTCCAGTGGTTGCTTGCCCAGAGTCAAGCCAGGCTAGACGGGACTGCACAGATAGGCCGGTGGCATCACTGTGGCTTCCCTGTGTGCCTCCGTCAGCCTCTCCAGGACTTAGACCTTGGCCCGCGTTTCTCTCTCTCTGAGGGGGTGGGCCTCCATCCCCACCTTGCTCTCGCTGTCCCCTGGCCTGGGGGGCAGCATCAGGTACACCGCTGATTCACTGAGGTTAGCTGGGCGGCTGCACACCGTGAAGTAGTGTTCATCGGAGTGGCCTGCCCACCGGGCCTGGGGCAGCTCGGTTTTCGGGGCCACAGTTGTCCCCACCAGTCTGGGGCTCCTGGGCAGGTCCCCAGGGGCAACAGGGACCAACTGGCCTGTGGGCAGCTGGGGTTTGGTCGCTCTGGGGCAGAAGTAGCTGGGAAGGAAATGGGGAGATGGCGTGGGGGGCTCAGCCCCATGGGCCTTGAGCGGCAAAGGCCATCAGAACCCTGGGGTGCACAGGGGTCGTGCAGGCCGTGGGTGGGTGGGAAATCCCCAAATGTGCTACTGTGTAGCATTAACTGTTGTTGCAATGAGAGATTTTTTCCTCTTTTTTTTTTTTTTAAGATTTATTTATTTGAAAGGCAGAATTACAGAGGTTGGCAGAAAGAGTTAAAGATTGCCATCCTAGTTTACTCTCCAAACTGCTGCAACAGCCACGGCTGGGCCAGGCAGAAGCCAGGACCTCAGCCGGGTCTCCCATGCAGGTGCAAGGGCCGGGCCCTTGGACATCTTTCAGCTACTTTCTCAGGTCCATCAACAGGGAGCCCTGTTGGAAGCAGAGCAGCTGGGACATGGCTCCATGATGCCAGCCCCCATGCGTCAGCCTCCTACGATATCCTGCTGGTCTTTCAAACAGTTTGAGAGTTCAGAGTCAGCAGTGACATCACCACTGCTGTTTGAGCATGGTCTTGTCTCTACTCCGTGCAGGCGGTCCCTCACTGGCCAGCACCCCCGTGCACGGCACAGGCTGGTGGCCTCTGTCCTTGGCTGCTCGCTGTGCTCTTGGTCCCCCGGACCTCTTGGCAGCCATCCCGACACAGGGAGGAAAGGAGGGTGCTCACCGTCTCCTCTTCTCCACAGGTCCCTCGGCGTGACGCTCTGGGAGCTTTTCGATGGCGCTGCCCAGCCCTACTCCAGCCTGTCCAACCTGGACGTCCTGCAGCACGTCATCCGCGAGCGGCAAGAGAGGCTCCCCAAGCCGCAGCTGGAGCAGCCCCACTCTGACCGCTGGTGCGTGGCTCCCCCCGGGGCTGCCCATGTGTAAGCAGGGCCGCTGTGCAGGCAGTCATCTGTGCGTCACTCCAACACCTGTTTGGGGCATTTAGTAAAGATTTTTTCTATCTGAAAGGTAGAGTTACAGAGAGAGAAGGAGAGACACAGAGAGAGATCACCCATCCACTGGCTCATCCCCAGATGGCTGCGACAGCTGGAGCTGGGCTGATCTGAACTCAGGAGTCGCCCTCGTGGGTGCAGGGTCCTCTGGGCCTCCCCTGTTGCCTTTCCAAGGCATTAGCAGGTAGCTGGAGTGGAAGTGGAGCTGCCAGGACTCAAAGCGGCACCCATCACAGGTGAAGGCCCACTATACCGTGGTGCTGGCCCCAAGACTGACTTCTTTAAATGGCAGAATTAGAGAAGAAGAGATCTTCTGTGTGCTGGGTCACTCCCCAGGTGGCTGCAGTGACTGGGCCTGAGGCAGGCCAAAGCCGGGAGCTTGGAACTCCATCTGGGCCTCCTTGTGCCTGGCAGAGGCCCAGGTACTCGGGCCATCCCCAGGCGGGTTCACAGGGAGCCCAACGGGGGTGGGAGTGGAATGATCTGGACTTGAGCTGGTGTTGGTATACTACGCTGGCATTGCAAGTGGTGGCTTCTCTGACTGTACCACAGTGCCAGCCCTTGCATTTATCATTAAAAAAAAAAGAATGCTACAACCAGCAAGAAATTTCAGTGTGAACTAGTTAGACACCAACACTCTGCAGAACTGTTAAAATGAGGCCGCTTATGGGTATGCTCTGTGAGAAGGCGTGAGGGCACCGTGTGCTACAGGCCCGCGTCCAACACGCAGGCGCTCTTCAGGCCAGTTCAGCATCAGGCCCACCCTATCCCCAGCTGATGGGATCTTGGTGCCCACGTCAGGCCCTGCTCAACTCCCCTTGTTCCCCCAGAGCCTGGCAGCCCAGGCATCAGCATGAGTCGGCGGCGTGTTCCACCTGTCCGCCGTCAGCCGCAGTTGTGCGTGTTGCCCGTGCTCACTGTGGCCCTCCTCACACCCAGCTGCTGCCCAGGCCCCTGCTGTCCGCTCCGTGCCCTCCGCAGGAAGCCTGGCGCTGGGCTGCAGCGTCACCGAGAGCACAGGGCAGGGGGCAGAGAGGGCAGCTCCCAACGGAGCTGTCCATGGGAATTCTCACAGAATTAGGTGAGTGGATCTTAAGGTGGAAGGCAGGGCATTCTGTACCGTGGCAGGGTCTCGTAAGGCTGTTTGTGGGACACGTGGGTGAGTCCCAGGCCACGCCCGCTGGAGCAGGTGCAGACTGAGGCCTGAGAAGTGTCCTGAAGACACAGGAAAGGGCAGGCCCTCCTTTGACTGCAACCTCCCGCAAGCTGAAGCCTCAGTGTGCCAGGGAGCGACCCCGGGGTCCCTCATAGCGTATGTTCTTATTTTCAAATAAGATGCTGCCTCTCCCTGCTGCCCAGGTACGAGGTGCTGCAGCTCTGCTGGCTGTCCCCCGACAAGAGGCCGGCGGCCGAGGACGTGCACCGGCTGCTCACCTACCTGCGCATGCAGAGCCAGCGCGACTCGGAGGTGGACTTCGAGCAGCAGTGGAACGCCCTGAAGCCCAGCACGCACAGCCGGGACGCGTCCAGCAACGCCGCCTTCCCCATCCTGGACCACTTCGCCCGGGACCGGCTGGGCCGCGAGCTGGAGGAAGTCCTGACCGTGACCGAGACGAGCCAGGGCCTGAGCTTCGAGTACGTGTGGGAGGCCGCCAAGCATGACCACTTCGAGGAGCACGGCCGGGGCCGCCCGGACGAAGGCCTGTCCTACACCAGCGTCTTCTTCCCCGTCGAAGTGGTGGAGAGCTCGCTGACGGAGCCGGGGTCCGGCCAGCAGGACGACAGCGGCCAGGACGTGCCCCTGCGGGCCCCTGGCGTGGTCCCTGTTTTTGATGCCCACAACCTCTCTGTTGGCAGCGACTATTACATCCAGCTGGAGGAGAAAAGTGGGGGCCACCTGGAGCTGGATTATCCGCCTGCCCAGCTCACGACCGAGCTGGAAAACCCTGACAGGACGGGCGCTGAGGCGGCCGCGTTCCCAGCTCTCCGGGGCCTGGAGCTCGAGGAGTCGAGCGTGGATGAGGATTTGTTCCAGGGCAGTGCGGCTCCCGGGGCGCCCAGCCTGGCCGAGGAGCTGCGGGTGGCCGTGGGCCCCGAGAGCCCAGCCCTCGGCCTGTTCAATGAGCTTGACAAACCTGAGGACCGGCCCGGCCACCAGAGAATATTCGACCTCATGGAATTAGATGGGATGCAGGCAAACTTAAGGACAGTCTCTTTAAGCTCAGGTCCGAAGGAGCCCCAAGAACCGGCAACGATGCCACCGCTGGAGAGACAAAATCCCCCCAGTTTGTTTGACTGCGAGCCCCTCGGCTGGCCGGGAGACGTCGCGCTCCAGGACGGCCTCGATCCCCTGAATGTGCAGGAGCTGTCAGAAAACTTTGCGTTCCTTCAGGAAAAGAACTTGCTGAAGGGCTCGCTGTCCGACAGGGCTCGTCCGAGTGGTCTCCAGGCGGAGCTGCAGGCAGCGGGTGCCAGCAAGATGCCAGCCGAGACCTCAGGCGGAAGCTCTGCAGACACCGAGCTGGTGTCGGCGGGCAGTACCTCAGGGGTGCCCTCCGTGCGGCAGAGCAGGGGTCAGGATGCGGGCCCCTCGCTGCCGTCTTCCCCCGCGACCTCGCTCCAGGCTGAGGGAGAGCTCCCCGACCTGAAGCCCGGGGAGACCCCGCGCCCCTCTGCGGAGGGCAGCGTCCTTGGGGAGTGTCCCCGCCCGGATGCAGAGCCCGTGGCCGTCCCGGCAGAGGGCAGCCCCGCAGGCATGGGCACTGGAGCCGAGGACTCGGCCCACTGCGGCGAGGAGGCCCTGAAACCAAGCGCCAGCGGCGCTGCTGCCCGTGGCGGCCCCCCGGAGCGGAGCCTGGGCGAGGCGGGCCCAGGAGAGCCCCCCGCTCAGCACCTGCCGCCGCCGCAGCGCGGTTACCCCGCGGGAGCAGGCCTGGCATCCGCCCTGTCCTCCGACTCCACCAGCCAGGACAGCCTCCTGGAGGACAGCGTGGCCACGGCCGTGCTGAGCTCAGAGCAGTCCGCCGAGACCCCCGACTCCCTGGACTCGCTGGACGTCCACGCGGCGCTGCTCGACTCGCTCGGCTCCCGCTCGCCGCAGAAGCCGCCTGCCCCCGAGAAGCCGGCGGACAGCGGCTACGAAACCGAGAACCTCGAGTCCCCCGAGTGGACGCTGCACCCCGCGCCCGAGGGCGCCACCTCCGGCGACGGGGCTCCCGGCGCCGCGCCTCCCAACCCGGTCATTGTCGTCTCGGACGCGGGCGACGGCCACAGAGGCGCCGAGGCGGCCGTGCACGCGTGCTCCCAGGGCTCCTACCGGGACTCGGCCTACTTCTCTGATAACGACTCTGAGCCTGACCGGAAGGCCGAGGAGGCCCCGGGAACCTCCTCCATGCCGGCCTCGGTGCTGGCTGAGAGTCAGCCCCCGCCTGAGCCGGACATCCCGGAGCCGAGAGCCCAGGCCCAGGACGGTGGCCTGGAAGCGGGGCCCAGCCAGCCAGACCCTTGCGGCTGCTCCTCCGCCCTGCAGGATTCCGGTGACCTGGAGTGGAGAGCCACGCCGGAGCCCGCCCTGGCCGAGGTGGCTGGCGAGGCGTGTCCTGCGGAGGACGAGGCCAGCAGCCCCATGGGCCTGTGGCACTCGGAGCTGAGCAGCAGCGAGGACTTGGAGGCCCCGGAAGATCGGCCCTGCACGCTCGCCTCCACTGGAACCAACACGCACGAGCTGCTGGCCTACACGCACGCTGCGGCTGAGAAGCCCTTGTCCTGCCACTCCGAGGGCCCCAAGTTCAAGGAACCGGACGTCGAAGGCAAGTACCTCGGGAAGCTGGGCGTGAGCGGGGCGCTCGACCTGGCCGAGGACGGCGTGGACGCCGACGAGGAGGACGAAAACAGCGACGACTCGGACGACGACCTGCGGGCCTTCAACCTGCACAGCCTGAGCTCCGAGTCGGACGACGAGCCGGAGCGTCCCGTGCCTGTGGTCCTGAGCAGCGACGACGGCAGGCACCTGCGCAGCCTGCTCAAGCCGGCGGCGGCCGAGCCCGGGCCGCTGCCCGAGGAGCGGAGGGAGAAGAAGGCCGTCACCTTCTTCGACGACGTCACCGTCTACCTGTTTGATCAGGTATCGTAGCGCTCTGTGCTTTGGGGGTGTCTTGTTCCCCGCTGTAGCCTTTGAATATACAGCTCCGTCGTGAAGCCAGGGCCTGGGCACCACCGCACAGGCAGGCTTGGTAGTGCCTTCACGTTGGCCTCCCTCCTGGAGGGGCTTGGGAGCTGGCCCTGGGTGCCCGGCTCTGTGTGGCACCTGCCCTCTTGCTGTGGCCTTGGTGGGTCTCTGCATCGGCCTGTCTCCTCCCCTCACTTGACTTCCGCTGTTCTGTTTCCCTGTATGTTTCCCGTGTTCTGCCAGGATGGCGCCCGGCCACCCCCACAGGGAGCCCAGGCCTGTGGGTCTCCTTACGTCGCTCCCACGCCTCAGAGTCTCAAAAAGAGTCCTGTTTGCCACCCAGAGTGGGAAAAGGGAGAAGGACCAGGCCTGGCCCTTGAGCTCTGGGTCTGGTTAACATGCTGTGTGTGCCTTCAGCGACATGCTGCCTGCACCCCAGGAGTGTGAGGGTCCTGGGGGCTAGGAGACACGCATGCCCGCATCTCTGGACTGTTCTGGGACCCACTGCGGCTCTGACAGGGCAGGCTGGTGGCTTAGGAGGAATGAGGGGTCTCGGCCCCTCCTGGGTCAGCCTGTGTGTGTGTTCAGGCTAGCCTTGGTTTCTGTGCCAGGGCATGGCTGCCCCTGTAAGTTGGGAAATATTTCCTCCTCATTGGGAGAAGATTCTGGAAAAGCTGATGTGGGTTTGTCAGTCTTCCCAGAGTTGCTTTTGGTTTCAGGGATAATTTTTGGTTGTTACTCCTCCTGTGTGGCTTGGGTTTCCTTTGAGCTCCTGAGCTGAGAGCTGAGGTGGGAGAGCTGCCTCAGAGCCCAGCCATGTAATGCTGTCATTTTGCACGTTCCCGCCAGGCCAGTGGTGCGTGGTCTGTCACGCTTCCCTGTCATCTATGTCTGACCCCTCTCCGAGCTCCCCGAGACGCCGTCTTTGCATGTGAACCCGTTACAGGTTAGCTGCCCCTGCCAGATGTGACAGGTGTTCCTGCTCCTTTCTTGTCACTGGTTTCTGCTCGGACCCCCTCAGGATCAGAGGATGTGTTTTATTCGGCTCTGTTTCTCTTCAGTTGGTTAGAGGTTTAAAACAGGCCGGGGCCTGGCACGAAGGCTCAGTGCTTAAATTCTCCCCTTGTAAGTGCCAGGATCCCATATGGGCGCCGGTCTGTGCCCCAGCTGCTCTGCTTCCCAAAGCACTGGAGGACAGCCCAAAGCCTTGGGTCCCTGCACCCGTGTGGGAGACCTGGAGGAAGCTCCTGGCTCCTGGCTTTGGATTGGCGCAGCTCTGGCCGTTGTGGACACTTGGGGAGTAACCCAGCTGATGGACAGTCTCTCTGTAATTTAGACTTTTAAGTAAAATAAATAAATCTTTACAGAGTAAAAAATGGAAAGATAAAACAATTACAGGTCCCAGATAAGTGGCAGGTGTGCATGTGTGGCTCCCAGCACGTGGGCTGCCCTTCTGGCCCAGCGCGTGTGGCTGGTTGCCGGCTGTGTCTTCCTGCTGTCCAGTCTGCCCGCGCCGGCTACACCAGAAGCGTGGTCTCCCGCCATCGCCTCCTGCAGCTCTGAGCCGCGGCAGGGCCTGGATGGGGAGGGTGCCGGTGCCTCCTGGAGGAGTTGGCCCGTTTAAGCCGCCTGTGTCCTTAGCTCCGCCTCGTCTCATACATGTTTATGCACCTATTCTGGGTTTCTTTTGATTGGTTTGTGCCTGTTCTACAGTTGTGGGTTTGTTTTGTTGAAGATTTATTTATTTTTATTGGAAATTGAGATTTACAGAGAGAAGGAAGCAGAAAGATCATTCACCTGCTGATTTATTCCCCAAGTGGCCACAACGGCCGGACCTGAGCCAGTCTGAAGCCAGGAGCTTCTTCCAGGACTCCACATGGGTGCAGGGTCCCAAGGCTTTGCACTGTCCATTACTGCCCTCCCATGCTGCAAGCAGGGAGCTGGGTGGGAAGTGCAGCAGCCAGTGTGTGAGCCAGTGTCCGTAAGGGATCCTGGGGTTTGCGTGGGGAGGATTAGCCAGTTGAGCCATCGCACTGAGCCCTGTGGTTTGTTTCATTTTGTTTTTTTTTTTTCTGGCTCTTATACTTCTTAAATGAGTTTCTTGTAGCTAGAATATAGCCAGTTAAGCGTTTGTTTGTTTGTTTTTTCCTTCCTTCCTTTCTAAAATTGATTGATTGATTTGAAAGGCAGAGTTACAGAATGAAAGAGGAGCAGAGACAAAGAGCAGCTCCTCCGTCCACTGGCTCACTCCCCAGATGTCTGCAGTGCCTGGGACTGTGCCAGACTGAAGCCTCTATGCGGGTGCAGGGCCAAGCACTTGGGCCATCCTCCGCTTTCCAAGGCCCGCTGGGAGGTTGACTGGTTGACTGCCCAAATGGCCGCAGCAGTTACAGCTGAGCTGATCCGAAGCCAGGCGCCTCTTCCGGGTCTCCCACACAGGTGCAGGGTCCCAAGGCTTTGGGCCGTCCTCGACTGCTTTCCCAGGCCACAGGCAGGGAGCTGCATGGGAAGTGGAGCCACCAGGATTAGGACCAGCGCCCATATGGGATTCTGGCGGGTTCAAGGCGAGGACTTTAGCCGCTAGGCCATGGAGCAGGGCCCCTGATAACCTGTCTTAATTTTAATTTATTTATAGTGTTATCACTTTTTTTGAAAGTTCGCAGAGAAGAGAGAAAGAGCTCTTTCATCCACTGGCTCGCTCCCCCAAATACTCACGCAGTTAGGGTGGCCCAGGCTGAAGCCAGGAGCCTGGAACTCCCTGTGGGTCTCCCCGGTGTGTGACCCAGACCCAAGACCTGCTGTTTGTGTCCCGGCGTGTGCATTAGCAGGTCCAGGATCAGAAGCGGAATAGCCCAACTGGAAGCAGGCCCTCCGAGGCGGGCTGCCACAGTCCCGCTCTGGCTCGGCCCAGCCCACTCATGTTTTTCAAGCACGTGGGGACACGTAGATGGTGTTCGCGTCTGTCCTGAGGCGTTTGCCTCAATCTCTCCTTTTTCCCAGCTGCCTGACGCTCATTCCTGAAAGATACTCTTCTCAGAATTGAGAATTCTCGCAGCTTCTCCCCTTCCTCGGTGTGTAGAACGGTCGTCCCTGCCCCGTGGCCTTGGCGTCTGCTCTAGGGAAGCTGCAGCCACGTCTCCGTGTCAGTCAGGCAAAGCGCACGCCTGGTCTCGGGTGCCAGGTGTTGGCTCTGTCCTCTGTGCCCAGCAGGTTGGCTGTGGCGCTCCTGGGTGCAGCTGCGTGGCCTCGCTGAGCTGCTGGCACCAGCTGTGGGGCTGCTGTTTGTCCCCGGCGTCTGACCTCGTGGCCCCGGGTCCCCCACACCCCCGCCTGTCCTCCTTGCTGTGCCGAGTCCTCCACTTCCCTGCCCCTCGAGCAGTTTTACTTTTTCTGTGCTGAATGTTGCGTTTCCCACCCCCCACCTCTGTCCTTTGGTTGACACTTTGTTTCTTTCCTTTGGAAGTGTGTCGGTGGGGGTGCCGCCTGCCCCAGGTGGTTCTGTGGCGGGGTGTCCCCTCCCACACGGCAGGCCAGCCTTTCCGGCTTCTCGGAGCCAGGTGGTTTCGGATCACGTCCTCACGTCACGTTTCGCTCTGGAGGCACTGACCCTCCCGGCCCGGGCCTGAGCCCAGCTGTGGGTTGCGGTGTCAGTTTTGCTTCCCCTTTCAGAGCCTGAGCTGTACCCTGTGCTGGCTAGGTGCTGCCCCACCCTGGTGGGGTGCTGGGGTCAGCTGGGTGTGACTGGGGGGGGGTCCAGGAGCTCCTTTCCCCTCCCCCTTGTTGGTGTGCACACTGCGCCACACGCTTCCTGCACAGTGCCCGCGCGCAGCCCTGGCACTGGAAGCTGCTTCCCCAGAGAGGCACCTGCCAGCCTGCAGCCGTGTGGGGCTGGGAGCTGCGGGTGGAGGCCCTGAGGGAGCAAACCTGACTGTCCTCCCTTTCGTCGCCCCAGACCCTCCTGCCCCATAGCCCGAGGTGGCGGGGTCTCCTGTCCCCCGGCTTTCAGGCTGGGGGATGGTCGGTGGGGGGCTGCCTGCTGCCGTCCCCTGCCTGGGGAGCTGCTTCATGCAGCCTGACCCAGCTGACCCACGGGCACGCGGGCCCGCTCCCACGAGCAGTGTGGCTGATGTGGACTCTTTCCGTTTGGCTTCTCAGGAAACTCCTACCAAGGAGCTGGGGCCCTGCGTGGGAGAAGCACGTGCTCCCGAGCCCTGCAGCCCGTTGCTATCCGCGGGGCCGCCCTGCCTGAGCAGGTGTATAAATTCCGAAAGCTCCACTGATGACGAAGGTACCTGAGACCCTGGGAGGCAGGGCGGGGCCGGGGGACCGTGCAGGGGAGCTTGGCTCGCTGCTTTAAATAGTGACCCCGGGCAGTGGGCTCTGCTGTGCGAGGGATGAGCACTCGGGCCCTTCCTGCCTTACCTGGCTGTGCTGTGTTGGCAGGTGGAGGCTTTGAATGGGACGACGACTTCTCCCCTGACCCGTTCATGGCCAAGACCACGAGCAGCCTTCTGGCCTCGCAGGCCACCCTGCAGTCCAAGTACTTCTCCCCGCCCCCTCCCGCCCGCAGCCCTGAGCCCAGCTGGCCTCCCCCAGCGCCCTGCTCCAGGTTCTCCATCTCGCCTGCCAACATCGCCAGCTTCTCGCTCACACACCTCACAGACTCGGACATGGAGCAAGGAGGTGAGGGGGCCCTGTGTGTGCTGGGGGGTGCGTGGGGCCTCTGCTATGCTCAGTTCCCCGGCTTTGCCGTCTGCCCCGTGCTGGAGCCGGGAGTCTGGGGTCCTGGTTCCTCTGGCCCAGGAGGCATCCCAGATGGGCGGCATCTCCTCCCGGCCTGCAGTACGCACCCTTCTTGCGTGTCTCTGCTTCCCCAGGTTCGCGCTGGTAGCGCTCCTAACCTGGGCTTTGGAGTCACGCCCAGGTCCTTCCCTGAGCCGTGTTGACTTTGCCATTAAGTCTTGGTCTCTGTGACCCAGTGGCTGCTGGGAGCACCTGGGTAGGGGCACATTTGAAGTGGTAGTGTCTGAACAGGTGGGGGTTCCCCACCCACCCACCCCGCGGATAGATTGAAAGATAAGTGTTAATAGGCGCATTCTTTGACGTGAAGTTTGCAGATCAAATAATGAGCACAAAACCTAAAGAGCTTTTATCAGTGTTTGCACCTGCCTCACATGTGCGGCCTCGCCGCGCCCACAACCTGCACTGCGTGTAGCACAGGTGTGTGTCGGGCCGTGTTCCCGCTGGCTGCCAGGGCCGCGTGGGAGCCCAGCAGATGTGCACAGGGAGGGGGTGGGGCCGCGGCCTGTTCCCACATCTGCAGCCAGCCCTGCTGGTAGCCGCCACGGGTGTGCTCAGACACTCACCCGTCGTGTTACGGCCTCTGTCCCAAACAGGAAGCAGCGAAGACGGAGAGAAAGATTAGGCAGCTGCGGTCAGCTCCGGCTTGTGGCCTGCGTGACCTGCCGAGAGACGTCCGCCGGCGTTTGCTGACATGAGATGTGGGGGAGGAAGCAGGAGGCGCACACGGAGGTGGCCCTGAGCCCTGTCCAGTTCGGGGCCTTCAGAGAGCCCGACTGGGGCAGGTCCCGGGTCCCCGGCCGCTTGATGCGCTGCCACGCCGGGGTCCCGCTGAGGCTGGGCACATGGGCTGTGCGTCTGTTCTCCGAGGAAGCCCTGTGCCCTCCCGGTACCTTAGCACAGGTGCCACGGAGGACGCTTGAGGGGAACGGTCACGAGTGAGCCATATTTATTACTTTTCAAGAAATCACTAATTGCTTTCTGTAATTGCACTGTGGATAAATGTTCTATGAGTTCCCAATATTGTACAGAATCTTAAATTATTCAAGGAAAACAAGGCAGGACAAGCTGGTGCCACCCACTTGTTTGATTTCTTTCTCTGTTTCATGGTTTGTTTGCCCTGCACGGTACTTGTAAAGCTTCAGAATTCTGCGTGCCAGGCCATCTTCCAGGTGGCTGGACTGCGCACATGGCACTCACCGGCCACAGTGACCCTGGGCAGGACTGGCCTCTGTGCTGTCGTTAATGAATTCAGAAATGCCGCTGATGTGTTGTTGAGGCAGACACATGTCTGTCTTGTGGCCTGGGACCTCGGCTGGCTCTTTCTCCCTGCCTCACCCCTGAACTCGGCTCTGGCTGCGATGCCCAGGTCCCTAGCCCTTCCCCAAGGGCCGGCTGACAGCAAGACCACCACAGGGAGGAAGCATCGGCGGGCAACTCCGGCATCCGGGGCAGCTCCGTTCTCTTTGTTCATGTCACATCCTGTATCTGACTTCGAGAAAGCATCTTCAGGCTGGACTTTCTGCTCCGAGCCCCTGCAGGTCACAGCCTGGTGTGACAAGTGTGTAACCCAGCAAACACATCGCATCGCACAGCTGCAAGGAGGAACAGAGACGGACGGCATTGGAGCCTGAGCGGCCACACATGTGAGCCCGGGGATCCTGGGCTCAGTGCCATGCCTTCCCCCTGCTTGGAGCAGGCCCGGTGTGTCCCGGGCTCCGTTCTCGCCACCGAGTTCTGTGCTCAACTGAGGAACTGGCCAGCGACCAGCGTGGCCACACGTGGGCCCCTCTTCACACCGGAGCTACCCAGGGAGGAGCTTGGGCATCGGACCGGTCTACGCTGCGACTTATGACCTGTGTCTGTCCGGGCTCGCCGCGTGCTGCTCTGAAGCAATAACTCCCCCGGGCGGGGGACTTGAGAGCAGAGTCCCCGACCCACCCCATATCCCCCCCCACGTGACCAGGCATCCCGGGTTCTGCCGAGCACGCTGCCTCCTGTGCTCAGGCACCAGGGGCCAGTATTGCCAAATCCACCCTCTGGCAGCGGAGGCCTTGGGAGGGTTCCTGAGCGTCCGCACCCACCTGCCAGTCAGACCGCGAGGTCAGCCCAGGACACGGGGTGGCTACTTGGGAGCCGAAGTTTGTCCCCTGCACTGTGGAGCTCTTCACAGTATCATTCCCACTCTATCTCAAGCCTGTGCGGCTCTCATAATTAATTGCCAAAACATTTTCTACATTGAGTTGGGGGGTTAGATCTGACTGTGGTCCCGCATGGACTTACATTTGTAATGAACCACAGTTCACACTCTTCTGAGATCACAAGCAATACCCATGAGATTTAACCAAGTCGTTGTTTCCTTGTCGCCAGCCCTGTCTTGGACGGCCAGCATGTGGCCTTGTGACCCGATTCAGTGTTGCAGCCCCTTACCCAGCCACGGGGAGCCATGCAAGACAGCTAGCTGGCCGCCCCTTCCGACTGCCCGGACCTGTGTCAGTGCTTGTCACATGGTGGTTCCCAATCCCATCACCCAGGGCCCCTGCCCTCCGCCCCCTCAGTACGTGCTCATCTGCGACCTCCAGCGGCCCAGGCAACAGCCAGGGAGGAGCCGAGACCCTCCGGGGGGCTAGCCCCGAGCCCACCCCGTGGAGACTGCAGAGTCTCCCACCGGGATGCACAGGCCCGAGGGGTCCCGGAGAGGTGCCTCTGCCCCGGCGGCGGCGGTGGGGGTGAGGGCCCCACGCACGCGCAGCCTTAAAGCTACGACAGGCGTGCCCAGCTGCTTTCCCGCACACGTCCTCAGGGCGTGTGAGCACCGCAGGGCCACCCCTGGGCGGGAGCCATGCAGCCAGCCCTGGCATCCACAGGGCCCTGGGACGGGGTGTGTGAACCCTCACAGCCCCAGGCGCTGGCCCTGTCATGGCAATAGAACAGTCACTGACCTTCAGTTTAAATTGTGTACATTTTTAAAATTGTAAGATTTTTACTGTATATTGATGCATAGTGTGATTCGATAAATTGCTTGTAATTTAAAAACTATTTAATATTCAAAATAAATATAGTTATATATTTATAAACTCTGTATGCTGTGTTCCTTTGGCCTGGGGCCCTGGCCCCGACAGACCGTCATCTCCCACCCCCAAAGATGCTGAGCAGTGCAGGCAGGTGGAGCCCCTGGACTGGTGCGCTGTGGGGTCCATTCTGGGCTGCCTTTCACAGAAGGCAGTAGGTCCTTGTGTGGCTCAGCTTGAGCTCCAAGCCAAGGGAGGAGCCAAGACCCTCTGGAGGGCGAGCCCAGCCCTCACCTTCCTGGTCTCCTGTAGGTGGGTCCTGGCACCTGCCCAGGGAGGAGGCTCTTCCAGCTCCCCCACCCCGCCCTGCAGCCCAAGCACACTGTGCACCGGGCTCCGGGAATCCCCAAGCAAGGTGCTACTTCTGGCATCTTGGAGTGCACCCCCGTACAAGGGTGCCCAAGTATAAAGGGGCGGCAGAGCCTGCTAGCCCTATCTGTCGGGCTTCTGCACTTAGTCTGAAAACCCCATAGCGCCCAGCCCTCCCCGCCCCAGCTGCGGAACAGCCTGCACGTGGGCATCCTGTCCTGTGGGCCCACCAGCCTGGCGGTGGGAGGCGGCGGCCGGGGCGGTGCTGGAGCAGGGTGGGGGGAGGGTGCGGGACACCACGGGAGGGTTCCCTGGCCAGGGCCACCCGGTCCTGCCGCCAGCCCGCAGGTGCCGCCACCCCGCAGGCCGGGCCCGCCCAGCTCATTTGCATGCGTGCAGCCCCGCCCGGGGCTGCTAAAGCGACGTGTCCTTGTCCCCCGTGGGCAGCCTCGGAGCGTGCAGCCGCGGATCCTCAGGTAGCATGGGAGAACTGGGGGCGGGGAGCCCAGGGAGGCTACAGGGAGGGGGCGCCCAGGGAAGAGGGAAGGGTCTGGAATTCTATCCGTGGGAGGCCATCCACGTGGTGGGATTGGGGCCGGCGCTGACCATGGTTACCCCTGACCTGCCACCACGATCCTAGGCCAGTGCTGTCCCTGCAGGTGTCATGTCCAGCGGAGCCAAATGGCAAGTCCTGCCCCTGGGGCACAGGGGAGGCTGCCCAGAGCTGGGGTGGCCTGGGCAGTGTCAGAGCTGGCTCAGGCTCGGGGGGCAGTGAGGGGCAGGGCACAAGGCCCTAGATCCAGGGGGCTTCCTCTCCCCACCCTGGGAAGGGGATGCAAGGACAGGGGGAGGGCTGGAGGTGGTCCGTGTGAGGGTCAGCCTGCACACCAGCGGCTGTGTGTCCAGGAAAGTTCCTGGGGTCCCTGTGCATCCTCCGGGAGGCCGAGGGGACAGAGGGCAGCAGAGCCGATGACCACAGAGGGATCCTGCGCTGTGCATTTCAGCTCTGAGTGCCACCACTTCCTGGGACTACACCATTCAGAGCCATGAAGACCAAGAGCCGGCCTCCCCGGCGCCAGGCCAGGGACACGGAGACCCCCTCTGCGGAGCGCATGTCCGACGCGCCCCAGGAGGGCCCAGGGCCGGAGCTGAAGGGGCTCCGGAGCAGGGCCCCCCGGGGAACTGCAGGGGCGCGGGCTGAGGGCGGAGGACGACGCAGGCCAGGTCCCAGCGGCAGTGGCCGGCGGGAGAGCAGCATCCAGCGGCGCCTGGAAAGCAATGAGCGCGAGCGACAGCGCATGCACAAGCTCAACAACGCCTTCCAGGCGCTGCGCGAGGCCATCCCGCACGTGCGGGCCGGCAAGAAGCTCTCCAAGATCGAGACCCTCACGCTGGCCAAGAACTATATCAAGTCGCTCACCGCCACCATCCTGACCATGTCCAGCAGCCGTATCCCAGGCCTCGAGGGGCCGGGCCCTGCGCCAGGCCCCCGGCTCTACCAACATTACCAGCAGCAGCAGCAAGCGGCCAGCGGCCAGCCCGGTGCCGCCGAGGCTCAGCCACAGGGTCACCTGCACAGGTACTCCACGCAGATCCACAGCTTTCGGGAGGGCACCTAGACTGGTGGCTGGCTGGCTGGCTGGCTGGCCGACTGGCCGGTCCACCCCAGCCCTGCCCTCTGTCCTTTCGTCCTACCAGCCCCACACTCCTGCCCCAGCGCCCCTTCCTTCCCCCATTGCCTGAAGGGCAGCACCTACAGCCGTCCTCCCGGACCAGCGAGGGCAGAGTGAGGCCGGACCTGCGGGTTCTGGGAGGGGCCCTTGGTGGACTAGGCCTCAGCTTTGCAGACTGAATTCTCTCGACTGCCACCCCTCCCTGGCAGGAACCGGTTCCAGGAAGCAGCTTGCTGCTGCCCAGAGGCCTGAGAACCCCGCCTGGGGGAGGGGCTGTCCCACCTGCACCGCACACAGCACGTGGTGAACTGAGGACCGAAGCCCTCTAAGCAAAGCCCAAGTCCTCGGTGGGGGTGTGTGCAGCAGCTGCAGAGGTTCGTCAGAGGATGGGCACAGTGGGCCAGCACCCCCGAGGCTGGATGTCCCCACGCTGCCCACGTGAGCTTGTCAGGGCCAGGAATGCCCCAGACACTCTAGCACGCCCTCCCACCGGAGTTGGGTTGGCCCAGGACTGGCAGCGGGCCTCAGCATGTTCCTGGGTGACAGGGTGGATTGGGGAGAGGGCAGGGAAGGGCCTGGCAAGAAGAGGCCTAGGGGTGCCTGGAGCTCCCCTCCCCCAACCCGGGGCAGCCTGGCAGGCCCTGCTGCCCTGGCTCCGGCTTCCTGCTGTCGGGGCGTTCCGGGTCCACTGCTCTGTCAGCCCCGGCCCCGTGCTGTCAGCTTGGCTGGCATTTCTCCTCCTCATCCCCCTGCCTGGAGCTGTGCCAGAGGCCCTCGGGGCAGGACCCTGCGGACCTGGGGAGCAGGGAAGCCAGTCTGGGGTTTAGGGGTGGGAGTGAGTGGTGGCACAGACAGGCTTGGGGTGAGCCCTGGCCACACACACACAGGGCAGCTGCAGCGCGCTCCTGAGGGTGGAGACCCCAGGCCTTCGTTGGGGTGAGCCAGGACTTCTGTGGGCATCAGCGGACAGTGGAAGCCCCCAGGAACTGGGGGACATCCAGTCCTGACGGGAGCTTAACAGATCCTGCCTGGTGACAGCTTCAGGGCGAACTGGGCAAGCTGGCCAGGCCTGTGGCTGGTCCCTCTCCATCCTGGTCCTGGATCCGCGCCCAGGCTGGCCTGTCCCCCGCCCTCCGCTGGCCTGCAGCCCCTGCCTGCCCAGGACACCTGCGGGCCAAGCGGGGGGTGGTCCCATGTAAGCAGAGAAACCAGTACTGCAGCTTTTATGTCTTGGAGAATCCACCTGGAACTGGCGGCCGTGCCCTCACTGTAATTGCAGGGAAAATGGTTCTTCAATTACCCCAATTTGCATTTTATTATTTTTTTCAAATGGCGCTTCCAAAAGTAAGGGTGACATTCATGCCACATTGTCACAGACTAGAAGATCCTGTTTCTGTGTTGGCCCCCATGCCCCGGGGTACTGTGCATGGTCGCCAGAACATATCGATAATAATAATAATAATAAACCCTACAATGCCATGTCATTGACACTCTGGTGTAATTTATTAACTAAAGTAGCAGAGGAACCAGGCCGGCCCCACCACCCTAGAGAAGGCCAGAGAAGGCCTGGCAGTGCGGGTCTCCACGGTGGCCAGCGACACAATGCCCCAGAACACCTGACATTGAAATGTAAACAGCGTCCCCCACATGGCGACGGGGCCCGCCCACGACTAACGGGAGGCCTGGGCACCTGCCACACGTGGTCACCTCCAGCCACTGCCCAGGGTGCCTCTGACGCCCTCTTTCCTCCTAGTCTGACCTACACCGCACAGCAAAACGCAGGCTAGGTCAGCACAGAGCTGGCCGCTGTGCTTCAGACGGCCAAACGGCCCGGACCCAGGGCGTACCTGCAGAAAGCCAGTGGGCACCCTGGGAAACCGCAGCCGACAAACTCTACCAGCGACCTGGGCAGCTCGTCTTCTCGCCCGGGGCCGGGCACCGCTGTCCCACAAGGCCAGCAGGTGCCCTCCGCGCTGTCCTGTGCGCCTGCCCAGAGGGGCTCGGAGTGCTGCGTCCGCCAGGCTGCTGCTAGCCCAAGCCTCTGCGGGTCCTTGGGTGCAGCTCGTCCTCCCACTCCCGCCCCACTGCACGACGGCACACACACGGACGACGCCCCCCTCCACCTCCGGCCAGCCCCGCGCCTGGGGGAAGGGGCTCCGGGCCCCACGCGCGGCAGCCCCAGCTGGTGCTCCTGCGGCTCCCAGGCCCGGATGCCCACGCGCAGAGGCAGAAGAGGCTTGGTCCAGGGCCCCAGTCCCGCCCAGAACGTGCAGGACACAGGCGGACGCGTGCTTGCGCGCGCAGCTTCACGTGGCGCGGGGTCTCCGAAGCGGCCACGACCCTCCTGCCTGGGCGACCGCCACCACGGGGCACACTCCCACGCAGGCCAGCCTTCCAGGTGAGCGGGGTCGGCTTCAGCAGCACACGGGGCCCGGGGCTTCCAGCGTGGCCCTGGGCTCCGGCTCTCGGCACGCGCCCCGGGCCGCCCTGGTGGCGTTGGCCCGGACAGAGATGTGGTCCCAGCCTCCCTGGGTGGGGTGGACATGAGGAGAGTCAGGTCATGGGGGCCGGGTGGTGCTGTGGCTTGGGCACCCTCCCTCCCTGGGCTGCCACCCGTGCTGCCCGCTTACCCCGATGCCGTAGTCCCAGCCCTGGCCCTTGGGCGCGTGGGGCTGGACGCCCGTGCGGTGGCACACGGTCCCGCGGCTCAGGCTGTGGCTGCCCTGAACCTTGTCTGCGATGACCCAGACCTGGAACATGGACCGGCTGAAGCCGGGGCACTGCAGCGGGTGGGAACTGGGCGGGCAGTGGGGAGCTCAGAGGAGGAGCCCCTAGCACCCCGGGACTGAAACCTCCCGCGCCAGACCTGGTCCAGGGGTCCCACGGACACTCTGCGCACGTTGTTGGAGACGTGCTCCCAGCTGGAGCCCTGCGGGTAGCTGGGCGTAATCCCCACACGGTACCACAGGTTCCCTGGGGAGAGAAGTGGGGTCAGAGTGGAGGCTAGGGAGCCGGCGGGCTCGGGGAGGCAGGGGGAGGCCTGGCCTGAGGCACACCTGCTTTCCCATGCTCCTGGCTTCTCCACCCTCCCCACCGCTTCTCCACCCCCTGGGTTTCTCCACACTCCCTGAGGCTCTCCATCCCCTGGGCTTCTTCACAACCCCCTTCTCCACCCGTGGGCTCCTCCACCCCTCTAGGCTTCTCCACTACCCCTGGGATCCTCAACACCCCCAGGCTTCTCCACACACAACCCCTCTTTTATCTTCCCCCCACCCGGGGCTTCTCCATCCTCTTGGCTTCTCCACATCCCCCCACCCCACACCAGGCTCTCCACACCTTGGCTTCTCCACACCCCCCCAGGCTTCTCCACACCCCTGGCCCTCTCTGGCCTGCAGCCACTTCAGCCCTTTCCTGGTCCTGGGCTTTCCAGGGCCTCATAATCACTCCATTGTGCTGGGCAGGCTGCACCCCCGTCCTGCTCCAAGGCACAGACTGAGCACAAAGCTGACTTGACACAAAGCAGAGGACTGGGTTGGGAAGAGTTTCCTTGACGCAGGTCTGGATGCTGCCGTCTGCCCACGCATCACTGCCCCTGTGGCAGCAGGGCTGCAGGGGGGCCGTCCAGGACCCTGCCCAGGGCAACACAGGCGTCTGGCTAACTTGGCGAAGAGATGCCACCGGGGCCTGGGGCAGTGCTGCTCCACGCCCAGCTCCTGAGGGCCAGGCCTGGCCACAGCTCCCAGGTCCTGCCTCCATCGGTACTGACATGGGCTGGGCTTGCTGGTGCTCCACGGCCAGGCCGGGGCAAGCACGGACGGGCTCACACGCTTTGGGGGCCCCAGCTCGTGTGACTTGCCCTCCGACCCCTTGGAGAGCCCAGAGGCACCCTGCCCTCTACCCATGGGGAAGCAGCACGGAGCCAACTTGCCATTCTCATCCAGGGCATACACCGACGTCTGCCCCACGGACACCTGTGCCAGCCTCTGCTTCGAGGGGGGCGGGATGTGGTACCAGCAGTCACCTGCCGTGGAGAAGTGATTAAGTGAGGTTTCCCACAGAAACAGGAGCACGTAGGGCCGGGGGGGATGCGGCCACACTGCTGCCGGCCTCTGCGGGCACCGCACTCACCTGCCGGCTTTGCGGGGGACACAGAGCCCCGGTAGAAGGCAGAACCGTCTCTGGCCACAGCCCACACCTGGTAGCAGGCCCCAATGGAGATGGAGGTGAAGGGCTGGTCGGTGCCCACATGCAGCCAGGAGGAGCCCTGTGCAGAGGCAAGGAGGAGGGTGCTGTGGGTGGCTGGGACAGTGGGGGCCTAGGACCTATGGGTGCGATGACCCTGCTGGGCGGTGGCAGGGGGCACAGGCTGCATGGACCCAGCCTTGCCTGCAGCCCTGAGGGCTGGGGATGGGTGGAGCTGGGGGAGGGGTTGCTCACCGCAGGGTTGAGCTCGGACACGCCGAGACGGCACAGCACGTCACCCTTGTCGCTGACTGCCCAGAGCGCGATGCTGTGGCTGCGCTGGGCGGCCGGTGGGCTCCCGGGGATGATGGACACGTCCCCCAGGGCGATGGGGGCCACCTCCAGCCAGGGTCCACTTGTCACCAGCTTGCACTTCCTGCTTAGGAAGAAGCACAGCCCTGAGGGTGACCCGGGGAGTCACCTGGAGGCGTGTGTGTGTGTGTGTGGTGTGTGTGTGTGGTGTGTGTGGTGTGTGTGTGGCGTGTGTGTGTGTGGTGTGTGTGTGGGGGGTGTGTGTGGGGTGTGTGTGGGGTGTGTGTGGTGTGTGTGTGTGGTGCGTGTGTGGTGTGTGTGGTGTGTGCGTGGTGTGTGCGTGGCGTGTGTGTGTGGTGTGTGTGTGTGGCGTGTGTGTGTGTGGTGTGTGTGGTGTGTGTGTGGTGTGTGTGGTGTGTGTGGTGTGTGTGTGTGTGTGTGGTGTGTGTGTGTGTGGTGTGTGTGTGTGTGTGGTGTGTGTGTGTGTAGTGTGTGGTGTGTGTGGTGTGTGTGGTGTGTGTGTGGTGTGTGTGTGTGTGGTGTGTGTGGTGTGTGTGTGTGTGGTGTGTGTATGTGTGTGTGTGTGTGTGTGGTGTGCGGTGTGTGTGGTGTGTGTGTGTGGTGTGTGTGCTGTGTGTGCTGTGTGTGGTGTGTGTGTGTGTGGTGTGTGTGGTGTGTGGTGTGTGTGTGTGGTATGTGTGTGTGTGTGGTGTGTGTGCTGTGTGTGTGTGTGGTGTGTGTGTGTGTGTGTGGTGTGAGTGTGTGTGTGTGTGGTGTGTGTGGTGTGTGTGGGGGGGGTGTGTGTGTGTGTGGTGTGTGTGTGTGTGGTGTGTGTATGTGTGTGTGTGTGGTGTGCGGTGTGTGTGGTGTGTGTGTGTGGTGTGTGTGGTGTGTGTGCTGTGTGTGGTGTGTGTGTGTGTGGTGTGTGTGGTGTGTGTGGTGTGTGTGGTGTGTGGTGTGTGTGGTGTGTGTGTGTGGTGTGTGTGTGTGTGTGCACACGCGCCAGGCCCTGCCCATGTGTGCAGAGGGCAGCCTCCTCCGCGTGCCCAGCCCCCCGCTGGGCCTTGGACCTGCTTCCCAAGGGGACCGAGCCAGTGACATTTCTCTTATTTGTTCTTGAAAACAAACCCTGCCGAATGCCCAGCGAGCGGGCAGGCGGGCAGCCTGCGGGCATTTCCTGGGCTGACATTTGCTCTGACCGCTCCCCACCCCCACCCCACCGCTCCCTTCCCCCGCCTTCCAGTGGAACTGGGGTCAGAGGCCAGCTCCCCTCCCCCACACCGTGAACCCCCTCCCCACGGCCGGCTCACCTGGCCCAGCACCTTCTCCTGACAAAGTCCTTCATTGTTTTATATCCGTGGTAGGAGCTGCAAGAGGAAGAGGAGGAGAGAATGTGCCTGACCGCCTGGGGAGGTTTGTGGGAACTGGCAGCTGGAGGTGAGACCAGCAGGGTGCGCAGCCTCGCCTCCCCCGGTGACCGGCCTGGGCTGGGGCCTCCGTGGGGGTCAGGGAGCAGTAAGGGGGCCTCGCTGGAGTCCTGTAGAACTGCTTACTTTGAGGGCTGGGGGTGTGGACAGAGAGGACCTGGATGCTGGTCCCGGGCCTGTATGTGACATCTCACAGGACGTGGCCGCGACACTGCTGCCCACGGCACCGGTCACCACCTGCCTAGCACCTGGCCCTGGGAGTTGGCGCCGCGCTTTCACCCTGGACAACCTCCCACACTTAGGGCAGGCACCAGCCGCCCCCCACAGGGTCCTGCCCCCGACCCTCCAGCCCTCCTGGCTTGGCAGGGGTGAAGGGCCAGGGCAGAGAGCGAGACTCACGCAGGGAAGTCGCTGGCATACTGCCACCCCTCTTGGTCAGTGCCACCTGGGACGCTGAAGTCCACGGACCAGTCCGAGACCTGGGGAGGAGGGGGCTGTGAGGGCCGAGGCCGGCAGAGGTGGGCCAGGGAGGACGGGGCTGGGGACTCACCCAGGTCCAGTGCGGGGACGGGGGCTTGGTGGTGGCCTTGGTGCATTCGTGCAGCCCAGTGGCATCACTCCACATGTAGCGGTCGGTGGGCAGACCCCTGGGCAGGAGAGTGGGCAGGGGTGATTGTGGAGGACTGGGAACAGGAGCCAGTGGTCTCCACGTGTGCTCGCTGCTCCCCCACCCCCCGTGTCCGCCAGCAGCTGCAACCCAGCCTGGCAGCCTCCTGTCATGGGTTCCCAGGATGTGGGCGTCCTGAGCCCCAGCCTGCAGGGTCCGTGGGACCCTCTCTGGAAGTGGAATGAGGTGGAACTGACCATGGTGGGCGCTGAGCCAATGGGTGGGCATCCTTGTCAAGGGGCAGATGTAGACACTGATGGTGTAGGACCCTGGGCTTGACAGCCACAGAGGCCCGAGACGGACCCCTGCCCAACCTGTGCCGCGCCCCGATGGTGTGCGGTGGTGGGGCAACAGCACACTGCTGTAGCCGGGAGTGGCGGGGGCCGGGTTAGGGCTGAGGTCCTAGAGCCCAGAGCTATAAGCCCAGGAATGCCACCTTGCCCAGTGCTTCCAGGCGTGGGGGAGATGCCGGCGTGGGCGGGTTTGGGATTATGCGAGTGGAGGTGGGGAGGGACCGGCCCCTGGGGAGATGCGGTGCGTGTGTTCATGCTCCCTTGGAGAGGAACCAGCCCTGTGCGAGACTGAGATAAACAGAGAGACACAAATATTTACACACTCAGAGACCCTGCCAGTGCTGCTTCTGACAGCCATAGCTCACCGTCAGTCGGGACCCGTGAGGCCGAGCGGGCCGGGCCTACGGGCAGGGGCACCCCGGAACACCCACTGCGCCCCACCCTTGGCTGGCGAGGCTTTTCAGTGTTTATGTTGTCAGTTTGGAAAAGGCAGGGGAGGAAATGAATTTCAGTGCTTCGCGTCAGGGTAACTTTCACCAAGTTCAAGGGAAGGGAGATGGAAGGGCGGGGTGTTTTGGAGTCCATGCCTGGAGGTTTCTTCTCCAAGTTCAAGAAGCAAAAAGTGCATATTATCAGAAAAGTATGCATGGCTGCCAAATCTGCTTGCACCAAAATGAAGTGAATGTTTAAGTTCTCTTTGTCCATGAGAGCCTAAAGGTGACCCTTGCATAGTCTTGTTTACAAAAAAAAAAAAAAAGAAAGAAAAAAGAAATGTAAGATGTTGAATGTGCCACTTATAACAGAAAATATGAAACACCTTCTAATACAAAGTATTTGGACCCTATGCAGAACACTGCAACATACTGTTAACACACTATCTCCCTGAAAGCTCCCCCCGGGGAGAAGGCAGCTAGATGGCGTGGTTCCTGCCACAGTCCCCAGGGAGCCACCTGCAGGCCGAGGCCACCCCCCAGCAAGGGCCGTGGCGCGTGTGCCGGACTGTGGCTAGAGCGCAACTACAAGTAGTTTCGAGAACAGAAAGACCTGGCTGAGAAGCTGGGGGAAATTCCTGGAAATCCCTGAAATTCCTGCATGGGGACAGGGACCATGCAGGCCGTAATGGCTCAGGGATGGCCTGGCAGGGACAGGAGGTCAGTGGCAGGAGCCAGCCTGGGCAGGGACATCTGATAGCACACAGAGGTGGCAGCGTGCAGCCTGGCCTGACTGTGCGGAGTCGCCGAGAAGCCCAGCAGCAAAAGCTGACACCTTGGCAAGGCCGCAGGTGCTGGCTTCCAGACGCCTCCCAAGGGGACAGATGCCAGGGGGTTGTCCAGAAGGGACAGGGACAGTGAGAAGCTTATCCAGGGCAGAGTTCCAGGCAAGATGAGTGACCCAGTATGACCCTGGGAGGAGGGCCCCGCTGTGGTCTGGGAGGCCCTGCCTAGCACGGCCCTTCAGGAGCCTCCTGGCAGTGGACATGTAGAACTGGTGTCCAAGCGACAGACAGTAGTGATGGCTGGGGACAGAGGTGTAGCCCTGGGTCCCGCCGACCTCATGTTCTCACAGATGGAACGGTGGGAGGTGACAAAGGCACATCCAGATACAAGCCCTTGCAACTCGGTGCTGTGCACCCAGCGCTCTGGTATCAGGCAACCACGTGAACAGGCGCAAGGCAGCCCACGGGCCGGAACCTGCGCACCATGGGCCCCGTGGGTGGTCTGCCTGGCCTGAAGGGGCGGGAAGATGAAAAGACAGCTGATGACTTTCTGTGATGTGTGAGAAGCCACGTGGAGCTTCCACGTGGAGTCTCCGCTGGCCACAGCCTGGCTATGACACGCCTGTTGAAACCCCAGACCCTGAAGCTGAAGGTGGCCAGAGCGGGGTGGCGGTGGGGCCCTCTGGGAGTGATGATCCTGGGCTGGCTCCCGGGACTGGATCCCATGGCTTCAAGGGCACGCTCATAGTGCTGCTGCCACCTGAGGCAAGCTGGGTGGCGGCTGCCACACCATGGACTTGAACCTCCAAAAAGAGCCCTTTTCTGTATGTAAAACTGGCTGGCTCCTGGCAGCAAGGAGATCCTCTCTCCCCAGGCCCAAGGTGGGTACTGCCTGCCCCTTCCCATGGCAGTTGCAATCCTGCAATCCTGCACCATCAGGGAGGCCTATACAGGGCCTTGCGTGGTGGAAAGGCAGGCTGGGTGTTGTGGCGTCACGGTTAACAGCCCCTGTGTCCCACATCTGGGGGTCTGGGTTTGGGTTCAGGTCCAGGTTCTGGTTCCCAATTCCAGTTTCCTGCAGCAGTGATGGCCCAAGCACTTGGCTTGCTGCCACCTGGAACAACCCGGATGGAGCTCAGAGCTCCTGGTGCCAAACCTGCCCAGCCCTGGCCACTCAGGGCGTTCGGGAGTGAACCAGGGGTTGGAAGCTTGCTTGCTAGCTGACAGTCAAATCATGACGGCCCACCCCTCGGGGTGGAAAAGCAAGCCAATGAAGGGGATGAGCTCGCTGCCTCCACTGTAGCAGGAGGGGCAGGAGGGCCAGAGGGGCAGAGGGGCAGGAGGGGCAGAGGGGCAGGAGGGGCAGAGGGGCAGAGGGGCAGAGGGGCAGAGGGGCAGGAGGGGCAGGAGGGGCAGAGGGGCAGAGGGGCTCAGAGGGGGCAGGGGGGCAGAGGGGCAGAGGGGCAGAGGGGCAGAGGGGCAGGAGGGGCTCAAAGGGGCAGGAGGGGCAGAGGGGCAGGAGGGGCAGAGGGGCAGAGGGGCTCAGAGGGGCTCAGAGGGGCTCAGAGGGGCAGAGGGGCAGGAGGGGCAGAGGGGCAGGAGGGGCAGGAGGGGCAGAGGGGCAGAGGCTCAGAGGGGCAGGAGGGGCAGAGGGGCAGGAGGGGCGGAGGGGCAGGAGGGGCAGAGGGGCAGGAGGGGCAGAGGGGCAGAGGCTCAGAGGGGCAGGAGGGGCAGGAGGGGCGGAGGGGCAGGAGGGGCGGAGGGGCAGAGGCTCAGAGGGGCAGAGGGGCGGAGGGGCAGAGGGGCAGGAGGGGCAGAGGGGCAGAGGGGCAGGAGGGGCAGAGGCTCAGAGGGGCAGAGGCTCAGAGGGGCAGAGGGGCAGAGGCTCAGAGGGGCAGAGGGGCAGGAGGGGCGGAGGGGCAGGAGGGGCGGAGGGGCAGGAGGGGCAGAGGGGCAGGAGGGGCAGAGGAGCGGGAGGGGCAGAGGGGCAGAGGGGCAGAGGGGCAGAGGGGCAGAGGGGCAGAGGAGCGGGAGGGGCAGAGGCTCAGAGGGGCAGAGGGGCAGGAGGGGCAGAGGGGCAGAGGGGCGGGAGGGGCAGAGGCTCAGAGGGACAGAGGGACAGAGGGGCAGAGGGGCAGAGGGGCAGGAGGGGCAGAGGGGCAGAGGGGCAGGAGGGGCAGAGGGGCAGAGGGGCGGGAGGCTTGGCTGTATTGCACTCCTGACCTCACCGCAGTCGCCCTGGTGTGTGACTTGTGCTAGGAGCCAGTGGTTGTGCGCTGCGTGAGCGCCACCTCTTAGTGAGCGGAACGGTCCAGTACCGCCCTCCGGCCCACATGGCCACCTGCTGTGGTCCGGGCTGTGCTCCCTCACCTGCTGGTGTAGCCCGTGACGGGGTTCCAGCGCTGGTTCTCATAGATGCAAACGCTCTTCACGTCAGACTGTGTGTAGATGTTACTGGTGCTGCTGGCCAGGCCTGGGCGGGGGGCAGAGCGGTGAGGAGGCCCCTGGGCCTGCGTGTGCTTGGGGGTGGGCCAGGCGCCCCTGTGTGGCCCCGAGGGCGGCCAGCGGGGCCTGGCTGGCTTGGGCTTCCCTCCTCTGGCCGTGAATCGTCCGGGGTACAGTGCTGCCCCATGCCGCCACTGGCCGTGCCCCGCTAACAGTGTAGCCTCAGACGACTTGGGGGGCCCAGCACCTCTTGTGTTGTGAGGTGGAGGTCAGGCGAGGGGATGCCCGGGCCCTACCTTGGAAGCAGCCGCCACCGTAGCCACCCGTGTACACCCAGGCTGTGTGGTCGTAGCCGATGCCCCACACGACACCCTGGCTGTTGGCCTCCACCAGCCGCAGGTGGCCACCCATCTGCCGCCAGAACCTGTGCAGGGCGAGAGGGGATTGCTGTCCGGCCTCGGTCCCTCCCAGCGCCGTGGCATTGGACACATCGCTGGGACCCTGGTGTGGTACTCCCTCTGGCGTGGACGGAGGCAGGACAGGGCCAGGAGTTGCTGGGTGCCGGCACTCTGCACCCTGGCCAGCCAGTGACAGAGCACCAGGATCTTGCGTCATGGCTGATTCATCCCCTGCACGGGCAGCAGGCACAGGGTGGAAGCCTGGCTGGCCTGCTGGGGCACGGGCTCGCCCTGACACCAGGGGGTGTCAGACACACCCGTGGCCTCCCAACAGCCTCAGCCCTGGTGTCCCCTGTCCAGCTTCCCCCTGGGGACTCACACCACTTCCTTGTATGACCCCAGTCCTTCTGTGGCTTTAAGTGCCCCTAACCACCCACCACGGTGGTTCCATCTTCCTCAACTCGGCCTGTTCCTGCCCTCCTGGTCACCATGACCTGTACCCAGCAGGTCCCAAGGCCTGGGCTCCCCCTCAGCACCCTGTCTGCTCTCTGCCTCCAGGACTCCTCGGGGCAGCGGCTCTGCCAGGAGCCCCGTGCTGGCCCCGGGCTTCAGGAAGGAGTGTTGCCCGCCCCAAGCCCAGCCTCCTGCAGACCTGGGAAGGAGTTAGTTGGTCAGCGAGCAGCCAGGTCCTGGGCAAGCTCTGGGTACTCCTGGGGCCAGGTGGGAGGTCAGGTCCCTGCCCAGGCCCTGCCCGGCACACCCGCACTCACATCTGGTCGCAGGGCAGAGGGCGCTCGGCAGCCTCCAGGTCTGGGCTGGGCTCACTCACGAAGATGTCCCCTTTGCAGGTGACAGACCAGATGGCCTGCGGGGACGGGCGGCCGTGGACCTTGCGGCTCTCGCAGCAGGACAAGCTGAGCAGGGCGAGCTGGTGGCCGTGGGCACAGGGTGGGCCAGTTACTGCTGGGTGAGCCAAGGCCAGGTGGTCCCTGGACCCCCACCCTGGGCGCCTGCTCACCCAGTCGTTCATGTCCTGCTCGGTGGCGGCTGCCAGGCGCACGGGCCACCTCTGCCGTGTCCTCTCGGGGGTGTACAGGGCGAAGGAGTGCTTGGCCTCGTTGAGTACTGGCACCAGCACTGTCACCTCATTGAGGAACACGTGCAGGTACTGTGCAGGGTGTGGGTGTGTGTGTGAGGGTGGGATTGGCACCCAGCGCCCGGGCCACTGTGAGCCCCCTCCCTGGGGGACCAGCGAGGCCAGTGCTGCCTGCCTGGTCCCTGCCATCTGCCCGAGCCCGACATCCTTCAGAGAAGCCAGCTCTGAGAGTGGCCGCTGGGCAGAGGCCATGGCTCGAGGCCAGGCTCCCATGTGCCCAGCACTGGTGGGGACCGAGAGACAGAGATGCTGGTACTGGGCTGGCCCTGCTTCCGCTGCCCTCCCCCTGGGCAGTGCCTTCCCCGTCATGCTGGCACCTTCTTCTCCTCGTGCATCATGTAGTAGATGAAGAGGATGCTGTCCCGGGCCCCGTCGTGCCCCGTGAACTGCTCCAGTGCCACACGCACGTCCACCCACTTGTGGGGCTTCCAGTCGCACCACCATTGCAGCGTGCCCGTCTTCACCCACACCGACTGTGGCACATGGGTGCCCACTGTGCTCAGACCCCAGCCCCGGTACGCCCCACCTCCCACAACTGGGAGGCCCCCCCCATCTGGGGGTCTGTTAAGCATCTCCCACCTCCTCCCAGACAGCTGCAGGGGTGCGGAGGAAGAGACATGGGGGGCTTCTGGGAGTCTGCCTAGTGGTCCCCGGGACCTTGCCGGCACCCAGGCCTCTTTGGAGACTCCCCCTGCCAACACACTGGTGTCACACCTTCTATAGGAAGGCATTAAGATGTAGTTCCGTGCGGTGGGTGGGCAATGGGCATTTTCCCCCATCCTCTGTGCACTGCAGCCCAGACACAGGGACCCCCACGGCCCCACGAGGGCACACACCTGCTCCACGGCCTGTTCATAGTGCCGGAAGTTCTCCAGCTCCCGCTTGGTCCTCTCGGTGAGCTGCTGGAAGATCTGCTTCCTCCAGGCGGCCGTCTGTGCCGACGTGATGGACAGGGACAGTGTCTGCACCGAGGGTGACAGGCCTGCGGGCAGCCAAAGCCTCAGGGCCGGGACTCGCTGGCTGGCTTCTCCCTCCCTGCCCACACGCCCTAAGTCAGCCCTGTTTCCTGGGTCTCTGCCCACCCCTGGCTTTGGGCCCTGGGCCTCACCCTTCTCTACAGTGTCCCGAGCCCAAGGCCTCTTACCCGACTGTGCAGAGAACCACTTGAGCACGGAGCCCGCCTCCACTGTGCAGCCACCCCCGGACACCCAGGCCCACAGTGGGTGGTCGGCCGCACCGCCAGGCTCCTCCAGGCCGCCCAGCAGCCCTAGGGACGAGAGGCCACCGGCCTGTGGGAGGCCGGCAGCCGGGCCGCTGGGCCCCGCGGGGGACTCCTTCAGGTCGATGTTGGTCCAGGGCAGCTCCGCCGGGCCAGGCTGCCTGTCCGGCCCGTCCTCCCCGCTGCCTGGGGCCTGGAGGGCATCGTGCACAGCACCGTCTGCCATCCCACCGGGCCCCGAGCCCGTGCCCGTGCTGCCCCTGCCGCCACTGGAGGTGTCCCAGGGTTCCACGGGGAGAGGGTGCTCGGGCCTGGGCCTGTCGATCTCTGAGGAGGCATCGCTGTCACTGGGTGCAGACTCGCCGCTGCCACCCCTCACCTCGTCGCCGAAGAAGCAGCCGGCACTGGGGACGGAACAAGGTGGCTGTCACGCCCCTGGTGTGGGGGGAGCTGGACGGGCACTGGAACTACCGTGTCACCACGTACGGTGGCCTGGGTGGACGCCTGGCTTGGGCTCTTCGGGGTGTGGATGTGGAGCTGGCCCTCCTGAGGCCTGGAGGCTGCGCAGCTGCCACACCTGTTCACGGTGGCCGTGGTTGAGGCCCTGGCCTCAGGAGCCTTGCAGGTGTTTTGTAAGTTCCAGCCACCCTGGGCTGTGTGGGGGTCGTAGTAACTGACCACGTGGGGCCACGTTGTGCAGTGCTAAACCGAATTTTCAGACTCGGTCCTGGACCCTCAGCGCACCCGTGGATTGAGAGGCTCCTCTCCACTCCGGGTGGTCTGGTGTCTCCTGAGAGGGTCAGCCCTTGGTTGACCCCACGCTGCCCTTTCTGGCTTGCGTCCGTGGTGCTGCTGGTAGGTCATGGGCAAGTCCCTGGTACCAGCAGCTGCGGGAGTCCAGCCCTGAGCTGCTAGCTGGGGTCGGGAACCCGGAGCTCAGGTGGGTGAGTGCCCGCCTGGCGGAACCAACAGTCACCACTCGTGGGCAGCAGAGATGGCCTCTGGGGGGCCTCCCAAGCCTGGTCCCCAGGCTACCACAGCAGCTCCACCTGGGACCCTGTGAGAGATGCCAGATCTCGGCGGGAAACAGGTGGGGCCTTGCTCCTTGAGACACCTACTATGTGCGAGTGCCTGCTGCCGGGCCTGCCTCCCTTCAGATGGGAGAGGCCTAGGGGTGAGCAAATCCCCCCATGGCAGCCTTCTCCCTTGACCTTGAGGCTTCAGAACCAAATGGCCAGCTCCCCTCAGCAGGGAACCCTGTCCTGGCCCTGCAGCCCCTCCCATGCTGACAGCTCTGGGTAGTCATGGTCACGTAGGAGCTGAGGGACCCGTGGGCTCTCGCACACAGGTGGCACTGGGGTGGGAGGAGGCCTGTTTCCCCTGCCGTGGACAGGCCCAGCGCCCCGAGCCTGCTCTGCTGGCCCCCCCTCACCTGAGCAGGCTGGATGAGCTGCCCGAGTAGGACCGGTCACACTCGCGGCTGGCAACAATGGCCTTCCATGTCTTGCCACTGAGCTCGCTGGGGGTGACGCCCTGGCGGAAGTGCATGGCCCGGTCCTCACAGCTGATGCCCCAGACCTGTGGCAGAGGGGGACCTTCTGTTGGGAGGGGACTAGAGTTCAGGTCGGAACCAGGGGTCCAGCCCCAGCTCCCCAGTCCCTCGCTGGGTGGCCTGGCAGACGCTGAGCTGGGCAGTGAGGGCTGCCCTTGTCTCAGTGCTCCTTGGGGCCTGCCTGGCACCAGGCGGGCAGAGGGGGGTGAGTCGTGCTGGCAGCCACGAGGCAGCTTGAGCCCCAGAAGTGCACAGGCGCACCTGGTCATTGAGCCCCACGTTGACCATGGTCATCTCGCCGACCATCTCGATCCAGCTGGTACCGCACGGGTTGTGGGAGTTGACACCTCTTCGGAACCAGACCTGGGGCAGGGGACACCGAGAGAGGGGCGGTGCTATGGTTTGTTTTTAGGGATCTGGGAAGAATGAACGAGGGCCCATGGCCCACGCCTCGTCTCCCCCTGAGCTCTGAGGTGGAGATCCCCAGAGTGGCCGATGGGTGGGAAGGGTCCGTGTTTCCAGGGGGGACCTGCGTGTGCCCCTGGACGTGACTTTGATAATGTACTGGGGGAGCCTGAGGTCCTATGGAGGAGCCTCCAGTGGCTGGATGAGGATATGTGGGTTCAGGGTGCATACAAGGAGGTGGGTGTGGGGTGAGGGGAGGTGTTGCAGCTGCACAGCTGGGCGTCCTGGACGCTGCCCACAACCCCAGCAGCAAAGTGCACGGCTGCCTGGGGGTTGGGGGTGAGGGCAGGAAGCCGCCCTTGGGTGTTCCTCTCCTCCCTGGGTCTTACCTTCTGGTCCTTGGTGACTGCCCAGACCACGCTGACGCCCACAGAGACATGCAGGATCCCGCTGTCAGGCCCGGGGGGCTCGATGGTGGTCCAGGAACTCCCTAGGAGCCCCCAGAGAAGCCCCCCGGCAGCCTCTGTTAGCAGCCCCCGCCCCCAGCGCTGGAGCGCACATGCCCCCTCCCTGGGCTGGTACTGGATGGGGGTGGTGGGAGGCCCACCTTTGGGGTTGTTCCTACTGATGCCTTCTCGGACCAGGGCTGGCCCCTCCCACAGGGTGGCCCACAGGAGGTCATGGGGCCCACAGCTGATCTGGGCCACCTCCCCCGGCGTGTCCACCAGGGTCCATTCGGAGCCCTCAGGGTTGGCATGGTTGACGTCCTCTCTGTACCACACCTGGGAGGTGAGAGCAAGGCGTGGCATTAGTGTGTTCAGCTGGGGCATAGGTGAGCCTGGGGTCTCTGGGTCAGTGTACCCCATAACACCATCCAGGGCCTCCTCCTCAGCCTCCTGTGCTGCTGGTTAGCCCACTCCCCCCAAACCCCCAATGAAAGATAATGCAAACCCTGCAGCTAGGCGGTCCTGGGATGGATCTACCCCATTCACGAGACCCCCAAACAGCTCTCCAATCACAGGCTCTGGGCTGCTCCCAGCCAGTGTGGGCCTCTGGCGCCCTCTAGTGGCCATGTGCCCTCAGGTTGTGGTCTCCAGGGGAAGCCCCAGGCTTCCCCGCTTTGCTCCTTAGCCTGGACAGTTCAGATTGAGGGCGCCCCCCTCCCGCCCCCCGACCACCACTACCCTGTTGGTGAAGCTGTGTGGCTCATCCAACTGGAGGAGGCTGCCTGGTCACCAGTCCTCTGGTTGGAGGGGACCAGAGCTGGGAAGGCACTCCCCTGCCCACAGGTGGTATGGGGTTGTGGGTCAAGAACTGCCCTGCAGCACCCGGTGCTCAGGCTCCCTGGGGGGGTGCCTCCCTCTGTCCCTGCCTGCTCCTGCCCCTCCTCCCTTGGATACAGCTCAGAGGAAGCAGTGGCAGTTAACCAGTGCAAGGGCTTCACCACAGTCTGCCCTAAGCAGCACACGGGCGGCCGCAGGCGCGTGGTCAGACACGGAGCAGTCGCTGCACGCATAGGTCTGTCAGCATGAAGTCCACCTGTGCTGCCTTTAGCCCTCTGTTCACACGCACCCCCAGGAAAGGGTCCCCTCTTTCTACACACTCACACAGTGAACACCGGTTTCAGCCCCACTCACCCTTCCACGCACACAGCATCCCATCCAACACCCACCCATATATCAACCCATCCACTCTGCCCTTATATCACCCCAGCCACCACCAACTCCTCCACCCACACATCCATCCATTCACCTGGCACCCCACCCACCACCAACCATCCATGTCTCTGCCTGCCCAGCCACAGGGGATTGGTAGGGAGCCCAGGACGGGTACCTGCTGGCATCCCGGGGGCTGGAAAGAGGACAGGCAGGTCCAGGTGCAGGTCCTGGGGATCCGAGCCATGAACCCCAGGACCACTGGACAGGAGCCAAAGGAGGGGGACTGTGTGAAGTCCAGGCGATGAGCGGCAGCCTGGCTCCTCCTGTCCCTGCCTGCTGCTGCCTGTGTCTGCCCTTACCTTCCCCTGCAAGGACACAGCCCACACGGACAGGCGGCCCACGGGCTCCTCGGTAATCTCCCACCCGCCCACAGAGAGATCGTTGAAGGGGTCAGGCAGTTGCTTGGGGTCGTCCTTTGAGGGGATCTGAAACAAGGGGACAGACAGGGGCGGCACTTAGTCTGATGGGCACCTGGCCCGCGCCTAACTTTCTGGGGCAGCATGGGCTCTGGGCCACCGTCCCCGAGTGGCGGTTGCAGGTGGGGCAGGGGACAGGCCGTGGCTGCTGGGAGACCCTCCAGCACCCGTGTCCTCCCACCAGGACCGCACAGCTGCCCCCACTGCGAGTCACACTTGGCCACAGCGACCTTGGCCCAGGCATCCCGGGACTTGTACCGCCGGTATCGGATCCACTTGCGACGCCGCACGCATGAATTCCATTTCTTGTCTCTCGTGTAAGTGGCGGGGAAGTCGATGGCATAGGTCCACCCCTGGAATGTCAAGATAGGGGCTTCGTAAGGGCCCTTGGACGGGGACGGACCTGAGGGGCTGGGGAAGGTGGGGCAGAAGAGAAGGCTGAGGCTGGGGAGCAGGGTGCTGGGTGACGGCGCAGCCCACCCCAGCCAGCACAGGTCAGACGCGGGAGTGGGGGGCGGGTGCCGGGGAAGGCAGCACAGTGGGGGGCATGGTGGGTCCCACGTTCACCTACCCCCTTTTCGGTGGGTTCCCCGCCAAAATTCTCGTCCACGTACCAGTCTGACTCCCACTCCCAGTGCGGGGAGGGCAGCGCCACCCCGTCCAGCGGCCGGGGCTGCAGCCCACTCACGTCACTCCACGGCCAGCGGTCACTGGGCAGGAGCTTCTCGCAGAAACCGCCCATGGGGTTCCAGCGCTGGGGGGAGAGGGGCGGCCTTAGGGGGCAGGCATTGGGGACGCCCCATCTCGCTGCATCACAAGCCACGGGGACCTGGCAGGGCCCCCAAGGGTGCATCCTCCATCCTCGGTTACCGGAAACTGCCTGGAGCCCCCTCCCTTGTGTGGCCAAGGCCAGACACATTTTCTTGGGGGACTCCATCCAGAGACTCCCTGGCTGTGCAGGAAGCGAGGGTGGGAATGGGCAGGGAGGCTGGGGTCCCAGGGTGGCAGCCGGAGCACGCGTGCACACATGTGGCCACCTGGTTCTCGTAGGCCTCCTCGCGGCGGCGGATGGGGACGTCGCTGGCGCACACAAACACATAGACCTGGTTGTCGCAAGCGATCCCCCAGCAGCACTGTGAGGTGGCGCTGACCCGCTTGAATTCCAGCTGCACGTCCCTGCATGGCTCCCAGTACTGGCCGGCCGTGGACAGCGTGTGCACCCTGCCGAACAGGTCTACCGCCCACAGCAGCGAGGCGGGCATGGTGGCGGCGAGCTGCAGGTGGGAGTGCGAGGCTCAGCTGGCTGGCTCCCAGCCCTCCTGCAGGGGGCCTGGGCAGCCAGGGCTCACCGCCCAGGCCAGGGCCAGGCAGGCAGCCTGTCCGGAGGCTTGAGCTGAGCCATCTGGCTCCTCCATGCCCAGAGCCAGTGGGCGCTGCAGGCTTGGTGGTGGTTGTCAACAGCACCCAGGCAGAGCCCCAGATCTGGAAGTGGGAGTGCTTGCCGGGCCAGACTGCATGTCTGGGAACAGAGCGTGTCTCACCAGCAGGCAGCAAGAAGACACCGCGTGGGCTGAGGAGGGGGTGGCTAGGTCCGGGCAGATGGGAGGGGAGGCTGCAAGGCATCTGTGCCCCTCGAGCAACCCTGTGGGGGGAGCTCACAGCACCTGCGTGGGGGGGCATCTGAAGCCAGCACCTGTTGCCCAACACCTCCAGCTGCCCAGCTTTCCTGTCTGCTCAGGCCACGGGGTCCTTTTACCTTGCTGGTGACCAAGAGCGGCCACAGCTGCCCGGATCCCTGAGGCCGATGGCTGTGTACAAGCCACCCTTTTGAGCGGCACTGGGAGTCAACTCTCCCTGTCTTGATTTCCTGTCCTCTGAAACGCAGGCTCTGAGAGTGGGCAGTGCCCTGTGCAGGCTCTGAGAGTGGTCAGCGCCTGCAGGCTCTGAGAGCGGTCAGCGCCCGCAGGCTCTGAGAGTGGTCAGCACCCCGCAGGCTCTGAGAGTGGTCAGCGCCCGCAGGCTCTGAGAGCGGTCAGCGCCCCGCAGGCTCTGAGAAGTGGTCAGCGCCCGCAGGAACTCCGTGGCACCCCGGCTTTTGACCAGTTTCACTTGTTACCACAAACTGCCAATGAGCTCTCATTTTAAAAATATTTTTTATTTATATGTATATTTACATATATTTAAAGTTCTGTGTGTGTATACACACACACATATATATTTACTTGAAAGGCAGAGAGAGATTCCATCTGTTGGTTCAGTCCTCACATACCCACAATAGCCGTGGTGAAGCCAAGCTGGGGCCAGCAGCCCAGATGCGTGCGGGGTCTCCCCCGTGGGTGGCCACCCCAAGAACCTGAGTCATCACTGGCTGTCTCCCTGGGCGCATGCAAGCGGGAAGCTGGGGAGGAAGTGGAGCTGGGTGTGAATCCAGCGACTGATGTGTGGGCGTTACGACCAGGGGTCCAGGTGACAGCCCCAGCGCAAAAGAGAGCAAGCCGCTTCCAGCTGGCCATGCCCTGCACGCGGTGGGGGCTCACACAGCTCTTACAATCCTCACAGGGGCCTGTGGCGGACAAGTGCTGGCATCCCAGCTGCTCCATTCCCCACACAGCTCCCTGCTTGCAGCCTGGGAAAGCAGCGGAAGATGGCCCCCATGCGTGGGTCCCTGCACCTGCGTGGGAGACTCGGAAGAAGCTGCTCCAGACTTCGAGCTAGCCCAGCTGTGGCGGTTGTGGTCATTTGGGGAGTGAACCAACAGAAAGAAGATCTCTTCACTGTCTCTCTCTCTCCATCCCTCCCTCTCTTACTGCATCTCTGACTCTCAAGTAGAATAAATAAAAATCTGGACGAGAATCCCCAGCAGCTACCTCCAACAGAAGTGAAAGAAGTGAGGTCACAGTCAGGGAAAGAAATGTGAAGAAACAAACATCCAGAGTGTCTGGGGCAGGGGGTTCTCGGAGTGTTGTCCCCAAGGTGGCTGAATGTTTTAAAAGCATCATGAACTGCTGGCTGGGAAAGCAAGGTATCTTAAAGACTGCTCCCAACACAGTGTCTGAGCCAGCAGCTCAGGCAGACCCAGTCTGCAGGTCGGGCTCAGTGAACAGAAACTGCCTGATAATTAATACACTTTGCCTTTCCGGGAAAATGACTCAGCAGTAATACCCTCACAGCCCTGATGGAACTTTCTGGGTCTTCTTTGGAAGAACGCTGGGGGTTGCAGGCAGAGCATGGGGTGGAGCTTGGGTCGATAAGCTCCTGTCAAAACAGTACAGGCTCAGGGGCTGGCACAGTGGCTCAACTGGCTAATCCTCCGTCTCAAGCTCCAGGATCTCATATGGGTGGCAGTTCAGGTCCCAGCTGCTCCACTTCCTATCCAGCTCCCTGCTTGTGGCCTGGGAAAGCAGCAGAGGACTGCCCAAAGCCCTGGGACCCTGCACCCCCATGAAACTCCCGGAGGAAGCTCTTGGCTTCAGATAGCCTCAGCTGACCACGATCATGAGGCTAGCAGTCCCTCGGATGTGGCGGAAAGGGCCCGGGGGACCTCTACTGCGAGGGTGAAGGCAGGCCACTTGTGACTCCCCAAGCACCGCTACATCAGCCAGGTGGCCCGGCTCTGTGCTCATCTCACTGGGAGACCAGCTCACCCTCGCACCTTTTTTGCATCGGTTTATTCACAGACCACAAGGGTCCCCAGGGACAGAGGGCAAGCGTAATTCCAGAAGGGACCTCAAAAGCAGACGCTACCAGAGAGCAGAGGCTGTTGGCTGAGCGCAGAAACCACTGCAAAGTGGAGCGGAGCATGGGGGCAAAGGAGGAGAGCATGGGGCGTCATTGCAGGATCGGGTGCCACCCTCAGCCCTAGCAAACAGGAGATGCTGTAAGTCAGCCTGGCTTGAGACCCAGGGGTGCCAGGAAGTTGGTCAACAGACGGACCCCCGCCCCCGCACAGCCACTGCCCCAGCTATAGGTCCAGCGTCATGGCCCTGACCATCTGTCTGCGCTAATCCCACAGGCTGATCTGCCCGCGGGAGAGGGTTGGCCGGGCCCCTGGTTACTGGAGTGCATGAATCCTGGGACAGGTGTCATCTAGAGCCCGGCTACACACACACACACACACACACACACACACACGGCTTTCTGGGTTGGGGGGTGCAGGCGGGCAGCATCCTTAGATGTGCAGGTGACAGCACACCTGCCGGTCACACACACACGGTTGGGTGAGCAGCAGCCTAGGGTGTGCAAGCAACGGCGCACCTGCCGGTCACACACACACAGTTCTGGGGTCGGGGGGCGCGGTGGGCAGCAGCCTGGACACACACACACACACACACACACATGGGTGGTCAGCACCCTTGGGTGTGCAGGCGACAGCGCGCCTGCCGGTCCCTGCTCTCCCTCCGAAATCGGGAATGAGGGCAAGCAGCGGGGCGGCCGCCCGCTCCCGGCCCATCCTTCCCTGGCGGCCCTGGCCGCGCTGGCCGCCCCGACGCCCGGCGGGACCGGCCCTTCCCCGGGGGGCGCGCGGGAACTCACCGGGCCCGGAGGGGCGGAGGCTGCGGGGCTGCGGGTCCGGCGCGCCCGGCCCTCCCGGGCCGCAGGGGAGGGCGGGCCGGAAGCGGCCGTGGGGCCGGCGCTCAGTGGCCAGCCGGGCCGTGACGCGGCGCGCGGGGACACGCGATTGGTTGTCGAGAGGCCCAGCTTCGGTCGGGGGGCCTCGCCGGGAGGTCAGGCGCCCGCCCACTTCCGGGGTCAGCTCGGGGACCCGCGTGGCCGCCGGGGCTGGACGGGGGAGGAAGCAGCGGGCGGCCACGATGGACGCCCCGGCCGGAGCGGGCCTGGGTGCGCCGGCTGCCCGGCCCCGAGGGGACCCCTGGGTGCGCCGGCTCCGGTGCCGCACGCAGAGGCGGGAGGCCCCGCTGTCCTCCGTTATCACCAGCCCGGTGGTTGGTGACTCACCGGGTGAGAGGGCTGGCTGGTCTCACCTGGGCGATAAGAGGCAGCTGGGGGTGGAGGACGAAGGGGGTGAGGCTTGTGGCCTTGC
Organism: Ochotona curzoniae; assembly: GCF_017591425.1. NCBI lineage: Eukaryota > Metazoa > Chordata > Mammalia > Lagomorpha > Ochotonidae > Ochotona > Ochotona curzoniae. The sequence goes on from NW_024466464.1 coordinate 837,603, forward strand.
ATCGCTGGTGCCTGCGTCCCACGTGGGAGAGAATGCTTGGGTCCCATGGGGTGTTCCTGCTCCTGCTAACGCAGACCTGGGAGACAACGGGCGATGGCTCCAGCGTTAGCTGTTCACATGGGAAATGTGGATTTTAACTCCTGGCTCCTGGCTTGGTCCGCCATTGTAGGGCACTTTGGGAAGTGAAGCAGTGGATGACACCTGTTTCTGCCTCTTAAACATTTAAAAGAGAGAGGGGGGGCCCAGCACAGTGGCCTAGAGGCTAAAGTCGTCACCTTGCATGCGCTGGAATGTTGGAAAGGCAGACATGCAGAGAGGAGAGACGGAGAGATCTTCCGTCCACTGATTCACTCCCCAAGTGGCCACACAGCTAGAGCCGAGCTGATTCCAAGCCGGGAGCCAGGAGCTTCCTCCAGGTCTCCCGCGCGGGTGCAGGGTCCCAAGGCTTTGGGCCGTTCTCAACTGCTTTCCCAGCCCACAAGCAGGGAGCTGGATGGGAAGTGGAGCTGCCGGGACCTGAACTGGCACCCATATGGGATCCTGGACTTCAGGCACTAGGCTCCTTTGCCAGGCCCAAATAAAATCTTTAAAAATATATGTCTTTAGAAAAAAATAAGAGAGGAGGGGCTATACCCCACTGTGACCCTAGGGGTTTGCTGTGTGGGCAGAGCCTCGGTGGTCGGGGTTGGCAGGGCCTCGGTGGTCGGGGTGGGCAGGGCCTCGGTGGTCGGGGTGGGCAGGGCCTCGGTGGTCGGGGTGGGCAGGGCCTCGGTGGTTGGGTCGGCGTGAGTGGCCACTGGGTGGCATTTGCTCTGTCTGCGGTACTTGGTCTAATAAAGGTCTTGGGGGACCCCCAGGCAGCATTTCTGTGCCATGACCAAGTTCAGTGCTCAGGTACCCACGTTCCCCACGCTGGATCTCCCTGGTTCCCAGCTTTGCCGAATCTGGTTCTCTCGTACGCACACTCTCTTGGAAGATGCATTTATTTGAAAGGCACAGTGCCAGAGAGGGAGAGACAGACGTCTCCCATTTGCCTCAGTCCCCCAATGGCTGTGACAGCCTGGGACTGGGCCAGGCTCAAGCTAGGAGCTTCTTCCACGTCTCCCACGCGGGTGGCAGGGGCCCACGCATTGGAGCTGTGCTCTGGCGATGGCACCCAGGCAGGGGACTGGAGCAGAGGTGGAGCAGCTGGGACTCTCATAGTAACGTGAGAAGCTCCGTGTGCTGGGCCGTGTCAGGCACTGCGACCATCTGCATGACTGCCCACTGTTTCAGAGTCATCACCGTCTCCTTCCAGGGCAGTTCCCATGAGCCCCTGAGCTCCAGGCAGGGATTGCTGTGGGCTCCTTGTCCACTCCCGAACGCTCTGGACATCCCTCGAGTAGCTCTCCCTGTCCCCTGCCCTGGCGCACCCTCATCCCCTGTCCCCTGTCACTCCAAGGTGAGCTGTCACTGAGCCCGAAGGAAGCTGAGCCAGCTCAGGCCGCAGGCGGACCCTTCCCGTGCTGACCAAGAGCTGCTCCTCTCTCTCTCCCTTTCTCCTCTCTCTTCCCACTCCCTGCCTACACACCTTGACAGCTTGAAGGAAGTGACTCTTCTGAGTTCTGGTGGAATTTCTAGACTTGGGATTGCTCGATAGGCAAACATTCGCTCTGTATAACATGTACCAGCCCCCGTAGCCGGCAGGGGCTGTCCGTGTCTATCCCCTCGTTCTCCTTTATCCCCCACTTGCAGCACCAAGAAAGTGCCGTGTGAGATGTATGCCAGGCAGCGCAGGCAGAGTGGTGTAGACGGATGGGGTCGGTGGAGACAGGTCAGGGTTCAGGACCAGGCGAGCCCCTGGTTGTACAGACTCAGCACCCAGACTCTGCACTGTCCCGTGCCATGCAGCTGCCCCCTGGGCGACTATAGTTTGAGGGGTTTCTGCTGACGGTTAGCTTGTTCAGAACCAAACTGTCAGCTGTGTTACATGTGTGTGTCAGAGAAACATATGTGTGCGTTTTGATTCCAGCAATAAATTCAGTCCGGCCAACCAGCTGCTGTACCTGCAGTGCCTTTGTGGGCATCCTGTAACGGTTCACTCATGCAGATTTCACCTAGTGTCCCCAAAGCCACCACAGGATGAAGCGGCCCCATCCCAGGTCCCGTGCTTGCCGCCCGACAGGAGTGGAGCCGGCAATCCACACTCCATCCCCCGCCCAGGATGGATGGATGACACACCTGCTGCCCCTGTCCTGCCCTGTCCCGCCTCGCCCAGCCTCGCCCAGCCTCGCTCAGCCTCCCCAGGCCTGTGAGGCCCTGAAGAGCTGGGTCAGCAGCCAGCACACTGGGCACAGTCCTACAGTGTCCCTTCAGGCTGTCTGCTGATTACACCACCCCCTAAAACCAGTTACCTGCAGTGACCAGAACTGAAATTAGCAAAGAAACTTGACAAAAGGCCGTTTATTAGGACCGCCCTGGGAGCCACAGGACACGCTGAGACGGCAGAACAAGAGGACGAGGGACACAGGCTGGGACATAGCAGCCCATGCACTGACCCGTGTCAGCATGATGGAACATGCCTGTGCGAGGAGACAGCCCGAAGAGCTTGAGAAAAGGAGAGACTGATGCCAAGCACACATGGCTCTCCGCAGGCCACGCCACCCGGGGCTCTCCGCAGGCCACGCTACACGCCACCCGGGGCTCTCCGCAGGCCACGCTACACGCCACCCGGGGCTCTCGGCAGGCCACACTACACACTGCCCAGGGCTCTCCGCAGGCCACCGAGAAGGAGCAGACCCTTGGGACATGCAGAACCGAGGGCGAGTAAGGATCCAGATGGGCAGTGACAGGACACAGCTGAACTGGAGCTGGGAAAGGAGCAGGAGGTAACTTCGCAGTTTCCCTGAGTGCCCCAGCTCAGCAGTGAGCAGAACGGGAGTTAGCCCCTCCACCAGGGACCTGCCAGGCCGGCCAACAGGGAGGCCACATCGGGGTTGGGTCACTTGGGACAGTGGAAGGCAGGAGGGCCTCGTGGTCTGTGCATCTCCAGTGTGACAAGCAGCCAAGCGTGTTGTCATCACGTGACCAATGGTATGGGTGATGCGTGACCAGACGCAAGTACCTTGGGCAGATCCTGAGTGGCCAACTCCAGACCCTCCCAGAGTCCACAGGAGTGCATGGTTAAGATGGCTCCCGTCTCGGGGTTCTGGCATGAGTGCCAGCTTTGCTTCGGCCTCGAGCTCCCTGCTGCTAGCGCACACCTAGGAGACAGCAGTATCCTGCCACCTACATGGGATATAATCCCAAGCCCCTGGTTTAAAAAGCTATGCATGAGACAGTGTACTCTCCTGTGTCAAGTCCCCAAACAGGCAAGAACCGCATAAAACTTGCAGGTGTGTGCTCCTTGGCCAAAGTGTAAAGCAGAGGTGGTAACGACTGTCGCATGGTCCTAAGAGCCAGGAAGTGCCTGCCCTGGGGACCCCGGTGGGGGTGCCTTGCTGCGATCTAGTTCTGGGCCCGCTTGCCAGTTCAGAGCTGGTGTCCAGTAACCCACAGCACCTGTGCCATATGCACTTCTCTGTCCAAGGATACAGAATAAAAAGCCGCCATAGTTTTACGTGAACCCAGTAACTAAGCCAGCAACACGCCACACGTGATCTTTCATCTTTGTGGCTCGTGGGTTACTATTCACGTGACTTGTTCAAAAGAAGCCTCCATTCCAGCATGAAAGCTGAGAGCGGGAGAAGGGAGGCAGGGAAGGGGTCCTGCTCACCGAGAATGCTGGGCACAGCACCATCCCCCACCCCAGACACAGTCCTCAGCAACCATCTTGCCCCAGTGGGTGCCAGTTAGGGCTGCCCTCCCCATCCCATGGTCCCCAGTGGGGTCTCCCTCCACCAGGCGGCTGATTGTCGAGAAAGCAGCCTCGGTCACCCTGGCTGGCCCTTGGGCCACCTCGAACCTGCCGATGCTGCAGGCTGCTTGCTCGACTGCCGAGCCCCAACCCCACACACACCTCTGAATGGCTGCTATGACGCATCTCCAGCTATGCGGGCAGGGCAGAGGGGCACACACGGAGTGCTGGGGTCCTGCAGCCGGCAGCGTGGAGGACAAAGGGACCCCAGGGTCAGGTGACTCACAAAAGTGAGCTTGAGAAGCATGTTCTACACAATGACAAGCACAAAGATGTGGCTTCAGTTTCAGTCCAGGGTGCCAGATGGAGGGATGAAGGGGAAAAAAAATCCCAGGATGCCCTAGCTGTAATGAGAAAGGCAGGGAGGGTAGTTAACTGCAGACTGGGAGTAGGGGGACAAAGACCAGGCATCCACTGACTCCAGCTGCCGGCCCCAACCGTGCCAGCCCGAGGCAGAGCCCCTCTTCAGGGGCTGGCCTCCCACCGCATGCCATCTCTCTCCACCTTCTCCCACTCTGCCCCGCAGCAATGGGAGGCCCAAGGCACCAATCTGTGCTTTACTCTTTGGAGCTTCCCTCTCGAGTGTCACCCTGGCCCTGGGCCCAGCGGATGTCTTCGCAGCTGCCCTGAGCCTTGCGGCGGGAAGTTGCCGGGACCTTGTCCTGGCTGGTGTCCATGACAGCTCCCCACACCCTCGTGTTTCAGAGAGCCAGTCGCGGCCTTGTGAGATCAGGAAGCATCCATTCTGTTGTCATTTTCAAGAGAGCGAGCTGGAGTGGACTGACACTTCTGAGAGGAGCATCTCTTGGGGCTAAGGAAGTGGTACCCCACGCACAGGCAGACGCAGGAGCTGTCATTACCCACAGAGACTTCACCCGCTGAGAGGGCTGGTTACCTGCCTGCACTGCCAGAGCCAGATGGAGGCCTCGGTCAGCAGGAGGCTGGGAAGCCAAGGGCAGAGAGGTAAGACCCCAGCCTGAGGCCTGCCCAGCCGCAGCTGGGTGTGGAGGTGGTGCTAGGACTGTTGGCACTAACCCTGTGTCCACTACTGCCACCTGGTTCTGGTCCCTGGAGCCTGGATAGGCTGTTACAGGTGGGACGAGTTCCAAAATGTTTGTCTTGGGCCTGGTGCGATGGCTCAGCAGTTAAAAACTCACCTCACAAGTTCTGAGATCCCACATGGGCACCGGTTCGGGTCCCAGCAGCCCGGCTTCCCATCCAGCTCCCTGCCTGTGGCCTGGGAAAGCGGTCGAGTATGACCCAAAGCCTTGGGAGCCTATATGCACATGGGAGACCTAGAAGAGGCTCCTGGCTGCTCGCTTCAGATTGGATCAGCTTGGAGAGCGAACCAGCAGATGGAAGATGTTTCCCTCTATCTCTCTTCCTCTCTGTAAATCTTTCCAGTAAAAACATAAATCTTAAAAAAAAAATGTTCTGTGAGCCCAGAGTGGACAGATGCCCTTGCATTCTCCGCCCATCATCCCTGTGGCACAGGCCAAAGACACGGTGTAGACCCCTCAGAAACTTGAGCCTACGACTTCAGCTAGTTCTTGGACACCAACCAGGTGTCCTGCAGTTCCATCTGCTTGTGTCACTGCTGACCTGGAGCAGGTATCTGGTCCCATGAGTGAAGAGCTCCGTTCCTTAAGACTCTTCCACGTGGGATGCCAGCAGCATGAGCAGGCCTCCCGTGCTCTGAGCGACTGGACAGAAGCAGGGCTTTTCCACAAGCCCACCCTTGTTTGCAGGAGTCTGCTGGGATAGCTCGGAAGGCAAGGGAGCGCTGTGCCTCTGTTTGCCAGCGTGCTGTAAGGCCTGCGTCTCAGTCTGTCTGCAGCTGGAACTGCTGAGCGTGGATGAAGGAAGGAGCTCTCCACGGCTCGCAGTTCTGGGAGTCCCAGAGCGTGGGGTTTGCTAGTGAGGCTCCACCGCCTCTGGTGCCACCCGCGGGGGTCCAGCGCCTCAGGGGGAGGCTCACCCTCAAGGGGAGCACTTGGTGCAGTGTCGGAAATGCCACGGGGGGCACTGGCATCCCATGCCGGAGGCTCCACTTCCAGCTCTAGCTTCCTGCTATAGTGCAGCACGGGCGGCAGCTGCTGGGCGCCCACGGGAGGCCTCAAGGTGAGACTGACGCTGGAGCCGCAGGTGCAGCTCTGATGGTGCAGACCGCCTCGCTGAGTGCACCTGGGGGTTCTGTTGATGAAGACAGTGGACCACGGTCCACCTGGATGGCCACAGGCAGTTGCCTGCCACTTTCTCTTCAGGGCCAGGGGTTCTAGAAACTCCAGACTGGCCTGCACATCAGGGTATTGTCATCTGTCGGGAAGATCCACAGCCCTGTGAGTCCTGGGCTCTGGGGCCCCAGGGGGCCGGCTGCATCCCCTCACCCCACGCAGCGTGACCAGCGTGACTGTGTCTCGGAAAATCAGGGCAAAGCTGCTTTCAGGTGAGTGCGGGGAACCAGGGTCCAGGGGCTCTGGAGGGGGGACCCATCTCAGTCCCTGTTTCTGGGGACTCTCCAGTCCCCGGGGGCCTAAGGACAGGGCCAGTGCTGCTGCTACTACTGACTGAGCAGGAGTTCTCAGGGCTGGAAACTCCTGTGGCCGTTGTACGTAAAGGAAATTCCTGGGGCCGCCACGGGCACAGCGGATAAAGCAGCCAAAGGTGGACGGAGTGTTGGAGCCTGCCTGCCACCTGCTGGGACACCTAGACGGAGCGCCTGGCTGTGGCAGCCACCCAGGGAGAGGTCCAGAGACTGGAAAGCCTCTTCCCTTGCTCCCTCCTTCTCTGTACTTCTGACTTCCTAAGTAAATTTCTATGGGGAGGACTTCTGCATCACAGGAGGGTCTGGACCAGCTAGGTTTTGTAAGAAGTCCATCTCGGGCCCGGCACGATTGCATAGCGGTTAAAGCCCTCCCCTTGCATGCGCCGGGATCCCATATGGGCGCCAGTTCTAATCCCGGCAACCCCACTTCCCATCCAGCTCCCTGCCTGTGGCCTGGGAAAGCAGTCAAGGATAGCCCAAAGTTTTGGAACCTGCATCCATGTGGGAGACCCGGAAGAAGCTCCAGGATCCTGGCTTCAGATTGGCTCAGCTCCAGTCATTGCGACTGCTTGGGGAGTGAATCATCGGACGGAGGAACTTCCTCTCTGTCTCTCATCCTCTCTGTATATCTGCCTTTCCAATAAAAATAAATAAATCTTTAAAAGTAAATAAATAAATACAATCTTAAAAAAAGAATTCTAGGGCCCGGCGCAGTGGCGCAAGTGGTTAAGTAAGGTCCTCGCCTTGCACGCCCGGGATCCCATATGGGCGCTGGTTCTAATCCTGGCGGCCCTTCTTCCCATCCAGCTCCCTGCTTGTGGCCCGGGAAAGCAGTCGAGGACGGCCCAAGGCTTTGGGACCCTGCACCCGCGTGGGAGACCCGGAAGAGGCTCCTGGCTTCGGATCAGCATAGCATCGACCTTTGCGCTCACTTGGGGAGTGAATCATTGGACGGAAGATCTTCCTCTCTGTCTCTCCTCTCTGTAAATCTGCCTTTCCAATAAAAATAAAAATAAATCTAAAAAAAAAAAAGAATTCTATCTTGCAGGTGCACCATCGTTGCATAGCAACAGTCAGCGCAGCAGCATATTAACCATGTTAAACCTCCAACGTACACCAGCAGGCTTAGCAGCGTCTGCCACTTGGGACTTCAGTCCCCACGCCAGGAGCCAAGCCACTGCGGGTTAAGGCTTAGCACGGGGTCAGGCACAGCGCGGGTCTGCGTGCGTGTGTCTGGAAGAGACAGGGAAACATCCCCAGAGCTCGTGGGAGCTGTTCCCACGTCACCCACGTGGCTGAGGGCTCTCGTTCCTCACGCCGCCTGTGGGGTGGCCTAGAGAGCCTCCCGGCGTTGGCAAGCACATCTTACCAGGGCAGAGCAGCGGACCAAGTCGGCATACTGTCAGACTCTCCATCAGGAATCCCAGAATCCAGGGAAGAAAAACCGCTCTGCTCTTGTCTGGGGCCAGGGGAGGAAGCTGACGGGGTCAGGCGGCTTTTCGGATCACGCTCGCGGGCTGGGAGGATTTACATATACATATGTATGTGTGAAATATATATATAATTGGAAAGCCAGTCATAAAAAGAGAGAAGGAGAGACAGAGAGGAAGATCTTCTGTCTGCTAATTCATTCCCCAAGTGACCACAAGGGCTGGAACTGCACTGATCCAAAGCCAGGAGCCCAGAGCCTCCCCTGGGTGTCCCACATGGGAGCAGGGTCCCAAGGCCCTGGGACCTCCCCAACTGCCCTCCCAAGCTACAAGCAGGGAGCTGGATGAGAAGTGGGGCCGCCGGCATTAGAACCAGTGCCCATATGGGATCCCAACGTGTGTAAGGCGAGGACCCCAGCTGTTAGGCTACCGTGCTGGGCCCCACGTTGGGAGGCTTTTACAAGTATCCGTGTAGGCATGGCTCGGTCACGTCAAATGCAGCTGCCACGCAGGGAGCTGAGGGACAGCGGGGGGCAGTTCTGTTTCCAAGGGCGTGGCAACTCTGGCCACTGGTAGCTGCCAGGTTTTAGTCATGCCGTGGCTTGTGTAGATTCTAGCACGCTAGCTGTGGGACCCCCAGGCACTGTGTGTGGGTCAGCAGTTCTGTTTGGCTCGCTTCTGGCACAGCATTTGGGATGCTGACCATGTCATAGCCAGGCGTGAGAACCCTGCCTTCCATGCCCCTTCCGTGGCGTCACCTGTTGGGGTTTCGGGTTGAGGTCAGTGACTCGGTGTTGACCTTCACGGTTTTCACAGCCCTCCCTTGTGCTACAGCCACGTCTGTGTGCCCTGTGGCCTGGCTTGGTACATCCTGGCTGTCGGTCTGATTGGTCACACCTTGAAAAGGAAATGACTGATGACCAGAGGAGGCCGGTGCCATGGTGTAGCAGGCCAAGCCTCTGCCTGTGGCACTGGCATCTCATATGGGTGCAGGTTCAAGTCTTGGCAGCTCCAGTTCCCGTCCAGCTCTCTGCTGATGTGCCGGGGAAAGCAGCAGAGGATATTCCAAGTACTTGGGTCCCTGCACCCATGTAGGAGACCTGGAGGAAGCCTGGACCAGCTCAGTTCTGGTCATTGCAGCCTTCAGGGGCGTGAACCAGCAGATGGAAGATCTCTCTTTCTCTCAAGTAAAATTTAAAAAATAATTCTAAAAAAGAGAAATCAAGGAAAGAGAGAGAGAAAAAAAGAGCTGAAATTCAAGCCTGGGCACTGGGGCACACATGCAGATGTCCTAAGCGTTGTCTGAGCCCCAGGGCCAGCACCCCACATGGTGTCCACTCTCTGGGATCCAGATTTTGCAGGGCTCCCAACCTGTTTGCCTCTTCTCCCACTGAGTCTGCCCCCTCATGAATCACCAGCCTGTTCCCAGGGCATGTTCGCACTTCCCAGACCACCGTGACATGGCTGCCGGGAGAAACTGCCCAGGTCTGTCCTGTGCCATTCAGTGCCATGCCCCTGCGCAGGGCTGCACGGCTGGTGGGGTTCACCTCCTGTGCAGCTGCTGTGTGCATGGTCCCTGGACAGTACCAGGTGCTCATGCAGGGACCCAGGAGTGCAGCTGCACACAGAATCAGTGCCCAGCGCTGCCCTGTCTCAAGGAAAACCCCTGAAGCAGGTGCAGTTATCACCCCATTTCCCAGCTAGGGAAGCTCAAGTCTCAGAGGGGGGCTCAGTCACAGCAGGAGCTTAGCAGGGCGAGGAGATCTGAACTCACACAGCCTTAGAGCCTGTGTGGCTTGGAGAACTGTGATGGGGGCCGGCGTGGGGGTTCCACAGGTTCAGCTGCTGCCCATGGTGTCGGCATCCTGTGGGGGCACTGGGTCAGGTCCTGGCTGCTGCACATCCCATCCAGCTCCCTGCTGTTGTGCCTGGAAAAGCAGCAGCAGATGGCCAAGTGCGTTGGCCCCTGTACCCACTTGGGAGACCCAGATGAAACTCCTGACTCCTGGGTTTGACCTGGCCAGTGCTGGCCAAACTAAATGATTTTCTTTACTATTTTTTGAAAAGCAGCAGCAAGCTTTGGCAGTCCCCACCACCGCTGACTGCCTGGGAGTGGGGATGTGCAGGGAACAGGTAGCAAAGGGCCCGGGAAATGGGGTACCGGGTGATTGCTGTACTGCTGGGGTTCCCAGGAGCAAGGGCAGGCTGGCTGGCGTGTGGGAGCTTTTGTCAGGGGTACCGGAAGGATCGCCTGGCACAGGGCACCTCCCCGGTGGGGCCTGGCAGGGCACTGATCCTCGCCGCTGGATTGGCCACTCACAGACAAGGCCACCAGTGCTCGCCTCCCCTGCCCCTCAAGGCATGAACACAGGGTGAAGCCGCGACCTGAGATGTGGCACCATCCTGTGTTGGCATGTGGCTCCCTGTCTGTCTCCCCCAAGTAGGGGGGGCCCTGGCAGTGTGCCCCTGGTAACAGGCTGAAGGCTGGTGTAAGGGGTGCCAGGCAGGGCCCCTCTCCTGGCAACCTGAGAACCCTGGCAGCTGTGTGGCATTGTGAGGCCATATTCTGTCCAGCCTGGCCCCTCCTTCTGCAGCCCTCCCCACAATGGCTGCTGCCCGCCAGCCTTCTTGCATGCCCCTTCATACCAGCCACTGGCTGTCTTCTGCTGGCGTGTAAGGAGGCTCTTTCCCTGGCACACCCCAGACCCCTTCCACGACCACCACTGCCACCATTCCTGGGCATCACTGTGAAGCTGGCCATGTCTTCCACAGTACAGGAAGCAGGTGAGTGCCCACCCCGCACACCCCACAGGACAGAGCCAGGGAGGCTGTGGAGGGAGGTGCCCTGGCCAGGGCATGGGGGAGCCAGGGTGGGATGGGGAGGGGAGGAGGACCCCTCCCCAAAGTCGTACTTCGCCTCTGCACCTGCTGCTCCACTCTGGCCAACAACCGTGCTGGGGCCCAGGAGTTGGTGACTGGGAGGAGAGGACCAGATGCCTGTAGGCCCTGGGATGATGCCACGGAAGTCCCCTGAAGGCAATGCCTTCCGCATCCCAGCTGTGCAGGCAGAGTGGCCATCGCCAGCCCAGCGCCCTGACAGCTGGCCCCAAGGCCACATCTTGTCCAAGTTCTGGCTCTTGTCTGTCTCCATCGGCTGACAGAACCGCATGGGGACAGAGCTCAGGACAGCTGGGTGTCACCATTGTCATCTGAAGGGGCAGGGGTGGCACGGCCCCCATTCCCCTCTCACAGAGCAGCCATCGTTTGAGCCCACCTCTACCTTGCAGCTGTAGGCAGGAGGAGCCGGCGTCCCGGTGGGCTTAGCTCTGAGAAGGGACTCCCTGGCTTGCCCACCGGGGAGTCAAGCCAATGGGTCTTTTTTTTCTTGTTTTAACTTTTTACAGTTTACTTATTTGAAAGTCAGAGCTACAGAGAGGGAAGGACAGAGATCTTCCATCTACTGGTTCATTCCCCAGATTCCTGCCACGGCTCCCCCTCACGCAAACGATTTGGAGCACATGTCTGTGGTCAGATTCACCATTGCAACTTGGCAACACAGACATTTTCTGCATGTTGAATAGAATCACATGCTTAGTTGGTGAACTAGAGAGACTTGCCTCACAGCACAGTGGACCTTCCTTCGGCTTCCCAGAAAACGTGGGGAAAGTGCTCATCTCGGACAAAGTTAGCCAACAGCTGGACTTGGGCCCCTGCCCGGGCTGCTCACATTATACTTCCTTTCCTTTTGGTCACAGTCCCAGTCATGTGAGATCCCGGCTCCTTCCCCTGGGCCAAGCGCTGCACGTGACAGACTGCTGAGCAGTCCTTGGAGGTGTGGAAGGGCATCCCTGGGGACAGTGGCACAGGAATTGGCCCCGTCCCCTGCTGGGCATCCCTGGGGACATCACTTACAGGAATGAAAGGCGAGATTCTGTTGACTGGCTCTTCCCAGAAAGGGTCACACCAACACATTTTTACAAATGCCCACGTGATAATACAGTAGGGGGGGAGGTTCAAAAAAGTTGATGGAAAAATGTGCTTTATGAGAAAATTATGCATGGATGAGAGAATATTTTTGCATCCCCATTCCTATCCCGTAATTCCATTTCTTTTCCTTTTTTAAAGATTTATTTTTTTATTGGAAAGTCAGATTTACAGAGAGGAGGAGAGACAGAGAGAAAAAATTTTCCCTTTGCTGGTTTAGTCCCCAAATGGCCACAATGGCCAGACCTGAACAGATCCAAAGCCAGGAGCCAGGATCCTCTTCCAGGTCTCCCACGCGGGTGCGGGGTCCCAAGGCCGGGGCCGTCCTTGACTGCTTTCCCAGGCCACATGCAGGAGCTGGAAGGGAGGTGGAGCAGCTGGGATATGAACCGGCGCCCAGATGGGATCCCGGTGTGTGCAAGGTGAGGGTGTTGTGCCAGATTTTGAGATTCCCAGAAAATCAAGTCTGAAGTCGTTGCTAACACATAAAGGTGATTTGTTCAGGTTACCCTAGGTCTCCCAGCTAACCTCCCCAGTCCAGTAGGGCTGAGGGAAGGGGCAGCTGCACTGAGGCTGCAGCAGGAGCAGCAGGGCAGAAAAAAAGAGGGTGAGGTTGAACAGTCCAGGGTTCTTGTACATTTCAGGTCAATTCCATGTTATCTTCAGCCACGATTGGTCAGTTTAACTGTTAACTTTCAAAAAGAGCAAGCTGGCAGGTTTCTATTGGTGGGTTTGAAGCAAACAGCTTTCAAAAGATAGAAAGTGATGAGCTATAGGGCTGTGGGTCTTATCAAACACCAGGGACTTCCTTCCCTGAGGAGTGCTCTGCCTCCGTGCCCTGCCAGGTGCCCTGCCGGGTGTCGCATAGACTGTCAGGCCTGGAGTTGACACAGCCCCCAGCCAAGCAAGTAAGGCAGAAATCACAAAAGCAGAAAACACCTAGGTTCTTCGAGGGCTTTAGCCACTAGGATACTGCGTCAGGCCCCTGTAATTCCATTTCTTGTCCACTGTTTGAAATACCCTCATAAGCAGATAAGGTAAATTTCAGAGGCCTGGTACAGTTGCTTAGCTGGCCAAGCCACTGCCTATAATACCTGACTCTCCCATGGGTGCCGGTTCCAGTCCCAGCTGCCCCAGTTCCGATCCAGCTCCCTGCTACTGCATCTGGAAAGGCAGTAAAGGATCGCCCAACTCCTTGGAAGCCTGCAACCACCCACGTAGGAGACCCAGAGAAAGCTCCTGGCTCCTGGCCCAGCCCTGGTCAATGTGGCAATTTGTGGAGAGAATCAGCAGATGGAAGACCCCTCTGTCTCTTCTTTTTCTGTAACTTTGCCTTTTAAATAAATAAATCTTTTTTAAAAATGCAATTTCAGCACTTTGCAAATATGCACAGAAAGTGTGGGGGTGTCTCGCTCTGCCTTGTTTTCCTTCTCCAGTGCCTGGGGCTGTGAGCACCTGCTTTCCCGGGGCGGGACAGCCCCGACCGTGAGCTACAGGGTGACACACTAGTGCAGTGCACTGGGCTGGGGCGGGGGCGTTCTGAGGTGGCCAGGGGCCGGCCAGCCTCATTTTGGGTCTGGCATTGCCCACAGAGATGCATGGTGCACAGAAAAGAACTGAGAGAGGGTGCTAAGCAAGGCAGGAAGTTTTCTGCAAGAATGTTCTGCCATTCAGCCTGGGCACAGGCCGCCTGGCAGCCAAGCTGGGCAGGGTCCTGGGAGAGGCTGGGGCTCCCTCTCTCTCTCTCCCTTCCCTCCCCTCTCTTCCTCTCTTCTCTCCCTCTCTTCCTTCTCTTTTTATTTTTTTATCAGAAAGGCAGATCAAATTTACAGAGAGAAGGAGAAACACAGAGAAGTCTTCCATCTGCTGGCTCACTTCTTTTAAGATTTATTTTTTATTGCAAAGTCAGATATACAGAGAGGGGAGAGGCAGAAAGCAAGATCTGATGAGTCGCTCCCCAAGTAGCCACAACGGCTGGCCAGAGCTGAGCGGATTCAAAGCCAGGAGCCTGGAGCTTCATCCGGGTCTCCCACACGGGTGCAGGAATCCAAGGCTTTGGGCCGTCCTCCACTGCTTTCCCAGGCCACAGGCAGGGAGCTGGATGGGAAGTGGAGTGACTGGGACACAAACCAGAACCAGTGTCATATGGGATGCTGGTGACTGCAGGTGGAATATTAGCCAGTTGAATTATGGCGCCAGCCCCAAACTGGGGCTCTTATGTAAGGAGTGGGGTTCACTTCTTCCCTCCTCCCTCCTCTTCGTTTCCTGGATAAAGGTTTTGCCGGGTGTGAAAAAGGCAGGCTTCCTCCCAGGGTTTTGGCACCTGCTGTAGTCAGACCCGGTAGCACCAAGCAGGGGGAATTCTCCCAGGGTGTCTTCTTGCAGGGATAGTGTTGGGAGTGGGTGGGGCTTTGCAGAGCAGATCACCTGCTTCTCAACCTGAGCTGCTCCCTTCTGGCCAAGCTGCCTCCTGGCTGCTCCTCCCTCCTGCAACCTCACTCAGCTGTGGGAGCAACCCAGTCAGTATGGGGGTTCCCCTTTCCCCACACCCCCAAATCCTCCACCTGCCTGCACCAGGTGCAGGCCCCAGTGCACACAGCCCCAGCCCCTGTCCACAGCATTCCGGCAGCTGTCATTCCCCCCAGCCCCAGCCCCCTGCAGCTGTCCCTCAACAACACGCTCTCAACCAGAGAGTGCCTTCTTCACCGGGCCCACCAGACACAGCCTCTGGGATGTCTCAGTCCCCACCCCCAAGCATAGCCCCTGCTCCTCTGTAACACCTCCATCCCCACCTGTTTGTCCTGGATGCATCCAGGCTGGCCAGCCAGACGTGGTCGTCACTGAAGCAGGTGTTTCCAGAGCATCTTGGTGCGGGGGTCTCCCACAGTGGCTTGTAGGCGTCACCCTGGGACGGGGGCAGCTCAAGTCCACAGTCCCCAGCTGGGCCTCGGGGTTCTTTCCCTCTGCAGGGTGCGGAGAGGAACTGAACTGCCTGCCAGCTCTCCTATCTGCCCATTCTTTATCTCTACTCTCAACCGGTCCCCACCTTTCCTGGGCCCCACCTACCCACTGCCTCCAGCAAGGCCAGGCCCAGGAGGCGCCCAGCACAGCAGCTAGCCTGCTTAGGGGCAATTGCTGTGTCCACTGGCCCCACAGGGCCCTGCCCTGAGAGACCACCAGCCAGGCCCTGCCCTGGCCCTGCTGCTGGCTGCCCATATACTTAGTGGCTCCCTGCCTGACAGCTTCTATATTTGTGTGTGTGTGTGTGTCTCACCGACCCCTATGTCATTTTTTAAAAAGCTTATTTATTTGAACGAATTAGAGAACCGTTCATCTTTGGTTTGTTCCCCAGTGGTCAGGCATAGGCTGGGAACCAGGGGCTCCATCCGGGTCTCTCCCCTGGGACCCAAGCATCTGAGCCATCTTCCGCTGCTGTGGGATGTTGGCGTGGCAGCAGCTCTCCCCCCGCCCAGTACACTGTTACCTCCATCCCACTTCCCCAGGCTTGTGTGGGAAGCCTGGGCTAGGACCAGGTCCCATCTTGCCCTATAAACAAGGGGTGGGGGGCAGGAACTTGTCCGGGAGACTCCTCCAGCTACATCCAGGAAGCGTGGGATTCGCAAGAGAGCCATAAAGGGGCACTGTAGCGGGGGTGCAGGATTTGGGGATGGGGCTGAGGACCTGGCGCGGTTTCAGTCACCCAGGCCATGCTGGTGTGATGATGCAGTGGCTAAATCCTCACCTTGCAAGCAATGGGATCCCATATGGGCACAGGTTCATATTCCAGCTGCTCCTCTTCCCATCCAGCTCCCTGCTTGTGGCCTGGGAAAGCAGTGGAGGACGTCCCAAAGCCTTGGGACCCTGCACCCGTGCGGGAGACCCAGAGGAAGCTCCAAGCTCCGGATTGGCTCAGCTCTGGCCACTGAAGCCATCTGGGAAGTGAACCAGATTGGAAGATCCATCAAAGCCAAGTGAATTTGATAGGAGGGGGTGGGGAACAGGCTGCCTTCAGCTGGTCTGTCAGGGAGGGCGGTGGAGGTCCACAGAGGTCCCGCCTTCCCTCTGCCAAGCTCTCGGCCTCTCTGCGAGGGAAGAGGGAGGAGGGCCGGGTGAGAATGGCTTGGGGCCGCTTCTCCTGCGGCACAGGCTAAGCTGGGAAAGCTGGGCGCCTGGGCAGGAACTGTGGGCATTGAGAGCAGGATCCAAAGGTGGGGTGCATGGAGAGGCAGCCCCAGGGGCGCCTCGCCCCTCCACCCCCTCCTGCGGCCTTTTCATTTTGACCCAAAGTGCATCTGGACACCGCCCAGGTCAGGGTGCAACGCTCTGGGCCTTCCTCTGCGCTGGGGGTTGGGGGGTAGACCAAGGGTGCACCGCAGGTGTCCCCAGGAGGCAGGTCTGCGTCCTCGAGAGAGGTGCTGGCCACACCCTCTGCAAACCACCTAATTCACAAAACAGGAAACGGAGGGGAAGGGCGCTCCCCTGCCCCCAGCAAACTGACTGCCTGGGCCGGACTCGAGCGTCCCCCTCCCCCCATGCCGGACCCCAGGAGGGCAGGGGTCCCCGTGTTCGGAGCTGGGGGAGTGCTGGGGGTGCTGGTTGGAAGGACCGCGCTGGTGCCCAGGTGGTCCCAGAGGGGAAACGGCGGGCCCTGAAGGCCACGTTTCAGGAGACCGTTGCTGGCGGTCAGAGGGCCGCCAAGAGGGTGGTCCACGGCCGGGGCCGTCCCTTTAAGACGGCCGTCCGGCCCCGCCCTCGCCGCCAACCACCCACGTGATCCCGGTCTTGTGACCGGGGAGGAGGGGGAGGGGGCGGGGAAGCCCGCGGCGCGCGCCCGCCCCGCCCGCCGGCGTCGCGCCTCCCGGGGGCCCCGTGCGCCCGGGCCGCCGTCCCCGTCCCCTCCGCGTCCCCGCCGGCGTCGCGCCTCCCGGGGTCCCCCGTGCGCCCAGGCCGCCGTCCCCGTGCCCTCCGCGTCCCCGCCGGCGTCGCGCCCGGGGTCCCGTGCGCCCGGGCCGCCGTCCCCGTGCCCTCCGCGTCCCCGCCGGCGTCGCGCCTCCCGGGGTCCCCCGTGCGCCCGGGCCGCCGTCCCCGTGCCCTCCGGACCCGCCGGCGTCGCGCCTCCCGGGGTCCCCCGTGCGCCCGGGCCGCCGTCCCCGTCCCCTCCGCGTCCCCGCCGGCGTCGCGCCTCCCGGAGACCCCCCGTGCGCCCGGGTCGCCGTCCCTGTGCCCGTCCCCGCCGGGCGAGCCACCGGCCGGGCGGGCGCGGGGCCGGACCGCCGGGCCGGACCGCCATGGACCACAAGCCCCTGCTGCAGGACCGGCCGCCGCCTTACAACCTGGAGAGCGGCCAGGGCGAATACGCGTGCGGCCCGCACGGCTACGGCGCCATCCCCACCGCGCCCCCGCCGCCGCCTTACCCCTACCTCGTCACAGGTGGGTCTGGCCGCGGGGCGCGGAGGGAGCGAGGAGTGGAGGGCCGGTGCCGTGGCCAGGGCCTTGTTCCGAGTGAACTTTGTATCCTCGAGACGCACTCAGGGTCGGGGGTCGCGGCCTCCAGCGGGCCTTCTGACGCGCTGTCCCCCTCCGTCCGCCTGCAGGGTTACCCACGCAGCACCCCAGGGTCTACAACATCCACAGCCGGGGCGTCACCCGCTACCCCGCCAATTCCATCGTGGTCGTCGGAGGCTGCCCGGTGTGCAGGTGAGTGCGCGCCGCCTTGGGACGCGCCGAGGCCACGGGGTCCCCTCGGGGCTGGGGCGTGGAGTGGGTTCCCCTCCCCGGGCGGGGGCCGAGGGGGCGCGTCCTGGGCAGCCCTCCCGGTGGAGGACCAGGTGTGTCTCGTTTGTGCAAGTTGGCTTTTGAGGCTGGTGTGAGGTTTGTGTCGGGCCGGGAGTCGGGGGAAAGAGGGACCAAGAGACCCCCCACACCCCTCTCCGACGCCCCACAACCCAGTGGCCAGTGTGTCTGCGGAGGCGGAGGTCAGCTGGTTCAGGCGTTCCTCTGTCCGGGGTCCTATTGGGGTGGTGTGTGGCAACTTGCAGAAACTTTGTGAGTGCTGGGTGCAGCTCCCCCGCAGGAGGAGTCAGGTTGCAGTGGGACTTGGCACCAGGAGGTGCTTCGCGTTTGAGATGGGCCTGTTGGAGTGAGGAGGGGAAGGAAGTGGAGACAAGTGGCGAAACCCTTGCTTGGCCCTCGTTACCTAAGTGTCCACTGTAAGGCCCCCGGATGGAGTGTGGGGGCAGCCAGATGGGAGGGGAGCACTGCCAGGGCAGGGGAGTGGAGTGTGTGGTGCTGGGATTGCAGAGTGCCCACGGGGTAGCAAACTTCACCTGTTCAGCAGCTGGCAGCCAGGGAGCACAGGCAGGATTGGAGGCTGGGGGTTCGAGGCCTGGTGAGGGTGTTTGGGGGAGGCTGCAGCCTGCCCTGCTGGGCAGAGGTCCGCCTGGGAACTTGGAGGAGCTAGTGGGAAATGGAGACTGTTAGCAGCTGTGACTGCTTTTGGCACCCACAGCTCTGTTCGCTCCAGCTAGAAGATTCCAGGGCCCATCCCTAGCAGGGGAGCCCCAGTGGTCTTTGGGGTCTAAACAGGGCTGTGGGGCAGGATCAGGCCTGGCTGGGAGTTCACTGCTGCCCCTTTCGCCTATGCCCCCCTGGGTCCCTGGCTACCAGATGAGCTGGTGCCAGGCATTCCCACACCTGGGCGGGCTGTGGTGGGTGTCTGATGAGGAGGCCTGTGGTGGGGGCTCTTGCCAGCTCAAGCACGTGAACTTGGAGGGTGGGAGCAGGTGGCTGCAGGAGGCCGGAAGTGGCCTGCTCTCCCAGGGCCCTGGAGCTCCAGGCGTCAGGGTCAGGGTCCAGGTCTGGAGCGGCTTCTCTGATCAGAGCTTTGTGTAAGGGTGTAGGTTGTGTCCTTTCAGAGACCAGGCAGGCTCCCTAAGGCTTTTGGCATAGGGACAGGGTTGGTGTTCCCTGCCCCGGGAGCAGGGTCCTCCGTCTCAGCCTGTTGCGGTGGCCTCCAGCCCTGCCCTCTGCACTCCCTTGGTGCCTCTCCAGCAGAGGGGTGGGTGCCGCCCTGGGCTGAGTTGCTGCAGCAGGCCGGGAGAGGCTGGGGGTGGGTGTGTGTGATCCAGAGCAGCAGGGCTCTGGCATGTTTGCCCTGGGGGAGACCAGTTGCTTGTCACGTGACCACACTTCCTCCCTCTCCATATCTAGCGCGCCTGGCTTTGTCTCTGCCCTCCCCAATGGCCTGGCAGGAATTTGCCCAAGTCACACGTCTGCAGTAACCTCTGAGTGAGGCCCATGCTGCCGCCTGTCCTTTTGCCATCCTGGCCGAGCCGCCTCCTGCTCCAGTGGCCCAGCTTGGCTGTCCCCTTTGAGCCCAGCAGGTGAGCTGGGTGCTCTGCTCCCTGCAGCACTGTCCTGTCCTGCCCAGGGCCTGCTGGGGCTCGGTTCAGTGGTCACCCCGTAGCCAGCCCTTGTCCCCCCTGGGTGCTGTGGGGAGGTAACCGTGATGCAGGAGGGGGCTGGGGAAGTGTAGGGCTTGGCACCCAGGAGGAAGATAAGGCCAAGGCCACCTGAGGCCCAGGGGCAGCACTGAGTGAGCGGTATGGACACTTGGAAGCCATTGTGGGGAGCAGCAGGGTGTCAGGGCTTGGTGTCTGCAGGGGGCCCCACAATGAGGGGCTGTGTCAGAGCCTTGGGGAGCTGAAGGATGGAGGAGGGATGTCTCCTTCCACCTGTGACTGGATGGGGCTGAATGGGCCTTGCCTGTCCCTCAGATAGTCTAGCCCGAGGCAGGGGCAGCAGGGACAAGTTGGGGGACAGATTAGCCACCAGGATTCTGCCCTGCGCTGTGGGGGGGCCAAGTCTGAACTCAGGCTTGACCCCTTCCATCCCAGTGGCAGAGTTGGCACCTCAGAGGCTTGGATGATGGGACAGGTAAGGTTTGGGGACGTAAGGGGTGGCCTGAGGCTCTGCCTGCCTGGCTCTCGGAGGCTGGCGGTGGTAACAGTGCCTAGTGGCCAGTCTGCTGCTAGAGATGGGTGTGGGGGCCGCCACACCTCCAAGTCCCGGCCCCTGCTCTGCAGCAGCTGCTGGTGACTGCACAGTGACAGGCGCTTTCAGAATTAGTTCCCTAATTTCCTCAGCTTCCATTGGCTTCCCTGACAATCCCCTGCCCCCAACCCCTGTGAACATTGCACAAGAGTGGGCACAGGGCATACTGGGCTGGCACTCTGAGCCAGCTGAGGCATGTGTGGGCTTTGTGGGGCTGGAGAGGAATTGAGGCTGCTTGCCAGCAGCAGGGATCCTTCCACCGGGGTCTGCTGGAGGGGAGGTTGTGCTGCTCATGTCAGAAGAGGGGGTCTTTCCTGCTGTAGCCCGCTCCTGCAGCTGGAGGGCCCGGCTTGGCCACGGAAGGTGTGTCTCCAGTGAGGCACGTCTGCTCTTGGCCCAGTAGATCCAGACCACGTGCAGGTCTGCTCTGCGCTGTCGCCTTCTCTGTTTGGGGCCCTCCGAGAGCCATGTGACAGGCAGAGGCTGCGGGGGGGGGGGCAGGGGAGAGGGAGGGCTTGGCCTCAGGAGGCCACCCTGGTCTGGGTGCCTCAGGTGACTGCCTGTCTTGAGCTTCCTCCAGGGTGGGTGCAACTCTGCAGTCTTCATGGAGGCTTGAGGGGAAGGGGCAGCTCTCGTGGGCACGTGTGCTGGGGTGCTCTGGGGAACCATGTGGGCAGGGCTCCTCCAGCCGGGGTGCTCGGTGCCAGAACAGCCTCCAGGCCACCTGACTTGCCCGCCTTCGCTGGCATACTGGGCCTCACTCCCAGCTCTGCCTCCTCACTGCCTTGAGCAGCCTGGAAGGTGGTCAGCCAGCCTGTGCCCTCCAGGTCCCTGGGAGCGCTCCACTTTCCCCTGGGATTTCATGGGTTGGCTTAGGGCCCTCAGGCTCGAGTCCTCAGCCCAGCACAGCCCGGTCCTCTGAGGGGGACAGTTGGTGGCGCAGGGCGGCCCAAGTCACTTCTTAAGATTCATTTGAGGAAGAGAGGCCTTCATTTGCTAGTTCAGTCTCCAGCCTCAAGAACCAGGGCTGGGCCAGGGTGAAAGTTCAAGACCCTGGATGGATCTCCAGCTCTTCCCGTGGGTGCAGGGCCCAAGGCCTGGGGTCATCCTCCGCGGCTTTCCCAGGCTGTAGCAGGGAGTGGAGCAGCCAGAATACAAGCCAGTGTCCATAGGGGATGCTGGCATCAAAGGTGGTAGTTAACGTGCTGTCTCCTGGCCTCCCTGACCCTGGTTGCTGTGCCAGCGGCCCAGCTCGGCCGAGTGGCGTCCTGAGCAGGATGGCTGTGGAGTCCTGCTCGTGTGGTGCTCTGCAGAAAGGCTGCCTAAGGCTCCATGCAGCCATGCAGCCCGGTGCTGGGAGCAGCAGGTGAAGCCAAGCTCGCCAGGGCTTCCAAGCAGGAGACAGACACCAGGCAGTGTTCTCTGTATCTGAAAGGTGAGAAAGGCTCCCGGATGCCTGCTTGCTCCCAGGTGCTGGCAGTAGTTGCAGCCAGACGAGGGTGAGGTCAGGTGCCTGTGACAAGCCCATCCCAGCAGCATGGTCACCGCGGCTCCACACACCCATGCCCCTACTCAGTTTGCTTCTCTGTGGCAAGCTCCCAGCTTAGTGCCCCCCTCAGGTGGGTGCAAGGCCAGGCTCTCATACACCTCGGTCCCCTGCCATGGAGGAAGAGGCCCGAGTCCCACTGCTCAGGTGGCTCTGGGGCTCCGATTCCCCGGTGTGCCCAGGTGCTGGCAGGAGCAGTCCTGCTGTGGCCTTGGCAGTTTGGGGGTGCTCTATTCTGGTTTTCCACAGCCATGCTGGGCTGTAACCTGCTGCCTCTCCATGTACCTGTGTGGGTGTTTCCAGACCACTTCACCTGGTGTGGCCTGCTAGCTATGCTGAGGACAGTGCCTGGAGACAGGAGGCTGGCTGAGCGGCATGGGATGCCTGTACAATGCATGTGGCGGGTCCTTCCCTGGGCAGGGACAAGCAGGAGCTGCCCGTCGGGCAGAGGCTCCTTGGATTCGTGTCTCCTGTCTCCCCTTCCCAGGTGTGTGTGCTGTGACATTTTGGGGGTGGAAGGGGAGATGCTGGGAGTCTGAGCAACAGCCTTGGGGCGGGGTAGGGGAAGAGGGGAGCTGTGCTGTTATGGCTCCAGTTTTAATTTCAGCTCTGGGTCCCAGGCCTTGGCAGATGGACTCTGAACTGGCCATGGGGTACCTGCTGTCCCACTCAGGGCCTCGGCCTGACCTGTGTGTACTGGCAGAGTGCAGTGGGGGTCCCCGACGTCTTACCAGGCTGCACACTTTGGGAGCAGGTGTGATTTTTGAGGTGGCAGATAGATGAGATCCCACCCCAAACTGTCACGTCTGGGGGTTTCCCCTAGTGGAAAAAGCCGTGACTCGGTTTTGGTCTTGTTTGCAGGGATGTCATGGAGGGACAGGGTCCAGGGGTGAAAGTGCAGCCCCATGGTTGGGAACCAGCATCTGTTTTGGGGGCTGACTTGGAGTGGTCGCCCCCGGTGCGTGCTGATGGGGTGCTCTCTCTCCGCAGGGTTGGGGTGCTGGAGGACTGCTTTACCTTCCTGGGCATCTTCTTGGCCATCATCCTGTTCCCCTTCGGGTTCATCTGCTGCTTTGCCTTGAAGAAGCGGAGATGCCCCAACTGTGGCGCCACCTTCGGCTAGAGGGCACGCCCCGGCTTCCCGGCCGGCTCTTTCGTCATGTAAATGTGTACAGTCGTTCATTGATGGATGAAGCTTCGGGACTGTTGGGTCGGGCGAGGTGGGCTAGAGGAGGCACATGTGAGCCCGGGGCCCTGCTCCCAAGGCCCCGACAGCCCAAGAAAGCACTGCTTCTATTTTTTGCAGTCTTCAGTTTGAGAGAGGTGAGAAATACCCTTTTAAATAAACAAGATTCGTACCATTACTTACCTGGTTCTGTGGTCTGGTTTGCACACTCCCTGTCTGCTGCTCATACAAAGCCTCCCTCCAACGCCCCGAGCAGAGACTGTGAGGCAGCCCACTCGGCGTGCTTCTTTCAAACTCCAGTTTATTGAAGTTTAGCGTCATATCGTGACATTCACAAAGGACCCACCCAAGTGTCATGGACGTGGGGCTGGCCCGGTGAGTGACCGCCATGGTTCCGGGCTGGGACTCGGTTAATCCCAGGGCCTGCACAAAGCCGAGACCCTGTTCTCCTGAACCTGCCTCCCAGACCGTGGGTTGGGGCATGAGCCTCAGTGTAGCTGGGTGGCCCTGGGAGTGCCAGTGCAGTCCCCCATGAGTGCCTCCTGGTCTGTTCTCCCAGGGACGAGTCGGGACCCCACTGGAGGAAGCCTCAACGTTCACACCCACCCCCTGCATGTCTGTTTAAGAGGGGCCCAGCCACTGGCTTGGGACGGCTGCCTCAGACTGGCCATAGCGTATAGGCAGAAACATGGCCCTCTAACTCCGAACCACCACCCAGGTCATGCTGGCTCTTTAAGCTCTGTTTGTGGGTCAGTGCCTGGGTCAGACTTAGAGGAACTTGTGCTCTCAGTTTGAATAAACTGGTCAGCACGCCATGGGCTGCTCGTGCCCCACGGGCTGGCCTAGCGTGGGTCCAGTCCTCCTCAGAACCGCCTCAGCAGGGCTCAGGCGAGCGGCTTGCTCACCACTGCCGGGAGAGCGCAGGGAATGTCCAGTCTTGGGTGGCCCTACATTTATTCAATCAACAGTTTAAATTTTAAGTTAAAAAATTATTACACTTTATATAATATTTTCATAATTTAAAATTTATGGTTTGCATGCAAAGATGCAAACTTAGAAAATATTTTCTTTAGCTAAACATAACACTACTTAGCAGCCTCATGCTGTAAAGATAGCCCTGTGGTCTTGGCCAGTCACCAAGCCCACACTACCCCTTCCTCCAGTTGCTAAAGAGATACAGTAAGTACTGGAGCCAAGTTTACTGTTTGCTTTTGAGACTAGGAAGAAAAATCAATGATTGAGCTGATCACTAATCTTATTTATATCTTAAGGACAGAAATGTGTGACCCCAGCTATGTCAGATTGACACGTTGATTTGCGAATCAGGCACCCTCTGGTGAAGCGGCCTGCAGCCGGCCCCTTCGCAGCACTCAGACATCAGGACTCGGCCCAGGAACCAGGAGAGCCCCTGCCGTCTTCTCACCGGATGATGGGGGCTGAGCGGTCGTTTGTCACTGTTGGTCGCAGCTTCACGGTGGCAAAGGGATTTTCTCCACTGTGGGGAGAGAAAACTGCACAGGGACTGGCCCAGGACGGGACTTCAGAGCCCAGGGCCCACACCGGGAGGGCGCTGCTCAGCCCCGGCTGTCCACACTGCAGCCCCCTCCCCCCGTCCCGTGGCCTGTTCCGGGCCAGAAGGAGCCCAGCTGACCCCATCTTCAGCTGACAGTGGTGACTCAAGTGGCCAGAGTCTCCTGAGGAGCTGGGGGTGCTACACGTACCTGAGGAAAGGCGGCTTTGTTGTCCCATTGGCAGCATTCTGTGGGAGAGAGGAAGTGGGTGAAGTCACAGAAGACCCACGGGGAAGAACATCTGCGGCCCAAGGACAGCTCAATAGGATGCCACCAAGCTCCCTGGGAGGTGTGGGTGGGCCCGGGGAACCTGGCTGTGGGTCGTGAGGGTGCTCATGGGGGTGTGGCAGCAGAATCTGCACATAGTCACTCTTAGCAGGTGCCTGGGAGTGGGGGACGGGGACCACTGCTTGGAGCTGAGCCTGCAGGGCTGCTGGGGATTTGCAGAATCCTGAATAGTGACCAAAACAGTGACTAACTTCCCATGCTGCCAACTGTCGGGCACGGAAGCTGGAGGAGACCTCACAAGTGCATGCAGGACCCAGGGTGGCCCAAGTCCCCAGCCAGGTGGGGGTCTTTCCTCTGGGATTCAGCACCCACTTTGTGCCATGCAAATGGCTGTCCAGCAGGGGGCAGCGTGACACCTGACTGCACACAGTGGCCCCGGTGGTCCTCTAGGACTCCAAAGGGATGGGTGGTGTGCCAGTTCACCCTCAGGAGCTGGTGCCAGTTCCGTGTCCACCACTGCAGAGGCCAGGGCCGCTGTGCTATTAGCGCACGTTAATGGGGTGCCGATTTCGTCCCACAGGGCATGCTGAGCTACCTCAGCAGGTTTGGGCTAAGCCATGTTTTTGACAGTATGGGGTGATGGAGGTTAGGTTGCAGCTTACGGAGAGTGCCCCAAGATGCTGACTGGTTGGAATGCAGACCCCCGGCATGGCCAGCCTGCTGCTGCCCTCACCGAATAGCACCTTGTTCCAGCAGCGCCAGCAGGACGAGGTTAGGATTTGGGACAGTACCCCCAGGCAGGACCGACTGGAGCCTGAGTCCAGCCCAGTGGCACTGGGTGAGCTGGTTCCTGCTGGGG
The DNA here is from genome assembly GCF_017591425.1 of Ochotona curzoniae. Lineage (NCBI taxonomy): Eukaryota > Metazoa > Chordata > Mammalia > Lagomorpha > Ochotonidae > Ochotona > Ochotona curzoniae. The sequence continues at coordinate 862,899 of NW_024466464.1, forward strand.
GGAGGGCAACCACCACATGACCATCACAGTTCTGCAGTGTCGGGGCTGCCCGGGGCCCAGCAATGCTTCCCTGGCAAAACATGCAGGGAGAAACCAAGGCCCCTGGAACTAACAGCCCACACACCCACCAAGAGGAGAGCCAACTGGCCTCTGACCAAACGCCAGACAGCGCCCAGCAGGGCCGGCCTGGCCACGCAAGGCCACCGCAGAGTGGGCCTCAGGGAGGCGAGGGGCGCTGTTCCTGAGCCACTTCTGGGGCTGCTGTTGTGGCATAAGAGGTCAAGTTACCGCCTGCAACATCAGCATCCTGTATGGAAGCTGGTTTGAGTCCCAGCTGTTCCACTTCCTGTCCGGCTCCTTGCTGATGCCAGGGAAGGCAGCAGAGTGCGCCCCCAAGTCCTTGGGCCCATACACCTACACAGGACATTCAGAAAAAGCTCCTGGCTCCTGGCTGCTAATGACCACAATGGCCAGGGCTGAGTAAACCAGCACACAGAAATTTGTATTTCTCCTTCTCCATAATTCTGCCTTTCAGGTTAAAAAAAAAAAAATTTTTTTTTTTTTTTAAATAAAAAAACTTCCAGGCTTTCCCTAAAATTTGTTAAAACTCTTCTGTTGGGCCTGGCGCAGTGGCCTAGCGGCTAAAATCTTTGCCTTGAACGTGCCGGGATCCCATATGGGCACTGGTTCTAATCCCGGCAGCCCTACTTCCCATCCAGCTCCCTGCTTGTGGCCTGGGAAAGCAGTTTGGGACCCTGCACCCACATGGGAGACCCAGAGGAGCTCCTGGCTCCTGGCTTTGGATTGGTGCAACTCTGGCCGTTGCGACCACTTGGGGAGTGAATCATCGGATGGAAGATCTTCCTCTCTGTCTCTCCTCCTTTCTGTATATCTGACTTTGCAATAAAAATAAATAAATCTTAAAAAAAAAACAACAACAACCAAAAACACTTCTCTGTTCTTCCCACCTCTGTCCTCACAGAGGGGTACTGGGCCTGGCATGGTGGCCAGGGCAGCCATGACCCTGGCATGGAGGAGCAGAGCATAAGGAGGTACATCTATAGTTATGTCTTTCCCAGAGAACCCCAAAACCCAAGGTGCCTTCATGGACACCTGCTGAGCACTGCTCCCAGCTGGTGGGGGTCAGCTCAGACCACCTAGCACACCATGGCTGACGGGTCTCTCAGCTCCCTGCCTTTATTCTCAGTCTGGGAACCTGAAGCCCACACAGCGAAGAGCTTTGAAAGCCAAGGTGGCCCTGTGATGCCAGGCAGGTGCTGCTGGGCCTGCCCCAGGAACTCACAGCCACAGCACACCTGTGCTCTGTCCCAGTGGCCACACTCCGAGGTGTGGGAGGGTCTTCCCCTTGACCTGCTGTTCCCCCAAACGGAGGCTTAGTGTGCTCCTGTTAGATGCAGGAGGTGACGTGGAACTGACAGCAGCTACACCAGTACTATACGAGGCATGCAGCACTGTGGAGCGCCTGGCTGGCCCTCACAACGCTCTGTCATGCCCGAGCTGTCACCCCACTCCCCCAGCGGCGGTCAGAACATCGGCGCTGATGACAAAGTCATCGGCTGGGTGCACAATAGCATCCCCGGGTGACAGGGCTTCCGGGATGGCACTGGTCCAGTTCCTAGGCGGAATGTTGTGCTACCCCATAAGATGACAACCAGGCCGCTGTGTGCAGCCACTGGGCAGAAGATGAGCGGACACAGTGACTCCTAAGTCGCACTGTCTTCTTCCTTGGCTGCCCGTGTGCTGGCAGCCGTGCCGCACAGGTGGATCTGGTACGCTTCTGCCTGTCCTCTGATTTCCTGCTCCGACACGAAGTGTTTCCTGCTGCAGGCTGCCAAGGCCAGGAGGCCTGTTCCTACAGCTCCCGGTTGGCACTGGCCATGAAGGCAGCTGGGCAGACACGGGGAACACCTGTAGGCCCCCAGCATACCTTTGCACAGAATCATCCAGAAAGATCACTTCAGAAAACATAAATTCGGTTGGGGAGTGACACAAATGGGACGCCAGTCAGCTGCCAGCTGTGCGGCCATGATGCCTTCACTGGCCTCCTTGCAATGATGGCCAAAAGCTGGGGTGCCCTGTGACACAGCTCTCAGGTGGGGAGGCCAGGCCTGCAGGCGCCGCTGGCTCTCAGAAGGGCTTGGAGGCCGACAGGCAGGAGGTGAAAACGTGGACCTGTGGACCCATGACTGTCTCACAGGAAGTAAGCGCCACGTTAACAGGAGTTATCCTGGGGGTGAAGTTGGGATTTGTCTTTCTAAAATGTTTTAGTCTTGTCCAACTCCTCCAACACTGTCTGGGCTGTTTGTACAGCAGGAAGTCCCTTTCAGTGGGGTGTCACGGGGACTCAAGTTGCCACACGTTCTCACATGAAATCGGTAGCTAAGGCTGCTGGCTTGTGACAGACCCAGGGGCAGTCAGGGACATCAGCCTGTGGGCAGGCAGGCACAAGGGGGCGCCAGTGTGCTGCTCTGCCAGGAGGCAGCCAGGGGACGGAGCCAGCGCTCCTCCCAGAGGGGGCCGGCCACGGGGGAAGGCAACAAAGGCAACAGTCATTACCTCCTCCCGTCTTGGGTCAGGCCCAGGAGGAAGCTGCTGGAAGCAGGTGGGGCTTGTATGCAACCTGCAGGGCGGCTGCGGTGTTGGCTGTGCGTCATGATTGAGCCGAGAGGTCTGCCAGTAAGGCCAGGCCACGTCTAAACTAGCACATGCGTTGTGAGGGATCGAACTGGCCTCTCCAAAAAGGGAGTTCCCTGCAGGAGGCCTGGCCCTCACGGCAGAAACTTCTCAAGTTAGCGTTTTCACTTGTAATTTCCATACTCATGATGACTTCTAGCAAGATTCCCTTTTGGAGCTGATGCTGGGGCTAAACAGCTAATCCTCTATCTGTAATGGCAGCATCTCACATGGGTGCAGGTTCATGTCTCAGCTGCTCTACTTCCAATCCAGTTCTCTGCTTACGACTTGGGAAAATTGCAGAGGCTAGCCCAAGTCTTTGGGCCCCGCACCCGCGTGGGAGACATGGAAAAAGCTCCTTGCTCCTGGCTGCAGATCAGCTCATCTCCAGCCATTACAGTCATTTGGGGAGTGAACCAGTGGATGGAAGTCTATTTTGCAGAGAAAAATAAATAATAAACAAACAAACAAAAAAAAGGATTCCATTTTGAGGCCACTTAACACCCTGAATTAGGCAGTCGCGTTCAGCTGTCAGCAAAGCCGCCATCATCAAACACCTCAGACACCCACTAAGCACCCCCCAACACAACAGGCAGGCGAACCACAGAGCACCCTCTGGTCAGGGCTGCACTGTCAGTTACAGGGAACACAGCAGAAGGGGTAGGCACAGACCCCCACTCGGCTCCTTATGGGTCAGCGGTCAGCTCAGGAGAACTGGAAGGCCTGGCCCCAGGAGAACCCACGACACCATACAGGGTGGGGTTAGGTCCAGAGCCATACCCCTCATGGCAGAGCTTCGGTTGGGACCATGACAAGTGACTCCTTGTCACTTGTATGACTCCTGCTGTGAGGCAGTCATGGCAGTACCCCGGTCTATGAGACACACCTTCTCTAGGGCTCCCCTCAGACGGGAGGACGTGGGGCCCAGTGTAAGGCACAGGAGATATCCAACAATACAGAAACCACCTTGGGCTTGTGTCACCTCTGAACATACCCAGTGCACGCACATGCCAAGTCCAGGATATGCCAGCCTTAAGAGGCACCTGAATGCCCTCAAACTGCCTGAAGGTCACTTCCAAGTCCGACGTGATAGCCAGTTTGGGAGTTCCTGGCCCTGAGGCCACCAGCACTCGCTGGCTTGGTCCTTCCCAGCTGCTCTGACCCTGGAGTTACTGCCATGCCCAGAGTGGAAAGCTTTACAGTCTGGTTATTGGAGTAATCCAGGGCGATACAAGTGGGATACAACGTGTCACTCAGTGTCCTGTGAGAGGACTTGCCCGCCAGCATGTCCTGTTTTCAGCATGCACCATGGGCATGGGGGCTGGGACCCATTTCTACAAGCCCCAGGGGTTCTGCTGCACCAGACAGGGAGCGCACGAGGCGGCCCCAGGTCCACCATCCTCCCCTCTCTTGCCAGGAGGATTGGGACTAAAGGTCACACACAGCTGGTTTACACCACATCCCGGCACAAAGTAAACAACGAGGACAAGCCAGGTTATCACTTTTAACCCAAATTTCTCATCAGAAAACATGAAAATGGGATAAAGAAGCAGGGGAAGGTGGTGAGGTGACAGCACAGCTGTAGCCGGGGCCCAAGGCTGAGAGACTAACAACCTTATAAAATCCAGCAACCCACAGACTTGCCGGGTGCACAGGGCTCCTGACAGAGCAGGACGGGAGGAGCACTGGAGGGGAGGCTAAAGGTCATGGGAGAGCCACCTCAGGAGCAAATGGCACATGGTCACCCTGCCCACACCCACGCTGCCGAGCAGGGTGGGACACGGTGGCCATACTTACGGGAGATGTGGTTTCCGGTCTGGCCCCGGGAGCTTTGAAGGTGGAGATGCCCTTGGCTGTGTCCCCTGTTCGGGCAGCAGAGGCCCCCGTGGACAGGCACTCAAGGTAATCGGGCGGGGGGATGGTGACGTCGTTCTTCTCACAGAGGTTCACGGTGCTGACGCTTCTCACTGGCGCCAAGCTCCAACCCAAAATGACACAACCCAGGTTAGGTGAGGGCTGAGGAGGAGGGGTCGGCACCCTCCCCCCAGGTCACTGTGTGACGGCGATGCCTCTGCTGGCTCATCGTTGTGGACTCAGAAGATGAAAGAAAAGCAGAGAAAACCTAGTTTAATCAAGAGCTGACTTTTGATTAATTTACTTAAGTTACCAGCAAGAAAATGAAGACTAGAACAAAGCCTTGGCAAGTCCCACACACTTGAGATTAAAAAATGAACAACAAAAAACCTGACAAACCTGAAGAAACCTTGATTTCAACATCCTAAGAGATGACACTTTTGATGTCTTGTACATCTGCTACAAATGAGGTGTACAGGTGACACAGGGGCATGGAGGGATAAGGGGGCGCACGGGAGGCGCTGTGTGTGGAGCTGAGCGGTCCAGGGAACACACAGGTTCCACATGAACGAGGTGGGCTCAGCTCAGTTCCTGCACTGTGCTCTCCTCACTTTTAAAGTTGGGGACCTCCTCCCAGAGTGGCTGTGGAAGTCACATGAGCTCATCAACACGAAGTACCCTGGAGCCAGTGGTTCTGTAATCTGAGATTAGATACCAACAGGTGCTGGCTGAAGGCCACTGGTGTGGGTGTGGCTGATGCTGTGGGGCAGGCACTGGCCAGGCCCTGGGGGGGAGTGCCACGGTGTAGGAAGTAGGCAGAGAATAGGTCTGCAGAGTGCCTAACAAAGAGGTAGCTTGGTAAGGCCCGACGGAGGAACACAGTATAGGTCAAGTGAGAGAACCCTCCAGAATGTTCAACAGAATCAGGCCTGTCAAGGTGAGAAGATGGCAAACATGCGTGCTTGACTTCGTGCCAGCAGGTGATGAGGGTGAGGGAGGGCGGACAACAGAGGGCAGCAGCGAGCACACTGAAATCGTGGCGGAAACCGTCCCTGAGGTCCTGCAAGCTTGAGCCTTCTCTATGGGTTTGCTGTGGATCCACATTACAGTTCTGATGGGCCCAAAGCCCCGAAACACATTCACTACCTTGGTGCGGGCGGAGTCACGGTTTCCTGTGCTTTGTCCTCCAGCAACCTGGTGTAGGACGATGGGAACCAACCCCTCCTGCAGGTGCAGAACAAGCAAACGGGCTTCTTAGCAGGACGCACAGGAAGCGGGCAAGCAGTGAAGCAGGCCGGGGAGGATGGCCCACGTGTGGGCGGGATGGAACCAAGGCCTTCACTCCATGTAACACACGCACTGTGTACTCCACGCATGTGTAGATCATAGTAATTATATGTGGGTTTTCTCCATTTTTTAAAATTTGCCTGAATAACCCACGATGAGAACTAACAAAACGTAGTTACAGGAAGGTGTGTGCACTTGCTCAGGGTTGAGACAAGGATGGCACTTAAACAATTTATGTGTTAAATTCTAACAAAAGCATATCCAATATGTAGATTATCATGAGAAAACAAAAGCCACACTTAAAATAAAAATTAAATTTTCCGAGGTGATTTTGTGTGAGTAAATAATAAATCTACTCATGCATCAAATTTATCTACGTGCAAACTGCCAGGAACAACCTGAGATTACATTAACTGCAGCTGACAAGGGCAGAGCTGTGCTCGACGACGACCCTGGCTGACAGGCCTGGGACCTGCCGAGGTGCCTCACTTACACTCGGGTGGCGTCGTGCTCGCCGTACAGCCAGCCGTCCTTCTCTTCCGTGATGAGCAGCGTGATGATGTCTCCCTGGGCGAAGCTCAGTAAGGTCTTGTTGGCGCCCGCGGTGTGTGGGAAAATGGTCTTCACCTTCTGCTTCTGCATCAGGTTCAACCCGGTTGCCATGGACACCGACCGTTGCAAACTGTTGTCTTCTGAGGCATCTAAGGGAGTGAGCCAGGGCGAGCCAGAGCTAGGGGAGGGAGGGCTCTGGCCGGTTCCTCACAGCCTCAGGTCCCCTCAAACCCTGGCTCCCAGTTACCATCCCAGGAACAAGGGTTGGAAGGGAGAGCTTGCCCCCATATTTATACACATAACTTTTTGTGCCTTCAATTTTTGCCAAGCCAGTATATTTAAACAATGTGAGATCTTTTACCCTGCAAATTTTGAACAACTATGGCACAAACTTGCCGTCCCTTTAGTAGCATGCTCCCTGGTGGTGCTGAATCACCAGCAAGTTTCAGCAGCTACTACCAGGCAACAGAATCGCTGGAATAAATGGCTGCAGTTACTGCTTAGTTTCATATATTTAAATTTTTAAAATTTTCACAACTTATTTGAAAGGCAAAGAGACAGAGTGAAAGGACAGAGAGAAATTTGCCATCCTCTTAGTCAGTCGCCACATATCCACAACAGTTAGGGCTGGGCTAGCTGAAGCCAGGAGTTAGAAGCCCAACACAGGTCTCCCATGTGGACGGCAGCCTCCTGATGACCTGGGTTACACCTGCTGCTTCCTGGCTGCATTAGTGGGAAGCTGGAATGCACAGCTGGGACTGGAATCCCGCCCCTCCCATGTGGGCTCCAACGTTGGAAATGGCAGCTGGATGGCTGCCCCAGCCGGGCCCGGACTGTCCCCCTTCCTACTCCACAGCCCCATGGGCACTCTCCACCTGACCGCTGCTGCATATGGACAGGGGGCCCAGGACACGCAGCAAGGCCCTGGGTGCCAGGCTCTGTGGGAGGGACGAGTCCCGAGTGGTTGAGAAGCAGCAGCAGAGTTGAGCTGAGTTATGAGAAACCAGAAACCGCGGCGCTGAAAGCACAGAGCCTCCTGACAAGACCGTAACGCAGTGTGACCCTTTCTGGTTTACTATACTGATAAAGAAACGTCATGATGGCTGCTACGGAACAGGGAACACAGTGTGTCTTCTAGTAGGCCTCCTCCCACTGGCCTTCATGCCACGCCACCTCCAGTGTGTCTGGTCAGATGTTGAGCCCGTGGGGGTCTGGAGGCGCCAGGGCTGACCTTACCTACCAGACCTGCTCCTCTCCAAAGCAGGAGACACTTCCCCAAACACTAATCACTTCTCTTCTGTGGGAGACTCAAGCTGAGACCTTACCTGTGGAGTTACTGGTCCTCTGGGAGCTCGGTGCAACTGTGGCTGGGTTATTGAACATGTCGATCAAAGGACTGGTGTATGCCCTGGCTGATGGGGCCGGCGGCATCTTCGCTGACTGTTTAGAAAGCGTGTCGTAGTCTTTCCCACCCTGTGAACGGTTCAGTGTTGGGGTTAGTGGAAAGCACCAGGGCACGGTTGTCCATAGGTCCCCAGGGTTGTTTTCACCACAAACTTTAAACTTCACCTTCTTCTCCAGTTCTTTTGGTTGCATGACATTGCATTCTTTCTTTTGAAGTCTTACTTAAAAGGTATATACAGAGAGAGAGAGAGAATGAGTGCGAGAGAGAACCCACTATCCGCTGGTTCACTCCCCAACTGCCTACCGAGTACAACAGCCAGGTGTGCCAGCTGAAGCCGAGCCCAGAACTCTGTCCAGGCTCTCACGATGGCGGCAGGGCCCGAGCACTGGGGTCACCACCTGCTGCCTCCCAGGGCCCACACTGGCAGAAAGCTGAATCAGGAATGAAGGGTGACCTCAAACCCAAGCACACCTAAATGGGGTATGGGCATCCCAAGCAGAGTACTGACCAGTCACTGGGCCAAATGCCCACCTTCTTCTTCCTTTTCTCTTTCTTTTTTTTTTTTTTAACTTGGGTACAGGGGTTTAAGCACTTGGGCCATCGGCAGAGAGCTGGATCAGAAGTAGAGTAGCACCACAGGCAGAGGATTAACAGGCTATGGGGTGTGGGCCGCAAACGTCCACCCTTAGATTGTGAACAGGAAGGAGATTAATGTGCCCAAATGTCCACAGGTGTTTCAGAAGAGCAGCAAAGTTCTGATTTGAGAGAGGCAGATGATAACGGCTGAACCCATCACCTGGCACCCCTTGGAGACCTGTTTTTCTCTGGAATGCCTTACAGTGTGACAAATGGTGGCCAACTTAGAGCAGTTCTCACTCTATCCACAAAGGCCATACAATTTTGAAAGAGACAAATACATAGACAGAGACACGCATATATAGAACAAGCCAGCAATCAAGCTTCCGTGCGCTGGGTCTCCTACCAAACGCTTGCAACAGCAGGACTGGGCTGGGCCTGAAGCAGGGAGCCAGGCCTCCACACCCTAGTGGTAGAACCTGAGCCAACACTGCAGCCTCCCAGGGCCCACGTGAGCAGGAAGCTGGAGTCAGGAGCCAGTGATGGGAATCAAACCCAGGTACCATGACGTGGGACACAGGTGACTGAATAGCACATTAACCCCCCTGAACCAGACGTCTGCCCTGTCTCAAACTCTTCCCTATTTCTTGTGCTTACAGAGCTTATAAAACTAGAATCAACAAAATTTCCAAAACAAAGACAGTAACACTAAACACCCAGTACTGCACAGCAAATCCCCGGTCTGCAGGAAAGGGGCTGAAGGTAGGCCGGGAGGGAGGACTCAGGGTTTCCGGCAGGGTGGCCCGGTCACGTTAGCAAGCACACAGGTGAAGCAGGACAGAGGAAGCTTCTTACCATGTTGCTTCTCTCGATCATGGGTGAAGGCTGAGGGGTCCCGGACACGGGGGTAGAGATGGGGGTCTTTATTTCTTCTATCATGTTCATGATTTTCTCTGGCACTTTGGTGGCATCCCCACAGGTTTCCTGCCACCGGGGCAGTTTGGAATTAAGTAACTCAGCAGACTGTAAATCCAAAAGAAACCAGCATAAAGACAAAAGGACACTGTTGGAAAACCCGACACACACAGCCTCTGGTATCATCACTAACAACACTCCTGGGCCAGCACCGGGGACGGGGAGCAACACGTGCATCGGAGAGCAGATGCAACGCCGAGGGCAACAGGGACGCCCAGCTGTCCTCAGTGTACATGCAGAGCTTCCGCCCCAACGGGGAACTGGAAATGATAACAAGTCCACATACTAAAGGGAGGGGCTGACTCATCTGCCATCAATCCCTACTATTTTCTCGTTGGCCCCAGAAACACCAATCATTGCATTCTTCCTCCTACTATTTTTTTCTCCTGTAAGATTTATTTATTTTCATCGGAAAGGCAGATTTCCAAAGAGGAGAGAAAAATCCTCAAATGGCCACAATGGCCAGAGTTTAGCTGATCTGAAACCAGGAGCCTCGCCTGGGTCTCTCAAGTGAGTGCAGAATCCCAAGGCCTTGGACCACCCTCCGCTTTCCTAGGACACAAGCAGGGAGCTGGAAGGGAAGTGGAACCACTGGGACATGAACTGGCACCCAAATGGGATCCTGGCTGCATACAAGGTGAGGATTTCAGACTTCAGCCAACTATTCTGCTGTGCCCATTCTGCCTATTTCTAAAAGCAGCACCTCGGGCCCGGCGGCGTGGCCTAGCAGCTAAAGTCCTCGCCTTGAATGTGCCGGGATCCCATATGGGCGCCAGTTCTATTCCTGGCAGCTCCACTTCCCATCCAGCTCCCTATTTGTGGCCTGGGAAAGCAGCCGAGGACAGCCCAAAGCCTTGGGACTCTGCACCCGTGTGGGAGGAAGAAGTTCCTGGATGCTGGCTTCGGATTGGCATAGCACTGGCCTTTGCGGTCACTTGGGGAGTGAATCATGGGACGGAAGATCTTCCTCTCTGTATATCTGACTTTCAAGTAAATAAATAAACCTTTAAAAGAAAAATAAAATAAAAGCAGCACCTCCAAGGCAGGTGACATGCCCAGGGGCCTGAATTAGGCAAGTGGACCAGATTCTGCATAGGACAAAGGAATGATAGGCAGGTATGGTGGGGGCTGCGAGGATGCCTCTGCCACATACTGACTGTAGAGGCTTCAGAGCAGCGCAGTAGGGAGGCAGGCGGGCACAGATGAGGCCCTGGAGGCCAAGGCTGCTCTCCCACCAAACTCCTGGATGCCCTGCTAAAACCCAGAACCCCTTTCCTTGTGCAATCGGGTTAGAAAATGGAAGTTGGGTGTCGGAAGCCTGGCCTGAAATGCCTGGGTGGCACTCTTCCCGTTCTCACCCAGCCTATTTAAGAATGGCAGATGGTGTGGGTGTGAATCCTGCACGTCTGCCCAGGCATCACCCTGGCACACTGGGGCAACGTACTGCCACACCATGGTCCACCTGCTTGGGCCTCACTCAAGAACCACACAAAGAACTGGGGTGCTTTAGCTGGTATAACTTAAGATACAAACATGGCTTTCTGACAGTTGATGTGACTTCCAGAACACAAAGAAGCAGATCTGGATTCTACCACTTTGCAAAACATGATGGGGACCCAAGGTGAAGCCTAAGACTTCACCACAGCCAGAGTACCCCACAATGTGGGGACACTGCCACAGGAAGAGAACTGTGTGGCCATCCCGGGCCCCTAGCCACGGCACTGGGACAGCAGGCTGTCCTCTATGGACGCTGCGGGTTCAGAGCTCCCCTGACGTTGCAGGTACTCTTACGGATGCACTGTCAACAAGAGCGAGCATATAATACAAAGGTAGATCTTAAGCATGTAGATTTGACAGCTAAATATTCCTTACAGTCAAAACAAAAACATTCTGGAATATGTTAACATGCATATGCATATAAGCCCAGCCATCTTCCCCTGAAGCGTCACTCCTACCCACGCATGTGGAAAGTATCTTGCACTAGGGAGTGCCTCGGTCAGCACCAGCTTTGGATGCTTACACAGGCCCAACGTGACCCATAATTTAAGATAATCAAGAAGAAAGGAAATTTAACACATGTTGTATGGCAGTTCCTGGGGATCTAACCTCACAGCTTTGTGGGATGGCAGGAGGAGGGCAGCCCAGCCAGCTGCTGAGCTGGGGCGGCAGGGTTGATCTGTGGAGGAGCAATGCTGACAGAGACCCTGTGCCCTGGTGGGGGTCCTCGGGGCCTGTGGCGGCACTGCCATTGATCTCACCCCCACTGAGCCACAGGGGAACGTGGCAAACTGCCCAGGTGGGAAGAACCAGGTGCTCTGGGATCACCTTGTGGCTGAGAACGCATCAGTCTGTGAAAATGCGGACTCACAGGTGAGTACGAAAAAAGAACCATTTCTCAGGATTCTAAGAGGGATTTAAAATTTGGCTGCAACTAAATAAGTGTAACAAGCAGACGTTGGACCACTACCCCTGCATTTCTGTCAAGTTCACAAATGGGCCCTGAGGCAGGAGGCTGGGTCTAGAGGCAGGTGCCCTTGGGGGCAGGCCCTGCCGCACGCCCACCTGCAGGTGGTAGCGGTGGATGAGGTCCGCGAAGCCGCAGTGCTTGTCCACAAGGAAGCAGAAGCGCCTCTTCTCCTCCAGCAGAGCTTCCTTGCAGCCTTCCGCGATGAACTTCTGGATCTCACTCTGGCGAGAGGTAACAGTCTCCACGTACTGCAAAAGCAGATCCCAGTGGTACAGGGGTGACAGGGAGCCCGGGAGAGCGGCCGACCCGACGCCCACCCCCTGCCATCTGCACGCCTGGCTATGCAGGTCATGCAGGAAGCACTAGGCGTGGATATGCAGCATCGTGGCCTGACCCTGTCATTAAGACCCCTGAGACAGGAAGCTTTACCCTCTGCAGGGTGGTGTGCACAATATGCTCAGTCCTGCCCAGGGACATGCTTCTGCTCTGCTGGGAACCAAGAAGCCACAGGTTCAAACCCCAGTGTGAATGCCAATCATACGACTCTGCCTGGGCCTCATCTTTCCACCTGCAGAATGGGAACAACGAGGCTCCTCACGGACAGTTCCCTCTGCCTGCCCAGCCTTTAGGAGGCTGCGGACTACTCCGGAGGCCCCAGCCTGGGAGCACGCCTCCCCTCAAGCCGTGAACGTCATCAACAAGGGAAGGAAAGAAACCATCACCAGCAAGTTCACCTCCATTTCTTTGTGCTCATATTTTAGCGCGTTTCGTGCTCCTTGACTTTTTCTCCTGATCTTCTTCAACTCGGCTTGAGATTTCTCCAAAGAATCTAACTTGCTTCTGTGTTCGGCTTGGTATCTTTTCAGAGTTGCCTGCAAGTGAAATGCTGTGCTTGCTTCGGCTGGTACGAGCGTCTGCTCATACTTCAGCCCCGACCCCTCCCACAGCCCTTGCATCCAACTTGGAGGCTGAGCCTGTCCTGCTCCCTTGAGGGGACCTGACCAGAAGGCAGACCCCTGAGACAGGTGTCTTCTTTCTTCTATCCCTTCTTTCTGCCAAGGGCTTTGAACGACAAGCAGTCGGTAAGTGTTCTACTGAAGGCATGAAGGCACTATCAGACCACACACTGCTGGCGGCTGTGGGATTTATGATGTCAAGAACAGAATAAACAAGCGTGACCGCTTCAGCGACTGGATGCTGTCTGGAGAACATGGGGCTGAGGCTGGAATCCCTGCTTTACTCCTGTGTGCTGTATGATCTCAGCAGGCAGCCAACTTCCCTTGAACCCACACTTCCCTATGATCGTCAACTGCCTACCTAGAGGGTCTGGGTAGAAATCAGGCAGCACGAAGAATCCCTTGGCTGCTGTGCGTGTGGTGCTCTGCCTCTCCAGGGCAGCGCACACTGTGGCCCCTACCTGGACCTCTGACCGAGAGGACAATGGCGAGATGACTTGAGAGTCACCTGCACTGCTCACTGCCGCAGGGGGTTCTTGGTGAAAAGCAAAGGGATTTGGGATGTTGAAAGTATTCTAAGCATAAAGGGAAGATGGAGAACCCTGGGCACTGTGGCAGGAGGACGACGGGAGAACCAGAAAGCTGCTCTGCGGGATAGTCTTGGAGACGGCATGTAGGAGCAGTCTCTGCACCTGACCTTGGGGGTCCCCTGACTCGCGCCTCGAAACCTGGCTGGTGAATGAACTGGCGGCAGAAGCTCGGACCCAGCTGCCAGCCACAGCTGCACTGCCTCTGAAAACTGTGACTTTTTCCCCTGATGTTTTTTTGTAAAGATCCCAAGTACCACCCATCCCACAGAGGCCTTGTGGGTCTGGCGTCCAGGAGGACATTCACACTAAGCTATGCCCACATCTGGACTGAACTGTGGCACAGGCTTCAGGATGCCGCCTGCACGCAGGGCAGAGGCGGGGGGAAGTGGCTCACTCACATTCATGTATTTTACATCAAGTTCTGTCTTCTTTTCCAACTCATGGATGATCTCCTTATGGAATTTCTTGAACTATTAACAAAAGGAAGTAAGCAATTCACATCAGACTTGGGACTTCAAGCAAAGCAAAACAAACATAAAAACAAACCAAAGCACCGGATAATTGCGGGGATGCACAAACGGCTCACGTACGTTTTCCTCGAGACTCTCGTTAAGCTTCTTGTGGGTGTTAGAAATCTCTATGAGAACATGGCCTGTGGACAAAGGCAGACGTGTTAGGGGGACGAGCCACACGGCATTTTATCGAGGTATCAAGGGGAGTAAGGAGGGGAGGGGTGTCACCCCAGGGACCTTGGGTCCAGGTAGGTGGGTTCCAGAACAAACACCTCCCATCAAAGCTGTGCCAGCTCTGTCTTCCAATCCACACCTCTCTTTATGTTTATCTCTTCCCTGAGCTGTACTTCACAGAAGTTAATTAATTTTGAAGTTTTCCCATAACTATGGAACACACACTTTAATTTTACTTAATCCCTGGTGTGTGCTTGGTCATTCGTGGGTGTAGGAGCAGACAGCTGCTTCCCGACTCTTAGTTCACAGGTCGGGGAGACTGCAGCAGGGATGGCATCTTGGCTCTTAAACACACGCAGCCTGCAAGAGCAGAGGGGCTTCCCTCCGGGCAGCTGTGAACCCTGCCAACTTACGGACAAGCGGGAGGGCTGTACAGAATCTACGAGACCTGCATCACCCAGTACCCCGGACCCCAGCCGCATGCGGCGTGTGTATGTGTGTGTAGCGGGGTGGTCATCCCGCAGGTCAGAGGAACTCCTGTGGGGGACTGGAAGGCTCCTGTGGATAGGGAGGGAGTGAATGAAGACTGTGGTTCAAGGATGCAGAGTCAGCCTCAGCCTGCGCTCTTAACTTCCATACAAACGACTCCAGCAGGCCTGTTCCAGCAAGATTTTATGATATCTCGCTTAAAAATCCCAGCCAAGGCATTTTCCTTTTCTTTGGATTCAGAAACTCAATGCCCTCTGAAAAGGCACAAGTGGGGTCCCATGAGACCCCTCACCTCACATTCAGTGCGTCTGAAGGGGAGCTCCATGTAACCACGTATGCCTAGGCCCACTAATCTTGACTGCCAGCCTGCTGGTCGGCAGGGGTCGGCAGGTTGCTCATCTGTCCACCAGGACTCCCTGCATTTGTGGGCGCCTCCAGAGTGGAACGTGTCCCCGACTCACTAAGCAGTCAAGCCCGCAGGGCCTCCTCTGAGGCCCCTTCTCCACCTGCTTTCACACTTCACCCCGAGATCTCCAGCAGGTTCTCTTGGGGGTCACCTTCCTCACAGGCCCCAGCGACCTCCCTGGAATGGAAATATCAACTGCGCCTCTGCTGCTGGCCCCACAGTGTCTCAGGCAAACTGGCTTGAGCGACCCCAGTGACACGCAGGTGGGTCTCAGGTGACAGGTGGGCTCTGACACCAAGGGCCGGAGCATGCCCGGTCCACCCAAATGCCAACCAGAGCTCCCCACAAGGAGGCCTGGGCCGCAGAGAGAGCAAACTACATGCTGCTTATGTCTGAGTCAGTTCACACACAGCAGTGGTCTCAGGGACTTCCACGTCCATTTTAAACCCATGGATGACTCCTTGGCTAGAGATGGCAAACAAATCCACTCCTAATATCTGAAAATCAAGTGTTCTATTCTTGGCCAGTCAGATCTACTGGGGGCGGGGGGCGGGAAGGAAAACCGCTTTGCTCAATTTATTTGGCCGATTGCAGCTGGCAGCCAGGCACCCGCCTCTCTGCTCATAGTGCCCTCTTTCACCGACTTGCTTCTCCAGCCCCAGCACTGGCACTCTCATGGACACGGGCATGGCTGATCTCCGTGTTCTGGCCCCACCCAGCACACCTCGTGCTGCCCCACCCGTTCCACTCAGTGAAAAGCCCATTCACGCCGTGGCAGGAAGCAAACTCCTGACCTTGCTGGGCCCGTCCCTCACTGCTCCTTGAACTCGGGTGCTGGCCTCACAGTGGCAGCCACCGAACCCTCAGCCATAAAAAGACTGAAACGCACCCTGGCCGCGAGCACCCCACTGCTCAAAGTGTGTCTTAAAATATAAGATGAGGACAGTCTTTCCGCTCAGTCCACCGGGTTCCATCTTAACACGGAGCAAGTGTTCCTTGGGTCTGAGATGTTGTCCTTGGGTGTGTTTATTACCTAGTCCTGTAACCTATATTTTCCATAAATTACATGCAGAGAAGGAAGAATAAAGCATCTACCAACTCTGCAGGCAGGTGTTGAAGGTACAGCCCAGATCCACACAGCGCCGAACCAAGGCAAGCCCGACAGGCACACAGCCCCAACTTCCGCACCCTGAGCCAGCGTTCCAGAAGCAACCCAGACTCAATTCACCACGTTCTACAGTGACAACCGCATAAGACCACGACTCCAAATCCATACACATCTCGTCATTGTGACCCTGGCCTGACACAAAGCAGCATCTGCCTTCAGTTTCCACCAACACTCACACCAGCGATGGCTAACAGAGCCAGCAGTCTGACTTCAGGGACTCTGGAGAAACATACCCCACACTTCAGACTACAGGTTCACCACAAAGTGACCTAAAAGTGTTACGTAACAAAATCTAAAGAATGCTACTGGTACAGACATCCAGCAAGTTCTTGTTTCCAACATGGTCACTGGGTTGCTAACACATTTTCCACTAGCTAAGTCTTCACCAACTCACAGGGTCAATTTAGAGGGACCAGATGGAGACTGCGAATGAGTTAAGCAGCACGAAGCGTGTGCTGAGCACACAGACTCACAGAAAGATTCATTGCATTCACATCTGACTGTGGTGATCAGAGCACACCCTTCCAGAGCACAGCGACTCCTCACAAGCGACGGCAGAACAGGAAGCCATCATGGAGAAGTCCGCCTGCCACTGGCCGCAATTACCACGCAGATGAGAGGAAACTGACCTAAAATGTCACTGGAGAAGAGTTTTTCTGATAGTTTCCCAAACACCCAATGTGATAAGGGACAATGGAAATAAACGCCAAAGCAAAGTGCCCCAGGGTGGGATATTCTCCACACAGAAGACAAAGTACTCTGAAGATGGGCCTGGTCCACACAGGTCCACAAGCACCGTCAGGGTGGAAGAGCTGACAGGCCTCGGCCAGAGGACAGCTTCTAGCAGCCACTGGTCACAGCAGACACGAGGTGAAAGACGGAGAAAGCGGTGCGCAGAACAAGCCTCGCCCAGCCCGGCCCCTAGCTCCCCTCCTGTGGTACCCCAGTTCTAGTAAGGGCAACCTTGTGCTCCCCAGGAAGTCCGGCACGAAGGGCTGTGCCCACAGCGGCAGCTTGTTGGGGCTGGTACTGGCCACCTGGAGGACACAGTCAAGGACAGTAGTCAGCTCCGTGGAACCCAGCAGTCCCCAGTCGGTAACACACAGGTAAGGAATGACAGAGGGGTGGAAAGCGGTCACGGTGGAGACTCGTTCAGGCACAAGGCATTCGTGGAGGCCGATTCTCGGGCACACGCTGATGAGAACGAAGGTGGACCCTGGCCTGTTGCTTACTATACGTAACAGAAAGTACCCAAGTCAAGCACATGCACTGGACAGCCAGTTACAGCACACCAGGGAGGTGAGCGAATGTTGTGTGCTTGGCTGCGATGCTGAGTTGGCTGAACCCGGTAATGCAGACTTGGTTCTGCAGACAGAGATCTTCCATCCGCTGGCTCACTCCCCGTGGGAGCCAGGTCTCAAGGCCCTGGGCCCTCCTCCATTGAACAGACAGCTGGACGGAAGTGGAACAGCCAGGGCGTGAACCGGCCCCTATACAGGATGCGGGCATTGCAGATGATGTCATCACTACCAGGCCACACCGACTCTACTTCTGTGTTTCTGACTCAGGTTTACCTTCACACTGAACTATTTACCTTTTACCTTTAGAAAAGAATAAAACGACACGTTCCTACCTGGGTGGTTAATGCAGCCCTGGCTGATGGAGGGCAAGAAGAGCTGAGCAGGTGTGCTGAGGGAGAAAGATGACCTATACTCTGCTTCCTTCATGTGAGACCTCTGGCAAGCTCCACCCAGACAACAACAGACACGCCCGAAGATCTGGAGGCTGTGGCTCAGCCAGCTAACGCACTGCTTGCAGCAACTGCAGCAACTATTAGGGTGCTGGCTTGAGTCTTTGGTACTCTACTTCTGATCCAGCTTCCTGCCAATGTGCTTGGGAGGCAATGGATGGTTGCCCACGTACTTGGGTTCCTGACACCCACTGGGAGACTGAGTTTGGGGCTCCTTCCTCTGACCTGGACCAGCCCTGGTTCCTGTGGGCATTTGGGGAGCAAACCAGCAGGCAGAAGATCCCTTTTTCTTTCTCATAATCACTCTGCATTTCAGAAAGTTGAAATAAAAAAAGATATTCTGGAAAAAAGTCCTTTAAGTGAAATAAAAGTTACAGGCACAGGTTCATTTTTTTTTCTCTCCTGGAGAACAGTGCCTCTCTAAAACACAAGCCAATGAAATTTAATTTGGTCCATAAATGTAGAACAGGTTGTTCAAGAACATGAATTTCCCCTGGTACGAGACAGAAGCTGCTGCCGGCCTCTTGGTAACTGAACGTGGGCATTCAGGAGAGGCAGAAAGGCAGGGAGGCGTCTGGGGAAGGACCAGACATGCTAAGGTGAAGGAGTGGATATCCGTGAGGAGCAGGGCGCTCTGTGCCCCATCCCAGGGACGCAGCAACAGGCCAGGGAGGCTGATCAGCACCTGTGCACATCCTGGAAGTGACTCAGCCTTTCTGGGCTCCTAAGGGAGCCTCGGTATTCTCCCATCTGTATAGAGGGCCCACCTCCCAGGGGTCTCTGAGAGAAATAGCGATGGCTGAAGTACACAGCTGTGTGCAGCCAGTCGTGTAAGACGCTAAAGGACTGGGACCACACACCTGTAACGCACCATTTTCTGGAAAGAAAATCCAGACAGTAGGGTATCCATCTGGTCACAGTCACATGTTCCGTTTTTGTTGTTTTTTGGTGGGGTTGGGGGAACCTACTTCTACACCTTCTCTGCATGCTTAACTTGTTTCGGAACAACTTAGAAACTACAGAACACAGGAGAAACACACAGCTCCACTGGAGCTCAGTACAGGGCTCCTCCACCCGACTCGTCTCCCCTCCTGTCGCTCTCAGGGTCCTGCTCTCTCAGGGCTGGCTGTATGCACCTGACCTCCGGTGGTCACTACAGTATTCAAGCAGAAACCTCACACTTCAGTTGTAAGTGCTGATAGTTCAAACTGTATAGACCAGGACTGCCTGTTGTTGCAGGGGCACTTGTGGTGTGTGCTCCAACAGAGACAGCACTGGGGCTGTCCCCACTGAGGCTAAGCCAGACAACCTGATAAACCAGGATTCTTCTTACAGTCTCCCAGTACTGAACTCTCAGTGGAGGGACCTGCCCTGGAAGTGGAGAGGCTGATGGCAGAAGCCCATGGAACCAGGGCTGCCAGGCAAACCTCCGCCCAGCCCCCAACATGGATGACTCAGGAACCTGAGCACCCCCAAACCTGCAGGAGTTTAACCTCCAGGAGCCCCATCAGGTTCTTCTAGTGAAGACTGGAAAATACTCTCCTGGGGCTCCTGGCAGCCAGAAGGAAAAAACAGCCATTGTGAAATATGGCAAGCCTGGTTCTTGTTCTCCTCAAGGAAGTCTCCCCCCAAAAAGAGAAAAAAACTGAAACCTTATCGACCCAGAGCAGCAGTTTACCCCAGCCACGCCACCCTAGGCTACTCTTGCAAGGAGAACAGGACAGAGGTTAAAGATTGTCATCTCCCATCCCCCAGGTACCCTGGCTTACTAAAACCTCCCAGAAAACGAACACCCCACCTTCCAACAGGACTGTCCTCCTTCTAGTCCTTCACCATATCAACCATCAAGAAGGCTCCAGGGCCTGGCATGGTAGCCTAGTGGCCAAAGTTCTCACCCTGCACCCACTGGGACCCCATATGGGTGGTGGTTCTAATCCTGGCTGCTCCACTTCCCAGCTAGCTCCATGTTTGTAGCATGGGAAAGCAGTCCAGGATGGCCCAAGGCCTTGGGACCCTGCATCCGCATGGGAGACAAGAAAGAAGCTCTGGGCTTCTGGCTTTGGATCAGCTCAGTTTTGGCTGTTGCAGCCATTTGGGGAGTAAATTAGCGGATGGAAGATATTTTGCTCTGTCTGTCCCCCTCTCTGTATATCTGACTTTTTGAACAGTGATAAGAATTACATCGTCAGAGCTCTCTTCACAAACCATGTCAGCTAGGAGGGTACAGTGAAATATTTAAGAGTTGAGAGAGAAATATCATTCATCCAGAATTTTTCAGTGAAATTACCATTTGAAAGTGAAGGAGAAATAAGGATGGTCTTAGATTGGCAAAAAAAAAAAAAAAAGTTAAAAATTCTTCAGAGACAAAAATCAGGTCAGCTACTTAGATCCACATAGGGAGAGAAAGTGCATTATAAGTCAAGCTGAGCAACGTAACTTTTAAAGAGATTAATTTCTGTATGTGAAAGGCAGAGCGAGAGTGTTCATCCATTGGCTCACCCCCAGTGGCTGCCAACAGCCAAGGCTGGCCAAGCTAAAACAAGGGCGAGGTATCCCAACCCAGTCTCCCACGCGGGTGGAAGGTGCCCGGACACCTGGGTCATCTTTTGCTGCCATCCCAGCTGGATTCGAAGCACAGTAGCCAGGACTTGAACCAGCAGTCCAACACAGGACGCCAGCACCACAAGCAGCAGCTTAGCCTGCGGACAGCCCTCTACAATGTGTAAAAGGCACTATGCTCCATAACTAAGGAGATTTTATTCATGAGTGCAGGGCTAGTTTAGTATAATTCATCACTTCAACAAAGAGAAAAAAATTACGTGATCATACTAAGAGGTAGCAAAGAAACCATCTGACACGATCCAACACTCATTCATGTTAAAGCGCTTTGGGCAGCTAGGAGCGCAGCGGACATTCTCAACTCTGTACTTACAGCTAGAAAAAGAGTAACTGCAGAAAAGCTGCAATCAACACCATGCATAATGGTGAAAAACATGGAGGGGATGTCCTCTCCTCTTCAGACTGGCAATAAGGCAAGGACGCCTGCTCTTACTACTCCTTTTCAGCGTCAAACTGGAAGCCCTAACAAACGAGACCAATGAAGGAAGAAGTTGGGAAAGAAGAAGTTAGGTTGCTCTTCACTGATGACATGGTTCTTTATGCAGGAAAAAAAAAAATCCCAAATAAATGGGCAAAAAACATCCAGAACAGGCATGAGGGTACTTAAAAAAGAAAAGAGAGAAAGAAACGGAATTAAAGGTAACTCTGTCTTGGTGCAAATAATTTAAGAATTAATTAATAAGCAATTAGGTTAAATGGTCACAATATCACAATACACAAGCCAACTGCTTTCCCACATATCAACAAAGGGTACCTGGGATTTGACTACTTCCATCAAAAAGAACATGAGATATTTAGGAGCAAATCTAACCACCTCTATGAGCGAAGCGCCAAAATTCTGAATGAAATCAAAGGCGATCTCCACACATGGGCAGACAGCCGATCCTCCTGGATGGGGGACTTGGCTGTTACGATGCTAACTCTACTCAACTCATCTACAGAGTCAAGGAAAAGCCATCAAAACCCCAGGAAGTTATTCTGTGTAGATACCAAGTGATTCTGAAGTTCATGTTGAACGAAAAGACCCCAAACAGCAACACAACACAGAGCAGTCAGAGAACTGACACTGCAGACTCCTGCGGTAGGTACTGCATCAATCTCTATTGGCGGGGAGGATCAACAGAACTGAATAGAGAGCTCGGACTAACTTGCTAAAGCTGTGACAGCTAAGGCACACTCAGCCAGCTGAACATTTTTTCTTAGTGCCATCTGTGAGGACATTCCCAGTAGAATCTGTGGGCTGAGTGAGCTCAATGTGGGTGGGCACCACCCCATCAGTCGAGGGGCCACCTGAAGAGAACAGGGAAGAACAGTTCTCTCTACTCCATGTGTCCGTTGCTCGATTC
Source organism: Ochotona curzoniae (assembly GCF_017591425.1). Taxonomy (NCBI): domain Eukaryota; kingdom Metazoa; phylum Chordata; class Mammalia; order Lagomorpha; family Ochotonidae; genus Ochotona; species Ochotona curzoniae. Next base: position 884,719 of record NW_024466464.1, read on the forward strand.
TCAGGCTTTCAGGCTAAATGGCACCATCAGCTTTCCTGATTTTCCCACTGGCCTCCATAAACACACGCTCCAATCCCCACACAAAGCCCTTTTAGCACCTTATTGTTCTAACTCCCTGGAGAGTTCTGACCACTGCCATCACCACCCACTGTTTCGTTCTTCATAAAACTACTGTTTTATAAAGAAGCCAAGTCATTTTAGTGGAAAAAGAGTAGCTTGCTCTCTTTCTTAAAGATCTGAAAAGCACAATTACAGAAGATCTTTCATCTGCTGGTTCACTCTAAATGACCACAATGGCCAGGGTTGGGCCTGTCTGAATCCAGGAACTTCTTCCAGGTGTCCCGCGTGGGTGCAGGGTCCAAAGGCTTGGCCATCCTCTGCGATTTTCCCAGGTACATCAACATAGAGCTGGTTTGAAAGTGGAGCAGTTGGCCCGATGCAATAGCTTAGCAGCTAAAGTCCTCATCTTGTACGTGCTGGGATCCCATAGTGGCACTGGTTTGTAGCCCAGCAGCTCCACTTCCCATCCAGCTCCCTGCTTGTGACCTGGAAAAACAACAGAGGATGGCCCAAAGCCCTGAGACTCTGCACCTGGATCCTGGCTTTGCACTGGCTCAGCTCTGGCAGTTGCAGCCACTTGGGAAGTACACAGAGGTGTTTCTCTCTCTGCCTCTTCTCCTCTCTGTAAATCTGCCTTTCCAATGAAAATAAATACAATCTTTTCTTTTAAGATTTATTTATTGCAGGCCCGGCGCAGTGGTGCAGTGGTTAAGGTCCTCGCCTTGCATGCCCAGGATCCCATATGGGTACCAGTTCTATCCCAGCGGCCCCGCTTCCCTTCCAGCTCCCTGCCTGTGGCCCGGGGAAAGCAGTCGAGGACAGCCCAAAGCTTTGGGACCCTGCGCCCGCGTGGGAGACTTGGAAAAGGCTCCTGGCTTCGGATCGGCCGTTGCGCTCACTTGGGGAGTGAATCATCGGACGGAGGATCTTCCTCTCTGTCTCTCCTCTCTGTATATCCGCCTTTCCAAAAAAAAAAAAAAAAATTTATTTATTGCAAAGTCAAATATACAGAGAGGAGGACAGACAGAGAGGAAGATCTTCCATCCGATGATTCACACCCCAAGTGAGCGCAACGGCTAATGCTATGCCGGTCCGAAGCCAGGAGCCAGGAACCTCCTCCGGGTCTCCCACACGGGTGCAGGGTCCCAAAGCTTTGGGCCATCCTCAACTGCTTTCCCAGGTCACAAGCAGGGAGCTGGATGGGAAGTGGAGCTGCTGGGAATAGAAATGGCACCCATATGGGATCCCGGTGCGTTCAAGGCAAGGACTTTAGCCGCTAGGTCACACTGCCGGGCCAAAAAAAATAAATACAATCTTAAAAAAAGAAAGTGGAGCAGTTAGGACTTGAACTGGTACCAATATGGGATGCTGGCATGGCAGGTGGTGGCTTTATTTTCTATGCCAAGGTGTTGCGTTGGCTGTTTCTCCCCCAGTTCCTGACTCTGGCTTCCTGCCACACAGAGTCTGGACGCAGTGGAGATGGATGAAATCCTTGTGCTCCTGCTACCCCAGCGGGAAAGATGGGATGCACTCCTGGCTCTTGCCACAGCCCCAGCTGCTGCAGACACCTGGGGAGTGAACTAGTGGCTGAGAAAACTCTGTCTTTCAAGTTAAGAAATAAAATTGAAAACTGTAAGTCACAGATCTGAATAGACACCTCACCCCAAAATGACACACAAAGGTGATGGGTCCCTCTACACTGTGTGTCATTAACAGGACACCAACTATCAAAATGGCCAAAAGAAAACAAGGGGAAAACCTTGCACTGGTGAGGACGTGGAGCTGCCGGGAATGGACAACAGTGTCTTGTCAATTCGTGGCAAAGTTAAGCATATTCTTTTCTTTTTTTTTTTTAAAGATTTATTTTATTTTTATTGGAAAGGCGGATATACAGAGAGGAGAGACAGAGAGGAAGATCTTCTGTCCGATGATTCACTCCCCAAGTGAGTGCAACGGCCGATGCTATGCCGATCCGAAGCCAGGAGCCTCTTCCGGGTCTCCCACGCGGGTGCAGGGTCCCAAAGCTTTGGGCCGTCCTCGGCTGCTTTCGCAGGCCACAGGCAGGGAGCTGGATGGGAAGAGGGGCCGCCGGGATTAGAACCAGCGCCCATATGGGATCCCGGGCGTGCAAGGTGAGGACCTTAACCACTGCGCCGCCGCACCGGGCCCAAAGTTAGGCATATTCTTACCCACAGACATTAGACAATACACTCCAAGAATGACGGGGAGCGCTGATACTAATGACGGGAGTGTTTGTAATACTGCATTTACATTGCCTAAATCTGGAGGCAAGTCAAATGAATGAACAGTGTCTTCCCTACACAATGGAATCACAGGTGGACATTTACACCAAAGCTGCTGAGCTACAAAGAGAGATGGAGCCAACTGAACAGGGTACTGCTTGCTTAAAGAGGCTGACCTGAAGAGACCACACGGCACCCACGAGAGGGCAAAACTAAAAGATCAACTATTGCCAAGGGCGTGGGGTGGTGGATGTGTGACACTGCAGGTCTGGCAAAACTCTCATCAGTTGTGTTGTTACTTGGGCTGCCTGCATGCCATGCTGAGGTGCAGGTCTGAGCCCCAACCCAGCTCCCCCGAATGTGCCTGGGAAGCGTCAAACAGCAATGACATAACATTTGGGATCAGCACTGTGGCTTAGTGGGTTAAGTACCGTGATGCCAGCACCCCACATGGGTGCCAGTCTGAATCCCAGCTGCTCCACTTCTGATCCTGCTCCCTGCTCATGTGCTGAGGGAAGCAGAAGATGGCTCAGGTCCTCCCAGATGGTCCATGTGGGAGTCCTGAATGGACTTTCTTTCTCTTGGTTTTGGTCTGTCTCCGTCCCTGCCATTGCAGCCATTTAGACAGTGAACCAGAAGGACAACTTCCCTCTCTGTGTAAACCTGCCTCTTCCAAATAAATAAATACTAAAAACCAAATAAAGTCATGGTGCAATAACAAGACTGGACTTTCAACTATGGACTTTGGTTAATAAATATAGGCTCATCCTTTACGACAATGTACCACACCAACACGAGATGTTAAAGACAGGGAAAACTGTGAAGGGGGTGGGGATGGGGCAGTGGGAACTCTGGGTAAGAGCTGCTTATTTTCCTGTGAACACAGAATCGGCCTAAAAGTAAACAAACAAACAGTGGCTTGCTCTGCCTGGGTGCAGCAGTTACTAGGAACCAGAGCCCTGTTAGAAGGAAAACAGGCCCAGGCCCGAGAGGTTCTGGAAGCTGCCCGGCGGCTGGCAGCAGAGTCCCCTGCTCCCGGCTCTTCACAGACACAGGCCTCAGCAGCCACCCTCCTATCGGTAACCACACCAATGAAGGCAGGGGTGTCGCTAACCAACAAGAGCGGTGAGGGGCAGATGACAGCAGCAGTTATAGAAAACCAACAGCTCACCGGAATCAAACTGACATCTGCAGAGCTTGACTCTATCTCCTACCAGAAAGCGGCTTTTTTTTTAAAAGAGTCTTATTTTTATTGGAAAGGCAGATCAGGTTTACAAAGAGGTGAGATAGAGATCTTCCCGAATGGCCAGCTCACTTCCCACACGGCTACAATGGTTGGAGCTGAGCTGAAGCCGGGAGCTTGGTCCAGATCTCACACGTGGGTGGAGAGTCCCTAGGACTTGAGCTGCTTTCCCAGTGCATAAGGAAGGGAGCTGCAAGGGAAGTGGGGCAGCAGGACACGAACCACAGCCCGCTCAGGATGGCGGTGTTCTGCACCATAATGCCTAGCCAAGTCTTTGACTGAGGCAGAGCAAACGCAAGCCTACCTTGCTGGGAAGCAAGATTCAACTTCTTCTTCTTCTTTTTTTTTTTTTTTTAAAGATTTACTTATTTTATTGCAAAGTCAGAAATACAGAGAAGAAAATCTTCCATCTGATTATTCACTCCCCAAGCAGCCACAAGGGCTACAGCTGAGGCAATCCGAAGCCAGGAGCCTCTTCCAGATCTCCCACACAGGTGCAGGGTCCCAAGGCTTTGGGCAGTCCTCAACTGCTTTCCTAGGCCACAAGCAGGGAGCTGGATGGGAAGTGGGGCCACTGAGATTAGAACTGGTACCCATATGGGATCCTAGCGCCCTCACGGTGAGGACTTTGGCAGCTAGGTCACTGTGCCAGGCCCAAGATTCAATTTCTTAAGGTGTGCCTGGCAGACACTGCACAAACCACATACAAGGATTCATTACTTGAAGGAATTGAGAGATTCGGGGCTTAGGTGACAATTCTGTCACTGGGACCGATAAATGGATTCAGGAAGCAAATTAAATGTTTATTTCCCACCTGACGATTCACATCCAAACTACTCACAATTAAACTAATTAGTTCACCTGCAGAACTGGATGTGAAGTGAAACCACAGGCTCTGCAGTGAGGAAAAACTACTTCCCTAGGGGGTACTGACGTACAATAGGACAACGTCTCTATTCAAGCATGTCAATTATATATCATTCAGAAGTAACTTATCAATTTCACATCCATAAACAAATTACAAGTATTTGTTTATATTCTAAATGTAACACAATATTTAAAAGATTAGGAGTTTTCTACAAGTGTTTCTATCAAGCAAGGCAAACTCAAATTATTCATTTTCTTCATCATGTTAGTGGGCTAAGGCTAAAATACAACCATTTTGAGGCTAACAAAAATAAAGACAGGTGCATTATAAATAATGGACGAAACTGCCAATTATTTATTCTCTACCTCTGCTTAAAAGATGCTACAACCGAAAGCTTCAACATTTCTTTAAAAACATTAAAACAGGAATTCAGAGAGAATACACTACAAGACAGCTTCAGTTCAGCATTTCCAAGTGTAATCATCTAAACGGTGGAGATCTCCCCTCTCCCGAAAAGAACTAACGTTCTCAGTTGTTACAGTTTTAAAGTGACCATTCCTGGTGGGAAACGCTTAAAAAACAAAACACAACACTGCAACTGCCTTGGCACCTTAACTCCATGATGAGCCACTCGAGCCTTTGTTTCAATATCTCACACCCTTCAGGGATGCGCCGTGGCATAGCGGACAAAGCCTCTACCTGCAGGGCTGGCAGCCCGTATACTGAGTGCCTGCTGCCGCACTTCTGATCCAGCTCCCTGCTTATGGCCTAAGAAAGAAGTAGAGGTGGCTCAAGCCACCGGGCCCTGACACCCACATGGGACAACCAGAAGAAACTCCTGGCTCCCAGCTTCAGCCCAGCCCAGCCATGGCCCTTCTACCTATTTGGGGAGAGAGCCAGTGGATAGGAGACTGTGCCCCTCTCCTTATAACTCTGTCTTGCCAAGAAAAATAAACAACTCTGTCAGTTCCTCAGAGAGGGCAGTTTCCCCTCACCCAGCGTGGTGCCCACCGCCTTCAAGAGGGTCTTACTTTGTCATCCCTAGAAGGAAGCGAAGCTTCGACAGGGGACTGCTCCATGGTTCACAAGCACCAGCGGGGCTGGCCTGGAGCTCGGCCCGCACTCCTCCCTCTCTGCCTCCTCATGTGGGTCCGTGAAGAGAAACCACGAGCGGGGCTAGACTCTATGGGCACACAAGGACAGGGTGCTGCCTCGCCTGACCACAGAGCGTCCGTGGAGCCATGCTTGGGGCGTGGGGCGCATGGCCCAAGCAGGGTCAGGCTGTTTCAGCTCAGTGAGCATGAGTCGTGCTGGCAGTAACACCTCTACTGGACTGACTCCACACAGCACCCAGGAAACCAGCTGCCAGGCTTTTGCCACGGCCCAAAGGTACACACAGCGGTCCTGCCACAGCATCAGAGTTGTTGATGGCTACCTGTTCAATGTGTACGAACTTTAGAGACAATCCAAACATGAGCTTTAAGAAGAGAAGGGAAACCCACAGCCTGCTGCACAATGCCCACCGGAGAGACCAAGGCAGAGACCTCTCCCGGTTCGGCCTCAGCCCTGCAGCTGCCAGCTCTGAGAATCCCGGAGCTCCTCTGCGGGATGGATGGGGGTGTCCCTCCTAGGACAGGGCGAGAATCCAGAGAAGAAATGAAACAAGGCCTCTGGGCTGCACAATGAGAAGGTGGGCAGGTGGAGCAGAGCTGTGCTAGAGACTTGTGTCGCCAGTGGGACAGCTTGCCATCCCTAGGCTTAACGGGCATCCCACACCTTCCCCCTACCCAGCAGGCACTGCCCCAGGGAATCCCTGTCTGCCTCCAACCCCAGTCCAAGTCTTTTCTCAGCTAGCTGGCACAACAGCTCCCCAAGCAGCCTGCCTGTCGCCACCCTCTAGTCTGTCCTTCATGCAGACACCAGGCAGAGAGGGCACTCCTGAGTTTACAATCCTCACGACTCCTGCCCCTGCCCAGAGGGTCAGGGGAGAGCCCGTCCCAGGACTCACAAGACCTTGTGTGACTCGGCTGCCCTCCTGGCCTCCGGCTCGCGTACCCTCCCCATGTCCCTGCGCTCACCTGCAGCTCCCTCAGTGGCAGCGGCTCAAGCCCCTTACGACCACCTCGGCCTCGGCACTTAGTGCCCTCCACTAGCATGGTCCCCAGCCACCTACGGGGTGAGCGCTCTCTGCTCCAACACAGCCAGCCCTACTTCAGTCCCCGGTTCTCCACGGTCCACTGTCTGGTGCCCACCAGAATGTCCCAAGAGCAGGGACTGTGGTTTATTGTGTCTCCCTAATGCCTAGAGCAATGCCTTACAGATGACAGAGACACTCACGTTAAGGCCACACTGAGATTCAAACAGCAAAGGAAACCTGTTCCAATTCCTTGATGCCTGGATATTTGGTTTTCAGAATATCAGTCACTTTTAAAAGACAGTATTTATTTTTATTTCAAAGGCAGATTTAGAGAGAGAAGAAGAAACAGAGAGAATGTTCACCTACTGTTTCACTCCCAAATGGCTGCAATGGCCAGAGCTGGGCTGGTCTGAAGCCAGGAGCTTCTTCTAGGTCTCCCACACTGTTGCAGGAGTCCAAGCACCCGAGCCATCCTCCACTACTTTCCCAGGCCACAAGCAGGGAGCTGGATGCACAGTGAAGCAGCCGGGGCACAAACTGGTGCCCATTAGGATGCCAGCGTTCGCAGGCAGAGGATTAGCTTACTGAACCACAGTGCCAGCCCCAATAAATCTATTTTTTTCCCTTAAATTCTTGAAACAGCTTACAGCCACAGTGTAAAAATAAACATTTTAAAATAACAGAAAAAAAGCTCAATTTTTTAGCTTCATTATTCAGTAAAGGATACACTTTTTACTATAAAGTATGTTTAATTCACACACAAAAAAATGAGTTCCCAGAGAACTCATCATTTATTTTTTAAAACATTAAAGGGTCGGTGTTGTTGCTTAGCAGGCAAAGCATCCCTTAGGGCACCTGTTCACGTCCTGGCTGCTCCACATCTGATGCAGCTCCCTAATAGCCTGGAAAGGTGACTGAAGACGATCCAGGTGCTTGGGTCCCTGCCAGCCATGTGGGAGACCAGATGAAGCTCCTAGCTCCTGGCTTGCAGTCAGCTGGGAAGTCAGCCAGCAGAGGGAAGATCTCTCTCTCTTCCCTCCCTACCTTTCTGTAACACCAACATTCAAATAAATAAAACACAATACTGGAGTGAGTGTTTGGCCTGCCAGTTCAGCTGCCAGTTAGGGGGTCTGTGTCCCACAGAGTAACTGGGTTCAGTTTTACACCTGACCTTGTCAAAAGGCTGAGAAATGACACCAAAATTCAGCCCTGACTCCAATGTCCTACTGAGGCACATCCTGCCAGGCAGTGCCGAGGGCTCCAGGACCTGGTCCCTGCCACCCACGTGAGAGACAGGGACTGAGATCCCAACGCCCACAGAAGGCCATCCAGCAGCTCTCTGTCTGCCTCCACCCCGAAGTGAATGTTGACTATGCACACATATAAATAACTTACGAATATGAAATGGGAGCCCGTGTACAGCAGAGTTGGGAATAGAAGAGGGAGGGACAAGATGAGACAACTTAGTCATACACATGAGACACAAGGATCTGAGCGCTCGACAGATGCTGCTGTTACATAAGCAGAGGGCAATCCCGGGCCTGGCCTGTAGCTCCAGGTGCCTGAGTCACAGCGACTGGCTTCAGCCGACTCCACAGCTTCAGAGGAGGCTTAGCCTGCTCTCTAAAACGTCCAGCTCTCTCGCCCCTTAACTTGTCTAGTAAGTCACCTCATAATGTTTACCTTTGAACCCATTCTCCTAAAATATCAGCCAGTCTTTAGTAACCCAAAATCTTTTAGTCCTATTAAGACTCACTTCCACGTGAAATGAAACATGCATGGCACACCAAGCACAGGCTCTGACTTTTTCCCCCCTTTTGCTGTCTCCCAGTCCTGTCCCTGAACTTCAGGTCCCACGTGGAAGCAGCTGGACCCTCTGTCCCCTGCCACCATTTCCCCGCCCCCACCCCACTGCGAGTGACTTGGTCTCTTCCCACAGACCGTTCCTCTCTGGGACTTGGTTCCATGCTCCACAACCTCCCTGATGACAATGTAGGCCTCTCGAAGGTGGGGATCCCATTCTGTGATGTTGACAGTGGCCATGGCTTCAGGAGAGCCCCTCGGACGAAAGCCCAGTGCCTCCCCAGATGCACTCCAGCAACAAACTTTGGCAGTTCACCCTTAAGTGTGGACCTCTTGCATCCCTGCCTCGCCACACACTTGTCCCTAGGCCGGGCTGGTCCTGGCACCTGCAGCAGCTACCCCTAGGTAGACACCGGGCAGGGATTCCCAGGACCCCTAGCCTCACAGCGCCAGACCGAGTCAAAAGGTTGGATCCGAGGAACAGCACAAGGAGGTCTACTGCCTTCTCTCACAGGCCCACTCCCCATGTTTTAAAGACCACCTTCAAGTCTATTTCCTGCGTAGAACCCAACTTCTGTGCACTCAGAACTAAGGACAAGGTTTTAGAAGGGATGCTGAAAGCTCAGCTCCGCCGGTTTCGTGGCCAATCCTCCGCTGTCCGTGGCATCAATGCCTGTGGACAGAAACGGCAACTCCACTCCTTGCCAGTTGCATGAAGTTGAACACGTTCCTAACCTAAAATCCCTTCTTGTTGCCTGTCCGGTGGAAACGCCACCTTGTACCTCAGAGGAGACTGACTGCTTCCATCAATGCTAACCAGAGTTATTTGCCATGCTACTCATCCTGACTCAGGGCTGACCACCTCTCCTCACGGGGTCACGGTGAGGGTGTGAGCAGGGTGTGAACTGCCACAGGGCACGCCTGCTAAACCTTCCCATCAGCCAGGATCACGGCTTCCTTCCTTCATGAAGATGCTAGCTAGGTGGCTGTCGTGTGGAGGGCCACCAAGTCTCTCCAAGGACTACAGTGCCCATCCAGCTCGTCGTCATCATCAGGATGAATTAGGGCTCCCATGCGGAGACTGGCAACTATCCCCAGGTCACACACAGGTTGAAGTTCACCAACACTGCCCTTCCACACACTCAATGCTGAGCAACTACCACCGCCATCTCAGTCTAAAAACACTCTCACCCCTGGCAAGGAGCCCTCGGCGCCCTCCGACCACCTCTCCCCATTGTTACTCCCTCCCAGGCTGTACCGGCACAGCGTTCATCTGGACAGGGCACAGCCAGGGCACAGGCATCCTCTCAGTCACATGCTGCCAGACACCGGGGCTGCTTCGGCCTTTCTGCTCTCCTGGCTCTGCAGGCACACACCTCCTTTCTCTTGAGTGGTTAATCCAAGGGACACATGCTGTGTTGCACTTGGAGGCATCTGGCAGCTGCTCCACATCCCCACCAGCAACACACACCACACCAGCTGCTCCATGTCTCTCACCTGCATGGCATCACCTGTCTTCGCACCATGGCCACTCTGCTTGGGGCGAAGTGGCCATCTTGGGGCTTTGGTTTGCATTTCCCGAATGGCTCACAATGTTGAGCATCTGGCCACGAGCTTGCCGGCATCCTCTCCGCAATTACCCCCTTAAGTCATCTCTGACAGAAGGTGTTTGAGGCAGGACATTTACTTCCAAATGACTGAAGACTCAAAGCACACAGATGCCACCTGCACTAACAAAAATCCACCTAAGGCCCCACAGGAACTGTCCACTCAACCCCAGCACGGACGGGCATGTCCAGGGTGTTCAGGCCAGGCTCATGTCATGATCCAACTGCACCCTGTCTATGGTGTCCCTTGACTTGACCCATCACAGGGACCATGCATGAGCCATGGCTATTTCCAATGTGTGTGCTCACAGCCACCTGTTCCTCAGAAGCCCCCTCATCTGTGTGTCCTAACAGAATGTCTTAGCTGTTAACCTAACACAGTGCTAGGTACAGACTAAGAAACCCATGCCCAGCTGTAATGGGATCTATGCAAGCAGCCCTGTGGGTCGGGACGCTGGCGGCAGCCGAGGTGCAGCTGCCTGGGCCAGCCATCCTCTGGTGGCTGTGGCCCCAGAGAAGCTGCACTCTGGCTGGTGGCCAAGGGTCCGAGAACAGGATGCTTACACTGCCCCACCCTGAGCCTTCTTCAAGGAACGAAAGACTAATCCAAGTAACTGTGAAAACCAAAGTTAAACCAAATAATGTTCTGTTCACACCCTTCTTACAGACTTAGGGCAGCACCACGGTGCAGTGAGTGAAGCTGTGTCCTGTACAGCGCAGGCCGCACTGCAGCCCTGGTTCAAGTCAACAGTGTTCTGCTTCCGACCCGGCTCCCCGCTGCACCCAAGACGGTCCAAGCGCTGGGGGTTCCTGCCATGCATGTGCGAGAACATGGAGTTTCAGGTTCCTGGCTTTGACCAAATGACAGTTGGAATCCATTTGTAAAATGAAGCAGCAAGTGAAACATCTGTCTCTTTCCTTCAAAATCAATCAGCACTTAAATAAACAAAACAAAATGCCCTACGCTTGAAAGAGTAGAAGTACAGTTCAAAGCGGGTGATGGCGTGTCTGATGTACACAAGGGCTTTTCCCACTGGCAACCTGAAGCACTCCACTGGGTGCCCTGATCTACCAGCTTGGCCGCCATGCATGAGATGTTCAGCTGTTCACCACACACATGTGGTTACTTCTAAGCTGAGAAAAGGAACGCTTTTCTTACAACTCCATAAACAAGTACAATTTGTAACACTTTAGGACCTCATGCATATTTATAACATAGTGTGTTATGCAACTTGTGCTATGCATGCTTATACAGGCTTTCTAAGCGCCATCTTTATAAATTAAAGCCTTTCTCTATAATCACTATAGCTAAAGGTCTCTGTACCAAGGACAAAGATGTGCTGAGGGACCCACAGCCACCAGCCGACTGAGGTCAGGAAGTCACCTGCAGGAGCTAGAGGCACAATTCCAGGAGACAACCTTCCCAGACACCACCGAGAAACTGCACAAGAAAGATGGTACACGTGGCCATGTCAGAGGGGCTCCCAAGTGCAACTATCAAGTCCTGACTGCATCTGAAGAAAACAGCCAGACACGCCTTAGCTCACAGGCTGCGCGCTACTTTGCTGGGATTAAATGCCAGCTCCATGTACTTGGGGCACCTCGGCCGGGGTAATCTGACTGCCACCGAACAACGCATCTCACAGCAGCATACGTGACATGCAGCAAACGTTGGCCACAGGGCTGCCAGGCTGCCTGGGATCAAGCAGAACCAGCTACTGCACAGCTGGGTGACCCTGGCCATCACTGACTTTTTGAACCCAGGACCCCCCTCAAACCCTCACATTGTCTAAGAAACGAAAGTAGTAATAATAGCATGTACCCCACAGGGCTGCTGTGGGGATCACAGCAGGGAGCTCATGAGGTGCCACAGGTGCCTGGCATTGGCACGCACCACGTGAAGGAACTGATAAGACATGCCCCAGACCCCCAGGGTTTCCACCCCCCACCCCCCGCCTTTGTTGGAAAGTCAGATATACAGAGAGGAGGAGGAGAGATAGAGAGGAAGATCTTGTGTCTGCTGATTCACTCTCTAAGTGGCCACAATGGTCGGTGCTGACCCTACCTGAAGCCAGGACCCTGGAGACTCCTCTGGGTCTCCCACGCGGGTGCAGGGTCCCAAGGCTTTGGGCCGTCCTCGAATGCTTTCCCAGGCCACAGGCAGGGAGCTGGATGGGAAGCGGGGCCATTTTGAGGAACGATTTTCATCTGGGTCAAGTAATCTAACCTATAACTACAAATCAAGGGATTTTGATCAAGGTCAGCCATGCTGGCCCAGCAGTTCTCACCAACTCTGATATTAGACCTTAGGAATATATTTATAATTTTTCCTTTGAAGAATTAATAACATTTCTTTAAAAACACTTCAGTAAAATTTTCTTTAGTTCTTCACTTACAGATCAAAGACTGACTGGATTCTGAGGAATAACAAGACACAACTATATTTTACACGTTTTACAAGTTGTGCCATCGAACGGAGACTCTGAAGTGGACTGTCCGCCAGTGGATCTAGGGAGAGTTCATCGTGCTTGGAGTGGCGAGACTGGCAGCAATTCTGAACTGTCGAACTGTCGAACTATCAAAACCACTTGAACAGTGCGCTTGGAGCATGCCCCACGTTGGGGACCCTGGGTGGAGTTTATCCCTTTATCTCTCCCTTATCCCAGATCTAGAAAAAAAATGTGGAAACAATGGTCTTACCCACTTTCCTGTAGCTCTTGACCCTTTGTGCCCTAATCAACTATGTAAAGATTATTAAAAAAAAAAATTGGGAAAACTTTGGGAAAAAAAGTTGTGCTATCTATCAAAAAAATTTTAAAAAAATTTTTATTTTTGTTTAATTGGGAAAGCAGATTTACAGAGAAAGGGAAAAATAGAGAAAGATCTTCTGTCTTCTGGGTCATTCCCCAAGCGATTGCAATGACTAGAGCTGAGCCAATCTGAAGCCAGGAGCTTATTCTGGGTCTCCCACACGGGTGCAGGATCCCAAGACTTTGGGCCGTCCTCCACTGCTGTCCCAGGCCACAAGCAGGGAACAGGATAGGAAGTGGAACAGCTGGGATATGCCGGCAAATGCAAGACAAGGATTTAGCCACTAGGGTATTGCGCTGGACCCCCCAAGTCTGATTTTCTAAGCTTCATAATGTTAAAGGAGATAAAATCCATTTTGTGCCAAATTTAAGAAACTGGTCCTGAGAGTCTCATTAAATGAAATCATTCCAGAGCTGACTCAAGTGGCCCAGAGTGACAGAGCTGGCACCTGTGTCACAGCACTCAGTGGTGAGGAACACTAAGACACTAACCCTGAAGGAAGTCTCGTTACCTCCTGAGAAATATATGAGGACAACTTTCATATTTCTTAGCTTTAAAGATGAAAAAGAGTAAGAAAAATTTTTTTTTTAATATTTACCTTTTTTTTTTTTTTTTGAGAAAGTCAGATTTACAAGGAGAAGGAGACAGAGACAGATCTTCTGTCTGTTGATTCACTCGTCAAGAAGCTGCACCGGCCAGTGCTGAGCTGATCTGTAGCCAGGAGCCAGGAGCCTCTTTGGGGTCTCCCACGCGGGTGCGGGGTCCCAAGGCCTTGGGCCGTCCTTGTCTGCTTTCCCAGGCCACAAGCATGGAGCTGGATGGGAAGTGGGGCAGCTGGGATGCGAACTGGAGCCCATATGGGATCCCGGCACAATGTAAGATGAAGACCTTAGCCACTAGGCTCTACCCCAGGCCCAGATTTAAAACTTTTTTCAGACATGTTTGCCAAAAATATTTTGTACCGACTGGCTCTGTTTTCCATTCCAATCTTTTCAATACTGTCTAAGTTTTAAAAGTCAATGTTGCTTGATTTTGGAACACAACTAGACCTTTGCTCCCACTGCAGGTTCCCCTTGTACGTGAGTACAGCAAGGTCAGTGAGCCACCCCAAGGGGAAGCGAGCCAGATAAGAGTCCGTGTGTGACTGCAGGCACACATTCGGACGGCCCGCGGGCACAATTCAGTATGAGACATCTGACTCGCCAAGCCCCTCCTACAGGGCTCAGCTTTGGGTTTTTGTTAATCCTCCCCACAGAGCTTGCGGGTTAAGGACTTGAGGCTCTTCACACTGGCATGTTGTTGGGGTGGTGCTAATGCCTGTCACCCTGGACGGGCAGATAGGCAGCACGAAGAAACCACTTCCTTGGAGAAAATGAATACAAACCCACATGCTCACTCACCTTTAATCAACCGAAGGGCACCAGATCCCCTTCCTTTCTGGGTAAGGGTCTGTAAGAAAGGGGTCCGCCCATCAGGGATAGAGATGCTGCTTGGGTTTGCCTGGATTCCATACGGGTTCAAGTCCCTGCACTGCTTCTAGTACAGCTCCCTGCTAAAGCATACCTCGGACGGCAACGGGCAATGGCCCAGCAACGTGGGACACCTGGATGGAGTGTGCCTGCCGGAACATTTGGGGAGTAAACCATCAGATGAAGACAGAGGACAGAACAAGTCAATCAACCACCTCAGCCATATGTTGGCAGCGAAATACTGGGCAAACGGAGACTATGACGGACTATGTCAATCAGTGGATTCTTCAATGACCTCATCGTGCTTGGAGTGGCGAGACTGGCAGCGATTCATAACTGGTCAACTATCAAAACCACTTGAGCAAGACCCTCAGAGCATGCCCCACATCCGGGACCTGGGTTGCGTGGGAAACTGGGTGGGGTTTCTCCCTCAATATCCCCCTTTACCTCAGATACATGAAGGAAAAATGTGGAAATAATGGTCTTGCCCACTTTCCTATAGCCCTTGAACCCTTTTACCCTAAATGACTATGTAAAGATTGTCAAAAATAAGAAAATGGAAAAAAAAAAACCTAGCAGATGGAAGATCTCGATTGCTCTGTCAAGTAGACAAAAATCAGCGAATAAACATTCACAAAAGATGCAATTAATAACATTACTTCATCAACATTAAATGTTTTAACTTCAAACATATGCTATTATCTTTAAGTAACTGAGATAATTTAGTATGGAAATAACTAGACTTTGATACTGCCCTTAAATCATCAGTATTTTTCTATCACTTGCAAATACAGCTGGAAACATATTTCAGATATTCTTCATAACAGAAATGATTCATCAAAAAGGTCCTTTCATTTTCAAAAAAAACCAGATCAAGTAGTTAGTTCCTGGGAGGTGAAATCACACCTGCCACCCCTCCTTGCGCGTTAACAGAACAAGGTGTGCGCTGCTCTCACGGCTGAGTGAGGGCTGAACCGAGTCACGGACCACAGAACCCACCAGGATCTGTGAAGATTCATTATTATTTTTTTAATTTGAAAGGTCGAGTTTTACCGAGACCAGGAGATAACATACAGACAGAAGTACAAGACAACCAAATCCTCAGCGGAAAGGCTGCTTCGAAAGTGACGCAGTAACAGCATCAGGATTAGACCGAGAACAATACAATTGCTGTATAAATGACAAAATAATTTTTTTAAGGTTTATTTAGTTTTAAGCTCCTGGGAAAGCAGCTGAAGATGGCCCATGTGAGAGACCCAGATAGAGTTCCAAGAACCCTCTCCAGCCATTGTGACCAAAATCACCAAAGATGTGTGTTTGTCACCTTCTCTCTGTAACTCTGCCTTTCAAATAAGTAAAACCTAACCTTGGGAAAAAAAAGAAAAAAAGGGATGTACTTATGCCAGAGCCAGCAGGCAGAGGCTTAGTCTGTTGAGCCACAGCGCCAGACCCCAATTTCTTTTTCTACAAAGGAAACTTCTGAACTTCTTTGCAAACTCTAACAGAAAGACAAATAACTGAATAAAAAAATAGGCAAAGGCACTGAAAATGACCAGTAAGAATATGAAAACATGTTCAACATCACCAGTCATTAAGGAAATGTGAGTAATAGCCCAAGTGATGAGCTGCTTCATGCTGACTAGGATGGCTCTAAGAAAGCATCACGCCCTAGAGACGCCAAGCACTGACAGGAAGGTACCTGGAGCGTCGTGCGCTGTGGACGGGAAGGCAAACAGTGCGGTCGCGTGAGAACAGTGCGGCCTTTCTTCAGAGGGCTGAGTTCAAGGTCCTCCTACAAGGCAGCACCACCACTCCTGAGGACATGTCCCAGCCAAGGAAAACCGCACGTGTACACACATGCCCATGGCAACATCTCTTTTTAACAGCCTAAAGGTGGAAATAACCTAACCATCCTTGGGCTGACACACGCATGAGCCAACTGCTGCAGATGGATGAGGTGGAGTGCTCCCCACCCCTAAACGACATGCATTGTTGACAGACAGCATAACAGGAACCGAACTTGCAACACCAAGTGAAGGAAACCGTCACCAAAAAACTGTATGTTGCATCATTTCACTTACACAAAGTGTCCAATATAACCAAGCAGATTAACTGGCATGGGCCTATATTTCCTATCCCACAGCTGTTCTACTTCCTGCCAGCATCCCCGGGAGGTTGGCAGGCAACGGCTCGAGATTTGACTCCCTGCAGTGTGATGGGAGACCCAGTGGGAGTCTGGCTCCTGGTTTTAGCCGGGCCCAGCCTCAGATGCTGCTCAGGAGAGACGACTGTTCTGTCTCTTGTCACTCTTCCCAACAAATTAGTATTTTAATTTTTTTTAGCAATTTTTTTTTTGGAAAGTCAGATTTACAACTCCCTGCTTGTAGCCTGGGAAAGCAGTAGAGGACGGTCCAAAGCCCTTGGGGCCCTGCACCCATGTGGGAGACCTGGAAGTGGCTCCTGGTTTCGGAAGAATTCAACTCTGGTTGTGGCTACTTGGGGAGAGAAAACAGCAGATGGAAGATCTTTCTCTGTTTCCTTCTCTCTGTAACTGCCTTTCCAAAAGAAATAAGTAAAAACTCAAAGGGACAAGTAACTGGGAAATCGAAAATGCAAAGTCCCTTTGCGGGGCTGGTGACCCAGCAGTTGGGCAGCTGCTGTCTGCCGAGCATCTCAGTCCCACGCCGTCTCGGAGCAGCGTGTTGCTCACGTGCCTAGGAAGGCAGCGGGTGATGGTCTGAGAGCCCGGGACCCTGCTTTTGGCCTGGCCTAGCCGGCTCTGACTGCTGTGGCCATTTGGGGGGAACCAGCTCAATGATGTCTGTCACTAAAACTTTCTAATAAGTGAATGCTTAAAAAAATGTATGATCAAATCCAGGAACACACTATATCTACAGATGTGTCTATAAAAACATGTACAATAGTTACAATGAAAAAGACAGAACCGTTGATAGAAAGTAAGTCTTTAAGTAACAGGACACACCAACATCACGATTTGAAAACAATACCATCGAGCTGTGCTAGCAGAGTTAATGCGTCCGAAGCCAAACCCCAGGAGAGCTCTTCCTGTGACATGGACATGTGGACGCAAAGGTATTACAACAGACTGGACAACCTTGACCGCCAGCAAGGCTGCAGGACTCCCACAACCAGTCATGCAATGCTGAAATCACAGAGGTAATATGCTGGAAGCAAATGCAGTATTGTGAAACATATATTTAAACTCTGCCCTGTCTTTGGACAAGTGACTTTCTGGTTTGCTAATGAGACCTAGGACAGGGACTGGCAGCCTAAGGGCTAGCACTTTCCACCCCTCCCCACGAAGGGAGCCAGTGATTCAATCAAGCACACTGGAGAACATGCACAGACCCAAAGGACTGGTTCTGGGGAGCCACTGGGTCCTGGAACCCCGAGAGGGGCTCCTGGCCCTCCCATACCACCCTGCCAGGCTGGGCAGCTCTTCCCGAGTGTCCTTCACACTCCCTTCTAACAAACCCAAAGAGTTCCCGAGTCACAGCCCCCACCCCTCACCACGGACAGAAGCACAATGACAGCCTCTCTCATGAGCACCTGGGGTACGGGGAATGCTGAGGGACCAAGTCCCCCATCTGGGAGGTCGCCTGCCGCGCCCTCCGGGTACTGCTGGAATGGAGTCGAAGTGGAGGATGGCTTGCTTGGGAAACCGCCAGGCACCCGAGAGTACACCAGGAGAGAGTGAGTGCCCGCCTTCCGTCTTGACAGATTCAGATGGGGCGAGGAGCATGGCGCTCTGCAACAGCACGGCAGACACTCAGTACTGAGCTATACGAAGAGGCGGCAGGCGCTGCTGAAACCAGTCTTGATAAATCCTTTATAAAAAGAACTCTAGTTCGCTACGTTGTTTGAATGCTTTAAAATTATAGCATGCTAAATAAATATTAGCTTTACCACTTCTTCATTTCCCCACATGGACAGTAAGACTTTTTATGCTCAAATATTTTTAAAGGTTGTGGGACACTCATTAATTTTCCCTATGGAATATTAAAATGACTTACACAGTCATTTTAATGGTTCCATTACTGTGCAAAACTGAAACTGCCTGTATCTAATATTCATGAACCAAATGTACCATCTTAGAAATAACACAGCAATCACAAGAACAGAAGGAAGAAAATGAAGATAACAGGAATGGCTCACGGAACAAAGACACGATGGAGAGAAGCAAGTAGAGTAACCGGTTCGTGAGTAATCAAGAAGAAACGATGTTCTTATCAACTTGTATGACCTACTTTACGGACGAGGAGAAGGTAAATGAGGAACCTGGCGCTGTTTTACTGAGCGCTCAAAGATCTGTGACTATGTGAAGTGGCAACGAAGAAGCCTCCTCACAGCCCTCAATGGGCTGAATGTCACGGGCACTTGATCCCCTCTCATCTTCCAACAGCTGCAGGGTGTGGCCCCTGCCCGCAGGCGTGACCAGACCTCTCACCCAGAGAAGCGCTGCCCAAGGTGACAGGTGACAGCAGCCACATGGTGACAGGCGACGGCCGCCACAAATGCCTGAGCATCCCGGGAGCCAGGCAGCAGGTTGGACTCTACCATCCTACCCAAGATCTGCAGCAGCAGACCTTCCTGGGACGGGAGCTTCTGTCCAGAAGCCCATCAGAAAGAAGGTTCAGTGGCAGGCCCTGCGCAGTAGCCAAGCGGCTGGGGTCCTTGCCTTGCATGCACCAGGATTCCACCCATATGGGCACTGGTGCTAATCCCAGCGGCCCTGCTTCCCATCCCGCTCCCTGCTTGTAGCCTGAGAGACAGTAGAGGATGGCCCAAGGTCTTGGGACCCTGCACTCGCTTGGGATACCCAGAAGAGGCTCCAGGCTCCTGGCTTCAGACAGGCACAGCTCTGGCATTGTAGCCCCTTGGGGAGTGAGTTGACAGACGAAGGATCTCCCTTTCTGTCTGTCTTCCTCTCTGTATATCTGACTTTCCAATAAAAATGAAATGAATCTTTAGGGGGGAAAAAAAAAAGGCTAAGCGTCTGTTACCAGTCGTGACTTTCACCGTCCCTAATCCAGAAAATCAGTGTTTGAGGCCGGGACCCAGGTGAAGCCGCCCCTCCCAGCAGCCTGCTGACCAACCATCACTCCACCAGCTGGGCTTGCTGCGAACCTTTCACCTCCTTGAGCTCCTCACTGCGAGCATCCCGCATTCTCACTGTGATCCTTTCTGCTTTCTGCATAGCTTGTGAATATGCCAACACTGAAATTCACATTTTAAGTAGGTGAATTATGTATGATATGTTCACCAAGCTGTAATAAACAAGGCTGGTACGCAGGCTTCAGGACCACACAGGCTTCTCTTTTCCCAGAGAAACAATGCATGGGGTTTGAAGTATGCAACTGCTTCGAGACCACGCACCAGCCCACGGGGAAGAAAGACGCTCCAAGGAGACACACATGCCAAACGCAGAGGCATGCTGCACACGCCCAGGACAGCTGCAAGCACACTGTACAGACCCTTCACTTTCCCTGCCAGCTATTGACACCAGCCCTTCAATGCCAGACACTGGGTGAGGGGCTGTCATCAGGCAGGGTCCCAACAGCTGCACCCCTGTTCCTCTGAGTTCTTTGGCTGTCATACCAGGGAAGCCTTCCTGGCAGCTGAGGCATGGCCGGATTTAGCCAGGATCAGCACGCCGTGTGCGTGTGCTGGGGCGCTTGGTAGAAGGGCATGCCCGGGAAGACAATGCCCTCGGAAACAGGAAGACAGGAAGCAATCACCAGGCTGCCAGATGCCTTGGAACCATGAGGAAATGAGCATGAAGATAAGAAAAAAGGAACCTGGATCCCTAGTAAAGATTGACTAACTAGCTGCGAACTCACCACTCCTGGCCCACAACTGAGTAACAAACATGGCAATGGCTTAACACGGTGTCAGTTGAGTATTTTCTGAGTTTTGGGCAAAAACATCCTGAACTGCCCACATAGCCACAGGCAAGCTGGGCACCAGAGGGGGATGTCTGACTGGAAACCCTGGCATCGGGAGGGCCGGACGTCGGTCAGCTCCGATCCGATTCCAGCCTCCTGTTGAATATGCACCACGTGGGGCTCGGCCCACCGGGTCCTGCCACCCACAGAGCAGACGCCCAGAGTCCCAGATTCTGGCTTTTGTGTAGCAATTCTCAGCTGCTGTGAGCATCTGGGGAGTAAACTGGGGGTGGGAATTCCTAACTCATTAATAAATAAAATGGAAATATTTGATATTAAAATATTTGATACTAAATATCAAATTTGATACTAAATATTTGATACTAAAACAGTATTACTCTAGCCTAACAGAAACTGATCTAAATCACACATAAAATATATATTTTGAAGCATCGCGTGATTTTTACACAAATAGTATTATCGTGTCTTATATGAAATTTATAACAAGGTCTAACCTTAGGTTATAAAGACCAATATCGGGTCCGGCACAATGGCTCCATCAGCTAATCCTCCCTATTTAAGCACCAGAATCCTATATGGGTGCCAGTTTTTATCTAGGTTGTTCCACATCTCTTCCAGCTCCCTGCTTGTGGCCTAGGAAAGCAGTTGAGGACAGCCCAAAGCCTTAGGACCCTGCACCCACATGGGAGACTTGGAAGAAGCTCCTGGTTCCTGGCTTTGCATTGGCTCAGCTCTAGCAGTTGCAGCCATTTGGGAAGTGAACCAGTGGATGGAAGATCTGTCTCTCCTTCTATCTATAAATCTGCCTTCCAATAAAAATAGATAAATACTTAAAAATACATACACACGGGCCCAGCGGCGTGGCCTAGTGGCTAAAGTCCTCGCCTTGAACGCGCTGGGATCCCATATAGGCGCCGGTTCTAATCCTGGTAGCTCCACTTCCCATCCAGCTCCCTGCTTGTGGCCTGGGAAGGCAGTTGAGGACGGCCCAATGCTTTGGGACCCTGCACCCATGTGGTATACCCAGAAGAGGTTCCTGCTTCCTGGCTTTGGATTGGCGCAGTACCGGCTGTTGCGCTCACTTGGAGAGTGAATCATAGGACGGAAGATCTTCCTCTCTGTCTCTCCTCCTCTCTCTATATCTACCTTTCCAACAAAAATAAATAAATCTTAAAAAAAATACATACACACACACATACATACCAGTATCAACAGGCAGCGAAGCCTTGGAAAATGACACACTCTAGCTTTGGTCTTTTTATTCTTTCCAATGAGTTGTCCACCATCATTCCATGTAAGAGCTTGAAGCAGACACAGGGTAGCATTTTATGGGGCAGGCTATTTTAATCAGAATGTTAACACCAAAGTAAAACTGAAGGAAACTGTGGAAATTGATATTGGAACTCTAAAAATAAGCTTTACAGAATAGCTGTAAACAGCCAGAAAGTCAGCAACTCTGGGACGTGCACGTGAGAGGACAACGCGGAACAAAGCCTGAAGGGGAAGTTACTTCCAGTCCCTCTGGGTAAAACCATCTGCACACCAACGGGAACTCGGAGCAGCAGCACACTCTCCTCACTGCGACCAGAGTCTTCAGTTTGTGTTTAGAACCTCACTGTTGCTGTGGAAATAGTTGATTCAACTTCACACACTCACAGCTGAATAAAGTAAGGTGTGGAACAGGAGTTTTATTTAAATAGTGGCAAGACCCATAAAACACAGAACCGGCAAACTGGATGACAGTGAATCAGCACCATATGTTTTCATGGAAGGGGCACACTTCTGCCCTGATGTTGACACAAACATGATGTTTCTTTTTAATTTAATCTGATTTGGGGAACGCTATAATCAACACAGCTACTCCCCCCAGGTCCTAAGGTTTGCTATCTGCTTCCATCTAAGAAGGCAGTCTTACTGCATCCCCACCCCACCACACCCTCATGGAGCTTACAATTGAGCTCAGTCTATGGACACACAGTTTATGGCACCAGCCCGAGCACAAGTCAGGATTTCAACACGACTTCAGCCTGTGGTTGACTGGATGAAGAGCAGCGGGCCAGTCCACAGAGCCCAGCCCCCGCCCCTCCCTGCCTGGCGGGAGTCAATGAGGAGCGTTGCACCCAGCACCCAGGAGCCCTCACAACAGGCGGATGCTGTGACTCGCAAGCTGATGCCACGGCCCTCCTGGGCTTCCCCTTCCCACCTTTCACCAGCAGAGGGATGCAATTCTCCCTAAAAACAACTTCCTCTGGCTTTCCGAACCTTTCAAATTATGACAAGTGGTCTTAATCCAGAAGTTGTACCATTGGTACAAGAAAACATATTCACCAAGTTTTAAAGGTGAGGGGGTGATGTGTGGGGCTATTAAACCAGCGGCCCCCGCCTTCGCCCCAGGAGATGGCAACCGAGCGGCGTCTCTGTAAATAGAAACCAGCTCTCCTCTGCTGCCGCCGCCGCTGCCAGGGTGTGGCTGCCCTGTGCCTGCACAGGAGAACGATTCATACCAGCAAAACCGGAAAATCTCAAGTGAAAGCAAGTGGGGAAGCACAGGAGCCAAGAGCATAACGTGAAGGAACTGGGCCTGCCACAAGGTGAGTCACAGGAACAGCTCCTGCCACCGTCCGCAGGCCAAGCTGCCCCCTCCTCCGGGTAAGATGCAGGTCAGGCTCCCCTTGGGGACCTGGGGATCCGAGGCGGGGGGCACGAGGCAGAGGCCAAGCCTGGGCTAGCCTGGCCAGCCCTCCGAGGAGGCCTGAACGCAGAGCAACCAGAGGGAACTAAAACCCCAGCGTGCTGGGCCAGCCCTCCTTTCCAGCCTGGCCCCTGGCCACCTCGCACATCCTCCTCCTCAATGTTTGTGGGATGACGCATGGCGGATGGGTCAGCTCACCCAGCTCGGTGGACACGGGAGACCCGGTGGCAATCTCTCCAATCTTGGCCACTCCATCGTAGTAGGCTTTTCCTGCCAGGATCATGGCTGGTTGGGAAAAGTGACACACAAAGTCAGCACTCCGACAGGGACAGCAGGAAGCAACACAGACACTTTCTTCCAGGAACACATCTGCCCCGAGCCGAGCACCTTCCAGATGTACAAACGGTCCCTCAAGGGAAGCCCTGGACGGGCAGTGGTGGCACCTGAGACCACCAGCTCCTCCCACTTCACCATGAACTTGTGGAGGACACCGTGGGTACTGGACAAGAGCTGACCTGGTCAGTGTGATTCCGGAGAAACTCTGACTTTATTTTACTCCACGATCGGTGTCCTTCACAGAAAGCAGACTTTCCTACCACTCTGGAGACCGCAGGACTTGGAGCCTAAAGATCCCCTTGTCCAGCCCCTTCCTGTCTCTGACCAGAAAACCACAGACCACACCTAGTTACCAGACCTGGATTTACATGGGTATCATTTTAAAGGTGTGTTTCATGTACAGGCACATCTCAAGGCACTACAGGCCTAAAAAGTCATGTTTCCATGGCAGGTCACTTCAGCATTTTCCCATTAAATGTGGATACATGAAAAGGGAATGCTCCACTATACTGCTATAAAACCAAGGATGGCCGAAGGGCGACCGTACGGGGAGCAGCAACAAGCAGTACGTACACAAGGTCTTCCCAGTCACTGGGAGGCCAGTCTAGTGAGCCACGTGAAGCCGTGGGTACTGGTATGGCTCTCTGGCTAAGGGGGCAGGGTGGAGGTACTCCAGGGTGTGCCAATATCAACAGGGAGGCCGCCCGCGAAGGCACTGCGCTCCCCTCGGTTTGCAAGCAGCATGCTTTTTGGCTTCTCTGGTCTCAGGGAGAGGTAAGGGGAAGGTGGATCCATCTAAAAACAAGGTGTTTAGCCAGTAAACTGTCAAGTTAATAGATGTGACTGCTTAGTGCCAAGATTTTAAACTGGAAAGCACTGATAAGCCGGGGAGCCAATCAGGGGACTGCATGAAGGATTACACAACATTTAAGCAAATGTTTGGTTTGCCTTCACATGTTAAACTGAAGCGTTTCATTAACTGTTGACGGCATTTAAAGCCATGCTACCTTTTTAGAGTCATCTTTGTTTTTGTGATCAGGTGAATTCAAATAAAAATAAAATTCATTCAGATTAAACAACAAAAAACTGTTTTCATGACTTTATCCTGCTTTTGCAAACACATCAAGACATTTTCTATTACTTTAAGAATCAAAGCCTAAGTTCTCTATTTTCATTGTCAATAATTTTTTAAAAAGAATATTTTTTTAGCCCCAGTGCAGTAGCTAGCTACTAAATTCCTCGCCTTGAATGCACTGGGATCCCATACGGATGCCAGTTCTAATCCCAGCAGCTCCACTTCCCATCTAGCTCCCTGCTTGTGGCCCAAAGCCTTGGAACCCTGCACTCGCTTGGGATACCCAGAAGAGGTTCCTGCTTCTTGTTTCAGACAGGCACAGCTCTGGCATTGTAGCCCCTTGGGAACTGAATCATCAGATACAAGATCTTCCTCTCTGTCTTCTCACATCACAGGCAAGAAGCTGAGTGAGAAGTGGAGCAGCTGGGACATGAACCGGCAACCATACGGAGTACCAGTGCTTGCAGGTGGAGGATTAGCCAACTGAGCCATCGGGCCGGACCCTTCATAGTCAATCATTTAATCCAACTGAATTTACCTATTTCATCCAAATCTTCCTTATAACGTGGTTTTAGGGGCCAGCACCATGGCATTGTAGGTTAAGCCTCTGCAGGTGAAGAGGCACCTTATGGGTGCCAGTTTGAGTCCTGACTTCTTCACTTCCCATCCAGCTCCCTGCTAATGTGTCCGGGAGAGCAGTGGAGGATGGCTCAAGTCCGTGGGCCCCCGCACCCACGTGGAAGACCTGGAAGAAACTCAAGGTCACTGGCACTGGATGGGCCCAACTCTGGCTGTTCCAGACACTTGTGGGGTGAACCCGTGGAGAGAAAATCTGTCTCTTCTGTGTAAACCTGCCTTTCAAACAAAGATAAACAAATGATTTAAAAGCAAGCATGGTTTAATTAGGCTATTCTTTTTCTCATAAGTTTCCAATGGCCTCTGACTGCCCACAGTGCAGGCTGCTGCATCTACACTCATGCAGATTTTCACAGCAACGGCCTCTGATGAATTACGCTCCTAGATTCCCGTGAGGAGAGCAAAGTGTGCTCTGGCCACGTGACTTGCTCTGAGCAATCAGGCATTAGCAAGCATGACGCCAGCAGGGGCATGATAAGTGCACAGGGTATTCCTGGGGTCCCACTGTAACTGTGTGAGGACTGAATCTGGAGAGAAAATGTCTCACCCCAGCCAGATGCCGGAGTGGCCCGAGGCTTGCCCTGAGTGCTGTCTTCTCTCGCCACAGGTAGCACTGCCTGCCGACGGCCCGCGTCACCTCGTTCAGCTGCAGGGCCTCCCAGCTCCCATCTATGCCAACGTCCCTGTTGGGGCTGCTCTGCTGCTGGTCTGTGCAACACAGGCACTGCCCTAAACTCATCTGTCCAATGAGTGCGTGTCCAGAATCCTCATCTCTACCTCCAATTCTTACCAACAACCTCACAACTTATCTAGGTTTGTCAAAATGACTTCGGCCAAAGTACTTCCAGGACCTGTGTGAATTCTGAGACTCCTTGATGAGGCAGAGAACCATCCCCAGGATGGTTAGAGAGCAAGCCCTTGCAGGGGAGAAGCCTCCTCAGCAGGTGGCAGCCAAGCAACTCACCCTGGGAAACTCAGAGAGCGAGTGCATTCCAGCAAGGTCACAGTGGTTCCCTTCCAGGGACATGTAAAGCAATGACTCTGTGGCCTTGGGCTGCAGCAGCTGGCAAGGCTCAGGAGCACGGGTGGTGCCTGAACAAGGCTCTGCCACTGCTGGAGGGTAAAGGGAGGGACAGGAATCCAGGCCTGCCACCGAGAGCAGCAGGCCGGAGGCACGGAGATGCAGAATGAAGTCGCCAGGCTGGTCACTGCCCACTGACTCTCACCCAGGGTCCAGTGACCAGCCTGCACACTCCCTTCCTAGCATACGGGTTCTTTTTTTTTCCCCCAAGTTTTCAAGATAAGTTTAATTTTAATCAAACCCCAAAAGAACATAAACTAAAGGAATTTCAAATTCTGTATCAGATACCATATTCTAAAAGATCATCTAAACGTTAAGGTGCTTAAGTGATCATTTTAAAAAACAACATATTTTGGATTGTTACAGCATCAGCTAATCCCTTGCTGGAAGAGACGCCGAGTAAAGAGGCATCTTCATACTCTCCACTCCTTGTTCTTGTTTTACACGGGTTCATTTTTAAAAACAACAACAGGGAGCAACTAAACCTAGGGTACTTGAGAGGGAGGACCAGGGAATAAGCCGAAGACCCCACACTCGACCTGCAGCCTTCGAGTCCAGAACCACTGGGAACTCAGCGTTCCAGCTGTGTCATTTGGAGAAGCTGGTGAGCCAGGGACGCGGGAGACCAGGGGGCCTGAACGGGGGGCATGGGGAGAGAGCGCAATGATTGCCACGAGCACGCGAGAGGCGGGCGGCTGTGAGCACCTGCAGCTCCCGAGACGCTGAGCTGTTCTGAACGAAGCACTTGGGCTGAAGCTGGAACCCAGGTCCAACGTCTGACACAGATGCTTTCTCATGCAGGCTAAAAATGTCACTTGCCAATGTGACTATAGTCCCACAGGCAAGACAATGAGTATTTTAAGTGTTTGTTTTATATGTCTGGCTTGTTCCTGGCAATGGCTTAAACGATCAACTGTCCCAAAGCATGACCTGACGCTTTTATGCCATCTGCCATAGCTTCGTTATCATTCGTGCGACTCATTCCAGATACGCTGATGTCACAGGGCACTGTCACTATAAAGTTCTACGGACTAGCTTCTATCACTTAAAGATACTTTACAATTTTAAATACTAAATGTTTAAGATGCTAAGTAAGATATTTACTAAATGGATTTTTTGGTACTTTATATTAAAAGTAAAAAACAGAAAAACTTACCACTGACAGCTTTTTCATAGTTTTTTCCGAGGTTGATTAAATTGCGGAGCCCAGGATTGAACTGTTCCATAACATTCTGAGAAACAGACAAAACAAACTAATTAACGAGACATCCATTAGACCAAATAACCTTACTATTCGGTCTCCAGGTGGCTGGGGACAGCCATGTGTGTGACAGCACAAGGCTATGAGGAAATAGACGGTGACTTAGAAATCACCCGAGGAACAGGTGGCAAGGTGTGTGACGTCCTGACACCCTCTCAGCTGCCCCGGGGCTGCTGACAACCTGCTGTAACTGGGGCCAGCAGTGGACGAGCCCGTCCCCACCCAGCCCCGGCCCACAGGGACCACAGACCAAGGAGCTAAGCAAACGGCTAATAGCTGTCACGCCAGTGTTAGGAAACACAGGTACATGATCAGCTGCCTGTGTGGTTCACTTATAATTAAGGGTGGTGTTTCAGGTAGCAAGCCGTCAGAGATTCCCAAGAGATTTTGTTTTTACTCTAAGTGCTGGGGGAGGGTGTGGGGATGGAAACAGACCCGCTTGCAATCTTCTTTCACAGTGGTGCCAGGCGTTTGTTTCTAGTGACCGAGTTATTTGCTAAGTACTTGAGGTAGGGGCCCATGCATACAGCAAGGGCAAGTAGTCACAGTTTGTTTCAAAGAAAAAACAAACAGAAAAAGTCCCTGGTTCCCCAATTCCATTTGTTAATTCATGGTTTTCGTTAAAAAAAAAAAAAGAAAAAAGATGTATTTGAAAAAGTTACAGAGTTCGTCCATCTGCTGGCTCACTCCGTAGGCGCAGGGCTCATCCCGGTCTCCCCCGTGGGCAGCTGGGCACTTAGGTCAGTTCTGCGTTTCCCAGGCATTAGTACGGAGCTGCATCACGAGTGGAGCAGCTAGGAGACGAATCGGCACCATAAGGG
The DNA here is from genome assembly GCF_017591425.1 of Ochotona curzoniae. Classification (NCBI taxonomy): domain Eukaryota; kingdom Metazoa; phylum Chordata; class Mammalia; order Lagomorpha; family Ochotonidae; genus Ochotona; species Ochotona curzoniae. The sequence goes on from NW_024466464.1 coordinate 912,789, forward strand.
ATGCCAGCGCAGGCATAGCACAGCTCTGGCCCCCAGGGTTCCCCTTCAAAGACACCACGCACTAGAAAGTCACGGAGACAAGTGTCACGCCAATTTAAAGAGTACAGCTGCTTAGGGTGTTTGTTGAAGTGTATCTGAAGGACAGACGAGATAGTTCCCATGGTGCTGACCACAAACAAGGAGCACACAGTATCAGCAGTTCCAAGTGGACAGCTGGAGTCTCTGCATCCCTTCTCCCCAGATGTGCACTTTGTGGGCGACTCCCTGAGCTCAACTTTTACAGGGGCACATAAGGCTTCTCCGGGCTGAATCAGGAGTAGGGAAAGAACAGCACTAACGCTTACCAATGACAACAGCTAGCGGCTGGTCTTATTGCCAAGACTGCTTTCAACCAAACTGTTCTCACACTCAGGCACAGGTTTGAATCTTCCGTATTCTTCAGTCTGGGTCAGTAACGGCTGGTGTCCTGCTGTAGGGTGTGAGGACTCGCCTCTCTGTACTTCCGTTTTCCTATTTTTCCCTTCCCCAATCCTTATGTAATTCTCAGGTAAGTCAAAAGTCAACTGCTTCTCGTGATGTCAATTCTGGCTACTTCAAACAAGGAATCCACTAAGGATCAGCCGTCCCGTTTCTCCTGGCGCTAGCTGGCGTCCCCGTGGCCTGCCCTTGCCTGGCTGTCCAAGCACTGGCCCAAGTTTCCATGCATGCTCCTTGGGTCCCGCAGGAGGCCGAGCCTCTCAGCATTATCAAATGCGCCTGTCCGTTAATCCTGAGTCTCCTTTCTTCCTCCAGAACCTCCTGCTAGGACTCTCTGAGCTCTGGCTCAGTGTGGCCTGACTGTCGCTGGGCCAGCCGGGTGCCTGCCTGGTCACCTATGCCAGAGCCCTGCTTCACCAGCTCCTGCATTTCTTCCTTTCTGCTGGGACTCATTCTCCAAAACAGGCCTATGATGTGGAGGGGGCAAGCCTGGGTTCTCACGAGTCTGAAACTACCCTTCTCTTGGCACTCACTTGGGATTTTGCTGAGCAGAGTGTAATAGATTCAGAATCTTGAAGATACTGCCCCACTGCCTCTGGCACTCAGCTTTGCTCCAGGTAAGTCAACTGTCGCTTCTTGGGAATTTTCCTTTTCCTATTTCTGTAGTACATTCTCTTTGTCCCTGCGTTCGGAAACTGCCTACTTTCAGGTTGGGCAGTTTCTCATGTATACGGCTGGACACTGAGTGGAATCCAGCCATGTGGAAAATTAGGTCTATCCGCTCTGGGGAACATTCTTACTTCCTGTCTCTTCATTCCTTCTGGAAGGCTGCTGAGGCTTCCTCACATCCTGGACTTACTCTCCAATCTTTTTTCCTACGTCTTTTTATTCTATGTCTCGGATAGATAACTTTGGCTTTACATTTCAATTTTTCTATACATTTAAGGCTTTGATTTATTTTTAGTTTCTGATAACATTTTCAAGTTTCCTGCCTGTTCTTACTTTGTGAATGCAAGTCTCTTTGTGTTGCTTTATTCCAGTTTCCATTCCTTCCCTGGGTTACTCCTCCTCACTGCTGGGCGCCCCTCTCCCGCAGCGTGAAACGACATCTGCCCAGCCCCACAGCCTATTTAGAAGCGAAGCTGGAGATAGTACTGGCTGGAGGCTCTAGGACAAGGTGGCTGCAGGCTTCCCCCAGAGGCAGTGGGAGGCAAGTCAGCTGCAGAGTGTCTGTAATTTCCCATCATTGCCTTGAGGCAGGGATGGCTGAGACTTCAACTACAGGAGCTGATGGTTCCTGAATTTCCTGGTGCCCAGGTCTTTCAACCCCTCCACTCTCAGCTGGTGTCTCCAACTCCACTGCTTCTCTGACTCAGCCCACCCTGAGACCGCGCCTCTGGGCCATCAGGAAGAAGCCGAGGTTGGTGGTGGTGGTGACAGTGGCTGAGGTGGTAAGGGGAGCCGAACAGCAAGCAGCTTGCATACCAGCTTCCTGTTCCAGCCCAGGGTGCTCCCAGGTCCTCTTCTGCAGTCCTCAGCTTTTGGGGTTCCCTGGCGTGAACACATTTACTCTCATCAGTTCTGTCTGAGGGTTCTCCAGGTCCTTAGAGGTCAACTAACACTCCTCAATGTTCCAGCAGCCAACATTACCTTACGCTTTAGCCAAATGACCTTTTATTTTAGGCCTCTGCTGGTTTTTTGGCCTTTAATTCCTTTGCCACCATTTTGTTCGCAAAAGGAAGAAAAAGACACACACATGCCCAGTGACTCTGTCACACCTCACTGGAGTCCACTCATTTTCCTGATTATTTACAACGAGCGGCCACGGAGTCCCAGGGTCAGTGGGCCCCTTGTTACCTTCTGCAAGCTGCTTAAGTGGGCACCTGTAGCAACAATTGTCCCTCCTGCTGTATCATTTCAGACTCTGTGTTTTGTGAGTCTCCCCTCATTTGGAAGATAATCCTGTCGCTGTGCATGCTTTCCCAGCCTCCCCCGTGACGTCCTCCGCCGCTGCCCAGCCTTGTCAGACCTAGCAGGCAGACCCGTCAACACGATACCATTTCACTGATTTCAGGATGGGGGAAAATTTGCTTTCTTTTCTTTCTCTCTCTCTCTCTTTCCTTCTCTCTCATTCCTCCCTCCCTCCCTCCCTTCTTTCCTTCCTTCCCTATTTATTGATTTTTATTGCAAAGTCAGATATATATACAGAGAGGAGGAGAGACAGGAAGATCTTCCATCTGATGATTCACTCCCCAAGTGAGCGCAACGGCCAGAGCTGGGCCGATCTTAAGTCAGGAGCCAGGAACCTCTTCCAGGTCTCCCACACAGGTGCAGGGTCCCAAGGCTTTGGGCCATCCTCGACTGCTTTCCCAGGCCGCAGGCAGGGAGCTGGATAGGAAGTAGGGCTGCTGGGATTAGAACTGGAGTCCTTATGGGATCCTGAGAGGTTCAAAGCAAGGACTTTAGCCGTTAGGCCACTGCACCGGGCCTGGATTCACTGTTTCTATGAAATGGTATCATATGCACAAGCTGGCACAGCCCTCTCCCCAATATGTCCACCAACAACACAAGGTCCTCATGAGGCCCTGCCCCTCAAGGCACACCCTCTTATCCTCTGGGGTTTGGGAGCATCGATCACACAGTGCTGAGACCTCCTGAGATGGTTTCTCTTACCTGGCAAGTAATATTGCCTGGTGTGCGGTATCGCACAGTTCACCCACCCACCTGCTCAAGAGCACCTGAGCTATCTGCAGCCCTTGGCTATTCTAAACAAACTGATAGGAATAATCATTTACTGCTGTGTGTGATTGCAAACGTTCCTATCGTTCCTATCCCGAGGTTCCTATCTCGAGGCGAAACACCCAGGAGTCTAAGGACTGTCATAGGGTAGGTCCTGAACCACTCGGCATTCTCATCAGCAATCTATGAGATTCCAGTAATTTATATCGACTGTGTTAGCCAATGGACCTTGGAAGGACTTCCTCATCTGTCAGATTGGCAGCATGTCAGAACTGTGGAAACCACTTGAACAGAGCCCCCAGAACATGCTCCACATTGGGGACCCTGGGTGACATCGGTGGCCGTTCCTCAGCCCCAGGTACTGAGGTGTGGCTTCTCCCCACGGGTCCCCCCTTTCCCTGATACAGGAAGAAGAAAAAGAAAATTTGGAAACAATGGTCTCGCCCATTTTCCCCTAACCCTTGATCCTTCCCACCCTAATCAACTATGTAAACATCATCAAAAAAATTGTTTTAATGAGGTCATTCATTGCAAAAAGTTCTAATTAAAAGATAAAACTATTTAAGAGATATCTTCGGACAGTCCCATGACACAGAGTCCAGCTGACGTTAAGCATCGGGGCAGGGCTCATGCTGCCACAAGCGCAGACGGGTCCAGATCCACTGTTCTAAGCCAGACAAGGGGAAAGTGTAGTTTCTTTGTCTTGTTCTAATTCAAAAATTCACACATAACTCTAATAGCTTATAAACTATGGATTAATGCTAAGTTCCCAAATTAATACCACATACATTAGACTACAATCAGCTTCAGAAGAACAATGCAAGAGTTGTTAAACTTGAATGGGCACGGACACTTCAAAAAATTTTTAAATTATTATTATTTAGGTTCAGCTACATAATTTTCCCCTCTCAGAGTTTTGCCTCTGTCAACAGTGGAAAATGTGTTTCTAGACTGGCTCTTGGCCATTAATCTACTTATTTTAGCTCAAGTACATGTTATTTTTAAACCAAGCAACCAAAAAAGCAAAGCTGCCTTGACTTCGGCAATCTGTGAACTGTTACAGTTGCAGTGGATGGACCGGAAACTGAACAGGCCCCACCTTTTGGGAACATCAAGTGGCTGGGCCAGAGGCCACCGCTGTGGCCCAGTTCCCAGAACTCGGACCGTCACAGAATCTGCAGTTTGGAGTCATTAGCAGTAGACCTGATCCATTTCAAGAAAAGGATGAAAATTCCAAGTCCATCTTCAAGTGAACAGAAAACAGCACTTTTTTGATGCAAAAAAAAGTAACAAGAGCCAAGGACACAAGGCTACACAAGTTACTGCAGCCCAGCAGGGAGGACCATTTACCCAACCACTCCAGCTAGTGAGGATTCCACCTCCACTCAAGAAAAGCATGGATGAATACAGCTGCAAAATCAAGTCTAGGCTAAGGGGCTGGCAGCATGTGAGTGGAGTCCATACTGCAAAAGCTCTGGACACTCGGCGGTCAGTAACTGTACGGGGCACATGAGGAACAGGCCGCTCTGAAGTGGCCGCGGTCACCACCCACTGCTCTGTGCAGGTTCTCAACTGGTCAGCTCGTGTCCCCTGCCTCCTATAGCTGTAATCCTAATTTTAAAATCAGCTATACCACCTGGAGGTTTTTTTATTTTTAAACATCTTAAGCCTTTGGTTTTTCTTTTTCCTTATTTTTATTGGAAACACAGATAAGATTTACAGAGAGAAAGAGATACAGAGAGAAAGGTATTCCATCTGCTGGTTCACTCCCCAAGTGGCCGCGACAGTCAGAGCTGAGCTGATCTGAAGTCAGGAGCTTCTTCTGGGTGTCCCACACAGGTACAGGGTCCCAAGGCTTTGGGCCATCCTCCCGACTGCTTCCCCAGGCCAGAAGCAGCAAGGACATGGACCAGACCAGCACACATATGAGATCTTGGCATGTGCAAGGTAAGGACTGAGCCACCTGAGCCATCAATCAGGCCCAAGGCTTTGTGTTTTCATTTTTAAATATTAATTTTGCCCATTTAGAACTACCCATAAATTAACTACACGCAATTAATAATAAATTCAGTTGTGGCAAGGCCGGGTAAGTTTAAATTTCTAAGAATTAATTTTTCTTTTCTATTTTCAGATCCCTACATAACCAAAGACAATGTATATGCCGTCTCAGCACTTTGCTTTGCTGTTTACAGAGTGAGCAGAGGTTCTGACATTGTGGTACAGCAGGTAAAGCCAACATTTCTGATGCCAACATCCCTGTGCGTGCCAGCACGAGTCCCGGCTGGTCCACTTCAGACCCAGCTCCCTGCTGATGGTCCCATGTGTCGGGGTCCCTGCTACCAACACAGCAGACCTGGGTGAAGTGCCTGGCCTGGCCCAATGCTAGCTGTTACAGTCATCTGAGGAGTCAGCAAATGGAAGATGTCTCCACTTTCATCTTCCTCTGTATTTCTTTCAAAATAACAAGAGAGTGTGAAAGAATCGAGATGGGTGGTTTGGTATGGTCGTTGAATCTCGGCTTGAGATGCTCACACCCCATATGGATATATCTGGGCGTGAGTCCTGGCCGATTCCAAGCCTAGCTTGTTTATGCACACCCTAGGAGTGGCAGAAGATGGCATGCACACTTGGGTCCCTGCCACCCAATGGGAGAGCCAGGCCGAATCTGGAAAGCGAACCAGCAGAAAAATGAAAGATCTTTGTCTCAGACTCACTGCCTCTCAAATAAAACCAATAACTTTTAAAACTTTATTTGGGCAACGTATGTGGCTCTTCAAGTTTTATATATTGTCCTATCTGCATAATACTCAAACTAACCAAGACACATTCTAATGCCAGGTGGCACGAGTTATCTGTCCCAGGGAGTAACTGAAGTCATTTCTAGATGGATTTCATTGTTGGAGAATTTTGCTTTGTCCCCGAGTGCCGCTGGAAGCTGCAGTCCCTGGAGTGACCTCACCAACACGTGATCCCCTCCCTTGCCCATAGGGAAGTTATTACAAGCAAACTTGGCAAAGAGGCAGCTCCTTGCAGGCTATCAGATGGTCACATGAGCTGTACTGTTCATGTCCATCACGCCGGCGGAGCACAGGCCACAGAAAGCGAAAAAGACAACGAGACATCTTTGTTTAAAGTGTAAAGCTGGATCAGAAATACTTATCCAATACGCAAACACAAAATGCTCCCTTGTCAGACTGTGCCTTAGCTATCATACAAAGTTATTTTGAAATGTTCATGAGAAATAAGATTAAAATACTTTCATTTGGCACAAAAATTATTTAAGAGACACAGACACAGAGCTTCCCTCTTTCAGCTCAGTCTGCAATGCCCAGAATGGCTGGAACTGGGCTGGGCTGGGCCAGAGCTTCCACATGGGCGGCAAGAAGCCAGTCAATGAGGCATCACTGCCTGCCTCAAAGGGTCTGCAACAGGGGGAAGCTTGTGTCAGGAGCCAGAGCCAGGTATTAAACCCAGGAACTCACACGGGAGCTGGGCATCCCAGCCCGTGTCTTAACTACTCAGCTAAATGCCTGCCGCAGCATGAAGCATCCCGGGATTCCTGCGTACAAGGGTAAGTGCAGTATGGAAACACTATGCACGGTGCCAGTGTTCTGTGCAAGGTCACGCTGCCCTAGTTCCGTTTTCCTCCAGCATCAGGAAGTAGGCAGCACTAGCTGAAGCTCCACAGTGCATCCGTCTTGTTGTTCAGGATTTGGAAATGCCCTGCAGGACCAAGGCTCTGAGTGGTACAGGGGACTCCCAGCTTTGATTTCTTAAACTATTTTACTACCATTCTGAGTCCAATTTCTTCTACAAAACAGGAATAACAAGAATTTGTAAAAGGACTGAACAAGATATTAGGGAGCACTTCTGTGGTGCACTTCAAAGCGTCTGACACTCGGTGCACCCTGAACCTACCGTCCTCATTAATACTGCACTAGGGAGGCTCTGGGTGTGTCAGCCGCGCCAGCAGGCCAGCCTCCCACGCGCACATGGAGCTCCTGGTCCGTCCATTTCCCCAGAACGTGGACAAGGTGTCCATCCCCCCACCTCCACGTGCAGTCATCAGCAGCCGGGTACTCTCCAGTACAAAGCCGCAGGGGAGGCCGTGCACCACAGAAGCCGGAGGTGTTCCTATCATCAGCGTCACCGACCACACTTTTCCAGATGAGATACTTTCAACACGCACGCAGCTCTCCCGTGACTGTGGTTAGCACTGCCCGACCCCTCCGCTGTGTCGGCTGTCACCCTCCCTGTCTTAGGGACGAGACCCCACAGCTCTGCTGCTGGGGTCCTGAGTTGGCCAGCAGTCTCCTAACCTGTATGTTTGCCCCAAGGCTCCAGCAGCAGCTCAGCTGTGAAACACAACACAGCACTTTCATGGGGTCAGAGCCTCTTGTTAGTGTGGGAAGTCACAGTAACCGGTACAGCTATGGTCTCTTTCAAGGAGCTCTTCTGATTTGAGGAAAATAATTACTAATTAGTATCCTAATAATATGGGCCAGTTCAGGCAGGCACACACATTTCTTCCCTCCCCTGTGCATGTGTGAGAGACACACGAAGAACACACAGCAGCCTTGTGGCCTGTGTGCCTCCCAAGCACCACCGGAGTTGAGACAGTCACACTGGCTCTCTTGGCAGGAAAGGTACCAGACACCAGGTGGAACGGCAGCCAAGCCTCGGTCAAGACTGACAGGCATGCATTTACACGGTATCACAGGACACAGGCCCCTCGGCGTCTGGCATCTGAGACCTCCCCTCCCCCCGGGGTGACCGAGTGATCCTGCTGAACGTCTTGGGGGACCCGTTGTGGCGGACACTTTTAGCAGGCTGTGGGCGGGATGTGGGGGCTGCTGGGCTGGTGCTAACACCACTGTCAGGTGACTACCAGTCTCAATCAGCTGACAGGCCTTAAGAACAAAGGGCCTGAAACAAAACTTTTTTTTCTAATGTAAGCATATACGTCCTCACCATACAAATAAATCGCACTCTACTCAGCAATGCCTCTACCGAGTGGCATCTGAGTGGCTTCCACGTGCACAGGTGAGGACTTACCTACAAATAGCACCTTTTTCAAGGTACCACAACTGCTTCCACTGTCAGCAGAAAATAAAAAAATAAAGAAAGAAAGAAAATATCTACGATAAAAAGTGGTTTCCTAGACTCAGTGATCTCGGCCTCACTCTTCATGCTTATCTCAGACAAATGTCACCTGTAACCTGTCCTAATGGGGGTGCAAGGTACCATTTCCTGGGCCAGAGTGGTAAGTTGTGGCCAGTCACCCCGAAAGCCCAGGGCTCCAGGCACTGCGGCCTCAAGGTTGTACAACGAACAGGTCAGACCTATTCCAACAGGGAGGGACTCTGCACTTGCTTGAAAGCTCTTTTTCTGGAAACCCTTTCTGGCTGTTTGGGTTGGCACCTCTGAGGGCACCTTCCTAGATCCTGTCACCCTGCTCTGCTCTTTCTTCAAAGCGCTTACCACTAGCTCAGGCAAGATGATCCAGGTGCTCCGTCCGCTTCCGGAACTTAGAGCCAATGGCCTTCCTTTGATGACAAAGGCATCCCCCGCTAGCAAGAGCATCCGGACATCCAAGGCTGCCCAGCGCAAACTCGGCAGCAGTGGACTGGGAAGTCTGTGACTGACAGCCCTGCGTGCTTCCCTGCTCAGCTCCGCCAGCTCCCCTGAACACGGCACTCACAGACACAATGGCCCAGTGGGCCAATTAGGCATGAAGTCAGCCATGAGGTCATGGGGCTGCCACTGGGCACCGCCTCAGCTCTGAGGAACAGCTTCAACCAAGGGCCTTGCCCTTAACCAACAAGAAAACTCACACAAATCAGAAGATGCCACAGCTTTCCTTGTGAATGCTGCTTCCCTGGCCTATGTTTTTTCAAGTTGCTATTTCAACTACCTCGTAAGTACTAGGCACTAATTTTAAATTTTTTTAAAAGATTTATTTTTATTATTTTTTCATTGGAAAGGCGTATATACAGAGAGGAGAGACAGAGAGGAAGATCTTCCGTCTGATGATTCACTCCCCAAGTGAGCGCAATGGCCGATGCTATGCCGATCGGAAGCCAGGAGCCTCTTCCGGGTCTCCCACGCGGGTGCAGGGTCCCAAAGCTTTGGGCCGTCCTCGACTGCTCTCCCAGGCCACAGGCAGGGAGCTGGAAGGGAAGCAGGGCTGCCGGGATTAGAACCGGCGCCCATATGGGATCCCGGGCGTGCAAGGCGAGGACTTAACCACTTGCGCCACCGCGCCGGGCCCTAGGCACTAATTTTAAAAAATGCCTGCAGTGCAACAGCACACGTGGGATCCAAGTTTCTGCCTTTCAAATAAATACCATATTCATGTGTGTGTATATATCTTGTTGAAAACAACTCAGATGTCCATCAGCTAGCAAATGGTGAACAAATGCAGTCTGCCCCTACAACGGCATTTCACTCGAGGACAGAAAGGAAGCATCATGATGCCTTTTCCAACAAGAATTCCATCACGCAGAAAAGCTGCTCACGGAAGACGGAGCGTCGCCCGAGCTCATCTCTATGCGATGTCCAGGAGAGAGGCATGCAGACAGGAGGCAGGACAAGGAGGGACAGCAGGTGGCCACGCAGGACCGCTGTGAGGAACGTGAGCCAGGATGGCAGGATGGCTGCAGTCACTGGAAAATCACACACTGGCACTTAATATCAGTGAATGGTATAACAGACAGGAGCTTCGTAAAGTGCAGGGGAAACAGAATCAAAAGCTTGTTTTGATGTGGAAAAACAAAACATGCAAGTGTATGTTGTTTTTTCCTAAGAGGCATTTCCCATGAAGTTTTTTTTTTTTTTTTTTAATTGGAAAGGCGGATATACAGAGAGGAGAGACAGAGAGGAAGATCTTCCGTCCGATGATTCACTCCCCAAGTGAGCGCAACGGCCGATGCTATGCCGATCTGAAGCCAGGAGCCTCTTCCGGGTCTCCCACGCGGGTGCAGGGTCCCAAAGCTTTGGGCCGTCCTCAACTGCTTTCCCAGGCCACAAGCAGGGAGCTGGATGGGAAGCGGGGCTACCGGGATTAGAACCATATGGGATCCTGGTACGTGCAAGACAAAGACTTCAGCCACTAGGCTACAGTATTGGGTCCCCAAGAAGTTTTTGAAGACTCCTGTGCATAGATTTCCGAAACTTCCTGCAGCCAAATGAACTTATCTCCTAACTCCATCCCGTCTTCACTCTAACATTCTGAAGTACCCTCATAAGTAAATACCTCAACAATTGTTCTCAATGAAGCCCTGCACTCTTGTTACACCCTGTCTGCTAAGGCCTCAGGAACTCATCCTTAACACGGTGGAACAGTCACAGAGGTGTGTGGGTCTGCCCACTCCTCGGTCTTTCCTAACCAACTTGCCCCAGGGAAGCCAGGCCTACGAAGAGGCGGGTCACCTGTTGTCCTCAGGAAATAGAGTCTGGGCCAGCAGGGACAGTGAAGCCAGCCTGCAGAACATCTATGCCCACGTGGCAGTCTGCAGCATGGACCCTCCCAGGGCGAAAATCAATGAGACGCATTAGCAGGAAACTACAACCCATCTATTTTGAGATGAATCTGCTGGATTAGCAGATGCCTGTCTGTCCAGTTGGGGCGGAAGGAGGGGCAGTCTGGCAAATGTCCTTCCTAATTCAAGCCTATTGTGCCCTTCCAGAAGGCTGCTCCTCGGAGACCGAGACCAGCGGAGAAAGCTCTGCCTGCTCTGCCTCCACCCTGGTTTCCCCTTCATCTGCAATCCAGGTTGACGTGTATGCAGAACCAAATCACCCACAGAAATGCTGCTTCAAGGTGCAGGAGCTGAGAAGCCCCTAGAGCCATGTGGCTCCACCCCTGGCAACACGCTCGGGGGTCAGCAAGACACCGGGCCCAGGCTTGGGGTTCAGCTGCTAGCTTTCTCAGAGCCAAGTGACCAAGACCCAGAGCCACCATCCAGGAGGCCTCGGGGGGCGGGAGGGCACTACCAGTGCGACCTCCACTGCTTAGGGAAAACAGGCCAACGGAGCCTCCGATTCCCCTCCCTACTCAGGCAGGCAGCAAGAACTGCTCTGAAGGCAGCCAAGGCTCTGAAACCAGAAGGCTTCCACCTGTGGGAGGAAGCTGGAGGATGACCCACAACTGCTTACACCTGCTGGACAAGAAAATGAAGTTCCGCCTAGACACGGGTGCAAAAGCCTAGATTTTTCAATCGTTATTTTAAAAACTACAGTAATATGGAGGGAGAACCATACACAGGCATTCTGAGTACATGATCCTCTGATAAAACCACCTCAAGGACAAAAGCTGAGTGAGCTCAGCTCAAGAACGGAAAACTTCATTCTCTCCTAAATACCATATAAAAGTTGCATGTTTGTCCCTGGGTGAAACTGGGATCACTGCTCCTTACAGCTTGAGTGCAGGCAATTACGTGCGGCTTAAGGTCATGGCACAACAGACGCAACAGCTCTGCGAGCCACGTGCTTGCCGGGCGCTGCAGCTGAAAGCGCAGGCATTCCTGTCGGTGGTTGCAAGCTATCAGACCAGGGCAGGTGTGGCCCGCGACGGCTTCACCAGGCAGGCGATTCTGAGAGCCTGCCCCAGAATTCAAGCAACTTTTACACTCTGAACATCAGAAAAAGTAACACCTGCTAGATCGGAAAAGAAAAAAAAATCACTTCTTGCAATTCCAGCTACGATAACATCATCATCCATCTCGGCACGATTTGTCGAGGTCTCTGTTCTTATCTGAGAGGATAGAGACATTTCCTTCCGTTCTAGCTATGGTATCAGCAGCATGACCACATCATGTAACTTCAGATTCCTTAAAAGTAACAGTTCAGGGCGTGGTGTGGTAGCCTAGTGGCTAAATCCTCACCTTGCATGCGCCGGGATCCCATATGGGCACTGGTTTGTGTCCTGGCTGCTCCATTTCCCTTCCAGCTCCCTGCTTGTGGCCTGGGAAAGCAGCAGAAGATGGCCCAAAGCCTTGGGACCCTGCACCTGCGTGGGGGACCCAGAGGAAGCTTCTGGCTTCTGGCTTTGGATCAGTTCAGCTCCAGTTATTGCAGCCACTTGGGGAGTGAACCAGCAGACAAAAGATATTTCTGGCTCTCCTTCTCTATGTAAACCTGCCTTTCAAAAAAAAAAAATCTTAAAAAAAAAAAAGAAAAGTAGCACTTCAGTCAGAATCAAGAAATGAGGTTTTTGGGGCCTGGCGGCATGGCCTAGTGGCTAAGGTCCTCACCTTGAATGTGCTGAGATCCCATATGGTCGCCGATTCTAATCTCAGCAGCTTCACTTTCTATCTCTCCTCCTCTCTGTATATCTGACTTTGTAATAAAAATTTAAAAAAAATTTTAAATGTTTTTTCTGGTATTTTCTTCTCTATATTAGGGGGTTAGGGTGTGGAAAAGAGAATGTGCAGGAGACTACATGAGGGCGTACTTGTTCCTTTCAAACATCAAATGTTTGTGCCCCTTTCCTATATGCCTTCGTACAGAGGATGCTGAGCCCTACCACGTACACACACAGGGCGCCGAGCCCCACCACGTACACGCACAGGGCGCCGGGCCCCACCACGTACACGCACAGGGCGCCGGGCCCCACCACGTGCACGCACAGGGCGCCGGGCCCCACCACGTGCACGCACAGGGCGCCGGGCCCCACCACGTGCACGCACAGGGCGCCGAGCCCCACCACGTACACACACAGGGCGCTGAGCCCCACCACATACACACACAGGGCGCCGAGCCCCACCACGTGCACACACAGGGCGCCGAGCCCCATGCGGGACCTAGAATGAGCAGAGTACATCAGTCCTTAAAAACAAAAATAAAAACTACCAAACCTTACAGGCCAACATGAGGAAAAGGAAAAAGCAGAATATCTCTAGTGTCATTTAGAAATCCGTAACTGTCACAGACAAGTGGCACACATGAAGAAACGGCAGTCAATTAGTGACCAGGTTTCGAATAACTGTTGAAACACACACTTCGAAGGTCGTGAACTCCCTCTCTGGTTGCTGTTGTTAAAAAGAGGTGTGTCCTGGGACAGAAGGCAAGCCACAAATTTACAGGAAAGGTTGGCCCAAGCTCTGGGCTGAAGTTTTCAGAAAGGCCCCTAGGTAATCACCAGGAACTGATCAAAGTACACTGGCTTCACACGGCGTCAATGGTGTTGGGGAACTCCCCTCAAAGGCCTCGCTCTGCTCTGGGTTACAGTCACAGCAATCGCATTTAGATTGCTCAAAAGCTCCCAAGGAACTCGGAGACAGTGCAAGTTCTAGTTCTCAGATTAGGATCCAGTAGGGAAAACACAAAGTTCTGAGTTACACTACTTCTCCCACGTGTCCCCCTTTCTACTCTCAGAGTCAGCACCACTCCTCCCCTCCTTCCCCCTCTCCAGGCCGGGTGGCAGAGGCAGGGCCCCAGGGGCCAAGGGTCTAGACCACTACTGGCTGGGCTGGGCAGGCCCAGAGGAGGGAGGCTGGAGGTCCTCCAACGCTGGCCTGTGTGTCTCCATCCAGGCTTGTCTTCTCCAGGGTGGTTCTCAGTGGTGACCACATGATTGGCCCACATCTCACGGGTGCTTGGGTCGGGACACCTGTTCTGTCTCAAATTTGTCAGTCCCGCTGGCCGAGGGGAAGTGACAAGTGTGAGGCCAGCATAGCTCTTAGGTATTTAACTCATAAATACCTCTCAGTGCTTACTGCAAACAACACAGAGGGATTTCAAAAATCCTCAAGGAGTGTTCAGCTCATGGAGGGAAAATTAAGTAAATGTGACAATAACTTCAACGTTATCAAATATTTATTCAGCTCCACCTATGTGCCAGTCACCCTTCTAGACACGCACGACAGCAGTAAAGACAACAGGAAAAAGAAATCAGTGCCTGCATGTGGTTGCAGTCCAGGAAACACATGCCACTCCATTAACAGCTACCACGAGTGGGACAGGCTGGCTAGATCCTGAGAGCTCTCAGCTTACAGCAGCCTGGGAGGCAGATGCTGCCAGCATCCTTACTGACAGATAAGGAAACTGGCACGCAGGTCAAACGGAGGAACACACCAGCAGATGCACACACCAACCTGGGATGACACCAGCAGGTACACACACCAGTCTGGGAGTTAGCAGGAAAAGTCTTCTCAAACGACACATCAGTTGGACTGAGTCTCTAACGAGAACAGGTCTTGCATATGGAAATCACGTTTCCACACTTAGAAATACACTCTGCTTGGACTGACCAATCCAGCTTTCCTCTAACGGCCTGGAAGAGCAGGGAAGATGGTCCAAATCCCTGGGGGTCCCCGCCACTCACGAGGCAGATCATGAAGAAGCTCCTGGCTCCTGTCTGGTCTGGGGCTGGCCAGTGCGGCCCTCTGAGGAGTGAACCAGCAGATGAAAGAAAGATCTCTGTGTAACTGACTTTCAAACAAGTTGGAGAAAAATCACAGCACAATATAAGGAATCATTGCAAGTTTTCTTACTTGCACACGCAATTAATTTTAATGAGAAGTTCAGCTAGGAATCCTTTATAAAAAAAAAAAAAGTATTGATTCATTTGAAAGGCAGAGAGTTTCAGAGACAAGACAGATTGTGCATCTGCTGGTTCACTCCCTACGTGGCCAGGCCAAAGGCAGAAGCCCAGGGCTTCATCTGGGCCTCCCACATGGGCCCAGCAGTTGGCCATCTTCTGCTGTTTCCACAGGTGCCAGATCGGTGCTGGGAACCGGATCACACCAGAACCTAAGCCAGCATCCCAGGTGCAGTGCAGAAACGGTGGCTTAGCTATACTCCACAGCACTAGTCCCAATGCGACTTCATTATTTTAAAATGTAACTGAAAGGCAAGGGAGAACATCTAGCTGCTAGCTTGCACCCCAGACACTTGCAACAACCAGCGCTAGGGGTCAGGCCAGTCGGGAACTGTCCCTCGGGCCTCCCTCAAGGGTCACCCACTACCTCCTAGGGTGTTGGGCACAGCAGGAAGGACTCCATCTCAGGAACACGGGGCTGGGATTCCCATGCTGCACTGTCCGCCCCGCTGAGTTTTACAGCTGGAAATGGACTATTAAGTCTCAGGGACCTGTGACAGGCATACAAAGGCAATCTACTATCTCCTGTCCGCGTCCACTTTCCCCGTCACACACACCAGGCTGTGTCGCACTTGGAGTGGCCGGTGTCATCTGAGACCTGCTCTGACCCCAGCCCCAAAATGCTACACGTTTTTTCTGGGCAGTGTATTCAAACTTCCCCCTACTTTGACAGCTGTTATCATTCCCTTTGTCCTTTTCAAGGACAGGGCTGCACCTTAGAAAGGGTCACCGGCTTACAATGTCAGAGGCAAGAGTTACCAGCTCCGAGAGCTGGAATGTTTCCACTTTTCTTGAGCTAATTTTCAGTGGTATCAGTGGTCTCAGGTTAGTAAATGTTGCTGAAGTACTCTCAAATGTGAGAATTAAAGAGAAACGGTTACAGTGTATCTTTAAAAGTTTAATTAAACACAAAGGTACAAAACAAGAGTACTTGTTTAAACTGTTTCATTCATTAAAAACTGAACATACGCATCATTTCTGCCTCCTTTAGGTAAAACCCTGTAAAAGTAACACACTCACATAAAACAGAAACAAAGTAAACCCTCAGAAAGCTGGCTAGCCAGCAGTCTCCATCTCTCTCCCACACTTCCAGCAGCCTTCCCCTCCACAGCGCCACACAAACACAAACTCACAAACCAAACTATAAAGGCAGAAAAGCCCAGAGCAGCCTCAGCCCTGGTCTCCAGGAACTGTTCACAGCTCCAGCAGGCTGCACCAACCACTCAGACCTTGGACCCGCGCTCATCTATTTTACTCCCCACATAAGTGTCACCAGCCCCTTTTTAATTTTTTCAAAAAGATTTTTTTTTAAAATTGGATAGAGGGAAGGGGAGACAGAGACAAAGATCTTCCATCCACTGCTTTGCTCCCCAGGTAACCGCAACAGTTGGAGTTGAGCTGGTCTGAAGCAAGGAGCCAGGAGCATCTTTTGGGTCTCCCACAGGGATGCAGGGTCCCAAGGCTTTGTGCTGTCCTCAACTGCTTTCCCAGGCCACAGGCAGGGAGCTGGAAGGGAAGTGAAGCACCCAGGACATGAACCGATGCCCATGGGGGATCCTGGTAGTTGCGAGGTGAAGATTGGCAACTGAGCCATCACACCATTTTTCTTTTGCTTTTTTTTAAAGACAAGCCAGCAATCATTCTATGTCATTCACAAGGGCCTCGTGTGTGATAACCTTATCACAAAAACTTGAAGTAGCTGTTAACAATCAGAACACTGGAGCACTAAAATAATGATAAACCAAGGAGACCCGAGGTCAGCAACACCTAAGCTTAAAAATCAAGGCTGCGGAGAACGAGAGCACGTGGTGTGAAAGGCTGAGCGTACGGGGAGAGCGTGCCCTGCATGGTAGACACAAAAACTAGGGTGTTCTGACCAATATCCATATTGTGCACATTCTATATACACACGCCTTCACACCCAAACCAAACCTCCATGGGATCTAGAAGATCTACTAACTGGTCAAGGCTCTCACACCAGGCAGATCACAGCAGCATCTGGTGCACAGGCTGATGTTTCAAAAAGTTCACAGAAAATAGCATCAAAAGGAGGTTCTATTTTGGTGCAAATAAACTCTGGAGTTATATTCTACGGAGCACCTTGCAATGTGGAACAATTATGTTTTCTTTTTAAGATTTATTCATTTTTAATAGGAAAGGCAGATATACAGAGAGGAGAGACAAAGATCTTCCATCCGCTGGTTCACACCCAAATGGCTGCAGTGACCAGAGCTGAGCTGACCCAAAACCAGGAGCCGGGAACTGGATGGGAAGCAGAGCAACTGGAACAAGGACCAGCATCTAAATGGGATGCCGATGGCACTTGCAAAGGTGAGGATTTAGCCAAATGAGCCATTGCTCCAGCTCAATAGTTGATTTACAACGTCGCCCCGAGTGGGAGCAGACATTGAATGAGTGGTTATGGTGGCCAAGTCTCCCATGAGAGCCTGGGTCTGAGCCTCAGCTAGGGACTCCAGCCAGCTGCTCATGGAGACCCGGTGAGGCAGATGTGACGGCTCCAGGAACTGGGTTCGTGCCACCTCCTGGGAGACTTACTTGGACAGCCCCAGCCAGAGTAGGCATTTGGGGAGTGAGCCAGCAGGTGGGAGTATCTGCTGTCTCTCAGAGAAATCATTTTCCTACAAAACATGTCCACCCTTGGCTCCACGGCTCCGTTCTAGGAATTTAGCCTAGCAAGACATGGGCGCAGGCAAAGCTTTATCTACAGTGATGCCCACCACAGCAGCAAAGCCCTGGCGAGAAGCAGTCTGTCAACTGTATGGTGACAGAGAAGGGAGTGCTGAGGTGTGATCACAGCCAGGAAGTCCAGAATGTCAGCTGACCCTAGGTGCGCCCTGGGGCCCAGAAGTGGGACAACCAGAGCATTCTTTCTCTGGGATTCTGGGTAACTTATTTCCAGTGTAAATGTTCATAGAGATTTGGGAATAACCACAACACCAGAGAAAAAAACTTTTAAAGGCCTCCAAGATCAAATATTTGTGAGTACACAAGAATGATCAGAGAGGGGCAGAAAAGCATAATTTGGGGGGCTTGTATTCAAGCAAATTCAATTATAAGTTACCTGGGGAAAGCCTTGAGGATGGCATATCCTCTGGAACATTCAATTTTGAAATCTCTTGATTAAACTGTGATTCACAGCAGTCTTATTTAAAACCGACCTTTAACTGTATAGTAGGTACGTGACGTGCCTGGGAAAGCAGAAGAGGATGGCCCAAGGACTCGGGCCTCTGAACCCACAGGAGACTCAGAAGCTCCTGGCTTGGACCCCACACTGGTTGGCGAGGCCTTCTGTGGGAATGAAGCAGTGCATGGAAGACTTCTCTCTGAAACTCTGCCTTTCAAATAATCAATACATTTTTTTAAAAAGGGGGAGAGGGTAAGAGGGCTCATCTGTGCCCCAACATGTCTTCCAGAACCAAACTCTTTGGATGAGCTTAGTGTCTAATGGACAAATCCTTGCTTTGCTCTCCTGACCATCACCACGCCGTGCACCCCCAGCCCCTGGCTTGCCTTCGACGGGAAGGCCCTCCGGCTGAGCCCCTGCCAGGCGGCAAGCATCCATCAGCACATCGCCAGCAGGCCGGGGGCAGTTCGGTTTTGCCTCGAACTTCAGTGTTTACAATTTGAACATGCCACCTTGAATGGCAAGAATGGAAAGTCTGGAAAAGGGTAACTGCTGGCATTTCTGGAGCAACCGAGGTCTCTGTAGGCTGCTGGCGGGAATGTCAGCTGGTACAACCACTTTGGAATACTGCCTGGGCAGTGTGTACTAAAGCTCCGTGAGAGCCAGACACACTCAAACCCGGCAAATCCATGACACGTATGCCTCAATAACATGGGAGCCCACGCCGTTCACCCAAATGGGCAGAAAATCAGGAGCTGAGCTGGCCACCACTGGAGCAGGTGTAGTGACTGCAAGGCAGTCTCAGGGCACTTGAGGGGCTGGCCCTGGTCAGCCTCTTGCGCCAGGTGCAACTAACACAGGTGTATTCACCTTGTTTCAGTTTAGTGAGCTCTACACACGCACACAAACTTTTCCCTATGTACACTACAGATTCATAAAGTTTACAAATACAAATATATCTCCATGTGTCAACAGATAATGTTTGTACAGTTCTCATAACCTTGACTTTTTAAACTACAGAATAAATAGCTGTGTGGGATGTTGAAGAAAACAAATTCTACTTGTTGCCACCCCAGACACGATAGGGATCCCTTCGTGGGTCTGTGAGAGGCGAGGAGGAATGCCAGACACGGAAGCCAGTCACACACGCGCACCCGCCAGCTCTCTGAAACAGGGGAACGGCGACGTGAGCTGTCCGAGTGACCCCAGTTTCCCAGGCTCCCTAGCAAAGGAGGCTGCCCCGCAATTCTATCATGGCTCTAAAACCCACCTTTCAATCCAGAAAAAAAAAAAATCAATCAATCAATCGGTCGGGCTACTCAGTTTCTATTCACTCCCCGGCTGCCCTTCCCGGGACCTCAGGCACAGACTCTTTCAGGCGCCCACACGAGCCAAGGGTGAACTGACTGAGCTTTTGCCCTCCCCATCTTATCTGCAGCAACCTGAGGACAGCCGCAGTCCAGGAGGGTGCAGATAACAACAGGTATGGCCACGGTTACGGACACGCCTCAGGGCTAACCGCGCATCGCCACATCACCAGCCCCAGGCAGCACGCACACTTTTCCTCGCAGGGCTGTGGGGAGATCCACCTACATACCCAGGCACATTCAAAGGATTCAGAATGACCAAAAGGCAAGCAAGCAAACAGCCTAGAGGGACACCTTAGACCTCCCAGTAATGGAATGGTGCACAAGCATGGTCTGCATTTGCTGGTGCTCAAGAAACGAACCCAGTCTCAGGCAGGCAGGGTAGCCTAGCAGCGTAACTCCCAGCCTTGAATGCACTGAATCCCCATGTGGATGCTGGTTCTAATCCTGGTTACCCCACTTCCCTTCCAGCTCCCTGCCTGTGGCCTGGGAAAGCAGTCGAGCATGGCCCAAAGCCTTGGGACCTTGCACCTGTGTGAGAGACCTGGAGAGAGTTCTTGGCTCCTGGCTTTGGATCGATGCAGCTCTGACTGCTGCGGTCACTTGGGGAGTGAATCACTGGATGGAAGATCTTTGTCTCTCCTCCTCTCTATCTGACTTTGCAGTAAAAATAAATAAATCTTTAAAAAAAAAAGATAGAAATGAAACCTATCTCTAAGAGTGGTGGGGGAAGTGGCATATTTCTCAAATCTAAAACCAGGACAACTGCAGATGCAGCCCAGGGCTGCCATCCCCTCAGAATGAAGGGGCACGGGATGCTAACTCGGTAACTGTGTCCAGCCACTCGAGGCCGCACAGGCCCACCGCCTACAGGCTAGAACTGGGCTAGTTTAAGGGAGTGCTGGGAGTGGAGATGAAAGAGCTGGGTGACATGGGGAAACCAAGTTGTCTGCAGGACAACCGAGCGGAGCTGTAGGACAAAACAAAGAGAGGAATCTCCAAGAAAGGGTGTGGGAACAACTGCCCTGTCTATAACAGGCTGACGGGACTCGCACAATCTACAACCGTCCTGCCATATCCCATATGACCCTCAATCTATGAAAGCCTGATAACTACTAATTAACCTCAGCTATTGGTCATCAGTCAGCAGGCCACGTGTATGATTACCGGCTCTGTGCACCAAGTCCATCGCTGTCAGACGGCTGAGTTTTTAGGGCCTCCCTGAGCAGGCGACATTCCGAGAAACGTGTCCCTTTCCGCTTCACTCCTTGCTCGGCAAGGTTCCCACAGGCAGGACATCCCATGACTCCATCACACCCATTCTTCAACTTCTCAGACCTGAACCTTTCCAACTTCTAGGAAGGCTGTGGCTACCCTTAATTAAGGGTTTTTTTTTTTTTAACTTCTTCCTCTTACCACTGAAACATGTACTCATCAGAAAACCATGCTGAAATCACAAGCAAGCTGTTAGGGCAAATTAGGGGCAAACTACAGACAACAGTGGGGAAGGGGATGGGTCTGTGGACAAACCCTAATTAGCAACGGTAACACCGCCTGACATACTGGGGCTCATTACTCTGCCATTTGTTTGTCCAGCAGTAAAACACACATGCTCTGGGAGTCAGCAGGGCGATCCGTGAATCACCCGGCAACTACGCCTCTGACAAAACTCAGCAACTGTGGACGTTCTGAGACATTTGACGCTGCGAGCAGACGATCACATGCCTTTATAATCCCTCCCCTCTGAGGATCTGATTCCTTTATTTCAAAGCTGGAGAAACCCGAGGGTTTTCTTTCTCTTAAAATCTAAAACCCGTTCCAGCAAGTCATAAAATCCCATTTGCAGGTGGCCACCGTAGTCACACCTGCTCAGGTTGTTTCTAAGTCCCAAGAAGGAAGTTCCTGAGTGAGCTCTGCCATCAATTGCTTCCTGCTTTGGTCACTGCGGGAGGGGGGGCGAGCGGGGCGGCCCCACCTGCGGCAGCAGCTTTCCAGACAGACCCGTGCACATAAAACCCCATCACGCACGTCCCTCACAGCTCCAGCAAGGGCTAGCAGCCTTCCTGGGCCTCAGAGATCAAAGGCTGTCCAGGGCTGTGGATTCTTACCCCAACACCTCCACCCACAGGAGAAAGAAAAAAAAAAAAATGGGGGAAACAAAAGGAGCGATCCTAAAACACTGATGAAGAGGAAGTGGTGATTGAAACCAACCGACCCTTGGAGGGAGCTTTCAGCGCGCCCCCAGCACCAGGGGACGCCAGGCACCAAGGCCGGAACCTTCCACACGGAAAGATGCTGCAGATGTCGGTGTCCTCCGGCCAGGGGCTGGCGTCTGCAGCTCTTTACTGAAAGCCCAAGTCTGTGTCTCCCACACTCTCCATCAAGGGGAACACCCTGGGGAGGCAGTGTGGGGGACGCTGGGTGCACGGGTTCCCCCTCTCGAGGTTCAGCAGCTCCCCAGTTACAGCTCTTCCGTGCCCGTCAGCACACTGGCCTGAGTCAGGGAGGAGGCAGACTGTTTTATTGCCACACTCGGGAAGCACCTCCCGCCCCACCTGCCTCGGGATCAACCAACTATTAACAAACTCCGTGCAAAAGTCAGGCTTTCCTGCGCACATCTCGCCAAGGGTATACACAAGGAGGGGACAGCTGGTGGTCCTCGCTGCTGGGCCACCCCCAAACGCAGCCTCTGGGATCTCCCTAGAAAGTATGCCCCATCTTACAGCTGAAATTTTAAAAATTCTGAATCCAGTAGAAATCCATCCAGCGCTTCTGAATTTAGGAACTTCACCAAACCACGACCACGGCTACATTTTTAGGGTCATGGGGGGAAAAAAAAAATCTACAGAAATGACCGAACGGTGGGGTGGGCCTTTCATCTTACGGCTCCGGCTGAATTTTGAGAACTTTGAAAAGTCCCACGGGATCCACGGGCTTCAAGCGGAATTAAAAGTTGTTTTGTATTCCATTAATAGCAGACGATTAGACACGTATCTTATTTCAGCTGGAATTCATTTAGAGGTACTTAACCCGGCCACTAATCCTGTGTCCCCAGTCTGGAAAAAATTCTCCCAGGAGTAGGTGCTGGGTCGGGGCACGGAGCAGCGGTGCGCCCCGGGCCCCGCTCAGCGCCAGCAGAGACTTGGCAGAGCCAGCAGCTCCACTTGGAGCGGCCGATAAGGCGGGGGGCCCGGACCCCGACCCACCGGCACCCCGAGGCCGGCCGGGGGCGTCCTCCCTGCAGCCCGGGCCTCCCTGCACTCCCGGGCGCCCTTGCTCCGGAGAAAGCCGAGCTCAGCCTGCAGGGTCTGGGAGGGCTGGGCGTCGGGCAGCTGGGCCAGGGGGTCGCCCGCACCTCCTCCGACGCCCCAGCTCCGGGGCCGGCGGGAACGTGAGGCTCCGGGCGTCTGCAGCGCCGGAGGGGCGGACCCGCCCGCCCAAGCGCCGCTCCTCACCCCGGGGACCAGACGCACGGCCCTCCCCGAGCCGCCGGGCGAGCCCCGCGCGGCCTCGAAGCGCCCCCCGAAGACCCCAGGGCCGCAGGGGCGGGTGTCCGGGCAGACGGCCTCCGGGGGCCCCGAGTCCCGCTCCCGCCCCGCGCCCGCCGGCCGCACCCCACGCCCCACCAGCTCACCCGGTACGTGCTCTCGGTGAGCCGGTTCACCTCCTCGGGACCCCGCGACATGGCTGCTGCAGCCTCCGGCACGGGCGGACGCCGCCGGGCCTCGTGGTCGTCGGAGGAGCCCCTCGAGGGTCAGCCGTCGGCGGAGAGTGCCGTCCGCGCCCGCGCGCGCCGCCTCTGCCACCCGGACTGCCCAACCTGCGGCGTCGCGGCCCGCGACAAACTGAGGGGAAGCCGCCGGGCTCGGCCTGAGGGCGGGCGAGCGGGCGGCCCCACCTGAGGCGCGGCGCGGGCGGGGGCGCGGGGCGGGGCCAGGCCGGGGGCGGGGCTGGCGCGAGGGGCGGGGCGCTACCTGAGGCGCTCGGGGCGGGGCCTAGCCTGAGGGGCGGGGCGCGCTACCTGAGGCGCTCGGGGCGGGGCCAGGCCCGGGGGCGGGGCTGGCGCGAGGGGCGGGGCGTTACCTGAGGCGCTCGGGGCGGGGCCTAGCCTGAGGGGCGGGGCGCGCTACCTGAGGCGCTCGGGGCGGGGCCAGGCTCGGGGGCGGGGCTGGCGCGAGGGGGCGGGGCGCTACCTGAGGCGCTCGGGGCGGGGCCAGGCCGGGGCGGGGGGGCGCGCTACCTGAGGTGCTCGGGGCGGGGCCTAGCCTGAGGGGTGGGGCGCGCTACCTGAGGCGGCTCGGGGCGGGGCTGGCGCTCGGGGGCGGGGCGCGCTACCTGAGGCGCTCGGGGGCGGGGCCAGGCCCGGGGGCGGGGCCAGGTCCAATGAGGGATGCGCTACCTGAGGCCGGCAGGGACGCGGGCTGGCGCGCGGGGCGGGGCCAGGCACGAGGGGGCGGAGCTCTCCACCTGAGGCAGCCCGAGGGGCGGGTCTTAGCATCCATGATGGACGGGACGGCCCTCACCCAGGCAGCTTGAGGGAGACCCGGAGGAGGCTGGCCGAGCCGGGGTAGGCGAGGCCAACGCCTGACACCTGGGGAGGCGGAGCCGGAGAGGTGGGTGGACCTCAGTGGGCGGGGCCATCGCACCTGAGGCCGGCGCGGGCTGGTGGTGGAGGCGGCCACGGCGCGCCCTCTGGTGGCCAGCCCGAGCCCCCGGCGCCTGCGAGGCCTGGGCCGGATGGAGGAGTTCCAGTGGTGGCTGTGCTAGGGCTCCGTGGTCCTGATGCCATTGGTGCCCTGGACGCCTCTTTTTCCTCAAACCTGGCCCCTGGGAGGACTGCGGGGAGGGGGTCCCACAATCCCCAGGTGTACTTGACCCCAGAGGTTGGCGGGAACCACCCGACCCCCGGGGCTGGAGGCAGGGGCCGCTGAGGTGGAACCGCCAAGACCTGCTTACTGAGATGTCAGTGTCCACCTTTAACTCAGTGCTACTCACATGCCGGTTAGAGGAACAGACCACCAGCGTGAGCCTGGGCAGGGAGGCCCCTCTGCCTTCTGTCACTGACGATCTGGGCAGGTGTGTGGCTCCCGTGCCAGCCCCGGGCCCATCCCAGGCAGTGCACCAAGGGTCCCGTGTCCAGAACACCCGTGTTCTGCACCCGAGCCCTCCAACACACCGCAGACAGCAAGCTCAGCGCTGCCTCCGGAGAACTCTGGCTCCCCGTCTCTCTGTCTGGCTGCAGTGGCATCTGATCGGACGGCGGGGCTGTGCGGCTTTCCACACTGCTGCGGTGATGAAGTTGGTTACGCACACAGACGGCCCTGTGTGGCTCGGATGCGAGCACTCAGGGAGTCAGACACGGCCACGCGGATTCCCAGACAGTCTTATCTGGTTTCGCTTCCTGTAAAGCCCGGCCGTGCTGGTAAGCTGGGCGTTCTGAGGCCCTGGGTCCTGGTGCGTGGGGCGTGGGGGCAGCGCTGACCATGCCTGGGCCCTGGGTTTCAGGTGAGTGAAGCCGCTTCCCACTGCCTCCACGGAGTTCCAGCCCTGGGCTTCTGAGGCTTGCCACCCGGGTTTCCTGGACAGCGGGCGTGACAGGTGATGGTGACATTTTGCTGACCACTGTGGACTGCCAGACCCTTGAAGCGTGTCTGTCGGGGTTTCCATTTAGATTTGGCCATCGCTGCCTGTGCTTTTGCAAGTCACCCCATGCCTTCTGAGGGATGAGGTCACTTTGCCCTCTGCTGCCTGCTAGGCAGCCGTCCAAGGAATGGGGAGAGAGGAGGAAGCAGGGAGAGGGAGGGGAGAGAGGGAGGCATCACGTCTTACTCCCACGGCTTGGTGGGGCAGTTTGGAGGGCAAGATGCCCTAAAACGGGCAAGATCCTCAGCCCACGTTGGAATTTGATCCACAGAGCAGGTTTGGAATTGCAGGTGCCGTCTCAAAACGGCCACCGTCTGCGTCACGGTGAACTCTGCTTTAAGGACGCAGCTTCCCGCTTCCCACTTTCCTGCCCCCTCGAGAAGTCTTTGTCAGGGCTGCTTTAGCCTCTGGCCCCTGGCTTGGCCCGTGGCGTGGCCATCCTTACCACAGGCATTGAAGAGAATCACAATAGTCAGAGCTACAGCCGGTCACGCTGTGGAGGCCGGCAGGTTGAGCCCCACCAAGGACACCGGCATCGCATGTGGGCACTGGTTCCAGTCCCGGCTACTCCACTTCCTATCCAGCTCCCTGCTCATGTGCTTGGGAAAGCAGCAGACGGTTGCCCAAGTGGCGTGGGCTCCTGCCAGGTGCATGGAAGACTCAACTCCAAGCTCCCGGCTTCAGCTTGGCCAAGCCTGCCCACTGAGGCCATTGGGAAGAGAACCAGCGAGGAGAATATGTCTCTTCTTTCCCTGTGACTTTGCTTTTCAAAGACATCAACAAATAGCACACACTGCAGATGTTCTTTGCTCAGAACCGTGTGGCCTTCACACTTCTAGAGTGTTTCTGAACCTCAGGACTTCTCAGCCACTCCCCAATCTCCTGCAACCTCTTTGGACTTGCTCACCCTCTCTCCTTGGAGTTACCTATTCTGAGCGTTCCCTACAAGTGAAGTCACGTAAGGTCCTGTTTTAGGGTGGGTCTCTTTCACTTAACTTTTTTTTTTTCCAGAGCTATCTGTGCCAGAGTTTGTGTGAGGACTTTGTCCTTTTTTACAGCTCAGTAATACTCCCTCGTGCGGCCAGGCTTCCTTTGCTTATTCAAGCACTCATTGTTGGCATCGGGTTGGTTCCTCTCGCTGGCTGTTGTAGAGTCTGTGGACACTTGCGTGTAAGTTCAGATGTTGACGGATTTTTATTTCTCTTGGATCTACCTGTATATTTGGGAGTGGTTCACTGGGCCAGAAGGTCAGTTCATGTCTAACCTTTTTAGGAACTGCCCAGCTGTTTTCCCTCATCTTCCACTTCTTGGAAGAGTTTTTAGAAAACTAGTATTTCTTCTCTTTACGTATTTGATCAGATTCACCCGTGAATCCAGCTGGAACCGAGCTTTGACTGGTGGGGAATATTTTATGGATGTGATCTGTTTCGCTGTCGCATCTCTTTCCCTTTCCTCTTCCCAATCCTGCTTATGGATTCTATTCCTTTCGCTCCTTAAATCACTTATAATGTGATTTCATAGTGTCTCCTGGGAAGTTCTGTATTTTAAAAAAATATTGATTGATTTATTTGAAAGGCAGAGTTACAGAGGGAGGAACACACACACACGCACACACACACACACACACACCCCTTCCCTTTGCCAGTTGTCTTCCCAAATGGCTTCAGTGGCCAGAGCTGGACCAGGCTGACGCCAGGAACCTGAAACTCCCACATCCGGGGTTTCCCATGAGGCTCACCGGTGCCTACGTATTTTGGGGCATCTTCCCCTGCTGTCCCAGGCACGCTGGCAGGGAGCTGAACTGGAAGTACAGCATAAGGGACTCAGATCCCTCCCACGTGGGAGTCTGGCATCGTAGGTGGTGGCGTAACTCACTGAGCCACATCACCATGCCGTGGTAATGCTTTTCGGTGGTTGAAGTCTCTCCCCCTGCTTTCCCCCACCAGCTGATTCTCAATCGTGGTGGGATCATTTCATCATTATTATTACTATTATTTCAAAGTCATCTATATCAGATCTCTTTGGTCTTTGAAGAGCCCTGGGTGGTCTTGACTGTCAAGTACCCTTATAAGGAAGTTTTGCATCCATGCCTGCCAGGGACTCCAGGATGTGACCGCAATGCAGTGCAAAGTTCAGACGGTGCACCTGCCACTTGTCACAGGCTTGGTGGGCTGCTTCCTCTGAAGATTGTACCTTTTTTCTATTCAAGATCCCAGTTAAGCCAAGACCCCTGGTCCTGCCCCAGGCCATCCAGTCTCTCTTACATGCCCCACTTCTTTGCAAAACCAAACTTAAGGACCCGGTGCAATGGTTCAATTGGCTGATCCTCCCCTTGCAGAGCGCCGAGATCCCATTTGGGCACTGGCTCATGTCCCGGATGCTCCACTTCGCTCTATCTCTCTACTTATGATCTGGGAAAGCATTAAAGGATGGCCCAAAGCCTTGGGCCCTACACCCACTTGGGATACCTAGAAGAAGCTCCTGGCTCCTGACTTCGGGTTGGTTCAGCTCAGCTCTGGCCATTGTGGCCACTTAGGGAATGAAGCAGCAGATGGAAGATCTGTGTCTATCCTTTTCTGTGTAAATCTGCCTTTCCAATAAAAATAATTTATCTTAAAAAATGAAACTTAGTGTTCCCTTCCCGTGTTGTTGAGTTCTGAGTCCTTGTACCGCAGGCACACTGGGCATTCAAGGCAACTGAGCCCGTGGGCCGTTTCTGCCCAGGGGCACTGCCTGCCACCCCCGCGGGCTCTGCCTGCCACCCCCACGGGGCTCTGCCTGCCACCCCCACTGGGCTCTGCCTGCCACCCCCACGGGGCTTTGCACGGGCTCTGCCTGCCACCCCCACTGGGCTCTGCCTGCCACCCACACGGGGCTTTGCACGGGCTCTGCCTGCCACCCCCACGGGGCTTTGCACGGGCTCTGCCTGCCACCCCACAGCATCTGTCTGCACTCTTGGCTTCCTTGCCTAGTCTCTCTGTTTCAAACTAAGCCATGTCTTAACATTTTGTTGCTGTTGTTGTTACATGGTACCCCTCGTTGGAAACAATTGTCCCCAGAGGAGTTCTGAGTGGTACAGCCTGCCAGAGCCCTCCAGCGGGCCCTCTGTGGTCTCCCATCCTGAGACTGTGGAGTTCTGCTGAGTCCTGGGCCTGGTGGCTGGGCGTCGTGTCCGATTCTAGCTTGGGAGAGGCGCTTTTTGCATCTCTGCCTTCTTCACCTCTGAATGGGGGTAGCTGATCTTGAAGTTCCTTCTGGTTTTAAAGTCCTCTGTGTGTGTTTTGTTTTTCTGACTTTTGTCCACGCATCTGATTCTGAATTCTTTCCCCCAGGCTCAGGCTGGCTCCTGTGAATAAACGCTGTTGGGCCAAACCGAGATAACCTGAGCATTCTGACGTCCGTGAGGGCAGAGGGAGAGACGCCGCCCGGCTTGCTCGGTCTGGCCCGGCCTCAGCCGCTTGGCTTCCTGGGGGAAACGGGCCGGCCAGAGCCTGTGCAAGCTGATCTGCTTGTCCTATCTTCCTTGTCTTGGTTTTTGTTTCCCATGGGAAAGCCCCAGCAGAGAAAGTTCCAGATTCTCCTTCGCTAAGCAGATCTGCTTTCGGCGTTTACCCAGCTCCGGAGTATCGAGCGGAGTATCGAGCCTCTGCCAGCATCCGCTCCGTGGGACTTGCAGCCTTGCGGACACGGTCTTTTCTCTGGTGTTCTGGAATGCTCTTCCCTCGCATTGCAGGCATTTTTCTGCAACGGAGGACTTGGAAAACGCTGCTCTGGAGCAGTCTCTGGGAATCTGTCGAGCCAGATGAGTCAGCCTCATCCTCTTCCGCAGAGCTGAGAGGTCAGAAGGGAAAAGAGCTGCCTGCCTTCCTGGGGAGGAATCCACCCGGATGGTTATCTAGTTAGGTGAGAGATAACCAGACAGCTCCTGTCCACCGGTTCCCGTCCCAAATGCCCACAATGGGGCTGGGGCTTGCACCCAGCCCTTCCTTGTGGGTGGCGGTGACCCTGTTTCTGGAGCCCCCCGCCCCAGGGTCTGCACTGGCAGGAACCTGGGGGTCAGGAGTTGGCGCTGCACATCAAACCCAGGTGCCCTGATGTGGGAACTGGGCAGCTTAGCTGCTAGATTCCCTGCCTGCTCGAAGTGGAATGTGTCTTTGAACTCTTCCACAAGGTCGGCCACATTAGGACGCCACCCACACCCATTCTGTCCCCGTTTTCCTTTACTGCCCAGCTTGGCGCCACAGGCCCCAACCCCAGCCTCCTTCACATACTGAGTCCCAACATTTCCAAAGAACTTGTTTGCAGAGTAGTTCCGGCTTCCTGTGACCTTCTGCCATGTCCGTGCCTTCTCCCTCTGACCCTGAATTTCCGGGAACCTCTGAGTGTCCTTCACGCCCCTCGCCAAGGCAACCATTGTGCTCGGAGGGGCTGGGTCGGCCTCTTGGATCCTGAAATTCAGCACAAAGCAAGCATTCTCATTAGGCAGATGCAGGCAATGATAAATAATTAAGCAAGCCTTAACTAGCAATTCTTGAAAAATGTCCCCAGCATATTGACAAAGAGCCAGGCACGCCTAGGAATCGATGGAGAGTCGGCCAACGACCGGGGGCAGGGAGGACTTGGCCAGGATGCCCCTCGTGTGCCCCCGCGGACCTGATGGCTGCGAAAGTTCCTGCAGAAGTTTGGCTACAAGGTCAGAGCACGGGAGCCATCCATGCACAGGGCCAAGGGCTTCGCTGTTCTCGCACTGGCCGGAAGGCGCTTGCATTAAAAGGCGTTGGAGAGCCACGGCTGCTGTGACTTTGGGAAGGCCAGAGACCTGCATGGGCAGAGACTCAATTCTTGTCTCTTTTGAATGATCCAGGCTGATGAGCTTAGAGACAAAACCCAAAAGACTTCGCGGGATTTTCTTATCTCCTTGCAAATAAACACATCCTGGCCCAAGAGACAATGTAAACACAAGTCTGCTGACAGAGGTAAAATGTGGAATGTTAGGAATCCAGCAGCTTTTTTTCTTTTTTAAATTGGGACTGGTGTGGTAGCTCAACAAGCTAATCCTCCACCCTGTGTCTCTGGCATCCCATATGGGTGCTAGTTTGTGTCCCGTTTGTTCCGCTTCTGATCCAGCTCTCTGCTTGCAGCCTGGGAAAGCAGCAGGGGATGGCTCAGGTCCTTGAGCCCGTGCACCCACATGGGAGACCTGGAGGAGGCTCCTGGCTCTTGGCTTCAGATCAACTCAGCTTTGGCTGTTGTGACCGTTTGGAGATGAACCAGTGAATGGGAGAGCTCTACTTCTCCTTCTCTGTGTAAATTTGTCTTTTAAGTAAATATATATATATATATATATATATTTCAAATTGATCTTATTTTTATTTGAAACAAAGATCTTCCATGTGCTGGCTCATGCCCCAGATAGTTAAAACAACTGGAGCTAGGCTGATTTGAAGCCAAGAGCTGGGAGCTTCCTCTGGGTCTCCCACTGGGGTCCAGGGCCCAAAGGCTTTGGGCCTTCCTCTGCTTCTTTCCCAGGCCACAGGTAGTCACAAGTGGAGCAGCTGGGACACAACCTGGTGCCCACGCGGGATGGCAGCGTGTAGACAGAGGCTTAGCCGTAGCACTGGCCCCAGGACTCCAGTAGCGGTATGCCTGGGCTGCCTCCTGGACTGCAGCACTGGCAGCCAGCATCTTGCAGGTCTGGAGTCGCTTGCACTGGGCGGAGGGGTGAGACAGAGGCAGGGCTCCCGTGACGTCCATGAGTTTTCTTGCAGGCAGGGGGAAGGGGAGGTTAGGAGGGGGCCTCTGTCCCCTGGTTCACCTCCCACATGACTGAAACAGGAGCCCCCATCCGCTCTCCCCCACGGGATGCAGAGGCCAAGCACTGAGACGGTCTGCTACTGGCTTCCTAGTGCATTGTTAGGGAGCTGGATTGGCAGTGGAGTAGCCGGGACTCGAACCGGTTCTTCCGCAATGCCTGGGCTGAGCTTTCTGTTCTGGACAGCTCACGCATTCCTAAGCGACACGCACAGTTGTCCCTCGGTATGAGGTCTGGGCCTGGTTCCAGGACCCTTCACGCACACCAACATGCGGGGAAGCTCAAGGTCCTGTACATTATGTGTAAATACTGCACTGGCAACCTGTGCCAGCCTCCTCATTTCAGTCCTTCCAGACGACAGACGACAGAAATGCTGTGCAAATAGCTCTAACGCTGTGTACGGAACAGCCACATGGAAAACATTCTCTACTTGTTTCCTTGCAGACACAGTCTTTTTTTTTTTTCAAGATTTATTTATTTATTGGAAAGGCAGAGTGACAGAGAATAGAGAGAGCTCTTCCATCCATTAGTTCAGTCCCCGAACGCCTGCAATGGCTGGGGCTGGGCCCGGCTGACGCCAGGAGCCAGGAGCTTCATCTGGGTTTCCCATGTGAGTGGCAAGGGACCCAAGCGCTTGGGCTACCTTCTGTTGCTTTCCCAGCTGTGTTAACAAGGAGGTGGATCAGCACTGGAGCCACTGGGACTCGATCTGGTGCCCATATGGGATGCCGGCGTAGCAGGCAGCCACTTAACCCTCTGTGCTGCTGGGCGGACCCCATAGACACGGTCTTTCTTGGGACCTTTTGGATGAGTGGTTGGTTGACTGCTTGGGTGTGGAACCCGCACATGAGGAGGGCTGGAGTTGTGTGAGATGGGCTGTATTCTACAGAGGCATATAACACATCCTCCGGTGGGAACAGACATCCAGGTGGTGAGAGAAGACTTCCTGAAAGGCTCACACAGCCAGGCGTTTCGCTTTGGGGATGGCCATGTTTTAGAATGAGAACACCCAGGGACTGCCCGATTCCAATCCGAAGGAGGAGACCCACGGGGATGAGCATGGTGAGAGGCTGGGGCCCCTCCCCCCGAAAGAGCATGTGGTCCCTGGGAGGTTGCTTGCTGGAAATATTTTCTTTCACTTCCATAGGAGAACTTGGCCCGATGCACACTTGCTCCGGGGTCTAGAGTGTAGGATCCTTTCCCCAAGTTACCAGCTGGGAACCTCACGCAATGAAACCATCACCAGTAAGACTTCTCACAGCACCCTCATGCAGAGAGAGACGCACTGCATCTGCAGGCCGGCTCCTCCAGTGCCCACGACTGCTGCAGCTGGGAGCCCCACCTGCATCTCCCACGTGGGGGGCCGGAGCCCCAGCGCCTGTGCCATGGCGGTGGCTGCTGCTGCTGTCGCCTGCCAGCCAGGGTCTGCTGCAGCCCCCCTCTCTGTGCACAGCACAATAGGAGATTCTGGCAGTTGACTCACAGCACAGAATGTCGCTCAGAGTCGAGTCTGGGAACCTTGGCATGTTTGACGCTGAAGGCGCACATTGTCGGGGTTCCGACTGCTTGCTGAGGACCCCTGATTTGGGAGCGATCAGCATCCTCCTTGCCGAGGGCACCTCAGGGTGGCATCTGTGTTCCTGAGATGCAGCCGCCACAAGAGACCACCCCCCTCCTGGTCCAGAGTGGCCCTGGATGACACACCACCTGAACCTGACTGTGATGAGGAAACAGCAGGCCTGGCACCTTGAACTCCTGATAACGCGGCCCCGTGATTCAGAGCCAATCACGGCGTGTCCCCGTGGCCTCTGTCTTCCTGGTCCATAGCAGTGGGGGTGGCCAGTACCTCCCAGGGCCCTGAGGGGCAGACAGAGGCTAAACTTTCCCTTGGGATTCACCTGCCAGACCTGGGCTACCAGGTGGGGCCCTGGGGCAGGCTCCTCCTCCAGGTGGCCAGCCCTCCCGGCCCAGGTGGCCCCTGTCCACTTCCGGGCTGCCTTTGATCTCCATTGTCCACACTGTTTACCCTGCTGGGCAGTTTCCACCGCCCTTCCACGTAGGTCAGTGTCCAGACAAGTGTGGCTTTAACTTGTTTATTAAAGATTTATTTATTTATCTGAAAGAGGAAAGGCAGAGAGATCTTTTTTTTAAAAAAATATTTATTTGTAAAGATTTATTATTATTATTTTTTAATTGGAGAGGCAGATTCACAGAGAGCTGGAGACACAGAAAGGAAGACCCTCCATCCACTGGTACACTCCCCACGTGGCTACAGCAACTGGAGCTGAGCTGATCCAAATTCAGGTGCCAGGAGCTACTTCTGGGTCTCCCACATGGGTACAGGATCTCAAGGCTTTGGGTCATCCACTACTGCTTTCCCAGGCCCCAAGCAGAAGCTGGATGGGAAGTGGAGCAGTCGGGATACGAACCAGTGCCTATATGGAATCCCGGTGCATGCAAGACAAGGATTTAGTCACTAGGCTATTACGCCAGGCCCAATATATTCTGGCTTATTTCCCAAATGGCCATAATGGCCAGTGCTAAGCCACCAATCAGGAGCAACTTCCAGGCCTCCCACATGGGTGCAGAAGCTCACGCACTTGGACCATCCTCTGCTGCCGAGTTCCCAGGTCACCAGCAGGGAGCTGGATCAGAAGTGGAGCAGCCGGGACTTGAACTGGCACCATATGGGATGCAGATGGTGGTTTAGCCTGCTGTGCCACCGCACTGGTCCTGTTCCAACGTATTTTTGTGAACCTATGACTGCCCTTACGCAGTCACAGAGGCTTCCAGGCCACTGTGGGCGAAGGTGGCTTCAGGAGAAGCCCTGAGGGCCCTGCGAGGCTGGAACGTGAGACCACTGCGGCGGTCTCAGCCAGCTGATGGCTCCTCACCCTCCTGGCCAGTCCACCTTTCCCAGTAAACACCTTTCCACTGGCTCTTGCCGGCTGGCACTGGCCCGCCGTCGGTAGTCTTTGCTCCCGGCCTGATTTAGCTGCCTCTGCCCCCGGAAAACCAGCAAACACTCCCTCCTCTCGCTGTTTGTCCTTGGCCTTGGCCAACACTCCTGGCTCCCGTTGACCTTTCCACCTCCCATGTGTCAGCGAGTCCTGGAGAGCATGGTCCTCGTGGGTCTTGGCCAGAAGTGCTGAGTGAGGGGGTGGGGTCCGGGGCTCCTCCCCTAAGCTGAGGTGTCGGGGGACCAGGCCACGCCCGAGTCACTTTCTTGCGTGTCTGGGTGAGTCCTCCCAAGTGATTCACCTCAAGCCAGCCACTCGCCCCTGAGTCACCTGGGCCAGCGGGACACATGTGACGCCGTTGGCAAACACAAGCTGTTGTCACACACGATGGTGTGTTTGCCTTGCAGATAGGAGCTGCGCCCTCTTCCCTCCGGGACTTCGCAGGTCACCAAGCCCAAGGGTGCCAACGTGGTGTCGTGACAGGGTGTAGGCTTTCGGAAGGCTGGGAGAAGTCCCCGGGTGGACTACGTCCTTGGGGACTGCAGGGACATGGCACCCAGCAGCCCGTCCCGTGCGCTTGTCACGCTCTCCCCGGGCTCCGTCCTTGAACATTCAGCCAGGGAATCCCCTCGCACTGTGTGTCCTGCCCGCACGTCCCCCCTGGAAGGCAAGGGCAGGGTCAGGAGCCCCTTCAGCCCCCGGTTCGTTGAGTGTGTGGAGGAGCCTGAATCACTCTATGCGTGCCAAAGATCCTGGCTGTATTCCAGAATGTAACACCTTGCTCATTTTTTTGCCCCCGTTCTCAGACTATCGCAGTAAGAACTCTTGATTGTCTTGTCCAGCTTTGTCCTGGCTGGGTGTGCTCTGCTTGCCGTGTGTCTCGGCTGTGAACGGACAGAAGGAACAATGGAGTCAGGCAAGCAGCCTTGTAACCCCTGCCGGACCCCTGTGGCTGCCACCTGCCAGCGGGCACCTCAGGCGTGGGCTGAGCTGTGCTGGGTGCCCGCTCTGGTCACTAGATGGCACACTGGCTGCACAGGCGAGGGCGCGGCTCCTCCCGGGGTGATCTGCTGGGGGGCTCCCTGCACCTGTTCAGTTGACTGCCACAAACCCCCTGCCTGCACGAGCAAATGAACTGCGGAAAGCGGGAGAGACTTCCCTGTCATCCTTTGGTATCTGATAGGTACTGGCTGTGGCTTCTGGCTTCCTTCCCAACATACCCAGCCTGTCGCTTTTCTAGGATCACTTCTTGATCCGTGCTGGAAGAAAGCCTGTAGGGGAAACCTATATGACTCGTCCTAGGGAAGTTTCTTAAAAGTAAATTATGGTCATCTTATTGAAAAGGAGAGAGAGAGGCCTTTTATTCACTGTTTCACTCCCCAAGTGCCCGCAGTAGTTGGGACTGGGCCAGGCTGAAGCCAGGAGGCCAGAAGTCATTCTAGGTCTCCCATGTGGGTGGCAGGGGCCCAAGCTTTGGGGCCGTCCTCTGCTGCTCTCCCAGATGCATCAGCAGGGAGCTGGATGGGAAGTGGAGCAGCCGGGACACGAACTGGCGTCCATGTGGGATGCCAGTGCCCATAGGTGGAGAATCAGCCTATTGAGCCATGGCCCTGGTCCCTGTGTGGTCCTTTTCTGTTCAGCTGCCAGGGACCTCAGGGACGAATCTGTACTTTCACCACGTTCACCACTCGTCTTTGCAGCGTCGCCTGCATTTTGTCCTGCCTTCCCTCTCCATAAATTGCCTTGGATCTGCTGTGTGGGATAAAGCCGAGCGTAAAATAAAGAGATAAACCTAATTGAGTAAAGTTGTCTTTTAATAACAACACAACTCATTTCTAAGTAAAAAGATATTGGAAGTTTGTCTCTAAAGTAGTTTTTTTTATATGCAATTTTCCATTCTGGCTTTTATTACGAAATTGAAAATGAGTCCCTCAGGAAGACAAATGCTAGTCCAGAAAGCATTATAAAAATCACAGTCTGAGGCCACAGCAGCCCCGCACCGCACTGCCAATCAGCCCCGCACCGATGACTTTTCCTAGTGGGACACAGCGCCCTGTCCTCCACGGCACACCTGCTCCCAGAACCCACAGACACGCAGAGCACCTCACGGCAGCACTGCCCTGTCCTCCGTGCCATGGCCCATCAGCCCCTGCGCACATTGAAATCCTGCAGTGTTGGTTCTTCCAGGGAGTTCCTCCGTCCGAGTGCAATGTGGAAACAGTTTGGGGCTAGTGTGATGGCTCAACCAGCCAATCCTCCAGCCTCTGGTGCCTGTATCCCATATGGGCGCCGGTTCTAATCCCGGCTGCTCCACTTCCCATCCAGCTCCCTGCCTGTGGCCCGGGAAAGCAGTCGAGGACAGCCCAAGGCTTTGGGACCCTGCACCCGCGTGGGAGACCCCATAGAAGTTCCTGGCTTCAGATTGGGTCAGCCCCAGCCACTGTGGCTATTTGGGGAGTGAACCAGTGGATGGAAGGTTTTTCTCTCTGTCCTTCTCTTTGTAAATTTGCCTTTCCAATAAAAATTTTAAAAATCTTTTTCTTTTTTTTTTTAAGGTAGGAAGCAATTTGAATCATACGTACTGGATCTGATTTTATGCCTTTGCTACTTTCCTGCTGCACATTGTCATCAACTTCGGAATAAATACCGTTAACTAAATATGCTAATAGGGCCGCACTGCAGCATCTGTCAACAACGATTCGGCCTCCGTCAAGCTCTGGCACAGTCACAGGCTGCTCAGTCAGAAGGGTGGGTGCTGGGCTGGTAGCCCAAGCTCAGCTTCCAACCTCAGCACCAGCATTCCATATGGAGACCTGGCCGCTTCACTTCTGATCCGCTCGCCCACCAATGTGACTGGGAGAGCAGCAGAGGACGGCCCAAGCCTTGGGCCACTGCACCATCGTGGGAAACCCGCAAGTCCCCGATTTCTAGCTTTGGATCGGCTCAGCTCCAGCCTGCTGTGGCCATCTGGGGCGTGAACTAGCAGATGGAGGATCTCTCTCTGTCTCTCCTTCTCTCTGTAGCTGTGCCTTTCAAATAAAGATAAAACTGTCCTTTAAAAAAAAAAAGATTTATTTATTTTTATTGGAAAGTCAGATTTACAGAGAGAAGAGACAGAAATATCCTCCGTCTGCTGGTTCGCTCCCCAGGTGGCCGCAACGGCTGGAGCTGAGCCGATCCAAAGTCAGGAGCCAGGAGCTTCTTCGGGGTCTCCGACATGTGTGACAGGGTCTCAAGGCTTTGGGCTTTGTGCTGCTGTAAGTGCAGGATTACAGTTCCCCTTCTCATATGTACTTTTCATTTCCTTTGGGTCTATTCCTAGGAGTGGGATATTGGGGTCACGTGGCAGGTTGATTTGCAATTCTCCAAGCACTCTCCATACTGATTTCCACAGTGGTTGTACTAGCCTGCACTCCCACCAGCAGTGAAGGAGGGTGCCTTTCTCCCCACATCCACGCCAGCAGGTGTTGTTATTCAAGTTCTGGATGTAGGCCAGTCTCACTGGAGTTAGGTGGTTCCTCAAGGTGGTTTTCATTTGTATCTCTGATGGCTAGGGAGCCTGAGCATCTTTTCATATGTCTGTTAGCCATTTGAATCTGTTCTTTTGAAAAGTGTCTGTTCATTTCCTTTGCCCATTTTTTCACAGGGTTGTTTTTTTTTTTTATTTTTTCTCTATCCCTGGGTTTCTGAAGCTCTTTGTAAATCCTGGATTTTAGTGCCCTATCATTTGTGCACTAATTTCCTCCCATTCTGTTGGTTGCTTCTTCACGTTGTTACTTTTCAGCTAATGTAGACCCGTTTGTTTTGTCCTCGATGCCTGTGCTTTTGGCGTCTTTTCTAAGACTTTCCCTATTGCTGTTTCTTGGAGAGTATTTCCTATGTTCTCCTTTAATCGTTTGATGGTTTCAGGTGTAGATTTAGGTCCCTGAACCATTTAGATCTGATTCTTGTGTAATGTGACAGGTGTGGGTCTTGCTTCTTAGTGCTGTAGGCTGCTATCCAATTGTCCCAACAGCATTGGTTGAATAGAGATCATTTTGGTTCCTCGCTTCCAATTTGGATTCCTTCAATTCCTTTTCCTTGCTAATAGCTCTGGCAAGGACTTCCAATACATGTTGAAGCGTAGTGGTGACAGTGGCCATCCCTGTCTCATTCCAGATTTTAGTGGAAACGCTTCCAATCTTTTCCCAGTTGGAAGGGTGCTGGCATTGGGTTTTTCCTAAGTTGCTTTGATTTCATAGGTTGCTTTGAATGTTCCTTCTATGCCTATGTTGCTTAGGGTTTTCAGCATGAAGTGGTGTTGAATTGTATCAAATGCCTTCTCTGCATCTATTGAGAGGATCATATGGTTTTTATTTTTCATTTCATTGATGTGATGTATTACATTTCTTGAATTGTGGATGTTGAATCATCCCTGCATGCCTGGGATGAATCCCACCTGGTCCAGGTGAATGATCTGATGTACTGTTGGGTCCTGTGGGCTAGTACTTTGTTGAGGATTTTTGCGTCTATGTTCATCAAGGATTTCAGTCTGTAGTTCTCTTTTTCTGTTGTTTCTCTATCTGGCTTTAGTATTAGGGGGATCTTAGCTTCATAGAAAGAGTTTGGAAGGATTGCCTCTCTTTCTATTGTTTGGAAAAGCTTGTGTAGAATTGGGATAAGTTCCTCTTGAAACATTTGGTAGAATTCAGCAGTGAAGCCATCTGGTCCAGAACGTTGGTTGGTTGGGAGCGTTTTAATGACCAATTCAATCTCAGTCCATGTTATAGGTGTATTTAGATTGTCAAGTGCTTCTTGATTAAACTTTGGTGAATTGTATGTGTCCAAAACTCTATCCATCTCTTCAAGGTTTTCTGATTTGTTCGCATGTAGTTGCTTGTAATAATTGTATGTGTGAGATATCATTATATTTACTTTCTCGTCTCTGATGCTATTGATGCGTATCTTCTCCCTCCTTGTTTTGAAGAGTTGTGCTAGTGGGGAGTGTATTTTGTTGATTTTCTCAAAGAACCAGCTCTTTGATGCATTGACCTTATGTACAGTTCTCTTGGTGTCTATTTGGTTTATTTCTTTCCTTATTTTGATGATTTCTTTTTTCCTACTAATCCTGGGATTGCTTTGCTGTTGTTTTTCTAGTTCCTTCAGCTGTAAGGTTAGCTGATTTCCTTCATGCTTTTTCTAGCTTCTTAACATAAGCATCGATTGAGATGAGCTTTCCTCTTCACACCGCCTTGATTGTGCCCCATAGGTTTTGATATGTAGTGTTGATGCCTTCATTTGTTTCAAGCAATCTGTAAATTTCCCCTTTGATTTCCTCTCTCGCCCAGTGCTCATTTAGTAACACGTTATTCAGTCTCTTTGTCCTTGCGAGTCTTCTTGGATGTTTTGAATTCTTGGTCTCCAGCTTTACTCCATGATGGTCTGAGAAGATGCATGGTATAAATTTGATTTTGAAAAATTTGTTGAGGCTTGTTTTGTGGCCTATAACACAGTCAGTTCTGGAGAAGTTGCCACGTACTAACGGAAAAAGAGTGTATTCTTTGTCTGTTGGGTGAAAGGTTTGTAGACACAAACTAAGTCCATTTGCTCTAGCGTTTGGGTGAGTTTTGTAGTTTCTTTGCTGATTTTCTGTCTTTTCGGTCAGTCCGTGGATTTTAATGGGGTATTAAGGTCACTGTGATTGTATTGGAGTCTGTTTCTCCCTTTAAATCTATCAGCGTTTGTTTCACGTAGCTGGATGCCTTGGCGTTTGGGCATATACACTGTTCATGGTGATCCCTTCTTGCTGAATGGATCCTTTGATCTTTAGGTGGTGTCCTTCTTCATCTCTTTTAATGTTTTTCACATCAAAGTCTATATCATCTGATAGAAGAATGGCTACCCCTGCACGTTTTTCCTTACCATTCGCTTGGAACGTCTTTTTCTATTTCATTTTCAGTTTCCTCCGATCTTTGTTGGTGAGATGTGTCCCGAATAAGCGGCAGCTAGACGGGCTTTGTTTTTGATCCGGTTTTCTAATCTACGGTGTTTGAGTGATGAATTTAAGCCGTTTATATTCAATGCTGATATGGATAGGTGGCAGTTTGCCTGTACAGTCCGGATTTAAAGCCAGGCATGCAGACATGCTCCTGGGGGAAGGAACTGAGGGTGGAGCTGGTGTTTTGCCCCGATTGTGAACTGCCCAGGCTGGACTCTGCCCAGGTCGCAGATGCAGAGTCATGTTCCTGGCATTGCTGAGCCGCAGGGTGACGGGGGTAGGGCGTGTGAGGTGGTGGAGGTGAGGGTGGGTGGGGGTGTGTGGCCACAGCTCCAGGCTCTAAGCTGCAGCCTTGGGACCATCTCTGCAATTACGTCTGTTTGTTGCAGCCTCATCACGGCCACCAGGGGGAGCAGTCACCCCACGGTTGCCTGAGGCTCCCTTAAGATTCACCCTCACAGTCTGAGCCCCTGGAGGTGGTTCACACCACTCCCTCGTGCCTCCGAGCCCTGTGGGTCCAGTGCCCTCAGACTACCATGGTTCTGCACCACAGAGACACATTACTCTGACCGCAGCCTAGCCCCGTGCCCTACCGTCCTTGGCAGGTACCTGGGCATCCTTCTTCTGGTCTCTTGCTGCCCGCATTGAGGGCCCCTCCCAATGTTCCAACTCAGGACTTTTGGACCCTGGAATGAGGCCTTCCTCCTGCCTTGCCCCCTCAGCTGCTGCGTCAGTTGGGAGGCACTGGGTCCCATGCGGGTGGCAGGGCCTGCAGCATTCATTGCCATCAGCTGCTGCCCCCAGGTGTGCATTAACAGGGAGCCAGATTACAAGTGGAGCAGGTGGGACATGAAGCAGCACTCATGAACAGGTGCGATTGTCCTGTCTGGGGGACTTCCACATAAAAGCAGAGAAAACACAGCCTTCGCTTAAAGCCCCTGCTCAGGTCCAGCTTTGGAGAGAAACCCTCTGCTACCAGCCAGGGCACTGGGGGTGACATGTGGCACGGGGCTGAAGAGCTGCATCCGTGACTCTGCTCACCCCAGCCCCTCCTGCCGCCTTCAGTACTGGCCGCCAGGAGCCCAGTGGGTGCGTCCCCTCAGTTCCACGCTCACGACTCACTGCTGCCGGCTCAGACGAGATCGGGCGTGTTCAGGGTGGCATGGCCGTAGACTGCTGCCCGGCTCAAAATGAGCTGTGGCAGGAATGTTTATCCCAGAATGCCATTTGGAACTGGCGAGCTGGCAGGGCATGGCTATGCCAGGAAGTTACTGGCACAAACAGCAGGGGCTGCAAATGGGAGGGGCCAGGCATCCCCAGACCCTGCCAGACCCCAGTCCCCACTGGGGGGGTCCTGTGTGACAGGCGGCTGGGTCCACACCTTCCTCCTCCCTAAAGGATATCCTTCCCTCCCCCACCAGTTCACGCTAGCTGTCTGCCTCCCAGCTGGGGGCCAGGAGTGCCAAGGCCAAGGCCAGGTCCCGGTGTGGTTGGGGAGGACTCTCTGTCTGTTAGGGGGAGGGGTGCCGTCCTGAAATGTCCCTGGAAACACACGTGTTGGAACCTGCTGTTTCTCACGTGAATTGTCACCCTGGGACCTAGGGAGCAGCTTCTGCATGTCCCAGCATTCCCTGGCTTCCCAGGGAGCTACGAAACCACCCGGGGAGGGCATGTGTGTGGGAGTGGCACCCAGGGAGGGCACAGAGACCCAGGTCAGGATGCCAGGGCCTCAGCTGAGAAGCCCACGGTGTCACACTTCTGCCGCCCAGGCCTACTGCCCACTGTAGTGCTGCTGGGCCGGGCCCCTCCCTGCCTGTCATCCATCCATCCATCCCAGTGTTCCGGCTTCTGCAGAGAGAGCCATCCCATGGACTCACTGTGCACACTTGTTTTTAAAGGTGCCCTTGGGGTTGGCAAAGCGGCGAGGTGCACGGGCGACACAGCATGCCAATCCTTTGCCTATGGCATCAGCATTCCATTTGAGAGCTGCTTTGTGTCCCAGCTGCTCCACTTCCCATCCAGCTCCCTGCCGGTGGCCTGGGAAAGCAGTCGAGGACGGCCCAAAGCCTTGGGACCCTGCACCTGCATGGGAGACCCAGAGGAAGCTCCTGGCTCCTGGCTTCAGACTGGTTCAGCTCTGGCTGTTGCAGCAAATTAGGGGCAAATCAGCAGATTATAAGACTTTTGTCTCTATCTCTCCTCCCCTCTCTCTGTAAGGTTTACCTTTCAAATGAAAATAAATAGATTTCAAAATAAATAAATAAATAACAGGAGCCCTTTAACACCTGTGCTGCGGCTGGGGGTACCTGAACGTGTGCCAAGTGCCCGGGGAGAGAGGATTG
This sequence comes from Ochotona curzoniae, assembly GCF_017591425.1. Lineage (NCBI taxonomy): Eukaryota > Metazoa > Chordata > Mammalia > Lagomorpha > Ochotonidae > Ochotona > Ochotona curzoniae. The sequence continues at coordinate 954,853 of NW_024466464.1, forward strand.
CAGAACCCCACTTGCCCATTACACAAAGGATGCTGGGCGTGCAACTCACGGGAGGAGCAGGTGCACGACCTTGCGACCAGCAGTCACTCGCGCTGTGTGCACCCACAGGGGGTCGGGGAACACTGCAAGTCAGGCTCCCTGCTGGAGGACACACGAAGCTACATCTGGCTCCGGAACAACAGGAACTGGCCTGCAGACACCGGCTCCACGGTGAAGCCATCTTCCATAAAGTAGCCGGGAGAACTCTGCTTCCAGCTCACATCAGTGCTGGCCATGCTGCACTGCTGACCCTTTGGGCTCATTAGGAGGTGTAGACAGACCTCCTTTCTTGTGGAGAAGGAGCCAAGAAAGACGCCTTCAGTGCGTGTTGCTACGGTCCCAGGCAACCGAATTGTTGCTCCAGAAGTTTCTCCCATTAGCGTTCTCCCGTTAGCATCCGCAGGTGCCCCGGGAGACAGGGGCCTGCGGGAACACTCACCTTCCAGGCTACCTAGCAACGCACAGGAAGCGCCTCCGTCTCCTGAGACTTTACAAAGAAGCGCCCCTGGCAGCCCGCAGCTGTGCGGACAGCATTCTAGGGGGCTGCGCCAAGGCCAGAGAAAAAGGAGGTTGCCAAAGAAACCAGAGAGTTCCTTTTTTTCCTTTAAACTTGAAAATAAAAACTCACCACAATGTGTGAATCATAAAAGCCGTTGTGGGCCACGTGGCCGTGGGGCTGGGAGAAGGGGAGCAGAGTGGCGGGAGCTGCTGGCTCCCAGCTCCAGGCCCTTGGGAACACGGCTTCCTCCAGCCGGCGTGCGTGACGTGAGGTTTTATTTTCTCCTCTCGGATTTTCTTTTCCCACTCATTTGCCACCCTGGCCCACGCTACCCCTCCTCCGGGGCACGTTCACATTCTTGTTTCTGATGATGAGGTGCAATCGTCATTCCATTTCCTCTTTAGAAAATGTGTTTCTTGGTCACCCCAGTTTGTTCCTGCTTGCCTGCGCAGCCAAGAAGCTACTGTTCTGACAAGCCAGAACATGCCAGAAAACAAAGGAAGACCCCATCTACCTGCCACTATGCTGAGCAACCCCAGGATTGTGGCCAGGGTGACCATGGGGTAAGGGTGGAGTAGGGGTGGGCTTCAGAAGGTCCTCGAGACCTCATTGGCACCCCAGTGCCAGGGGTGGCTCAAGCCATGGGAGGCAGGATCACCCCACAGCAGGTTGCAGAGAGCTAACCAGATCCTGACTCTCTTCCTTCCAGGGGTGGGATAAAGGGTACACAAGGTGGGATGTGAGAGCGGACTGTGGGAACACAGGGAGAGAAGGCCCACTTTTAGCGTCCGTATGGGTTGCCAGCCCTGCAGGTAGTGGCTTAACCTCCTGTGCCACAGCTCCCGCCCTTAGGATGTCAGTGGCCCAGGACCAGTGTTGTGGTACAGTGGGCTAAACCGCTGCTTGTCTCTGTTTGAGTCTCCGCTGCTCCACTTCTGATCCAGCTCCCTGCTAATGTGCCTGGAAAGGCAGTGGAGGACGGCCCAAGTGCTTGGGCCTGTGCTCCCCATGTGGCAGGGCTAGATGAAGTTTCTGGTTTTGGCCTGGTATGAACCAGCAGATGGAAGAGCCCTCTCTCTCTGTTACCCAGTGGCCTGGTGTTGTGGTGTCATTTTCATTTTGCAAGGTGCCAGCCTGGAAAGGAATCTGGGTGACAGGGCCTACAGCCGTCTCCACATCACTTGTTACAAATGTCGCAAAATAAAGACTTTAATTGCAAAACTGCTGAGCAGAACACAGGATGTGAAGGGGCTGACGGACAGCTGCGGCCAGGTGGCTCTGTCTGCTTTTTGTTTGTTTGTTTGCTTTTTCCACTCTTGATAATTATTTTTAGTAGGGATGATTTTTACACAGTTGATTAGGGTACCAAGGGTCAAGGGCTACAGAATGCTGGGTAAGACTATTATTTCTACATTTCCTTTGTTTTCCTTCCTGTATCTGGGGAAAAGGGGGAGATAAGGAGAGAAGCCACCCCAGCCTCCCAAATATCTCTGTACCTGGAATGGAAGACAGCCACCTGACACCACCCCAGGGTCCACGATGTGGGGGATACTCTGAGGGTCCTGCTCAAGAGGTTTCGATAGTTTAGCAGTCCTGAATTCCTGCCAGTCTCGCCACTCCAAGCACGATGAAATCTCTCCAGAATCTGCTGGTTGATATAGTTCACCTCAGAGTCTCTCTTTACCCAGATATTCACTGCCAACACGTGGCTGACCGATTTGTTCTGTCCTCTGTCCTCCGTCGTGGTACCAGGTGTCCTCTGCAGGCTCCAGTGCACTGCCACGTCCTCCATGTGCACCTGGATATGCTGTCCACTGCTCCATCTAAGCCACTGAGGAGGCCCAGCTCTGACACATGCACGCCACGGTCAGACCATGAAATTTGCAATTCTTCATGGTTTGGGTTCTGAGATCAGCAGTTCAGTTGGAGGGACCCCCAAAGAAACTTCATCTGAGGTGATCCCAGACCTGATTCTTGTATGTGTTTGCCAATACAGGGTCCAGACTGTTGATCACCCCGATCAGCTTATGCACATGCTGGTGGTTGCAATTGCCGGATCCAGCCGTCTTCTGCCTCCAGCCCTGTCTTCTACACGGACCAATGGGTGTTGTAGCCCAGCCCAATCCTGCCCACGGCACACTCGGCCCTCACACAAACCAATGGAAGCTTCAGCCTGGTCAGGGCAACCTGCAATAACCCCCACCAGGCCCATCCCCTGCCCTGGTGTCCGTGCTTGCCTGTACGTACAGCAGGTTGGGCCAGTCTGGCTCACATCCCATTCAGCTCTCATACATGTCAATGGGCATTGAAGCCTAGTTCAACCCAGCCAGCCCCACTGTCCAGCCCACACACACATGCTGGTGGGTGCTACTTCTGTCTGGCCGTGCCTGCCCCAGTCTTGGTTCTCATGCTCACCAGTAGAAGTGGCAACCCGAGAGAGAGGTGCCCACTGTTTCTCTAATGGGTCCACCCCCAATCCCAGATCTTGCACTCTCCAGGTGGTTCTGCAGTTTAACTTGACAGAGTTTGCCCACTGTGCCAGCATCTTCCAGATGATGCTGCAGCAAAGCCCAGCCAACCCACACCCACTCTGGCTCATGCATGCACCAGTAGGAACAGTCAGCCCAGCCTGGCTCTCCCCTGATCTCGCTCACACGAGGCCAACAGATGCTGTAGCCCTGCCCAGCCTGGTCTGCTCCCATTCCAGCTCTCACACTCACCAGCTGGAGTGGTGGTCCAGCAGGGGAGCCCCATGTAGCCCTCTACTGGCCTCACTGCCTTTCCCCCTGGTTCTCATGGGTGCTGGTTGGGTGCTGTGGCCCAGTCTGTCATGGCCTACCTCACCTTGGCGTTTGCCAGCGGGTGCTATATCCTGGCAGGGCCTGGTCCACCCCCAATTCCAGCTTAGGCTGGTGGGAGCTAATGCTTAGCCCAGTCCAGCTGGTGCCTAGTCCCGCCCCTCATGTGAATTGGCATGTGTTGTGGCCCAACTGGCCTGACTCACACTCCATTCTGGTGCTTGGATTTGCCAGCGGGTTATATGAACTGGCTCTGCCTGGTTCACCCCCGACCTGAACTAAATGCATGCCAGCGGGTACCATCTCCTTGTCTGGTCTGGGTTGCTCTCTATCATGGTTCTTGCACTCACCTGGCAGGGCTGTGTCCAAACAGAGGAGTTCTCCGAGCTCTTCCATCAGAACCTCTCCCAATACCTGATTTCACGCACACCAGTGGATCCATGGGCGAGCCCTACTTAGTGCATGCACCAGGGTACACCTGGCAGGAACAGTAGTACCCTTTCCTGACTGGCCCTCACCCATTCCGGTTCTTACTCTTTAGTGTTACAGCCCGTTCAAGCCTGGTCCATACCCTCCGTCTGCCTTCTTCAATCCTTAAATCTGCTAGGAGCTCTGAGGCAGCAGGCATAGCAGGGTCATGTCTGGGGGGACAGGCAGCGGTGGCACCTGGGAGTCCTTGCTGGTGACCTCAAGTTCAGTGCCCAGTGCAGAGGGGTGGAACTCCTATTCCAGAAAGTTCTCTGAGGAAACTGGAGAGGAGGCCAAGAAGTCACCTATCTGGTGTCCCAGGCCCCAGGGTGGGGGTGGGATAGCTCCCAATGATATTTGAAGATTTATCTGTGGAATTATCTGCAGCATGTCTTGATAAGCGTATAGGGCCTGCCCTCTGGAGGAAACAGCTAAAGAATTGCTGAGGCATTTCCATATTTTATTAGGTGCCCATGAGCACGGGTCAGCGGGAGGCCAACGGAGTTGTTTGGCATGGGACTCTGGTCTTTCTCTGTAAACTCCTCTTCCTCAGAGCAATGGGAGAGCGGGGCAGGCTGTGGGTTTGCAATGGAGCTCTTAGAGGTCGCTGCCTCCTCTTTGGGATCCGCTGTCACGTGACAATGGACAGCTTGCAGGTGCCATTCCCACGGAGCCCCCTCCCAGGGACAGCCCTGCAGGTGCAAGGTGCATCTGAAACACACCTTGCGGGAGACAGCTTCTTCAAGAGAGGCTTCCTCCGAGCACCTCCATCTTCTCAACGCCATTCCCGTCACGGTTGGAAATGCTCACGGGTGCCTTTTTCCTCCCCACCTTCTCATTTGCATGTTAGCACGTAACCTCTCTTGGAATGGAACGGATATAGTTGCTCAAAGCCCAGCTTTCCAGCTGAGTGGGTCCCACTGATTTCTTAGCCTCTGCCCGGCTCTGCTGTGTAGACCCCAGCTGGGCAGCCACGTGACCAGCTTCCACGCAGGATCCCTGGCCCAGGGCTGTAGAGAAGACACACAGCAACTAGTTCTCATTGCCCACGGGGAGGTTGAGTAAAGCATCAAGGGAGGTGAGACACGGGGCATGCAGTGACTGGCGGCCTTTCTCACACCGCCACCACAGTGGGGAGATGGAAGACCTGGCAGCCTTGAACTTGGGGTTGGCATCTGACGTGCGGGTGGTTTTGCCAGAAACCCTGTCCTTAAGTCTTCAGGGTGGGGGTGGAGGGGTCGGCATCAGGATTGTGGAACCAAGAGAAAACCACTCTTTGTTCACAGCTCAGCCCAGGAATCCCCGCCGGAGGGCTCTGGTGGTGGGTGACAGACAGGCCACCTCCTTGTGGACGTTCAGTGTCACCAGGGAAATCCGCGGCGCCCAGAAGACCACCAGGAGGACAGTGTGAAGAAACACACCGCGATCAGAATGTCTATTTTTGGGAGGATGCACAGATTTGGAGGACCAGATTTTCACACAAATTCATTAAACCACAGAAACTGAAAAGCCTTGTGAAGATAAGGGCTGGAGAGTCATTTTTAGCATTACCTTAAGAGGTGTCCCATTTTTTATAAAAAAGATTTATACTTATCTGAAAGGCAGAATTATAGAGAGAGAGAGAGAGAGGGAGAAAGACAGAAAGAGAGTTCTTCTATCTCCTGGTTCACTCCTCAAATGGCCCCAAAGGCCAAGGCTGGGCCAGGCTGAAGCCAGAACTTCCTCTGGGTCTCCCGCAGAAGTGTAGGGACCCAAGCACTTGGGCCGTCCTCTGCTGCTTCCCCAGGAACATTAGCAGGGAGCTGGGTGGGAAGTGGAGCAGCTGGGCTTGCATCTGTGCTTCGTTGGATGAGCCACAAGGCTGGGTGCTATTAAGGCAGTTTGACTCAGGTACTGGGTCGATTTGCAAACTGAGAGATGCGGTTTCAGCCGGAAACCAAACAAAAGTTCTGGAAACCCACGGGGAAGGAGTAGGCATTTTCCGAGCAAGAAAGGGGATTAAAGGAGCCAGACAGCATTCCTGGGAGGGAAGTTGACCTGGCTGCACCTGTTGCCCAACCAGTCCTGGAGGGGTGGGTAGTGAGGGGTGGGAGGCCGGTAAACAGGTGTTGCTGGAATCTCTCATGATCCATGGAGTGTCATTCAAATCTGCAAGTCTTTCCCTGCCTCCCCTCCTTCCCTTCCGCCTCCTGCCCCGCCAGCACCCAAGGCTTGCCTCAGGCCCCCTCTGCAGCCATTTCCGGTTTTTCCATAATCCTCTTACAGGAAAGAAGGGATGGGCAGGCATAGATGACCCTGTGAGGACACACAGGCCATCACTGCCACTGTCTGCTAGGCTGTGGAAGGGACCATCCTGCCATTGGACCTGGGACTTGGGCCTCCAAAACATTTTCTGGCATGTGGGCTCCGGTCTCCCCCAAACTGCCCTCTCTTGGGGTGTGATGGAGGAGGAGGGGGAAGAACAGAGGGGTCGGGGTGATGCCCCAGTGTCTCCTAGAGAGGCTCATGCTGTCTCCCTGTGGGCCAAAGTGAGCACGGGCGAAGGAGCTCGGCCGCCTCCTCAGGGGCTGCCAGGGCTGGGTACTGGTGAGGGGCAGATCTCTGCTGGGTGTGGGGCTTCTGGGACGCAGAGGTCACCCGTCTGACTCTGCCCACACATGATGGGTTCGCTCACTTCCCTGCCAGTGCGGACTGAGCTGCTGGGGCCCAGCTGGGCACTGGGAGGAGGTAAGCCAAGGCCACCTTTGTCCCAGAGAGTCCCAGGGCAGGGTACTGGTGGCACGTTGGTCTTAGTTTCTGAGCTGCTGGCAGGCAGACAGGTGGGCTGGGTGCAGGAAGAGTGGGGGGTGGGACTGGAGTGGACTGCCTTTGCACCCAGGGCATCCCCAGCACCATGCATGCAAACATCCAGCTCCTCCCACTGCAGTGGCCTGCAAGCACCAGGCCCTTCCTTCTCAGCATGCCTTGCAGCCTGGGCCTTGTGGCCGCAGCCCAACAGCCAATCAGAGACTGCTGCCCTGGCCCCAGAGCCCTTGCCTGCACTGCCCTCTCTGAACATGGTGACTAGAGCCCTCCTCTGCTTCCTACAAGCCAGGGGCTGACAGGGCAAACCCGCCTCAGTGTGGTGGGCACAGCTGTCAGTCCTGACCATGCCTCTGTCCTGGCTGGCTGAGTGCCTTTGGGCCATTCCCCCTGCCCCCTCCCCAGGCCTCCTTTCTCTCATGCGCAGCGGGGCTGGCCTTGGCCACCAGTGGGGGGCAGCCCCTTCTCAATTTGGCCTCTGGGTTCCTGGGTTGGGTTGGGTTCAGGAGCTGGGGGGCTCTCTGTACTGTCCGCCTGAGTCTAGGAGGCTGCAGGCCAAACCATCATGATACAGACTGAGCCAGACCCAGGGGCAGAGGGACCTGCTCCCTTCTCTCTCTCTCTCACCCTCCCCCTGTCATCCTACCTCCACCCTGGCCCCTTGCTGTGTGTGTGTGTGTGTGTGTGTGTGTGTGTGGGCTCAGTACTAGCAAGTCTTCAACTGGGCACCAACCTAGAAAAAGTGGCAGGGAGTGAAGGGTCACGTACAGCCTCCCAGCGCATCCCCAAGGTCAGCCCAGGGCACAGCCAGGCTGCAGCGGGGCACTCGGCCTCTGGCTCAGGGAGCATGCCCGGCAGGCTGGCATCCATAATGAAAAGCTGCAGCTACTTATAGAATAACACCATGCGGCAGGGTGCTCACGGATTCTCTTTGATTTCTCCCACGCACCTGCAGAGGGTCCGCCGTGTGCTCTCCCACCTGCTGGGCTGGCTGGCTGTGTGGGGCTGGGGCTAGGATGGCAGCTTGGCTCCTGGCTGAGCAGATTGCCTCCCAGGCCGCCAGGGCTTCCTGGAGGGAACCGGGACTGCTGGAGGTGGGGGCGAGGGCTGCTGGGGGGCAAGGAGCCCTCTGTCGACACCCGGGTGGGCTCCTGTAAGAGAGTACTTACATATGGTTAGGAAAACAACCCTAGACTTGGGTGTGTTTCGGACAGAATTTGTTGGTGACCTGACGTGAGGAGCCCAAAGGGCACCGATGAGGCAGCCGGTAGCGTGGTCCCCTCCTCGTCTCCCTCCCTTAGGATCCGACCAGACTGAGGGAGGTTGGGGGTAGGGACTGGGGGGGTAGGGACTGGGGGGTAGGGCCCTCAGGAGCTGGGACCACCGGTCTTGGGTGAGGACTCTACCCGGAGCGAGAGAGGGCAGCGCCTCTTGGTCCCATCCTCCAATTTGTTTAGCAATTCTGGCTAAAGACTGTAACCTGAAGGCTTCTGCCTGAACCTGTGGGGCAGCGGAGTGCCACACCCTCCTCACCTCCCCATCACCTTCGTCCCCCAGCCCGGCACTTGTCCCGCGTCAGACGCCAACCCCCGTGTGTGCTCCATCTCCCGGTCCCCACCTGACGACCTCAGTTCCCGCATCCACGGCTTCAGATGACCTCCATGCCTCCCGCAGTGGAGCGGCGCGCGGTGCTCAGGACACTTGGCTGCTGAGGGTGACCTGCAGGGCCAGGAACCCCGGGCGGGCAGGTGTTTCTCAGAAGCTCGGCTTTCAGTTCCTGTGGGTACGTCTCCAGCAGCAGAGTTACACTGGATCAGATGGCATCTCTATTTTTAACCTTTGAGGAACCACCATGCTGCTTGCCACCCTGGCTGCGCCATTTTGCATGCCCGCCCACGGCGTGCGAGGGTTCTGATCGCTTCACATCCTCCTACCGCACATGCCAGCTCCTCCACCGTGACTCTCAGAGGAAACATACAGCTGAACAGACAATGCTGGAGCCCGTAGCCCTTGCCTCCAGCGACACCCCACGGAACGGGCCGTGGGGCAGACCGGTCCTGAGTTTCCTCCAGGGACATGTCCCCGTTGTGGGGATGCAGGGACAGGACACTTTTCATCCCGAGCTCATCACTTACCCATCTCTCCAGGCATAGCGACTCACGTGGCCCTGAGGGCCTCACCGGCTGCAGCACGCAGGAGGGCCGTCTTCCCTTTGGGGTAGCCGGGGTGGGCCAAGAAGGTGCCATGTGAAATGGGCCAGCCCCCACAAACAGAAGTTCAGTCTTGATCGCATTGCGTCTGAGTCTGGATACAGCTGTGCCTGCAGCTGCCACTCCCTCATGGGTGCTCATGCCTTCCTCCTGCAGGCAAAACTGAGTTATGCTGAGAGTTTTGTTGCTTGTTGCCGGCAGTTACGACGAAAGGATATGCTTTTGGTCCACCGCCTGGCGTTGGCCCAGCTTCCTGATTCAGGATGGCTTGCACGACACCAGTGAACTGGTCCCTCTGAATGTGCTGCGGGTCAGAGTTACATCTGCACCAGTCCCCTGGCTTTGGCTCTGCACGCTGGGGGTGTTGGGCGTGGGGATGAGACCGAGGCAGAAGTTGGGGCCACTCGCCCCTTTGCCTGTGCCTGAAGAGCTGGCAGAGGTGGGGGAGGCACCGGGAACCTCTTTATTAGGGCCGGAAGACAGAGACATCTGCTTGAAATGGCCGCACAGCAGAAAAGAGCCTTTTACTGGCTTGGTGCCACAGTGGGGCGCTGGGCGTCTCGTTGGCGGTCTCAGTGGCCCTGTCCTTGCTGGGAGAGGTGTGTCACCAGCTCCCTGAGCACTGGGTGGTGGGGGGGCGGCAGCAGGGGGGGCCGCCGCCGGGCTCCTGGCTCTTTGTGTTTCAAGGACAAAGGCGTGCTGAAGCCCAGGCAGCCCCACGCCACTGCCTGCCCTCCCTGGACACTTGGCATGTTGAAGAGCTCATCTCATTCTTTCTAATGCACTTTCGGGCAGCATAGATGTGCACTGATGAAAGAACGCTCCCTGAGCTTGAGAGCTTCTCCCTTCTCTCCCTCGGCACGCTCTTGGGCCAAGAGCCTCCTGTGAGTCATGCATTGCCACTGCTCACAGAGGTGGGCCGACAAAGCGGAGGGGGTCAGCACCGTCGGTGGGGGCGGTGGAGGGGAGACGGAGGGTCAGGAACTAGGGCTGGGGGTGGGGAAGCAGAGGAGGCTGACCCTGGAATGGGGCAGAGAGAGAGAGAGAGGAGAGAGCTTTGGCTTGTGGCCTTGAAGCTTGCTGCGCCCGTTCACGTGGCAACTGTGCCCAGGCTACGGCACCTGCTGTGACATCCATCTCTAATAGAGTTTTATGCTGCAGGGAGGTTCTGGCAAGTGTATGGGTCCCTGATGGAGCCTGGTTAACCCTGGGTGGAGTGGGAAGGGTGTCAGCAGACAGAAAAGAAAGCAGGACAAGGGAAGACCTGGGTCTTCACAGGTGAGACGCTGGCCGACAGTCAGGCTAAGGAGTGCCAGAACCGTGGGCGTTCAAGTGCCCAGCAGGAAGCCGGTTAACATCTACCAGGGCATAAATTAAGCGCCGCCGCCTTCTGTCCTCAAAATGCGCCCGTCAGACAGATGACTGAGGGAAGGCGTCTGATGTTGCTGTCATTCGCTGAGAAAGAAAATAAAAAGTGTTTCGATTTCGAGGGGGAGGCACGAAAATTCGTGATTCAACTTTTAAAGCCGTTTGCAAAGTTTCCCCCGCCCCCCTCCACCCATCAGCTTAAAAATGTCCCTGGAAAGGAACATGCAGCCATGTGTTATCACAAGATGTGACTTCTCTCTCTTCCCCATGCAGGGAAACAGGAGCCATCGCCTCCCCAGCCAAGCCCACGTTCCCAGCAGCTGTGGCTGCCTTGGGGCGGGCCGAGGGGCGTGCGGAGTCCCCAGTGACGCCTGGTGACGTGGGGAAGGCTCCACGGCTCTTTCTGCAGCCCATCATGTCAGCCTGCCTCTCTAGCTGCTTCCCAGCAGTTTGGGGTTCCTTGTCATGCAAAGGTGTTTTTCCCACTCTGTCCCCAAAGAAGCAACTGGAATGAAGACCCAAGGGGGAAAGGATCAGAATTTGTGAGGCCTGAAGCTCTGGAAACGTGTAGGATTTCCTTTGGGAAAAAGAAGGCAAGAATATGGTATAAAGTTGGATGATGTATAAGTCAGCTGTGTGTGAGTGTGTGTGTGTGTGCGGGGGGGAGGTTGGCCAGGTCCATTCCACAAACGCCTCAAGTACAAGAACAAGCTGCTGGGGACACACTCCAGCAGCCCAGGCTGTCGAGTCATCCTGGCTGCTGGAATCAGAAACCCGAGCTGGGAAACTAAACCACAGAGATCTGATAGGGACTGTGTGTGTGTGTGTGTGTGTGTGTGTGTGTGTGTGTGTGTGATGCAGACATCAAAGCTACCAGGCTAAAGACCCACACCGACCTGTCTGCTTGTTACTGTATCGAAGCATCCGACTCAAGCTGCTTAGAGAGAGTTTATTAAGCTCATCATTTTGGAAGTTTAAGGTAAGGGCATCATGGCAACGGCTCGAGTGTGTGTCGATGGCAATGGCCCATGGAGGGTGGGCGGGAGGCAGAGGTGGGAACATCCAGCCCACAGGCCGTAAGAGACCTGCCAAACCACTTGGTCTGGCCCTGCCAAAGGCAGTCGAAGACATGGCTTGAAATTCAATAAATCTGTAACAGGCTACTTAAAAAAAAAAAATTTACAAATTACTTATTTGACAAACAGAGCTACAGAAAAAGGAGGAGAGAAAAGAGAGAACCATTTGGTGCTTTACTCCCCAAATGACCATAACAGCCAGTGCTGGACCAGGCTGAAACCAGGAGTCTCTCACCTGAGCGCAAGGGCCCAAGGACGTGGGCCATCCTCAGCTGCTTTCCCAGGAGCGTTAGCAGGGAATTGGGTGGGAAATGGAGCAGCCAGGACTCAAACAGGAAATACTGACTGCGTAGGTAGCAGCACAACCTGCTGTGCTACAACATCAGTCCCACTGCAGGTAGATTTTTTTGAGTTAGTAATGTTACACGGCCTGTGAACGGTGTTGTAAAACCCCAGCTGCCCCGTGGCAGAAGAAAGGTAGCCGCCCTTGTAAACAAACATCCAAGGGGTCCCAAACCATGCCCCCACTAACCTAGTCTCCCCACGGGCCCTAGCTTGCACAGCTCCCACTCCCAATTGCGCCACCCTGAGGATGAAGCCCCCAACTCTGATAGACATTTGTTCCACCCACACCAGATTTCTATCCACAGCAAATGTGGGAGCGAATGTTTTTTAGAATGAGCAAATAAAACTGTTCCAACACACAGTAGCCCTGGCCTTTTGGGGTGGGAAGGGGTGAGGTTGCCTTCTACAGTTTTCCTAGATGTATATGCCGAGACCTGCATAGCTTCCCATCCTGCCTGGAACATTGTGGGACCCTCCCTCTGCCTCCCCAGCATCTCTCAATAATGCTATGGTGTTGTAGTTTTGTGGGAAATCTGCTTCTGAACCCAGAGGCTGCCCAGAATCACCCCAGATCTTGGCTGTGGCTCGGATTTGCCTTCAGGGAGGAGCAGGGTAGAGATTTGGAGATGGCCAGAACGCCTGTGCTCTGGGAAGCGGGGCCTGGAGCCTGTGGCCGCCTGCCTATGGCTTGCCTTTGCAGTCTGTGGAAGCCTGGCCAGCTGATTCATACTCTGAACGGAGAAGGTCCCTGTGGGCAGAGGCGGGCTGGCGAGCTGGCGGCCTAGGGTCAGCTGTGGGTAGGTCCATCCTAGGTGCCCCAGCCACAGGCGACTGGGTGGAGGTGTCCATGAGCTGTGGCCAGGTGCGGAAGAGAGAACACTTGTGGGCGCCCACGCACCCCTGACTCTCTTCCCGTGCCAGGCTCCACGGGCAAGTGGGAGAGCAATGCTGATTCTCTAGGCAGCCGGCCTGCGTGTGTGAGCCATCAGTGTGCCACAGCAGCTGGCGGAGGGTCCCCTGTCAGTCTGCCGGGAGCTCTGGCCCACCATCCTGTGGGGTACGCCAGCCACGTCCGTCAGGGAAAGTTGCTAAGCTGTCACTGTAACCGCTATTCATCAGTTCCCTTGAACTTGGTCCAGATGACAGGTGACTTCCGAGGGAGGAGAGAGATGGAGCCATTTTGCTATGCCCAGATCCACATCTGGCGCCAAGCCAGCGTTCAATAAAGAGCACCCGAATGAATGAGAGTGAGGGAGGGCCAGACCCGGATGGTAGCGATGTTCCAAGGAAACGGTCACCGTGCCCGGGTTGGGCTGGGCAGCAGCCTGCCCATCCTGGGCTCTCGTTGATGTATCCCAGAGCCAAGTGTGTGCCCCCCAGCTGACCACCTTGGATCCTCGGGATCTGCTTTCCTTCCCCTACTCACCCTGGAACCCCACCTCTGAGCCAACTGTTTGGCCTGACCTCCAGTGCAGCCTCAGGCCCCTGTGACCTAGTGTGTGCCGGCTGGGGCTGCCACAACAATGGAGCACGTAGTGGCTGGCTTCAACAGCAGAAAAGCCAGGTTTAGAAAAACAAGGGTTCAAATTCAGGGGAGCAGAACCCACTGCAGAAACTGGAGCCCAAGCCCCTCCTAGTGGGGAAAGGGGTTCTCATTTCTCTTCCAGGACTGTTCATGGGGTTCCCCTGCCACAAGACTTCAGGGGCTCAGCTGGAAGGCGGAGCCGAGCTCTGGATCGGCATGGAGAGGGTAGGCAGTAGGAGGACAGGGGCTGGGCAGAGGTGGTGGTGGTGGTGGGGAACAGGGAGTGAGGCTGGCCTAGCACCTCCCCCCAACATAGCTCACCAACTCCACCTCTCTGCTGCCATTTGGGGGAACTGCCAGCCCAAAAGTCTTGCTGTTTTGATCATGGCCATTTATGCAAAGATTAAAAAAAATGATAAACAGTGTGGAAACCAAGCCATCATCTAGACATGTGGGAGGCAAGCCTGTGGGTCTGGATGCTGGAGCCTCAGTGTGGGTAGGGGACCAGCAGGCCGGATCGTCCAGTCTGGCAGCAGTACCCTTAGTTGAGGTGCACCCCACAGCAGGCAGCATCTGGGCCTTTGGTGTTCATGCGTGTGTGACCGTCTTGCGTTGAAACTGATCGGTTTGGGCAGCTTCTGTCCAGCGACAGCTCAGGAACACGGGGGGAGAAAAGTCAGCACCAAGACCTGGAACGCGACCCACTGCAGAGGCTCCTCGCCTGGCCGTGCCTTCCGGGCCTTTTAACCTCACTTCTAATTTTAGGTAAGAGAAGAGAGAGAGAGAAAAGAAGGCACCAAAGTGAGACACTGCTTTCAAGAGGTGTTGAGAATGCATTAACCACAGAGCTGTTTCCATGATAAATTAAATGAATAATTTCAGACCTGTCTTGTCAGATCCGAAGAAATTAAAATTAGCAAGGACAGAACCTCTGTTGAGCTAATACTAATAACGAATATATCCGATTACATTCTAATGAGCAACTTTCAAAATATTTTTCTTTGAAAAGCAGAAACATTTTTTTTTTTCCCCATGTGCTGGTTTACTACCTAAATGCCTGCAACAGCTTTGGCTGGATGTGTTTGGAACCGGAATCCCGGAGCCCCACTCAGGGCTGCCATGTGGGAGGTAGCACCTGCTGCCTCCCATGAGTGCATTATCAGGAAGTGAAAGTTGAAAGTGGGGCCGGTATTCGCCCCGGGCACTCTGCCATGGAGTGCTAGTGTCCTTTGCTTTAACCACTGTGCTGAAAGCCCACCCCTAAGTTTATCTTGCTTTTGTAATAAAGTTTTTACTTCCCGGTCTTCTTAAAAAGGAACTTTCTTAGTATATATTTTTAATTAATTTTTTTAAAGATTTATTTTTATTATGTTTTTATTGGAAAGGCGGATATACAGAGAGGAGAGACAGAGAGGAAGATCTTCTGTCCGATGATTCACTCCCAAGTGAGAGCAACGGCTGATGCTATGCCAATCCGAAGCCAGGAGCCTCTTCCGGGTCTCCCACACGGATGCAGGGTCCCAAAGCTTTGGGCCGTCCTCAACTGCTTTCCCAGGCCACAGGCAGGGAGCTGGAAGGGAAGCGGGGCTGCCGGGATTAGAACTGGCGCCCATATGGGATCCTGGGCGTGCAAGGTGAGGACCTTAACCACTTGCGCCACTGCGCCGGACCCCTTTAATTAATTTTTTTTTTTAATTTTGTTTTTATTTGAAAAGCAGATTCATGGAGAAGAGAGATATAGAGAAAGATCTTCCATCTGCTAGTTCACTTCCCAAATGGCTGCAATGGCTGGAGCTGAGCTGATCTGCAGCCAAAGCATCTTCCAGGTCTCCCATGCGGGTACAAAGGCCTAAGGACTTGGGCCATCGTTTGCAGCTTTCCCAGGCCACAAGCAGGGAGCTGGAGGGGAACTAGAGCTGTTGGGACATGAACTGGTGCCAATGCTTGGGCTAGCAGGCAGAGGATTAGCCTGTTGAGCCATGGCACCAGCCCCAGTAACTATGTTTAAAGCACAGTTTGTACACAACAAACCGGGTGGTTCCCTTTAAAATTTATTTTAATCTACCCAAAAAAAGCAGAGTGACAGAGAGAGCTTCAATGTGCTAGTTGCTTCCCCTCAAACAAACAAACAAAAACACCCCCAGTAGCCAGGGCTGGACACGCTGATGACAGGAGCTAGGGGCTCCATCCAGGTCTCCCTCGTGGGTGGCACCATTTCCCACGGCCTCCCAGGACACATTAGCAGCAGGTGGATGAGAAGCGGAGCAGCAGCCAGGACGTGAACCAGCACTCTGCTGCGGGATGCTGGCCCAGCCACAAGGCCCGCCCTGCAAATCAGCTTGCAAGCAGTCACACAACGAAGCTCCCATGGCACAGACTTGGAAGCGGATTGGTCTGTAGGCCCACAGCCAATTCCGTTTCCTTTCTTGGAGGCTGTGCCAAGTCCTGGTGCCTTTTACTGTTTTGCCAGGCAACCCACTGTCCAGCATCTCCATAGAGCGTGAAAACTGACAGCGGGAGCTGGGAATGATTAGATGCAATAGTCAATTAGCCCTTAAACTTGCAGTCTCCCCAAAGGGAAAAAAGCCACACGCTCATCTCCCTCCTTCGTGGTGTTGGCATGCTGCTTACAGAGTGAACCAGGTACCCGCGGACACCCCAGAAAGCATCCTGGAACTAACCCCCTTTCCCTGCCCCTCTTTTGTCCTGCACCTGCCAGAGTTTGCCGAAGCTCCATGAAATATGAAGTGAGCTCTCTGCCAGAGCCGGGCGTTCATCTTCCAGCTCCTTGGCACGCGAATCCCTCCGAGTTATTTTATTATTTCCTGGAAACTGTAACTGAGCCTTTTTATATACCTTCTGTTGCCGTAAGAGTAATCACACATAAAACATGTCAGGCGAACGTGAGAAAGACATCCTTCACTCGCTTGGCTGCTGGGCTCTCCGGCCTGCTCAGCCAACAGCTGTGACCGGGTCAGTGGCAGGATGGGTGTGGGGCAGGGCGCCCCCTGGACACCTCAGCCAGGGGCCTGGGGTCCACAGCAGCTCAGCACATGAGAGGGAGATCTGGTGGGTATCTGCAAGCACCGAGTGTTGGGGAAGCACCTGCCCGGAGAAAGCTGCCTGGCTCTCCAACCTCTGTCCCTCCATGCTCACCCTTTCAGGCCTCCAAGGACAAGCTGTCTTATCACCCTTGCTTTCTCCTTCTCTTATGCTCTAAAAGACTGACCTGGTTCTGAATTGCTTTGTTGGGCCTCAACTTCTCCTCCTGGAAAATGGGCACAGAAACATGCTGAGGGAGAAGAAAGATGGCAAAACCCAGCATAACGGGGCCGTAAGCACGTGATGCCGGATGGGGAGGACTGCGGGGTGGGCAGCAAGAACACGGAGGTGGACTCAGGTGGAGGGCGGGGCCTGCAGCCCAGGGGCGGGCTCCCACCATGGAGGCGGGGCCTAGGAGGTTTTGGTGGGCTGGGCCCTGGCAGGCACAAGGCCCCCCCACCCCACGCTGGACCCTGTCTCCGGTGCATCGCTGCTGCCCAGGGTGTCCGTGGGAGGCCTGGAAGATGGAACCGGGAGCCAGAGCTGGGGACAGAACTCAGGTCTCCCCCCCCCCCAAGTGGTTGGCACAAGAGACACTAGATCTTAGCAGAATGTGGTGGTGATGTGGGGTGTCTGTGGCCACAGCGGCTCTGGCAGGTGCAGCCTACCGACTAAACACAAAAAAGGTGGGAAGAAGCCAGGGTGTTGAGGACATCCTTCCACGCAGGACCCTCCCCAGGCGGGAGGCCCGTTCCTATGTGTTCGCTGCACCTGCTCCCAATGTGAGTTGGCCACATGGAGAGCTCCAGACCCGTGGGAGGGACCGACCAGTCGTCTCGGTCTTCAGAGGACTGACAGAGGCGGCACGGCAGCCCGCTGAGAGGAAGACAGAGTCAATAGCAGCTTTTGACACGTACAAGAGGATTTTCAAGTCTGCCGCAAGATTACAGAGGGAGCCAGGGCTGGGAAAGAGGGGCAGACGGTATACCAACGCTGCCTGCTGCCTCGTTCTCAGATACAGGAGCCTGGGCAAGCATCCCCGGAGCCCAGTGGCTTGTGTGGAGGGAGAAGGTTACGGAGACAGGGGTGCCAAGCCTGCATTCTCTGTGCCCTGTCCCCAACCACAGCACATGATGAAGGGGCTTCCCCTTTATTTCTCGGATACTTAGAATTACACAGAGCGAGGGAGAGACAGAGGGAAACAGAGAGATCTTGTGTCCACTGGTTAGCTCCCCAAATGGCAGCAACAACCAGGCTGGGCTAGACTGAAGGCAGGAGCCAGGAGCTTCTTTGGGGCTCCACTGTGGGTGCTGGGGCCCCAGCACTTGGGCCATCCTCTGCTGCTTTCGATGGTACATCACTGGGAGCCGGCTCAGAAGTGGAGCAACCAGGACTTGAACTGGTGCCTATACGGGATGCTGCAGTAAAAGGGCTTGTCTCTCACCTCCTGTGTTAGGTGTGTGATGGGAGCTGGGGAGACAGGGAGGGTGGCCTGCCAGCTGCACAGGGCCAGGCTTAAGGCTCAGCTGTCCCTGCCTGAGGTCCTTTGTGCTTTATTGAGCAAGGGACCCACATTTTCCTTTTTTTGCTGAGCCCTTTGGTGGCCAGACCCTCTTTCCGTCCATGCCATGACACCCGCTTGGCGGGGCTGAGATTCCAGAGTGGGACTGAATTTCGTCTTCTTTTGCCCCCCTCGTGCCAGCTGAGCTGAGAGGGCTCCAGGGAGGGAGATGGGGTTACTTACAGCCGTCGGTTCTGGAGGATTATAAAAGTTAACACTTCTCATATCTGCACGCGGGGTGAGTGAGCACGCGACCGTGCTACAAACAAGCCCCTGGGTTTCTCTGACTTTCGTGAAACTGAGAAAAATAAAAGAAAGAAAAGATGCCATATAGGCCTGAGCCTTAGAGGAACAAAAATAGCAGTGAATCAAAACAAAAACAAAGCAAACAAACAAAACAACCACCACCACCAAAGGAGGGACTGAGCATGAAGGTACCGGGAACCTTCATGAAGGTACGCAGGGAAGGGAGCAGCTGCTTACTGGGGGGCTGCCCTGGCTGGCGAACGCGGGGAAGGGAGCAGCTGCTTACTGGGGGGCTGCCCTGGCTGGGGAATGAGGGGGAAGGGAGCAGCTGCTTACTGGGGGGCATCCTACCCTGGCAGGCTGGAGGAGAGGCTAAGGATGAGGAAGTCTTGTTCCATTTTAGGAATGGAGCTTTTCTTTCATTTTTCGTTTTTAATAAGATGCATTTATTTACTTGAGTTCCATATAGAGAGGGAGAGACCTTCCACCTGCTGGTTCATTCCCCAGATGGCCGCAATAGCCAGAGCTGGACCAGGCTGAAGCCAAGATCTAGCAGCTAGTTCCGGGTCTCTCACATAGCTGCAGGGGCCTGAGCCCTTGAACTATCTTTTTGCTGTTTTCCCAGATGTATCAGCAGGGAGCTGGATCAGAAGTGGAGCAGCCGGGACACGAACTGGTGCTCATACGGGATGCTGACATCACAGGCGTTAGCTTTACACAGGTTCCCAGGATGCAGCTTCCAGTCCAGGAAGGAAGCCCCAAACAGCTCCTTTGAGGGAGCTGAGTGGGGAAGTCAGGAACAGAGAAGATTCCAGACAATGGCTGCGAAGCCTCCTAATGCTAAGGCTCGAAGGCAGCACCAGGAGGGCGTGGAGGGAGGAAGCCACAGACTCCCCAACAGGAGAAGCAAGATTCAACAAGGAAGAGAGAAACTGAGACGCCGATCCCATGCGTGAAGGCCCTCGAGGGGTCCAGGCGGTCACCTCTTCAAACCTTGTTCCGTGCGCTATTCCTTTCCCTTAGCTTTTCCACAGAGTGAAAAACAGAAAAAGTGACAAGGTCCGGGCTGGGTGTTACTGGGAGGGAGTCCTCTGGCTTTGCCCTCGCCTCTGGGCGCCCCCATGTCACCGTGATCCCCCAGACAGGAGCCTGGGCAGCTTCGGAGATTCTGCTAAGAGGTTTCTGCTGAGGTGGCACCTCGCACGGCAGGCTCCAGCCATTCCACTCGTGTGGTTCCCACCACGGTGACACTCAGAGATCTCCGATGATGCGTCTGCCACGGGTCACGTCCAGCAGGGGGCTGGGGGCTTGCCAGCAGGAATTTCAGCCTGGCAAGGCTTGAAGGGACGCAATGAAGTTGGCACTGGGAGGTGGTAAGAGAGAAGGTTGCATGGATGCATCACAGTCATTATGATGAATAATAAATGGCTGTAACTCAGGGAGCAGGAGAGGAGGCGAGAACAATTTACGGTCTTGGAGCGCGTGGGGAGGGGATGGGAGCACTACAGACTTGCTGGGATCTTTTAAAGAGGAACCTTCTGGAACTGGTTCTTTTCCGAAAAGACGGTCTCTTGCTGAGACGGCGCCTGAGGTTGCATGCCTGCTCCTGCAAGGCCTCGTCACTGTGGCCCGGTCTCTGCCACCTCCTCCTGGGCAGACACGGGGACACCAGGATCCATATGCGTGCCCGTGTGCATGGGCAGGAAGTGCCAACTGCTGGCAGAGGAGGCTGGGGGGGCGGTCTCACAGACCATCTCTCACCCACCCGGTGTAG
Source organism: Ochotona curzoniae (assembly GCF_017591425.1). Classification (NCBI taxonomy): domain Eukaryota; kingdom Metazoa; phylum Chordata; class Mammalia; order Lagomorpha; family Ochotonidae; genus Ochotona; species Ochotona curzoniae. Next base: position 974,606 of record NW_024466464.1, read on the forward strand.
GTGTTAGGTCTCGGATTGTGGGGGTGGGGGCATGTGTCAACTTGGGGCATACATTCTGAGCCAGTCCTGGAAGAGACGTGAGTCAGAAGGAGAATCGGGCTCAGGGCGGATCGATGTGAGCCTTTAATCATTTATTCATGGTCTTCCGGGAGGCAGCGGCGCAGCGTGTGTGCGTGTGTGTACATGTGTGTGTGTGCGTGGGGAGGCCCTGTGCCTCACCCTCCCTCCGTGATGCTCCCTGCAGGCCCCGCCTCGAGCCCACCTCTTCTCCTGTCTTCCCCGAGGCCTGGGCTGTCCGTGGGCTCTCCCTCCGTGACACCAGATTGTCCACTGCAAAGCCAGCTGGTGTCCACTGGGTGCCTCGCCCACCTTCCCGGGCTCTCAGCCACACCTGCAGAGCCCCTTCTTCTGCCAGTCAGGAACCCGAGCAGTTCCAACATGCTACATCTTAGGAAGGTTTGTGTGGGGACATGTAGGCCAGGGCTGGCCAGGTGCCAATCTGGACTCTGCCACCATTTTTTTTTTAAGATTTATTTTATTTATTTGAAAGGCAGAGATAGAGAGAGAAGTGGCTGAAACAGCCTGGGCTGGGCCGAGCTGAAGCCAGGAGCTTCTGAATTTCTCACGTAGGTGCGGGGAAGACTTTGTCCATCTGCTACTTTTTAGGAGCATTAACAGGGAGCTGGATTGGCAGTGGAGCAGCCAGGACTGGGACCAGCACCCATATGGGATGCCGGTGCTTTAGACAGAGGCTTAGCTTACTATGCCAGGGTGCCAGTGTCTCTCTGTAACTGGCTAGCTGGTTATAGCTATATTTGATTGATTGAGGGATTGAGCTCGCTGAGGCTTAGTGTGCTCATCCACAAAATGGGTGTAATTCTAAAAGCCACCTACAGAGCTGGCGCAATTCCTCCACCATTCTACACACATGTGACACAGAATCATGCCTGCCATGGGGCAAGCCCTCGAAGCCTATTCGCCACTGTCGTTATCATTGTAAGACTGGTTCTTCTCCCTCCTGCTCCTGTGTCCTGTGATGGTCCAGCTCCCAAGAGACTGGCCAGCTGGCTGGTGTTACATTGGTAGTTTGGGAGCGGAATTTTCACTCCAGACGTCGGTGGAATGGGTAAAGTCAGGGTTGCTTGCCCAGAGAGCTGGCTGCTGGGCGTGGACCAGCCCACAGCTGCCACTCTCCACCCACCACATTTCTAAGGCAGACACAGGCCGTGAGATGAAAGCTGGGGCGGTGGGGGTATGCAATGCCCCATGACACCCCTCTGCCCAGCTCTGGCTTTGACTTTCTGCTTCTGGCTGGCAGCCCTGATCTGTGTGGTTTCTCTGCCTCTCACATACGTGAATGCAATTATTATCGATTCATTTTTTTACTGGAAAGAGAGATTTACACAGAGGAGAGACTGAGAGGAAGATATTCCATCCTCTGGTTCACTCCCCAAATAGCCACAACGGCTGGAGCTAAGGTGATCTGAACTCAGGAGCCAGGAGCTTCTTCTGGGTCTCCCACGCAGGTGCAGGTTCCCAAGGCTTTGGGCCGTTCTCCACTGCTTTCCCAGGCCACAGGCAGGGAGCTGGATGGGAAGTAGAGCAACCAGGACATGAACCAGTGCTCATAGGGGACCCAGCTGCTGCAAGACAAGGATTTAGTCACTAGGCCACCATTTACCGCCCTGACTATGATTATTAAAACATGTGCAGGCAACTGTGAGCATCTAAGAGGCAGACAGTACACTTGGCAAAGTCAGCCTCGGGGGGCTGGGAGTCCAGGAGATGGACAAGCCAACTCTTACAGAAGCCATCCTGTGCTGGGGGCACAGGATCCTGCCCCCTCCCCCTACAGGCTCTTCCGTGCTAGGTTTACTTTGGGGCTCCATGTCACACATGGGAAGGTGGAGGTTTGGGGAGGGGGGGTCAAGGAACCCTGTTGTGGGTCACCGGCTTAATCCCTTGGGACTCCAGGCAGATTATCATCCTTTAAAAAAAAAAAACAAAACTGGGAAGGCAGATTTACAGAGAGAAAGGAAAGAGGTCTTTCATCTAAGGGTTTATTCCCCAAATGGCCATAATGGTTAGAACTGAGCTGAACTGCAGCCAGGAGCTTCTTTCGCGTCTCCTACACTGGTGCAGGGGCCCAAGATTTTGTGCTTTCCCAGGCTCTAAGCAGGAGCTGGATCGAAGTGGGGCAGCCAGGACACAAACCCGCGTAGCACCCATATGGGTTCCTGGCGCTCGCACGTGGAGGATTAGCCTAATGAGTCAGCACGCCGCCCTTCACGGTCCTTCCTTAAGAGGAAAGCAGCCAAGAGCTTCGGGATCTCAGAGTCTCTGGGGCCAGTGCCAAGGCAAACAGGACTTTTGGTCAGCCCCACGATGTGGGTGAGTGGTCCCGACAAGAGCAGCAGGCAAAAGCTAGGGCTGTGGGGTGGGGGTGGGGGGTATCTTTAATAATGGGAGAGAAATCCCTGTAACCACCCAGGATCCGGCTGGGTTTACAGCAGCAGGCTCCCGGGGCACGGGTGGGCGTGGGGGCGGGGAGAGAAGGAACCGCCCACCCAGCAGGCCTGTAGGCACACCGCGGGGGTCCCATATTCATTTAGGTAATTGCTGCTGCCTTTCCAGGCGCTTGCGGCAAATCTGGAGCCTTCCTCTGAGGCAGGTCGCAGGGGGATGTGAGGCAGGGTGGTATTTATTTGCCTCACAAACAAGCGGGCCCTCCTCTTTCAGGGGAGTCGCGCACCCCTTCCCGCCCCCTCCCGCGGGGAAGGCAGCCCGTGATCTCCCGGCAAAGTTATGGGTGCTGCTGGGGAAGGCTGCGGAAACTGCAACAAGGAACCAAGAGGAAATTCAGTGGCTCACGACTTGGCTACGTGTCTAAGGTGTATTTTTAGAAAATATGAATGAAGGAACATTTATTTTATGTATTATGCATGCAGAAGCATCTGTATCATGCATATGCATAATATACGTGCAGGGGTGTGGACATATGGGGGAATGGACAAGGGGGGCAGGGGACTCATTGTCCCAAGTTCTGGGGGTGCTTCTCTGTGGGGAGGGGGCAGAGAGGGCCACACACGGGGTGGGGTCTCAGGGTGGATGCTGTGGAAGAAGCAGCTGGGGTTGTAGACTCCCTCTCTCTCTGTGACGTAGCTTACAACTTTCCAGTTGTCATTTTATTCTTGCAGCGTTTCTTCCCCTCTTGGGCCCGTGCGGGTGGAAAGCGTTGTTCCAGGCTTTGAGACCTGCAAGTAGGGATCTGTGGAGCTGGGGCTGGGGGTGCTGGGCTGAGGGAGACAGACACTTACTAGATGGGATGTGGTGAGACCTAGGACAGTCATGGCGTCATCGTGGAGAAGTTGACCTTGGAGTGGAGACCTGCAGGAGGGAAGGACAGGGGCCACTTGGGCTTTGCAGGAAGTCCCACATCTGGAAGAGAGTCCAGATGTGCAAAGGCCCGGGGGTGGTGGTGACAGGTGCTAAAGGGTGTCTGTGAGCTAGAGGAGGCCCAGTGGCTGGTGAGCAGCCCATGAGGTCTGAGAAGACACTGGGGCCTGAGCTGGCAGGCGAGGGTTCTTCTCCGGGCACGGGTGGGCTGACTTGAGCTGCCTGGTACTTTTCCAGGATTGTTCTTGGGGAGGCAACTGCGGTGTCCAAGAGAGACATGGGTGGGCAGCGGTGGGGCCGAGTGGGGAGTGTGTCCCGAATGCAGGTGGCGCTCATGGCATCTCCTGGCATCTCCTGGCATGTCAGAGACTGCAGGCTGCCCCCACGCAGCCTGAGCGACCAGGACAGAGCTGGGGAAGCCGAAGGGTAGACCCTGGAGTCCCGTCTGGGATGTGCTGTGCACACCATGTCAGGTGAGGAGTGTGTGCAAGGACCGAGGTGAGGAGACAAAGAGGAAAACACTGGGTGGGGAGAGGACTAGGGAGAGGTGTTGAGGGGTACCCCGGCTGCCGGGTGACTCAGCACAGGAGCCTGTGGCAAGGCCTGGTCGTGGCTGGCCCTGGGCGGGGTACATGTTCCTGGTTCTGTCCGGCCCCTTTAAGGGTTTATTCCAGGCTGTGTGATAAAACGCAGTCTTACAAGGAGTGCCCTTGGGCCATTTCATTTCTCCTTACGCCATCCAGCACCTTGCTTAGTGCCGGATGAAATGGCGATGGGTCCGCCAGGGCCAGGTCAGCCCAGTAATTGAGAGAATTGAGTGCGATCGGCTCTCGGTCCTTGTACAGGCTGACAAACGGCCCCAGGGCCATCCCTGCCGAAAACAAGCTTTCATCGCAGCTGCTCAGGAGCTCGGAGAAGCTCAGAGAACATCCGTCAGTTCCCCACCAGCCCCTCCCGTCCACCCCATTCCGTCTTTCGGAACCACAGCTGTCTGGTGGGGGCCTTGACCCAAGGGGGAAAGAAAGGCAGGTGTCCCAGGAACGTACTGTGATCGGCAGTGCTTGTGTCCAGCCATGAAAGCTGACCGCAGTCGGCCCTCTGGCCTGGGCCACCGCCAGCCAGGCTGCCCTGCAGCGAATGAATCCGTCAGGTTGCGGCTTTACGGCACCGATCTCCCATCCCCTTCCTGGCTCGGGCTGTGAGATGTTTCAAACAGAACGCTTGTCAGCCTAGGCCAGGAAAGCAGCCCCAATCTTGTGGGACCCGTGTGAGTTTCTGTCATTCATTCATAGTGTGTGTCTGGGACAAGCCAAGGGCTGTGCCTTCCAGAATATTCCCAAGCAAACACTGCTATACAAACAGAAATGTTACATGTGTTTGAGGCGGAGCTGGAGAGGGAAGATCCAGCCAGCCAGCTGCTTTTCGATGGGATGGGGAGGGGAAGATGAGAATGCTGGCAGTTTGTGACATGGACCTGTCAGAATGTTCATGGAGAGGATCATTTTGGGGTGGGTTAAGGTGTTATTTGAGGGCTGGATACTGTGGAACAGCAAGTGAAGCCCCACCCTGTGATGCTGCCATCCCGCTTCCCGTCCAGCTCTCTGATGACGCCCCTGGGGAAGCAGTGGAGGATGACCAAGTCACTGGGGCCCTAAACCTGTGTGGGAGACCCGGGAGAAGCTCCTGGCTCCATACCAGCCCAGTTTGTGCCAAAGTGGCCATTTGGAGAGTAACTCAGCAGATGGAAGATCTTTCTGTCTCTCCACTCTGTGAATCTTTTCCAATCAAAATAAGTTATTCTTATAGAGAAGACTTCATCTCATATTGACACCCAGTTTCAGTTTCCTATGAGATCTGGACTGAGTGTCTGGCTCCTGGCTCTGGCCTTGGCCCCATCTCAGCTGTGGGATTTAGAGGCGTGAGTCAGCCAGTGGGAGCTCTCTGTGGCTTTCTACGTTTCAAAAAAGCATTTTTAAAAGATAAGTTTAGGGGCTGGTACCAAGGCTCAACAGGCTAATCCTCCACCTTGTGGTGCCAGCATCCCATATGAGTGCTGCTCTAGTCCCCACTGCTCCACTTCTCATTGAGCTCTGTGCTAGTAGCCTGGAAAAGCAGTGGAGAATGCCCCGCCCCCCTGGCACACCCTAATTTTTTTGTACAAGATAAATAAAATGATCCTTTAATTTCTTCCTTTGCAGGAACATTTCCAAGTTCCCTTGTAACATGTTAACCTGTTGGCAGTCACAGCCAGGTGGGGACATGTTAACATGTTGGCAGTCACAGCCGGGTGGGGACTACTCTGCCCTAATCTTGCCAGTCCTCAGGTTTTTGCTGCGAGTGAAACATCTGTTTCATTTGTATCCAATGGCAGTGCTTCTGGCTGGTTAGCAAACGGGAGTATAAAATGTGTGAGTATAGTGGCTAAGACCACTCAGCAAGTCCCTTGCTTGGAAAAACAGGTGGCTTCATGCTCGTTTTCTGCTCCTGGGCCAGGATCGGGAACAGGAATCTGCATGGAATAATCAAAGTCAAATTCACCGCCTCTCCGGGACGCACACGTCATCTGGGGTTACATCACACTCCCAGCTCTGGGAGATTAGTCTGGGTTTACATTAAATTTTACCATGCTCGGGCCCGGCGGCGTGGCCTAGTGGCTAAAGTCCTTGCCTTGAACACCCTGGGATCCCATATGGGTGCCGGTTCTAATCCCGGCAGCTCCACTTCCCATCCAGCTCCCTGCTTGTGGCCTGGGAAAGCTTTGGGACCCTGCACCTGCGTGGGAGACACGGAAGAGGTTCCTGAGTTCCCAGCTTCGGATTGGCACAGCACCGGCCGTTGCGCTCACTTGGGGAGTGAGTCATCAGATGGAAGATCTTCCTCCTCTCTGTATATCTGACTTTGTAATAAAATAAATAAATCTTTAATTTTTTTTTGCCATGCTCATCCTGAATACCAGTGCCATGGGGTCTGAGTAGGGGAGGCGGGAGACTGGCACTGGTCCTCCATGGGCAGGGAAGGTTCTGGAAGCTCCTTGTGGCTTCTCAGGCATCTGTTGAACAGGGTGGGGATGCGGGTCCAGTGGGAGCTGGGTGCCAAGGGCTTGGCGTGCCAAGGGCTTGGCGTGCCGCATGCTGAGAATACCAGCTGTGGTGGAGGGGAAGGTGCTTCTTCGCTCAGCCAGGTATTTCTGAAACACCTGCGAAGCTGCCTTAGTCTCTCCGTGGCTTCCCAAGTTGGCACCTGCGAGATGTTGGAGCCAGCATCTTACCCGCCAGCAGCCTGTCTTACCCTGCAGATGTGGGATGCAGATGGCCCCTGATCTTTGTAACAAGGACCCTCCGGCAATACAGAGACCCTGGTGAGCCTGTGCTTACCTGAGGCAGATTAAATTACCGTCACCAAGATGTGTATGCCAAGTGTGCTTTTCTGTTTAATAGTTCTCTGGGCACAGGGGGCTTGCACTAGGCACAGACAAATGCTTCGTTCTCCGGGGTATCTGATTGAAACGTAAGGTCTCATTCATGAGCCTTGCTGGCAAGTGTGGTCGGATAAAGGCTGCTTGTAAGCGTGAGCTTCTAAGCGCAGCTTCCCCCGGTGTGAGGAGGAGGAGGAGACAGGAGTGGATGTAACTGCTGGGAGCTGCCCACAGTAGAGTGAGGGGCAGAATCTCTCACCGCCCCGCCCCCCGTCTCTGTGTGTGGAGGGGGAGCGCCTGGGTCAGGGGCAGTGGTCCCTGCAGAGCGCAACATGTGGACATGTGTCTGGGCCCTGGTGAGCTGTGGATGCCTGTCTCCCCCCAGGAGGCAGCAGCACCTGTGGGGACCAGCAGGTACAGGGGCCAGCGTCAAGGTGAGCAGCCCACCAGGCCGACAGCCAACTTCTCCTGTTCCAGGTGGTCCTGGGAGTGATGGGTCGTGGGCCTGCTTGACCAATGGCTGTAACATGGTGGTACCAAGCTTTGCAGGACTTGTACAGTGTGCTACTCAAGCCCCCTTGCTGATAATGAAATTCAGGGGGGATTTGAACTTGGTGTCTGACCCCCGAACCTCCCTCTGGGCTCCCACAGCACAGGTCTTCACTTAGGGCTGGTCATGGGTTGAGGCGGCCAGAGTTGGGGAGACGGTGTCTGGCTCCCTGCTGGGACCAAAGGTGATGACAGGTTCCACGGTTGTTTGCAGCTGGAGATTGGGCAGGTCCCAGCAGGGCCTCCCTTGCGCGCTGTTGATTCTGCAGCAAAATAGGGCTTGAAAGAAGCTTAACTGCAAAAGCGCCTTGTTCAGCGGGGAGAACATAAAATCTCCATCAAAGGACTGGCGTGGTGACAGCCTGAGGCTGATTGGACAAATCGCATGAAACACTCCTGGGGCCTCCCTGGCTGGGTGGAGGTCGTTGCCAGGGACTCCTTGGCTAAGCTGAACTCAGGGGGCTTGGCGTGCAATAAGCTAGTTAGGGTAGTATACCCCGCAGCATGGCCAGGCTCAGTCCCTGGGGATCGCAGGGGCATGGAGAGGGGCAGAGGGCAGCCAGGCAGAGCTGGGAAGCTTCCGTCACCCTCTGGAGCGCACGGTGTCGCAGCCTGGGAGGGGTTGCCTTGAAGAGTGCACTTGAACGGTGTCCCCTCAAAATTCATGCCTTTTTCGAAACCTTGGAAAGTGACAGCTGATGCAGGCAATGACTTCAGAGAAAATGAGATTGTGCTAGGGCAGACCCTGAATCCAATGTGACTCCTGTCCTTAGGATAACAAGGCCCACAGAGTTATCCGGAAGAAAGACAGCTGTGTGATGACCGTGGCCATGGGGGGAGGGATGTAGCTACAGGCCAGGGAATGCTGGCATTGCCTGAAGCCCACCGGACACCCAGGAGAGGCCGGGAACAGCTGGCCTTGGGACTTTTGGTTCCCCAGAAGTGGCAGCGAATGTGTGTCTGTCGTTCTCAGCCATCAGTTGTGCGGTTCTTGGCTTCAGCGGTTGTGGGAAACCTCAGGGTCCTCCTGAGGTGTGGGGAGGGGTCTAGAGAGGTGGGGATCCCTCAGAAGAGAAGGTGCTCCCACAAGGACAGCACACATTTGCAGAGGTTGCACGTGGGTCAACAAGATTGGGGATGCAGCCTCCCCAGGGCATTGCCAGTCAGTGGGGCCATGGGCGTTTGGCCCACACGTGCCTGGAGGTCACTTGAAGAATCCTATGAGGGCCTGGTGCGATAGTGTAGCGGTTAAAATCCTCACTTTGAACGCGCCAGGATCCCATATGGTTGCCAGTTCTAATCCCAGCCGACCTGCTTCCCATCCAGCTCCCTGCTTGTGGCCTGGGAAAGCAATCAAGGACGGCCCAAAGCCTTGGGAACCTGCACCCGCATGGGAGACTTGGAAGAGGTTGCTGGCCCCTGACTTCAGATCGGCTCACTCCAGCCATAGCCGCAGCTTGGGGAGTAAACCATCAGACAGAAGATCTTCTCTGTCTCTCCTCCTCTCTGTATATCTGACTTTGCAATAAATATAAATAAATCTTAAAAAAAAAAGAATCCTATGAGACACTGAGATTGGGACCCCTCCCCCGCCTCCGACTTTGGAGCCAAATGAATTCTAGATGTCAACAGCAACCCCCCATTGTCCTGCAGGCCGGACATTGAGATGGGGTGGCCCCTAGAGTCCGTGGCTGGTGAGGGCCAGCTGCCTGGGTCACGGGCTGTGCCTTCCAGGGTTGTTCTCCACATGGTGCAGCAGGCGTCCCTGGGGTGCTCAGCCGCTGCTCAGAGAGCTGATACTGAAGGCTCCACTCCGACGGCTAAGTCACTGTCCCTAAGGAAGACATACACGGGCCACAGCCGGACTCTGCCCTGCTCTTCCCAACACTGCCCTCCCAGTGAGGCCTCGCCAGGCCTGATGAAATCCCCAGCCCACTCCTGAGAGGTGTGTGGGAGGCTGCAAATGGGAGAGGATCCAGCAGAAGCGAAATTCTGCCTCTCCCTTAACTCCGTTAAATGCTGATGTCAGTGGGTTCATCCCGGACGCAAGCTCCATGACATGTCCAAGTGCTCGGGGGGTACACTGAACAGTTATCTGTACACACCAAAATGGAATTCTAAAAACACACCCGTTCAAGTCACCCATCGAAAGTCGGCAAAGACACGGGAAAATGAACAGAAAATACAAAATTAAAAAAGAGACGGAAACTTTAACCTGTTAAGAATCCCATGAAATAGGAACGGCACCCCTGTGTGGGGTGCAGTGCCCAGGGCAGATGGGGTCCTTGTCCGGTGGGACACACTGGGGGTCCTGTGGGCCCAGCTGGTGGGCTCTAAGCTCTGGAGACTCCTGACCCCACAGCACAGGCCAGGCCGGCTAAGCAGAGCGATGGCTGGCGCTGGCGTTCCATGCGGGAGCTCGGGTCAGAGTCTCACCGCTCTACTTTTGACCTAGGCCCCTGCTACCACAGCTGGGAAAGCAGCGGAGGTGACCCAAGTGTTTGGGCCCCTGCCCTCACGTGGGAGACCCAGATGGAGTTCCCGGAGGAGGCTCTGGCTGAGTGCGGTTCTGCCTGTTGTGGCCATCTGGAGAGCGAACCAGCAGATGGAAGATCTCTCTCTCCTTCACTCTGCCTTTAAAATAAGTAAAATAAATCTTGTGAAATGAAGGGGTGGGCACACTTCTCTGTTGTCAAAGTCAGGGTCTGCTTGAGATAGGTATGAAAGTCTTATGAGTTAGACCACAGTGGCCCTGGCGCGGTAGCCTAGTGGCTAAAGTCCTCGCCTTGCATGTGCCAGGATCCCATATGGGCACTGGTTCTAATCCCAGCTGCTCCACTTCCCATCCAGCTCCCTGCCTGTGGCCTGGGAAAGCAGTCGAGGACGGCCCAAAGTCTTGGGACCCTGCACCCACGTGGGAGACACAGAAGAGACTCCGGGCTCCTGGCTTTGGGTTATTTCAGCTCCAGCCATTGCAGCTGCATGGAGAGTGAATCATCAGACGGAAGATCTTCCTCTCTGTCTCCCCTCCTCTCTGTATATCTGACTTTTCAATGAAAATAAAATAAATCTTACAAAAAAAAAAAAAAGGCCACAGGAGGTCACTCTGAGCAGGAGGGCCGATGTACCCCAGTATTCCTGGAGTGGGTGCTCCCACGCGGTAAGCCTCACTGAGCCAAGAGGCTCCACGTGCAGGGGAGGTGCCCCTCGCTTGTCCCGGAGGCCACGGAAGTCCTCACTCATGCCAGGATGAGACGCCCAGGAGCTGTAAGACCCTTTGTTGTTGTTTTGAAATGTTTTTCCCCCTTCTAGAATCTGACGACAGAACTATGACTTGTGAATTCGCCTTCAGCCTTAGTACCTGAGTGGCACTCATAGCTCTGCTTAGGCACCCAAGAGGCCGAGAAGGTTCTAGAACACCTTTTGGAATCACTTGCCTGGCTGCTGAGCTCTCAAAACCGCCACCCTATAGCTCTTGTGCAGCTCCTATGCCGTGCTGCCCTCAGGGTGTTGGCACCCAGGCCAGGCAGGAGCAGGGGTGGCACACCCGGCCAGTCCTGCCCAGCTCTGCAAGCTGCTCGTGGCTGCTGTTCTTTCTGTCTAGAGTGACAGGGGGACTTCGGGAGGTGCCTGGAGAAATGGAGTTGAATCCTGAGCTTTGGGCTGGCGTGGACAACCTGGGTCTGCTAACACGGACCCTGGGAGGTGGCACGGGTTCCCAGGTCTCCCATAGAGACGCACGGATCCAAGCACCTGGGCCGTCTTGTGCTGCCTTGCCCAGGTGTTGGCATCGGAGCAGCCAGGACTCGAACCAGTGCTCAGATACGGGACGCGGTCCCAGGCCACAGCTCACGCTGCTGTTTCTTCTCCAGCTGAGAGTAATGACAGCAAGGCCCTTAGGGAGTAGGTGGGCCTGTGCTCCCAGCCCCCTCCTTGCCCCTCCTGCTTCTGGAGTATTCTTTCCTCTCGCTTTGAAGGTGGGTCAGGAGGTTGGGCTTTGGTGCCCTGCGCTCCCTTTGAAGAATGACAATTCTCTCTCTTTTTAAAGATTTATTTATTTTTATTGCAAAGTCAGATATACAGAGAGGAAGATCTTCTGTCTGATGATTCACTCCCCAAGCAGCCGCGATGGCTGGTGCTGCACTGATCCGAAGCCAGGAGCCAGGAGCTGCCTCCATATCTCCCATATAGGTACAGGGTCCCAAGGCTTTGGGCCATCCTTGACTGCTTTCCCAGGCCAGGCAGAGAGCTGGATGGGAAGCGGGGCTACTGGGACTAGAACTGGCTCCCATATGGGATGCTGGCACATGCAAGGCGAGGACTTCAGCTGCTAAGCCACCACGTTGGACCCAAAGAATTACTCTTCTGAGGTGCTAAATCACTCCTGGTGGCCCAGGGCTCCACCCGGGCTACGGCACAGGGGTCATGGAGGGGCTGGCAGGGACAGCATGAGCAGGTTCCTCACCCCGGTCTGCCTTCCTTATCCCACTGAACTTCAGGTTGCACCTTCTGACCCCATCATCTCATTCCACATGGGCCCCCCTCCAACTTCTGTGTCTTCTGGAAGTTTCTAACCCTTGCCCTTCTCTCCTGGGCATCTTCCTTTTTTTTTATCTCTACTTTGCCTCGGCTTGCCTCTTCCATCAGCCTCTTTAATGGGCCTCCAGGTGCCAGGCAGCAAGGCTGGAGCTGTCCTAGGCAGCCCTACTGCAAAGGGAGCCCGGCCCAGCTCCGTCCAGTAATGGGCAGCCTGGGCGTCTTGGAGCTCCCTTTATAGGTGTTCCAGACGATTCTGCAGGTTTAAGACAACGGTTCAGCCGTCTGGGGTGATGGTGGGAGGGGTATCGACTCATCTTCAAAGGTGGGGAGCAGGAGCAAGCCGGCAACTCAAACGCACCCACAGCACTCCTCCTTCTGAGAGGTGGCCCCCTCGCCCCTGCAGTGGGGCGGGCGCATGGTGCCCATCTGGCCACTTGGTGTGGGGAACAGAGCAGAAAAAAGGGTGAGGGACAGTCAAGGACAAAGCTCAAGGTGCCTGGACCAAGACGCGATTAGTGAGAAGCTGACAGGCTGAGGGTCTTGGGGTGGGACATCTGCATGTCACTCACCCCCCAGACGCCTCTAGGTCACTGGTCCCACAGTGTCCTCATAAGCTGGGTGTGCTGACCCCACCCCAGGGTGCAGTGGCTGGTAACTGTCTACCTCCCTCCTACTTGGACTCCCTCCCCATGAGAACAGGCAGGACTCAGTCCAGAGGAGACCAGAGGTACCAGCTCCCCTGCAGCCAGCTTCACCGGGTCGCAAGGCTCTTGATGCCCTGGGGAGCAGTTACCCTTGGACACCTGCAGGGGACAGCATCACTCAGAGCCAATCACTTCCCTTCCCTGGTGCCAGTGTGGGCTTTCCCTGGGGCACAGGCTTCTGGCCAGGCGGCTCCCGGCAAGGGGTGGGTATGGGCAGTGGGCAGGGACTTTAACCAGCTTCCTTCCCGCCCTGTGTGGCCCTGGAAATTACACAGCACGTCTGGGCGGGCTGACCCCTTTGTCCATGGACCATGGCTGTTTCTTTTCTTCATGGGGCTTTCCCCAAACTTCCTCAAATCCTGTTCCCTGCCCAGCTCCCTGCACCAAAGCCTTATCGGGTTGCAAGCGGCCGGACGCTGGTTGTCTCAGCCAGGGCATTACTTCCTGCAGAGAGAGGCCCTGTGTCCCTGATGGAGTCCAAGCTGCTGTCAGCGTGTCTGCGGACAAGGGCAGGGAGACCACCAGATGCTGCCGCAGGGCCTGCCTGCCTCTGGAGGGAGGACGCCTGGCCAAGGGTGAGAACTTCTCAGCGGGGTAGGGTGACCTTGGATGCCTGGCTCCACCTGCCCCAGCTCCAAGGCCACTGCACGAGACAGGCCCGGGCTTGGGGCTGTAGTGCAGACCCAAGCAGGAGAGGCAAAACCAAGAGCCTGGTAGGTGCTGCTCTCTGCGTGCAGGGTCTCTTCTGGCCATCGCAGGGCTGACGCTCAGCCAGCTGTATGCTCTGTTCACTCTGTTTGGATGCACTTGCCCTGGCCTGGTGTGAGAGTGGAGAGCTGGGGGGTGGGGAGGCTGCTCTCTGACCTGCCTGTCATCTGCAGATCTGCCTTCTACTGACTCAAGTGACATGGCCAGGCCCCGAGGCATCGCAGGGTGTGCCCAACAGAAAGGGAGGTGTTTCCTTGTGCCAGGAAAAAACTGTGGGGCTCTAGGAGAGAACTAAGTGCTTGGTACTTTTGTGGGTGCTTGATGCTGTTCTGGGTGTTTGGAGTGTTCTAAGTGCTTGGTACTGTCCTAAGTACTTGGTGCTGTTCTCAGTTCTTGGTGCTGCTCTGGGTACTTGGTGTTGTTCTGAGTGCTAGGTACTAATGCTTGGTGCTGCTCTGGGTACTTGCAGCTGTTAGGGTAAGGTGGCCAGGTAACCCAAGGCATCTGAGTTCCTGTTTGGGGAGAGATGACTCCAGCAGGACAGGAAGAAGCTGCCATGACCGGGCCACAGAGGGGTCCGGCACCGCTGACACGTGGCTCCTGGGCTTCTGGACACACAGCTACAGGCCCCTCAGGAGAGCTGAAGGCAGAGCAGGGGGAAGGGGCTGGGCTGGGCTGGGGTTAGCTCTGCAAGGAGTTGCCTTACAAGACAGAGCCAGCCGGAGCGGAGTGGGGGTGCCGGAAGAAGGTGCCAAGGGCTTCTTACCTTCCAGTGAGAATATTTCCTTTTCTTTTTAGATGGCAGGCATCATAGTTCTCATGCTCCTGGGGATGATGTAGCAAAGCCATCAGAGGACTATGGGGTCAGCAGGTGCCGCAGCAGCTAAGACATGCCCCTGAGGACCCCTGTAACCTGTATCCAAGAGTTGGGGTGAGTCCCAGTTCCACAGCTGATCCCAGCTCCCTATTCACGCACGCCCTGGAGGCAGCAGCTGATGGCTCCAAGAATTGGGCCCTTGCTACCCACATGGGAGACCTGGAGGAACTTCCTGGCTTTTGGCTGTGGCCTAACGCAGCCCCAGCTGTTGCAGGCCATTTGGGGGGAGAACCAGCCAATGGGAGATTTATGTTGGCCTGTCCGCTTCCCAGATAAGGATGAAGAGTTACAAGGGATGATGAGACAGGAGAGAGAATAGGGCGGGTCACTGGTGAGAGCCGCGTTCTGGCAGGAAGGGCAGGTGTAGAAGCCATGAGGAAGGATGGAGTGGAGGAACCATGCACCTGCAGGAAGGCAGTCAGGCGGTGTGAATGGGGCCAGCTGCCCGCAGTCAAGATGGTGGCAGATCCTGCTGGGCTTGCTGCCCGGGGTCTCCACCGCCATGCAGCTACCTCTGGTTCATCACAACCCCTGGGGTGATTGGTCTGCGAAGAAGGCAGGGGAGGGTTGGGCATGCTGATGGGCATCTCAGGCTGGCAGCACCTGGGTGGGCAGGAGAACTGTGCCCCTGAGGGCAGACACTATCCATCCCCTCTCCGGGTAGCTTTGAGGATACTGTGGGGCTCTGAAGGCACTGGCTAAGTCCCGGGGCTGAGGGCCTGTCCTGGGCTTCCAGCTCAGCCCGTCTCGGGTCTACGGCTGCTCCTGGGTGGGCACGAAGACCTGTGCCTCTGAGCAGACCCTGTCCACCCTGTCTTGGGGTAGCTCTGAGGATACCAAGCACTTGGGTGGTGGGGCTATAATGCCAGCTGTCCCCTCCAAGCCTGCAGTGTGGGAAGGTTCGGCAGAGTGTGGACACGTGTAGCGAATGGTCCTAGCCCGTTTTCTGCTACTATCACAGATTAACTGAGGCCAGATAATTGAGAAAGAATCGAGGCTTGGGTTTGGCATGGTGGTACAGGAGGTTTAGCAGCCACCTGCAGAGTCAGCATCCCATACCAGATCACTGGTTTGAGTCTTGGCTGCTCCGCTTTGGAGCCAGCTCCCCACTAATTCACGTTTTGGAAGGCAGCGGGAGATGGCCTGAGCCCTGGGCTCCTGTTACCCAAGTGAGAGACCCAGCTGGAGTGGCAGTCTCCAGACTTCAGCCTGGGAACAGCACTGGTTGTTATGGCCACGGGGGCGGGGAGCGGGGGGAGTGGATGGAATGGTCCATTCCTTCTCCAGACATTACCCTGACTTTGCAATAAATAGGCTCATTGTTGGAGGTGGATGGCCCAGGTGCCCTACACTGGCACACTGACCTGGCTTCTTCAAGCGGTCACCTGCTGTGTCCTGATGTGGCTGAATAGCAGATGTGGGCAGTGAGGAGGTCAGAGGGCCAGGAAAGTTGCTTTTCATCACAACTCTGCCCCCGAGAACGGTATTTATCCATTTCTGACTGTGGGGTCCTGGTGACCCCATGATTTCTCATGTTTCTCTTCCCTGCACGGTCTCTTTGGGGATCAACACTGCAGTGGGTGAACTGAGAGCCACGGGCAAGCCGGAGAGCGGTGGCCCTGTGGGCAGTGGCACTGGGTCAAGAGTACAGATCATCAGTGGTCTGGGGTGGGCTTCTGGCTTCCGCCCTCCGCCCTGCAGGCTTCCTGGGTTGGCTGTCGAGGGGGACACCGGAGGCTCTGTGTGCACGCAGTGTCCAGCCCCCGCAGCAGGACAGCCTTGGCCCACTCTTCGTGGGGGATCTGTCGTTTCAAGTCAACAACCCGTTCACACCTTGGGCACTTCCAGATTGGCAAGGATATAAATACAGCCGTTTGCTCTCGGCTGCCCGAGTGGGAAGGGATGCTTTTAGCGTGGAGCGGTGCTGACTCACGCTGCCGGAGTGTGCTATTGGATCAGCCCGTCAGGGCGGTCAGGTGCAATTTTAGGAGAGAATGAGTGTGATTCGTGACGGAGCTGTTACACTCCGCGAAAGGACAAAATCAACTCGTGGGGCTGGCGTTATGGCCTCTTCTCCTTTAAACATTTCCCCCAGGGTGGAAGATGGGCATTTGGAGAGAGAGAGAGAGAGAGAGAGAGAGTTTGGGAAAGGTAGTGAGTACCTGAAACCGTCTGTCTGCTGGACGTGACCTTGCTCCAAGAATTCAGATCATGAAGCAGTGTGCCTCATGGTATCCTAGGGTGGGGCTGGGTGGGGGTGGCTGAGGGAGGGCGTCCTGGGCTGCCCTGCCAAGGTGCCACTTTCCATCCCGTGTCATGACTCATGAGTCCCTATGGACCAATAAGTGCCTTCGCTGTTCTGCCGTGTGTGTGTGTGTGTGTGTGTGTGTGTGTGTGTGTGTGTATACCAACTGGCTGATAGGAAGTGCTAAAGGGAGACCTCCCTGCTCCCCCATGGGCATAGAAGAGGAAGGTCGTGCAAACACCTTAACCCTAGAGGCAAGGAGAATGGCAGATCATGTAGCAGAGGCTGCTAGGAGGTGAAGCCTTGGGTCTTAGGCTGCGGCTGCACGGAGGGTCTGGCAGTGGGGACAGCTGCCTCTAGACCCTCTGGAATTTCCAGGGGAAGGATCCTGGGGTGGGCAGAGACTGGACAGCATCGAGAAGATTCTTAAAGATTTCTTTCTGAAAGGCAGAGTTAGAGATGGGGAGACACAGACAAAAATCTTATACTTCCTGGGTCATTCCCCAAATGGCTGCAGCTGCCAGGGGTGGGCCAAGCCGAAGCCAGGAGCCTAGAACTCCATCCAGGCCTCCTGCAAGGGGAGCAGGGGCCCAGCACGTGGACTGTCCTTCACTTCCTGCTCAGGTTCATTTACAGGGAGCGGGGTCGGAAGTGGAGCAGCTGACACTTGAACCGGCTCCATAGGAGACGCTGGTGTCTCAAGGCTATGGCTTAACTCGTTGTGCTGCAACACGGGTGCCTGACAAAGTTTTCTTTGGATTTGAGCAAGGCGTCTCTTTATTAGCTTTTATCAGGTGGAGGAACATTTGGAGAAATAAAATAAAAAAATAAAGTGCCCAGCAGTTTGAGTCACTACAAGTTTATTTTTTTAAAAGATTTATTTATTTTTATTGCAAAGTCAGATATACAGAGAGGAGGAAAGACAGAGAGGAAGATCTTCTGTCCGTTGGTTCACTCTCCAAGTGACTGCAACAGTCGGAGCTGTGCCAAATCAAAGCCAGGAGCCAGGAGCCTCTTCCAGGTCTCCCACATGGTGCAGGGTCCCAAGGCTTTGGGCTGTCCTCTACTGCTTTCCCAGGCTACAAGCATGGAGCTGGACGGGAAGCAGGGCCACGGGATTAGAACCAGCGCCCATATGGGATCCTGGCACATGCAAGGTGAGGACTTAAGCTGCTAGGCTACTATGCCAGGCCCAACAAGTTTATTTTTTTCCAAATGCTTTCCCACCCTACTCTGGCCTTCCTCTTAGCCTTCTGGTCCTGTCTCTGCCCTGGAACAGCCTTAGTGTCCCCAAGGAGGTTTCTGGGGACTTTGTGGGGGTGTAGCCCTTCCCAGGACAGTTGGCTGCTGAAGGAGGAGGCACGGGCACGCGGGCCTGTTCAACAGTTTCAAATGGCTCTGCTCGGATTCCTTCCGAGTGAGACTTCAGCGTCTTTCCCACGGCGCTACCAGCTGGTAAGGACTGGCTTTGCCAAGGTGATTTGTTCTGCTCTGGCCTGAGCAATTCAAAGCAAGCGAAGACATGAAATCTTCCATTAGGGAATGAAAAGAGCACGAGTTTGGAGCCTGTGCATGTGAGCCCCTGGGGGAGGCCGCGAAGGAATTCTATCAAGTTCCAACAGCTCCAGACCCGAGGCGACAGCACTCAACGCGAGCCGGGGACCGACGCTTGTCTGGATTGTATAAAAAGTGGGGAAGTCTCGGCGTCCGTCCGATTTCACAGTTCTCAGCAGGTGCGTTGGACGGGCTAGGCATGCGGGAGCCCAGCTGGGCTCGTGTTCCGGCTTGATGACCCCAGGGCCTGCAGGGCCCGTTCATACAGATGTAACTGGGGGCAAAAAGTGTTGGCTTCCCATGGGACCGTGGACTGCCCCTCGCTGTGCCCTGCCCATAAATGCCAAGGATGAGGGTCTCTTTGCCCTCTAATATGTTGGCTAGCATCCCTGCCTGTTCCCACCTGAGTTACATACTTACAGTTACCTATTACCTACCTGCCCATCTTGTTATCCAGTTACCAACCTACCTATTTACCTATTGAGTTATCAACTTATACTTACCTGCCAATCACGTTACCTTTTTATCTAGTTACCAATCTATTTGCCTACTGAGTTACCTACTTACCAGGTCACTATCTACTTTGGAATTTCCCTAGAAATAAGAGTGATTCCAGGTGGGGACACATCAGAAAGACGACTCAGGCTAGGGGAGGGCAGGGCTCCAGGCCTCTCTCTTTTTTGTTAACGATGTATTTTTGGTTTTTTGTTTGTTGTTTGTTTGTTTTGTTTGTTTATTTGAGAGGCAGAGAGGGAGAAAGAGAGAGAGAAAAAATCTTCCATTTGCTGAATCACTCCCCAAATGGTTGCAACTGGTCGGGCTGGGACAGGCTGGAGGCAAGAACTCCGGCTGGCTGTCCCCACGAGTGGCAGGGGCCCAAGGGTCATCTATTACTGCTTTTCCAGGTAACCTCTGCCCCCTGGGGCTGCACCATCCACACCAAGACCGAGGTCAAGACCATTAGTGGGAACCCTTTTTTTACAACAGGAAAGACCAATCAGCCACTTTTTTTCTTTAAAAAAAAAATCCATATATATATATATATTTGAAAAGCAGACACACAGAACCAGAACTGTCATGTGCTGGTTCACTCCTGAAATGCCACACTGGCTGCAACTGGGCTACACTGAGGCTGGAAGCAAGAGCATAACTCAGGTCTCCCACGTGGGTGGCAGGGGCCCAAGCCCTTGAACCATTCAGGACCCACATTAGCAGGAAGCTGGAGTTGGGAGCCCAACTGGTGCAGGATTGGGGCACCCCAGCTGCTGCATCAAAGGGCAACCCCAGCCTCCCAGTTCTCATGCTCTCCTATACGTGCTCCAAAGCCAGAATCAGAAACCAAAGGTGTCCTCGCCAATCCTGCTCTCTAGTTCTGTGAAATTAGCTTTTTTTTTTTTTTCACTTCCACTTGTAAATGAGCGCATGCAGTATCATTCTGTACCTGGCTGATTTCACTTAACATAATGTCCTCCAGCTCTAGAGAGACAGGGCAGAGGAGGGACAGGAAGCCGTTGTTTTTCAGGTACAAAATGCAGTCAGATAAGAGGAACACGTCCCCGGTGTCCTGTTGCACAGTGGGGTGACTACCGCCAACGACAATGGATTGCATATTTCAGGATCAAAAGGAGTGTGAACGTTACCGACACAGAGAATAGTAAGTGCAGGATGCAATGTGCCCGTGGCCCTGATCTGATCATTATGCATTGTGTGCACCTGTCAGAATATCACACTGTAACCAGGACATCTGTGCAGTTATCATGTGTCACTTAAAGCAACAGAAATAACTGAAGAAATAAAATGAGCAGGCAGGGGCTGGCTGCAGGAGCATGAGCTGAATGGGGAGAGTGACAGAGATGTTCAGAGCCTGTCTCCTAGGGGTGGGGGGCAGCAGGACTGGGACACCCCTGCCCTGCCCGCGAGCTGTTGGACCATGCAGGCTTCATCCTTGTATCCCAAGTCCCCACTAGCAGAGATGGGAGGAGTCGCTGCCTAACCAAGTGGTTTCCTTCGGACAGCCGGGAGTGTCAGCTCTCAGGGAGACCTGAGCCTTCCACAGCCACTGTGTGGGGCCAGGGATGCGCACCCCAGACGCGGCTCCGCGGAGTGTGGGGCCAGGGATGCACACCCCCAGACGCGGCTCCACGGAGTGTGGGGCCAGGGATACACACCCCAGACGCAGCTCCACGGAGTTGGAGAGAGGGAGTGGGAGCCAGGTTGCCTGTGAGAAGTGCCATCTTCAAAAAAGGAAAAAAACCAAGAAAAACGGCCCCACAGAAATGCCAATCAGCCTTGCGACGGAGGCTCTGACCCCACTCCGACATCTGCATCTCACTCTCCCCAGCCCCCTCATCCAAATGGCTGAAACAGAGCCCCACTCCCACTGCCCTCGCACACAGTTCCTGCCCTTCCAGCCTCTCTTTTCTCTGTGACACAACACGCTGCCCTTCATCTGCCTGATTGTCACCCGTGGGCAGAAGTCCCCGGTGGGGAGGGGTCTGAGCTGTTTCCTTGCTCTGCAAGGGGGCTCATTCCTCTCACTGCCTGCTCGGCTGTGCACCTGCCCAGGTAACTGTGAAGCGGAATCTTTGTGTTGCCCCCAGCCTCGCCATGGTCTGTGGTTCCCCAAAGGGGTCAGGGAGAGGCCCTGACTTGCAGTCCCCTCCCCCCACACATGAGCATTCTCTGGTCCGGCTTGGCCTCTCTCCTTGTAAGCCTTCCACACGAAGCGCAGGCCACCACGCCCTCCTGCTAGTGTCACTTGACTGGAGTGGCAGGCAGCCGGTTGGCAAACATGAAGAAAGCAAGCTGTTTTTCATCTAAGTGGCGGGAACTGGGCCATTTGCACATCCGGATCCTTTTACCACAAATGGCCTCAGCTCCCAGACTTGTCGTGGCTCCCCGGCTAGATGGACTTGGCGCCGGAGCCAAGTGCAATTCCAGGAGGCCCAGCACAGAGCTCTCTCCGGCTTCCTGGAAGTGCGGTAGCTGAGGTGATGGGCTCTTGGCTGTCACTGCCAAGTTGGGGGGAAGCTGACTGCTGTCCTTCATGGTCATAGAGGCAAGCAGAGAGCCTGGGACAGTGAGCAGGGAAGGCCAGGGACCAGAGGGAAATACCTAGCATTAGTGGAAAAAAGGTTCCCAGGCAACTGTGGTATAGCAGGTAAAACTCACTTGCGACACCTCTGTCCCACATGTGCATGGTTCAAGTTCCAGCCACACCACTTGTGATGCAGCTCCCTGCAAATGTGCCTAGGGAAGCAGCAGAGGATGGCTCAGTTCCTGGGCTTCTGCACTACATGGGAGTCAGTCAGCTGCGCCTCTATGCTTGCAGCCCACTTGTTTGGGGAATGAGCAGGGGCAGCCGCTCTCCGCCAGAGTTCATTTTCAGGCTCTTGAGCTGGACCCAGCAGCCCGGGAAGACAGCACGCATTCACAAAAGCATGCCCCTGCGTTGTTGGGGTCACCTGGAGATAAGCACCCTCAAGTCCACGACAGACAGATCCGAGGCACGATGGTGCCGGTGGAGACAGAGAACAAGCGCTCTGCAAGAATGGCTCTGCCCATGGAGCTGAGTTCCAGGGCTGAGGTTCAGAGGCGCCCCAGGAAGACACAGGAAGCGTGTGGAAGGCGGAGTGCAAAGATCGGATTTTTGGGGCACGTATGCCGGCACGCCAGGAGTTGCTGGGAAAAAAAAAGCATCCTGTGCAGAAACTGTACAATGGTTTCAACGTTTTTGCTGTACCAATGTGAATCGTCTTCTCATTCCCTTGGCACGAACTTTTGGGGTATGTGAGAGGCACAGAGAAGGGTCAACCCAGCCTGGGCATCCGAAGGACATCTCTGCCCGAGTGTCCCTGTGGCTGTCTGGCCAGGTCATTAATCCCTTCCTGGAGCAATGCATCCTCCCCTTTTTTCAGTGTGGAATAAACCACGGGCCCTTCGAGCTTCTGCCTCACATTAATTCCCTCCCGCGAGCAGAGCCTCCTGCTGGGTGGCTGCGCCCAAGGCCACTGTCAGCCAGCTACACACACCCCCTCCGCCCACACACAGGTGGCTCAGCCTTTCCCCTCCCCCGCTCCCTGCCTCCTCACTCCCTGAAAGCAGTGATTAACCTTGGCTTGCAGCCATCTGCACCTCTTTTGCAGAAAATATGGCTTTTCATTAGGTTAACAGGAGGGGTACTGACGATCGCTGGCGGTGGGGAGGGGTTAATGGCAGTGGTGACACTGCTGCCAAGTGGGTCAGGAAGAGGAGAAGGGATCGCGGGCCTGTGGGAGGCCTCATCAGTCAGTGTGCTGGCGGGAGTGGGAGGGGCGTGCTGCTGCTCCACGCCGCCGTACCTGGGGCCGGGGAGAATGGCCATGGGCCTTTTCATGCCATCTGGATGCCCACAGAGGCCTTGACCCTCTGCCTTTACCTGTGGAGGGAAGCAGCTGTAGTAAGCCTGCTGGGAGCGTGCAGCCCTCAGCAGACTGGACCTGGGTTTCCTGAAGTGACCACCCTGGCAATCTGGGTGGCGGGCAGGTGCGCCACAAGGGGTGGCCAAGAGCAGCCGATCCGGCCTCCGCCCTAGGGATACATGCTGAGGACCCTGTCTCCTTGTTCACAGGCTTTGTGCAGTGGCTGAAGCTCTGGAGACCCTGACTGGTGGCATGGATGGGTGACTGGCCTCTTAAATGGACGGATGTCCCGAGCCTGGCTGGCAGACCTGTGCACTGGCCTAGAGACCTTGGCTGTCTGACAAAATCAGGCACAGGGCACCTGGGGCAGGTGGGAGGGTGGGCGAGGGGGCAGTGCCAGGCCTCAAAAAGATGACAGTCAGGCTACTTCCCCTGGGAGTCAGGGCAGAGAATCTCAGGCCCTGGGGTGTTCTGCTAGGTGCTGCACCCCACACCCACCTCTGACGCAGGGCACAGTAGGCCCGCTGCCCTCAGTCCCTGTGCGCAGAGAGAAGGTGGTGGGTTCATTCTGCACCCCAGGCTGTCACTGCTGGGAACTGGTTCAAGGTTCCACAAGCCGTGGTCCAGGTACCACGCCCTGGTGGTCACAGCCATAGCCGCGTGTCCTTGCGAGGCTAACTGCCTATTGTCCCCCACCAGGTTCAGCTCAGACAGTGAGATGTGCGCTTAGGCACAAGGGGTCTCAGAAGACTTCGTCTGTCCGGGGAAGTCCCGAGCAGAGCCAGGCATGTGGGCTGTGCAGGCACACTGGGGCTGGTGGAACCCAGGTCGAGGAAGCCTCGAACCTGAAGTCCTGCCTCCTGGGGTCCTTGTGTCTGAGAGTCAGCGTCCATCTTACTCTACCGCATCAGACCCTGGTGGCTGTCCCTGAAATGCTGACCAGAAAGACTTGCTGACCCGGTTGCTCCCAACGGTTACAGTTCTGGCAGCTTCTCTGGGCTTTGATCAGACAAGGTTAGTAATGCAAACCGGGGGACTGTGCTGTGGGGTGGTACACTAAGCCTTCGTCTGCAGTGCTGGCATCCCACCTGGATGGTTCAAGTTCCAGTTGCTCCACTCCCGATCCAACCCCCTGCTAATGTGCCTGGAAAAGCAGTGGGAGGGGCCCAAGCACTTATATCCGTGTACATCGCAAAGAAGTTCCTGGTTCCCAGCTTCAGATCAGCCCAGCTCTGGCTGTTGCAGAAGAGGCATGAGTTCAGGGACCATGCGGCTGAGTTCCTTTAATAGCTCAGAGCCCCAGGTGTGGACGCAACACGTGCAGGTTACTGCAGGAGTAGGGCTGGCCCCCAGAAAGCCAGTGTGGAAACTAAATCCCCATTGCAATCAGTGCTGGGAGAGGGGGTCTCCTTGGTGGAGGGCATGACAGAGGAGCAGGGAGCATGCCCATCGGGAGAGGGCTGGAGGCTGCCCATTCTGCCACCCCCCATATGGGTCATGGGAGGAAGTTCAAGGCCAGTACTTCTGTCTTTGATGGCCCAAACAACAAAACCATGAGCCAGTACGCTTCATTTTAAAATATTTATTTTCATTGTCCAAGAAAAGTAGAGCATCAGAGACAGAGAAGGGAGAGAAGGACTCTTCCGTTTGCTGGTTCACTCCCCCAAATGCACAACAGCGTTGGGGCAGGCAGAACCCTGGAGCCTGCAACGGGGTCCGGGTCTCCTGTGTGGCTGACGAGGAGCCTGCGCCATCCCTGCAGCCTCCCAGGGTGCACACTACAGGAAGCTGGACTGGAAGCACCGGAGCTGCTCAGAGCTGCGAGTGGGCACCAAACACCTGCCTACAACACCGCACACCTGCTTGCCCCAAACTCTCCAGGCTTGCTCATTCGGTCACAGTGGCCACAAGCAAGTGGGCTAAGACGGGGTACAGACACAACAGGTGTGCCGTGAGTGGACAACTGGGCAGGAGGCAGGTGGAGCAGTGAGAGGATGAGTGGAACCTAGCGCCGGGGGCGGGGGGTAATCGGTTGTGTGTTCAAGCCGCCACACGGTTCTTCCTGTTCCTCTGTGGGCTGGAATGGTCAGGCAGCCCCAGCGGACTGGTCCTTGCTATGAGTCCCGTGGGTGGACTCCTGCCTGACCTTGGTTCCAGCACACCAGGGAAGTGCAGAGGATTCCCTGGTCCCTTTTAAATGCCATGGCTTTTCCAGGTTTCAGTAGCCACGTCCAGGGGAGAGCTTCTGCCTCAGAGGACACTGGGCGCTTCCTGGTCATCCCGGGTGTAGCCAGAGGGGAAACATGAGGAAAGCACGGGCTACGCCCCATTGTGGGGCCGTTCTTGGTTGGGGGCTCCACGACTACCCTTGAGGAAGGAAGCTGGGAGCAGCGCAGTGCAAACTTCAGGTGTTTTTCATTTGTGCGATCCATGCACCCTAGAGATGGCTGTTTGCAGGGTGGGAGGGTTCCAAGTCACCAACTACAGCCCCTGGCAATCCAGGTGGACTCACTGACCTTGGGCTCTAACAGGAGGGCTGGCCTCAAGGGAGGGACAAGAGCTAGGCGTGCGGCTTAGAGGTCCTCGAAGAGGGAGAGCCCCAAGTGGCCTTCCTGGCAGCTTGATTCCGACTGTTGGAACACAGAAACCAGGACATTCACAGAGAAACATACCCAGTCCGTTCCTTCACCAGGTGCTCGAGCCAGGCACCAAGGCCGCAGCCAGTCCCATTAAATGTCCCTGTATGGTTTTGGCATTGCCAGCCTCCAGAATGTCCCAGTACTCACGGTTCTGCGTTGTGAGGAAACCCCTAATTGCTGGAGGGGGTCCGGTGGCCTGTTAGCTCCTATAGAAATGAATATATAGGGGCTGCTGCCCCACACCAGGCACCTGTTCCCTGCTAACGTGCCTGGGAAAGCAGCAGAGGCTGGCCCGAGCGCGCGGCCCCTGTCACCCATGTGGGAGACCTGGATGAAGCTCCAAGCGGCTGGTTTTAGCACTGTGACCACTGGGGAGGGGACCAGCAGGTGGAGGATTTCAGACTCTGCTCTTCTCTGTCACTCTGCCTTCCAAATCGATCCGTCATTTACGTATGTGTGTGTGTATTTGGTTCATCAATTTAAGAAATGCCCAGACCGCATATACATTGCGGGGAAAGTGGTCCACGCTGGCCTCTGTATGGAGACATGGCTGCCTTGTCTGTTTGACCCTGCCCTGTCCTCCGTGGAGGCTGCCTGCCTGCGGCTGGGACGTTGGGTGCTGAGCCTGGCTTGGTTTTCTGTCTGGGCCACACATGGCAGCTATTATACAAAACCGCCCGGGATGGGCAGCAGCCGGCTTTGTGAGTCTCAGCTCTAGGGACTGGACAGATGCTCCTTTCACTGGCGCTGGGACATTCTCGGGACAAAGGATGCAGTGACAGGTCCGGGAGGCGCAGGTGGGAGGGAGAGGGCGTCGGGTCTGCGTCCATGGTGGTTGTGGGAATTTTTTTTTTTTAATGTTGTATCTTCATGCAAAGATCAGGCTTTGGAGTGTCAGCCCTGGTGCCTGCTGTGCTGGCCAGGACATGGGTGAATTTGGGGACAAGGGAAAACGTGGGGTGCGATGGAGGGAGCCTTCAGGAAATGAGAAGCACAGGTTAATGGGGCTTAATTAGCTGCCAGGTTGGCATCATCACTGTGCACGTGGCAGCAGCCAGCAGGACACAGAGGGCCTCGGTGCCCCTCCCGCCTCTCAGAGCTGCTGGCTGGCAGCAGGGCAGGGCAGCCGTTAGTTCCTGGCAGTGGATCGGGGCACACACAACCTCAGGTGACCAGCTGTCTCCTGGGGCAGTGGAAATGGCCCCTGTGGGCTGAGCTGACCTAGGATGACACCAGATTTTAGCCCCACTGCTTATGAAACGGATTAGACCTCAGTGAACCTCAGCTTTCTCAACCATAAAATGGGCACATTCATATGATTGGGGCAGGCGTTTTAGGTGACTGCGGCATCTGTGGCGTGTGCAATGCTGCTGCTGGCTGCCACACAGGCAGGGTGCAGAGCTCACTGGCCTCAGTGACTCCACTGACAGAACGACCACGAGGAAGTCCCCGTAGGCCATGTTGCTGGAGAAATTCCTGGGCCACCGGGGGGTTCCAGAAGAGACCAAAGATTGTTTGCTATTCCTCCCTGGACCTCACAGAGGAGGAGGAGGCGAGGTGCCACAGCACGGGCTGGACAGGGAGAGAATCTTCTCTTCCGTTCTGCCCCGTCCCCAAACTGAACATGCAGCAGCCACAGGCGGGCCCTGGCTTGCAGGTGCATCTCTGCCAGTCTGCCTGTGCCTTGCCCAGAGCGGGAGCCCCGGTGTGTGTGGGCAGGTGGCCCCCGAGTGGGTTGTACCTCGTCAGAAGTCATGATGCTGGTGGAGAGCTGTCTGGCAGCCCTCAGCCATCCACGCCCATGACTCACGCTCTTGTTGGTGTGGTGGAGGTGGGGGGAGGGGTGGGGCAGAGAACGCTGTGTTCTGTCCTTGGCTGAAAAGCAGCTGCTTGGCGGAGCTGCAAGGAGGGGGAACAATGATGGATGGGGACTGTCCTTGTGAGCCTTGGGCTGGCTGGCAGGGACAAGTCCCTGGGGCTGGAGGTGGGAAGCGCGGAGTAAGAATTCACGCGTTCATTCATTCAGCAGTGGTTGGCGGAACTTCATTCATTTGTTCAACAGTGGTCAGGGTCTCTCGGTCACAAGCAACATGCTGTTGGGACAAGTTCCAGGTGAGTCCTGCATGGTCCCGCTGCGGGGAGGAGCTCCCTGGAGAGGCAGGAGAGCTGGGGAGGTGAGGACTTCATGGAAGAACCGGAAAGAAAAGACATGCTTCCTGAAGACCTGCTGCGTGTGAGCATCGGAGTAGGGCAGGCGATGTCCCCTCGAAGAGTCTGTGGGGTTTGGGTGTGACCCACACAAGGAGAGGAAGGTTCCCTCCCCTCTGCCTGGGTGGCCCTGCCAGGGAGATGGGGCACTCCACTTCTATCCGCGTGTCAGCGACTTCTAGGGCAGAGGGGTGCTTGCCCAGCTTCCCGTGGCTCCAACTTTCCTTCCCTCCCTCCCCTTCCCTAAGGATCTCCGCCAGGCCACTGACCTTGGCTTTGGCTTTAGCCAAGGGGCTGCCAGCAGATGTCATGTGGGCACGTATGTTTCTATGTGTGAGCCCCGTGTGGGACTTGCAAAGCGAGGCCCGGTCCCTGTAGGAGCGAGGCCTCTGCTGGCTTGGCTTGCCCTTGTACCATCTTCAGCAGGTCGCACCTGCTGCAGGGATTCCGCGCATTCTGGCCAAGCTCTGTGGTTTGCATCCTTGGCTGCCCAGGATGCTGTAGCATCTCCAGGCAGGAGCCGGTGCTGTGGTTCACGGTCCCGTCCCCTCTAGACCCTGTGGGATTCTGGAAAAAAGAGAGAGCCAGCAGGGCTGGTCTTGTCTATTTTCCTCATCGACAGATACTTTACATGAAGTGAAAGTCATCTTTTCTTGGCATATGGTTCTATGAGATATTCTTCCTCATATCCCCTGACCTGGCTCACTCCCCAAATGAACCTCAATGGCTGGAGCTGGGTCAGCCAGGAGCCAGGAGCCAGGAGTTCTATCTGAGTCTCCCAACAGCTAAAGCCCTTGGGCCGGCTTCTGCTGCTTTTCAGGAGCATCAGCATGGAGCTGGATGGGAAGTGGAGCAGCCGGGACACGAACTTGTGCCCAAATGGAATGCCAACATTGTAAGCAGCAGATTAACGTGCTGCTTTACAGCACTGGTCTTGCCTTGAACACCCCTACGAGTCTGCCCCTTGTAAATGAGGACACACATAGGTCACACGGCGTGCAGCCTGCTGAGCTCGGCTTCTTCCCAACACATACTTGTCCGAGAACGGTCTGGCACTGTGCTTTCCCATCACTGAATCGCCTCCCATCCCAGGCCTTCCTCTCCCTGTTGGAGGCTGTCGGGATGCTTTTCCACGCCTGTTGGTGACCTTGAGGACCACAGCAGTTACATATTCAGAGTCAAGCTGTACAGGAACATGCATTTCTGTTTCTCTTGTTCAGTGCCTGAGAGTGGGTTTTGCTGGTCCTTGGGGAAGGGTATGCTTGCTCGGATTAGAGGTTTGCCCAGCTGCTTTCCCAAGTGGCTGCGGTCGCCGGCTCCCATCAGCAAGGTCTGTGATTTTGATGTGGGCTGCTCCCAACACGTGCGGAGACAGTTTCTCCCTGCGGTTTAAGTTAGCATCTCTCTGATGAGGAGTGATGTTGGGCTTCTTTTCATGTGCTGACTTGTCACCCTCTATCTTCTTTGATATAGAGTCAGTTCAAATCTATTGTCCCTTCAAAAAGGAAAATCAGTGTTTGCTTTTTTTCTTGAGTATCTTAGAGTCCTTTGCACCTGCTACATATAAGTCTTTAATCACAACATGTTTCTATTGCTTTTGCTTAGTAAGTTAAAATAAGAAAAGTCTCTTAGAACTTAAAATAAGAAAAAAATATGGGACCAGCATTGTGGCATAATAAGTAAAGCTGCCACTGCAGTAGCACCCACAGAACCCTTGTGGGTGCTGGTTCTGTTTCTGGATGCTCCACTTCTGATCCAGCTCCCTGCTCATGTGTCTGGAAAAGCAGTGCAAGATGATCCAAGTCCTTGGCTGCTGTAGCCACGTGGGAGACCCAGCAGAGGCTCCTGGCTCTGACCTGGCCCTTTCCTGGCTGTTGGGACCATTTGGAGAGTGAACCAGTGGATGGGAGAGTTCTCTCTGTCTCTGTGTCTCTCCTTCTGTGTAACTCTTTCAAACAAATAAATAAAATCTTACGAACTTTAGGTGTCTTGTTGAGTGCTTCCGGAGACCTGAATGTCTTCATATTGATCCAGATTTCGGCCCGGCATTTCATCCTTCAGCCAGCAGGCTTTGCTTCAACATCTCTTACGTTAAGTATCTGCAGGTATCAATCCTCTCTGCTTTTGTTCGTCTGGAAGAATCTTTATTTCACATCTATTTTTGAGAGCCAGAATTCTGAAATGATTTTTTTTTTCCCTTTCAGTACTTCAAACATGTTACCCCCGTTATCTCCTGGCTTGCATTTCTGACGGGACTCCTTCCTCAGTATCCTCGTGCCTCCGTGGGCAGTAGGTCCGCTTTTCTGAAGCTGCCTGTGAGGTAGTCCTCGGCACTGGTTTTCGGCAGTTTGAGCAGGATGTTTGCTCCCTTTTTGGGGACAGTGTGCTTATTCCAGCCTGGTCTGCTGATCTGGTTCGATCTGTATAATTTGATGTTCTTTTGCCTTGGGGAGATGACGAGGTATCTTCCTCACTCTGCCTCGCTGTGTCTTAGTCACCTTCAGGAGGCCCAACCACACGTGTGTTAGGCCACTGGTTTCTGTCCTACATCTGTCTGATGTTCTGAAAAAACGTACTTATTTTTATTTGAAAGGCAGTCTGACAGAGAGGGAGAAGGAGAGAGAGAGAGAGGTCTTCCATACAATGGTTCACTCTCCAAAGGCTCCAATCTTCCTGACTCCTGGCTGCCCTGGCCCCAGAGCCCTGCCTGCTCTTTCTCCATGCTGTGTCTTCCCACTCTGACTGTCCCGGGCTGGACCACCACCCATCTCCCCGCCCCACCCCTCTCCTCTTCACTCTTTCCTGGTGTTAGTATCATAAAGACACAAAGTGTCCTTGGACCCTCCCTCCCCGCCAGAGGATGACCTGGGTGCACACAGCTTCTCAGCCCCAGGCCTCCCCTGTTGAAGTGAGCAGCTGGGGGAGCAGCTGGGGAGCAGCTGGGGGAGCAGCTGGGAGAGCAGCTGGGGAGCAGTTGGGGGAGCAGCTGGGGGAGCAGCTGGGGAGCAGCTGGGGAGCAGCTGGGGAGCAGTTGGGGGAGCAGCTGGGAGAGCAGCTGGGGAGCAGTTGGGGGAGCAGCTGGGAGAGCAGCTGGGGAGCAGTTGGAGCAGCTGGGGAGCAGCTGGGGGAGCAGCTGGGAGAGCAGCTGGGGAGCAGTTGGGGGAGCAGCTGGGGGAGCAGCTGGGGGAGCAGCTCTAGTGGTGATGCCAGCTTCTTGCTGCTGGAGACGCTGGAAGGCAGCACTGGTGGATCAAGTACTGGGGTTCCTGTCACCCAGATGGGAGACCCCGATTAGATTCCTGACTCCTGGCTTCAGCCTGGCTGGGTCTGTTGGAGGTATTCAGGCACATGTGGAAGATCTATCTTTCTACTTTCACAAGGAAAAGAAGAAGCATGGTTAGGGGCGGGTGCTTGGCATAGGGGTTCACAAGTTGGGGTTGAGTCCCACCAGCTCCAGCCTCCTGCTGGGGGAGGCACCCTGGGATGGGGGGCGGGCAGCAGGCGATGGCTCAGCTGGGTCTGTGCCGCCCATGTGGGAGACCTGGATGGAATTCCTAGTTCCGGCTTAGGTCCCACCTGTTGCAGACATTTGGGGAGCGAACCCAGGGGTTGAGACTCCCCTGACCCTTCAAATAAATTTAAAAAGCTAAAGTCCACATGCTTTACCCATGAACAGGTATTTAGCGTGTCTGCATGAAATAATCTGTTCTTTATGTCCTATTGATTTCCAAGTGGAACCTGAGGCTGCTTGCAAAATTAAGCACACTATAAATAGAACAACTAATAAAAATAAGGCAGCCCTCCCCACATAGAATCTGCCAGGCACCCCAGGGATTACGCCACTTGAGTGTTTATTTTTGTTTCCCTGACAATGAAGAAAAAACGGCAATGGAGTGGGTAGCTAGCGTTGTCTGATCAAACAACGTACAGACGTTTCTGGGGATGCGTCCTCGTTGCTGGCCAAAGAACGCAATAAGGATATTCGCACGCAGAGCCATCCTCTGTGCCTTCCATTGACACGTAAGAGATGTTATTCAGAACAATGCTGGTACTTCTCCCAGGAGACTTGTGGGCAAGGGCAAAGCGTTGCCATGAGGGATGCAGGCTTTGCAGTCAGAAACACCTTGCCGCTGGCCTCTCTGGCGTATCCCTCAGCCAGTTGTGTTGTCCCTGGGAGTCTCAGTCGATCCCGACGAATGTCTTTCCATGCCAGGATTTTGGTGTAAGGATGGACTGAGCAAGTAGCTTAGGAAGGTGCCCAGGACGGTTCTTCCCCGTAAGGGGCCATCCTCAGTGATCAGTGCCGTCTGAGGAGACGGCTGAGTAGCTGTTACTTCTGGGACTTGCACCCCTGTATTTAGCGGTTGTTGATGGCTCTTACTCTTGGGGTCCCTGCCACATGGTGATCGTCCACTTCGGTGTTTCCTTCCGTAATTATTAGCCGACTTCCTAACAGCAAGAAAGAGCGCGAGGGGCTAAGGAAAAGTTACGGATGAAGATGTCTGTGTTCCTGACTCAGGGGTCTTGCTAGTGTCAAGATGACAGCAATCTCCGAGTTGACCTAGAGATTTGGTGAAAGCCCAGTCAGGATTCTGGCTAATGATTTTTGCAAGAATCAACAAACTAAGCTGACTCCATCACTGATACAGAGATGCGAGATTCTCAGAAGCCAACAGTCTTCAATAAGATCAAGGATGGGGGGACTCACAGTCTCTGATTTACCTACAATGACGGAGAGTTCCCACCTGCTGGTTGGTTCTCCAAATGGCCACAATGGCCAGAGCTAGCCCCAAGCCAACTCCAGGAGTTCTAAATATTCAAGCTGAAATGATAAAGCTATTTCAAGGGACCAAAGGGTCAATCTTCATGACCCGGGGCTGGACAACGGGACAAAATGCAATACTGCACAACTGGGCCACAAAATGATTAAAAATGAAGACTCATGAGCTGTGAGTGAAGCCATCTGTAGAGTCAAAAATATAACACCTAAGATGGGAGGAACTGCCTACCCATTGTGCACCCTCTTGGGTGGCTTGCTCTCGGAGGGGATTGGCTGGACTGCATAACGCTGGTGTCTTCACAGTCGAACTCTTCTCCCACGTTCACATTCTGCGCTTTCAATCCCATGAGTGAATGTGTGTTCCAGTGAATTCTGCTCTTGTCCGTAGTGTAGCTGTCCCACTGGGAGTGGAATGGCATCCCATCAGGAAGGACTTCTGGTGCCGTTCCCTGTGCTCCTCGGCTGTTTGTGTGTCTTCTTTGCCAAAGTGTCTCTCAAGGCTCTTTGTCCATTTGGGGGTGAGTTACTTAGCATGTTAGTATGAACCGTGGCACTTCTTTACACGTTCCGGGACATACAGTTTGTTCCTTGTTGCAGCATGGCTCAGATCTGTCTGTGTGAAGGCATTTGGGAAATGAACCAGTGGATGAAAGATTTCTCTCTCTATCTCCCTGTATCTCTGCCTTTACAATAAAAGAATAAATTAAGAAAATGGTGGGTTTTTTTTTTAAAGATTTATTTACTTTTACTGAAAAGTCAGATATACAGATAGGAGAGACAGAGATGATTTTTGACTTCTGATTCACTCCCCAAGTGGCTGCAATGGTTGGAGCTGAGCCGATCCGAAGTTAGGAGCCTGGGGCCTCTTCTGGGTCTCCCACTCGGGTGCAGGATCCCAAGGCTTTGGGCCGTCCTCAACTGCTTTCCCAGGCCACAGGCAGGGAGCTGGATCGGAAGTGGGATCACCAGGACACAAACTGGTGCTGATTGGGGTCCTGGGCATGCAAGGTGAGGACTTTAGCCATTAGGCTACCATGCCAGGTCCAAGAAAATGTTTCTGAGGGACTTGGGTGTGTCTCCCCATCCTCAAACTGTTTGGGGCTGGTTATGGTTCGTTTGAATTACCACCCACTCTGGTTTTCTCTGGGTTCAGCTTTGAAGTCCCCCCCCCATCTTTGTTAATTCTCTTCCTTCTTCCCTTCCTTCCACGTGAAGTAGCCACGTGGTCCTGGAGGCAGGATTGCTTTTTCTACTTCTTTATGATTTACAGATTTTTATTTATTTGAAAGGCAGAGAGAGAGAGAGAGAGAGAGAGAGAGAGAGAGAGATTCCGCATCATCTATTTTACTCTCCAAATGTCCACAATTACCTGGTCTGGGCCAGTTAAAGCCAGGAACCACTCCATCTTGGTTTCTCACGTGTGTGGCAGTGCCCTGAGCACTTGATCACCCTGGGCTGCTTGCCTGGTGTGTTAGCTGGGTCTGGTTCAGTACCAGGGACTCAGACTGGCACTCTGGCACGGGATGCGGTGCTTAAACTGCTGCAGCACATGGCCGGCCCCTCCGGGCAGGGATGTTCAAGAAAGGGTGTTCAGGAAGGTGTTAGTTCCCAGCCACGCCCTGTGCAGAACTGGCCTCATGAATATCTAGTTGAATCATTTCACATCCCTCAAGCAGAGTGCTGTCTTTTCTCTCTTGTCGTTTTCTTAACACTCCAAGAAGCATACTGCAGGATGCGCCTCTCTCTTAACTTTTTGCGCCTGCCAGCCTGTCCTAGAAATGAATCCTGTTCACTCGGCACTGCCGTGTTGTACGCCTCTGTCTGTGCCATCGCTTAGCTGTGTGTGTGCATTTTAGCCATTTACAACTTGTTCTGCTGCTGGAGGTAGCTGCTCGGGGAACAGCGGTGAGCAGTTTCCAGTGATGAGTAAACGCCAGTGTGGGGAGAGTTGTTCTTCATAACCGCAGGCCGGTTTGCTGGGGAACGAGGAGTGACGCTTGTAAGGTCGGCAGGGACAAGAATCCACACGTGTGGGAGTCAGGGTGGGGGCAGGCAGCAGAAAGCGCAGTGGAGTCAGGTCTCTGGGACTGTGGCACCCATGGGAGTGGGGTCGTCAGGCGGTTCGATTTGCTCGTGCTACTCTTCTTGAATCTGCAATAAAGATGGCGGAGTGGGAGACAGTTAGCCAATAAATGACAATTTGCATTCTCCTAAATTATGTTCTGAATTGTCCACACCACCTTTCTTAACATCAATTATGCTAATAGTGAACATTTTAATAAATACTTCTATTTTGATAGAAATAGCACAATTCAGTAGGAAAGCAGGCTAGCGTGTTTTCACCTGCTAGCTTTTTTTCTTATTTAAAGTATTTTTTCAAGATTTTATTTTATTTTGAAAGGCAGAGTGACAGAGGGAGAAGGAGGAGAGAAAAAGAGAGAGAGAGAAAAAGAGAGAGCACGCTGTCTTTTCCCAAATGACCTCAATGGCAGGTTGGGCCAGGTCAAAGCCAGGAACCAGGAACTTCATCCTAGACTGGCCTGATGGAGGTGGCGGGGTGGGGGTGGAGCCCTAAAGCAGGGCTCCAATACAGGATGCCAGCAACCCGAACAGTGGCTGAACTTGCTGTGCCACAATGCTGCCCCTCACCTGCCAATTCCTGATTCAGTCCCATTCTAGAAGAAGTGGCCATTTGGGGCACATGCATCATGGATCTGCTGGAAGGTAGCCAGGTATCAGGTATGAATCTAGAAAGAAAGCAACAGCTGTGTATATATATCAGTTGTGTCAAATCTAGCCCATGGTCCGACTGAGACCTTCCTGGGAATTTCCGTGTCAGAGCAGATGTGTTCTCAATCCAGCTTCCTACTAATAGCTTGGGCAAGCTTGAGCCCCTGCCCCCACTTGGGAGACTGGAAGAAGTTCCTGGCTCTTGGCTTTGGAGTGGCACGGGAGTAGCCACTGGGGAATACACCAGCAGATGGAAGATCCCTCCATCTTTCTCTTTGTCACCCAGCCTTTAAAACAAAAGTAAGTAAGCCTTTAAGAAAAAAAAAAAGAGAGATCATGAAAACAGCTTTACAGTTTTGCCCAGCAGCCCTGGCCACTCTTGGTGGTGCTGTGGCCTCTTCTCCCGGGTGAGGGGCTGTGTGGGCACGGCAGGTCAAGCTCGGCCGCCTCCTGCTCCAGCCGACGCAGGCTGCAGGTCGGGCAAGGGCGCGGGAGGAGCGTGGGAGTGGCTGCAGCCTCACTTTTTCTTTTTGAGTTTCAGCTGCTTCAGGGTCACCAGGCAGCTGCATTTTCTTTATCTTTTTCTTCAGACAAGGAAAACGAAGTCTGAAGTTGAGTTGCCTGGTAACTGGTCCAAGTGGCCCATGGCTTGACCTCCTGGATCCGGGGTCCCCGACTTCTCTCTCCACCACTCACGCAGCGAATGCCTGCGTCTGCTCGGCAGGCTTGGCGTTGCGCTAAGTGCCTGCATCACAGGAACAGGGCTGAGACTTCTGCTTGTGTTTCTGTGTCAGCTTAGGTGCTACAACAAAGCAGAGTTGTCCCCCAACCTTACCTGAGCGGAATTTGTTCCATGTACCCCATGGGCCCCTGAGACCGTGGAATCCACACAAGCCTTGTGATGCTAAAGACACCCATGTGACGCCCGAGAGGGCTACCACGTGACCGGTGGTCCTGGAAGAGGACTGCGTGTCATTTCATCACTTGGCTCAGAATGACACTGAAAATCATTCTGGAATTTTCCATGGAGTGTTTTCAGACTGTAGTGACCATGAAAGCTCACAGGGCAAAACTGTGGCTCAACAGGGACTAATATTACAGTGCGCTGGCAGACTTGGGTTTCGCAGTCTTCGGACCACCAAGGTCAAGGTGCCAGCAGGTTCGTGGCTGGTGCGACCCCTGAGACAGGCCTTCTCACTGTCACCCACGGCCTCATTGTGTGTGTGTGAGTGAAGAGACTGAGGAAGCGCTGGTGTCTCCCCCGATTTGTATAAAGACAGCTGGTTGATGTGCACCCCACCCTTGCGGCCTCACGCTCGTCAGCTGCCCGATGACACTCAGGTGGGGGTCGTGCGTCCTGGCGGAGAGCACCACCCAATCTGTAAGAGTGTCCTTTTGGGATCACACAATTTCAGAAAGAGAGCTTGACTCACCGACATTTAATTTGGCGGGGGAGGAGCAGTAAGATCTCACACCCTGGCTTACAGATCCACCCTCCCTGAACAAATGTGGGACACTAGGACGAAGCAGATAAAGGATCCACGTCCTTCCCAACACGCGGGAGCAATGAGATCGCTCCACCAGGTCGTCAAGCCCGGGCACTTGCTTCTTATGGATTACTAGGGAGCTTGTAGGCTTGGCTCTGGCCTGAGGGCATCCTCCAAGGCTTCCTGGGCAGGCAGCTTGGTCCCTGGCGGGACTTGGAAAGGTATAGATGGTCCACTGGGAGCCTTGGCTTCAGCAAGCATTAAGCCATTCGGGGTTCATGTTTGGTTCTCAACAGAGAGGCTTGTTCTCTAAGAGCAGGCCCAATCCATGAACCTGTGTTCGGCTTCCAGTCTCACCACACACTCTGTGTTTTCACCAGCCGGGAGGCCTCCACCACGAAGCAATGCAGCCAGGGGAGCCTTCTCCAGCGCCAGTGCCGAGCGCTTTGGATCTGCAACCTCCAACACCCTACGCTAAGGAGCCTCCCTCTCAGGACTCATTGTGCTGTTGGCGCAGTGGGGGGTCCTGTCAGAGTCACTCCTGCCCCAAGCGTGCTGTGTCGCCCATGCGAGAGTGCTGGAGAACAATGCATGGACTGCAAGATCTCTCTCTTTCTTTTTTTAAAATGCATTCATTATTTTTATTTATTTTTTAAGATTTATTTTATTTTTATTGGAAAGGCAGATATACAGAGAGGAGAGACAGAGAGGAAGATCTTCCGTCCAATGATTCACTCCACAAGTGAGCGCAAGGGCCGATGCTATGCCGATCCAAAGCCAGGATCCAGGAACTTCCTCTGGGTCCCAAGGCTTTGGGCCGTCCTCGACTGCTCTCCCAGGCCACAAGCAGGGAGCTGGATGGGAAGTGGAGCTGCCGGGATTAGAACCGGCGCCCGTATGGGATCCCTGTGGCATTCAAGGCGAGGACTTTAGCCGCTAGGCCATGCCGCCAGGCCCTCTAATTACATTTTATCCACAAGCTTTTTGAACGACCCTGGCAGCAGGTGCTTCTTCCGTCACTGACTGAGTGAGTGAGGGATGATTCCTGCTGAACACGGCGAGTGCCAGACAGGCAGGTTTTCGGGAGGAGGAGACTCGTTCTCTCTCCCTCTGACGGTCCTGCTGAACCTGGACTTGTCACTCTTCCGGCCTATTTGATGCGCTGTAGCAGAGGGGGCTGGTCAGGACCTGCTCTGCGTCTGTGAAGGGACCCTGGAGTAAGCTGACGTGTCTGGGAGGGTCTCTGAAGCATCTCCTGCAGGTCTTTAATCCTCCCCCTCCACGGTGTGCGGGGCCAACGGTTCACGCAGGTGCAATTAAAGCGGACGAGCAGGAATGGGTTTCTTCTCTCTGCAGCTGCACGGAGGCGCCTTCCTTTGTTCCACTTCCTTTGGCACCATTCACAGACCTTTCTTGAGTTTCGTCTGAGATGACGGGAGCTCCGAAGGCTCGGACAGGCATGCCGTTTGGTAACTAAGAAGATAGTTATTATTTTGAGTATAAAAATCTGAGAATTGTGCCAGCTTAACTTGCAACTGTGCAATGACCTGCCTGAAGTGAGAGAAAGGCTGAGCCTAGGTGTGTCTCACAGTGGCTGATGTCAGCAGCAAAACATTGCTTTTTCTTTCCTTCAGCTATTTGGGGTCAATGTAAGCAGTTTGAAGTCTAGCCCACAAACCTTAAATCAGGATAAAACTGTTAGGATAGGATTCCTACTCTAGCAAAACTACGTGATTGAATTACTACATCTGAGATGAGTGCCGGTCAGCTTACGCTGGCGGACAGCTTCCCTGTGTAAGGCAGAATGCTCAGTGCTCCCAGGGCGACAACAAAAACTGAGCAGAGAACTCTGTCTTCTTCTTTATTTTTTTAAAAATTTATTTATTTTTATTGGAAAGTCAGTAATACCAACAGGAGGAGAGACAGAGAGGAAGATCTTCTGTTCGTTGATTCACTCCCCAAGTGGCCATAACGACCGGAGCTGAGCCAATCTGAAGCCAGGAGCCAGGAGCCTCTTCCAGGTCTCCCACATGTGTGTGCAGGGTCCCAAGGCCTTGGGCCATTCATGACTGCTTTCCCAGGTCACAGGCAGGGAGCTGGATGGGAAGTAGTGCTGCTGGGACATGAACTGGCACCCATATGGGATCCCAGAGTGTGCAAGGCAAGGTCTTTAGCCGCTAGGCTACTGCGCTGGGCCCAGAGAACTCTCTCTTGATAAGCATTTGTTGTCACATCATGTAAAAACATGCCACTTAAAAAAAAATCAGACTATACATTGTATCTTCAAGAACTTGGCTTCTCCTATATACAGCCTTATTCCTGCTGTGCATCTGGGGGCTTCGAAGAAATGAAGAGTTAGGCGAGAGTATCCAGACAGGCTGCCGCCATGGAGTGTGAGCCCAGACAAAGCTCCTGGGGGCGGGGAGGGGACTGCTCCCACGAGGGACATGCACACGTGTGTACATGCATGTACACACACACACACAGACATTTGTCACGTGCTGGTCTAATTCTATCTTTGGCTTGTTTTCCCTGAGCTCACAGGGAAAGCCCAGTGAAAGAGAGAGAGAGAGAGAGAGAGAGAGAGAGAGAGAGAGAGAGAGAGAGAGACAGTTGTCTTACCTGCAGAACCCCATCTGAGAGTGCTTCCACAACTGAAGCCTGGGTTCTCACTGTGAATGAGACTCCTCCCCGCACAACCGCCTTCCTTCCTTCCCCGCACAACCGCCTTCCCCCCCCGCCCCCCCGCACAACCGCCTTCCCTCCCGCACAACCGCCTTCCCTCCTACGCTTCCACAGGTGCTAAAGAAAGTCCCTGTAATTTGTTCATTTGTTGATTGTATTAAGGCTGGACGGCTCTGATGGTCGCGGGCCGGCTGATGCCCACAGCTGTTGGGAATTGCCACACTGCCGGAAGGCAAATGCTGGCTTTGATGAGGGCTCTCTCAGAGCTGGGCCCAGGCAAGACATCTGGGGACGGGCAGGCCACGGTAACCACCGCTTCTGGTTATAGACATGGGCGCACGGATCTCTCTGGTGAAATTTTTGCAGAGGGTTTATGCCCTCCGTAAGGGAGCGGTCAGAGAGAGTGACAAAGCCCTTCAGTCTGCCCAGGATAGTCTCTCAGAAACAGAGCGGGAGAGGAGAACCGGTTTGAAGCAAAAAATAGAGGTGAAATTGAAAGCAGTATCTTCCTCATCAAGTTCGGAGACGTCCGACGCGGAGGAAGGGTACAAGCGGCATAGGCGCTTAGAACGCAAACCCGCAGGAATCAGAGGAGGATCAGAAAAGGAGAAGAAAGAGAATGGCGGTGCTACTGCGCCGGCCACGCGCGGCCCATGGCCTCAGGGCTCTGGAGCCATTACACTAATGGCTCCTCCTGCTGTGAAGCCATCTGCCCCGCCCATGAGTTGTGGCGCCGGCTCCTCCTTCATCGATCCAGCCACACGCCGGGAACTTCAAAATATGTTCCCCGTCTTAGAAGAAGAAAGGGAAAGAGTTTACAGACAGGTAGATGCAGCATTAGTGCGAGAATTGGCCATGTCTGTAAAGCAATATGGTCTTCATGCCAATTATACTTTGTCCCTGTTAGAACGTATGGGGGGAATGAATATGACTCCCTCTGATTGGCAATTTGTGGTGAAGGCTGTTCTCCCTAATATGGGATCATATCTAAATTGGAAGGGATTATGGCAGGAGCTTTTGGATAGATATCCATGGCCAGTATATACCCAAATTTCTACTGCAGCTATAAAGGCATGGAAGGCCCTTTCACTTAAAGGGCAAGAGAAATTGGGCATTACACAGGTTAAGCAGGAGCCAGATGAGCCCTTTGGTGATTTTGTGGCACGTGCAATGCAGAAACTGGGTGTCAAATTAGTGACTGGCATCCCTTATAATCCACAAGGTCAGGGGATAATCGAACGTGCTCATCGCTCTATTAAGGAATTGTTACAAAAACAAAAAACCACCTGGGAATCACTTGGCCTCGCCAGTCAGAGCCCTCGGGCCACTCTAGCCCTGGCTCTCTTCACCATCAATTTTTTACAGCTGGATGAGCAAGGCCTTAGTGCTGCAGATCGTCATTCCCTTAACACGGCGCAAGAGCAATCTTGGGTCAAGTGGAAGGATGTTCTGGAGTCCAAATGGAAGGGCCCAGACCCAGTTATTAGGCAGGCTCGAGGAGCCATTTGTGTGTTTCCACAGGACGCCCCAGTTCCGGTTTGGGTTCCAGCTCGATTGACTCGTTCCTGTCCATCACCGCCTTCTGACGTTTCTGCAACCGCTGGAGTGCTTACACCAGGATCTGACTTGGGGAAGATTCATGCAACCCCGCAATCAGAAACTCCTCCTACAATCCCACAGGACAATGGTGCCCCGCCCAGTGCAAACACGGCTGATGGTGCAACTAATGGTCTGTATGGCGCTTGTGAGGACCGTGATTGCTGAGCCACGATGAGGAGTTTTGAGTGTTTTTCCACGACCCTTACCGGCCGCCCACTCAGCCCGAGTGTTTCCTTGATTTTTTCTTCTTTGGATTTGCCTTTTCTCCCTTATGATGATATTAAGGAGAATGTGAGTAATTTTTTATTCCCCCTACAGGACACGCTTTATTTTCAAGCATTTCCTGAGAATTTTAGTGTCAAGGTTTATGTGTTACTTCTATTCCTTTTCAAAATGTTTCAACGGCTGCTAATCTTTCTTGCCAGCTTTCTTCTTATCTTTTAGGAAATTGGACGAGAGAATTTGATATTTTACAGTCGGAGTTGAGAATTGCCATTGTCCAGATTAATTCTACACGGGTGGATCCTGTTGTTGCTGAAACCCTGGCCACTTGGATTTGGAACATCACTTCCCATATTAAGGAATGGGTGGGAGTGGTTGTGCTGATTCTGCTCTTGTGTGCAGGCTGTGCCTTATGCCTTTTTTGCCTGTGTCATCTGAGACGCCGCGCTCAGCGAGATCGTGTGGCAATACATCAAGCCCTACTAGCCATGCAGTATGGTGACTCCCCCATGGTATGGTTGAGCATGCTTCAACGGGTTTAGTTAAGAGCATGGACATCATGGCTCCTGCACCTCAGGCCATTATGGCATTGCACTGAGTTCGAGCATGATGCACCTGACTAGCCCTTGCACCTCGCAGGACTTATCCATTGCACGCGAGAGGGTAGTCACTCTTATAACTGCCTTGTCGAGACATTGCTCTTTACAACCGCCGTGGTTGTAGCCCATGACGGGTAAGATAGACCCAGACAATTATCGGTCTAAGACAGGGACTACGTCAAGCTACGCAGCCTCCCTATGACGGATCGTGCGCCTTGAGTCTACAACCTAAGACAGGCCCATACCAGCTTATTTTTTCTATTGTGTAAGAAGGGGAGAGATGTTGCAAGCCGCATCTGTATGCACTGGCCACATGCTGTGCCTAAAATGGCGCCGGCCGGAGAAGCCACACCTTCGTGCGTGTCACGTAGCCTAGCGCATGCGCAGTGAGCTGCGGCGTGGCCGGCACGTGAAGTGGGCCAAGCGCCCAGCATGCCAGTGCACTGGAGACTGCAAGCTGGGACCACACCTCCCTGCGGCTCCCTCACTCCTGCAGCTCTGTGTTCCAAGGAAAGCCGAAGCGGCTGACATTGGTCTCAGCGATCACCGAGTCCTGGATGTGCCATTTCAGAGGCTGCAGGGAGAGAGGGCTGTATGGAGGCAGGAATCCAACTGTGGGAGACAAGATGAGGCTCTCTCTGCAAAGTCTGGAGAAGTGAACCGAGGGAGAGGAGCAGAGCCACGAGAGACAGGGTGAGAAATTCTAGGTTGAGTGTCCCCACAGGTCACTGACCTTCCTTCCCTAAGGAAGAGCCAGGTCCTGGGAAGTGGGCCCCGTGAAAAGTGGAATCAATTTCCAAGAAGTTAAACTGCACCGGTAACTGTAGAGCTCTAACATGTTTCTTGTAGCTCCTGCACCCTTGCTTGCTTGCCAGCCAGCGCAAAGGCCACCAGAATGGGTATTTTTGTTTTGCTTTATTTTGTTTTTCCCTCAGACCTGCTCCAAGTGGAGGCAGTTGCCAGCTGGCTAATAAAGACTCCCCAAATTCTAAGTTGGCTTTTGGTGGTCTTTTATAGGCTACGCCCGGTAACATTTGGAGAGCCTACTGAAATTGTTCCCGCCGTGGCATCTGGTGACCACCAGGTCTCTGGGCCAACAGGCGGAGCACAGGGTCTAACCTGGGGGAGGCCGCTGAGAGATGCTGCCCAGACCCAGGCTGAGATCCACGTCCACACGAGAACCAACCAAGTTCTAAATTGGCTTCAGTGCTCTTTTGTAAGGTGAACCCCATAACATGAGGTGGTTCAACAGGCTAATCCTCTGCCTGTAGTGCCAACACCCAATATGGGTGCTGGTTTGCGTCCCAAGTGCTCCGCTTCGGATTCAGATTCCCGCTTGTGGCCTGAGAAAGAAGTGGAGGATGGCCCAACCCTTGGGCGCCTGTGCCCACATGGGAGTCCTGGGAGAAGTTCCTGGTTTCAGATTAGCTCAGCTCTGGCCTTTGCAGACATTTGGGGAGTGACCCAGTAGGGCGAGGATCCAGGCTACTTAGAGGACTGCACAAAGCTCACCTCATTATTTGGGCAGGGGGCAGGAATGCGTCTGGCTAGATTTCTAAGTCCCAAAACTTCAGATCTGTGCCTACCAAGTCCTCTGTTCTCCCCACCCCCACCCAAGGGCGAGGAAAGGC
The DNA here is from genome assembly GCF_017591425.1 of Ochotona curzoniae. Taxonomy (NCBI): domain Eukaryota; kingdom Metazoa; phylum Chordata; class Mammalia; order Lagomorpha; family Ochotonidae; genus Ochotona; species Ochotona curzoniae. The sequence goes on from NW_024466464.1 coordinate 1,017,573, forward strand.
CATCGGGGTCCATCCGTTGAGGGGCCCAGACACAGGTCAAGTACAGCTGTAACCTGCAAGGGAAGTGTCTTCTTGTGTATTTGGCCTTCCGGGTTTCTCACCTGCAAGGCGAGGATTATATTGAACAGCAGAGTTACAGATACAGAGAGGGAAACACAGAGAGGTTTTCTAATTGCGGGTTCATTTCCCAAATGAGCAGAGCGGCCAAAGCCAGAAGCCAAGAGCTTCTTTCTCTGGGTCTCATGTGGGTTTGAGCAGCTGGGCTGTCTGCTGCTGCTTTCCCAGACACATTAAGCAAGGAGCATGATGGGAAGTGGAGCAGCAGGGACTCGAACCAGCACCTCTATGGGATGCTTGTACTGCTGCTGCTGCTGCTGCCACAGACTTTACCCACTATGTCACGATGCTGGCCCCCAGGATGGGGACTTTATGGATGCTACTGCAGTGAGGGACACGGGCAGCCAGTGCCAGGAAGCCTTGAGAACAACTTGGGCTGCAGAGTTGCCCCGCACTGAGTGTGGTTGCCGTTGTGCTGGGGTGTTGGGTGTTTCCATTTTACGCGGTCTAAAACACCACTGCTAAAATAAGGCTAGCTGGTAGGCAGTGACTGAAGTGGAGCTTTGCCCGTGATTCACACGGCGGGACCGTGAGGAGAGCCTGCACAGCGCAGCCACGACTGACTCATGGAGCCGGGCGGCCGTGCTACCCAAGCTAAGCCTCCTCGCCAGCCAGGAGCAGGGCGCAGGAGACAAATTTGTTCTCCAGACAGATATGGCATGGAGCTTTCTCAGAAAGAGAAAAACTGAACAATCTGCTTACTCAAATCTCTTGGAAAAAAGGAAGGTTTCCTTGAGTAAACACTGCATATGAAAAAAAAGAAAAACAGAGAGGGGGGCTTTTTTTTTTTCCTTTCAGCAGAACTGAGAGAAGTTTCCTTGTAAATTAAACATTTTCCACACACACACACACAAATTACAAATGTAGAGTGAATTATCTCATTGCAGTGAGATGAAAAAAAAATCCTTCCTCGGCGGTCTTCAGCCGCACTTCGTGCTGGGCTTCTGCGTGTTGCAGGTTGCTCGGTGCGAGCCTGCCACGGGGCCCCTTTGTCCTCCCTTACCCGCCTGTCACAGCAGCTCACCTCACACGGGCTCCTGCCTTCCCCAGTCCCCAAGGGCCGTCCTGAGTGTGTTCTCAGCTCCCCAGGGTGTGCAGTGCAGCACACAGGCAGGGGGCCATGCTTCCACAGCTCCCCTGCATCCCATCTCACACCCCCTCCCCTTGGTCTCAACACCTTCTTCCTGGCTCTGACCGGGGCCAGGTATTCTACACCCTGACCCTGGTCCTGCTGCATGTGCTTGGCTAATGTAGGGTGAAAAGAGTTTATTTGGCTCTCTGGATGGTCCAGACAGTATGGTGCTAACCCAGCCTGGAGAGGGGCTGCTCTGGCTCCATCACCACGTGGCAGAGACGTGCCACAGTGCAAAGCCAGGAAACAAGCAAGCAGGGAGGGGCCAGGCTCTGCTTTTGCTTGGCAACTTGCTCCCTGGAAAGCTATCCCAGTCCCATGGGAACTACGTTAACCCCTCGCCAGGGAGGTGCTCATTGGTCTAAGCACTGTTTCCCAGCAGGCCTTTTGTAATTCTTCCGTCTCACCACCCTGGGTAACAAGTCTCCAACCAGGAGACTTCTGGAGAGGGACAGACCATTTCCAGACCCTTCATACCGGCTGTGTGGGGAGCAGCAAGGGCAATTCATCCCGGTGTACACTGCCTTGAATGGCACACGCGCCTGCGTGTAACAAAGACGGGTGGGGCATCAAGAAGGTGCAGGTGGCTGAAAATCCTGCTGGTTCTCTGCATCCACTCCCTCTCCCCCACAGGTCCGGGGGACCCCATCTCAGCTCTCAGACTTTTTCCCCAGGCCCTCCCCGGCTCTGAGCTGACCCGGCAAGCAGCCAGTCTCGCCTTGCCTGTGGAGGACTGGGCTCCCACTAACAATGGAAGTCCTGGGCCTGACTTGTCCGTCCCCTGGCTGCAGGAGATAAGAGTCTCTTTATATGCAGTGGAGAAGGCCCTCTGAATTTCAGGCCGCTGACTTTTATGGGCTTCCTTCAAGGCCTCCAGGGCTGCTTATTAAAAAGCATCCCTTTTCTTCGGCTCTGTAAAGGATGACTTTGGGCCCTTAACCCCTCACAGATCAGGGAGGAGAGAGAGAGAGAGAGGGAGGGTGCGGATGACATGTTCGCCAAATTTCATTCAATAGGAGGGTTCCATGGGAAGGTAGGGTGGTTGTAGTTCCCAACAACTTATTATGGATCTCAGAACAGCTAAATTCAATGCAGGGAGTGTGTATTACCCCCATCCGATCATTGCATAGTCTACGCATGAATCAGATGATCATACTGTATCTCCTATGATTATGTGTGAAGAAAGAAAAACAGAACCTTACATGGTTGTGCTGATTAAAAAGGGTGGGTTTTTCCCCCCCCCCGCTTTGTTTGTTTGTTTGTTTGTTTGTTTGTTTTAAAAAACAAGAGAAATCCCTGCTGCCAGGGTTCTCCCTCCCTGGGTCCCAGCATGGCCCCCGCCCCTCTTGCACCCCTAGCAGCCCCCTGCATGGCTCCAGCACAGCAGTGGGATGCATCGGCAGAGCTCTACGCGGGCAGCAGCTGGGACCCAAGTCCTAATTCCAAGTCAGATTCCCAGCCCAGGGAGGATGTTGAGTCTCAGGGACAGGTCATTCCTAGGAGAGACAGCGCAGCCCCCGACACCAACGGGGGCGGGGGACAAAGGTGTATGGCAGTCACAGCAGAAGTATGAGCCGGTGTCACAGGAGCCTTGCCTCCGGGCGACCCTCCCTGGACGCTTGTTCTTCCGCTGACCCGTGACCCCATCCGCTTCGCCGGCCTCTGGCTGTGACTTTGGCCGAGGACAGCAGCAGACTTTCTCCTCTTCACCTCTCTGCAGCCTGCACGCGGTGACCTTTCCAAAATGCAAATGTGATCATGTGATCGCTGCCCTGCCTGAAGTCCTTTCAAGTGCTTCCCAGCACCCTCGGGGCCCCGCCCGTCCCCTTGTCCACCCTCGGGGCCCCGCCCGTCCCCTTGTCCACCCTCTGCTCACCTCCCTCTCCCCAGTGTGCAGGTCTTGGTGCAGGCTCTGCAGCCTCGGCTTTCCAGGCTTTTGCCCTGGGGGAGGACTTTCACTTTCCTGGGTGCGGCAGGCTGTGCGCCTGTGCATGAGTGCAAACGGCTGTTTCTGCCCTCAGCGCCTCTACATCACCTTTCCCAACCGACTCTCCCTCCCCCATCACCCTCTGCTTCTCACCTTCTCCTCTGTGTCTGCCTCAGGGGAAGTGGTGGTGGGGGGGTATGGTTGGGAACGCTGCTAGGTCCTGCTTTTGCTTATGGCTGGACTGTGCCTCTCATGTGGTTTGTGGTTCAGTCACCCTGACCAGGCAGCAGGTTCTGGGGGGATCACGCTGCAGCTGCTGCCCTTTGTCGTACCCGCATCTCCCAGCCAGGGTACCCAGCTCCTGGTCTCTCCTGAGGGAGTGAATAGGTGGGAGGCAGCAGGGGCATATGGCAGGAAGAGATGACACACACCGCCGAAGCTTTGGGCCAGCCTGGGCTGCACCCAGAGCAGGCATCTAACAGACACGTGCCAACAGGACCCTTAAGCCATCCGACAAAAGACCTTGACCTTCATTCAGAAGAGAAAAGCAGCGCAAGTGGACAGCGACCAGTGGACAGCGACCAGTGGACAGCGACCAATGGTCTCAAGGAATTAAAAGGCATTTGTCTATGTCCCAGTTTTCTTCCCAGTGAGACTGAATTGAAAGAAAGATTTAAACAACTTGATCTGTGAACCACGTGTTTCTAGCCATGTTTGAACCAGCATCCCAGTGTCGCAGGAAAGATAATGCCATTTCTAATCAAGACATATGGCTGCAGATACTGGCTCCAAAACGCCCTGATTCTGTAGCCTTGATAGCTGCCGCACCTCTGATCTCTTCATTTAGAAGGAAGAGGATGGTGATACTCCACATGAGGTTTTTACGGTATCGGGAAGGCCAAGACAGCTATGAAAATGCAACCCGTACTGTAGAGCGAGCTCTGTGGATACTGAGGCCACGTGTGTCAGGTGTGTACGTGTGTGCCTATGCATGTGTGTGTGTGTGTAGTGTGTACGTGTGTCCTTTAAAACTCAGGGCTGCAGGAATGCCCATGAAGGAGGGTGAGTGGATCCTGCACAGGCCTGAGGCACGTCCCTAAGTCCCAGCACAGACCCCCAAGGAGTCATGGCCCTGCCTCGCTCTGTGGAGTACAGGTGTGTGAATCCGTGGAAATGTTGGCCATCTCGTCACTTTTGGAATGCTCGATGACTGTGCACTGCCATGACCACCTCTGAAAGCATCTCCGACCTGACCGAAGTGGAACCCTTACCCTCTGACGCCCCTGTGCCAGACGCCGAGCCGATAGGAAACCCGCAAGCTTCAGAGTACTCGCCCTCACTGGGGTGCTTTGCCACGACAGCTCACCACAACACCTGCTGAAGTTTGATTGCTAATATAACAGTGTCGAGAACTGGTGGGGACTTTCAGAATCAGGCCAAGGTGGACTCATGTCTTTCCCCAGACCCTTGGGTTAGGTCTCGAGTGGGTGGGGCCCCGGGGGCTGGATAAGCTGCCGAGAGAATAGGTTGTTACAGTAAGCCCAGGTTAAGTCTTGTATTTTTCCTCTTCCACCAAGTACGCACTGGGCACTCCCCGGTGAGTTCCTGCCGTGTGATACACTCTGCAGTGAGGCCGTATTTTTGGACCTCTGGAACAGTGAGCTAAATAAGTCTCAGGTGTTTTGTTACAGCGGCACAAAGCGGGCAAAGCCAGTGACCTGTTGACCGTGGACGCCTGGACTTGAATCACTTCCACAGCATTAGCCACGTTGTTTTGCTGCAGTGTCGTCAACGGCAAGGGCATGAGCTGCTATGGCTGGGCAGGATCTGCTCCCTCACCCATGCCCCCTTCCCTCTGGCCTCTCTCTTCATCTGTATTCCCGGTGTGGACAGAGCACACCCAGAAGCTTGAAACTTGAGTCTTTCCCAGACACCCTGAGTATGATGTCAACAATGAAGTGCAGATAAGAGGAGGCTTTCAAATCTCAGCGCTGTATTTCAGAAATAGTTACAGATAGAGATATAAACTGTTGGGGCCTTTTCCCAAAAGAACATGAGTAGGAAGAAAAATTCATCCTCAATACAGATGAAAGAAAAACACAAGGGTTTTTTGGGGGGCACAGAGGGTCAGTGTGCTACCGGGCAGACTGAACTCTGGTCATGCACCAGCCTTTGACATGGATCACCACAGGGGTCACTGCATTACCATGTCACTGCATTTTTGTTGCTAATAATAATAATAATAATTTGTGTATGTTACTCTACACCAGGGACTTGGCCCATCCACCCAAACCAACAGTATTTCCCCTTATCCTCCTAAGGGCCCCGTGAGAAGGCAGAAACTTGTTCCATCTCTAAAAAAAAAGAAAATTAAATCTTAGCGGTTAGGTAATTGGACCCAAGTTATAAGACTAGCAGTGACATTGTCAGGATTTGAACCCATGTCATGCTTAACCGGAAGCCTGATTCCTTTGATGCAACACAAGCCTGCTGCTGGCTGTGCCCCGCCTCTCCTTGGGGTCATATTGGCAATGCCGTATGGTTGTTTTCAGTTGAGAAGAGCGAACACCAGCTACATGAAGACCACCAGCAAACAACTGCAAACTCCATCCACTTATAGTATACGATTAGTGGCTTCTCAGTACGCATACCTCGGCGAATAACGGCGATACATCCTGAGAAAGGCACCGTGAGGCACTCCTTCTGCCATTGTGTGGAGTGTTCACACATGCTAAGATGACCGTGGTGTCACTCGGGGCCCAAGCTCATGGGACTGCTGCTGTATTTGTTGATGAACTGTTGCTATGCAACCTGCAGCTGTATTTACAGAGCCATGGAACCATGGCCACAGTCTCATTTTGAGACATCTCCCATCGGCCCCCAAACAAATCTTGGGCTCATTGGCCATGGTTCCCTCTTTCGCTCCTCCAGTCCTAAGAGCCACTGACTACTTGGGAGTCGTTCTTTAGAAGGACCACTTTAATAATCCTTCTTTCCCATTCTTTCTTCCCTCCTGGAACAGCTTATTACTCAAGTACTGACTGATGCTTCGCTTCCTCATCTTTTTTCTCCCATTTTCGTCTCCCTCCTGTTTGTTCTGCTATGTGGGACTCTTTCCCCAACTTCTTTCTGAAAATGTTACTTCTGTCACAGCACTTTTGTGTTCATTTGGCTGTGATCCCCTGAGTTTCTTGGGTTACATCTTAGTCTTTCTTCACCGCTGGAATAGCATTTTCTCTCTCAGAAGTCACAGCTTTCTTCATCTTGTCTTTGGCTTCTCATGTGACTGGTTTTCCTCACTCCTCTCTCTCTTGCGGTCCCTAGCTTCATAGCATCACTTCCCTAACTGCCCGGTGGTATTTTGTTTTTTAGAAAGCGTTTATGTTCAGGTTGGCATTTGACGTAGTGAGTAAAGCCTGTGGTGCTGGAATCCCATATGGGTGTCGGTTCGAATCCTGGTTGCTTCACTTCTGATTCAGCTCCATGCTGATGCTCTTGGGAAAGCAGTGGAAGTTGGATCAAGTCCCTGGTGAGACTTGATGAGAGTCTGGGAAGAAGCTCTGTGCTCCTGACTCTGGACTGGCCAAGCTCTAGCTACTGCAGCCATTTGGGGAATGAACCAACGGATGGAAGACTTCTCTCTCTGTTCTTCTCTTTATATATATGACTCTGATTTTAAGTAAATAAGTAAATCTTTAAAAAAAATTTTTTTAATTTACTTTACGGCAAAGTGAGAGAAGACAAAGAGATATCTTCTATGTGTTGGTTCACACATGTTTTTATTTTCTTAAAATGTTTCTCTTCTGTATTTTAAAGGTAGACAGATAGAAGAAAGAGAAATCATCCATCCGCTGGTTCACACCCCAAATGCCCGCGATGGTTGGGCCCGGACCAGGCCAAAGTCAGGAGCCTGGAACCCAGTGCAGGTGTCCCAAGGGGTCTCAGGCAATCAACCCTCGGAGGCCTTGCCAACCTCCTCCCAGGCTGTGAGTTAGCAGAGGAGCTGGAAATCAGCGGCAGGGCTGGGACTTGGGCCAAGCGAGATTCTCTAGTATGCGATGCTGGAATTCCATGTGGAATCTTGACCTCCGTGCTATGTGCCCACCCTCATTAATACCAGATGATTCTATTGAAAGCAGCTGGTAAGCCAGACCGCTCTATGTGGGTATCCTCAACCACTAACACAGAGGCTGTGCTTTTCCCAATTGGCTTTTCGGATTCCTTGGGAGGGAATCCATCTCCTAAGCGACAGGTGTCTGGCTGCTGAAGTTCTGGGGAGGAGGGGCTCGGGGGTCTCTCCAGGTGGCATCTGCAGGTATTCCTGTAATCTGTTCTCTGCCTAAAACTTGTCCCCTTCTCAGAGCCTTGGATGTCCATGCCTAGTAAGAGTGGGGCTCAAGCCTGGCAGTTTGGCAGCAGCAGCACCTAGAAATTCAGCCGAAAGGCCAATGCTCAGAATCCCCCTGACCTGATGCACTAAAGGACCTGGAGGCGATACCCAACCCTCCCCCTAATCTCCCATAGGGCTTGAGAACAGCACCTCTCCCTCCCCATTCAAGCAAGGAGCAAATCTTCAGGCTGTCCTCCCATTTCAAGAATCACCTGCACACCCACGTTTGGAGGAAACCCCACTCTGAGATTTTAATATTAGGAAGTGGTGGTGGGGTCGGGGCCCCTTGCCGATGTCCAGCCTTCGCTTCCCTTGCCTGGTCCCTCCTGCAGTTTCAGCTTGTGCATCTGTTTTCTAGTTCCAAGATTTAATGGCTCTCTTCTCCTTGGCTGTTCCCTTTTCTCCTGCAGCTCATGTGCTTTTCAGTCCCTTTGCTGCCATTTTAAGTGAAACTGCAAGGGGGTGTTTTCTCCCCTCGGTTTTGTTGAAGTCTCTTGAAGTAGATGAAGTAGAGGATGAGCACAGCAGGCTAAAATGCAAACACGAAAATGCTCATTTTCTGTACGGGATAAAGAAAACGCAGGAACAGCGCCTGTGGAAAGGAGCCTGGCGTACGGGAGTCCGCATGTTTGTGCACGTGTGCCCAGGAATGTGACTGCACAGAGTGCAAGCGTTGACCGTTGACCTGGGACCTTGGGGAAGCTGTTGTGTCACCGTAGTGGTGGGAAGAGGCAGGACTATTACTTTTTTTTTTTTTTAATGTATTCACTTCCACCTCTGAATTATTTGAAATCTAACAAAAAGTATTGGAAGTGGACTTGCCTGAAGTATGTAACAAGATCAGCAAAAGCACAACAAAACACATCTTCTCCAGCCTCAGATGGGCAAAACCCCTGGGGGAAGCTAATGTACAAGCAGAGTTGATGGTTACGTAGACGTGATTTCAATCTTGTTTCCAAAAAAATCAGGGGCCCCACTGTGATACAGCAGATTTAACTGTGGGTTGGGACACCAGCATCCCATATGGGAGTGCTGGTTGTCTTGGCTGCCCTGCTTCTGATCCAGCTCCCTGTTCAGATGCCTGGGAAAGCAATGGGAGACAGACCCAAGCAACTGGGCTCCTGCCAATCACGTGGGAGACCTGGATGGAGTCCGGGGGTCCTGGGCCATCCCTGGCCATTGCAGCCATCTGGGGAATGAACCAGTGGATGGAAGATACCTCCCTGTGTGTGTCTCTCTCTGTAATGCAGCCCTTCAAATAAATAAAATCAGCTAAATCAGTACTCTGGTATCATTTACACCTTTCCGATAGCTGTATTTCCTAGATTTTAAAGAATCTTCCGTTTTCTGGCACCACTCAGGACAATACCATGCAGGTCTTCCGTCTGAGTCTTAAAACACAGCCCGGTTCTGTCTTTGGTAGAACCCGCGGTGATCAACTGAGCATTTCCAAGCCGAATGTTCCCTTACGGGCCTTCGAGATCATGCAAGCCATCATTTTATAGGGAAGGAAATGTCACCCAGAGGGCTTTTCTCACAGATTTACTGTGTTGCACGTGGATAGAGAGGGACAAGGGCGGGGTGGGGGAGGGCCGGGGAATGTGCGTGCACGTGAGAGAGACGGGGAGAAGGAGGAGGGAAGCCAAGAGGGAGGGCGAGAGGGAGAGTTGTATGAAGCTTGTGTCGGGTGTACAGGCTTATGTAACTGGTTTATTCTATATTGTGTCAGCATTACTTAACCTTGAGAAAAAAAAAAAATCAGCCAAGGTCCAAGTGAATGTTGAGACTTGTTCGTCTATTCATCCTGTGGATTTGTCCTCGGCCGAAGTCCTGGCCTTGGCTTCCGGCAGAAAGTAACGGGGAATTTTTCAGAAGCATTTTCAGTTTTTTAGGTGGATGTGCTTCTCTAAGAGATGACGTTTTCTCCTTGACAGTTTTGTTGTATTTCAGAACAAAATCCCCTCAGCTTAACCTAGGATGTCCCAGCACAAATGTTAGGTTTCGTGCTGTTAGCTTCCATGTCTGAGAGCCACGGAAGGTTGGGCTGTTGTGTTTTCCTTGCTGAGGTCGAAGTCAGAAATAACACAAGATGGATTACAATAAAAAATGGGTTATTGGGGCGCAATGTGGTAGCCTAGTGGCTAAAGTCCTCGCCTTGCATGCACTGGGATCCCATATGGGCACTGGTTCTAAACCCAGCTGCCCCACTTCCCATCCAGCTCCCTGCTTGTGGCCTGGGAAAGCAGTGGAGGACGGCCCAAAGCCTTGGGACCCTGCACCTGTAGGAGATCCTGAAGATGCTCCTGGCTAATGGCTTCATATTGGCTCAGCTCTGCTCGTTGCAGCCATTTGAGGAGCAAATCAATGGACAGAAGATCTTCCTCTCTGTCTCTTCTCTTCTTTGTATATCTGACTTTTCAATAAAAATTTTAAAAAAATAGAAGAGAAAATGGAATATTCATGTCATAAGCTAGGATGTAAGTTCAGCAAAAAGGGAAGAAATCAATGTCTACTGGACCAGAATTGGTTACTGGGCTTTTCTTCAACCAAAAGTTCCCCTATTACACTTACATGTGAGGACAATACACCTAACGTGTGTTATCACAAATGTGAAATCCATGCGCAGCTTTTCTGGAATGTGTATGGTAAGAGTGTTTTGAAATCCTTTCACATATGCAAATTCAAAATATTTTGCACCACAGTAAACTCCTGTTTTAATTGCATGTTCCACAAACCCTCATGCAGCTACGTGACCAGTTCGCTCTGTTTGTGCTTACGCATTACCGTGAGTACAGAGGTGTGCACGGGGTCGCACACGCCCAGTCATTTCTCCGTGTTACACATGAACACACCTTTATTGTAACTATGCTAGACCCCAGCGGTCTTTGGTGCTTCCCGCTGACGTTACTGATTTAAAAGAAAACCTAGAGAAATGACTACGGAATCCACCTTCAGACTGCTGTATGGTTGGTTTGCGTTGCGCGCCCCAGTGAGGAGCAGTGTCAAGTATCTTTCCAGGTCTCGCTACCCATTTGCATAAGTTCTCGAGCGACCACTGACTTCTTGCTTTTCTAGCTCTTACTTTAGTTTTGTCGATATATAATTGACACAAACTTAACTTCACATATTCATAATGTACAATCCAGTAAGTTCCTTCGTGTATTTGACCCGTGAAGCCGTCGCCAGTTAAAACAGTGCATGCACCCATCCCCTCCAGAGACAACGCCGTCGTTCCCTGGCTCCTCTCGTCCTCCATTCCTCCCTGCTGACCTGCTTCTTGTCACCACAGATTAATCTGCATTTCACATAAACGGAGTCCTCAGTGATACTTTTCCTCTTCTGGATCATTTCAGGCATCATAATTATTCTGAGATTCATCCAAGTTGTTGCATATATTAATAGCGCATTCCATTTTGTTGCTGATTTTTTTTTAATTTTATTTATCTTTACTGAAAAGTCAGAAATACAGAGAGAAGGAGAGACAAAGGTAAAGACCTTCCATGCACTGGTTCACTCCCCAAGTGGCCGCAACAGCTGGAGCTGAGCTGATCCAAAGCCAGGAGCCAGGAAACTCCTCCAGGTCTCCCATGCGGGTGCAGGGTCCCAAGGCCCTGCTCTGTCCTCCACCACTTTCCCAGGCCACAGGCAGGGAACTGGGTGGGAAGCGAAGCAGCTGGAATACAAACCGGCATTCATACGGGATCCTGCACATGCAAGGCAAGAACTTTAGCAACTAGGCTGCTGTGCTGGGCCCACATTTTGTTGCTGATTATTTGGTATAATTTACTTCTTCAAACACTTTCAAAAAGTTTTTTTGAAAAATAATTCTGGGCCCTGCGGTGTGGCCTAGCAGCTAAAGTCCTCGCCTTGAACATGCCACTGGGATCCCATATGGGCGCCGGTTCTAATCTCGGCAGCCCTGCTTCCCATCCAGCTCCCTGTTTGTGGCCTGGGAAGGCAGTCAAGGACGACCCAAAGCCTTGGGACCCTGCACCCGTGTGGGAGACCCGGAAGAAGTTCCTGGGATCCTGGCTTCAGATCAGCATAGCATCGGCCATTGTGCTCACTTGGGGAGTGAATCATCGGACGGAAGATCTTCCTCTCTGTCTCTCCTCCTCTCTGTATATCTGACATTCCAATAAATAAATAAGTCTTAAAAAAAAAAGAGAGAATTATTTTAATTATTTTTTCCCAACTTTCTGGCTATTAAGTTGCTGTGCATATATGTGTACAAGTCTTTGTGTGAGCATAGCTTTCATTTCCCTTTAGTAAATACCTTGACGTGCAAAGGCTGCAACTCAGGGATGCCCTCAATTTTTCAAGAACTGCTAAATGGTAGTACCATTTACATTCCTACAGTGTTATATGAGAGTGTGGGCTGCTCCAATTCCTTGCTAATGCTTGTTAACTATCTTTACATTACCTGGTGAAGCATCTGTCTAAAGTTTTTATCATTTATTAATTGGGTTATTTTCTTAAGATTGGGTCTTGAGAATTCTTTTATATATTCTAGAAACAAGCTCTTAGGGATATAACTTCAAAATAATTTCTCCAAGACTATGACTTGCGTTTTCATTGTCTTTTAACAATACTTTTCAAAGATTTTTTTGAAAAAATTATTTTAGGGCCCGGCGCGGTGGCGCAAGTGGTTAAGGTCCTCGCCTTGCACGCCCGGGATCCCATATGGGCGCCGGTTCTAATCCCAGCAGCCCCGCTTCCCTTCCAGCTCCCTGCTTGTGGCCCGGGAAAGCAGTCGAGGACGGCCCAAAGCTTTGGGACCCTGCACCCGCATGGGAGACCCGGAAAAGGCTCCTGGCTTCGGATCAGCATAGCATGGGCCTTTGCGCTCACTTGGGGAGTGAATCATCGGACGGAAGATCTTCCTCTCTGTCTCTCCTCTCTGTATATCTGCCTTTCCAATTAAAAAAAAAATAAAAATAAATCTTTATTAAAAAAAGTATTTTAGAATTTTTCAAGAAATTCAATGTGTATTTTTTTAAGTGGGTGGTGTTTATGGTCTTTCAGCTAAAAAAAAAAAATCTTTGCTTATCCAAGATCACAAAGATTTTCTACTATATTTCTTCTAGAAGTTTTATAACTTTAGGCTTTATATCTAGATCCTATGATCCATTTTGAATTACTTATTTAGCATGATGTGAGGCACACATCAAAAAAATTTTTTTGCCATGGATATAAAAATTTTTGTTAAAGGCCTTTTCCCTTTTTCCTTTGAACGGATGACATTTGTGGGATCTATTTCTGGACTCTCCTCTCTTCCACTGACCTATTTGCTTCTCATTACTACAATATCGCACTATCCTCACCGCCACAGCTTTAAGTGAAGTGCTGAAATCAGGGTGTAAGTCTTCAAACTTTGTTCTTCCTTTTCAAGTATCCTGGATATCCAAGGTCCTTTGAATCTCCATTCAAATGCTAGAAGTAGTTTTTTTAAATTTTAATAAATTAGTTAGATGATTTTTTTTAAAGATTTATTTATTTTATTGGAAAGTCAGATATACAGAGAGGAGGAGAGACAGAGAGGAAGATCTTCCGTCCGATGATTCACTCCCCAAGTGAGCGCAACGGCCGATGCTATGCCGATCCGAAGCCAGGAGCCTCTTCCGGGTCTCCCACGCGGGTGCAGGGTCCCAAAGCCTTGGGCCGTCCTCGACTGCTTTCCCGGGCCACAGGCAGGGAGCTGGATGGGAAGCGGGGCTGCCGAGGTTAGAGCCGGCACCCATATGGGATCCCGGGTGGCATGTTCAAGGCGAGGACTTTAGCTGCTAGGCCACACCGCCGGGCCCGATGATATTTTGATTCCACAGAATCTATTGCTTAGTTTGGGGAGAACTGACATCTCGAACACTGATTCAAGCAATCCACAGATGATATATTTATTTTTTAAAAAACATTTTTTCTCTTATTTGAAAGGCAGAGAGATTTTTCCTTCTGGAATGGCTACAATGCCTGGGGCTGGGCCAGACTGAAGACAGGAGTCAGGAGGTCACACACGGGTGAGGGGACATGGGCTCCACTTCCCCAGGAGCATTGGCAGGGAGCTGGACTAGGAGCAGAGCAGCCTGGACTTGAGCTGGCACCCAGGTGAGATCCTGGCATCAGAGGCAAGCATCCTAGCATGCCATGTCACAATGCTGCCTCCGCGGTATAGCTCTTCACCTGTATAGGTCTCCTTTGATTTTCCTCAGAAATGTTTTTAGTTTCACTGCATTAGTCTTACACATATTTCCATGAATATATTTGTAAGCACTTTATATGTTGGATGCTAGCATACATTCTACAAATTCAGTTTCTTATTTCTACTGGTATAGAGAAATATAAAAATATTGATCTTAAATCCTGAAACTTCCTTAAACTCACTTCCTAGATCTGGTAGCTTTTTTGGGTAGCTTCAGTAGGATTTTCCCCATACACAGTCATGTAGGCTATGTAGCTGTGCCTTCTGCTCTCATTATTCTTTCACACAGATCCATACTTCCATCTGGTATCGTTTTTCGTATGCCTGAAGATTCCCTTTAACATTTCTTGTACTGTTGACCTGCTGGGGATATAGTTTTTTGGCTTTTATATGAAAGAATAAGTCTTCGTTTTGCCTTGTTTTATTTTTTACTGGGTGATAGAATTCCAGACTGCTAGATTTCTTTCAATAATTTCTAGATTTTTCTCCTTTTCCTTTCTGACTGGCATTGCTTCCAACTAAAAGTCAACCATCATTCTCACTGTTGCTTCCTGCACACAGCCTATCTCTTTTTGTTTACCGTATTTTTCAGTTTATCACTACTAAAATTTTTTTAAATTAATTATTTGATAGGTAGAGGCTGGGGGAGGGGAGGCCTTCCTATCTTTCTTCTGGTTTACTACTAAAACTGCTAAGCAGAGGCTAGACTGAAGCCAGGAGCCAAAAACTTCTGTCTGACTGTCTGACTGTCCTGCACTATCTCCCTGGGCACATGAGCAGGCAGACAGACTGGAACCATAATGGCTCTGAGCAGAACCAGTATTCTGACAGGAGATGCCACTATTGCCAGCAATGGCTTAACCCACTAAACCACAGCACTAGGTCCTCTACTTTTGAGAAATTTAACTACGCTGTACTTTTCTTCACGTACCTTTGTTCGTTGTGCTTGGGGTTCATTGGACCAGTTTCCATCAATTTGGGGAAATTTGAGGCCATTATTTCTTCAAACTTCTTTTCAGTTCTCTTTTCTCCTTTGCCTTGGGGATTCCACTGATCTTACTGGCTGATTGCAAATTACTCAAAAGATTGTAGCCCGTGGACAAGACAAGAATGAACACAACTGGTCTTTGAGTTAGCTCTTCAGAGATCAGGAATGATCAAGATAATATTGGAAACTTATTACGTGACAAACCAGAAGATCCCAAACTGTATCAAACTTAACCGGATGACTTCAACCAGGCCCGTTCCCTTTCTGGATCTCAGTATTCTCAACTGTGAAACCTAGGCATTGTTCTAAAGGACACCCAGTGTTTTCTAAAACAACTCTTTTGGTGGGAGGAAAGGAAAGTAAAACAAAACATCCATTCATGCCATTAGCATCCAACCACCTTCTCGCTTCTAGGTATAACTGCTTTGACAACCTGACTTCAACTGATTTAAGGAACTAGATTATTTAGACGGATTTTTTTTTTTTCACTGAAAACAGCTAAAATTCGAACTCTTAAAATTTCTTAAAAACATTAAAAAAAAAAAACCTGGTAAGACAATAAGAAATAGGGAAATAAGGAATTTAGAGACTATGTAAGCCACCCTAACCTGTTTAAGAACTGACATATTATTGGCACAAATCCCTACAGAGGAGCGTGTTTCAGTGACTGGGAACTTCATGACATAATTTCTCTTCATTTAATAAATGGGATAAGGACTTTCAGGGCAAGATTGATTTCCACAATGAATTCCTCACTTAATGATAATTACGTCCAAGATTTAGGACTGTTAGAATACTGTTGGGGTGAAGCTGAGCTTTTAGGTCATGAAACCATTTGACACAATCTCCAAGATCCTATTTCGCAGTCAGAAACTCTCGCCGTGTTCCTCGGTCTATCCACAGGTACTAGAGAAGAAGTGATTATTTCTCTGGGCAAGCTGTCCCCTTCATTTCGCCACTTATGCTCTTGGTTGCTTTTCATTTCTTCCAGCAGCAAGACATGTTGCGAAATTGAGTTTCAATATCGTTCTTTTCCAATCTGTCAACTCAGATACTAATCACAGAGTGGGTCAACGTGCTAGCTGTTGACAAAGCCATTTCTGTTTGAGATTTGTCAAAACAGTCTTCTAAAAGCATATGCTTATGATGCCAGATGATTCAACAGAACTTCAGTGGGGTCCTTTTTAATTTGAGCTAAGAGGACAAATGGGTCCTGTGTATGTCCTAGGGATCAGTATCAGCCTGCAAGAGTGGGAGGAGAATTACAGAAATAACTGGTTCAACCGAGGTTATCCTAAAGAGTCCCCATTATGCATAAAGCCAACATAACCGCTCTAGAATTAAGGAAACCATGGCATACACAATGCTGGAGGCAAACAGATGCTCTCTTTAGCTTGGGATTTCCAAGATTCTACTTGTAGTGTTCCTGTGTATGCATCTGTCTGTGTGGCTTAGGCAGCAGCTGAGGTAATAGCGAATGTAAATTACTTGATACAGATAAGAGCTGAGGCTTAGTCTAGCGGAAAAGTCTTTTTAGCTCTGTGCTCTGATTTTGGTTTCTTCTCTTCAGTGCCTTTTTTAAGGTTTTTACTCATTGGGGGCAACATCGTTTCCCATTCGCTAATTGTCCTAGAGGCAGTCAAAATTGGGAGGCCTTTTGTTTCTCTTCCCCAAACATAGAACTTCCCAATGCACAGTTAAAATTGCAAAATGCTAGGCTTTGCCTGCAATTTCAGAAGCAAATCAGAGCATCAAATAAGCCTCTGGATCTTTTCCTCTAAATCACTATATCAATTGACTCACGAGGATAATGTTTTATGGAGCCTGTTGTTACTGCATACAACAACACACTCTTTACAATAAATATTTATTGAGTACTTACACTGGGCCGGCCACTACCCTGGTCTGAAAGACACAAGTAAACAGCTTTCATTATTTATCATCCCCACTCAGTTCACTCTGTTAGTACAACCTCCACCAAGATTTGAAACATCATGAATTATCCTTCTGTGATAATTTGAAAAATAATGTTGATTTCAATTACAAAGAAAAAGGAAATCTCCTTGTCTCACCACCCATTCCTGTCATGGCCTCAAGCAAACACATACATTCTTTATACTTTTCTGGTTTAGGTGGCTTTCAAACCTGGATTTGTGATATTTGTTTAAAAACAAAGATCAAACAGCAAAACATCAGCTGCAGTATCAAGTAGCATACTTAATGCATATCTGTGTTGTTATGGGCACTGGAAACAGAGAATTCTTTTTTGTGTCAAAATGGCAAGGAAAATTTTGAAGTACAATAAAAAGAATGAAATCTAAGCTTTGACCTAAAGTACCACACATTGACTCAAATTCTTTTTCCTTTCATACGCCAAGAGAATTTTTTTTTCTTTTTTGGCATTAAATTGACCTTATCTGTCAAACCTGAAAACTCAAGGCCTCAATATAGCATTAAGCCTTTGTTCTCATAATTCCTTTTACTTATCTGTGTAGTTTGCAGGAAGCCATACTTAAAAACAATCATAACACTGCAGCACTTTTCACAAAGCTGTTTTCCTTCACTCAAGAAGCTCCTGAACACTTGCTAATGATCTGAGATTCATTTTAGTGGAGAAATAAAGACAATTTAATTGAAGAGGAAAGAAACTCTTATTTGGAAAACTGATGTATTTAGGCCTTACATTTAAGGTAAACGGCCTCTACCCCTTTCAACCCGGATGGTCTGTTCATTAGCTGAATTGAATCACAGAGGCAAAGAAGAAAGCGTCTGGATGGAATAGCTGCTACCTCTGCAACAAAAGCATCAAGGGACATGAAGGGTTTAATTCACTTCATGTGGTCCAGGGCTGTGTAGAGATGGCAACGGGATCTGGAACACGGATGAGCATAGCCTCCTGATGGAAACGGCAAATGACACAGTTCCTCTCTGATTAGCCATCTAGACTATCTGTTCTCTTTGTACCTGTCATTCAGCTAAGAAGAGGCTATCCCAGTGATGAACACCAGATGAGATGCAAGAGCCAAGAAGAATCGCAGTTCAAAGCTCAAGGTTCTACTGCACCTAATTTGTGCAGAACAAATGTGTTTGGACAACTTGCTTTGGTTCTGACCCTCTGATTTGGACTGATATTTGGGCTCAGAACCTCTGGTACCTGTTCTTTTATATTTTCACCTTTACCCCTAGCAAGTGGTGCTACTGAGCCTGCAGGGGAAAAAAACGTCAACTCTCTTCCCACCATTCCTGTGATACCTCCATCTGGGCGTCCAGATGGAAGAATTTCAGAAATTCTGGAATGTGTAGATGTTTCAGACACAAAATCCCACTTTCCTTTGCTCGATTAAAAACTCAACATTGCTGCTACTCACCTTGTTCATTTTCTATGTGGTTATTCTGATCACCTGGGCAAAGTTACGACTCTGTCCTTCGTGATGCATGATCGATGAGGGATAGCTATTGGAAACGAGATTAATTCATCCTTGGAATCCTTGGTATACTTGGAAACAAAGAACAGACTTGGAACAGAGGACAAAAAGTAAGAAATTACCAACTATGCATCTTCTTCTTCATTTTTTTTTCCAATGGCTTCAATCTCTCTCTCTCACTCTCTTTTGGGTGCCCTTTCTCCAAATACCAAGAATTTCCTCTCTGTCATGACCTATATTAACTTTTGCAAAGGGTAATTTAATTCCCAATTATTTCCCATCATTCCTACAGTTACAGAAAATATGTTGAGCAAAATCCTAATTGTTTCTTTCCTGTGCTATGATTACACTTGTACACAAAGACATCAATAGGCATTTACTCATAGGAAAAACATCATACCTAGATTTGGTCCTTAAGGATCTCATAGTCTAGTATAAAACGTTATTACAATACAAGCTGAAGGTAGTAAGAGAAATAAAGAATATAAAATAAAATAACACCCCTTGTATTGCCATGTCAGATTTAGCAAAATCAGGGTGCATTTTCTGGAAAGCATAACATGCAAGTAAACATTGAAGGATGAATGGGTTTTGTAATCCTAGAAATACGGAAGCAGTCCTCTGTTAGTAGAAAACAACCCGAGGCTTAAATCTGAAGAATAAAATATTTGGGTCATGTGTGGAAAGCATCAGTTTACCTTGATTGAAGACAAGATCAAGGGATGTAATAGAAACTAGAGCCGAAGAGAAAGGGGGCAAATGATGGAGATTAAAGAGTTCACAAAATTGCATAGAGAAATACTGATATCTTTGGAGAAGCTTAATGCTTTAGTGTTGGGTTTCAGGAAAACTAGCCCAGCAATGGATGTAAGATAAAATAGATTGGTAGAGATGGCAAAGTCAGGAAGCAGTTGTATACTCTAGAACAGAAGTAATGATGTGGCACTGAGAATAGAATTTGACATATTGTAAAAGTAGAATTAGGACTTAGAAACTGATTAGAATTTCAATAGATTTTGGGGGTGGAGAAGGAGATATAGATGAGTCTGAAGTTTTAAATTTGGATGACTTGGAAAACGTTAATGATATCAGAAGTAGGGAACACAAGGAAAGAGGAATGAAGAAGAGAGCACCAAATGTCATTAGACACAGTTGAGCTGGAAGTGCCGGTAGTACATCCTTGTGATGCTCAACATGCAATTAGATTATTATGTTCTGCAGCTCAGATCAGAGAGTCACTAACACAATTTAAAAGCATAAAACTGTTAAGGTAGAGAGCATAGTGACAGAGGAGAGAGCCACGCGTAGTTCAACCTTGTACCTGTGAATTGAGGAGGCAGGAAATGAAAGAGGAGCCAGAGAAAAAGAAATTCCCAGAAAATAAGAACACAATATCAGAGAAACCAACAATGGAAAACTTTAATAAAAAGCCAACAATGTGAATGCTTCAATAAGTTCCGGGAGAATGACAGCAAAGAGCCATTTGGAGTTGATGGAAAATCACTGACTTTCAAGAAAGCTGTTTTTGAAAGAGAGGCCAACCATTTTAATGGGTTAATGAGTAAGTTAGGGAATGGCATACAGAAAAGAACCTTTTACTGGGAATCAGAAGCCCTGAACTCCTGTTTGGCTCTGCTATTAAGTCACATGACCTTTAATCTTTCTTAAACTGCTTCCTGGTCTTCAGAATTCTCTTATGTATGTGTTTATTTTAAGATTGATTTGTTTGAAGGGCAGAGTTGTTGGTCCATAGAGGGAAGAGACAGAAAAGCAAGGTCTTCCACTCTGCAAATGACCCCAATTCCTCCAAAGATGGGTCGGTCTGAGGTCTAGAGTCAGAAGCTTCTTCTGAGTCTCCCCATGTGGGTGGAGAGGCCCAAGCAGTTAGTCTGTCCTCCACAGATTCCCAGGTACATTAGCAGGGGAAATAGAAAGTATAGCAGTCAGGACTCAAATTAGTGCCCATATGGGATACCAGTATCACAGGCATGGCTTAAGGTGCTATGCCACAGCACAGGTTTCTATTTTATTTAAAAAGCAGCATTACAGGGAGACAGGGAAAGACACAGGGAAGGGTAATCTTCCATCGTCTGATTGTCTCTCCAGGTAGCCACAACAGCTGAGACTGGGTCAGGCCAAAATCAGAAGCCAGGAGCTTCATCTGGGTCTCCTATATAGATACAGGACTCCTACGTAGATACAGGCTTTGGGCTATCTTCCTTTGCTTTCACAGGCTACAAGCAAGGAGTTTGATGGGAAGTGGAGCAGCTGGGACACAAACCTGTACCCATATAGAATTCTGGCACTTGAAGGAAGATGATCAGTCAACTGAGACATTGTGCTATGCTCCTATCTTTAATTTTTAAAAACTGAGCTAAGGGCAGACATTTAGTGCAGTGTTTTTGTTGTTTTGTTTGTTTTCTTGCTTATTTTTATCAGAAAGGCAGATTTACAAAGAGAAGGAGAGACAGAGAGAAAGATGTTTCACCTGCTGGTTCACTTTCCAAGTAGCCGCAATGGCCAGAGCTGAGCTGATCTGAAGCCAGGAGCTTCTTCCAGGTCTCCCACGCGGGTGCAGGGTCCCAAGGCTTTGGGTCATCCTCAACTGCTTTCCCAGGCCACAAGCAGGGAGCTGGATGGGAAACAGGGCAACTGGGATAGGAACTGGTGCCTATATGGGATCCCTGTGGATGCAAGGTGAAGATTTAGCCACTAGGCTATTGAACCCGACTCTAGTGCAGTTTTTTAAGACATGGCACAGAATATCTCCATCCACACTCAAGTGCCAAGTTCAAGATCTAGCTCCTCTTCTAACTCCAGTTTCTTGATAACACGCACTGGGGAGGGAACAGGTGGTTTGAGTATCTGGGTTCCTGATGTACACGTGCGAGCCTGGTTTGAATTCTAAGCTCCTGAATTTAACCTAGCCCAGCTCTGGCTCTTATGGAGATTTGGGGAGTGAAACAAGATGGAAGAGATCTGTCTCTGCATTGAAAATTTTTAAAAGTTGATAATTTCATGATTGATAAACGATTTAAAAAATTAAGCTAAGACAATACTCCTGGTTTATCAGATTTGGTATACTGCTTGAAATGAGAGAACACCACCATCCTTTATGTTTGTGAGAATCAGTTGGGTCATATTAGCAATCAGTTCCCACAAATTTTAGCTTTCAAGTCACATGTGATCATACTTGTCCTTGTACAGGAACACTTTCTGAAACTCAGTGTCTCGTATCACATGCTCCCAAAATTAAACCAGAAGCATGTTATTTAGTAAGAACCCAGATGCATGGAAGAACATTTGCTTTCTCTGAGGGGTTTATCTACTGGGCTACCACAGTAATACAAACTCAGAATCACTGATGTGTTCAGTGTTACAAATCCTTTACTTGGGTTCAAGCACATGATCTAGTGCTTATCCTACATGCAGATGTGAGACAGTTCAGTCTGAGTCAATATTCCGACTAACATTCCATGACATCATGCTTTACCTTAAAAGAAAACCAGAGCATAAGGTATCTTACTGAGACACCAGGAAATTTTCTGGGAGTTCTTTCCCCTTGTCTTTCATTCAAGGAGTTAACTTCTCAAGGAGTTATTTTTCTCAAGAATACTTGCCTATTTAATTCTAAAGGCTATTGAATAGATAAAGAAAAAAATGAAACTTTGCTTTTCAAGAGGACATATAATTCAACTCTAAATTCAGTGGAAAACAATGAAGAAAGGAGCAATTAATAACTATTGTGCACCTACCATATGCAAAATATGTTCCACATATTATCTTGTTTAAGCTTCACAACAGTGTTGAATAGTAAATTTAGCCTTTATTTTAGAGATAAGAAAACTGGGGCTCAGAGAGATTCATTCTTTCAAGGTCAAATCACATGTTATAAAACTGGGACTGAAATGAAAGCTGTCTGATTCCAGAGTTTAAGCTCTTTCCACTCTACCATGCAGTTTAGTCTAGTGAAAGACTCCTCTCTTGAAAGGGTCTTAGCATTTCATACACAAGAGGATTAGCCAAGATCCTCTGGAGCCACCAAATTCTGTTGTATCTGCTCTAAATCCAACACACACACACTCACCACTCTTGCTTCCCTTTCCTATTGAAATTCAGCACCGAGGACAGTTCCTGAGTCATAGTTGCAGGAAGCCGTCCTTGGATCCTTGGATTCTGTTACAGAGCTCACACGTTCCCCCCCCCCCCCCTTTGACTTCCCAAGTAGCACTGAGAAAAAGGGGAGAAAACGTAAGGAAGTATAAGATAGGATCCTTTGACACCAATGGTGGAAATTATCACATTTCCCAGAAGACCAAGATAAAAATGCATGTGAGAAGTATAAGGGAACCAAACAGATGGGGCAATAAAATGGAGGCGGAATGGGCTCATCAGGATTCCCAGCACACGGTGTAAGTCCATACTGGGCTCTCAGCTGACCTGGGCCCAACAGAGCGAATGAGTGGGTGGTTACTATGCTGCAGCTTTGGTTACACTAAGAGATTAGGTGGCGCTGATTCATTGCTGCAAATCTGCACGACTTTTCAAGTGGAGGAAAAGCTGTGGGCCCTGGTCTCTGCCACTCACATAGCAATTCTCATGGGGAGCATGAGTCACACATGCTAGATCTTTCAGGTAGACAGGTTTTTGTGCTGTGAGTAAATCAAGGATGAGCTTTCATGATGTTGAGAGCAGGTTTCATCCACAGTAACTGCACTCCCTTGTGTAAAGATTTGCCTGCTGTATTACAAAACCACTCTGACTTTCCCAACTCATCCTTGGCCACAGGTGGCTCATGGCATACACAGAAAATAAGATTCTAAAACAGTCATTCCTTTTCTCCGAAATGACCAAACTCTCCAGTACAGCCAGAATTGTAATGCTGAACTTAACCCATTTATCTCATATACAAGGAAACTGAAGTCTACAGAGGAGAAAATGACTTGCCCAAAGACACTGAGCCAGTGACAGGCTGGCTTAGAACTTAGACTCCTCATTTCTAAGCCAACAGATTTTCCGCTGCACTAAGGAGACGAAATCCCAAATGGCATATACTCTGTTAACTAAGCGCTCTAATTACTCTTGCCTCTGAAGAAAATAACCTCTCAAATGGTTGAGTGTGTCCATCTGGGATTTGGCAATTTCACTGATAATTTCTCATACTGGGATATCTTTTTAACACATTGAAGAATAATTATTTTGGGTTATGTGCTATTTTTGTTTTTCTTGTACACTGGTTTCTTTATTCGGAATGAAATTAGAATTCTCGAAATATACTTGATCTTATTTAATTATTAAAGGAATAAGCCTCTGTGTCAAGTTGTTGTAAATCTGAATGTATTAGTCTGTATAAAGAAAGGATATATGGAACAACAGAGGAACAACAATATTCTATTGTCACATCCAGTTAAGGTCTAGCTAGATCTATGAGTAACAGAACATCAACACAAGCACGAACGTTGACAAGTCACATCCTTAGATGGATAATTCTGACCACATCTTGATTTGAAGCCTTATTGGAATCACCTAGACCATACTATTTTATCAAATGCTTTGCAATCTTGTTGCATTCAGTATTACAACTCAAGCTTTTTGGAATTTGGGAGTTTTCAAGGACCTGAAGCAAGAAGGGCATAGAATGAGTCTAGTCAAGGTCACACTTATAAGGGTAACTGATACTCGTGGGGATGCAGACCAAGAGACAGCTTAGCCAGCTCCCAGCTTGTACTTTTTCTACCAAGAAACAGTCTTACCTGAATCATCAATGCTTCCATTGTCCTCTGCTCAGGATACCGTGTAGAGCGAGTTTCCTGCCTCTAATTATTATCCATGAAGAGAGCTTCATGAATAGAACTTTTCCTGTAATTTAGAACATTGTCCTTGAAAACCCCACAACTATTTACATAACAGAAGCTATTGTTTGAAGTGTAAAGCAGGTCAGAATTTCGTTTCTAGAGATTAATCACTGTAGTCTATTTCATATCATCATAATAATTTCATTTATTTTGATAAAATTTGTTTTCCGCATCAACCTCAGCCTCTGTGCACAAGTGACAAATCCATTTGTTTCTGGTATAATGGATAATGTGATTAATGACCTTGCAACCGTTTTTCTTTAAAAACATAGAGAAAAAAATATAGAGATTTCCTCTCATAATGCACAGTAAACCAGCTCAGTCTGGAGCCGTGCAACAGAATATCTGAACTTGTTTGTAAAGCATGGAGAAGCTCTTGGAAAACGACAGCACACTGCCGCATCCTTTTGGGGGTTTCCGCACATCATCTGTTGTCTCCAAGCAGCTCAGGCAGGTGGCCTCAAATTGGGACAGTGGACGCTCGAAGCTCGGGCCAGTGTGTACGACTTGCCACGGCCAGGTCTCGCTCACATCAGATCACGGCTGCTGGAGAGCTCGCCTGCCTCCTGCTCCCGGTGCCCGTCGTGGGCGCGGGCACCCCTCCCGCGCCCCAGCGCGCACCCTGCTTCCACCCGGCATCCACCCGGTGCTGCGCGGACCCGAGGATGCCTCCCGGGCGGCTCCGAGCGGCGCGGGGACCGGAGGCGGCCGTCGTGCGGCTCCTTCCCGCCTCGACAGTGAGGTGGCCGGGCCTTGACGAAGAGGCCCACGCCTGCCGCGGAGGCGGCTGCCCACAGCGGCGCAGGATCGAGTCCCGCCTGGGGCTTCTCCTCCTGAAGCGGGGGCGGACGGGCGGGAGGGGAGATGACACTTTCCTCGGGGCTGCGGCGAGGCCTCGCGCGCCGGAAGCCCGCGGCCGCCCCCGGGAGGGGCGCTCAGCCTCTCCTCAGCCTGTGACGCCCGCGTCTTCGGCTGGGGGTCTGCGGGGCGCCGGGGGACATCGAGGTCGCCGTTTTACCTCGGCTCTCCCCACCCCCCTATATATAAATATATATATTTTTTGCGTGGGTGCGGGAACTCCCAGGACCCTCGCCTCAGCCCTCAGGGTCCGGCCCACGCGCCCGCCCGGCCGCCTCGCGCTCCGTGAGAATCTCCCCGCCCCGCCCACCGCGGGTGACGCGCGCTCGGCTCGGCCAATGAGCGCTCGCGGCGCGCGCCCCACGCGCCAGCGCCCCCGCCCCTTGCTTAAGAAAGGGCGCGCGGGCCGGGCCGAGGCAGAGCGCCGCGCGGGGCTGCAGCTGCGCTTCTCGAACTGCGCTTCTCGAACGACGCGCGGCAGCCGTGCCGTCGTCCACGCGGCTGCGGGGCCTTCGACGGCGGCCACCGGCCGAGGCCGAAGTGAGCGCGGCGGCGATGCTGGCTCTCTTGGCCGCTGGAGTAGCGCTCGCCGTGGCTGCCCGGGCCCAGGACAACCCGGTGCCCGGCAGCCGATTCGTGTGCACCGCGCTGCCCCCAGAGGCGGCGCGTGCCGGCTGCCCGCTGCCCGCCATGCCCATGCAGGGCGGCGCGCTGAGCCCCGAGGAGGAGCTGCGGGCCGCAGTGCTGCAACTGAGGGAGACCGTCGTGCAGCAGAAGGAGACGCTGGGCGCTCAGCGCGAGGCCATCCGCGAGCTCACGAGCAAGCTGGCCCGCTGCGAGGGGCTGGCGGGCGGCAAGGGCCGGGGCGCGGCGGCCGCGGGCAAGGACACCATGGGTGACTTGCCGCGGGACCCCGGTCACGTCGTGGAGCAGCTCAGCCGCTCGCTGCAGACCCTCAAGGACCGACTGGAGAGCCTCGAGGTAGCGGCGCCGTGCGGGAGCCCGCCGGGTGCGGGGAGGATGGCGCCTGGAGGGGGCGCCCTCGGGTTGGGGGGCACAGGCTGCTTCCTCATCCGCGGGCTGAGCTGGCTTGTGGGGTGCGCTTTGGTGGGCGTCGCGCCGGGACTGCCCCGGGCACCTGGTCTTCCGCGGGTCCCGCCCGGCCAACCTTGGCCACCAAGCCGGGCGGGGAATATGCGGGGAGCGGGCAGGCTCTCTTCCTCTTGGGAAACTCAGGGTGGCGGCGAGCGGTGCGGGATTGCTCCGGCCCGCACGCCCGGGGTTTCCTTTGGTAAACGGGGTCGGGCCGGCCTGGGGAGCCGGGGGAGGACCGGGCTGGGGGAGCCGGGGGAGGACCGGCCTGGGGAGCCCGGGGAGGACCGGCCTGGGGAGCCGGGGGAGGACCGGGCTGGGGGAGCCGGGGGAGGACCGGGCTGGGGGAGCCGGGGTCCGGCCTGGGGGAACCGGGGGAGGACCGGCCTGGGGGAGCCCGGGGAGGACCGGCCGCCCCGAAGCACGGCTCACTTCCAAGACGGCCGCCTCTGCCTCCGCAGCCCTTGGAGGCTCTGCCCGGGCGTCTGCGGGAAGGCGACCTGGTTCTGTGCTCTCTCTGGAAGTTTGAGCTGTCTACAGTTAATTATCGTCTCAGGAAGTGTGGGCATGCTACTTAGCGCTGATCGAAATCCCTGTTGGTAGAACGAGGTTTGAATTACAGGTGGTCGTTCCTGCTGTGTTTTTTTTAGGGTTCGTGTGTGTGTGTGTGTGTGTGGTTGGCTAAATGCCTGCGTTCCCAGCACCTGTGCATCCTTGAGTTACTGTGATATCTGACCGTGACCTGAGTTTTAACCCTTGATGGCATGGAAGCAAGTGCCACGACCTGCATGTTGCAGTTTGGAAGCCTGGACAGAGAGAACAGGGACGGACAGCCTGCCTGGGTCGCCGTGCCTGGGCAGGAAGAGCCTGCAGTGTCGGCGTGGGGGCAGAGGACGAAGGGGAACGGGAGGCGGGGACGCAGCAGCAGCGTTTTAACCATTTCTGGAACTGAGAAATGTTTCCTGTCAGTCGTTCTCTAGTGACACCTCGGTGGGTCTTCCGCCTGGTGCCATGCTGCAACCTGGCTGCTGTTGGCACGTCCAGATAGCCTTGATGAACTCTTCAAGAGAGAATCCCTGCTGTGTTTTGCTCCTTTTCTGAGGTCCCGTTCTAGATGTTAAGCTCTTACTGTTTGAGTAAAAGGAGGTAAAACGGCCTTTTGGGAGAGGGGAGAATGAGATTTGCAAGTTTCAGCTAGTGCAGCCTGATGGTTGTCTGTGGGTTGCCTTGCGTACCGCCCAGGGGAGGCACCTGTGATGTGCTGCCCACTTTGTGCCAGTGGTAGGGTTTATTACCCCAAGTGATGGAAGCTTCAGGTGGCCGTTTCTGTTGAGCCCATCTGAGTGCCTCCCCTTTCCTGCCCCCGCCCCCCTTCCCTATGCCTAAAGCACCAGCTCCGGGCGAACGTGTCCAGCGGCGGGCTTCCTGGTGACTTCCGCGAGGTGCTGCAGCTGCGGCTCGGTGAGCTGGAGAAGCAGCTGCTGCGCAAGGTGGCAGAGCTCGAGGACGAGAAGTCCCTGCTGCACAACGAGACGTCTGCCCACCGGCAGAAGACCGAGAGCGCCCTGAATGCGCTGCTGCAGAGGGTGGCCGAGCTGGAGCGAGGTACCTGCGGCGGCGTCACCTCTGTCTCCATCCGGCAGGGGCCTGGGGCTCCTCATTCGGGGTGGGGAGCGGGGAGACCCAAGATGTCAGTTTTATGGGTAAGCATGGTGGGGTGGTTAGCCTGAAAATGACTGCTAACGGACGTCTGGGAGTTAGCCCCTGGCCCTGGTGACGGTTCCACGGAAAACTAAATGAACTTGGGGCTGGCTGGGGTCAGCAGGCTGGCCTCTGGCCTGCCCTCTGACTGGCCTTTGCGGAGGATGCTGTGCGCCTTTCTCAGCTCTGCTCACAGCGGGGCTGGGCTCGGGGAACAGGGACATGTCTGTCCCACGGGAACTGGGGAGGTGGCATCCAGGGTGCTGGGGAATTGTATGACGGTACCAGCCTCCAGGTGGCTGGGGGCCGGCCGGGATAGGATGACAACCTCCTGAGCTGCACTCCCAGGCAATTTCTGATCACCTGGTTTCATGAACAGAGAGGGACAGATGTTCACCAGCAGAATGTCCGGTGACTCCTGAATGACATTGGCAGGAGGACTCGTCCCACGGGTCGCAGGCTGTCTCCATCCCTTTACTCTCCGGAGAAGTCCGTCCTTTTCTTCCCCGCCCTTCTGTGTAAAGGGTGTGTGTGGCTTTGCTGGCAGAACCAGAGTTTTGATTTTCCAAAACAGCCTGCTCTCTGCCCTGCCTACGCTGCGGGTGATGTCAGGAGACTCGCCAGCTCTCCAGGGTCTTCTCTGAAGGCAGAGCAGCCGCCGCTGAGCCCAAGAGGGACGGCCGTGTGACGTCCCGGGGGTCGGGCCCCTTGGCCCAGCGGCAGCTGCATGGAGAGGCCCTTCAGGGCTGTGGGATGGACGTGCTGCTGCCCAAGATTCAGGCTGTGGGGTGAGGAGGAGAGCGAGCTTTGCCAGAGGCCTCAGGGCCGTGTGCCTCCCTGGACACAGTGAAGTCTCCTTAGGTAGAGCAGACATCTCTGGCACCCATTTCACAGGTGAGAGAAGGTATGTCACTTGGGAGCCGTGGGAAGGGACACCACCCTGGCGATGCCACACTGGGACCGACCCTCCCTTCCCCAGCCTGTCTGCTCGCACTAGAAGCAGGCCCAGCCGGCCTGAGTCCATCATCCAACTAAAATGTTTCACCAAAAGCTCTTGGAGCTTGCCTAGCCCTGCGGGAAGCTCAACCAAGGGCCAGGTCCTAGGCCGTTCATTCACGCGGTGTCCTCAGGACTGGCTAGAGAGACAGCTCAGCGTCTCACTCTGCTGGCCCTGCACCTCCTGCCCCCTCAAGCTCACCCGGGACCTCCGGAAACCCGGAGTGTGCTGCACCAGCTCAGATCTGGGTGAGCCTTCAAGGAGTGTGGGCTTCGCAGACTGGGTTGTGGGAGATTCCGAGTTCTGACCTCTTGGTGACAGCTGTGATGGGAGCTGCAAATGCCCAGCCCCTAAAATGCCAGGAGAGGATAATGGCGGCTTACCCCTTGGAGGTGCTGAGCTCAGGGGAGGGAGACTGAGCTGTGCCGCAAGTGTGGGGGTGGGGAGGTTGGAGGCTCAGGCCTAGGTGCCCTTCCTGCTCCACCTGTTAAGTGCCCAGATTACGTACTCTGTATCAGAGCATGAAGCCCTGAGGTAATCCTGTACCGCAGGTGTCAGCTACGGGTGGGGTGGTGCCGGAGTCGGAGGGCTAAGCCATGCCTGCATTCGTCTGGCTGGCATGATCGGAGTTGATGGTTTGTGACCCCAAAAGAGTGCTGGAGGCTACAGCATTAGGGTAGGGGCGCGGGCCGCAGGCCTGCTGAGCAGAACACCCCCTGGAGCTTAGCAGCCTGTGCCCCAACCCTGTGGATGCTCAGGTCCTCCCAGCCAGGTCCTAGGGATACTCTGATTTCTCCGTTGTGAGGTCTGCTTGTCTGCATGGGCTTCTGGAAGCTGGGCCAGCTGGCCAAGTGCAGCGTGAAATGAGTGCTGGCACAAGCGGCCTGGGCCGCCTCTCTCGTTGGCCCCGGGCTGTCCGCACCCCACCTGCTCTCCTTAGCCTTGTCTACCACCCGCAGTTTCTGATTTATTGGTCAGGACTTTTAATTCCTTAATTGGTTTTAACTCAGTTTCTTCTGAATCTCCTGGGCTGTTTTTAGTTAAATAAAGGGCACCTGCTTTCAGGGTGTGGGCCTCTCCCCCGGCTCCCCGGGCTCTCCCAGCTGTAATTACGCCTGTCTGCTGCCACCGGCTAACTGTATTACCTACACAGAGTCTCATGAAATTGGTGAGCCAGCCCTCCTGCACAGAGCGCCATTTCTCTTTTATTAGATAATGATACCTGCATTAAGACCATGGTCATATGCCTCATCAGGATCCAGTTGTAGCAGCTGCATGCTTCTGGGCCACCTCCCACCTAGATGCACCCCCAGCATGCACGAGTTAGGTGAGCTTGTGTGAGTCAGATGATTTTTCTGAGCCACAGCACCCCAACTGGGCAACCGGGGAGCAGGGCTTTCTGGCCCTCTCATTTTCCCTTTCACCAATGAGGAGGCAGCCCTGCCTTTACTGTGGCCTGGCAGGTATGGGTGGCCTGGAGCCTGCTGCTGTCTACTGCTGTTCTGGAGAGGTCAGGAGGGAGGTCTGGCAGGTGCCCTCAGCAGGTGCGGTCTGACCTTGGAGGATCCCTGTGTTACTCTGATACCAACCGAGTTTGGGGGCACATGATGGGGGGAGGTTTATCCATCGGCTCCTGCTCCATGGAGCAGGTGAGGCAGGGGCTGGCCCAGTGCCTTATGGTCAAGAAACTCCATCTTCTCTTGGATCGTGAGGGGCAGGTCAGAAGCAGACCGTTCATGTCAGTTTAGACCAAAAAGCCACGGCTGGGTTTCGGTCTGGGAGCTGGCCCTGTTGGCTGGGTGAGAAGTGTGAGAAGTGGTGTGGATTTACCTGCTGGCAGAGAAGTTCTTATCCAGGGCCAGCTGTCTGCACAACCATTATTCCCTCCCGTGCCCGGTGGGTTCCAGAACCTTCCTTGACCAGTGAAGCCTGTGGGGGCAAACTGGAGTTTTTAAGCAACTAGACAAGGCCCACACCCTCCGTCGCTTTCTCACACTTTTTTGTTGGACCTGACAATGAACGTAGGAAATGTTTGGTCCCTGGAATTGTCTCCTGAAGGAGCCTGTTTCCCTGTCCTAAAAGGCAGAGCTGAGTTCTCTAGCATGCCTGGTGGGTGGTCCACAAGGTATTGCTAGAACTGTCCTTTCCTGGGCCTCCTCGGGGCCCTCATTCTGTGTGGAGGTCTTGCCCGTGGGTCTTCTCAGACACTACCTTGCTCGGTAGGCCTTCGCTCCATCCTCTGCACCTTGGTAGCAGGTGTCAGGACGTGGCCTCCACTCATTCCTTACTACCAATTCCAAGTCTGTCTCTCCTACCAGGGGTTAAGTTTCCTCTCTGAACTGAACAATGCGCTGCGCGGGGGAGTCGTCCAGCCCTGGGGAGGACTGCCCGAGCCGGGGCCCAGTGAGCTGTGCTGGTCAGAGTGCTCTAACTCCCTGGCGGCCTGTCTCCTCTCTGTCCAGGCAACAGTGCGTTTAAGTCACCGGACGCGTTCAAAGTGTCCCTCCCCCTCCGCACAAACTACCTGTACGGCAAGATCAAGAAGACACTGCCTGAGCTGTACGCCTTCACCATCTGCCTGTGGCTGCGCTCCAGCGCCTCGCCTGGCATTGGCACCCCGTTCTCATACGCGGTGCCCGGGCAGGCCAATGAGATCGTGCTCATCGAGTGGGGCAACAACCCCATTGAGCTGCTCATCAACGACAAGGTGAGGGCCTCTGACCCGCCACCCTCCCTGTCGTGGCCATGCCCGAGGGCACCTGGCAGCTGGGGCAGGCTGAGCCCAAAGTCCAGGCTCTCCATAGTGCAGAGTGGGGGCCGCGTCCTTGGGGGTCAGCATCCCACTACTAGTCAGTTCCAACAGGGTACAGGAGGCAACTGCGGTTCGAAGGGATCCAAGCCGCTGTGACTGACCAAGTGGGGGCAGAGTGTGTGTAGGGGTCTGTGCCAGGAGGTGCAGTGAGGATTCCCAGGGCCCAGGAGGGTTGTTCCTAGAGCCACACTGGTT
Source organism: Ochotona curzoniae (assembly GCF_017591425.1). Lineage (NCBI taxonomy): Eukaryota > Metazoa > Chordata > Mammalia > Lagomorpha > Ochotonidae > Ochotona > Ochotona curzoniae. The sequence continues at coordinate 1,049,258 of NW_024466464.1, forward strand.
AAGGTTGGGGTTGACTGCTTCCTGTGTGAGGATCTTTTTCTAAGGTGTTGTCAGGTCAGTTGAGACTAAATTCATATTTGGTAAAAGATTCCCTTTTCAATGTAGGGTTCAGCCAACCACTCTGGGCTGACTTGTGCAGTTGTGTGACCAGTACCATAGCCCCCTCACTTCTCCAGTCCCCGCTGAGTGCTCCGGCTCAGTAGTCAGCACATGCCCAAGGCCGCAGCTGAGCTGCCCTCTGGACCCTCATCCGGCCTTGCCCTCTCCAGTGGGTGCTCATGAATGTGGTTTTCCAGGGACTCAGCCTCAGCCTCCCTAGACCCCTGCAGCGGTCCACTTCAGAAGTTTGTCCCTAAAGTCGGGCTGGGCAGGACAGAGAGCATTCTTGAGGCCCATGAGCCCCCGACCCCTCGGTAGAAGCCTACTTCACTGAACCATCCTGGGCCCAGGTAGTTAAAGCTGCCAGTGCTGCAGTGTGGGCCTGCCCTCCCTCCATCCAACATCAGCTATTTCCCTGAGCTCAGGCTTAATTGTCCTGAACAACACACCAGGACTTGGGAGGACCCAGAAGCTTGTTTTCCTCCCAATTTGGACACCTTGTTAACATTGAATTCCTGGGAGGGAGACTCCAGGTTGCTAGGAGACGGCAGTGACAACAGGACTGTCAAGGGCTGGCAGGGCTGTGGGAGCCCCTTGGCAGGAATTCCAAGGCCTTCCTGCACTTCTGTGTGCAGTTTGTGCCCTTCCCAACACTGCATGTGTGTGTGTGCACGCACACACACTCTCGCCCCAACACACACACATCCCTGAATGCCTCCCTGCAGCTTGGGGGCTCTGCCCAAGGAGCCCAGACTGCAGGACTGAAGTCCAGTGGAGCCCTGGATTCCCCTCAGGTTCTGTGCTCAGGACGGGGGAGGGAGGGATCCCCGCAGTCTGCCCAGTCTTCAGCTGAAGGATGTGCAGTGCGTGTCGAGGCTGCCCTGCCTCTGAGCGCCTGTCACACACACACAGAGCAAGGAAGGGGAGCTGGGGCAGTGGGAGGAGCAGGGCATGGCAGGACCCCACCTGTGTGTTGTCGCCCACAGGTCGCACAGCTGCCCCTGTTTGTCAGTGACGGCAAATGGCACCACATCTGCGTCACATGGACGACGCGGGATGGCATGTGGGAAGCTTTCCAAGATGGGGAGAAGCTCGGCACCGGGGAGAACCTAGCCCCCTGGCATCCCATCAAGCCAGGGGGTGTCCTGATCCTCGGGCAGGAGCAGGTGCGCACCACAGGGAAGGGTCAGACTGTCCACCAGCACTCAGACCCCTCATCCCCGTCCACCCTTGCCCTCCTCATCACTGCTGTTGGCCCTCACTCCTGGCCGCTCTGGCTGACACCTTGCTCGGGTGAGCGAGCTCCCTGATGGCCCGTTTGGTGCTGAGCTCCTTTGATCTGAGGGGCTCAGAGCTGGCATGGTTCCTCATGAGTCCCTGTTCCCGCCTCCACTCCTTGTGAGTCTCTGGTCATCTGGCCTTGCCTGGTACAGCAGTGACTCGGGATGCCGGGGGCTGGTGTCATCTCGGTCTAGGGTGTCAGCCCTGGAACCGGCCAAGGAGCACTGAAGCCTGGTGGCCGGAGTGGAGGGTGGGACTAGGGGGTTTTAAGGCTGAGGAGAAAGCAAGACCCAGAGGCTGCCCTCCAGGAGCTTGTGTCTGGAGAGAGGACTGGGGGTGCCAATTGGTGGGTCTGGGCAGATGCGGTAGTTGCTGGACAGACCTGGATGGGCTGTGCTTGAGACCTCCTGATGAAGGCAGTCAGCAGAAGCGGGCACACAGGAGTCATGGAACCAGGAGCCCAGTCCTTGCCCCCAGTGGGACTCTGACCAAGCTTCCTGGCCTCCGTTTCCATGATCTGAGCAAAGTCGTCTCAAGTGTGACATGCCATGAACCTTCAGAAGTTGAGCTGGGGTGGTCAGCAGAGGACTCAGGGGCCCATTCACCAGGAGTGTGGAAGGACCCATTGGTTTGTGACCTTGTCTTGATGCAGACTTTCTGTTGCTGTTTCCAGGACACTGTGGGGGGCAGGTTCGACGCCACGCAAGCGTTCGTGGGGGAGCTCAGCCAGTTCAACATATGGGACCGCGTCCTCCGGGCACAGGAAATCATCAACATCGCCAACTGCTCCACCAACATGCCGGGCAACATCATCCCGTGGGTGGACAACAACGTGGACGTGTTCGGGGGGGCCTCCAAGTGGCCCGTGGAGACGTGTGAGGAGCGGCTCCTCGACTTGTAGCTGCCTCCCCTCTCGTGCGGGAGCCTGGGGCTGCTGTGCTGTGCCTGTGGGAGACTCAACTGCAGGAAGCCTCTTGCCAGCCTGGGCGGCTGTGTGGCCCTTTGTCGCTGCCTCGGGCTCCTTCCTAAGGCGTCCATGTTGTAGGGGCTAGTGCCAGGGGCTAGTCCCCTGGGACCAAGCTACAGCAGGTGACCTGTTGTGAGAAGGCGGGGGCCCCTTGTGCCCCCGTTCAGACACCCTCTGCTTGTGCAGCCTGGCCCTGCCTGCCCTTTCAGATTCTTCGTGTTCCCCCCAATGTGCGCCTCTGTCGGTCCCTTTGATGGCTGCAGCCGGCCTGCTGGAGTAGCCACGTTCCCTGTATGCTGGGTGTGTCCCTGCTGTCGTCTGAGCACGCGGCAGTCTGTCCATGCTCTGTGTGTGTCCAGGGGAGGCTCGAGCCGGCTGAGACCGAGCTGCCTGGACAAAGCCCGCCTGCCTGGAGAGCTCCTGGCCGCACTTCCCTTCCTCCTCCCAAACTGTGCTTTGACTGACTCATCATTAGGTTTGGCTTTGAGAGGCCTCTCTCTCCTCATGTGGTGCCAAAAGTTCAGTTGCAGCTCTTCACAGCCATTCCATGCAGTTCCGGGGACTGGCGTTGCCCAGTGGAAAGGAGCAGCCCGTCCAAAGCCTCCCATTTTGATGTTTCACCACTGTGACAAGTGTGCTAGTTTTTAATTCAGATCTATTCCTGTGAGCCTTTGACTCTACCCATCAGGTATTTTCCCCCAGAACTTTCTAGAAAACAGCAATCACAAGTGGAGATCCTTAGCTGATGCTTCCCTGGTGACTCTAGGTTGCTGGTGAGACAGAGGTGGTCACTGACGAAGTGATGAAGTGGGGGAAATTTATAAAGCTAAATATTATATATTTTATTTTTCATACATGTTTGAAGTGCAGATCTGTGGGAATCCCATTTGTAGGACCCAGTGCGTTCATCTGACATTGTGTGACACGCAGGCTCTTCTGACAATGGAGTTTTAATTAAAGTGCATCGGAAGATGCTCTGGTGTGCGTGTCTGCCGGGCTGGGGCTGTGTAGTCAGAGGAGAACTGCTGTTTGCCAGGACTTGATCGCTGTGTCCTATGGGCTTGGGAAGCAGGGGATGCTGGCAGGAAGGTGATGTCCCATCCGTTCTCAGGACCAGGCCCTGGCTGATCCTAGAGGACTCGGCGACCTCCAGGCAGGAGGCCATCATCTCAGCACCTACTCCTTGCCAGCACTCAGTAGAATCTCATGAAATCCTCCTGACAGCCACCTGAAGGAGCAAATCTGGTTTACAGAGCAACAAAAGCTGGTTTTGCATCTCACAGCTGATCAAGGGCAGAGCTGGAATGAAAGCTACTTGCTGAGTCACACTGAGGGACCTCGTGCTGCTGTGTCCCATCCCCCACACTCCTGGCCAGCTGGTGCCATAATACCACCAGCTCCACAAAGATTGGGGACCCAGTTCCCTCTGTCCCCGGCTCCCCCAGTACTTTTCCACTGTATCTCTTTATCTTGGCAGTTGTGCAGTACAACATTTTGTCCCTTTCCCAAATAGCGATGCCAGTCTCATCTTGGTGCTCCCTACCACAGAGTGACAGATGCAGACCGTGCTGAGGCTGCTGGAGGGTGGAGTCTTTGGTTCACGTGCGTTTCTGGAGCTGGTTTTTCAATGGGGTGAGTTGTGCACTGGCAGGAATCACAGCATTGTTAGTGCTGGGGTGAGCATGACCTTAAGCTGGATTCTCTGCCCTGGGGCTTTGAAGATGCAGAAGATTCAGAGCTAGTGGGAGAGCCATTCCATGTCAGTGCCCTGGGTGAGGAGGATGCCAGCTCTTCCTTCTGCCCTGGAAAGGTGACAAGCCCATCCTTAGCACATGTGTGCCGGAGCGAATCTGGGACTCAGCGTGTTCTTTATTCCTTGATTTGCCTCTCTCAAGGACATTCTTGGCCTCAGTTTCCCCCTTCGAGATCCTCACCCTTTGCCTGAGGCTAGAAGAGTCCTCATACAGTGAATTGGGTTCTCCAAGAAAGGTGTCCTCCTGGTTGGTGGAATATTCTGAATGGTTAGAGGTTGTCATGGAAACTGTAGCTGAGTGATCAATGATTAATGAATTGAAAAAGTGATAAAGTGATGCAGCTAAAACAAAGGCAGCATGGGCCCAGATCTCTTCTGGTGGGGAACACAAGCCAGGATCCTTCACATACACAAGGGCTGTAATACCAACTCTCCTAATATGGAAGGTTCTAGAAAAAAAAAATACATCTTCCTGTTGACTGCTGGGATTACTGTGTATTCTACCAACAAGTATTTGGGCACCTGCACAGAGCACTGGAGGTTCAACAGTGAATAACATAGCCATATTGCCCTTAAAAAATTTATTCTTATTGCAAAGTCAGATATACAGAGAGGAGGATAGACAGAGAGGAAGATCTTCCATCCTCATTCACTCCCCAAGTGACCACAATGGCTGGAGCTGAGAGCCCGGAGCCTCTTCCGGGTCTCCCACGCCGGTGCAGGGTCCCAAGGCTTTGGGCCTTTCTTGACTGCTTTCCCAGGCAACAGGCAGGGAGTTGGATGAGAAGCAGGGCTGCCGGGATCCGAATCAGCACCCATATGGAATCTTGGCGCATGCGAGGCAAGAACTTTAGCCACTAAGCTACTACGCCAGGCCCTATGCACCACCCCCCCCAAAGGTGTATTAATTGAAATGCAGTGTCACACACATCTTCCATCCACTTGTTTACTCCACAATGGTTATAATAACCCAAAGCGCACTAAAACTGGGAGCCAGGAATTCCAGTAAGTTAAGCCATCATCCATTGATTCCCCAGCCACATGAACAAGGAGCCAAATCAGAATCCGGGCTCCAGAACCAGAACCAATACTCAGATATGGAGTGCCAGCATTGCAGACTTACCTCTACTGTACCACAATGTACCCCACCACAGTCCAAGGTTCATTTCAGTGGAACTAGAAAAACAAATATACAAATAAGAAAAGTATTGGTGATGTGACAGGGCATAACTAGGGGTGACGTATAAGCTGCATCCTGATGGCAGAGAAGGAACTAACCTTGGGGTGAACCAAAGAGAGCTGAGGGGAGAGCCCTGGGTTTGGCTGAGCTTGGAAGTTGCTGAGCCGCAGCAGCTAGCGACTGGCTCTGTTCACTGCCGAGCGGGGCAGCGAGAGGTCACCGAGGGCTGGAGTTCAGATCTTGCTCCAAGTGGTGCAAGCAGGGGAGTATGGCAGTTTGGATGAGGGCAGTTGCAGAGCAGTCAGAAGTGGGAGGATGCAGAAAATATTGGATATACAGTTTATCAGGACCTGCTGATGCTTAGGACTTGTGGGACAAAAATCAACTGGCAGTGTGAGGTGTTCAAAGCCCAGCGAACTCCCAGCACGGTAAACTCAGTCATTCCTTAGCCATGTAATCAACCACCGAAGGTACAGGATGGAGTCTCGTGAACAGCAGGGGAGAGAGATGCATCACATACACGGGACCCTCATAAAAGTAACAGCCAAATTCTCATTGGCATCTGGAGGGCAGAGGACAGCTGACGTGGCTAAAGAAAAGGATGGTCTTGACCAAGAAGGCAGAAAAGCTGTCCTCCAAACGTGAAGACAGAAGTGGGGCTGGTGTTGCAGCCTAGCAAGTTAAACTTCCGGCTTCAGTTCTCCTTTCCCTATAGCTTCTGGATCGAGTCTCAGCTGCTCCACTTCCCATCCAGCTCCCTGCTTGTGGCCTGGGAAAGCAGTAGAGGACGGCCCAAAGCATTGGGACCCTGCACCTGCATGGGAGACCTGGAAGAAGCTCCTGGCTTCAGACTGGTGCAGTGCTGGCCAAGTGAACCAGTGGATGAAAGAGCTCTGTCTCTCCTACTCTGTCTGTAACTGCCTTTCAAATTAAAACAATTTTTAAAAGTAAAGACAAAAATAAACCAAAATTAATGGACTTCCATTCTAGAAGATCTGCCCTGGCAGATAGAGCTTTGGCGCAGTAGCAGCAGGTAAAAGCTGGGACAGGGAGCAAGTCCTGTCGAACTAGACTGCAGAACCATCTGGAGAAGGCAAGATCCAGGGCAGGGATTGGGTCCAGTGGGGAGGCTGTGGACACCTCTCTGATGAGCTGCGGCTTCCATCGGTGAGCATGAGAACCAGGTTTGGGGCCAGCCTGACTGGACAGGCAGTGGCACCCACTGGCATCAATGTTGGCTGGAGGGTGGAGTCAGTTGAGTTAGGCTTCAATGCCCAGTGATATATACAAGATCTGAATGGGTTGTGGGGCAGTCTGGACCAGTACACTGCACTTGCTGGCAGACACAGGAGCCAGAGCTGGGGACTTGGCCAGTGGGGGTTACCGGGGGTTGCTCTGAGTGGGCTGCACGTGTGTATGTGAACGCTGAGCACGTGATGGGCAGGGCTGGGCTGGGGCACCCATTGATTTACAGAGGGAGGAGAGCAGAAGAAATGGATCAACTACCCCAGAGAAGCTTGACAGCAAATTTCTGGGTGAATGGAGACTCGGAGGTGGACTATGTCAGCCAGTTAACCTCAAACGGATTTCCCTCATCTTTGGAGCAGCCATATCAACAGCATTTCAGAACTATTGAAACCACATGAGCAGAACCCTCGGAAATACTCCACAGTGGGGACTCTGGGATGCCATCCAGTGACTCTTCCCCATCCCGGGGTACTGAAGTGGCTGGGAGGCTGGGCATGGTTTCTCCTCTTCCATTAAACATTGTTTTTAAAAATTAAAAACTAAAGAAAAAAAGTTAAGATCTTCCCTGTGAGAAATCCTAGAGGGAGTCCTCAGACCGAGAAGAAAGGACACTGGGAAGTAACTCCAGTCCAGCTGAACAAGAGCAATGGTGGCGCTAACTATGGGGAAAGAGACATCAACGTAGTGTCTGCCTTTAGTGCTCTTCTTTAATCAAGAAGAGAAGTGCATAAAGCAATAATGACAAATCTGCATTGATGGGCATAGGAGTACAAAGATGTAATTTGTACGATAACAGAACAAGAGTGGGGAGATAAGCTATGCAAAGACAAGTTTTGGTTTTTTGGCTTGAATGCACCATGGTTTCAGTAGCCATGGCAGTTCCTGTTGGTTTTGATCTGTGTCAGCACTTTCCACAGAAGAGTGTTGAACAAACTCTGCCCCATGGTAACTATAAGGCAGTGAAACCAAAAATAAGGACAGGTCCCAAGAGATGCAGACCCTGACTGGGTGGAGTGTGCTACTCTGATGAAATGGGCCTGAAGAAACGGGACCCATGGAAGGACCCTGCAGCTCAGAGCTGGAAGGAGTGTAACAAGAAGCTGTGTGTCCCCTGCACTGCATTGTGGGAGAGGAGCTTTTGCTTCTGTCTGGGTAGCAGTGCTCCGCGCCCAGCGACCCACACAAAAACACAGACTTCCAGCCATAGTTCAGATACCTCAGGCCAAATTAATCAGCCTTGCCAAGAGGCCTCCTCAATCTTTGAACCCATATTGTGATTTTTAAATAGCTTTATTGTGGAGAGACAGACAGAACTCTCATCTGCTGGTTTGTTTCTCAGGTGCCACCCAGTGTTGGAGCTTCTAGAACCCCCTCCAGGTCTCCCTGTGGACAGCAGGGAGCCAACTGTTGCTCCTTCCCCAGGGTCTGTATCAGCAGGAAGTGGGAATGGGGAGCTGGAGCCAGGATGCAAACCCAGGAACCCAGATGAGGAACCCAGCCGTCACAGTTGACATCATGACCACCAAGTCATACGCCTGCCCTCTTTATCGTCTTCTGTTCTTCATTAGTGTGTTGAGATTGTAAAAAAGTTAACCAAACAATGTGCATATGTATTTGATTTCTAGTCCATGATTCTCTCTGCCTCGTGCTTTTTTCCCCCCTCCCAATCCAGTTCTTAACTAATAATAAAATCTGTGTGGGAAAGAAATATCTGTAGGAGGGGGAAAAAGCAAAATTTTTTTGGTAGTACTATAATTAATTTGATATTAATCTGAGCTAGATGGCAATACATAAAGATGTTAAAGAGTAATGCCCATTCATCCAGTAAGAAAAGGTCTCAAAATTGCCTTAAAAGAAACATCACTACCAAATACCCATTTAACATCAAGGAAGGCAGGAATAAAGAGGTAAATGGGAGATGTATGGGAAGCCCCACCTCACCAGTAATTACACTAAATGTAAACGTGCTAAGTGCTCCGATGAAAAGGCAGATTTTGGAGGAAAAGATTGCTCCAATTGTGTGCTGCTTATGAATGACACCCCTCGGATGCAAACATGCAAATAGATTAGAAGCAAAAAGGGGGAAAGCGTATCATGCAATTAAAGTGGTTATGCTAAGATCAAGCAAAATATCGCTTAAGATGAAAACACTAAGACTGTGGATGGTGGGAAAGACAACAGCTCTCTCAACAATGTTTGAGACAGATAGGCTTTGGTTTGTGAAATGGTTAGGTTTTGGTTTATGAGATCATGTTCAGGTATTTAACTTGGGGCCTTGCACTCTGCCCGTGAACTCCTTTGTGAATGAGTGTCACAGGAATTCCTCTGGGGAGGGTGTCATTGGCGTGATGGAGAAAAAGGAGCTGCCTGTACAGGGGCGAAGGGAATGCCACGTGATGGGCTGTGAGCAGTAGGCGCTGAGCAGGGCACAGCACACCCTAGTCAGATCTGTAAGAGCAAGACGTTAGCCATTGTTGAGAGGCAGGGTCACTCTGAGGTACTGGGCTTAGTGGCCACTCCTTAAAAACACGGTGTCTACTGCGAGGTGCCGTTCGTTCTGCACAGGCTGAAGAACAGGTTAACTGAGAGACCGTGGAAATAATGAACATTTGCCTGAACAGGTTTTGGAGAATGGATTTCTGTCCTTGAAGTCCCGCTTTAACTTACACTGGGTTGCACTGAACTCTTCCCCCAATCCAACGTAAACTGCAAGGACGATTTCATGTTCCGTGTGAACCACTGGGACAGCGCTTCCAGGTCCACTCTGAGCTGTCGTAGGCTGCTGAGCACGTCCCCCCGTTCCGAAGGCCACGGGGAGTGGCTGACCTCAGCCTCGGTGGTGGCTCACAGACCAGGCAGAATGACGACGGTATAATTACTACAGGGAATCTGCACACAAGCGGCGAGTCTGTGGAGTCCAGACTGCCTATCTTCTGTCTGGTGACCTGCTGGATTTCCCTGGTTTTCTCACAGAAGCACAAGGCAAATTTGCCAGCTGTTTTACTTCCCTCTGCAAAACAGTCCTGCCCTTGGTGGCTGTCAGTGCAAATATTCACACACACATCTTAAAACCCTGTTCAAGCAGGAACAAATCACTGCTGGCTAGACTTTGCCTTGTCACTCATCATCATACACAAGTGGCCGTGTCCTCGGGGGAAATAAGACAGGCAGACCCTGGCTTGCTCCGCTCTGTGCTAAAGGGGGCATAGCATAGATGACAAAGGGTCTTTAACTCAGTGGAAGATGTTGGCCTTGCAAGAAGCATCACATCTTTTTTTCTTCAAAGAATATTTCATGATGACACATCCTGGATACAAGTGACAAGGAGACTTACATACGCAAAGTTGAAATTATGATCAGTCACTCGGTGTAAGAAATGCAACTACTCAAAGCATTCATGGGAAGTGAACACTGTCTTCGTGCTGTCTTCCAGGAGCTTTATAAACATTTTTGTTTTAAAAATATTTTCACTAGTTCTTAACAGGTTCAATATAGTTAGTAGATTTTCATGAATTTTTGAAGTAATTATGTATTTATTTATTCAGTGCCTCTGTGTACCGGGTGCTGTTCTAGGTACTTGGCTGACATCAAAGAACAAAAGGAAAAAATAGCCCAGTGTTCCGGATGTAGCGTTTTGGGGGGAGGGGAAGATTGAAAATAGCCATTGTGCAACTGAGTAAGTAAATTACATGACAGAACTTCAGAAAGTCTGAAAAAAGGACTTAAAAGCAAAACTTATTTTGATGTAGACATTTTTTGAAATCCGTGCATAGTTATTTTTTAAATAATGCATAGTATTCAGTCATTTTTGGGGGAGATTCCTTGTAAGCGTAGATTTCAAAAGCAATGTTTGCACCAAAATGTGTAGCTTCTATGGCTGCCGTTGGTAATCCTCACTGCTATGTAGGCTTTAGTCCAGCATGATATGGGTCTGTCCAGGCTCCTGCCCGTGTTGCCTGGTACTGGGTGCTGCTGGTTGGCACTCCTGTATCTGTGCACCTGTGAGCATTTTCTGGGCCCAGCGCCTAATGAGGGAAAAGGCTGGGATAAAAGGCCTGGGCATCTTCATGTTTACTTAGTGTTACAGAGTTAGACTTTGCTTCCTGGCCTGCCACCACCAAAAGACGTTGAAGCCCTAAATCCTGGTACCTGTGACTCTGAAGTTAGATAATTGAGTGTTTGCAGATGATCAAATCAAGATGAGGTCGCTAGACCCTAATCTACTGAGACTTAGATTCTCATAAAAGTATGGGGTGTTGAGGGGAAGAATTTCGCGCATAGACTGAGCTGCATAGAGATGATGTTGCTGTGAAGACATTGGGAAAACTGCAGGTGCAGACCACCGAGCCCTGCTCTGCCCAGGGCTCCGAGATGCCGGAAGAGGGGCATGCCAGTGGCTTCCAGAACCGTGAAGCTGGACATTTCTGTCGTGGGCACCTCCGTCTCGGGGCCTCCGCTGTACACACGGAGCTGTATGCTGCCGCGCTCCCAGCGGCCCTGCCGCGCTGTCTGCACCGCTCGACCTGCTCAGACTTGCTCCCCGGGTGTGGCGTCCACGTCCACGGTCGCCGATGTGGTGGAGCACCTCGTTCATGTTTACAGCTGTTGGCGTTTCCTTCCTCTCTGGGAAATGACTGCACATGCGCACTTCTCCGACAATTCGTACTTCTTTCGGTTCTAGAAACTTGTCCTCTGACAGTTTGTGTGTGTTGTAATACTTGCAGTGCACAGCACTGCTCCTGGCAGTCGTATCAGTTTGGCGGCTGTGTCACCAGCTGCATAAATATTTAAGACTGTTTTGTCTTTGTGATGAACAGATGCTTTCTCATCACCGTGAGACGCCCCTTTCTCGGCTTTGATGCGATCTACTTTGATGCAGTCACTTGAGCTTCATTTGATTAGGACTGCTATGGTGAATACTTTTCCCTGCCCTTTTTAATTTTTTTTTAATATGTAAAGGGTGTTTCCTGTATGCAGCAGAATTGAGTATTGTTCTTTTATGTCATATGACAAACTCTGCCTTTAACCTGGGGCATTTTAAACCATTTACATTTATAGTAACTACTGAAGCTGGCTCTGGATGATTTGATAGTAATGCAGGCAAGTCTTTTTCAAGATGCATTTTGTCCTGTGTTCAAGGCTGAAGTCAGCCTTGTCAATAGGGTCTAGGTCCCGGCCAACAGTGCAGGGGAGACCTACCAGGAAGGAGGCCTGCCCTCTGGAGCCGATGGAGCCGGGTGCCAGGGTTCTGTGGGGCTGAGGGAGCCAAGTGCCCGGGTTCCACGGAGCTGAGGGGGCCTGTGCCCGGGTGCCTGGGTTCCACGGAGCTGAGGGGGCCTGTGCCCGGGTGCCTGGGTTCCACGGAGCTGAGGGAGCCTCTGCCTGGGTTCTAAGGAGGCTCTGTAGCTTCCATCGCGGATACAGCTTCAGCTGAGGGTGATCTGTCCATCAACATTAACTTTATGTGTACCCGTCGTTCCAAGCACCATGCTGTAACCAAGTTATCCGCCCCGACGGAGACAATAGGCCTGGCTGGGAGGAGGTATCACGTCTATCCTTCATTTGGACCCATGTCCCTGAGGGACTTGGGCCCCTGCCTGTCTGTGTTGTCCTGTCGGGTGGGGCGGTCCTCTGGAGTTGCCCACACCAGCTTCGTCCTCTCGGGTCAGCTGTCACCCAGGACCACACAGGCTTGGGTGCTGCGTTCCCAGCATTTCCCCAGAAGCTGCCGCTCCGCGGGCTGCCCTCGTTAGACATCACGGTCTGACCCGGCACCTCCTGAGTCGGAAAGGCAGCTCAGCCTTGGCGGGCTCTCGGCTGCGTTTCAGAATCATCACTGCGAGCTGGACTGGGAGCAGGTTTCCTGTAGGCTCCGTGTGGAGAGGGAAACTCAAGGCCTCACCATCGCACTGCCCCTGCTGGGCCTTGGGGCCTGGACTGTCCCTCCGGGAACTTGAGAGAAACAGCTTCTGCCCTGGGGAGCTCTCCCTGTAGCTCCGCCTCCTGTTCTATTTTCAGGAGTTTCTCTCGCAACAAACTGGAAAATGGAACAAGTAAATACGTGTGCCCTCCCAGCAGAAAGGAGGGGTGTGCAGAGGGACCCCAGGAGACCTGCTCGGGAGCGTGTACAGGCTCACCAGCTGAGTGGAGCACAGGGACCCCCCTGTTTACAGGTGGGGAAACCGAGACACCCTCTCCCCACCCAAGTTCCCGAAGAATCAGAGACTCAACTTCAGCTCTCTCGGCAGGACGCTCTGCATGCTGACTCTCGTCTTAGTAATTAGCACGTGAGCCTGTTCACCCCTGGAAATGTGATTTAAAAATAAATGTGGCATTTGACCCATTTACAAATCAAGGCGTGCCCGGAGACCAGTTCACATGGAATCCCATGTTGCTGAGGGCCAACCTGCAGGAGGCAGGGACTCAGGGCCCCTAGCTCGGACTCTGCAGGGAGCATTGAACCCGCTCCACACAGCTTCCCGGCTCATGCTGCTGAGACAAGCTGGGTAGGTGCTGTGCCTGGCACACCCAGGGCCCTGCGTCCCGTGCACAGTCACCAGGGAGAGCACCATGGCCTGTTCACAGCTGCCTCAGATTGGGGACAGCTGGGGGACGACTGGGCAGGCCCCTCCCCGTGCCCGGAAGAAGTAGCTGGGATGTGGGCCCAGCTGCATTTGCTGCGTGTCCTGGGGCAAGCCACGTTCCCTGTTTGGATTTGGAGCTCAGGGCAGCCTGTTACCCTGGAACCCAGCCAGGGCATCATTACAAAAGTCCCTCCTGAGCAATTCATTCCCATTTCACAGATGAGAAAACGGAAGTTTAGCAAAAACAAAAAACAAAACAAAAGCAGGGACTCGGTCTGTGTTTGGCGTAGGTAATGAGGCCAAGAGGATCCGTTCCTGGATTCCCAAGGGTACATTTCACATGGAACCCTGCGAGACTGGGGCACCTGTCCATACCACCCACCCCCAGGCACAGGCCAGCAAGAGGAGTTGTTACTGGAAGCATCTGAGTGCCCTCTGGCTGCCCAGGAGCCAGCCTTAGCATCCACAGGCATCCGGAGCGAGGCCTCCTCCCCTATTCCTGGCTCTCTGCCTTCCTCGCTGCTCTGTCTCCTTCAGCAAATATTTGCCGTTACTTGCGAGCTGCTGCCATGGTTACAGGCATCCCGGGAGCTGAGGGTCTAAGTTGGACTTTAAGTCTCTTTACAATTCAAGGCCAGAGAACACAACACCCGGGTCCATCACCCAGGGCTGCAAGTCCTTTGCTGGCTGAGGGAATGGGGGCATGATTCCAGGGCTCCCTTAGGCCCCGCAGCCCTGGGATTTGGGGAAGAAGAGCCCAGAAGCCCACAGGTCTCCCTTGGGGACCCCCGCCTCAGTGTCCACCCCTGCTCCTGAAAGGTGGTGGTGTGTCCAATGATCCAGGGTCAGCTAGGACCATGGACTCTCTGGAGCATATCCAAGAAGGAAAACGTACTGGGGGAAACTGAGGCAGGCATGTGGCTTGGAAGACTGTGGCTTTGTGCCTACAACGACGCCACAGACTGTGGGGTCATGGTCCTGGAGCCGCATCAGCGACGGCTTCCTGCGGTCAGAATCCCAGACAACGAGGGACACCACGTGTAAGACAGGTCTGTGTGTCTGTCCAGCCCCCTCCCTCTGCTTCTCTAACAAGACACTGGGATTCAATTACGAGGACTCCAGCTGATGGCTTCAGTGGGACCAAGTTTCCCCCCTCTGCACCCCCAAGACGGGGACAAGAGCTCAAGACCACGAACCCTTGGGGACGCCCAGGCCTCACAAGGTCCCTGCTGGCAGTGGTCACCAGCATCCAGGGATGCCTTCCTCTGCAGGACCTTTCTTTCCTGGGCAAATGAGCTGCTATCTGCTGCCTCACCAAGGCGGTGCTCGGCAGAGCTGCTCTGAAGGTCGAAGGGGCCACAGCGAGTGCTTTCGGCATCTGTAGCTAATGCAGCAACGACCCTGAAACATCAGCTGAGCACCAGGGCATGTTCAGTGCCATGTGGCAGGGAGTCGGGCACTGGGTCAAAGCTAGGACAGCCTGGGATGGGATGGCAGGGTCCCACACTGCCTTGCAGAGCTGGGCTCGTCCCCAGAGCTGCCATCTTCACACACACCCCTGGTCCCTGCATACGCCATCTGCACACTCACCAGCATGAGCACACGCCTAGCCACAGGCAACATTCCTGCTTCCTGGGCCTCGTTGCCGACTCACGTCCCTGCAGCTCCTCTGTTCAGCCTCTCCAGGCCAGTGACTGAATCCAATAGCCACCCAGGGGCTCCCTCGGAGGCTGCAGCCAGCTTGGAGGGAGGCTCCCTCACTCTGCCCACCCCTGCCAACCCTGCCACTCCTGCCTGCCCCTTTGGGTGTGTGCTCGGTCACCCAGCTCAGAGAGCCCCTCCAGACTCTCCTCCAAAATGCCCCACACCCCTCCTTCCCTCTCCCTGCCCCCTGCTTTCCGTCTCCAAAGCCCGGACGACTCCTGCTATAAGAGGGAACCTCTGGGAACCAGACTCCCCATCTGTCCCAGTGCCCTGAGCCCAGCGAGGAGCCAGGGCCCAGAACATTCTCACATCAAGTAGAACAGTAGTCCCTGCTTCCAGCCAGTGTCAGGTACACATGGTCAACAGCAGTTAGAGAATATTCTGGAAAGTTCTAGAAATAATCGACACACATTTTAAATTGCTTTTATCACACAGTATTCTGTTGTAATTGCTCTAGTTTCATTCATTGTTATTCCCTGTGTAGCGTGCCCGGTTTCTAAGTGAAGCGTTCTTGTGGTGGGGGAAGAAGGGTGTGGTCCTAACTGTATCCCCTCCGCCCTGGCCCCAGACGCAGAGCAGGGCATCGCTGGAAGGAAAAGTAAGTGAAGGGCAGGGGGCGGTGAGTCCCAAGGCAGTTAGCACTTTGCAGGTGAGGGAACCTGTGTCCGGCCCCTGGAACAGCCATTCTGTTCTGTCTGGAGCCTGAGCCAGCGTGGCCCTGAGGCCTGGAGCCAGGGGCCAGGGCATCTTCGGCTGCGGATCCCTGGTGGCGTCCTTTCACTCGCCAGCAAGTCCTTCCCAGTGGCGTCTTGGCTGGTCTCAGCTAGCATCGCACGCAGATGAAGGCTTTGCACTGGAGTGGGAGCGGGAATGGAGGGGTGGTTTGTACCAAATATTAAATTCCAATTAGCCAGAAGCAAAGGAGGAAAGCAGACAGACACCAGCCCGGCTGGAATGCAAATCGTGTTCTGTAGTCCGCATGGCGCTGTTCATGTCTTGTCCTCGAGCCCCGCCGTATTCCCACGCCCTTCTGGCAGCCGGGCGTGGGCGACCAGCTGCAAATGTGGGGAGCAGCTCGGCTCAGCAGGAAGAATGAAGGGTCCTCCCCCAGCCCCTGCCTTCCTGGGCACAGTTGCCAGCTGTGCAGTTATTAAGTGCCTGCTGGGTCTTGGTGGTGGGGCTGGGATATCACAAGCAATGTCCCAGTGGAAATGCCCTTTCTTCTCCAGCTGTCTACACCCCAGCCATCCTCTGTCTACACCCCACCCACCCGCAGAGCTCGGCTCCTGTCCCCTTCCTCACAGGAAGCACACAGGTGACTACCCATCTGCTTTCCCACAGTTGCAGAGTGTCCGCTGTCCCTGGCGATTTTTGCCTTCTGCTTTTGAAGGTTTATTTATCTGAAAGGCAGAGTGATCCTCTGGTTCATTTCTCAAACAGCCCAGTGTGAACGAGGCTGAGGTCAGCGATCCAGGGGTTCCATCCTGGCCCCCCCTGGGGCGGCAGGAGCTCAAGCACTAAGACCTTCACCCACTGCTTTCTCAGGCACGTCAGCAAGGAGCTGGCTCAGAAAAGGAGACCCTAAGACTGGATCGGACGCTCTGATGGGGGGTGCCAGCACTGCAGGCAGAAGTTTAACTTGCTGCACCACAACACAGGTCTCTTTAGATGTTCCTCCCCCTCCACTGTGTTGGGGGACAGGCCCCAAGGCTACACCCATCCCCAATGGGCCTTAGCTGATCTCTGCTGACTTGGCCATTGCATGGCCTCAAAGTTCACGTAAGGAAGTCTGAACTTGCGGTACCCCAGGCCAGGACTGCGTCTGGGTACAGGGCCTTTCTAGGGATGAAGGAGCCTATGTGAGATCCCAGGGAAGGCCCTTGTGCTTCCAGAAAGAGGAAAGCAGCACACAGATGGACGTGACCACGGGAAGGCACAGGGTAAGGTTGCCTCACAGGCTCAAGCCAAGGAGAGGACTTTGGCCCCCAGAACTGTGGGGAAAGCAAACCCCTGGTGGTGGCAGGCACGGGCTGTGAAGACCCCCATGCCCTGGTCAGTAAAGCACGGGCGGGGAACAGGCAGGTGGCCCAGAGAGACCAGGGCCCATAGAGCGGCCGTCCTGGCTTGAGTCTGACAATGCCGGGGCAAACATCTCTTGATTTTTTTTAAGGATTAGTTTGTTTATTTGAAAAGCGTATTTATGGAGAGTAAGAGATGGAGATCTTCCATCCACTGGCTTCCTTCCCAGATGACTGCAGCGTCCAGTGTTGAACCAGACCAAGGCCAGGAGTGAGGAATCCCCATGTGGGTGCAGAGGCCGGAGCGCTTGAGTCAGCTTCTGCTTTTCCAGGTGCACTAGCAGGGAGCTGGTGGGAAGTGGAGCACTGGGACTCACACAGTGCCCATGTGGGATGCTGGACCAGCTGGCCGCCCTGCTGGCTGCTGTGAGGGCCGCTGAGGAAAGACCCTCTCTCTGGGACTCAGATGTCTGGGCCCCCGTGTGGGGAGCTCTCTGCAGACGCACAGTATCGTAGCCTGGTCCATGTTGGTAGTCCTGAGCTGCCCTCGTGGGAGCCCTTTGTCACCCGACAGAGGCGTTCCATCTCTCAGACCACCATACATCCTGACTCGGCTCCAGCAGCACACAGACTCTCGGCCCTCACCACTGGGCACTCCAGCTCCAGGAACCTGCGGCGCCTGGGATTCAAATGCACCGTTCACAGACTTCTGGTGGGCAGTGACGCTGCCAGCGGTAGATACTGCTTGGGGAAATCCTGAGGCTGCCCAGCCTTGTGCCCTCTTGAAATGGCCTTGGGACTAAAGCAGGAGCCTGGAAGAGTCAGCTGTGGGTTAAGGCTCAGCTCTGCCCTTCCTGTTTTGTTTCCTTGGCAACGCACTGGGGTTTCCAACCATGTCTGGCTCCTCTGGCCCATCATCCACAGCTGCTTCCATTCCCCCCCCAGCAGTCAGGCCACCTTAGAGCCCAGGTCTGGCCTTCCCCTTCCCTGTTAGAGGGTTTCCTTGTCCTCAGAGGGGGCTCTTGACCCTGACAACCTTCTGCCTGCCCTGGTCTCATCTTCCATTGTAGTTAAAGGCTGACATCTTCACTCTGAAAGCCACAAGGGGTCATTCTTTGTCTCCTGAACCACTGGGCTTCCGGGGAAGACAGGTTCCCAGGTCCAAGAAAACGGGAGAGAGATGTGCGGGTCCCTTCTGGCCTCCACTGAGGACCAACCAGCTCACGGAGCCAGATGCCAAGGAAAGACACCCGAAAGCATCAGGAGACTCCAGGAGCTCGCGCGGGGCTTGGAATAACTTTTGTTCCTGGAAGCTGGGGCCAAAGTCTTCATAATTCACAGGCCCCAAGTAAAGGATTTAAAAGAGGTCTTGCGTCCACAGCAGGGAGGAATGAACTGTTAGCTAAATGCATCTTGGGCCCCAGTTAACAAGCGTCTAAAATGCAAGACCTGAAAGATCAAATTGCTTCCAGGTTACTTAGCTATAACCCAGGACAAAGCTCAAGAAATAAAAATATCCAGGACACAGCAATTCACCATATCTGACATTCAGTAAAAAAGTCCTGATACTCAAAGAAGCAGAAAACTATAATTAGAAAGGAGAAAAACCAGTCCATTAACATCAAGGGATATAGGAAGGCACCTCAGAAAGTTGGTGGAACGGTAAATATTTGGGTGAAAGAAAATTGAAGTCCTTGCATTGTTTTTCATAATATGTATCTCATACGCATTTTGAAGATTCCTTGTATTATATATGTTCAAGAAGTTAGAGCAGAGATTGAACATGTTAATTGAGAATAACATGTATGCAAGTAACTTGGTTTTTAAAAGATCCAGAGTTTATTTGTTTATAACAATAAGAACTGTAAGATCTGAAATGAATCATCACTTTTATACCCAGTGAAACTATTCTTTAGCAATGAAGAAGAAATGAAGACATTCTCATAGGAAGAAAAATAAAAACGACATGTCACATGCAGACCTACTGCTAAACTACGAGCTAAAGGAAGTTATCGAGACAGGTAGGAAATTATCGAAGCATCTTCACCCACCAGCAAGGAAGAACAGAAACACGATAACATAACACAGTCTGTCTCTCTTCGTGAGCTGTGTCTTGTTTGATGTCTAAAACATAAGTTTGATATCAAGACAGCTTCTGCCTGGCCTCACGCTGAACCTGCAGGTGGATCTCACTCTCTCCTCTGTTAGCTCTGCCGTTCAAATCAATAAAAAGTAGTTTTTTTTTCAAGTGGCTTTTAAATTTATAGGGACCTAAAAGGAAATGAGCCCTTCACACTTCAGCCGGGAAACTGCGATAAGCAATCTAAATAGTAAGCCCAGAGCAGCCACTAGAAAACCTAGAGAAACTCGAAAACACTACCCATAAATCAAGACAGAATGCCCAGCAGCTCGTCAAGCAAGCCCTTAGGTCTGTGCGCACGATGCAGGACACAGCCCAAGATCCACGGCAAGGAGATGAAAACGAGACGGTGAGCGGGGCAGCCTGTCTTGTTCATGTACTGATCATGTCTGTGGGTACGGGGCAGCTCAGGTTCTCTGACAAGCAGCTGTTATTGTGAGATTAGACCGGGAAGTTCGCTGGGCTGGGGCGCGGGGGCGGGGGTGGGGGGGCAGCCTATGCAGGAACAGTAGGAGGCAGTGAGGAGTCTGGGGCGGGGTGTGGGGGGGTGGTGTTGGGGTCTCTTCAGGTCCCTAAGGAGGAGCAGGGATAGAGAGAGATTAGAAATAGTAGGTTGAAGGGACATGCTCGGGTCCCAGTCCCAGATTTGCGAAGGTGACCTGGCTCGGAAATGGGTCATGAAATAAAGGAGGAGTTCAACACGAGCTCATCCTGAGTTTAGGAGTCCTAAGTGAAAGCACGTAGATTTGAAGGGCAGAGTGACAGAGAGCAGAAGAGGCTTCTGCTCATCCACTCCTTACCTCATCCGGGATGGTCCAGGTTGGCCCAGGCTGCATCCAGGAGCCAGAAGTTCCGTCTGGTCTCCCCCGTGTGGATTGGCAGAGTTCAAGTTCTTGAGCCGTCCTCCACCGCTTCCTCAAGTGCATCAGTATGGAGATGGACCGGCTGGAACTGGCTGGAACTGGCTGGAACTGGCTCCTCGTAGGAGATGACAGTGTTGCAAGTTGCGATTAACCGACAGTCATGTCGGTTCCAGACTTGTGGCCTTCCAGCTTTGAGAGTGCCGGCTTCTGTTGTTGGCAGCCACTCTTGGGGTCATGGGGGTCATTTGTAATCGATGTCTTGGGAAATAAAAGCAAGGAAGCAAGGTGTTAGATGGAGGAGAAACTTTGCCATAGCCATGGGGTTTCCTGGAGGCAGAGCTGTTCCTGGGAGAAGCCCAGCATCTCTCGGAGTATGCTTGCCTTTTGTCCCCATCACTGTCAGTGCTGGGTCAGGCTTGACCTTGGTGTGACCTTGGCATGACCTTGTCAATAGATTCTATGGCCATGACCCTCCCTACAGAGTGGGCTCTAACACTGGCCATGGTGATGCCAATTTAGATTTTTTTTTTTAAAGAAATTAAGGTGTTTTGCAGAGATATTTTTGGTGAAGAGTTCTTTGGCTAAATGAATAATCATTCTCAATTTGTCCTAAATGCCAAGCCAGGGAATTGCAGCCATCTCCTGAGGAGCTTGAACAAATCCCCCCAGCTCCGTACATGCTGCGTACCAGGAAGGGGGCTACACGCTAAGAGCCGATCTTAAGCATCCTCACACGAGAAGGATAGAAAACAGCGCTGCAGTGAGGAGACGGCTGTGATGATGAGCTTGACCGCGATCGCCTTAGGTTACGCCCGCCCGTCGGAACACCAGGCTGCAGCCCTGAAGCTCGAGGTCACGCACCCCGAAGCCCACACATAGTTCCTGCATTTTACACATTTTTTTGCCCTGAACTTTTCAGAGACCTCTCATCTATGTGGTTTTCAAAATGTTTTTCCTACCAGACGAAACTTTTAATTCATGTTTTAAAGAGATATTTTTATTGTTAAGGTTTTCACTTTAATATTTCTTGCGAAGATGAAGGGATTGCAGACCCGTGTGGGCCTCCCACTAGGATGGAGAGAGTTGGGGTGAGGGGGAAGGTGGACAAGATACATGTTTCTGTTTTTCCTTCAGTGTCTGTGTTTCCTCAGTTCCTCCCGTTCACCAGTGGCTGCAATGCCAGGCCCAGCCCATCTCCTGCACCAGGGACTTCGTCTGCCTCTCCTGCTCCTAGCCCTGACTCACGTGAACCCTAAGGTGCTGCAGCCTAGCTCTCCGTGCCCCCTCCCCACCCGACTGCCCCAGCCCTGGCTCTCATCTGGCAGATGCTGTAACCTGGCCCAGCTCGGCTCTCCCCTAGCCCTGGCTCTCACATGAACCAGTGGACACTGCGCCCTAATCATGATCCCGTTTTCCTAAAAAAGCAAAACAAACAACAACAACAAAACCCGCAAGGCTGGATGACAGAGAGAGGGTCAGAAGAGCAAACAGAGACTGCACACAAAACTAAGAGAGGGATTTTTCCATTCCACTTTCTCCCCCAGTGACTGCAATGGCCAGGGCGAGCTTGGACAAAGCCTTGAATTCTGTCCAGGTCTCCCACGCGGATGCAGGGCCCCAAGGACTGGGCCGTCTTCTGTTGCTTTCCCGGGCACATTATCAGGGAGCTGGACTGGAAGTGGAGCAGCTGAGACTTGAACCAACAGTGCAGCCTGGAAGATGGACAATTCAATTCCAAGAACCCTCCGAAGGATTCTCTATGCAACATTGAGCTGTCAGTTAAACCTCCACAGAGATGGGGAACAGAAGCATGGACTGCAGCCATTCTATCACCAGGAGGGGAACAGCCTGAGCCATGAGACCCCCAATTCCCACCCACTCTCCTAATACAAACCAGAGAGAAATACAGGTAAGGCATTGTCAACAGAGGGAGCCAGTAAGGGAGTTTATTATTGGTCTATACATCTGGAAGTGCTAGAGGCAGGTGGACATCAGCACAGGTCCTATCCAGCAGCCTAGTAAATGTGTAAACAGTATTTGTCTATTGTGTTAATGACACATGCATGCACACACATTCAGACAGATGTAACTGTATTAGGCAGAGGGAACAGCGACTGCCAGGACCCCGGGGTGGGTCAGGAAGGGGCACATGTTTGGCCTGAAGGTGAGAGGGTGGCATGCACAGTACCAGAGGCGTCCCACACTCTGCAGCTGGGGTGCCCAAGGCCAGCACCTGGAACTTGCTTCTGTCTTGGAAAACTGCACAAGGCTCAATGGGGACAAAAGCATTGTTGGAGTTGGGTGGGCACTAGGGCAGCCTGGCTGCTGCAGGAGTGGACAGTTGGAGACCCGGCAGGGGGAAGGCAGGAGGCCGCACTGCTTGTTCCATTAGTTCAGAATGGATTCAGTGCAGGGGGTTGGGGACCTGGGGTGCGGCATGGAGGAAGTGAGAAGGGATTGGATCTGCATGTGCGCCGAGTGGGGAGCTCACGGGGCTGCCGGCAGATTGGCCGTGGGTGCGAGAGTGGGAGAGGCATGAGGGTGACTCAGGGTTCGCCAGAGCCTGGGGGATGGTGACACCCCCGTGTGCTGAGATGGAGTGGGTGGGGGGCAGGAAGAGTGGGCTCTGGGCTTGGGAGGAAAATGTGCTGGGGGGGACGGGCTTGCCCTTCGGAGCCAGGTGGAGATGCGCTCGCCTAGCAGCCTGGACGGGGGCAGCGGTCAGGGCCGGGAAGAGGAGCTGGGCAACAGGGAGGCTGGTGTGCCCCCGGCTGGAGGGTGTCACAAGCCGAACAGGGGCTCCCTGGTTCATGTGCACCTGGAGCCTCAGACAAGACCATCCTGGAAGCCAGGGCCCTGGCAGGCGTAGTTAACTGAGACAAGGTCACTGGCGCAGGGCCAGCCCTAGGCCAGAGGCCAGTGTCCTCTGCGAATAAGGTAGGATGCAGCAGGCCATAGGAACTCCTGGTGAAGATGCCACACTGGGTGGCTGGGTTCGTGCCCTAGGACTGGGATGCAGCAGGGATGGCTTGGGCAGTTGGACCCCTGTTGGTGGTGTAGGGGATCTGGGCAGAGTTCCTGGCCCCCTGCTTCAACCTGGCCTTTGCCAGCACTTGCAATGCAGCAGAGGGGAGGCGGGGGGAGAGAGCTCTTGGTCTGTGTCCCCCTGCCTCTCTGGGGGTGCGTGGGTCTCATTCCCAGAACAGGTTTTTCCAGAGCACAGAAGCATTCTGTCCCCCTGGATTCCTGCCTCAGAGGTGGGACCCCAAGTGGGGATGGAGCGCCCCCTGGAGGAAGAGCCCTAGCCATGCACCAAGGGGTGCAAGAGCAATGGAAGAGGGGATGGTGGCACTGGGTGAGGCGGGGTGCAGGGGAGAGGCGGGACTTGCTGTCTGGCTCAGCGCCTGGCCTTGCTTTCTGGTAACACAACACCCCAACACTCTTAGGGCAGCCAGCTAAAACACATAGGACAGCCATAAAAACCTGAGCAGCAAATGTGCTTTTAGCATCGTCTGTTCCAAATGTTGCACGGTCTATTACTTACGCTACCAAGTTTCTGTCATGCAGCTGAAATCAGAAGTATTTATTTGTCAGAGAGAATTAGAGAGAGGGGCAGTTCCAATCTGCCGGTTCACTCCCCAAATACTGATAAACGGACAGGGCAGCTGGGAACTTAACCCAGGGTTCCCATGTGAACCACAGGAACTGTGACTTGCAGGAAGCTAGAGTCTGGAGCTGAAGTGGTAATGCAGCGTGCAGGGGCCATCACGGTCACTCAGCCAAACTGAGCTAGGCACCCCCAGCCCACCAGGCCACCCCTCCCCTTGCTCCTCCTGCTCGGCCCGGGACAGCACAATGACTCAGCCAAAGATGAATGCTGAGTCATGTCCATCGCTCCACCCCCTCGAACGGCGCCGCCACGTGTTGTCTTGTCCGTCGTGTGTGGGACACGCTTTCCTGTCCCACCTACGTCTCCACATGTGAGGAATCGATAACAATTGTAGGGAGAAAATACAATTGTCATGGGGAAAAAATGGAACCGATTCAGAGCTTGTCAGGCGAGTTAATCAGATTGTCGCCGCTTTGGGAAAGCATCTGGCCCTGCCTGCCCACCTGGCAGGTGGATGCCCGTCCAGGTGCGGAGTGCGGGGGAGGGGAGGAAGACAGGGTGAGAAGCCCAGTGACAGGCAAGAGGAATATGCCATCCTGGCCGCGAAGGACTTCCCACCCCCTCAGCTGAGGCCCAGCAACGCAGGTGTGGCAGGAAGAGCCAGGGCACTGGGCTGGCCCGGTGAGGCCTGGGCTTCCGCTGGCTCTGGCGGTGGGCAGCTAGGCGAGGTCGCCGGGTACCAAGTCCACGGACTTGCAGAGTAAACTGCTGACTCGGGGACCCCAGTCACCTCCATGCTCCCTGGCGGCATCGTGCCACCCCTGACCGGCAGCCCCAGGTGGCCTGGAACTTGCTCCGTGCACACACAGGGGCCCCAGGGTCCTCACTTGCTCTGGGTGACCGGGATGGTCCCCAGGTCCTCTCCACTGTCCATGTCTGAGTTAGCTGAGACCCTAACAAGCCACTAAGGAGACCCTAAGGAGCCACTCAGGTTGAGACAGGCTGGGTTGACATCCAACAGGAAGGATGGTTGCCTGTGGGTAGAAGACGGTGAAGGGGCTGTGGGGAGAAGCCTAGCCGGTCGGTGGTGCAGGGCCCTTGTATGATTTGTGGAGACCTTGACTGGCAGTGCAATGGAAGCCAAATGCTTCCACAGTGGAGTTGATGTCACCTGGTTTTATAAGGACCTCTGAGGCTGCTGCCCTGTGGAGCCTTGAAGGGACAGGGTGGGAGCTGAGGGGTCAGGGGTCAGGCTGCCCAGTGACCGGTGACAGAAGAGGTAGGGAAAGTGGTCAGCTGTGGGCAGGAGCAGGGGAGAGGAGGGAGGACATGGGGTGCCACACTCAGGAAGACCTTGTGGGGAGCACTCCCAGCACCTTGAGGCGGGTTTCGTCTCTGTGTCTCAGAAGCAAGCTGGGGCTCAGGCAAGGTGGGTGAGTGGCCCTTTAAGGACTGCTCCCCCCAGCCCCTCGCCACCCCTGGGGGGCCGGAGACCAATGGGACCAGGATGCTCTCCACCCTGTCCCCCAACAGAGCACCCCCTGCTGGGCTGAAAAAGCAAGTACAGGAATGAACATGTGGGTGCAAGGCCCAGCAGCTTCTAGAGCCAGGGCAACGTGGACAGGGAGTCGTGCCAGTCCCACGCCCTTCCTCCAGCTCTCTGACCTGCCAGTGCCTCCTAGCAGAGACCATGCTCACCAGGGGCAGCCCCGGGGACTCCAGGGGGAGTGGGTGGGTTGGAGCAGTTTCCTGTGTGGTCCAGGCTGGAGGGGCCGGTAAGCATACATGTGGTCTTGAAAGGCCTCACAAGACCAAGCTCAAATTCAGTGGGTGAGGAGCCCCACACCCTTCACCAGGGCCAGACCACGGCGGGAAGGACTGTGGTGAAAAGGCCAGTCTCCTACAGAGGGCAATGCTTAGGGCAGGGTCCAGCAAACAGGTGACAGAGAGCCAGGCCTCCGCAGGCTCACCTGGCCTCCTCCCGTTCCCCGGGCAGGGCCACCTGCATGCAGACCGGAAAGGGTTAACCAGAGCCATGCGCCCTGAATCCTAGTCAGAGAGGGACTTTCTCAAAGACTTGATAAATAAATTACCGCTCATGTTTAATTCAAAGCACCCCCTTCTTGCCCCCTCCTGCCTGCCTGTGGAGAACAGAGCGAAGAACCCATCTTTCAATTAAAACTGCTCTCAGGAGCTTCTCCCCAGCCCGACACACACAGCTCCTGGGGCCTTCAGTCTTGCATACCCCACCCCACAGCCTGTGTAATGCTGCCTGACCCTGGGGGCCAGCATGGAACAAAGCACCCGAGTCTCCCTTCCCCTAGCTCGCTTGCTGGGCCTGGACCCTGGGGAGAGCAGGGTGTCGCTGCTCTCTCCTCTCCGGCTTTTGCATCTCACGCCCGCGATGTTTCTGCAAGTCTCTGGGGTCCCTGTCTGCCCCCGCTCCAGTTAACTCCCCCTGCCCAGGAGCAGAACTCTGCCACCTTCTTAGCTCACTGTAGGCACTTGCTTGTGGGCTAGGGCGGGAGGACTAACAGAATGCCCTCTCTCTTGTCGTTCTAGTGGAATGCCCGAGGCCAGGGCTCGCTTTAGCTCCCGGTTCTGCCTGGCTCTTGCAACAGGCTTTCAGGGAATATGCTGGAAGCACAGCAACAAAGCAGCTTGTCCAGGAGCCCCTTCTCTTTGAGGCTCTGCATCTCTGGTTTCCTCAGGTCCCTGGAGGGTGAGCAGACGGGGCAGCTGCTGAGTTACCAGCTGGCCCTTGCATCAACTCAGCATTTCGGCAGAAATAAGACAGACAGAAGAGCTTGCACAGGCCCTGGGCCACGCCCAGCACTTTGAATGGGGATGGGGAAAGCACACAAGCCCATTTCACAGGTAAACAAACAGAGGCCCATGTCAATAAAGGCACTTTCCCTGGACAGTGGGGGGATGACCTGAGCACCCAGGCCTGGTGATCAGAAATGGACAGTCCAGTTCATTTTCTAAACAAACTTTCTAGAACAAGAGTGCTGTGAGGTGCCATAGCACAGATTGGCTTGCTGAAGTCCCTAGAGGGAAAAAAAGGCCCAGGGATAAAAGAAAGGTCCATGGGTTGAGATCAAACTAAGCTTTCAATCGATACTTGGGATTAGAAACACGCTCTTCCAGGCTTGCCACAACCAGACCCTTTGCAGCGGGTCCAGAGATCCTTGGTCCACATAGCTAGTGCAACCATTGCCCTCTTAGCAACCCCACGCGGTTGGCACATTTAAAAATATATAATGTCACATTGCAGAATGCTATCATTTTAAAAACTTTTTTTTTTTTTAATTTAGTTGACAAAGTCAGCAAGCAAGCCAGCTCTCATCTCTCATTCACCTTCTGAATGCCCACAACGAGCAGGACTGCCACAGCCGGGAGCTGAGAAGTCCACCTGAGCCATGACCTGCTGTCCCCCGGGTCTGTGTTCGCCAGAAGCTGCAGTCAAGAGCCGGAGTTGGGGTTCCAGCCCAAGCGCTCTGGCTGCTCAACCGTGTGAGCGCTGGCGTTATCAACTTGGGTCCCAGTTACGACCCTAGAGGGCAAATCTCTGTTTAATGTTCATTTTTGAGATGAGCAAATGAAGGTCCAGGTGGCAGGATGCTATTTGGGAACTGCGGATTTTGTCACAACTCCTCCATGCTGAGGCCAGGAAGGAGATGGTTGACACACAGGTGGACAAATTGGCACGGGGTGCAATGCCACGGGGTGCCACGTGGGGGAGCACTAGAGTGGGCCAGGAGGCGGGTGGGAGGGGACGGCTTGGAAAAGTTGATGAAAGTTCAGCTCTCTGAATGATCTTAGGGGCTCTGGGGATCACAGGTTGGTGCTGCTGGGCTTGCAGAGGTGGCCCTGAGGAGGGGTCAGCAAGGCCCCAGTCATCCAAGCAGGCCTTCACAGTGCCGGGCACGGAGAAGGACATAGAACCTAGAGCATTGATTTCAGGTCTCCTTGCTTTGTTAGCATCCCATGGGAGGTCTTGGCTGCAAACAATGCGTGCAGGCAGCGTGAGAAGAACTCGTATTCAATCCCCATATCCGTACCTACCTGATGGCAGCTGCGGCCATCAAGGAGTGGACAATGGGGAGCTGAGGGCTGCAGGTGGCATGAGTCAGGGCTTATGTCAATCTGGGAGGAAAGCAGGGACATCTGATGGAAGCCTGAAGCCCAGCACCCCCAACACACACACACACACACACACACACACACACACACACACACACACACACACACACACACACAGAGTCACCACCACAAATCCGAATGGGGCTCCAACACTTCTCGCCGCTTAGTGGCTGGGCCACATCCTGACCGCACTGAGACCCGGAGGAGCCAGTGCTGTGGTATTTGGGACCAGCAGCTGGGGGATGGCAGGTGGGGGGCGGGAGGGGGGCGTGGAAGACGTGCAGCCTGGCCTGCAACAGAAACATCTGTTGGGTCCTCCCAGGAGGGGTACGCTCCTTTAGTTGCATATTAAGTCATTTAAAAACAGGCAGACAAGGAAACAGGGATTTAATCTCCCTGCCAGATGCTGGCAGTATATTTCAGTCCAAGGGAAATGGGCCCCGATTCAGCCGGCAGGGCCCTGGGGTTGGAGTGGGGACTGGGAGGCAGGGGTGAGGGGTTTGAGTTTGGAGCTGCTCCTGCAGTTTTTCTGCTCTCTAGCACCCAGCCTTGCTCAGAGCTGATGGGGCTCTGGACCTCGTGTCTCACTGGGTGTCATACCCCACCCTCAAAGCAGAATGCTTTTGGACCACAATCATTTCCGTGTACCTGCTGCCGAGTTCCTGCTCTCTGAGACTGGGAGCCCCCTCCAGCAGTCCAGCCTGGTGTACCAAGTGCCAGGATGCTGTCCCAAATCTGCCCGGACCTCTGCCTTGGTTACCTGCTGGTCTGCTCCCTCCACTAACACGTCCTGGGCGACTCCGGTCAAGAGACCTGGCGTCTGGCCTCCGGGTTCTCTGTGTGACGTGACGGCTGCGGATCCCAGGCCATGGCAACTCCCCCTGCCGCTGCCCTTACCCTAGAACTCCAAAGTTGGGGCAGCTCCAGCAAACCAGGACAGCCCTGGCCTTCCTTGTTGAACTCATGCTGCTGTCTGCCTCCCCTGTCTCCGTGGCCTGCCCTGAGCCGAGGCATCCCTCTGGCTCCGTCTGTGCCCTGAGCTGGGCACCTCAGAGACCTCACTGGGCTTGCAGGTCCAGCAGAGCCTCTGCTGGACGTGGGCAGTGCATTTCTGCCGCCGTCCGTGCACCTGGGGGGACCTGCAGGGAGTCTTAGAAGCTCCCCTGCCAACACACCCTGGGTGGTTGTCCTCTATGCTTGGTTCCCAGAACCCCCATATCTGTACCTAGCTCCAAGCAAAGATCACTTCTGCTTTCCTTCTCCGCCATCCCAGGGATGTGGATTTGTCCTTGCAGTCACACACCAGCTGCTGTGTCTCCAGGTGTCACGCCTGTATTCCTGGCAGGACCGAGATAGCCATCTGAATGCTGGTTCTGCTCCAAGATCCTGTGAATGACCCAGATCCTTCCAGATGACCCAAAGGGAGTCATGGGGCCAAACCCGGTGGGGTGACTATTCCTAGGTTGGCTTCCTCTGCGGAATAGGGGGATTGGAAATGGCTTTGGGCGTCGAGTCCTTGTCATCTGCCAGAGCCAGGCCCTCTGGCACCATCATCTAGCAGGGACCTCAAAGGTGCCATCTCCCTCCCAGCGTGGCAGGGCCTGGGATACAGTTAGTATTTGTTATTACTTAACCATTATCACTGATGCAGGCCAGGCACCAGGCTCAGTTCCTGCATCTCACCAACCCCCCAAAAAACAGCCCAAACCTGCAGAAATCCACCTCAGAGAGAAGTCCCTGTAGGATCAGCCCCCGGGACTTCCTGGAAGGGGCCAAGGGCCCAGCAGGCAGGCTGCTCACCAGTGGTTTCCTTCTGTGGCTGCCAGCTGGGGTAAACAGACAGCGGGCAGCTGCCCAGGAGTGCCCACCGCCCCCTCCCTGGGGCCTCTGCCAGGAGCCTGCCCGCCTGGCTGGTGAGATGCCAAGAGCCCAGGGACGCTGCTTCCACCCACGCCCTCCTCCTCCTCCTCCTTCGCTGGTCTGGATGAGAGCGAGGGAACACTCGGGTGCTGGGAGCCAGGCGTGGCCGTCAGACTGGACTCACCTGGGAGCTGGGGCTGCTGTAGGGATCGGCCGAGCCTAACCCCAAGGGTAGCAGGTAGACAGAATGCCTGCCCAGTCCAGGTGCCTCCCACCAGGGAGTCGTGGACCACAAGTCAGAGAGGGCACGGGACTGACCGTGGGGCCGTTCTGCCCGGGAGCTTGTCTCAGGGTTGTTGGCAGCCCCGGGAAGGGGAATGAGGGCAAGGTGGATGTTCGTGTTCAGATGCTCTGCTCAGGTGCCACGAGCAGCCCTCTCCTGGGATGGGGCGGGGGCTCCACCTGCCGCCTCCTTCCCAGTGTTCTGCTGGCTAGCGCTCAGAGCACCCTGGGAGTGACTGGCCAGGGAAGACCTGCCCGTGAAGCTGGGCTCGCGTGGGGTGTGTACATGGTACAGCAGCTATGCACACTGCTGGGGCTGCCGTCAGCACTGGGCACCCTCCTCCGAGGCCACCTGCCTGTCAGTCCAGCCGTCCCCACTCTGACTCGTGACTCCCCCCGCCCCATGGGCCTCAGCTGTTTGCCAACTTCCCTGTGTGTGAGTTGGGCCGCTGGTGTGGATGGGAAGGCAGGGAGCAGCGTGTCCGGTTGTGCAGGTTGCAGACTGACTGTGCCTTTGAACAAAGCAGAACCCCTGAGGCTCTGTGCATGGCAAAGAGTTTCTTAGGGCCTCCGTTCCGGAAGTGCTGAGGGTCTCCTGGCTATGGCACTGCATGGCGGCTGGTGTCACGGTGTCACCATGTGTGGGACAGAGAGCCGGGGAGCCTCAGGGCCAGGGTTGCTGCGCTTGAAACAGCTTTCCCTGTGGGAACTGACGGGGGTCCAGAAAACGACAAGAACCCCCTCTGAAAGTGGCACCCCCAGGGACCCAGTTACCACTCGCCGGGCTCCAGCACCTCCCAGCTTCACCAGGCTTCCAGTGTGTGAGCTCCTGGGGGTGCAACCGCATCCACCCCATAATAGGAAAGGATTCTTTGGAACATTCTGGGGTTCCTACTTCTTGTCTGTTTCGTCCCCGCAAACTCTCACCTTGATGCGATGGCCAGATGTCACAGTCAGGTATTATCTGAGGACATGGGACCCACAATCGTGTGTGGCGCTGGCCCCTGCCCACACCAGGCTCCCCAGCACAGCTCCAGGGACCAGAAGTGCCGAGTCCACCTGGGGACATCAAGGAGAGTGTGTCACACAGGTGGTCCCTAGAGATCCTGGGGACTCTGTGGCACATGGCGTGTGGCTATGGTCCTGGCCTCCCCCAGCGCCCTGCCAGCGTCCTGTGGCTGACAATGGCCAGCAGGAGTCGGGGTGCGGGGAAGATGGATGGGGGGCCTGGAGACCCTTCTTTCTGTGTTTGCACACTCTGCTCTCCAGTTTACCCCCAGTGTGAGGGTGTCTGGAGGTAGAGCCTGTGGGGGTACCCTGGTTGTGACGGATTACAAAAGGACCTGTGATTTTTTTTCCAATACCCCTGGCAAAGCTGAATTTCTACATTAGGGCACAGCCAGAAAGTAACAGTAACACCTGACCAAAATGAGACTTGTGGCAACAGGCATGGAGTTGTGTGAAGGTAGCCTCGTTCCCTCTGCCGTAGTCTTGCCTCCTTCCACCTTTGCACCATACGGCCCCTCCGTGTCGCGTCTGAGTCCCCACCACCCCTGTTTGTACACTTGGGGCCGTGATTAAGTGAAGGCAGGGTAACCTGAACACCAGCACCGGGATGCCCTGGCAGTCCTCAGCTATCCAAGCAGCCAACCAGTGGGTCGTGTTTACCATGTGGCTACGCTGCTCATCCTGAGGCCTGGCGTGGTGGCCTAGCAACTGAAGACCTTGTCTTGCATGCACTGGGATCCCATATGGGTCCCAATTCTAATCCTGGCAGCCCTGCTTCCTATCCAGCTCCCTGCTTGTGGCCTGGGAAAGCCCAAAGCCTTGGGACCCTGCACCTGCAAGGGAGACCTGGTAGAGGCTCCAGGCTCCTGGCTTCGGATCAGCGCATCTCTGGCCGTTGCGGCTGCTTGGGGAGTGAATCAACCAATGGAAGCTCTTCCTGTCTCTCCTTCTCTCTGTATATCTGACTTACCAATTAAAACAATAAAATAAATCTTTAAAAAAATTGTTTCTGAAATTTATCATCCACTATTTTCAGAGATAGATTGAACGCAGCAACTAAAGCCATGGGAAGCAAAGCTACAGAAAAGGAAAGACTGCTGTGGTCACTCATCTGTCCTGTCCGACTGCAGGCAGACACCACCATGCCCGGTGCTGGGGAAAGACAGACCTGTAAACAGGTGCCTGAAGACCAGTGGGAGCTGGTGACGTTGGAGGTGAGTTTGTGCAGGGCATCGCCTGGGCGTGGCAGAGACGCAAGGGCAGGCAGGGGGTGGGAAAAGTCCAGGGTAGAAATGAGGGCTTCAGTGGGTCCCTGCACGGAGGCCACGCGCTGGGGAGCATTCTGTGGCCTTCTCTGGCCATTGATTGGAAGCGGGGGCGAGGTTCAGGGAAGCTGACCGTGGCTGACGCAGTCACGGCCTCCGGGGCCCTGGCCTGTAGAAGCTGTGTGTGGGCCTCCTATTGCCGCAGGTGTGTTTGGTTTGAAAATAACTTTTATTGATTTAGTTTGTTTGAGAGACAGGCAGACTTCCGATCTGCTGATTCACTTCTCAGATGCCTGTAAATGCTGGAACTGAGCCAGATAAAGCTGGGAGCCAGGAACTCCATCCCGACCCCCCGTGGGGGTGGCAGGGACCCAAGCAATCGAGCCATCCCCTGCTGCTTCCCGGGGCGGGGGCGGACACATTAGCAGAAAGCTGGATTTTCCAATCCAGCACTGGAGCCAGGACTTGAATCCAGACATTCCAGTGTGGGCTGGGAGCATCGCAAGTGCCTCTTCCCCTCATTCTATGTTTTGGATATTTATTTATTTATTTAAAAGACAGATAAAGGAAGAGAGAGAAAAGGAAAGCTCTTCCATCTGCTGGCTCACACCCCAAACGCCAGGGCCAGGACAACGCCAGGAGCCTGGTGGTCCAGCTGAGTGTCCCCCGTGACCGGCAGGGACCCGAGACGTGACCTTTCTGCACAGTGGCTGAAAGTTGGGTCAGAAGAAAAGGATGCAGCTAGTCACTGCACGCAGGGTTCTGTATATCCCAGCTGGTGGCTTAACCTGCTGTGCCACACTGCTCAAATTCTGCGTTTGTATGTGTTAGATGATGACCGCCGACCGCCCGCCCGCTGGTGGAATAATATCGGCAAGTTGTTCAGAGTTGAGATGGAAGCTTTATTGGAAAATCCGCTCCTGGGCTCCCTTCGCGCAGAGGGGAAGGAAGAGGGAAGCAAAAAGGGCGTCTGAGATACGCGTGGAGGAGTTTTGTTTTTTTTTTTTTTTAAAGATTTATTTTTATCATTTTTTTTATTGGAAAGGCGGATAGACAGAGAGGAGAGACAGAGAGGAAGATCCTCCGTCCGATGATTCACTCCCCAAGTGAGCGCAACGGGCCGATACTATGCTGATCCGAAGCCAGGAGCCTCATCCGGGTCTCCCACGCGGGTGCAGGTTCCCAAAGCTTTGGGCTGTCCTCGACTGCCTTCCCAGGCCACAGGCAGGGAGCTGGAAGGGAAGCGGGGCTGCCGGGATTAGAACCGGCGCCCATATGGGATCCCGAGCGTGCAAGGCGAGGACCTTTAACCACTTGCGCCACCGCGCCGGGCCTGTGGAGGAGTTTTATACCCCTCTAGACACGTGGGAAGGCAAAGGGGCTGTCTGTGCCCCAACTATGCAAGGAATGTCCATTCAGTGTGCCATTGGTCACCTGGAATCCCGCCAGGTAGGTGACGTAACTGGCTCCTGTGGCCCCTCCTCCTGTTCCAGGCTGGAGCCTAGGAGATGTGGGGGTGGGGCAGACCAGACCGTAGTCTCCAGTGCCCTGGGCAGCCATCAGTATGATGTGTCCGCTGTCCGTTGGTCTTTTAACCTCTCATCTCAGAAGGCCCCAGCTCTTGGCATCGCTGGATTGAGTTTGCACATATTACCAAGTAGACTTGTCTGATTGCTGAGTGTCTCCACCTGGGCACTGTGCAAATGAACGGATGAACACGCCCGAGGAGTGGTGCATGCGTGAGTGATGTCCCAGTAATGTGAGACGGTCCTGCACGACCCCCCGTGTGTGTTTCCCAGTTAGGGACAGCCCCAGTGGGCAGGCCTGCAGGCCACTCACTACCTAGCTAGCCAGCTGCTTCTTGGCGAAGTTGACCCGGGCTGGAGGTTTACCAGAGCGACTCTGCAGCCGCCAGGTGTGACGCGCGTGCGCGGAATAGCGATGTCCTCAAATGTGTACCTTCATAAATTGACTAGAGACTGAAACGTGGCTCTCCAGGCAGCAACGCCAGGCAACGGGGCCCTAAGAGGGCACTCCGTGCCCCAGCCGTGTGCAGGTTACCATCACATGATGTCAATTTCCACAGACTCAGCCCTCCAGGGTCCCCTCTGTCATCTCCCACTTTGCCCTTCCTTGCCTCTCCCCCAGCTTGGCGTGCTCACCATGTCCGTGACGACTCCGTGCCAGTTGGAGGCGTCTCCTTTCTGTGGCTTCCAGCCAAGCTGTCGGTTAATCAGAGAGCTTAGAGTCTGATCAGCGAGCTTCACTTGAGCCTTTCTAACCCAGCAGTCCCGCAGAATGCCCACGGAATGGCATTCATTACATTAATTGTAGAGCCCTCTAAGTGCCAGGCCTGGCTGCCAGCAGATGCTGTCTGGGTGGGAGGCGGAGGCAGGCAGCTTCCCCCAGGCCCTGAGAGCTATAGTCCAGTCGCTGGCTTCTTAAATCCCTGCTTCCAACTTGGAAACCAGAAGCCGCTCATAGGATGCGACTCCTGTGCCTGGCTCGGGCACACACACTGTAAATGAATCCAGTCTAGTGAGAAGCTGAGCCCTCCCAGGGCATCTTGTCAACCCTGTGACTTGGAATTCTTCATTTGCAAGGTCCAGTTGCTCCAGCCACAAAGGCTCCTGAGAGCTCTCCCCAAGACAGCCTCTCACTGGTGCTGTGGAGGACGGAGGACGCCGTCAGGGCTAGTCTAGGTCTGAGAGCTGAGGGGTGCAGCAGTAAGACCCTGAGCACGGTGACAGCCAGCCTGGGGGAGTCTCCGGGGACTTCCACCTTCCAAGATGAGGCGGGCTGGAGTGGGCTTTAGTTCTTGTGATGATTTGCATATGATGCCAGAAGCCTGGTCCCCAGTATGGCAGTGGGAATGCTGGGAGCGTCAGGAAGCTGGGCCTGCCGGCAGGGGAAGGTGATTGCATTGAGAGTGGACAAAGGCAGGAGTGGATGATGCCTTGTGGGACCCTCCCCGGAGGTCAGGGAAGCAGCCTTGTTGAGCAGGTGCTAGCTTGAGAACGCTGAGCCCCGGGGCCCTCTTTTCTTGATGAGGTTCCCCAACCACAGAATCTTCGTGGCAGCAACAGAAAACAGACTGAGATGAGCTGGTAGCCAGGGACAAGGAGTCCTCGGGAAGAAAAGTAGCGTGAGTGAAGCCGGCTCTGGGGAAGGCCCCAGCACAAGGACACATCCTCCACTCCCAAGTCCAGCGGGAGCAGGTGCCTCCCCTAATGAACCAGTCACAGCCAGTCGCTTCCGGGATGGAGTTCCAGGTCTGGACCGCTCTTCAAGCACAGGCAGGGAGGACAACCGGCAGGTGAGGGGCCCAGCCAGTGTGGAGAGGGGTCAACCTGTGGCAGGTGCCCCAGTCTTTTTGCTGTTGTCATAACAAGGGACCCAAGACAAAAAGGGCAGAAACTGTGGCTCACAGCTCCAGAGGGTGTGAAGTTCCGAATGTGGCTGCCGCATCTGCTTGGCATCCAGCAAGGGCCTCGTGCTGCTTCCTCACACGGCAGAAGGTGGAAGGGCAAGCAGGTACATGGGAGGAGACAAAAGGGGTCTGAACAAGTGCTGAGACCTTGCTGGACCATGCTCTCCTGCTCTCCTAGGTCCATTAGCAGGGAACTAGATCAGAAGTGGAACGGCCAGGACTCAATCTGACTCTTCAGTAGGGGCTTTCAGCATTGTAGATGGCTGCTTTGCTCACATCACCACAAGGCCAGCTTCCACCTCCCACATTTTAAAAAAAGAGTCAGCCACGTCCCAGGGCTCAGGTGAGCTTCCGGCTGGGTATATACCACGCATGCGGACCATCACACCCACACTGGGAAAGTGGGTGCTGTCCAGGGCTCCCCTGGAAGGGAGTCTCCCGTCTGTGCCTGGTGACACCTCTCTGTCCGTTTACGCTCATCTGTGTGCATGGCTGCAAGAAACCAGAGCTGTGCGGATCACGGCTTTAAGGGAGCTGTCACACCTGAGGGTGACTGTGGGGACCCTGGGCCTGCCCTGGGCAGTCAGACAAGGGAAGCCCTCAGGCAGGTTGTTCCTGCAGCTTTACAAAGTGACCAGCCCTGAGCACCGCACACTGGACACGATGGGGAAGCCGGGGAGGGCTCCGCATCAGCTTTCCCCAAGGCTGCTCTGCTTGGGAACCTGGGGCTTTCCTAACTGGAAGCTCCACCGCTCTGTGTTGGAACCAGCGCACAGCCCCACTGAGTGATGACCCCATCTTCGCCTGGGCCTTCTCTGGTCAACACGAATTCTCACCTCTTCCCAGGCTCGCATACCGAGAGCTGACCCAGATGCTCTCCACCATGTGAAGCTGGTTGCTTCAGCAGGAACCCCACAGAATCTGAAAACCCCAGCGAGTACCAGGGAGAAAAGGGAGAGACACAGCAAATAGTGACGTGTTGCTGTTGGTTTGTTTTGCGTATCTGGTCACCAGGCCAAAGAAACATAATTAATTTTTGGTTTCAAAGAGACAATTCCACCAATGATACACATCTTTAATTAGCCCAGCACTACAATTGTACTCCGATGTTTTATTCTGGGCAGTGCGAAGCTGACACGTTAATGGAAGACAGTGCCAGACTGCCGGAGTTAGAATAACCATGACTGCGAGGGCCTGAAATTAAAGTAGTTGCGTCAACAAGATAAGCGGCGGGTTTGCATTCCAGATGGGATGGGATCTGGAATGGGCCGTGGATCCGAGAGAGAAATGCAAATGAGCAGAGAGAGGGAAGAGAGGGGGGAAGGGAAGGGACTGGAGTTTCTGCCTAGGGCATCTCTTTTCAAATGGAGCAGAAACTTGAGAACAAACAAAACACAAAGAACGTTCTAGATTTTAAGAAACCAAAACCCCCGAGGCCAGTGTTGTGGCAACACAGGTTAGATCCCGGCCTGCAATGCCAGCATCTCAAATGACCCCTGGTTCCACTTCTGATCCAAGTCCAAGCAGTCCGGCTTTTCTAACTAGCACCTCTGGTGTCCCCAGCTGACCTGCCCCCCCAACCCCTTACCGCCTCAGACCCCACCTCCTAAAAGTCCCATCACCTTCAGGGTGGCCAGTCAAGGGGGCGGGGTCCAAGCTCCCCGCACAGGGGCTTCTGGGGACCCCTGAAACCCCACCACAGCAGAGCCCTTGAACACAACAGGCAGCTGCACATGCCGGCCGACTGCACATACGTAGTGAGACCAATAACTCAGTGTTGGCACCGCACGTTAAACCGCAACTTGGGATGCCAGCATCCCGTATGGGAGCACCACTTGTAATCCTGGTTGCTCCCCTTCTGAGCTAGCTCCCCCACTCAGGCCTGGAACGGCAACAGGAGGTAATCTGAGTGTTTAGGCATCTGCCACCACATGGGAGACCCAGATGGAGTTCCAGGCTCCTGGCTTCACCTTGTCGCAGCCCCGACTATTGCAGCCATGGGTGGAGTGAACCAGTGATGGTCTCTATCCTCGCTGTTTCCCTTCATCTGTTTCTCCACCCTTCACATAAATCTTTGGACCCTCCTGATCCTGTCTTCATTGTGCCTAAGCAATTCCATTTTTCCACTTCTCAGCTTTGCCCCTGTGCACTGGACCAGACGTGTTTCCGGATGGTTTGAAGGAGCAGGTGAGTGTGAGATGAGGTCCGCCCATAGTTACCCAGGGGACCCACTTCTTTCATTCCTGTGATGTTTCTGTGATGTGTGCTCGACTCCTTTCTGGCTTGGGCGATTACAAACACGGCTGCTATGAACGCGTATGCACAAGTCGTTATGCACACACATATTTTCATTTCTCTCTGTGGAGTCCATGAGCTTGTGGTGAATGCGCGTTTAACTTCACGAGAGACTGCTGAGCTGATTTTCAAAGTGGTTGCATCGTTTTACATCCCAATGTATGTGAGATGCCCAGTTGCCCCGGATCCTTGACAACTTTTAGTATCACGAGTCTTTTCAACTTTAGCCATCCATTTGGGTGGTATCATGTCATGGTTTTAATTAGCAGTTCTCTGATGCTAAATGGTGTTGGCCATTTTTTTTTTTTTTGCTTATGTCTGTTAGTCATTCATGGTTTTTTTTTTTTTAAGAAAAAGGTTTATTTTTATTTAAAAGGCAGATTTACAGAGAGAAGGAGGGGCAGAGAAAGAGAGAGACAGATATCCTCCACCCACTGGTCCACTCCCCCAAAAGGTTGAAATGGCTGGAGCTGAGTGATGCAGAAGTCAGGAGTTGTTCCCAGGTCTGCTACGTGAGTGCAGGGTCCCAAGGTCTTGGACCAGCTTCCACTGATTTCCCAGGCCATAAGCAAGTACTTTGGATGGGAAGTAGGGCAGCCAGGGCACAAACTGGTGCCCATATGGGATGCCAGCCTTTGAAGGTAGAGGATTAGCCTGTGGAGCCACTGTGCCAGCCTCTTATGATATGCTTTTGCAAGGGATCTATTCAAGACTGATCTATTCCTACTGCTTTTAAAGTAGGTCTTTCACACACACACACACACACACACACACACACACACACGTTCACTTGCCTGGCTTCCCTTGCAGTTAGACCGCAGTCATGTTATCTAGGCTTAACCAGTCAGATACACCCAACCCAATCTTGAAAGAGCAAGCTGTTGATATGGTCAAATGGAACTGGCTGAGTGTGCGAGCTGGCTCTGGGGAAGCAATGGGACTGGCTGAGTGTGCGAGCTGGCTCTGGGGGAAAGCAATGGGACTGGCTGAGTGTGCGAGCTGGCTCTGGGGGAAAGCAATGGGACTGGTTGAGTGTGCGAGCTGGCTCGGGGGGAAGCAGTAGTTGCCAGGATCCCCGTGACCTGGACCAAGTCCAGCCTTCTGGACTTTTGCACTCTCACCAGGCAACCTCTCTCTCTGCTTACATCAGCTTATGTTCATCCTTTTGGCTCCTGCCCTCTTGGTCAGGGCATGGCACCGAGTACATGGTACATGGGTGTGTTGGGTACATGGCCCTGCCAAGTTGTAGGCGTGCTAGGAGTGCCCAGAGCTGTGATTTTCCTGGTTAGAGAGGTTGGGGACCGATGCATTGGTCATCTGTTTGTTACCACCAGCTGGCGAGTGGGCAGTTTCAGGGTTGACAATGAAAGGCGTGGTTATAGGTATAATCTCATAAACCCCTGCCCAAAGGAAGGCCATCTTCCAAGACGTTGTTTTCGGATTTGGTCAGTTGATGCGTATGATATGTATATAAATATAGATTTAACATCTGATTTCCTGTAAAAACATTTTCCTATCCCAGCGTCTCTTACCGACGTTTGAGGCCCTGGCAAGGTCAGAGAACACTGCATGAGTGAAGTGCAGCTGTGTGATTCCCTCCTGGGAATCGCCAGGTGTTTCAAAGGTGTGTTCCATGCCCTTGGCTCCAGGTCTTGAGGACATGACAGGACAAGGACAGGGCGTCCACTTTGGAGGGAAGCTGAAGCTGACAGCCTTTGGGACTACGAGGAAATGCTACATCATCACTAACGTCCAGGAGCAAGGGCTTGGCATGCGTCCTTGCAAACAAGAGGGCTGGAGAGCGATGTCCTTAGCTTTGCCCTTTGTCCTGCTTTTGCTACCACTGCTATTCCTCAAATAACAGCAGCCAGGGTGCGCAAACGGCCCCGTGGGAAACACACCACCACCGTCCCTGCGTCCCCTGCAGGAGGGTCTGGGTTCAGTCCTGGCAGTTCCACTTCTAATCCAGTTTCCTGATAAGCTGCACTCTGAGAGGAAGTGGCCAAAGCTTCCAGTATGTGGGTCCTTGCCAAACACGGGGAGCCCTGGTAAGATTTTAACATCCTACTCCTTGCTGCTTCCCCGGGAGAAGAAGATGGGGAGGAAGAGAAAGCAGAGCTGTTACTGAACTGTGCTGGACCCTCCCGGGGAATGTGCTGCCCCCTGTGCCTTGGGCTCCCTAGCTGCTATCCCCCCTTGTTTCACAGAGGCCTGGCCTGGCTGTGCCCAGAAGCAGGAGTTGTATTGAGTTCCCCACAAAATCTGCAGATGGCACAAGGAGCCAAGTGCCGTCAGCCATGGCTCCCCCACCACTACCGCCAGACCACAGTGGACAGGGAGGAGCGAAGTGGAGAGGCGAACCTCATGGGGCACGGGCTCAGTGCTGCTGCGTGAACTGGCAGTGCTGCTGCGTGAACTGGCTAGAGGCAGAGGGAGGCAGGTGGCAGCAAGCCGCTTGTACTCATGCATGTTGCTCCAGTGAGGCGGGCCCTGAGTGCAGCAGGAGAGGACTGCCACATCCCCTGCCACCCTGTCCCCCTCACGGTGACCTCTAGGTGCCCTACTGGGAGTCCAGGGGCTTCATCACATAGCCAGGTGTGGTGCATGACACCTGGCACCTGGCTGGGGATGGGCACACGGTGCCTGGCAGCCACCGGACAAGGCCACCCTGTGCTCTGCCTGCCGCCATCTGCTTTTTTCTGCTCCGGGGCCTTCCAGACTGCCAACACCTGCTCAGGCAGCGATCGCGGCATGAGAAATGTGCAAGGTCTAATGCCAGCCCTATCCCCGGCGGCCTTCAGCCAGGTCTCCTGGCTCCCTCACCTCTGGGTGGGTAACAGGAGTGCA
This sequence comes from Ochotona curzoniae, assembly GCF_017591425.1. Taxonomy (NCBI): domain Eukaryota; kingdom Metazoa; phylum Chordata; class Mammalia; order Lagomorpha; family Ochotonidae; genus Ochotona; species Ochotona curzoniae. The sequence goes on from NW_024466464.1 coordinate 1,089,838, forward strand.
TGTTCCTTGGTGAAGGTGGCAGTCAGCTGGCCAGTCACAGTATCCTTTCTTGGCGTCTCAATCGCCTCCCAGACGCCATGCCCGAAGAGGCCTGTCTCAGAGCAGCTTCTGGTGGAAATTCAAAGTACCAAGCTAGCCAACGATAATGATGATGACAATGATGAGATGGGGGTCCGTCTGACCTTCTGCCTCCTCCAGAAAGCGTGCCTAGGCTGCACCCACCAGGGAACCCCACCATTACCTGCAAAGTCTCAAGCCCGGTGGGTCCCACCCTCATTGCTTCCACCCTTGCCCTGACCCCTATTTCTGCTACAACCCCAATCCCCCCACCCCAATTCCACAGTAGCGTCTGCCTTCTTTCGTGGCACGGCTCATCAATTGTGGGTAGAAAATGCTAATTCCTTGGGCCAGGTCCCCTTGGGAGGCCGGCAACAGGCGCTCGGAATCCGTGATGAGGCCACGTCCTGCTTTTGATGGAAGCAGAAGATGAAACGCGGGCTGTGGCTGCGGCAGGCGGCGAGTCCCGGGGAGAGAGGCCGCCATGCAATATTTAAAGGGCGCCTGCATGAAAGGGGGCTGCTCGAGCTCTTAGCACGGGCGGCCAGGGAAGTCCAACTTCATTTTCAGCCTCATGCTGATGCTTCGGTGCGCTCTGTGCTTTAAATACTCTAGCTGCTACAGCCTTGATATTTTAATTTCTTTCCTTTCAAGTTTCTCAAGCCCGATGCCTGGTCAGGGACTCGGTCTTAGGCCAAGCCAGGGCTAAGTAGTAAGGGATTCCTCTCCATTCCTCTCCATTCTTGCTGTCCTAGGCGATCAGCAAGCTGGGTCCTCTGACATGACGAAGGTTCTGTCTGCACCACGCCCATGCTCTTTGTCCAAAATGCAGAGTTGATTCGAGACCTGGGTCTCTCCCTCCTCTCTCTCTTCGTCCTTCCCCGCCTTTCCTTCCCTCTTTCTTTGCACTGTTGAGATGTGACTTAGGATGAAGTGAACTCTGTGTGTGCCCTGTGTCCCCGTCTCGAGATTGGGTGTAAGAACATTCTACGACCTCTGGAGTCAGCAGCCCCTGAAGATGACCACCACTCTGGAGCCTCTGTCACCCAAGATCAATCTCCCTGGTTTCAGACGTCAAAGAAACACAGGCCAGTGTTGTGGCACAGTGGGTTAAGTGTCCCCCTGTCACTTCAGCATCCCATGTGGGTGCCAGTTCAAATCCCAGCAGCTACCCTTCTGATCCACCTCCCTGCCAATGCAACAGAAGATGGCTTAGTTGCTTCAGTTCCTGCCACACACTTAGGAGATCTGGACGGAGCTGCTGGCTCTTGCCTTCTGCATGGTGTAGACCATTGTGGTCATTTGGGGAATGAACCAGCGGGTGGAAGGTACACGGCTTTCTTGCTCACTCTGTCACTTTGCCTTTGGAATCAATAGGTCTTTTCAACTTCCTAGAAACAAAGCTTGGTGGTGTATCTGGTTTCCTGGCATTTTCATCCACGAGGTCACAGGTTTCTTAATTGCCATCTAGTCTTCTTCTGTGGCAAGGTCACGCTGTGATGTATTCTCACGTGGTACCTGGGAGTAATTCAGCTCAGGCTCTAGCAGTTTGCCAGGCTGCTGTAGCTGAGCGGCAGAGTGGCTTCCACCGCAGGAGTGTGATCCGGGTGCTGGCAGGGGGTGACTTCGGTGAGAGCTGGCTTCCTAGCTCACCGATGGCCACCTTCTCCCTGTGCCCTCCTGCGGCCTCTTCCTCCTAGAAGCAGTCAACTCCTGGCCTGCTTGCCGGACCCAGCTAGCCAGGAGCCCAGCTGGCTCAGCTCTCTGGGTAGGCATTGCACAGAACCCCCTTCCCTCCACCATGCAACCTTGGGAACCAGCGGTGGACTTCCTGGCTGCCATGAATGTCTGGGAGATGAGCAGGGAGATGAACGGAGAGAGCAGCACCGCACACGGGTGACAACATCCCGTGCCTGCGCCCCGGCTTAGTCTTTGGGGCTGGGCACCCATTCATTTCTTTGGTCCTTTCCTGGTGTGTTGGGTCATCACCTGAGAGCCCATGTAACTGCGAGCCTGTGTGGATCGGGGCTGTTTTTTTTTTTTTTTCAAATGCATTTTAAAAGCTGTGAAACCCAACCATATCCTGAGCGGGAAAAGCCTAATTTCATGTAGCTCAATAATGATCCCTCCCGGTGGCTCCCGACCCCATGAGCTCTCCCCTAATGAGCTGGAGTCGGAGCTGATCACTCACAGTAAGCAGATGCAAGGACGGGCTCATTTCCTGGTAACAGAACGCTCCAGATGCTGCATCCAAATGGCTGAAATAAACCATGAGCATTGGGAACACCACGCAAAGGCGGCAGTGCGGTTCTGCCATGAAAGAAATTAAAACGAGAAACAAACAAAAACCTGGTGCTGGGGTGAGTCTTGGCCCCTTTGGCACCGGAAAGAAGGGCTTTCTGCATAAAAGCTTTGGGGCAATTTCTGGTAGTTCTTGGTGATTCCATCTTCAGTGCCAGCTGGTTTCCATGTCGCCTGTGAAGACTGGAAATGACCCAGACCAGGTAGGGAGAACTACTTCCTGAGGGCCCCATTTACTTCAGAAAGGAGAACAGACCTGAATGTTTCCATTAAATGGAGCGATGTTACGGTAGTGACCAGCACATGGTGTTGTCACGCGAGCATGTTAATACTAAGAAGCTCTGTGTCTCAGCTGAGGTTCAGGGTGTTTCAGAATTCAGGATGTGCTCTGAGTTTCTGCTTTTGTGCTCTGGTTAGCTTCCAATGGCAGCAGTAACAGAGGCAGCCCATTCTGAACGTTGGAGCTATTTGGACACTTTTGTCAAAGTGGACCATTTGGGGTTGGCCTTGTGGTTTAGTGTGTTAAGCCACCACTTGCAGTGCAGGCAACCCATATCAGAGTACACATTTAGATCCAGGCTGCTCCATTTCCAGTCCAGTTCTCTACTAATGTACCTAGGTGTGGGGAGCGGGGTGCTAAAGCCGCTCCTGGGATTGGGAAGGGCCATTGTAAGATGGCAGCTGGCCCAGGGCCAGGAGGTGGAGTTGGTCTCACCAGCAGGTAAACAGGAAGTCACAGGGATAGGCTAATGCCCTCACTGCGATTATGTCATTGCTACTGACCTATCACGTAGTGCCAAGTGTATCCACGGGGAGAAGTGATTGGTGGAGAACGATATAAAAGTAGCTGGTAAAAGCTAGGCGGGGCTGACAGACGACAGACAGACGGACGGACGACGAGGAGAAAAACTGGGGAAAGAACGACGGACGAAACGGGAAGATCGGGGCAGCAGAGAGGGGAAGAAGGGTTAAGATCTTTGGGTGGAAAAGCTAAGGCGTACAAGAATGGACAAAAGCGGTATAGAAGCAGTAAGAGCAGTATGGAGAGACGGGGACAAGAATGGAGAAAGGAAGCAGAAAGTGTGGGTACAAGAATGGAGAAGGCTGGTGGGGAGAGGGCTGGAAAAGCGGCAGAGGAAAGCTAAGGCCAATGGGGAAAGGGGCAGCGAAGAGAAGGATTTAAAGATTTATTTTTATTATTTTTTTATTGGAAAGGCGGATATACAGAGAGGAAGATCTTCCGTCCGATGATTCACTCCCTAAGTGAGCGCAACGGCCGATGCTATGCTGATCCGAAGCCAGGAGCCTCTTCCAGGTCTCCCACGCGGGTGCAGGGTCCCAAAGCTTTGGGCCGTCCTCGACTGCTTTCCCGGGCCACAGGCAGGGAGCTGGAAGGGAAGCCGGGCTGCCGGGATTAGAACCGGCACCCATATGGGATCCCGGGCGTGCTAGGCAAGGACCTTAACCACTGCCCCACCGCGCAGGGCCCGAAAAGAAGGATTTAAACACAGCCACTTTTGGCAGTGAGGGGTCCGGTTGCGGTTCCAGCTTTTCCCAGACCCTCAAGAGTGTGCCTCGTCGTTTTAGTGTCTCTGCTGGGCGGCAACACCTAGGAAAGCAGCGGATGACAGCCCAAGTTCCCGGCTGCCTGCTGCCCACAGAGGAGACCTGGGTGAGGCTCCTGGCTCCTGGCTGAGTCCAGTTCAGCTGTTGCTGCCATTTAGGGCGTGAACCAGCGAGTAGAAGATCTTCCTCTCTCTCTGTCACTGTGCTTTTTAACTAAAGCAAATCTTTCAAGACAAGTATACCATTTAAGACAAATAATCCAGTTTTGATTTAAAAGAACATTGTCATGCAATAAAATCAAGTTTCTTATTAGTCCTAGAGAGATTAAAACCTTTCATGACCAAAATATGACTGAAGTACCAAACCCAAGCATATGTTGTTTTGGCAGTTTAATGAAGGCACAGTCCATCTGCTCAAAAATATCGTGTCGTTCTTGCCCCATTTTGCATTTCTGGAAGTTGTTCACGCCGGTAACTAGCTTTAAGGTAAGTAGGCAATCATTGTCTAACAGGTGAGTTGATTTGTTGCAAGGTTGCTCCAAAACGGCGCACCAGCACTTGGAACAAGGTGGTTTCTGAAACTGGGCTTGTGTTCGCGCACCACGAGCTGAATCGCCCCCTGTCTTCTGTGTCCATCGTACAATCCCTAATGCCCTCCGGACCCAGAAGCCTGACACCTGAGCCACGTCCAATGGAGCCTGTCAGAGGCAGCCCACGTGCCCTGCACCTGCCAAGCGTGTACCATCGACTGCACTGGGGGATGCCCTGAAGCTTGTCCTCAGGGTCGTCTTGGCCAGGCTGCTTGTGGAAATGCTCCTGAAATGGGCTCCCTGTTCCCTGGGTTCCCCAGCAGTCACCGCACGTGGCCTCTGGTGGCTGATCAGCTGAAGCAGGGAATCATTCAATTCTGGCAGTAAGCACACCTGTGGACCAGGGTGATGGGGAGAGGTGGCCCAGGCAGGCACCTGCCCCAAGCCAAAAGCCCCAGATGAGTGTGACACTCAGTCCTGGGGTCTGGTTTTCCTGTCTCCTCTGTCCCACCAGCATGGTCATTGTCACTATCCCCAAGGACCCCCCCAAGGACCTACCTCCCGTTTTCGGTTCTTCTTTCTTGTTCCAGTGGGTCCTCTTGGGATGCCGCCTCTATCGGCATTATTGTCTGCTCACACAGTGGCACTTCACAAAGTTCATGGGAATGTAATTAAAGGATAAGTTTGGGTGCAAGAAGTCTGGGCGTCCACTCATACCTGGGGTCTTCAAAAATGTTCATGGAAAATGCACGTTATGAAAAATGACCCATGGATTTCAAAATGCTCCACTTTTTGTTTCGTTTGTTCACAAATCTTGAAAAACCTCCAGATAGCTCCTTTACCCCCACACTAAAGCAAACACGTTGCGTGCTTTCATATTTTAAAAAGTCAAATATTGTAAGGGCCCGTGTTTCGATGCAGTGGGTTAAGCCACTGCTTGTGACACCAGCCCCATGTGTGTGCTGGCTCCAGGCTCCACTGTCCCACTTCTGATCCAGCCCCCTGCAAATGTGCCTGGGAAAGCAGAGCAAGGTACCCAACTCTTGGGCTCTGCGCGCATGTGGGGGAGCTGGATGGATCCAGGCTTTGACCTGATAAAACCTGACAACTATGGCTATTTGAGGAGAAAGAGAGGGAGGATGTCTTTCTCTATGCCTCTCTCTCTAAGTCTGTATCACTCAAATAAACAAATATTTTAAAAATTATATATATATATGTATATTTGTGGGGGAAGGAGACACAAAGACACAAAGAAGGAGAATGTCAATCTGTGGATTTACTTCCCGCAAACGCCGGGGCTGCGCAGGGCCAGGGACACGGGGCTGGGCGGGGCCAGGGACACGGGGCTGCGTGGGGCCAGGGACACGGGGCTGGGCGGGGCCAGGGACACGGGGCTGCGCGGGGCCAGGGACACGGGGCTGCGCAGGGGCCAGGAGCCAGGGACATAGGGCTGAGCCAGGCCAGGAGCCAGGGACACAGGGCTGGGCAGGGGCCAGGGACATGGGGCTGGGCGGGGGCCAGGCCAGGAGCCAGGGACATGGCACTGTGCTGAGCCAGGCCAGGAGCCAGGGACACAGGGCTGAGCCAGGCCATGAGCCAGGGACACAGGGCTGGGCAGGGGCCAGGAGCCAGGGACCAGGAGCCAGGGACACAGGGCTGGGCGGGGGCCAGGCCAGGAGCCAGGGACACGGAGCTGGGCGGGGGCCAGGCCAGGAGCCAGGGACCTGGCGCTGTGCTGAGCCAGGCCAGGAGCCAGGGACACGGGGCTGAGCCAGGCCATGAGCCAGGGACACAGGGCTGGGCAGGGGCCAGGCCAGGAGCCAGGGACACGGGGCTGCGCAGGGGCCAGGGACAGGGGGCTGGGCGGGGCCAGGCCAGGAGCCAGGGACACAGTTCAGGGGTCCCCAGCCAGTGGTAGAGACTTCTCTGAGCTCTGGTGGGAAACTGAGTTAGGAGCCAAGACCAGCATGCAGGCACTCCAGGGTAGCATGTGAGTGTTTCTAAAGCTTGTTTCTCGCTCATGTTTTCCCATTGAGTCCTGAAATTTTTCCTGCATGGAAATGGTTGTGAAGGGTACTATTTCTGATGGGTTATTAACATTGATGTCTTCAAAGTAAAATTGATCCCTCTTGGAAATGCATCCAACAGACGAGCTCCTTCTGAAGGGTCAAAAGTTTTGCCATTTTCATTTTTCTCCTCAAACTCCTGTTTCCATCCTATTTCCCCCAACAGAATTATCTTGCGCTGCAATGTATTTTTCTGCTTGGAGGTATTTTACTAATCACCCTGTCATAATTCTCTCTACAAAAAAAAGCAGATAAGTTAAAAAAATTTTTTTAATTACCTGTGACCAGCAAGCGCTTGAGTTAATTTTTTTTTCTGGTTCTAGTTTCCAGTATGATTATGAGTGTCCAATTTATCAAAACCAAGTCATTACCCATTTTTGTAAATAATTATTAAGCATGAAAATAAAATCTGGTGAGAATTGCGTTTCCTAATGAGATGGATGGAGCTGTCGCCGCCTTTTCCCCCACGGTAAGTTTTCGAGTCTCTGGCTCAGTATTACTCTTGCTGAGCCGAGCCAGACTTTGGCCCAAATTTGGTCCTGTTTTTCCCTGTTGATTGTTAACATCAGCATCGAAAAAGCACTGGCTCATGGGGTGGCAGTTGGGACTAGCAGCGAAGGCTTGAGTTACCATGCATGCATCCCGCAGCGGGAAGCCTAGATTGGATGCTGACCCCAGCTTCGTGCAGACGCACGCCCCAGCAGGCAGCAGCTGCGGGCGCATGCATGCGGGTCTCTGCCACCCACCCGGCAGACCTGGACTGCATCCCCAGCTCCCGGCTTCAGCCTCAACCAGGCAACAATGAGCATTTGAGGAACAAACCTGGCGGGTGGCAGTCAGGGCTGCTCAAGGCAAGTGTGACACCACAGGCCCCTTCAGCCAGAGCTGTTCTGGAACGTGGAGGCCCACGAGCCTCTCCCCTGCACCCCATTTTGGACGCTGCGTGCAGTTGACCCTGAGGGTGTGGTCCCAGGAAGGGGGCACTGGGCAGGAAGATGAAACCTCACTGCTTCTGCTGACCAGCTTGGGCAGACTTCGTTTCTCCCTCTAGTAAGTGGGCGGCCAACGGCACACTGGCCAGGCTGTGTGCATGCAGGGCAGGACCGGTCCCCCGTCTGTGCAGTACAGGTCTCCTGTCCCTGGGGCCTCCCTGTGAGAAAGGGGTACAGGCAGGTAAGCAGCCTCCCCCCCTCAGGAGTGGAAACCCTGGGTGTGGCTGGATGAAAGAAGCAGTGTTCCCCTCTGTGCGTTCAGGGGTGGGGGGGGAGGGATGCTGAGACCACCAGCCCGCTTTTTCACGTTCACCTTCCCGACGTGCGTCACCTGGATGTAAGTGGGGAATGAGTATCATGGTATAATGAGTTGAGCCACACTGTTTGTGATGCTGGCATCCCATATGGGTACTGGTTCAAGTCCTGGCTTTTCCACTTCCAGTCCAGCTTCTTGCTAATTCACTTGGCAAAATAGCAGAAGATGGCCCAACTCTTTGGGCCGCTGCACCCTCACGGGACACCTGGAGGGAGACCCTGCTCTCTGTCTGACCCAGCTCTGGCTGTCGTGGGAGTGAATAGCAGCTAGAAGAACCCTCTCGGGCCCAGCGCGGTGGCGCAGTGGTTAAGGTCCTCGCCTTGCATGCCCGGGATCCCATGTGGCCGCCGGTTCTAATCCCGGCAGCCCCTCTTCCCATTCAGCTCCCCACTTGTGGCCTGGGAGAGCAGTCGAGGACGGCCCAAAGCTTTGGGACCCTGCACCCACGTGGGAGACCCAGAAGAGGCTCCTGGCTTCAGATCAGCATGGCATCGACCATTGCGCTCACTTAGGGAGTGAATGATCGGACGGAAGATCTTCCTCTCTGTCTCTCCTCTCTGTATATCCGCCTTTCCAATAAAAATAAAATAAATCTTAAAAAAAGAACCCTCTCCCTCTGTTTCCTCTCCTTCTGCCTTTCAAATGAATTAATATGAATGGATGGATGGAAAGGAAAGAAGAAAGGAAAAACTTTTCAAGACTTTGGAGCACCAAGACCAGCTGGGTGATCCACTGACGTTCCCCATGCCTGGAGCTGTCCCCACCCTGAACCAGAGCCTAAGGCTGGGCTTGTCCAGCCCCCCACGCTAGCCCAAAGCCCCTGATTGACTTAGCATATAAGCCTGCAATAACGAAACTGTCACAACAAATTTTTACTTAATTGTTTCTTTGCATTTGTATTTGCAAGGCAAAGAGAGCCACCACACAGACAGGCTGGGAGAAGAGAGAGACCTCCCACTGCTTCACTCCTTAGATGCTTGCAACAACCAGGGCTGGGCCACGCCAAAGACAGAAGCTGGGAACTCCCTCTGGGTCTCCACACGCACTGGGGGAGGGGCCGTGCCGGGGGCGGGGCCTTGCAGGGGGAGGGGGCTGCCGGGGGCGGGGCCTTGCAGAGGGAGGGGCCTGTGCAGGTGAGCCACAGCAGGGAGCTGGAGGTGGGGCTGGACCCCAGGAACCCTGCGGTGGGATGCGGGTGCCCAAGGGGAGCCTTGGCCTCTGTGCAAAGGCTCACTTGCAGCCACGGTGACTGAAGGAGTTTGCAGCGGCAGGCTGCCTGCCCTGCGCTGCGTGATGTCAGCCAGCCTCTTTCGTTTCCATCCGCTGTCTCTGCATCCTCTCCTTCCTTTTCTCTCTCTTTGTGGGGAGCCAGGCAGGTTGAGCACCACTTACAAAGATATTCACTCCTGTGCCTGTCAGGGGGTGTTGGCAAGCCTAGGCAACCGTGGGACCACAGTGGCTGGGAGCTGGATTGCGTCCACCTCGCTGCAGGAGCCCCTTGGGGCCCCTTTAGTTGCCCGCTGAACCCTGCACCTGCCCTGGCGGGCAGAACCCAGGGCCGTGCTGTCCCAGACACACCTGCCTTCTCTCCCTCTGTCCTCCCCTCTCCTCCAGTCTTCCTCCTCTTCCTGTCCCGAGCCACCCCTCCCCTGCCCTCTCCCCCTCCTTTTCTCCCTTCTTGGAATAGTCACATTTCTTCTTGAAACCAACAGAGAGGAAAGCAAACTCGAATTTTCCAGGAAACACATTTTGCATGTTTCCTGATGAGCACTGGCTTCTTAGCTCAGGGGGGCAGAATCTGTGAGAAAAATATCTCTGCTTTTCCCATCCAGAACTCACATGGAGATGTGTGTGTGTGTGTGTGTGTGTGTGTGTGTGTGTGTGTGTAGTGGGGAGGGGGGTTCTACATTAGAGCCAAGAATGATTTGGCAGATGGATAGTTGCCTGTCCCTGGAGCGGGCACATGATGGCAGGAACACGAGGGCCAGATGCCCAGAGCGTGGCCAGACCAGGCTCCAAATTAATAGCTTAGCTCCCGTTTCCTTGCAGACACGCCACGTTGGCGGAGATTCCTTGGCTCTGGCTTGCTGGTGACGGCAGCCTGCACGTCCCAGAGAAGGTTTCATTCAGTCTGAAAAGAGCAACGTTTCCAAACAGGCGCAACGAGAGACACGTCTCGCAGCGCTAGCATCCGAAGCTCGCGCACAGGAGAGGGGAGGGTGCGCAGAGGGTCGCGCACAGGCGAGGGGAGGGTGCGCAGAGGGTCGCCGGGCTGCTCCTCGCCGGCTCTCGGCTGGGGCTGTGCCCTAGCCGCGAGCACCAGAACCCTGGCTGCAGCCCCCACAGGCCCCTGCCCCGCGCTCTCTTCAGTCCCTTGCCGTTGGACGTCCCAGTTGGTCAGTGCTGTCCCCGGCTGCCAAATACATGGTGCCTTCTCCAGCACTCACCGGCTCTCCAGCCTCCCCACAGGGACGGACCCCCTACAGGGCGATCCCAACCACGTCATCAGCAGAGCCCAAGCAGGACCAGGGGGAAGGGCAGATGCAGCGTCAGGGGCAGTGGTGTCCCATTGGGATGGACTCTGTCCCCACTGTCCCCCAAGTGGGCTTGGGGCGCCCATCATGCCTGACCCCGCCCACCCATTCTTGGGATTCTCCAGATGTGAGATTACTGGGCCCCACAATCCCTTCCTCAACCCTTGAAATAACACAGAACTTCAGAAAATGATTATTAAAAGAAAAATAAGTTGATTGGTTTAGTTGAATCTACCAACCTCTGGTTCACTCCCTGCAGACTCTCTGCTCTGCTCCTTTTCAAAAATATCAGTGTAAATAGAATCTTAAATAGATGCAGCTAGCTGAGTCGGGGGTGGGGGAGAGCTGGCTGATCCACACGCCGGTCCCCCTCCAAGGACCCCCATACTCTGAACAGCTGCAGAGAGTTCCAACCACAGCCCAGGGTTTCTACGGCTCAATCTGAAGCCCCAGGAGTCGGGGTGGGGGCTGATAAGCCTTCCCATTTCCCAGGTCTGTCTTCCCATTTCCCAGGTCTGTCTTCCCATTTCCCAGGTCTGTCTTCCCATTTCCTACCCCCTACCTCCTGGCCCCCATCCGCTGTCCCCCATCCCCTGCCCCCATCCCCTGCCTCCCCTGCCCCCATCCCCTGCCTCCCCTGCCCTCACCCCCTACCTCCCCTGCCCTCACCCCCGTCTCCACCACCATCTCAGGTTTGTGCCCGCTGGTGTCAGCCCCGCTCCTGCCTGAGTCACCAATGAGAATAAACCTGGGTGGGAGTGGTGGGACAGGATGGGGAGGAACCAGCGGACCGTCACCCGTGAGAAGCAGGAGCCTGGGACTGGGGAAAAGACTACACATAACCTGTGTTACACCCCAGGCCACAGCCCAGGAGCGCTGAACGCCCTGCTGGAGGCGTGAGGTCCAGGGTCCAGGGGCTGGCAGGGGTGAGAGTGTGTGTCAACACTCAGGGTGTGTGTGTGTCCTAACCTTCCTTGCAATGACCCCGGTGTGTGTGTGTGTGTGTGATGACCCCCAGCCACGCTGGGTTAGAGTCAGCCCCCGTGACCTTTTTCAAAACCCTGTTCTGAGGACCTAGGGGGTTGAGGGCTTCAACGCAGGGTTTTATGGGGGAGGACCCCACACTGCGTGCACAGCAGGGGTGAAACAAGGTGAGGCAGACAGGAAGACAGAGAAGGGCAGGCAGTGGGAAGGCCAGAGCCAGGGCCTGAGTTCCCCTATATTTTTACTATAGTGTAGTTCTTCATAGACAATCATATGTCCATCATTGCAGGCATGGACAAAGGCAGAGAGCCCAGCATCCTATTGTCAAGATAGAGTTAGCAGCTTCATTGGGAGTCCAACTTTGATCTGGAATTAGAGATGCGTACTGCACTGTATCCTCACATCTAGATATGACAGTCTCCATTACACAGTTACTATACATCCCCTTAAATGGAAAGCCACAAAACAAAATCAACAAAGGGAAGAAAACAGTAACTAACAACACCAAGAAGTTAAATAACATGCTACTGAATGGCTAATGTGTCGCTGAAGAAATGAGAAAGAAAATCAAGAACCTTCTTGAAGAACATGATGCTACTGTGTGATCTGTGAGTCCGTGAAGAAGTCCATGGGAAAGTGTTTTGAAGAGATGAAACTAAAAAAAACCCCTCAAAATCCATGAGATACAGTTTCCACTTATCTTTGTTGGTGGGATGTGTCTCCTGTAGGGAAGAAATAAATGGGTTTTATTTTTTAATTCAGTCTACTAATGTATGAAGCTTGATTGATGAGTTTAAGCCATTTACATTCAGAGTTAAATATGTATGGGTGGTACTTTGGTCCTGTCATTTTAGCAATGGGTTGTTCATTGGTTTAGTCTTCTGTTGTCATTTTACTGGGATGTTCTTCCCGTTTGCCTTTGGTTTTGGTGGGTGCTATTCCTCTTTTCTGTCAAGAGAACATTTTTAAGATTATTTGTAGGGCAGGTTTGGAAGAGGCATATTCTTTTAACTTTTCTTTACTGTGGAAGGATTTTATTTCATTTTCAAGGACAAAGGAAAGCTTTGCTGGGTATGTTATCCTGGTCCAACAATTTTTTTCCTTTGAGAATTGGGAATATGTCTCTCCATTCTGGCCTGGAGAGTTTCCTGTGAGAGGTCTCCTGTGAGTTTAATTGGCATTCCTTTATATGTCAGTTGACCTTTTTCACGTGCACATTTAAGGCGCTTTTCTCTATGTTCGATTGAAGAGAGCTTGATGATCATGTGTCTTGGTGAAGGTCTCTTCTGGTCAAGCCTGGTGGGCGTTCTGTGCCCGTCCTGGATGTTGTTTCCCAATTCTTTCTCTAGATTAGGGAAATTTTCCCTTATTATTTCATTGAATATGGTTGTAAACCCAGCCTCTCTTTCTGCACCTTCTGGGACTCCCATAACTCTTGTATTTGGCCTCTTAATCGTGTCTTTCAGTTCTTGAATACTTTGCTTAGCTTGAGCTAGCTCTGCTTCCAGCTTTTTATTTGTTTCCTCCTGGCGACAGAAAATATCTTTCAATTTTGAGATTCTTTCTTCTGCCTTCTTCACTCTGTTTTGGAGACTCTCCACTGTACTTTTAATTTGTGCCACTATATGTTTAATTTCTGATATATCAGCTTTCATTTGATTCACTTCCAGTTGACATATTCCTTGAACTCCTGCTTTATATGCTTCTATTGTTGATAAGAAGCTTTATAACAAGTGTTTTGAATTCTGTGTCCTCCATTTTCTCGATGTCTTTGTCAGTGAACTCTGAGGCTGGCCAAGGCTTTTGCTTCTTTGCAGGGGAGTCTTCAGTAATGTTCACTGTGCCTCTGTCTCTTCCTTTGTTCTTGGTCATTGTACTTCTGGTTAGCAGAGTCTTCTCCTTGGGGCAGGTTTCTAAGCTGTGTCACCCACAGGTCTAAAGCTGTGGGTCTAAAGTTCAATTTTACTTATTGCAGTTGGCACATGGCTCTTTGTTTGCAATCCCTCGTGCCACTCCCTCCAGCGAGTTCCAGGTCTGGGTTCTTATATTAGATTTCCACCATGGTCTCCATAGCCCCAGCTGCTGTTTCACCAATCTCTACCTGCTATGATACCATGCTGAGGCTGCACTGTTGTCTGTACAACCTTCCTCCCACTTCTGGTTGGAGCAGATCCCAGGATTAGGGAGGCACCAGGTGTCCTATATAGCTAGGTTGTTGCTGGCGCTGATCTTGCTGGAACCTGTTGGCCGTTAGGTCTGAGGGCCACATGGACTGATTTTGACCTGTACAATGCCATAGTTGGTATTATTTTCCTTGTGGGACAGTGCAATGCACTGAGCTCACCGAATTCACTCCCAGCTCAGCACACGTGCAGCTCACTGCTGTCCCTGCAATCTTAAAGCCTTTGCCGCACTGTACAACATGATGCCTGATGTGCAACTACTAGAGTTCTTGATCCCTGGCCGTCAGGTCTGAGGACTACCTGGACCTGTCTTGGGTGGAGCCTGTAGGATGCCCACATTGTTGCAGTTCACTGAGCCAGAAATGAGTTCACTCCCAGCTCAGTGCATGCGCAGTCCTGTCCCATAGCCTTGGCCCGCTGCTCTGTCTCTGCGTTTCGTCAAACCAGACAGAGCAGCAGGACGGGCAGGTCTGTGTCTGGTTCACCTCCTGAGCTCCCAGTGAATGCCTTTCCTCCCCTTGCTGCTGGAGTTCCAGCCGCCGGTGCTGTTCAGATCGCGGCTCACTGACGTCACTGGTGTGGCGGTCCCTGTAACACCACCCCACTGTCTGCACTGCTTTTCCGCATCTGTCAGTCTCCAGGTGCCCCTCTGCCATTGCTCTCTCCTGTTTCCTGGAAGGTTCCCTCTCTGCCTCACACTGGCTCATGTTTCTCATCTGCTTAAACATGTCGCCACACTAGTCTGCCGTCTGATTCTTCCTCGCCCATTTATGTTAAAGAAATGCATAGACAGCGCAGCGAGCACACGCAGGCTTGCAGGTTTTGCCACACGCACCTCCTACGTCAGCCTTAGACGGCTGTGCACACCGTTTTTCTTGTGATTAGCGGTGGGTGGAATAAAATCCTGTAACACAGGAAAGGGACGGAAGAAGCAGATACTGCTAGGCAAGTGGTGTAATCCAGTGAAAACAACATTTATAAATGTAAACCAAACAATATGGCAACCACCCGTTTTTATAGCATACATATTTTATATGTAATCTATAATTTATAATATGTAATGTACATATAAACTTCCTCATGGGATAGTAAGGGGGATATATGTCTTGCTGTGGCTGACTGCACGCCGTGCAACAATCTACTTCCAACCGCTTTGTCGCCAACGTCGAGTGTTCCATCTTACAGCTGCTCGGCATTGCGCGGGGCCCACACACCTCATCTCCCTCAGGCAGCACCGGCTGTTGGGCAGCTGTGACAATGGCAGCCCATTGTGGTCGTAGCTGGGGCTGTGACAATGGCACCCCATTGTCATCCTAGCTGGAGCTGTTAGAAACACGGGGCACAGGTGTCTTTTTGCTTGGTTGGCTCCGTCTCTCTGGACGTAGCCCAGAAGTGGATGGCCGGGACGGCTGCTAGCTCTGGCTGTGGGCCTTTGGGGAAGCTCCCGCGCGTGTCCATGATGGTTATGCTGATTTGCATTCCCCCCACGATGCATTAAAGCCTCTTTTTTCTCCACATCCCCTCCAGCAGTTTTTTTCATTGTTGTTGTGTTTTTTTTTTTCCTTTTGAGTAGTAGCCATGCTTACTGAAGTGAGATGACACCCCTTTGTGGGTTTCTTTTTTTTAAAGATTTATTTCTTTGTATTGCAAAGTCAGATATACAGAGAGGAGGAGAGACAGAAAGGAAGATCTTCCGTCTGCTAATTCATTCCCCAAGTGACCGCAATGGCCAGAGCTGAACCAATCCGAAGCCAGGAGCCTAGAGCCTCTTCCGGGTCTCCCATGCAGGTGCAGGGTCCCAAGGCTCTGGGCCATCCTCGACTGCCTTCCCAGGCCACAGGCAGGGAGCTGGATGGGAAACAGGGCTGCCGGCATTAGAACCAGCGCCCATATGGGATCCCGGCGCGTTCAAGGAGAGGACTTTCACTGCTAGGCTACCGCGCTGGGCCCCTTTTGTGAGTTTTCATTTGCATTTCCCTGATAACTAGTGGTAAAGGACATTTTTTTCCAAGTGGTTGTTGGCCATGTGTAATTCTTCTCTTTAAGAAACATATGTTCAGATTTTGCCCGTTTTTTAAGACAGGATTGTTACTGCTGCCACTAGGCTGTGTGAACTCCTCGTGCGGTGAGTATTCAGCGGTTCTCACATGTGTCATGTCAGCTGTCTGTTCCCTCTGTATTTCTTTGGCCTACATGCCTGATGTTACCCATTTGTCACTTTTGGCTTTTACTGCTTGTGCTTTGGGGGGCAGGTTTCATCCCAAAGTCATTGCCAATGCCGCTGTTTTCCCATGTTTTCTTCTGGTAGCTGTGTAGTCCCGGGTTCTGCATTTAGGTCTTTGATCCACTGGGAGTTGGCTTTGTAATGGCTGTGAGGTAGGGGTCTTGTTTCAAACAACCACAAGGCAAATCCAATTTTTCCCACATCCTTTATCGGAGAGGCGCTGTCCTTTCTCCAGGAAATGTTTTTGTTTGTCTTAAAGATTTAGTTATTTTTATTGAAAAGGCAGATTTACAGAGAGAAGGTTCCCCAAGTGGCCCCAACAAGAACTGAACTGATCTGGAAATAGGAGCCAGGAGCTTCTTCTGGGTCTCCCAAGTGGATACAGGGTCCCAAGGCTTTTTTTTCTTTTTCTTTTTGCCATCGTCTACTGCTTTCCCAGGCCACAGAGAACTGGATTAAAAGTGGAACGACCAGGACCTGAATCAGCATCCATGTGGGATACTGGCATTGCAGTTGGAGACTTAACCAGTTATAAGGGCACACTGCTGGCCCTTCCAATAAGCCCTTTCTTCTTTCTTTCTTTCTTTCTTTCTTTCTTTCTTTCTTTCTTTCTTTCTTTCTTTCCTTCCTTTTTTTTTTTTTTACAATTTATCTTATTTTTATTGCAAAGTCAGATATACAGAAAGGAGGAGAGACAGAGAGGAAGGCCCTCCATCCGATAATTCACTCCCCAAGTGAGCGCAACAGCTAGAGCTGAGCCGATCTGCAGCCATGAGCCAGGAACCTCCCCGAGGTCTCCCACGCGGATGCAGGGTCCCAAGGCCCTAGGCCATCCTCCACTGCTTTCCCAGGCCACAAGCAGGAAGCTGGGCGGGAAACAAGGTCTCTGGGATTAGAACCGGCGCCCACATGGGATCCCAGTCACTAGGCCATCATGCTGGACCCAGCCCTTTTTTCAAAAATGACCAAGGGAGGTACAGATTGGTCCATGAACCACAGAAGACCCAAGCAGTGACCCCAGCTTCATCAAAGTGTTTTCCACCGGGACACCAACTGGTGATCCAATCAGCCATTCTCAGAGCTCTGCTGAATTCCTCTTATTTCTCACACTCTTGTACCAGTCGGTGAAGTAGAGCTTTGTGCACTGACAAGTGGCCCTGGCATCTCCACGGTTGAACAGGACCAGGATTCCTATTCCATGCAGAGAGGGCCAGGGGGACTGGATACAGACCCCCAATCCCATCCCTCCTGCACCCTTCGGGGAGCAGGCTGACGGAGGCCTCCACAATCATCAAGGGGGAAAAGAGGGGGTGGCAGGAAGAGACACGGTCAGAAGGTGGCTTCCGCGAGCCAGGGTTGGGAGGAGAACAGGATTGGCGACCACAGTGAAGTCCGTCCCAGCTCAGAATCTCCTCCTTGGTGACTCTGGCTAGAAAGAAAAACCCAAAGCTAGGGAATTCACCTGAACACTGCGCCTCCAGCGTCGGTGCCGCACAGCCCCGCCCCGTGCCATACTGGGACACAGAATTCCAGGTCGCTGTCCCTATCCCTTCTCCAAGGTTACTCCAAAAAGTTCTTGGAAACAACAAAATTCAAAGACGGATTTATCTATACACCCAAGTATGGTTTTTCACGATGCCCCTCGCCCACGAACTTTTTGTTGTTGTTGTTAGGATTTGTTTGTGACCCAAGAAAAGCCTCCTCCACTGCTTTCCCAGGCCACAGGCAAGGAGCCAGATGGGAGGTGGAGCAGCCAGGACATGAACTGGTGCCCATATTGGATACCAATGTTGGTGGGGGAAGGGTGACCCGTTGAGCCAGCCCATCAGCCTCAATGCGCTTCTTTTTATTTTTTTTTTTTTAAGATTTATTTTTATTATTTTTTTTATTGGAAAGCCAGATATACAGAGAGGAGAGACAGAGAGGAAGATCTTCCATCCGATGATTCATTCCCCAAGTGAGCGCAACGACCAATGCTATGCCGATCTGAAGCCAGGAGCCTCTTCCGGGTCTCCCACGCGGGTGCAGGGTCGCAAAGCTTTTGGGCCGTCCTCGACTGCTTTCCTGGGCCACAGGCAGGGAGCTGGAAGGGAAGTAGGGCTGCCGGGATAGAACCGGCGCCCATATGGGATCCCGGGCGTGCAAGGCAAGGAGGACCTTAACTACTTGCCACCGCGCCGGGCCCCATGCACTTCTTTTTAAAAGATGCATGTATTGATTTGAAAGGTGGAGTAACAGAAGGAGGAAGAGTCAGACTGTCCATCAGTTAGCTCACTGTCCCGATGGCCGCAGCAGCCAGGGTTGGATCAGGCTGTATTTGAGCCACCTCCCTCATCAGGTTCATTTGCAGGAAGCTGCAAGTGGAGTAGCAGGGACTCGAACCAGTGCTCTGATATGGATACTGGTCTAACAAGAGGCAGTTTGATTACAATGCCAGCCTGTTTGCTGCAACCTTTTGGAAGTCTGCCTGCCTTTCTGTAAATTTGCAACCAGGGAAACTTGCAAGTCTGTTGTGGACTTTGCCTTGATTTTATGGCCACAATTCGCATTCATGATGAGTTGTTCTTTCCTTATTGGGCCAGTCTGACGGCCACTGACCTGAGTTGGAGCAGGCACGGGAGGGTTAAGTCAATCTGCCGACGGCATCTTTGCCGGCTATTACCGCGGCATTTATAGCATCAGTTGGGCCCATCTAACAAGATGTATAATGTGTACAGCCGGGGATGCTTTGAGCCTAATTGAACACAAATTTATAATGCCATCCAGTGCTGTAATTAAGATGCAGTAAAATTAGCCCATCCAATACAATACAGACACACATCCCTTCCACTGCACAGTCATCAAAGGCCTTTGTTTTGTTCATGGTCAGCTACACCCTGCAGAAGGGTGCTGCAACCAAGTCAGGATGAGAGGAAGCTGCGTGGACAGGCAAGACAGGAACCGTTTTCCAACAGTGACACAAATGCATTTTCTGTGGTGGTGACTCGAGGTGGAATTAGCCTTCCACATTGCTTGGATGGCCACAGAGTTGCGGGAGCCTGGAGAATACCTTGGGGATATTAAGGAAGAAGCAGGGATTGCCAGGTGGTATTGGAGAGTGACACACAGGATGTCCTGGACCAAAACCCGAGTCCTTGATGCTGCCGTCACCTGAGCCAGGATGGAGCATGCCTGGCTTGCTGAACCCCAACACCTGTTAACTATGTGGTGACTTCCTGTCTTGTAGGTGGCTCCATAGGTCTAAAATCACATTATGAGGGGGAACCTGGTGCTGTGGCATAGCAAGTAAGGCTGCTGCCTGAAACCCTGGCATCCCTTCCGGCTACTGATTCAAGTCCCAGATGCTTCACTTGCAATCTACCCAGCTCCCTGCAGGTGTTCCTAGGAAAGCAGCAGGGGCTGCCCGAAGGGCCGCTGCACTCACACGGGAGAACTGGACGGAACTCCCGACTCCTGGCTTCAGCCTGGCCCGGCTCTGGCTGCTGTGGCTACTTGGGGAGTGACCCAGCAGGTGGAAGATATCTCTCTCTCTATCTCTAAAAGGACATCACACTGAGTGGCCTCAACCAGGGAAAATCATCATCTCCCAGTCCTGGGGCCTGAGGTTCAAAGTCACCATGTCAGCAAGGCTGCTTGCCTCTGAGCGCCGTCCAAGGCCTCTTCGCTTTGTCCCAGCGTCCACGCCTCCCCATTGTACAAGGACCTGTGAGAACTACTCTTTTTGAGCTCCACATAGACCCTGTCTCTAAACTGTGGGTTAGGACTTTGATGTGGGGACTGGGGATGTGGGGGGACGAGCACTGAACCCAGGACTCAGAAGCCTCCAGACCTGCCCTTGTCTGTCCCACAAGGCAGTTCTAACCAGGCTGCTGGTGTGGGGACTTTGTGCCCAGCTGTGTCTCAGAGGATGCCTCTAAAACCTGCATGTTCATCCCACCAAGCCCACCTGCCCTCGGCCACCAGCCAGGTGTCATCGGGGGTCCCTGTGGGCTGCTGGCCGGGAGGGAAGGGGAGGCTAGAATTGTCTAAGCTGCCGGAAGGAGGGGGATACAGCTCTGGGCTGGTAGGCACAGTGGTAGGATGAGAGCAGCCAGGTGACTGAGGCTTTGTCTGGGCTGGGACGAGCCTGGGAGACATGGGGGCTGGGGAGTTTGCCATCACCAGAAATCCGGTCCTCGCTCTCAGCGATGCGGTATGTGGCAAGGCCTTTTCGGAATGCAACTGAGAACTTTCTCACAGACACATCCATCCACCAGCAGGCCCATCCTGTTCCTGTCATCCTGAATCATGGGTAGCGCATAAACTGTCTCCTCGCCCCAACACACACACACACACACACACACACACACACACACACACACACACACGCGCGCCCTTGCTTCTGCAAGACCACAGCTGGGAGGGCCTGTGGCTGCTCTTCCGCTCACACACACCCCTTCAGAACAGCAAATTCTGTTCTTTCCAGGCTCCATGTCCCTTTGTCCCTGGACACATGGGGCTGAGGAGGTGCAGTGAGTTAGGCCGTTGCCTGCAGAACCAGCGTCCCATCAGGGCTCCTCTTGAGCCCTGCTAGTAGATCTGGAAAAGCAGTGGAAACGGGCAAGTTCTTGGGTCCTTGCACTCATGGGGGATACCTGGAACAAATGCCTGGCTCCTGGTCTAGCTCAGCCTGTTTAGTGTAGACATTTGAGGAGCCTGGCTCCTGGCCTAGGTCTAGCTCAGCCTGATTATTGTAGACATTTGAGCAGCGTGAACCAGGGGGTGAAACCCACATGGGGTAGGCACCCCCGGGACTCGGAGCCTGGTGCACCTCCCTTCAGCACCACTGCCTGCACCCAGGCCTCCAGCCAAGGCCTTTGTAGCCAGGACCTGCACTCCCCAATCCTGCACCTTAATCAGCCCCCTCCCATGAACACCCCTCCCCCATTATGTGCTGCACCGACAGCTCCTGGGACCCTCTCTGAGCTGGGGGTCACACAGCTCGCCAGCAGGTCCCGGTGGGAGTACAGCATCTACACAGCTTAATTAAGTTGTTAATTACCTGCCGGCCTGGTGGCCCTGGGCAAACCTCTGCAGAGGACACCTTTGAGAACTCTGCTGTGCAGGCCCTCGGCCGGAAGGATGCCCTCACTCCCACCAGGGACCTGGCTCCAGCTCTCCGGACAACCAGTCTCCGGCCAGCAATGAACCAGCAAGTCCAGCCACAGCCCCCGTGGTGGCAGAAGGGGCTGCAGCCTGGGCAGGGTGGCACAAGGCAGGCAGAGAGAACACTCAGAAAACACTAGCAAGCAGCAAGCACTCACCCACCCTCCAGAGAGCCCTTCCGTCTGCTTTAACCCCGTGTGTGGGAGCGGATGGGTCCTTGGCGTTGCCGGCTCTCCCGGTTTGGGCTCTGGACCACCCCCAGTGGGCTCAGTCCTGACTCATTCACCCAGAGCTGCATGGCTGGCCACTTTCCACAGCATCGCTGCCCAACACGTCAGGATCCCTAAGGCCCTTTTGCAAACAAGCTCATGGCAGTGCTCTCAGGGAGCTGCTGCCCCACCTTACAGATGAGGTTAGGCAGGAAAGATCAATGGGTGTGGACATTGGGGGACCAGGAGTTGCTGGTACTATGAGCAGGGCTTTCAACTTTGAACCCAGCAAGTGCACGCCCTGGGGGCTTTTGTCAAATCCAGCCAGCACCTCAGCGCTGCCCCCAGACGGACGGCAGTGCTTTTCCACCCCGACCTCCCACTCCCAGGGTGGACTTGGGGCCCTGGCAGTGCCTTCCTGCCCCCTTTCCCTTCTCACCTGAATACTGCCACCGTTATTCCCAACCAAATCCTAATAATCCATTCAGGCTAATTCCCATGTGGAATTTATGTTCGCCGGTGTGTCTTGCTGGTGACAATGCTGGCAGCTACTTACCACTCCCGCCCCCAATCCCACCCCACAGCTGCGCTGCTTCTGGACCGAGCTCCAAGCTCCTGGGGGGATCACACAGGAGCCCCAGCCCTGTACAGGGTCAGGGGCCAATGTTACAGCTCCCCCAGAGGAGGCGTCTAGGGCTGCAGCGTGCAGGGTCACCCCCTCGCGTCAGGGGCAGGGGGCTGGGGACTCATGGAGCTGGGGTGGGACTGAGTCACTGCACAGCAGTGTGCAGTGAGATGGCCACCTTTGTGCGCGTGCATTACACACAGTGAGATGCAGAGAGAGGCCGGGAGACGGGGGGACGAGAGGGTACCTGCCCTGTAGCTTCTCCACTCCTACCCCTCCTGGTTGGGCTGGGGAAGGGAAGGGGAACAGTCATCCAATGGCCGACTCGCCTGTACAAAGGCCCTGGAGGGACTTAACATACTCCGACAGCAAGGGCAGAGGCAGAAGGGGTGGGGCCTGGACCTGAGCCCGGCTGTGCCCAGCACAGGGCCCGGCACCCTCAAGGGAGAGCCAGCGAATGAATGGGAAAGGATTGGGAGGCCGTGCACAGGTAGATGCGCCCTCTGCAGGTTTCGCTGTGTTTGTACAGCGCCGTCACTGAGCCCATTCCTCCGGTCTGTCCTTGGAGGCTGGAGGCACCTGCTTGCCAGGCACACATGCAACATGGAGGACCTAAGTCCCCTCCGCGAGGAGGCAGACCCCAGGAGACGGCAGAGACAGCTGTGGAGGAAGTGGTTCCCCGCACCTGCCCTGAGAGGTGCGTTTTTCTCTCAAGGGGGTCT
Organism: Ochotona curzoniae; assembly: GCF_017591425.1. Lineage (NCBI taxonomy): Eukaryota > Metazoa > Chordata > Mammalia > Lagomorpha > Ochotonidae > Ochotona > Ochotona curzoniae. The sequence continues at coordinate 1,112,291 of NW_024466464.1, forward strand.
GGGAGGGTCCGTCACGGCCGCAGGAAGCTCTGAGATGCAGCAGGCAGTGGAAGGGGGCCCCTCCTTCGTGCTGTGTGAAGGGCGGGGCTGCACCCCACAGCTTCCGGGGGGAACCAGGTCCCAGGGCCGAGCGAGGGGGAGGCATTCCTTAAGGGGTACATTTACTGAGCACCTGCTGTGTGCCAGCTGCGCTCACGCTGGCTAGTCCCTCCTCCTAACTATGGCCTCAGTGCAGCTCTGGTCCACAGGTGGAGAACAGAGATCGTCTGTCTAGACAAAGGCCACACAGCAAGCAAGTGAGTGCCTGGGGAGTCAAAGCAAGAAGCACCTGGCTTCTAGAAGGTTCTACCCAATCGACACCCTTGGGATACAGAATCCTTGAGTTCCGATCCTGAGACCAGGACGTTTTGTGACTGCAGGATATGTACTGTGGACAGAGTATCAAGGTTTTGTGTTGAGGAGGCTGGGTCCCCTGGGGACCCAGAATTCCCAGGGCTTTATTCAGCTCCTCTTCCTGCTGTCAGCTCTCCCAGGGCGAATCAGATATACTGAGTGTGTTGTGTTGAAAGCGACACTGCAAGCACCCCAATAAAGGTGGCTAGTTTATAGCCCTAATGCCTTCCTTTAAACACGTGCAAGTGATAAAAGGAAACAACCCGGCAGATGCAACCCCCGAGAAGCGGTGTTCAAGCAAGGGGAGAGCAGTGAGATTAGATACTGCATTAAAAGATAGAGTGATGAATTAAGTGCCCAAGTGGAAATTTAGTGAGGCTTACTAGAAAAAGTTGGGGGAGGGCAAGAAATTCAAGGTGACAGTCTTGTGTACTGTGTACCAATATTTGTCACTTTTATTACACTTTGTTCAGAAATCGTAGCTAGGGCATTATTTAAAAAAAAAAAAAAAAAGCAATGCTCCATAAAGCTTAGAAATGAAAGCCTCATGCACTAAGAATACAGGCTCAAGCCCTAAATCCAAGCCAGTGTGGCAGAGCACAGAGCGTTATGTAATGGCAGCCTCTTCCTGCTGTGGCCATAAAACAGTCCAGGCCCCGGAAGGCGAGAAGATCTCAAACCCTACCCGGGACAGCAGGCAGGAGAAGCTGAGGCCAGCTCCGTGCCCACCCCAGCACCACCGCCACCCACAACCAGGACGGGAGCTCTGACCTCTCTCTCCCCACTGTTCACTGGCTCAGCCAAGGAACCCCAAAGGCACAGGCAGCTGGGAGCCAGGCTTGCCGGCAGCGGTTGAGGAGAGATGCTGGGACGGGCTGGGAGTTTCAGCCAGTATCAGGGAGTTTCCTAAGTTTTTCTGAGTGTCCTAAGAATGTACTAGGTGGGGCAGGTGCTTGTCACCATGGTTAAGATGCTGCTGGGGATTCAGGTCAGAGGACCAGGGGGCATCCCCTGGCCTGCTTCTGAGTCCTGCTGGATGACACTTGCTGGGAGCCAGCAGGTGGTGGCTTTGAGTATACAAGACCCTCCCACTGACATCCGAGACCCACCTGGTTGGAGTTCTCCGCTGCCAGCTTCAAGTTGGCCCAGTCCTGGCTGTTACTGGCATTTGGAGGATGAATCGATGAATGAACCTCTCTCTTTTTATCTCTCTGTCACTGTTTCTCTTCTTCCGTGCTTACTGAATAAAATTTATTGCAAATTAACAGATTGGGGAGAAATGCCTACAAATGATTAAAAACATAAACAAGTTAAAAATGTATTTCTCAAATAACCATAACCATATAGAAGAGGGTTAAACAAAATAAAAGCTGGGTCCAGCACCATGGTATAGCAGGCTAATCCCCTGCCTATGATCCTGGCATCCTCTATGGGCACCGGTTCGAGTCCTGGCTGCTCTGCTTCTGACCCAACTCCCTGCTTGTGGCCTGGGAAAGCAGCAGAAGATGGCTGTAACACCCGGGACAGCTTGGAGGAGGGACCTTCATTTTCTCCCTGCGTGCAATCTTATGACCTCTTCTGCAGAGAACCCGGCAAGGGGTCTTTAGGGGACAAGCCTCACAAAGTGGGTGTGGCACAATGCATGCCCCCAGTTCCCTCAGCCACCTGCCTCCTCTGCAACAAGCGCTGGTGCAGTGAGAAGCAGCCTGGTTTGGGGGCACCCCATCCCCGTGCCCACCTTGCCTTCAGCTCGGTTCAAGGCTGAGGAGCAGGCAAACCAGCAAGCCCTGTGCCTGCCACAGTGTCTGAATGTGCACGACAGCTTGCCGGCAACAAAGGACTGGCGCAATGTGCCAGCCCCACTCTCATGTGGCCTCGGTGCTGCTCAGCATTCTCGGGGAGCTACTGTAGTGTAGAAAGGCATCCAACAGCCCATGCAGACAGAACTGGTGGGCATAGGAGAGCAGCCTCGCTGCCTGGCAGCGGAGGCCACGCAGGAGTGAGCCTTAGCCCGGGCTGACAGAGCTGTGAGCTGTCGCTGCTCGGCTGTGACCTCCCAGAGGACCATCCGAGTCCCTCCAGAATCCAGCACCAGACAAGGCGGTGCTCCCATGGACCCCTGCCGCTCAGCACCAAGGCAGAGCCCCGCCCCCGGCACCAAGGCAGAGCCCCGCCCCCCGGCCTGAGGGGCAAGCGTTCAACATCACGGCTAAGTTGCTGGTTGGGACGCCAGCATCCCACATCTGAGGGCCGTGGGTTCCAGTCCCAGCTGCACTTCAGGGTCTAGCCTCTGGCTAATGAGCATTTTGGCAGCTGCAAGCAAGGGTCCAAGTAGGTGGGTGCCTGCCACCCATGCAGGAGACCCAGATGAAGCTTCTGGCTCCTGGTAGCTTGGCCCAGCCCCAGCCATGGCAGACATGTGGAGGGTGAACCAGCAGATGCAAGCTCCCTCTGCCTGCAACTCGACCTGTCAGTGTTTGAAGCTGGCCGTTCTCATTGCTGTTCACATCAGGGTTTCATGATTCTTCAGGGTGTCCCCTCTGGCTGTCCCCGTTGTCCCTTCTCACAGAACAACATGAGGTCATCATTCCCATTGTGCTTTAACATGGAGAGACTGAACTGGACAGCATAGCAAATATTTGCCTAGTGATGACATAGTGTTTGTATGAAAGCAGAGGGAGTGAGTATAATAGATTCCACGCGTGCTGTGGAAGGGACTGAGGGCAGCCACAGATTTGGGTCTGCACGGGGGACCTGGAACTGTCCCCCAGGATGGCAAGGGACAGAGGCAGTCACAGAACAGACAGGCCAAGGACAGAGTGCAGGGGCTCCAAGCCAAGGCCAGCAAGGACTCTCAGCAGCCAGTGACAGCTGCGGGAGGTCCATTCGGGGGGCCTTCAGAAGGAGACTGGTTTGAACTTGACCGCGGTCTGAGACTTCTGCCTCTGGCACCACGTGCTGATTGATGTCTGCTGACCAAAGCTGCCTGGTGGGATGGCGGTTAGCAGCAGGGGCCCAGGAAGCACGCGGAGGCCTCTCTCCGGGCACCATCAGCACTGCTGACCACCACAGAGCCGGCCTCACCTCGGGTTCTCGCAGCATCGCCAGTGCTGGGCAGGTGCCAGGCCCAGGGGGACAGTCACTGCCGCGTGGAAAGGGGAAGGCAGGCGTCCATTCTTTCCTGAGTGCCCAGAGTCCTCAGTGAGGAGGACCTGGGGGGAAGAAAGTGCAGGCGCCCACCTAGAGGACAGGCCCCCTCCCGCCTTGCCCAGCCCCTGCCTGCTGCTCCCCCACATGCCCAAGCTGCCTGCTCGCGTGCACCCTGGGGCTGCGGTTGTTGCCTCAAGTCCCGGCTGCTGTTGGCATTTCAGGGAGTGAACCAGTAGACATGAGATCTCTCTCTCCTCTCTGCCTTTCCAACAAATTCACAGCTTTTTTGCATGGCTGGCAGCTGCATGCCCTCCCAACCGCAGAATCCCAAGACCTGGATGCTTTTGATCATGTAACTTCTCACTTCTCCTGAGCTCGTGCTCAGGGGTAACCGCTGAAGTCGCTTCGATGAAAATCAATACAGAGGGCCCACTGCAATGGCCTAGCGGCTAACGTCCTCACCTTGCATGCACCAGGATCCCATGTGGGCACTGGTTCACATTCCAGCTGCTCTGCTTCCCGTCCAGCTCCCTGCTTGTGGCCTGGGAAAGTAGTCGAGGATGGCCCAAATCACAGGATCCTGCATCTGCAAGGGAGACCTTGGAGAGGTTCCTGGCTCCTGGCTGCAGATCGGCTGAGCTCTGGCTGTTGCAGTCACTTGGGGAGTGAATCAGCGACCGAAGCTCTTTCTGTCTCTCCTTCTCTCTGTATATCTGCCTTTCCAATTTAAAAATAAAAAAGAAAGGAAAATCGATTCAGAGTCAGTTCAATGTAAACCTGAATTTATCCTGAACAAGCCCCTTATGGCCTGTGCATAATGTGACGGCAGCTGGTGTACCTGCCAGACTTAGGGTTTGCTGTTTCTTTTCTTTTTTCTTGCTGGACATCATGAAAGCAGGTGCAATGAGGGGGCTCCTTTATCAGGCAGAGTAAGGAAATGGGGGATGGGGATTGCTGTGTCCCCTCTTTTCCCTCCCCACTCCAAATCAGCCGCCAAGACGGGATGAGGGGCCAGGAGCAAGACAAACACCTACCCTGTCCTGGGACAGACACCACCTTGCCTTCACACGAGACTGGCCAGCGGGAAAAACATTTTTTCTCTGCACCTGCGTTGCCAAGGATATGGCATCTGGTCCTCAGGATCCAAGTGAAAGAGTCTGCTTTCCCAAGTTGTTGATTTTTTTTTCCCCTTTGGTACATTTCATAATTTAGAGTGTGTTTGGTTTTTATTTGCAACCCAACCGTTCCCTCCACAACTCTGTCAAGCCCGTATGCGTGGAGGGAACAGAAGGGACCTGAAACAAATCAGACTGCCCAGTCCTCCTGGCTGCCTGACCCAGGGAATACCTGCAGGGGTCAGAGAGATGGGAGGATTCTCCTTGGGCTCCCCATTACAGTGCGAGGACCCAGCAGGTTTTCCAGGCGATTCCACGGGAGGCACCTCTTGCCTAGGAGCCTGCTGGCACCCAACACCTGCACTGCCCACAATCAAAGGAACAGGTGGTAATTCAGGTAACTGGCAGGACTAACACCTGCCTCCCTGGGGCAGGCGGAGCGGTGAAGTCTGGAGCTGGCGCAGACCGCCCCACGCCCAGGGAATCCAGCATTCTCATTGGCCACATCCACTCTTGGGCCCCTGGGTGGGTGTGACTAACTGCACCCACCCAAAGCAGGGGTACCCAAGTGAAGAGAGGGCTTGGAAGGGACTAGCAGGTGCCGTTACTGAAGGAGGGAAGGGAAGGGGGCAGTGAGGCTGGATCAGAGACAGGACCCGAGATTGCAGGGGCACTCCAGTCTTCCATTGTTGCTGCTTAACACACACACACACACACACACACACACAGCCACCAGTGTGCATTAATCCAGATGGAGCAGTCTGCGGCGGAGAAGCCTGGGAGAAGGGGGTGGGGTGAGTCCTGTGGCTGCGGGAGGGACTCCGCCTGGGAGACTGAACCCTGGATACACAAGTAACACTATTAAAAAATAAAAGGCAAAGATGAATCAACTAGGAGCCAGGTTTACAGTGGCAGTCCCTGCTGGCCCCTGGCTCTGAGGCCTCTTAGGGCTGGGCCTCCGTATTTCCTGATTCGGGACAACAGGGCATTTGGGTTTGTTTTTGTATTTTTTTAATGGCGGAATTCTGAAGTTAATTAGGCCATTACTCTTCAAAGATTTAATTTGCTTTGATGGGCCAATCTATAATCATATTTCCAAACAGCTTCTATTTAATTACTGCACACAATGAATGAGGTTCCCGAGCCATCTGCATCTGACCAGCTTCCTCCACTGGGTGTGTGTGTGCGCGTGTGTGTGTGTGCGCGCGCGTGTGCTCGCCCAGCCCCCAGCCCACTTCCCTCCCAGCTCTCACCCACGGGTGAAGATGAATGGCAGATGACACGGCCCCGGGAGACGGCCCAGACAGGATGCCGGAGCGCGGAGGGACTCAGTCAGTGCCCCGCTAACAGGCCCGGGCACCCATGTGCTCCTTCCACAGCCAGAGGCACCACCAGATACCGCACCTGCCAGGCCTGGCTCCTGGACGCGCAGCCACCACAGTGCCGGGAATCCTTTGCCACACCCAGTGTGCATCTGTCGTGGTGGCATGGCCTGTAGGAGGGGGTGCTTAGCAGCTCCGGGGCAAGGAGCGGAATCGCTCTGGAGGCCTTTGACTTGGACCTTGCTGGCCACCGTCCCCCCAAGGAACGGCATGGTTGGAATCCTGCCGGGAAAATGCCGGAGCCGCAGCAGGGAGGACCGGGGAACATGGAGGCGGGTCCGGGCTTGGGTCAGTTTTGCTAACGGGCTGTGGCACCCAGAGTGATACTCGGCAGGGAGCAGGCACCCTCTCATCCATATGGACCTGCTGTCGCCCCGTCCTTGGCCTTACAGCCGTTGCGCTAACCCAGATGGAGAGTCTGTGGGGGTTGTGGCATGTGAGGGAGGGTGCTGGGGTGACCAGTGTCCTGGCCTGGTTTTGGTCCTAGGATACGCTGAGGCACCTGCTAACACCAGAACAGGCTGTCTGGATGGCCCGTCCCCCTGGAGACGGAGCTTTCTGCGCCGTGTGTCCTGGGGAGTGCAGGGGTGCAGGGTGGCGAGGGGCCGAGAGGGGGTCGGTCATGGTCACCTGGAGAAGGTAGGGGGCCTGGGAGCCTCTGCAGGAGGTGAGCTGCCCGCCCTGTGCGGAGGGCCTTTGTTTGTTTATTCATTTTTCCTTTTCCAGGGGGCTGGCGGGTGGGCGTCCAGACGCTTCCTGCTACTGTTTGCTGGGAAAGTGAGGGTCCTGAGACAGTGAGGACGGCAGGCGCCAGGGTTTGTGCACCGTGCGGAAGTCTGGGCCCCCGCCCTGCTAAGCTACGCTTTCTGAAAGCTGTTTATTTGAGGAGAGAGACAGAGCGCTCCCATGTGCTGACTTGCTTCCCAAATGCCTGCAGTAACAGGCCAAAGCTGGAAGCCAGGACTTCATTCCAGGTCTCCCAGGTGGGTGGCAGGACTCAGTCTCTTGACTGTCACCACTGCCACTTACATGGGCAGGAAGCTGGAGTGAGAAGCCAAGTACTTCATGCCTATGCTAGTCACCCACTCCTAAATTCCATTTTGTAGTAAAGGACTTCCTGTGTCCCTGCCCGGTGCTTGCAGCAGGTGCAAAGCCAGTGGCAATCCGAGCACAGCCTCGGGACACGGAGTTTACAGAACAGTGGAAGGGCAAGCCCCTCCTTCTCCTCCAGTGACTCACATCCTCTCACAGGAGAATGCGATGAGACCCAAGGGTCAGCAAGGGTCAGCTTCGGTCAGCGACTCCTCTAAAGCAAGCAGAAGAGGTGATGCTCCCCAGCCCGGGCTGCACTGCCCACACCTTCAGCCCCCACCCAAAAACAGAAAGCAGAAAACAGGGCTAATGTGGGATCCAGCAGGTGCACTTCCAAGTAGGGACACCAAGAGAGCTCTGTGCACCTGACTCCCACAGTCTACCCGAGGTGCAAGTGGGTGAGTAAAGAAAATGGGGTGTGCTTCTGCGGGTTATTGACTGTCCAACTGATCAACTAACCCTGGGGCCACCTTAGCTTGGTGGACAAGACCAGGCCTAGACCCAGGGCAGAGGCGTCCTGGCCCAGGCTGGGAGGAGGACCGCAGCAGCCCAACGAGTAACAGCAGGAACAGCCCTGGCACCTGTCACACACAAGGATTCCCAGAGCGTCCTTTGTGTCCTAGGCCAGCAGAGGGCGCAAGGGACGGGGACAGACAGACAGAGAGACAGACACACACACACACACACACCTCTCCCCCTTCACTGCCCATCACTGGGAGCAGGGCAGGGAGGCTGGGGCCTCAGGGTGACAGCTTCAGGGGCTGGGTGCAGGTGCTTGGGGCACGTTCCAGGAGAGATGGACTCCAAGTTGCCTTCCAAGGCCTCTGGCCCTGTGCAAGGCTCTTTAACCAAGGAGAGGGAGATGAGGTCAGGGTCCAGAAAGATTCTCTGAGCTTAAGTAACCAAGGAGAGGCAAGTGTGATCCTGTTATTTCTTGGGTTTGGGATGAGCAGGCAGGAGGCGGCATGGCATGGCAGGGTCGGGATCCAGGCCAGCCATGCCCACACAGCAGTGACCTAGGAACCTGTACTTGTTGTGAATTCTGATCCTTCAGGATGGTCCTGCTCCTGTACCCACTTCTCAGAGGAGAAAACTGAGACTCGGAGTCGTTGGTCAACATGTGAGAGATGGGGTTGGGGTTTGAACCTGTGTTGATTTTCCTCCCTTCCCAGTACTGCCCTCAGGCAGCCCCAGGAGGAAAAAGCAGCCCAGGGACCAGGTTTGGTCTGAAGCCTCTCCTGGCCCCAAGGCCCTTAAGAAGGAAGCTGGGCATCACTGAACCTGGAGGGGACAATGTGTGCGGATGCTTCGCTTTTGTAAGGATTTGTTTGCTTGAAAGGCTGACTTAGCAACCTTGCATCCACTGGCTCACTTCCCAAGTGGCGGCAAAGCTGGAGCTGGACTTTGCCAACGTCAAGCGCCTGGAACCCCGTCCAGGCCTCCCCTGTAAGTGGCAGGGATCTGAGGACGTGGGCCACTATTTTCCTGTTTTGTGGATCAGAAGTGGTACAGCCAAGACTTGAACCACTACCCTGACGTGGGATGTCGGGGTCGCCAGCATCACCATTGTCTTCTGGACCCTGTGTGGAAGTGGGCCCAGGCTGGGGTCAGGATGGCCACCCGTGGCCAGTGTCCCTGCCACCGGGATGGCTCCAGTCTCCTGTCTACCTGGGGGTACAGGTGCAGGCCACCTAGCCTTCCTGGGCAGATGTGCCACCCAGAAGGTCTGGTCCCAAACCTGCATGCCTGCTCCCACTGCCAGGGCACAGTCCTACCCTTAGATGGACAGCGAGAGCCCAGCTCCCGAAGAGCAGCCAGCTAGGCAGCCCCCGGCGGCCCCCATGGCTTCCTAGGCAGCAGAGGCCTCAGCCAGATGATGGGAGAAAGCACAATGGGAGGCCCCCAGCTTCCCCCTGGCATCCCAGACCAGCACACTCAGGCCCAGAGGGCATGATGGGCTGGGTGCTCGAGTCCAGGCCTACGCCCAGAGTGGAGGAGCAGAGAGCGTTTCTACGGCAGTCAGGCAGCGGGCTCCAGGGAGAGGCACTGATGAGCCAGATGTTTGGAAACAGATGTAGAGAAGTTGGAAAGGCAATCCATTTCCTCCTGACTGTCAACGCTGGATGCCTGCCAACCACACACATGCACACACCCCACACAGCCCCCAACTGACCTGCCCATGAGATGCCAGTGAGTAGGGAGGAAGAAGATGGAGAAAGATTCAGTGATGGAGCAGCAGTAAGCTCGGTGACAGAGCGTAAGGGCCAGGTGGGCACTTCAGCAGAGAGCTGAGCTGCTGTCTGCATCCCGGGAAAAGGGGTCCAGACTTCCCACTGTTTCTCCTCCCTCCCACCCCAGCTCTAGCCCCAGCACCTCCTCCTCCTGGACAAAGGCTGTGTTGGAGATGAGACAGATGGACTTCCTCCCAGGTTGGGTGGTCCACTTGGCCTGGGGGGCGAGGCGGGGACCACGTACAGAGTTATCAAGGGTGCGGGCAGGACCTGGGAGTGTGAACTGTCTGGCTGCTGCCGAGGCCGCTGCACGGTTCCCTGCCGGCCCCTCTCACACACAGGCCTGCCTGGCCACAGTGGAAAGTCAGATTCTTGGGGATCCCCTTCCAACAGTCCAGCCTGCAGCCTCCTTGGGACAAGGAGCTCACTACCTTGCTGGGAGAGATCAGATGAAGCAGGCTTTCCTCATCCCCCAGGGCAGGTCAAGGGCTCTGGCTCGGGACAGCAACCATCTCAGATCCACGGCAGCTGGTCCTGGGCCTGGAGTTCCATGTCGGTCTGCCGTGGGGCTGGCAGAGGCCCAAATACTTGGGACACTTGCTGCTGCCTCCCGGGTGTGTCGCCATGGCTGTGAGGATTTCATGATCATGGAAGTGGTGTTGATAGTGTGAAGGCAGGCACCTCCCGAAGGCGCTGCTGGGCTCAGCACCAACCGTCCGGAGACTCGCAGGACCTGTGGTCTGACCGTGGCGTGCATGTGTCAGATCTGGGCTGGGCCTCCTCGGTAGCTAAGATGGAGAAGTGGACAGCACACCCAGATGCACAAGGAGGATGTGGCAGGTCGCTGGGGCCTGCAGAGGACATCTGGTATCATAGCAGAGGAAGAAGCTCAGAACAAATCAGTCAACAACCCCAGCCATACGTTGAGAGCGAGCACCCTGGTGAATGGAGACTCTGGGGGGACCGTGTCAGCATTCCTCTCCTTGGATCAGCAAGTTTGACGGCATTTTAGAATTATCAGAACCACTTGAGCAGAACCCTCAGAGCAGGCCTCACACTGGGGACCCTGGGATAGCACTGGATAGCCATTCCCCATCCCTGGGCAATTGGGAGGTGGGATGTGGCTTCTCCCCTAATTTCCCCCTTCCCCCAGATATAGCAGGAAGAGGGGGGAAGATCCAGAAACAATGGTCTCACCCTGGTCAACTATGTAAATATCATCAAAAATAAAAAATAAAATTAAGGGCCTGGTACGGTACCCTAGCAGCTAAAGTCCTCGCCTTGCGCCAGGATCCCATATGGATGCTGTTTCTAATCCCAGCAGCCCTGCTCCAGTTCCCATCCAGTTTTCTGCTCCTGGCCCCGGGGAAAGCAGTCGAGGACAGCCCAAAGCCTTGGGACCCTGCACCCGCGTGGGAGACCTGGAAGAGGCTCCTGGCTCCTGGCTTTGGATCGACTCCTTTCTGGCCGTTGTGGTCCTTTGGGGAGTGAGTCATTGGATGGAAGATCTTCCACTCTGTCACTCCTCCTCTCTGTATATTGGAATTTCCAATAAAAGTAAATAAATCTTTTTTAAAAACTTTTTAAAAGGCTCTTTGAGGACAAGCTGCTGGGTGTTGCTTACACAGTTCAGCTTACCACCTTTCATGGAAGACGGCTCTGTGGTGGAAGCTAAAAAAGCACGAAGCAGGTGCACATGCTGACAAATTAATAGAAACAACTGACAAATTAATAGAAAATATATATTAGAGTGATTTGCTTTTACCTCAGAACAAGGCAGGCAGGCGTTTGATGCCATGGTGAAGACGCCTCTTGGGATGCCCGTGCCATGTCTGGGTGCCCACTTCAAGGCCCAGCTCCTCTGTTAGGGATCTGCTTCCTGCCCATTTGCATGCTGGGAAGCAGCTGGGATGGCTCAGGAACTTGGGCCCTGCCACCTGCGCGGGAGCCCTGGGCTGAGTTCCAAATTCCTGGCACCGTCCTGGTTGTCACAGGCGTTGAGGAGTGAACCCATTGCTGAGAGATCTCTCTGCAGTCTGTCTGTGTCTCTGCCCTTCAAGGGAAATGAAAGACATTTTTTAAAGAAAAGTTTATGCTGATGCAGAAAATATTGAGATCCATGCATATGATTATTCTGCTGGGAAGCATCTCCTCCGAGGAAGGCTGACTTTGTAAAGAGCAGAGGCTTTGCTCGAGCTCACGAGTCTGCAGGTACAACATGGAAGGGCATCTAGAGATGACCTCTGTGTTGGCAGAATCCGAAAGGGTGCAGGATCACAGGTGTGCGTGTCCTTTCGGCTCTCTGGTCTTAGAAAGCCACCATTTGATCATGGGACGACACCCTGATGATCTTCCTTAATCCTAATCTCCCTGCACAGACTGCCCCTCGAAGCGCCAAGGTCAGATTAATCTTCACCCTCTTGATGTCTCACTGTGAGGATTAAGCCCCATCACGGGTTTCAGCGGAAGCCATTGAACACCAGCTCCACGGAAGGGGCTTAGCCAGTGTCTGCCTGGGAGATGTGACGGATCGGAAAGGCAGGGATGGAAATCCCATCACAGCTCAGCCTCGGGGAGCCCAAGCACAGGGTGGGAACAGGTGGACCTGGGGAGGAGTGGGGTGGCAGCTTCTGTTTCTGTAAGTGCCATTTGCTCATCCCCCGTGTTGCTGCAGTGGCACCATGCTGAGCACTTGTGGACCCGACTGTATTGGGTCTCCACCGTGCGCACAGTTGAGGGGTGGAGGCGGCCCCCTGGAGTATGCAGCATGGCTTCCGTGAAGAATTCTCAGACACTCAGAATGCCATCGGATTTGACCTTGGCAGGTGCAGTGAGACAGGATGAGGTCAGAGTGGACTCAGTGTCCCCTCTATCCAGTACCTGCGGTCCTCTTAGGAAGCAGAGGCGCACCACACAGAGGTCATGGTCGTGCTAGAAGCAGAGATCGGCACAACACATCCACAGTACGAGGAGTGTGGGTGGCCGGAAGCCACTGGCAGCTGGGGGGTGAGGCACAAAATTATATTCCTCCAGAGCTCGCAGAGGGACCGTAGCCCTGCCAACTCCTTGAGCTTGGGCTCAGCCCCCAGGACTATGGAAGGACACATCTCTCTTGTTTGAGCCACAAGACAAATTTGCTACAGCGGCCCCGGAGGCTCATGCCATCAATATTTATTGATCTGAAATGCAGAATCACACAGAGAGGGGAAAAGCGTTCTTCCATCCATTGTTTCACTTCCTGAATGGTCTCAACAGCCAGAAACGGATCAGATTGAAGTCAGAAGCCTGGCGCTCCCTCCAGATCTCCCACGTGGGTGCAGGGGCCCAACCACTTGGGCCATCTTCTGCTTTTCCAGATTCGCAGGAAACAGGATGACAAGTAGAGTAGCCAAGACATGACCCAGCACTCACAGGGGATGCTGATGCTGAAGGCACAGGCTTAGCATGCTACGTCACAGCATGGGCCCTGAAAACAAATTTTTAAGACAGTCACTAGTTTAGAAAGAAAATAAACCCTCAACCTTAAAGAGACCTGGGAGGCAAAAGGGCTGCAAGGCCACCACGCGAGGTCTCCTCTCACCCATAGACACCAGCCACAGAGCCCAGCGTCAGGCCTGGACATTCCTCCAGGCCCAGGTCTCTCACCTATGGCTTGGGGCCATGGAGCAGGCTTCTAAATGGCCCTTGTCGAGCCCCGGTCCCCTCAGGGGTGGACACTGGCCCTGAGGAGCAAGGCAGAGTGCCTTGAGGACACTGGCTCTTTCCTCCCGGGATATGCACTTTGAAGGAGCTCCTGGCTCGATGGCTTCGGGTGGCTGTTACAAGCTACTTGGCCCACAGTTTCAGAGGCAGCAAGGCCATACAGCATGAGACCTGCTGTGGCAGAAGACTCATGATTAAGGGCTGCTATGGCAGGAGAGGGAGAGAGGAGACCCTGGTGCCACCCACAGCAGGCACAAGCCCAGGGTCCCAGTCAACACCAGCCCAGCCACCATCTGATTGTGACCTGAAGAGGCCTGAGCAAGATCAGAACCGCCCAGCTGAGCCCTGTCCACCTCCAGGGTCCTGAGGGACACGAGGAGGTGGCTGGCCTCACAGGTCCAAGTAACAGCAGCTGTCCAAGCCCTGCTGTGGCTTTGAGCATCCACCTGGGCGGGGGCTCATGGGGAGAGGTGCCCTCTTTTAGCCACCTCTGCTACTCGGCCATCCTCCCTGCCATTTGCAAAGCAACACTGTGGAAGTATTGGAAACAGCAGGGACCAGTGTCAGATGAGGGTCCCCGTGTGACTCCCCCTCCCTGCACTCCCAGGGAGCCCGTGGCTGGGTGTACCTCCTCCTCTGAGCACTTCCCTCCTGCCCCCCACCCCCATGAGGCTCTGGGTACCTGGATCCAGGTGAGGGAGCATGGGGAACAGGGAACAGCTTGGAACCCACACCCCACGATCGTGGGGAGAGAAGGACATAGGGTGCAGTACACCCCAGAGAGCCTCTGGCACTCAGCCCAGGGTCTACACAGCCCTCGGAGTAGATGGGGCCCAGAGAGGATCCATCCCTGCCCGCGTCAGGCACTGGCACTGCCCATCCTGGGCTCGCCCCTCTCCTGAGTCCCTGCTGAGGTTGTCCAGGCAAGTGGGAGAGTCCCCTGGGCACCACGGGCCGGACCCTGCTGGACAGTGTTGCTGTCCCCTGCAGACATGGGCGTCACAGCACTAGACGCGGTTGGAGCGACTGTCATGATTGTCATCAGCCTTGGCGACAATCCAGGGCTGTTTGTGTGAGTGGCATCGCCATGGAAACCCTGAACCAGGGCTGCATTGGCAGAGCCTAACTATGTCAGGGGCTCTTAGGGCCTGACATCTGCCAACGCCAGAGGTGACAGACACCCGCCACATGGTGTCTCTGTGGGACTCATTAGCAGAGTGGAGGGGGAGGGGGGTAGGGAAGGGAGCCGATGGGGCAACAGACGGCGAAGGTACAGAACAGGCCTCTGGGACTAGAGCTGCCCAGCCGGATGGCAAGGGCCGAGAGGTGCTGCCAGCCCCACTGCCAGTCTGCCTCACACTGAATCGCAGCAGCCATACCGCCCAGGAGGCTGGCATCTGGGGTTGAACAGCCCGTTCCCCACTGCGACCCAATGGACAACACCATGGGGTCAGGAACCCCTAGACTGAGGGCTACACCCTGAGGGACACCCGGAGTGGCTACTTTGTTCCTTGGGGTCAAGAAGAAGTGGCTGGAGCCTCATGGTGGGACGTGACAGGCACACAGCGTTAGTCTACTGCCAAACTTCTTTCAGCTTCCTCCGGGCAGCGGGCACAGGGAGGTCAAGGCCCATGATATGGCCTGCGCCCAGCAGGTGACAAGCTGCTCCCATGTGGTATGTCCCTGGGTGCCCAAGATGTGCTGGTGTCTGGGTTCCATAGAGGGCCAGAATCCCAGGCTAGCCAATGTGGGCTCGTGCCCACCCCTCCAGGGGCCATCCTGGAGCTGCCCTCCCAGCTAGGGCCAACCTTCCACGGCTCCATCTTCCTGCCCGCCAGGGGCCTCCAGCAAGGGGAAGGCTGAGCTCCCTGTCAGAGTGCTGGGCTTTGATGCACAGCTCTGGCTCCTGACCCCGGCTTCCTGCCAGCACAGACCCCGGGAAGTAGCAGTGAGGACGCCTGCCAGCCACGTGGGAGACCCAGATTGTTGGTGCCAGCTCTCAGCTTCTGTAATTAGAATCCAGTTTTGTTCTCAGTTGCCCCCTGCCACCCTCCCCCCAAACGGCCAAGCAGCCTTGTTGTTCTTATGCTTATGAGGCAGGCGGCTGGAAGAGAGCGTCCTAAATGAGATCACATCTTATACATGTTTAATGTACTGCTCTCGCTGCTTCAAATGCAGTTCTATTAACATCCTGGGGAGGGAACGCGGCCTCACGGAGCTGGGCGTGGAGAGAATAGCTCACCAGTGAAATGAATAATATATTAACAGAATAATGATGTTGCTTCTCATATTAATCGTATAAATCACACGATTCTTGGGCTGTCTGCTGAAGTTAAGGGAAAAAAAAAAAAAACCAAACAGCTGAGTTTGGGTTGGCCAGCCTTGGTGAGTGTTGGTGCTGCTGGGGTGGGGAGCCTACACTGCCTGTTGATGGGACAAATTCCTGTTGTCGGGTGCAGCAGGAGACAGTGGGACACCTGCCCGAGAGTGACAGGGGCTGCTGCCTGCGCAGCCAGGGGTCTGCCGTCAGGGGCTGCTGCCTGCGCAGCCAGGGGTCTGCCGTCAGGCGAGGATGCGCCTGCACCGTGGGTGTCAGCCGCCATGTCCCCAGCAGGACCTGGGAATGGCAACAGCATCCAGTCCTGTCTGCAGGGAGGCGAGTCTCGGTTGTGGCGGACACTTCCGTCCCAGTGCTCCAGGAAGGGACAGGAAGGCCTGGGTAGGCAGTGGTGGCAGCAGGTGGGTTAACATGAGCATGAATGGAGCAGAGAACAGCCACGCTGGAGCAGGACACGGAGAGCTCAGATCCTGGCCAATGCAAACCACGTTGGGGCTTGTAAGGTTCACCCTGCCCAGAGCCAGCCCTCAGGGCAGTCAGCCAGGTTGGTTCCTGTCTTCACCCACACGACCTTACTCACGCACACCGTTCAACCGCGAGTGCTGTGATGTGTTTGGAAAGGGTCAGGTGGTGGAGCTGTACCTGAAATGGCCTCTTGTACCCGTACCAGGGTGCCAGTTCCGGTCCTGGCTGCTCCGCTTTGGGTCCGTCTCCCCGCTATGGTGCCAGGCAGAATAGCAGAAAGTAGCTCAGATGTTTGGGCCCCTGCCACCCATGCAGGGAGACTCAGATGCAGCTCCTGGCTTCAGACTTACCCAGCCCTGGATGGAAAATGGGTCTCTAACTCTTGCTCTCTGTAACTCTACCCTTCCAAGTAAATCAAACTTTTTAAGGATAAATTATTTCTTCAAAATTAGTTCACTTATTCGTGTATTTCAAAGACAGAGACACAGAGACACAGAGAAAGCGCTCCAGTCCGCTGCCTGACTCCTCGAATGCCCATTAACTGAAGCCAAGCACTCCAGCCAGGTCTCCCGTGGGTGGCAGGGACCCAGCTACTTGGGAAACTGGGCTGTCGCCTCCGCTCTGCCACATGAGCTAAGGCATGAGAGGACCTTTCCCCACCTTTCCTTAGCACAGGCTGTGGTTAGCAGGCCATGGGAACTGGGAGCCGGAGCCAGCAGGACTTGGGCATTCTGATATGGAATTGAATATTCCAAGTGGTATCTTGCCCACTGCACCTGCTCATGGTCATGCATGTCTGGAATCTTCCATTTACTGTCTTGCTATAGCTGTGATAAGGAAAGTGTTGGGAATGGCTCTGTTTTTGCTCCTTGTCGCTCCCCAGAAGTGTTGGGCTGGGCTAGGAACAGGTGAACAGCCTGGAGAGGGCCAGAGCACAGGATGGGCCTGCAGCTGGAATTCACACAGTGGGAATTCACAAGTCCTCAGGCCCCGGCTGATGGGGTGGGTGGCAGAGTAGCAGCAGGTGCCAGTGAGGATGGTGCTGGGCCTGCTGCTGTGGCTCAGAGGGACCCATTCAAGAGGGTCATTACCATGCCTAAGGGTTGGGACACATACCACCATGTTCTCAGACAGCTGACACCCATCTCACAGAGGAACCACCCAGAAGGTATGGCTCATCACCCAGTGTACCCCTGCCACCCACAACGGGCACTGCCCAGGGCCCCAGGACCGGAGGCTGCAGCCTTTTACAGAGAGCCCAGCTTAGGGGAGGCGCCCCGCCCACTTGAGCCAGTGTGGCTGTTGGTGTGGCCAAGCTGGACCCCCATCCCTGGCAGGGTCCACCTACAAGCCTCAGTGTGGAACTCAGCCCCTGCCTGGGGAGGTACAAAGGGCTGGGACTAAAACATCTCCATGGCAACCCCCATTCCGCCCAAAGAGATCCCTTAACTGCCTGCTGTCCAATGAACCCGTAGGCCAGGGAAAGTGGGGCACAGACAAAATCGGCTGGTGGCACAGGAGGGATTCTGGGCTCCCTACCCCACGCCCCTCCCCTGGTCTCAACCAGAGCCCTGACAAGCCAGGAAGGTAGGCCACGGCCTGGGAGTCCCGCCCACACAGCCTGCCTCCTTTCCTCTTCCGAAAAGACCGGAACTTTCCCCACCTCCATCCCAGACAGCTCAGGCCTCGGTGGGAGGCCAGCGTGAGCCGTGGTGCTGGCTACACAGCACCTGCCTGGGACTGTGGGAGCCAGGAGCAGCCTGGGGACCCTGCAGAGTGTGTGGTAGTGCTCAAGCTAGAAGAAGGAACCCCGTGTCTCCTAGGGCTCCAGCACAGATGTGGCACAGTGCCACAGGAACGTGAGGGTGTGTGGTTCCTGCTAAGGGGTGCCAGGGCTCAGCTGGCAAGACAGAGCCACAGCTAGGCACAGTGCCCAGCTCTGCTGGGGTCTACACCAGCTTCCTGGGGCAGCAAAATCATCAGCACTGTGTGCAGAGTTTTTTTGTTTGTTTGTTTAAAAAATAAAACGTTGGGCCTGGCGTGGCACAGTAGCCTAGTGACTGAAGTCCTTGCCTTGCACACCCGGGATCCCATATGGGCGCCAGTTCTGATCCCGGCAGCTCCACTTCCCATCCAGCTCCCTGCCTGGGAAAGCAGTCAAGGATGGCCCGCAGCCTTGGGACCCTGCACCCGCGTGGGAGACCTGAAAGAAGCTCCTGGCTCCTAACTTCAGATTGGCTCAGCTCCAGTCATTGTGGCCACTTGGAGCGTGAAACCAGCAGATGGAAGATCTTTCTCTGTCTGTCCTTCTCTCTGTAAAACATGCCTTTCGAATGAAAATAAATAAATCTTTTAAAATGTATGTGTTGATTTGAAAGGCAGAGTGACTGAGAGGCCAAGCATCTCCCAAGTGCTGGCTCACTCCCCCAGCTGGCTGCAGCCGTTGGGGTTGGACCAACTGAAGCCAGAGTGGGGAACACCCTTCCAGCCTCTCCCGCACGAGGACAGGGGCTCGAGTGTGGAAATCGCCCCAGGGGTCTGCCTCCTACCTGGTGGGCGTGACCTTGAGCTTGTCTGCCCTGGTCTAGTGTGTGACTTCCAACCCTGTATATAGAACGTGAGCTTTGATGTGATCGGAAGGTCAACAGGACTACCGGGTGAAGGGACTACCGGGAATGCCCTCACACCCTCCCTTTCCTTAAACCTTTGTGAGCCTGGAACTTGGGCGGAATAAACCAACGTTCCTCACCGGCTTGTCTCTGGTGTTTCTTATGGCCAAAGAACACCATGTCCTCACCCTCAGTGACCCCGGGGTCTCTGGCAAGATGCTTAACCCCGAGACTCGAGCACCTGGGCCCTCCTCCACCGCTTCTCCAGTGTGTGAGCAGGGAGCTGGAGCAGAAGAGGAACAGCCAGGGTGCAAACCAGTGCTCGGAGACGGAGTGTCGGCGCCACGGGCAGTGGCTTAGCCCTCTGTGCCACCATGCTGGCCCCCAAAACTTGCGTGTAAGCCCAAAATTAGTGTGCACTTGAAACATACAAAGATTTCACACAGAGTGACAATCATCAAACCAAAAAAAAAAAAAAAAAAAAGAGGGAGAGAAGTCATAGTGTGGCTACAGTTTTGAAAAACAAATGTAGATTTTATCAGCTTCTGCCCTGCAACCCAGCTCTTGATAAGCTCCAAGGTGGCCAGGGGTGGGAGAACGTGCAGCATCCTGGACGTCCAGCCTGGTCTCCCCTCCTCACACCCAGTGCCCTCTGGGCCACCCAAGACCCCTCCTAGCTATGTTTGATGCCCGGGGCCCGAAGCACCGATGTCCTGGCCGTTGCTGCCACCTCCCCGCAGCCTTGGCCGTGAACTCCACATCTGTCCCCAGGCCCTGATACATAATCCTGAGCTGGTAACAGTTGTGCAAACACAGGGGCCTTGGAGCCTTGACTCACACCGATGCCCATCCGCCCTGCCTGTCCTGCGTCATGGCCACGTCACAGCTACGTCACAGGTAGAGACACCCAGGCTCTCAGGAGTGACTCCTTCAGGGCACTCAAAGCTCTGAAAACTGAGAGTGAGTGAGTCAGTAAGTGAGTGAGTGTGTGAGTATAGCTCTCTCCTGGTTATTTTAAGACAACTCTGCTTTCCTCCATCCTAACACACAGGAAATGTGTTTTCTAGGCCTTCAAAAGACAGCAAGCGGAGAGCAACCCACCGGCCCACAGAGTCAAGTCCTGGATGGATGTGAATTATTCAAAGCGGCAAGAGTTCCCATCATCGAAGGTAACATACTTCGGGGGGGCAGCACCGGGGAGGGTTGGGGGGCAGCTAGGCTGACGTCTGATATCCTGCTGTGCGGCCCCAGGGCTCAGCAGCCTGGGCAGCACCTGCACATGGAGACACACACACACAGACACACACAGATATATGTGGGTACGTATAGACACATGAGGAAACATGAACCTACGCAGACATATGGAAACACGCAGACACACACGGACACACGTGCTCCTCCAGGGCTGCGTGGGTCGGGACCCTCCATGTGCTGCCAGAGCTGTTCTGTACAGATCAGCAGCCAACAGATACTGCTGTGGCTTTCAGTGGGGGCAGGAGAGGGGAGCATGGGGTGTCCCGTGGAAACCCCACAAGGACCACAGCTTCCACCAGCTGCCAGGGTCCTCTGGCCTCGTGCAGGGTGCAAGGCCCTCTGAGAGGTACCACTGGCCCCCTTCCCTGGCTGGGTGCATTGGGCCTACACCTGCCCCTTCCAACACAGCTCTCTCTCTCTCTCTCTCTCTCTCTCTCTCTCCCAAGGGCCAAGGGAGACCCAACAGGACCAGCTGTCACACAGCGCCTTGGCACTGAGCCACCTGCCCTTGTCCTGCTCCCAGTGCAGTGCCCAGGGCTGTTCAGCAGCTCAGGACTACCAACACGCTTCTGTCCCGTGTGACCCAAAAGGAGAGATGAAACCTCAGAGAACTGATTGGGGTGCATGGGGGGTGGTGGTTGAGAGTGCATCCTAGGCTTTGGCGTGAGAACTGCTGCTCCAAGGTAGCATTGAAGGAATGAAGAAGGAGGGAGATTCTTTCCTGGTCTCATAAAAAAGGCAGCGTGAGCAATCCCTCGTGACACCGGGCCCCTTAAAGTCCTCATTTCCATTCGCCTGACTTCATTAGGCTCATCCAAGCTATTCATCAGACAGGCACTCTTGCAAGGAGTGCCCGGCGGCTTGTATTCCAGCGTCTTCCTGCCCATGAGTACATTAGGTTTGCGCCGCCCCACCCCCATGCAGCTCTGGCTTCTCCTTATCGCTGGGCCCCACATGGTTGCAGGTGAGATGCTGGTTGACCAGTCACCCAGAAACACCTGATTCCTATGTATGAATTTCAAAGCTGTTGGTGGGTTTTTGTCCTTTTGTCTCAGAGTTTGGGAAAGATTTTCCATCGCAAAGAGCACAAGCTGACAATCTTTTTTAAAAGATTTATTTTTTAATTATTTTTCTATTGGAAAGGCAGATATACAGAGAGGAGAGACAGAGAGAAGATCTTCTGTCCGATGATTCACTCCCCAAGTGAGCGCAACGGCCAATGCTATGCCGATCCGAAGCCAGGAGCTCTTCCGGGTCTCCCACACGGGTGCAGGATCCCAAAGCTTTGGGCCGTCCTTGACTGCTTTCCCGGGCCACAGGCAGGGAGCTGGAAGGGAAGTGGAGCTGCCGGGATAGAACCGGCGCCCATATGGGATCCCGGGCGTGCAAGGCAAGGAGGACCTTAACCACTTGCGCCACCGCGCCGGGCCCGCCAATGGGTATTTTTGAAACTCAGTCCCTGGATACAGGCTGCGGAGTGTGGGTAAGGGGTGACAGGTGACCCTGGGGCCACAAGGCTTGGCAGGGGACCGGCTGGGTGCCAGCAACAGCAAACCCCTGGGGTATAAATGGGGACAGAAATCAGCAAGGATCTCCCAGGCTGTAGCTGTCCAGCAGAAGAGCTTGGAGCAGGGTGCTTAGCCTCTGTGTGCCTCAGTCTTCTCATCTGTAAAATGGAACTCAGAGCCCTCTCACCCCCACCCCCGGGATGTCAGAAGACCTGCAGGATGGCACCAGGGCATACAGAGCCTGCCGTGAGATGCCGGGCACACGGCACACTTAGAACGCGTGGTGGCTCTCAGGCCAGCGACTCCTCCAAGTTCATTCCCAGGTGGTAGCCACCAGTCCCATCGGCCAGGCAACCTTTGGGTGGAGGTGTGTTCCACCCCAGCAGTTTGGGGGCTCACAACTGTGACTGTCCCAGGAAGACTTCCCTGGCTGAGAGATCCGGCTGCCTGGACATGGTTCACAGCTGTGGTGCAGGGCACATGGGGGGACCCCATCTGCAGGGGTGACTGTGTTGGCCTCAAGCTGCATGGATAACACGGTGAAAAATCTCAGCAAGGATGGGGTGTCAGGGCTGGGGTGGCTGTGTGTTCTGTGGTGTGTGTGTCGGAATATGGCTATATGCGTGTGTATGTGCATCTGTGTGTGTCCATGTATGTATGCATATGTAGGTAAGTTTGTGTGTCTCCGTAGTATGTGTCTCCACAACGTGTGTGTGTGTGTCCCATTTAGAGAGGTGATCTTTGGAATTCTGGCTGCTGTTTTGAGATGAACGGGCACCTGCTGTGTGTTGTGGCGGGGGAGGGTCTGGGTGACCGCAGGGTGCTGCCCACAGCAGCTGGGGAGGCCCCTGTCACGGTACCAGATCACAGGACGGACATCTGTGGGGCAGGAGAGGACTCGTGGGGGGCCAGGCAGGAAAGGGGGCTGCCAGGGCTGGTGTGGGAACAGCAGGAGTGGGAAGCCACGGGCGGACCCTGGAGGAGCCAGGTCGCAACGGTCATCACCGCAGGAGGACAGGTGAGGTGAGAAAGTCACGGCCGCCTCTGCACACTCTTGGCTCCAGCCGGAAGGAGCAAGAATTCTCGCTGCAGAAACAAGATGTGTACACCTGCCGGTGGTCTCACACCCGCCGGTGGCCTCACACCCCTCGCTCGCTCTCCCAGGCAGGAGACTGGGGCTCTGTGTATTTCATCCAAGAGGCCACACGCAATGAGCTCCCTCTCCATGCCTGTAAAAACCTGCAAGTTGGCGCCCATGACCTTCAGATCTTGGGGCCCCACGGCTGGGGGTGACTCACCGGTGAGTTGGCATCTACGGGCTGAACCACCATCGCTCTCCCTTCCTCCGGAGGCCCTGGGATAGGGCTGGGGGTGTTGTCATTCCCTCAGTCTGCGTACACTGAATACCTGCTGTGTGCAGGGCCCTGGGGTGCCGGTGCTGCTTCTCCCCAGCCCACACATCTGTCTCTCTGTGCAGGTGTGGGACTGAGCTGCCAGCTGCTGGGCAGTAAAGAGCTAAGCCAATCCAAAGAGAGCTACCAGCCCCCAGGAGGTGCTGCCCGCCTAGTGGGGCCAGGCATTTGGCCCAGCATGGACCACTTCTGAATTCATGGCATTCATGAAGTTGGAGAGTCCACCCCTGGCCTCTCCCAGCCCCTGCAGGGACTCATCAGTGGCCCCTGGGCTTGTGAGCACTTAGATCCAGTCCCTGCCCCCAGGGCCACTTAGTCTTCCATTCTGCGTGTTTCTGTGTCCTGTCTGCTTCACAACACTAGTCACTGGATTTTGGGGTCCCCTGCCAAATTCAGAACGATGTCGTCTTCAGACCCCATATGATGTCCACTGTCTGAGGTCTGCATGGATGTGAGTTTAGGGTGGAGGTGGCTGAGGGGGTGGGGGACATCCTGCAGCCCCACTGCACTGCTACTGCCCTCGGTGACACCCAGAGCTGGTCCCTGTCCTCAGGGACCACCAGGCAAGCACAGGGGTGTCCTGGGCGGCTGCTCTTCCGTGCCGCTCACCCGCCTCCCAGCCCGGGGGTCTGTTCCTTCCATCTCCTGCGGGTTCTGGAGCCGGGCCTCCCGGAGGCTTCCAAGGTGTCCGTGCCCAAGAGGCTGTCACATTGATGAAAAGGCCACGGAGGTGTGTGCAGGCGCTTGCTCCGACTGCCTCTCCCGCATCCGAGATAAATAAGAAAAAGGCATTTCTGGCAGGGCCTGCCAGAGAGCTCACGGCAGGAATGGAAATTGGCCGCAGCATCCAAGAAAATCCTCGAGCGGTGAGGGATTTCCAGGGACAGCACACCTTCAGGAACTGGATACAGTGGCAGCGGCTGCAGCAACGCTGGAGGGGTCAGGTGTGCGTGTCCGCTGTGTGCACACCCGCACAGGTGTGTGCACCTGCTGGCCGTGTGTGAGGACCCAGAGCCAAGGCCACAGCAAGGACCCCCCTCCGCTGCTGGTCCATCTGCCAGCCCCCTGGGATCACCTTGTCCACAAAATGGGGCCTGGCTCCTGTCCAGGCCTGGGAGCGATGCTAGGCTTCCCTCAGCTCCCTGGAGATGCTCTGTGGGCTGACATGGCTCCGGGCCCAGCTGGCACCAAGCTCCGGCTTTTGCTGAATACTCCATCTGCACTGGCTTGTAGAGTGGCCCATGCCATCTGTGCCTTCTCAGCTGGGTGACCTGGCCATGGAGCGGCCAGCAGGGTTTGGGGGTGTGTGTGTGTACAGGGAGCAGTGTTGCTAGTTGGTGGCTTCCCCCGGGCTCCATTATAGCCTGGGATGTGCCAGAAGAACCCCAATCATTCAGTCCTGTCCCTGCAAGCTGGTCCTTCGCCCTGGGAACCCCCGTCCACACCAAGATCCCTGGTTCCTCCCCAGTTACCCATTCAGGGGCTGCCACAAAAGCCCCTCCCAGTCCCTAATCCCAGTGCAATCTACAAGACCTGTCCCACCTTCCCTTGGCTAGCTGAGCCCCGCCTTGCCTCCTCTCAGAGCCCTCCACCACCAACCTTGTCCCTCCGGAAGCACCCCCCGGGTGCTGCTGGTGTCTGTTTGGGGTTGGGAGCTGAGAACCCAGGAGAGCGCATGACCTGGACACAGGGACTGCCTCCCTGCCTCGCCTCCTTCTCTCCAGGGGCGGAGGCACAGGGGGCCAGGTGAGCTGACCTTAACATTTTCCTGTAGCCCCCTGACTTATCCCAGTTCCCCCAGCGCCCTCCTGCCCATCAAGGGAGAGTGTCCTCATTACAATCATTATAAATCGTCACCCCAAATCCAATCTTGGATCCCCAGTTCCCAGGATAGCTGTGTCTTTGGAGATGGGGGTCTCTAAGGAAGAAATGATGTTTAATGAGCTGCAATAGGAAGACAGTCTTGATAGGAACAGGATGCCCAGGGGCCACCATTGTGGCACAGCCAGTGTAGCCACCACCTGCAATGCCAGCATCCCGTATGGGCACCAGCTTGAATCCCAGATGCTCCACGTCCTACACAGCCCCTTGCTAATGCACCCAGGAAAGAGCAGAAAATGACCCAGGTAACCGGGCCCCTTGCCCCCACGTGGAAGACCAGGACGAAGCTCGGCTGCTGACTTTGGTTGGGCCTAACCCTGGCCATTGGAACCACTTGAAGAATGAGCCAGTAGATGGAAGATGTCCTCTCTCTTTCTTTGTCTCTTTTATTTTCTCTCTGCAACACTGCCATTCATATAAAAATAAGATCAATGGGGGCCCGTGTTGTGGTATAGCACATTAAGCCTCTGTCTGCGATGCCAGCATCCCACACAGGCACCAGCTCAAGCACCGACTGCTCCACTGCTCTTCCAGCTCCCTACTAATGAACCTGGGAAAGCAGCAGCAGATGGTCCAGATGCTCAGGTCCCTGTACCCACATGACAGACCCAGAAGAAGTTTCGGGCTCCTGGCTTCAGCCTGCACCAGCTCCTGCCATTTGCAGCCATGGGGGGAATGAGCTAGCAGTTGGAATATCTGTCTCTCTGTGTCTCTCCTCTCTCTGTGATTCTGCCTTTCAAGTTAGTAAAAAAAAAAGATGTATAAATATTAAAACTAAAATAAATCTTTTAAACAGAAAGGACACAGAAGCCCACACACCTCTGAGCAGGCAGGCCCAGAGGAAAGGCCACCTGAGGCCACAGCAGGGACTGGGAGGGAACAGTCCCGCCCTGTGTCTCGCCTATCCACCTTGCCGCCAGGCTGCGCGGTCTCTTTCAGCTGCTCCGCTGCCCAGGCTGCTGCGCTGTGCCGTGGCAGGCCCGGTGTGCTGCGAGCAGGGACCCAAGCGTTTGCAGACCCAGCGGTGGCATGGCCCAGGGGTTGCTTGGACACCTGGGTAGGCAGGTGGAGTGGGGGGAGGAAAGGGGCTGGGGGCTGGAGAAGGGGTGGGCTTTTCTTGTGTGTGTTTGAAATGTGTGACAGAGTGGGCGATCCCATGCACCCTCAGGCCTTTCTATAAAACGATGGAACATAGAACGTTCTGGAAGAGGACGCCCCCAGAAGGCATGACCTGCAATAATGCCAGCTATCATCTCTGAGCCGTTTCTCGGCAGACAGGGAGCTTCCGGAAGTGCAGCGAACCTGCAGTAAGGAAAAACATTCTTAAACTTTCTGTTTGTTTACCCTATGAACTTTTTTTGTTTCAAGCATTCCTCTCTGTGAAGGCTGGGTGTCCCGGGTCTCAATACCCAATACTCCTCCCATGGCAGAGCCGAAAGTCCTTTGTCATGGTCAGCTTGAGCTGCAGGTGTGGCTGGGGGCCAAACTTTGGTCCGGGAGCAGGAGAGAAGCCCCCGGCAACAAGACCTCCAGCGGCCCGGCAGCGTAGCCACGGATGGTTACTGAAATTCAAGTGCACTTTGAAGACGTGGATCAATGTTTTTGCTTTACATCCTACTGTCTTCGCTTGACTTCCGATTTCTAAGAGCGTCCTGCCTTTGGTCACGGGAAGAATTCAGTCCATGCAATCTCTCAGGCACAGACACCTATGTCTTGGGCAGCACATTTTATAGAATCTAAACCCAGAGCCAGCTTTAAACATGGCAGCAGATGGCAATGATGGAGCACGCGGGCACGAGCGTACACACAGGCAAGGGACCTCATTAATACAGTGCATGTAGCTCTCATGGCGAGATGTTGTTACTTGGGGAGAGAACGCATTGTTAACACCATCCAGTTTGTGTCTGGTGTTTTTAACAGGGTCGTTAGGAGGTGCCGCCAGTGCTCCGAGGGCTCCCTCACCCAGCAACGGACAGCCCAGGAAGCCAACGCCAGGGTTCCAGCTCCGAGTCCCCCGGGGAGAGCTGGGTGTCATGCGGTGGCTGTAGGCACAGAGATGGGGCTGTTGCCTGAGGAAGGTGACCTCACTGGGGCCGGGCGGTGGAAAGGGAGGGTGAGCAGGTGACACACAGGTCCTGGATGGCGCCCCTCGGGGAAGAGGACCCAGCACCAGCGTGGGTCCTTGCAAAGTGCCCACTCTACAGGTGCCAAACGAGATGAGCGTGACCAAGTCGGTGTTCCAGATGTTGGATTGGGGGTCAGGGAGCAGGGAGCACCCAGCACCCTGTGCTATCTAAGTTTTCGTTTGCTTATTCGTTGCATTTATGAAGCAGACACAGACAGCTCTGGCAGCCACTGCTTCTTTCCTCAGCCACCCACAATAGCCAGGAGCTGGCCGGGACTCGGATGACTGGAACCCTTGGTGGGCTGTCCCTTGGGCAGTGAGGTCAAGAGCCAGAGTGAGCAACTGAACTCAGAGACTGTGATCTGGGCCAGATCAGTGCAGCAGCGTGGAACCTGGCTGTCCCATGCGGTGGCAGGGAGCCAAGTGCTTGAGCCATCAGCTGCTGTCTCTCTTCCCACCCACACAGTGCAGGAGCAGCACAAGGAAGTGGAGCAGCTGGGACTTGAACCAGCAACTCCGGCTTCAGAGGACAATGTCTTAGCCACCACACCAAGCGCCTGCCAATGATATTAGTGCTACCGCTCCCTACTGCAGAGGTGGCCTGGCATCACAGGTCTGTGCCACGCGTCCCACCACCTCCGCCAGGCCAGCACCCTCTCTCCTGCGCCTGCCTGGGTCTTCCTTTAATGAGCCCTAATGAGCTGCTGGTCTGTGACAATCACACTGGGCCTTTTATGAACTTAACAAACAGAAGCTGCAGGGCATGAAAAAAAAAAAAAGAGCTCATTGAATAAGCAATGGGCTTTTCTGCACCAACTTTTAAAGTGGGAGCTGCAGGCTGGGCTGTGAGAGACTCCTGAAGGTCACAGACTTCAGAAGGTCCCAGAAGGCAACGGCAGGGGGTAGAACCTGCAGCCCACCCCAGATGACTCAGGGATTCCGGGTCTGGCCCTGCCCACCCAGCTCTCTGGGTGCACCCTGGGAGAAGTGGTAAGACCCAACCCTGGGCTTCAGGCTCCCAGCTTGTGCCTGCCCAGCCCCCAGTGTTGCAGGTTCTTTGGAGATCACATCACTGTCTGTGAAATAAATAAAAAATTATAACAAATAAAAAAAGGCAGAGGTGGCCTGCGCTTTGTCCATCCCTCCTTTCCTTGGCCCCTCTCAGAATGCCGCCCACTAGCCCCGGGCCTGCCCTTTGCAGGTCCCAGGTTGGGACACAGCCCCTTCCCCACCCCTGACTTGTGCCTCCCCCAGACCCCAACAGTCACTTCCAAGAATCCGAGGCGGAGGAGGTGTGTGGCCTGGCTGTGGCTCACGCCCTGCTCTGCTTCCACATTCCCCATTCTACTGGTGATGTGTGCTTCCAGGGACTTGGAAGGTTCTAGAACTTGGCAGGAAGGCATGTCTGGGCTAGGCTGCCAACTGTGTGGCAGAGCGGAGGGTTGCCTCTCGTTTCCCTGTGCAGGTAGCCCTGGCTCTCTGGGCTGCCATAGTAACAGTCGTAGTTTCGCCATGGGCTGTTTGGCACAGGGTCCCCGGAACAGGTGTCACTATTTCTCCCCCTTCCCGCCCTGCCATGGAGGCCAGGAGTGTGAGAGCCAGAGGAACAACATGGTGTTGCAAGCATTTAGCCCCTGCAGCCCTGGCAGCCACACCTCGCAGGGCTCCAGATGCCAGGAGGAACCTGCATTTCTGCCCTGAGACCCTCCATGCGCCCTCCCCACCGCCGGGGCCTCGGCGTCCCCTGGTGCACAGAGCAGCCCCTGCAGGTTCTGCCTCCACCCGCCCAGACCAGCTTCCAGCTCTGGACTCCCAACCCAGGCGGGCCTGGGACAAGGAAGACCGAGGAGCTGGGCGACAGAGAGGGCGGGCTTCCAAAGTCGCCAGCTGGGCCTAATGAAAGCCTCTGGTGGCCCCCTCTGGAACATCGAATCAAACAAACCCGGACTGGCAACAGAGGGGGCTTACTTGCAGGAACTACCGCCAGGGCTGGGTGTGGGCAGGGGAGCGTTAGGGCACTTTTGAGAGGCACAAGGACTGGCAATTTTTCTTTTTTCTGCTGGCAAGTGGCAAGCCAAGATGGGCAAGAGCCAGCATACGGACGGACGTGAGGGCTGAGGCTGCCTGGCTCACTCAGGCCGTGTGACAAAGGAGACATGGAGCCAGCATCTGCCTCAGAAGCACCACACTCTGTCAGGGTCTGCAACAGCCTTGCTGGACCCCAGAGCTCTGAGGTTGGACGGCAGCTCTTGGGGGTCCTGAGGGAAAGGCAGGCTGCATGGAGAGGCCCAGGAGCAGCCCCTAAGCCCAATCCCACCCACGCAGCTGACCCAACACTCCGCCCCCTACCCAGGAGACTCCCCGATCCTGGAACCAAGACCAGGTAAGGCTGCTGGGCTCCTCTGGGGAGAGCCTGCCTATTGCTATGGAGGTGGTGGTCGTGACACTTGGTGGCTGCCCTTACCATTCTGAGCTAGGGAGGAACAGTGAGCCATGGTGGTTCAGCACGTGCAGCTCCCCAAAGACAGCCTGGGGGTTCTCTGCCCCAGGAGCCACCTGCAGCCAGCATGGCCTGGGTTGTACTCAAGCTGACCCTGCCTTTCTGGGAGCTTTGGCACTGAAGGTCCTGGGGCTCCCCCTGGTGCCCATCTCAGGGTGTGTACATAGCACATCCAGACCACAGCTCACGTTTGAACGCCTGGCTCTCCCCGCACACGTGATTCTGCACACCTCAGCCCCGGGGTCACAGCAGGGAGGCGGGGAGTGGGCTCCTGGGGGTCAGCACGTGCTTCCGCAAGCTCAGGTTTGTCCCTAGAAAGGCTACGTCCACCAGAAGCTCGGGATGCGGCCTTACAGAGACTGCGTTTTGAGGCTTGGCACCATGGCACAGTAGGCTAATCCTCTGCCTGCGTGTCCTGGCTGCTCCACTTCCCAACCAGTTCCCCGCTAACATGCCTGGGAAAGCAGCAGAAGATCCAGCAAACCCAGGCACTGTGAGGTAGAGGTGGGCATCCCAACCACTGGCTCAAGTCCCTGCCCGTGGGCATCCTCATATTTTTTTAAAATAAAGATTTATTTTTATTATTTTTTCATTGGAAAGGCGGATTTACAGAGAGGAGAGACAGAGAGGAAGATCTTCCATCCGATGATTCACTCCCCAAGTGAGCACAATGGCTGATGCTATGCTGAACCGAAGCCAGGATCCAGGAACTTCTTCCAGGTCTCCCACGCGGGTGCAGGTTCCCAAAGCTTTGGGCCGTCCTCGACTGCTTTCCCGGGCCACAGGCAGGGAGCTGGAAGGGAAGCGGGGCTGCCGGGATAGAACCGGCGCCCAGATGGGATCCCGGGTGTGCAAGGCGAGGACCTTAACCACTGTGCCACCGCACCAGGCCTACATCCTGATTTTGAGGCCTGTCCTGGAAGAGTCCTCCTCGCTCCGTCATAGTTGCATGTTACTCCCTTGTATGGCTGTTGCCATGTGTACATCCATTCACCAGCTGGTGGACAATCGGGTTGGGTCTGCGTTTTGGCGATGGCAGCGTGAGGTTACGAACACCCTCGCACAGGTGTCTGTGGCTGTGTGTTCCTAGGAGAAGAGGTGCTGGGACCTTGGACCTTTTGTCTGACTCTGCGAGGAGCCACCTCCCCGTGTTCCACAGTGCCTGCGCCATTTCGCTGCCCTTGAGCCGCAGCTTCTCCCAGCCATGGCCAGCACTGACAACCAGCCACCTGCTGCTGTGTGATCCGGGCCGTGCCAGTGGCTGTGACGGGGTGTTGTGTGGTGGTTTGCCTTTGCATTTCCTTGATCAATAATGTTGCACATTGATTCATGTGCTTGGGGGTGGGAGTTGATCCTCTTTGGGGAAACATCAGTTCAAATCCTGCGATTTTTATTTAAGATATGTTATTTATTTGAAAGGCAGAGAATGAGGACTGAGGGGAGGAGAGAGATCTTCTCCCACATGGCAGCAACAACCAGGGTAGGATTAGGCAGAAAGCAGGAGGCAGGCGAGTCTTCGGGGTCTCCCATGTGGGTGCAGGAATCAACGCACGAGGACCGTCTTCTGCAGCTTTCTCAGGCACGTTAGCAGCAAGCTAGGTCAGAGGTGGAACAGCCAGGACAGAACTGCAGCTGATGCCCATATAGGATGCCAGCATCTCTGGCACCAGGTTTACCCACTAGGCCACACTGTTCATCTTTTTAAAGATCGTTTATTTATTTGAGAGAGTGGCAGAGAGAGGCAGAGAAAGAGAAAAATCATTTGGTTGACTTCCCAGTGGCATTCCAGAGAGGAACCAGCAGCTGCATTCGGGGGTCCCCTGTGGGTGCGGGGCCGTAAGCTGAGCCGTCCTCTGCTGCCCTCTCAGGCACATTGGCATGCAGCTGGAGCAGAAGGTGCAGCAGCCAGGACTTGAACCAGTGTTTCTGTTTGGGATGCCAGCTTTGTAGGTGCTGCCTGAGCTCATTATGTCACAGTGCTGGCCCCTCCTTTCTTTGCAATCTTCTTTATTTGTACGTATCAAACATTTATTAGTTGGAGCGCATTGAATGTAGTTGGTAGATCCTCTTGTGAGAACACAGCAGGACTCCCCTCCTCCCTCTTGGCTTGTGTGTGGAGCTGTTGGCTCTCGTGAGTGCAGCAGAGAATAGCTGAAACCCAAGCAGGTGACTGTGGTGCAAGGTCCCAGAGCCAGGCTGCAGCTGGGCCCTGCAACTCCTCACTGAGGTCCAGCTGGACTGCTTTGTGGCTGAGCTGTCGGCCAGGGTGCCACGGGGCAGATCTCAGAACAGACAGGAGGGAAGCATCATCCAAACCTCCTCCTGCCCACAGGTGCACCTGACAAGGCTGGGTGCATGGCTGGACAGAGACTGCCACCTGCCGGAGGAGCTGGGCACTGCCGTCAGATGCCTGCTAGGCAGTGTGAGGGGTGGGCTGTGTGTGTCTTTCATGGCCCCTGGGCGAGGGGAGGGTCCATCAGCGCCCCCTCCAACTGTACTCTCTTGTGATAGCAGGCCCCAGAAATGACGCTGAGATGAAGCTTGTTCCTTTCTGGACACAGGTGCATCCTGACTCCCGGGCGCCACCACGTGGGCCCACACCAGGGCCACTTGTCCAGAGACAGTCTACCCTCCCTAAACTGCGCTGTCAGCTCATGCCAGTCACAAGTTGCAGCCCCCCTCCCTCCCTGCTTGTGTCACCAGGGCACCTGGCAAAAACCCCCGTGATGAACAGGCCCGGCAGCAGCAAGCTATCTCAGACCTTGGTCTCCTGGGTCCTCACCCACACTGCTCAGAGGGCAACCTCCAACCCGCTGCCTGCCCACTGCCTGCCCGCTGTCCCCCACCTCCCCACGCTCACTTGCTCTCACGCAGTGGATGCTCCCAGTTCGAAGGTCGGAAAGCACGGAGCAGGCTGTCAGTGCCATGGCTATTTCAGGACGAAGCAGCAATGGGTCTGATGTTAGGAACCAGGAACTTCTTCCTGGTCTCCTGTGTAGGTTCAAGGGCTCAAGGCCTTGGGCCTGGAGCAGCTGGGACTCCAATTGGCACCTATATGGAATGCAGGCATTGCAGGCAGAGGCTTCACCTACAACACCACTGTGTGGTCCCAGCATTTACTGCTTTACTTCTCTATTGATACGAAAGGCAATGAGAGGAGCAGGTCTCCATCTGCTGTTGCACTCTCCCAAGTGCCCACAGCTGCCAGGGCTGAGCCAAGGACCCAGAACCCACTCTGGGTCCCTCGGATGAGTGGCATAGACCCAAAGACTAAAGCCATCATCTGTTGCCTCTCGGGATGAATGTTAACGGGAAACTAGAACTGGAAGCAGAGCCGCGACTTGAGACCACGCACTCGGCTGTGGCACTCGCACATCCCAAGCTGCAGCTTAACCCTGCAACCACATCCCCGCCCCCGTATCTCCTCCCACATGGAGCCATACAGTGCTCTGGGCAGCTCTGGGCAGCTCTGGGGAGCCTCATGGAGCCTCATGGAGCTCTGTGGCTCTATGGGGTAAGCTGTGGCGTGGGACACCAGCATTCAATTGGAGCCCCGGTTTGAGTCCAGGGTGCTCCACTTCTGATCCAGCTCTAGGGAAGCAATAGAAGACGTTGAAGTTGGGCTCCTGCACCAACCTGGGAGACCCAGGTGGAGTTCCTGGCTCCTGGCTTCAGTCTGGCCCAGATCTGGCTGTTGAGGCCATGTGGGGAGTGAGCCAGCACGTGGAACACCTCCCTCTCTGACTCTCCCTTCTCTGTTGCTCTGTCTTTCCAATAACCAGACACAGATACAACTTTCAAACAAAGCTTGTGTAGCATGAACAACTGATGACCCAAGCGGTTAAGTTAATTCATAACTTTTGGCAAAGCTGTAGCTCCTCTTGCAGTGTGAACAAGCTAGAAATTGGTGGGTCTTCTTATTCTTGGCCTTACCCAAGGCCAGGAATGGGAGCCACTCCAAGCAGGAAGCAGACGTGCAATGGCTCCTGACCCTCTGTTCCTGAGACCATGTGAAAAAGCTCAAAGCAGGAACCTCACTGCCCCCCAACTTCTACACAGTGACCCAAGGCCTGCAGGTCCTTGGCAATGCCCTGGACCCTTCCTGTCCTTGCCTGGCTCCCGACCTCAACTCCCTGCTCAGGCACATCTGGGAGCAACCCCGCATTGGGTCAAGCAGTTGGGTCTCTGAGACCCACACGGAAGGGCTGCAGTGTGGCCCATGGGTGGCCTGACTCTGGCCACTGTGGGCATTTCAGACCCAGGGTTTTGGAGCTCTGTGAGGCTGGGGACACCTGCAGGGTGTGGTGGGTCCTCAGTGTCCCACAGGACCAGGACCAGAGTGGGTACTGGATCCAGGCTCTGGCAAGCCAGCTCCAGGCCCTTAAGCGGCATCGGTACCACCTGCAGCCTGCTTGTCACATGGAAGGAAGCCGCAGTGGACATGACAGAGCTGATGACAACAAATGCCAGCATGGGTACCCCCTCCCCGGCCCCAGCTGCTGCTGCTGCTTCAGGACCCCAAGCATCTGCTATCCCACGGCTTCCCAGGGGCGGCCCATGTCCTCATGATGACTGGAGATGCTGTCCCAGCCTCGCACATAGGGGGTCATGCAGGTCCCCGCTGCATCCAGGTATAACCTTGCTGGCTGTGAGAACCCAGGGTCCACAGGTGACAGAGACCCTGGCCACGAGGCAGTGGCTGGTGATAGTCAAAGCACACGAACTTTATTTGGCAGGAATGGCGGCAGTTCATGACGATGATGGATTCGAGTACTGTTCCATGTCTGAGGGCAAATGGTGATGGCGACAGGGCCCTGCCCCCGTGGCCCTGCCCTTCCCCTCCAGCAGGTGCAGCCCCATGCCTGGGTGGCTCCTTGCTCATGGACGTCACTCCACTGCCTGCCCCAGCTCACTGGGCCGGGGAGGGGCTGAGCGCGGCACTGACTGCCTGTTCAGACAGTATCACCCGTGCTGTTCCCTACCCCCGGGGAATGCCACACACTGCCACCTGCTCCCGTGACACAAGAACCAAGGTCCCCCTGGGGCTGCATCTCTTTTCCCCCAATGCAACTTGAGTTTACAAGTCTCCACAGAATGAGGTCACACTCACACAGCTCTGTGTGCTTGAGTCAAGGCTTCCCTCCCCTACCCCAGAGTCAGCCCCACACCCAGCCCCCAACAGGCAGGGAGGGTAGTGGCCTTGGGGACAGTGTGCAGACGGAGGGGCTGGGTATAGGGGAAGGGGGGGTGGGCCAAACCTCATGTGAGTTCTAACTCAGGTACGGTGCTGCAGGTGACCCAGCAGATACACAGCAAGAGGCCCGTAGGACACTTTCAAGGGTGGGGGTGGGGGTTGGCTGTGTGGGAATGGTCTTTGATGAACTCATCCTCAGGGGAGAGACGTGTGACTCCCAACAGATGGCACTCATGCCCACCCAGGGACACGGACAGGACCAGGGACGGTGCCGAGCAGCAGCATCTTCCTCCGAGGCAGGCCGGGGCGGCGAGGGTGACAGACGGGCTTGCAGGTTGGGGCTACACTGGTCAGGGGGGCTTGGGGGATGGCAAAGAGAGCTGGCAGCAGCAGCAAGCAGCGGTACAGACGGAGGGTCTCCCTCATTCACATACACACACACACCCTGCCCCAACCCCAGGTTGGCAGTCAAGTTCACGCTGAGGTGGAGCTCACGTTGGGAAGGGTGGCACTCACACGGTGTAAGTTTTGACGGACTTGTAGAGGGGCGGGAGCAGCCCGTGGTTCTCACGCACGACCTCCAGGTACTCGGAATGGGTCTCCAGCAGGAAGGGCCCGCAGCACATCTGGCAGCAGCACCTGACCCCAGAGGGCGGCTCCGGGTTCTTGTCAGACAGGGGGGAAAAGTCAAAATCAGCCACCTATGGTGAACAAAACCCCATGCATGCGTCAATGAGCTGCCCACAGGGAGCCCAGTGGGAGGTGGCCTGGTGAACTCACTGTCCGGCTGGCCCCGGATGTGTGCGCGGAGGTAAGTCACGATGCCTTTGCGGGCACGTCTCCCCCTGTGCCTCACTACAACATCAAGACACCTAACCCACCGCCGCCAGCTCACCCCACCCCAGGCATCCTGGACTGGGCCCCGAACCCTGGCCTGGTGGTCCAGCCCCCACCCTGGCGAACACCCACCTCCACCATGTCCTTCTGCTGAGTGGCGTTTCGCAGGGTCATGTACATGATAAAGGCCAACATCACGGTGATGAGCGTGGCGCACGGGAAGGCAAAGACGGCCGGCTGCAGGCCTGGGAGCGAGACAGGGCAAGTCAAGACACCGGGGAGCTGGTGTCCCATCCCTGGTTCTTAGATCCCTGAGGGCACCTCACCCCTGCCAGGGTGCTTCTCAACTAGGCCAGCCACCACAGGTTAGGGCCAGCACTTGGAAAACAACCATGTCTCCCAGTCAACACAGCCACTCCTGCGAGCCTGGGGTCCGCAGGACTCATGGTCAGCTCCCAGTACAGAGGTGACAGCCAGAAAGACAGGGCCGGCTCTCCTGCCATGAGGCCGTTGCTTAGAAGAAAACTGGTGCCAGTGACTTTTCCTACTGTCTCCTCGGCAGAATTCAGGGAGCCCCAAGTACTCCATGCCCAGAGGGCACTGGAGGTCTCAGGGCCCAAGGCCTCCCCACCCGCCTCCAGTGAGGCCCGCCAGTTCACCCAGGGCCCCAAATGGAACATGGCATCGGCTCTGGCCCTGCAGAGAGCGGAGTGGAGACGAACGGTGTTGGGTGCCCTCCAACGGCCACCCTGGAGGGCAGGGACAGTGGGGAGGCTTTAGTGTGAGCTCATGGGCAGCACAGGGAATTCTCAGCCTGGACAAGAATGCTGCACTGGGTGTCCGGAAGCCTGGCTTTGGACCCAGCTGGTCTCCAGTCCTGTGGCTTCCCTGTGCCTCAGTTCCCCCTTTCATAGCACCAGGCTGGGTGTGGAAAGGCCACTACATAGGGTTCCGGGATCTTTCTCCTCGGTGTAAGGACACGCTTTTGTGAACCCCAGAGTTCCCCAGGGAAATGAAGGGTAGGCCACAATGCAGCCCCCAGTGGCCAGCCCGATGGTGGCGCCTGGGCTCCTGACACTTCCCCCTCGTCCCCCCGGCAGTCGGGCCGTGGCACTGGGAATGCTTGCTTTAATAGTGGCAACAGGAGGGGAGTGAGGCTGACGGTGATGAGGGCAGCAATACCGTGTTCCTGGTGGCTCCTTTGGCATGGGGTGTTGGCATCAGCGGTCGGCGTGGTCTTAGGCATTTGTAGAGGAGATGGTAGGAGCGGTGGGCCTGAGGAGTGGTGTCTGCAGGCTTGGTGGGCGTGTGGTCACAATGGGAGCTGAGTGGCAGTGAGCGTGTGCTGGTGGTGCCTGTCGGCTTGGTGGTGCTGGCCACTGGCAGAGTTTGGTGGTGATGGGGTGGGCAGTGTGGGTCGTTGATGGGGTGGTGGCTGCGTCAGGTTGCTCAACGTGCTCATGTTGGCGGGGTCACCCGTGGACTCCAGCGGGGCTGGCCGAGGAGCGCCGGGTGCTGGCAGCAGGACTGACCGACGGACAGCGAGCCAGCTGTCACTTACTGGAAGGCCACACCTGGACTCGGTGGTACTGGTGCGACTTGCTGATGACGTTCTCAGCCCGGATGCTGAAGCAGTAGTCGCCGGGGTCCCGGAAGGTGTGGGTCAGGTTGTAGGCCATGCTGGCCACAGACACTGGCTGGCACTCCCCTTCCTCCAGTGGCAGGCACTCGGCCTTGAGGCGCCAGCACACGGTCAGGGGTGGGCTGTGGGGCACGGGCACAGGCTTCAGAAACAAAGCAGAGAAGGGCACGGACCCCGGCTGAGGCGGCCTGCCTGGGGAGGCCGGCCTGGACACCCGGCCTGGGTGGGGAGCAGACCTTCCCAGGAGGGGATGCCATGCTGTGCTCAACATCCCATGTTCCAGACCAGCAAACCACATAGAGGTGCAGGTGTTCTGCCCCCACCCCAAACACCCAGGAGGATCCTAGGCTGGCGAGGCCACCTGAGACACCGCTGGGGGAACCAGGGACACATTCTTGAGGAGTAAGATGGGGGGCTTCCCGGAGGAGGGGGCATTCACACAGGCTCTGGAAGGACACACGCGTTGGACACTGGCTCTCTGCCCACACAGGCTCCCAGGCTGGAAAACACACCCCCTCCAAGCTCAATCCCCTGCCTGCCCTTCTCTTCTCAGATGCAGCCTCACCTCACGCTGCTGTGTGCAGGGTTGGGTGGCACGAGAGCCTGGCCCCGACTGCCAACCTCGACATGGGTGTCTCCGAGGGAAGAGAACCCAGCCTCAGAACTCACCCAGAGCCTGGGCTGCTCCTGCCAACCAAGTGGGTGTGCCTGCTCTGCTTGACCACCCCACCTTACCCTCACTGCATGTGACCCTGGGAAGCAGTGGCTCTTGCCTTCCACCTGGCTGTTCCAGCTCCTAGAGTGAGCGGTGCGTGACCCAAACCCCGGGCACTTCTCTCTGCTGGCCTGCCCCCTCCATGGAGGTCCTTTTCCAATAGGCACTTCTCTGCGGCCTTGACACAAAGCCTGAGACCCAAGCTATGACGGCTGGGTGCTGCCCACCACACAGCCACGGGGCAGGCGCTACTTCGTCCCATGAGCTGCTAGGTTGAGGGCCCGTGTCGTGGCATGAGTCATGTTTGGGACACCTGTCACAGAAAGATAGCCGGGGGGCAGGGGGCTGGCAATGGGGAGGGGGAACCGGCAGGGCACTCGGGTGCTCACTCACCTCCCCAGGAAGTTTAAGGTCAGTGTCAGCTTTTGGAAGGTCTGAATCAGTGTGGGTCCCAGCACCTGGATGCCCTGAAGGGTTTCTGGCAAAGCAGAGAGGACTTGGTCAGACCAGGTTGGTAGCTCAGGGCTGCTGCCACCAGAGGTGGTTCCTAGGACCTGAGCCATGTAACTGCCACTCAAGGGAGGCCACGGCACCCGTGCAGCTCGCCCTTCACAGTCAGTAGTGGGCGTGGAGCCAGCTCACAAGGAGGAAGCTGGAGGGACGGGCAGAGTCACCTTCAGAGCCATGGCCACAGGCACTG
Source organism: Ochotona curzoniae (assembly GCF_017591425.1). Lineage (NCBI taxonomy): Eukaryota > Metazoa > Chordata > Mammalia > Lagomorpha > Ochotonidae > Ochotona > Ochotona curzoniae. Next base: position 1,150,536 of record NW_024466464.1, read on the forward strand.
AGCGATGAGCCATGTCTTGCAGACATCACCACCCTTTTTGGCAAGAACCAGGAGGTTCCCCCTGCCAAGCTGGAGTGCAATGGGCTCAGGTGCTCACTGCCTAAGCAGGGACTGAGGCCTCCCACCAGGCTGGGGGTGGGCAGGGCAGATGTGAAACCGTGCCTGGGCTCTGAGAGTGTGCAGGTCTGGATTCAAATGCCAGCTCCACCACTCGGGCTCCCTTTTAAGTAGGGACGGTGACCAGCACTGCTCAGAGAACTACAGGCCCAAGAAGGCAGCCAGAACATCTGAGCTGGGGCCGCTGCTGGTCTGGAGTGCCCCTGCCACCTTGACGGGCAGGGTCCAGGGCTCGGGGGGAGGGAAGCCCACCCTGCAGCTTCAGTGAGGTGGAGAAGTCACCGGTCTTCTGGACGATGCCCTTGGTGGCATCCAGTCTCGCTTGTTCCCACTCGGCCACCACGTTGAGCTTCACTGTGAAGGTCCCGATAATGGAATAGTTATAATAGACCACAGGGTCCTCCGTCACCATCAGGGTCCTGCGAGAGGATGGAGGGAAGAGAGAGAGAGAGAGAGAGAGAGGACAGGACCGTTTCCCCTTCTTGTGCTCAGAAGGGACACCTGGGACCCCTGAGAGTCTGGCATGGCCAGAGAGAGACATGCAGGCTAGCAATCTGTACAGCTGTCATGGTGGTAGCACCCTCCACCCCCCAGAGCCAGCTAGGACAGCAGCATGGCTGGCCCATTTCCCAGAGCAACAAACTGAAGCCGGGGAGGGCAGGAAAGGCTCTGTTATGGATGGCAGGTTCTGCAGCCCCAGTTAACGATGGGGACAGCCCACCGGCCTCAGCTGACAAGGTGCTCAGCACGGCAGGTCAGCAGAGTCACCCACAGTTAGTTTTGTTCATGTGTATTCACTTATTCATTTGAAAGACAGAGACAAGCCAAAAGAGATCTTGGCACCAGCACCATGCCATAGCACATGAAGCTTCCACTGTGGCACTGGCATCCCCAGGACTGCCAGTTCGAGTCCCAGTTGTTCCACTTCTGACTTATCTCCATGTTAATGTTCCCAGGAAAGCAGAAGAAGATGGCCCAAATGCTTGGGCCCCTGCACCCATGTGGGAGATCCAGAAGAGCCCCCTTGCTCCTGGCTTTGGATCAGTTCAGCTCCAACCATTGTGGCTATTTGGGTAGCGGACCAGTGGATGGAAGATTCTCTTTGTCTCTCTTTCCCGCTCTGTAATTCTGCTCTTCAAATAAAAATAATGAGGGCCCGGCGGCGTGGCCTAGTGGCTTAAGTCCTCGCCTAGAACGCGCCCGGGATCCCATATGGGCGCCGGTTCTAATCCTGGCAGCTCCACTTCCCATCCAGCTTCCTGCTTGTGGCCTGCGAAAGCAGTCGAGGACGGCCCAAAGCCTTAGGACCCTGCACCCACATGGGAGACCCAGAAGAAGTTCCTGGCTCCTGACTTCGGATCAGCATAGCATCAGCCGTTGCACTCACTTGGGGAGTGAATCATCGGACAGAAGATTTTCCTCTCTGTCTCTCCTCCTCTCTGTATATCTGCCTTTCCAATAAATAATAAAATAAATCTTAAAAAAATAAATAAAAATAATGAATGCATTTTTAAAAAGAAAGAGAGAGATCTTGCACCTGCTGGTTCACACTCCGGATGCCCATGACAGTTGCTTGCTAAACCAGGCTGACTCCAGGAGCTGAGAACTCGGTCCGATCTCCCATGGGAGGGTGGGTGTAGGGACTCAAGCACTTGAGCCATCACCTGCTGCCTTCCAGGAACATACCAGAAGGAGGCTGAAGCCGGAAACTGAATCCAGACCCAGGCGCTGACAGCGATGTGGCTGTGCCTTAACCCCAGCTGCCCGCCCACGGGTCTGGGAGGCCAGCTGCCCGCCCACGGGTCTGAGAGGCCAACTGCCCGCCCACGGGTCTGAGAGGCCAGCTGCCCGCCCACGGGTCTGAGAGGCCAACTGCCCATACCTCCTCCCACGCCTGCACCTGCCAATCCTTCATGTCTCTCAGGTGCAGGTGGGAGAGTTGCTGGCAACAGGATAAAGCCAAGTGTTTGGGGGGGCGGTGCAGTCTGGGGAGAAGAGGAGTGTCAACTCTGAAGTGAGGACACACCCAGGCTTGAATCTCAGCTCCAGCCTGACTTTAAGCCTCCCTTGCTCCCTCCCTGGGGATGACAGAACACAGCAGGCGCATAGCACCAAGCTCCTCCCACGAGTCGCTGAGTCACTCAACAGGAACTTTAATAACAGCAGGTGTGTGCTGACGGACTGATGCTCTTTGCATAGGATGGGGTTGTCAGAACTTCGTCTTGTTCCCAGTGTAATGCCTGCTCTGACTTCCCTGTGTGCTGAAACGTTTAATTCTGGTGATACCTGATTCTGGCAAATTTTCCAAGTGTCTATTTTTGCTTTGATTCTAAAAGATCTTTTATCACTGTCACATTATTCGAATACAGCTGTTCCCCTGCATTTCAATCTATGAAAAGTTATGTCTCATTTTTTAACCCCTATAAAATGACCCTTATTAGGGATTGGGTTGTTTTGCGCCTAAATACTCAAATAACTGCCCCAGTACCGTTTATTAAGTGGTTTTTATTTAACTACCTGTACATGCCGCTGTTACCATGGACTAATGTGTCAACAGGTGACGGGTACTGGTGCTATAGAGCCAGCATCCCAGAGGGGTGCCAGTTTGAGTCCCAGCTGCTCCACTTTTTTTCTTTTTAATCGGATATACAGACAGGAGGAGAGACAGAAAGCAAGATCTTCCATCTGTTGATTCACACCCCGAGCAGCTGCAACAGCCAGAGCTGTGCCGATCCAGAGCCAGGAGCCAGGAGCCTCTTCTGGGTCTCCCACATGGGCACAGGGTCCCAAAGCTTTGGGCTGTCCTCGACTGCCTTCCCAGGCCATAAGCAGGGAGCTGGATGGGAAGTGGGGCTGCCGGGATTAGAACTGACACCCATGTGGGATCCCAGCACATGCAAGGTGAGGACTTGAGCCATTAGGCTACCGTGCTGGACCCGCTGCTCCACTTTTGATCCAGCTCCCTGCCATGCATTTGGGAAAGCAGCAGAGGATGGCCCAGCTGCTTGGACCACTGCACCCATGTGGGAGACCAGGAACATGTTTTGGGCTCCTGGCTTCTGCTTGGCACATTCCAGGACCATCGTGGCTATTCTGGGAGAGAATCAGTGGATGGAATCTCTCTGTAACTATGCCTTTTGAATAAATCAATCCTAGACCCCATGCACAGTCCGGGGCTAGGCCCAGAGTCAGACACACAGCCTAGGTGTCCCACATGCAAGGCAGGAACCCAACTGCTTGCTTTATCACCTGCTTCCTCCTGAGGACCACAGGGGCAGGGAGCCGGAGCCAGGGATGGAAGTCGCCTTCTCCGTCTGAGTACGGCTGGCACTTTAGGCTAACTGCCCACTCCAGGAACTGCTTCTCACATCTGTGAAGCAGTGCACTCTCAGTTCCCTTCTCCACCTGTCTTTATTCTTAGTTTTTGTAACTATCCTAAGAGCTCTGCTCGTAGCTCCAAAGCTGTGAATCTTTCTTTGTGTGTGTGACATACCATATTCCTAAAATACCGGGACCATTGTTGTTGCCCCCCACGATGGGTATCAGCAGGAAGCTGGGCCTGGAAGTGGAGGTGGAACTTGAACCCAGCACTGTGCCATGGGCATTCCCAACAGCATTCTGACCACTGCCAAATGCCTGCCCCAAGATACAGGGTCTTTGAAAGTCCAAAATTGGGGGCAGGCACTGTAGCACAGTGCATTAAACTGCCATCTGCAATGCCAGTATCCCGTAAGGGCATGGGTTCGAACCTTGGCTGCTCCTAAACAATTTTTAATGTGTGTATGCATGCGCATTTTCTCATCCGAAGAAATTAGTGCTAGCTTGAGGATTTTATACTTTACTTCTAAAACACAGTTTTGAACTTATCAATTCTGATTTTCTATCTTCTAATTCATGCTTTGGAATTAATTTTTTTTTTCATCCAAATTCTGATGCATGGGATTTTTCCTTCTTCTCACTCCTTGAGGGTTTTTTCATTCTTTCTTTATAAATAAAACACTGAGAGCCACAAATCTGACTCTGATGGCAGCCTCGGACCCACTCTCCACATCTTCATGTGCATCATAATTTTCAGTGACTTTTGCCCCCAAAATTTGCTTTTAAGGGTCTTATTTTTTTAACTTTTTTTTTTATTGGAAAGTTAGATATTCAGAAAGGAGAAGAGACAGAGAGAAAGATATTCTGTCCATTGATTCACTCTCCAAGTGGCTGCAACAGCCAGAGCTGAGCCACTCCAAAGCCAGGAGCCAGAAGCCTCTTCCAGGTCTCCCATGCGGGTGCAGGGTCCCAAGGCCTTGGGCTGTCCTCCGCTGTCTTCCCAGGCCACAAGCAGGGAACAGATGGCAAGTGGGGTCACCAGGACACAAACCAGCACCCATATGGGATCCTGGCACATGCAAATGAGGATTTTAGCTGTTACACTACTGCGCCAGGCCCAAGAGTCTTATTTTAAAGTCCTGACTTGGTAGGATGTGCTTGTGTGCCCACAGGGCCTTAGGTCACCTGCTGTCTCTTGGCCTAAGCTTGAGCACACAGGCAGTTTCCCATGCTTATTTGATGCAACCCCAAATACAATGCTCTGAATCCCTAGGCCCTAGAGTGATTGTATCTGGAGACAGACCCTTAAAGTTTGAATGAAATCACAAGGGCAGGACCCTAATCTAACAGGCTCTGCTGGCTCCTCCCCCTCCCCCAGCCACCAGATTGGCAATCACCCCTGATGCTGTCGCCCGAGATCGCTGGAAAAGCACCTTACCTTGCTCAAGGGCGCTGCGGGTCCTCGCACTGTGGGAGACCTTCACCGGGACAGGCGCGGGGCCTGGCAGCGGTGCGACAGCCGGGATGCTCACGTCCCACTTCCCTGGCTCCTAACCCCAGCTGCTGGGGTTCTGACAAACGCAGACCCTGCTAGTCCAGTGAGAACTGGACTCCTGCTGCCCACACAGCATGAGTTCCTGGGTCCTGGCTTTGCAGCCTGACATCAGCCCCTGGGCTGGAGCCGTTGCAGGAATGTACGAGTGTAAAACACCAGATAGGAGCTTCCCGTCTGTTTCTGCAGTTCTCAGAGCCTCCCAATACATTAAATAATAAGAAGAATAATAAGTAAGCCATAACTACAGCGGCTTTCAGTGATTCTGGAAAGTTCTCTAAGCCTTTAGCTGACCTTCAGTGTGGTCTTGGCAGCATAGCACCAGTTTTGTAGCTAGGGTCAAAGGTCGAGGAAATGAAGCATCTGTGGCAGCTGCTGGGCAAAACCCCTCCTCACCCTGGCCTTCCCTCAAGGGGCAGCTGGGATGCCATGGCCTCCTTTAGCAGGCCATGAACCTCCTGGGCAGGTTCACCCAGGGACCCCGAGGCCTGGCCCTCAGCAGGTACTGGAGGAAGAATGTCTGGGGAGGGGGTGGGGAGAAAGGAGGAGGGGAGAACAAAACAGGGCACCTGCACGGGCCAAGGGGCCAGGGACATACCCGTCTCCAAAGTCCCAGCTGTAGAGGAACGAGGCGCTCTTGAAGAAGTCGCTGGGGTCGTGCAGCAGGAAGGAGACTTTGAGGCCCATCCTGGTGAGGTAGGAGCTGGGCCAGGGCAGGGAGCTGTTCTGGGTGACCACAAGGTTCCCCACGAGGGAGTCTGTGAGAAACAGGGAAGGGTGAGTCCAGGGAGGTAGAGGCGGCCGGGGACCTTGTGGGCAGGGCAGGGTGGGGGACAGAGGACCCCACATGTCCCTCCCCGCTGTGCAGATGCAGGTGAAGAAGCACGGTGCACAGCATGGGCATGGCTTTTGCTCCCAGCACACTCTCCTTTCGCCAGGACCCCGAGCCTCGGTCACTGTGAGGACCAGAGGGACAGGCTCAGTTGAAGGGAACTTGGGGGAAATAGTTCAGAACGTTTTCTGAGTCCACCAAGAAAACAACACTCCATGCTGATTTTTTTCTTCCCCTACCAGAGCCAAAAGTGAGGCATGCTCAGCAGAGCCTCATTGGGTATATTCAAATGTAGGATTTTTTTTTTTTTAAAGGAACGAAATGGCCTACCATTCAAACACTACTAACCCTGACATGGCGAGGAATTTAGAGTATTCCATATGTGCTTCACATATGTCTATGGCAAACATGACTCATCAAATTTATTCTACAGTTCTGTGTTTTATTTCACAAATACACACATAATGCCCAGACACCACAGAGGACAGCACACTTCTTACAAGGTGCATAAATGCTCACGGCGCATTCAACCAGCCCCTAAGGCTCCAGACTTAGGAATCTTTCCTTTTGCTAGTTTGAATACCTGAGCACACAAAGCATGCTCTAAGCAGAAGTTTGTTTCCTCAAGATGACTTCTTGATTGGGCTGTCAGTTCTACAAGGCTAGGAGGAGAGAGAGCTGTCAGAATAAGACAGACAACTGACAGAAGATAAAGAAGATACAGGATAGAAAAGACAGAAGGTAGATACAGGTGACAGATAAAACATACAGAGAGAGATGACAGAGAGACGGGGGAGATAGGAGAAAGAAGTAGTGCATGAAAGCGTGGACCAAAGACTAGAGTAATTCACACCCACGAATACACAGCCATCGGCTGCGTAACTCGTCCCCCGGGCAGCCATGTGTGCCGTCCGAGTCAGCACAACCTCTCCAGCAATGCATGTTCTGACCACAGAGAAAGAGCCCTGGCAGGGCTGCAGTGGGGGGCTGCCTCATTTGCCTTCCCTTGATTCACGGTAGGCTGAGTGTTCCCTGCTACACTGTGCTGTTTGGGGCAGACCAGCCAACGGGACAGCTGCCCCTGTACCTGTGATGGAGACGACGGTGAAGCTCCTGGTCACCGGCTGGCACATCCAGCAGTCGGTGGCAGTGACCCACACGGAGACGGGGAAGTCGCCAGGCAGGTGGCCCACCAGGCGGATGGTGGAGGTGAGGTCCTTCTCCATCTTGCCGGTGAGCATCAACGGAGTGTGGATCCAGTGGAAGCGGTACAGGTGAGTGTCGGGGGCCATGGCCAGGCTGCCATTGTCCTTGGCCACCAGGCTGGCTGAGATGGTCATCTCTGTTCCTGTGGTGGCCGGGCCATCGGTGGTCAGATTGAGCTCATACAGGCCTAGCGTCCAGAAACAGACTGTGTCTTAGGAGGGGGCTTTTCAGGCAGACCAAGCCCTGGGCAACTCAGGGGACAGGCCTTAAAGGTCACATAAGGCTAATGACTGTCAAACTTGGCTCTAAATGACAGCTTCTTAACTATTACCAAGTTGTATTTTTTTTAAAAATTGTTTTTATTCGAAAGGCAGATTTATAGAGAGAAGGAGAGAGTGAGTGTGAGAAAGCTCCCTAGACAACTACAATGGCTGGAGCCAAGCTAAGCTGATGCAAAGCCAGGAACCGGGAGCCTCCTCTGGGTCTCCTATGTGGGTGCAGGGTCCCAAGGCTTTGGGCCGTCCTCCACTGCTTTCCCAGGCCACAGCAGGGAGCTGGATGGGAAGTGGAGCAGCAGGAAGAACTGCCACTCATATGGGATGCCAACGCTTGAAGGTGAGGATTAACCTGTGAGCCGAGGAGCTGTCTCCCCATCTCCTGCTCGCACTGTGCTTCCTCCTGACGTCAGACAGGCTACCTGTGTGGCTCAGGCATGACCAGACCACACCTGGACTTAGGAAAGTGACCGGTGGTCCCTTGGAGGGGGGGAGCTGGAGCTGTCCCTGCTGGACAGCTATTATCAAGGAAGCGCCACCACTCACTCCCCTATGGCAGAGGGTTCAAATCGTATGCATGGAATGGGAGGGAAAACACAGAGCTTCCTTCACCCTCCCTGCTGTGGGCAGCTGTGGATCACCAGCAAAGGTCTATGGCCTTCCAGGCAGACCCCGTGAGGGCCCTGTGTCCCCTGCTCCCTTTCTCCCTTGGTTGCACTTCCAAGTCCATCATGGCCAAGATTCTGGCTTCAACCTGGTCTAGCTCTAACTCTTTTTTTTTTTTAAAGATTTATTTTTATTATTTTTTTTATTGGAAAGTCAGAAATACAGAGAGGAGGAGAGACAGAGAGGAAGATCTTCCATCCAATGATTCACTCCCCAAGTGAGCGCAACGGCTGATGCTATGCTGATCCAAAGCCAGGAGCCTCTTCCGGGTCTCCCACGCGGGTGCAGGGTCCCAAAGCTTTGGGCCGTCCTCGACTGCTTTCCCAGGCCACAGGCAGAGAGCTGGAAGGGAAGTGGGGCTGCCGGGATAGAACCAGTGCCCATATGGGATCCCGGGCGTGCAAGGCAAGGACCTTAACCACTTGCGCCACCGCGCCGGGCCCTAGCTCTAACTCTTGTAGCCATTTAGGAGTAAACCAGTGGATGGAAGATCTTTCTCTCCCCCACCTTCTCTATAACTCTGCCTTTCAAATACATGCATACATACATAACTAAATAAATTAATTCCCACTATAGCAGTAACACAAAAAAATCTTCAAAAAGTCTGTGGAAGGAGTTGGTGTCACGGCATAACAGTGTAGGCTTCCACCTGTGGCACTGGCATCCCAAATGGGCACCGGTTTGAGTCCTGGCTGTTCCATTTTCCATCTAGCCCCCTGCAGATGCGTCTATGAGGACAGTGAAAGCTGGTCCACGTCCTTGGGCCTCTGCACCCACGTGGGAGACCCAGGAGAAGCTCCTGGTTCCTGGCTTTGGATTGGCTCAGCTCTGGCCGTTGATCGGGAGTGAACCAGCAGATGGAAGATCTCTCTTTCTCTCTGTAGAAAACAAAACAAATAAAAGCCTACCTATCAAATAGAAAATAAATGAGTTTAAAAAGAAAAAAAGACAAGTGGAACACCTGGGCCTTGAGCCGATGCCCACACAAGATGCCAGCCTTGCAACCAGCAGCTTCACCCGCTGCACTGCAGGCTTGGCCCCTGCACGCAATTCTGCATCACGCTGCTGTACCTACAGCACGCCCACAGCATGTGACACGTTCAAGATCATCCCACAAGCCGGTGTATCCCAATCCCATAATCCCTCACTCTTGCCAACAGAGTACTGCGAGGCTCCGAGCGTGCCATCACTCCTGCGACTTGGTTCTTCCTGCAGGACGTGATGCCCAGGAGGGTCTCAGGCTTCTGGGGAAGAGAGCCAGAGCAGGCTGGACAGCAGACAATCCCCGGTCCCCACTGAAAGCCACCAAAGTGACCCCTCCTGTGCCTTCCAGTGCCGGGGATGGACCTGCCCTCTGAGCTAGTACTGCTCATGTGCAACTACATTTGAATGACAATCCAATCACCTCTAAAGGGAATGGAGACCAAAAACTCAGCTGCACTGGCCACAGTGTCAGAGCTAGAAGCTGCATGTGGGTGGCAGCTGCTCTCCTGGGCAGGGGACACGCCGTTGCCTAGATCTGTCAGACCGTGTGGGTCTCATCCCTCTGGGTGCTTCCTCGTCTCTCGCTCTCTGTCATCCCGACTTCTGTCAGGCATCCTCTCCCACCAGGGACAGTGCCCTCACCTCATCTCTGGCAACCTGTGTGGGTTCCTGCTCCATACCCGCCTGGTTCCTGGGCCACTAATGCAGCCCTCAACCGAGGCCCCCGACAACAAGCGTCCCAGTTTGAACCAGCACAGGGTGGCTTTCCAACTCACGGCATCCTTGCTGCAGCCACTTGAACTCTTGCACGCAGCTGCCCCCACGGGTTCTGCCCTTTGCATATACTGTCCCACAACATCCTTCCCACCTGCTAGCCTGTGGGGAACACCTCTTCCAGGAAGCCTTCCTGGTCCCTCTCACCCAACAGCTCGAACATACCACCATCATCATTCCACGGGGAACCCAAAGTTTCCACATCTCCCCATGCATTGTCTGGAGCTCCTTGAGGGCCGAACTCACTTTTGGGTCCCCCATGGACCAGCAGGTTTGCCATGTTGGCTGTTGCTGAGGCATCAGGCACTGTTCCAGGAGCTTGCCCACCCACTCAGTTGCTACTGACCAATCCCCTGACCCTACCAGTGCCAGGGTGTGGGGGTTAGAATTCTCAGACTCCTGCCTGGAAGGAGCTCACAGCACACCTGTTAAGCTTTCAGCAGAGACAGGAGGTCAGCGATGGGGCTCCTCTGGCTCACAGCAGCTGGGACTCAGGCTCTGGTCAGACCTCTTGTCCATGTCATGTGTGTCCCTGTTCGGAATCTCTTTCCTTCATGGATGTGTCTTACACAGTCATTCGAATCCAGATGCCAAGTGCCAGTGCAGTCATCACCCCCGGAACGCCCCACCCCTGGCACAGCGGAGGAGGCTTTTCCAAGGAAATGCATGTGTCACACTGGGGGACCCAAGGCCAGCAGGGGCCACCCAGCTCCCACCCCCAGCTGCACTTTCCCCCTTTCTGGCGGGAAGGCAGTGTCTGGGCAGGCTGCTGGGCTCCCACCTGTCCCCTCCCTTCTCCCTGGGCTCCTAGCCCCCTCCATCCTACCGCCTCTCAAGTCAGGAAGCGTGGGCCAGAGCGAGGCTGGCAGGTGGCAGGGACATTCAGCTGCACGCTAATGGCCACCCAACATCCACAGCGAGCCGGGCGCATGTCAGCTCCATGTCAAACCGTTGCCAAGGGAATGGGACCAGGAGGGCAGCCAGCTGGGGCTGCCTGGAGGGAGGGGCGGGGCACAGCAGCTGCAGGCTCCATCCAGCTCTGGGGAGCCCCACCCCCTTTAAACTACCCAGCCGCCCGGCAGCTCCCAGGTCACTTGCGTCCCCTGCTGGCTTTGACTATGATCTCTGGGAGCTCAGTGGCCCAGCTGAAAACTGCCAGACGTGGCTGAAAGAAGCAAGCCCAGTCTCTTGCTGTCCTCATGCAAATTCATGTTCCCAGGCCCCTGCAGCGGCAAAGGCAGGGTCTAGGGCGGGGGAAGGAAGTAGGGAGCGGACTCCACAGGTGGCCTCAGGCATGCCAAAGCTGAGGGGACCAAAGCAAACAGGGAAGGGGCCACTTTCCCTCCCCTCAACCTGGCACGGGAACAAACTCCCCTGCTTCCAGGGCTTCCAGTGTTCCAACACTGACCAGCAACACAGCAAATGGGGTTCTAGAAAGCCACTACACCAGTTCTCCAGCCCATGAGTTGGCGTGTTTCTATGATGACCCATGGTGCAGCTCGTGGCCTGGACATGCCAATCCCTGCAGTGGGAGGCGCCCATGAGGCCTGAGGGGGCTTTTGAGCCCCCCCCCCCAAATTTCTGGGTGTCAAAGGTGCACTGCACCCACCTGTGTGTCACGGGCCCTGCTGAGAAGGGAACCACTCTCCTAATTTGTTCTCCGTTCTGGGCACATTCCAAACCTGCAGACTACAGACCCCCACCTTTCTCTGATTCTGGCTGCAGAGGACCTCCTGGGAGGACGACCCAGTCCCTCTTACGGATGGCCTGTCCTGGTCAGCCCTGCATGAGCACCTGCTGCCCACCTGCCCATCCCTCCCCTCCAGTGCGCCAGCAAGGTGGGCTGGGGGGAGGTGGGCGCTCTGAAGAACCACCGTTCAGGATCCATTTTACAAATCACTCCCAGAGGAGAGGAAATGGCCCAGCGGCCTCCTGGGTCGACACTGTAACATCACCCCTCCCCGTTCCAGCTCTCTCCACCAGAAACGGGATCTCTCCGGACGCCCGGCGTTTTAGGGAGAACCTGGAAGGGGGGTGCTGTGGCGCCATCACTTGCTTAGGCACCTTTCACCCCCACCCTCATCCCCGGCCCTGCCAGGCTCTCCCCCGGGGCCCAGGAGGTATCCTCCACCACCACCTCCCCCCACCCCCGCGCTCCCTAAGGGTAGGATGCGCCAGCGTGGAAGTGGGACCCCGGGGGAGGCTCCCCGCCTGCAGCTCCAGGGCAGGGTAACTCCAAGAGGGAGGAAGGGAGGCCGGTGGGGTGCCACTGGGAATGTGGGAGGCGCGCGCCAGGGCACCCGGCGCCACCTTCGCAGCCCAGGACGGGCCCCACAGCGCCTTACCTGCGGCTACCCTCGCGGGGGCTGAGCACAGCATGCAGGTGAGCCAGAGCAGGTGGCCGCGGCGCGACCCCACGGCCGGGGCCATGGCGGGACCCCCAGCGAGCAGGCGAACGGAGCGCGGCCCCGGGTTCGGCGGCCGCTCTGGTGAGCTACGTGCGGGCGCAGCGGCTGGCTCCTCCTCGCCTGGGCCCGCGGTGTCGCTGCGCGTCGCCGCTGCCTCCGCGCGACCCTGACCCACGTCAGCTCGTCCAACGCCACGCCGCGCCCCCTCCCCGCCCACGACCACGCAGGCCACGTCTGACTTAGCGGCTCCAGGGGCACGATCGGACCCCGTGGGGACTCCGCAGGTGGGCAGCCCTCTGCGGCTCCTTGCTTGGCGTTACGGCTCATAGCATTCCAGGGGGCCGAGGCCTGGAGCCCTGTTAGAGTTGGGCCTGGCATGGGTCTTGGTCCTGCACACGCCGGTTCCCACAAGAATCAGCTCCATCCTCACCCTCACTAGAAGGGAACCGCTCCGTGGTGTCAGCTCATGCTACCAAGGCTGGCCTCTTAGAAAATGTAGCCGGGCTAGGCGGATTTAAAGACGCAAATGACCCTAACCAACATCAAGGTCCCAGCTTGACCTCTCGGACTTCCTGGGTCAGCACAGTGCTCAGGCTCTGGGTACTCCTGGTTAGTGCTGCCTGACCTGCTGGCATCCTCTTAAGGATGTGGCAGTGTCATTGGGCATCAGGCACTTAAGTACCTGAGAAATAGAAGACTAAGTTGGGGGAGTTTCAGGATTTAGGACTATTGAGCTTTACCTGAAGGTCGTTTGTGTTTTTAAAAACCTATGGGGAAGCGGGACTAGCACGATGGCTCAACGGCTAAATCCTCAACTTGTAAGCGCTGGCATCCTGTGTCCCAGATGCTCCACCTTTAATCCAGCCCCCTGCTAAGGTGCCTGCAAAAGCATGTCTTCGAAATCCTTGGGTCCCTGCACAAACGCGGGAGACTTAGAAGCTCCTGGATCCGGGATTCAGATCGGCCCAACCCTTGCCATTTGGAGAATGAATGAGTGTGTGGAAGATCTCTCATGCACCTCACTTTATATAACTCTGCCTTTTCAATAAATACAGTAGGTCTTTTTAAAGATTTTTTTTCTTTTTCTTTTTAATAAAAAAAGTGTTTTAATTGGAAAGGCAGAAGAGATTTATGGAGAGAAGAACATTGAGAGAGATGTCCCATCCGCTGGGTCATTCCCCAAATGGCCACGCTGGCCGGCAGCTGAGCTGATCTGAAGCCAGGAGTTTTTTCTGGATCTCCCATGTGGACAGGGTCCATGATTTTGGGCCATCCTCGACTGCTTTCCCAGGCCATAAGTAGGGAGCTGGGTGGGTTTGGAGATGGATTTGTTTTTCTTGGTGAGGCAGATTTACAGACTGGAAAGACAGAAAACTCTTCTGTCTGCTAGTTCATTCCCCAAGTGACTCCAACGGCTGGAGTTGAGTCTATCTGAGGCCAGGAGCAGAAGCCTCCTCTGTGTCTCCCATGCCGGTGCAGGGTAGCAAGGCTTTGGGCCATCTTCCACTGCCTTCCCAGGCCACAAGCAATCTTCACCAGGTTGCTCGGTAGGAAATGAGATTGGGGGGGGGGGGGCATTGGGTGCGTAGGGACAGGTCCTGGGGTACCTGGATGGAGCCTTATGTGTCTAGCTTGGCCCAAGGCCTACCTGCTTTGCAATAAAAACAAGTACATCTTTTAAAAAATTAACAATAGCTGGAATGGTTTGTAGGCCAGCCCGGAAAGGCCACTGTTCCTGGCAGATCTAAGGATGTGGACTAAGTAGTGTGAGCCCACTGACCCAACAGTGTGCAAGAAATTGGCTTTGGGAGAGATTCTGATAGGGGAGCTTGGGATACTATTCTGTCAGGACGCAATGCCTACAGGTGAGCGCAAGAACCACAATAAGGTGCATTCCAGAACCAGACCCAGCAAGGGAAAGGTACCCAGCAACATATATTTGCCATAGGCTGGTGGCAGATTAGGCTGAACCAGTGCACACCACCCACTGGTGAATCTGAGCACCAGGACAGAGTGTGGGTCAGGCCACAACTGGTCACAACACATACCAGTACACAGTACAGCTGGGATTGGGTGCCTACCTGGCTGGGCTAGATTGTAATGCTCACCAGCTGGAATTGGGGCTGAGCCGGGCCGGGCCAGGCTAGAGCACCCACTGGCAAATGCCAAGACAAGGTGGGCTATGCCAGACTGGGCTGCAATACCCAATCAGCACACATGAGAACCAGGGGTGGTGGGAGCAAAGTTGATCTGGTTGTGGGCCCAGGAGGGAAACAGTGTGAACCTCCCTGCTGGATTTTCACTCCCACTGGAGAGCATGAAAACCAGGACTGGGGCAGACCTGGCTGGACAGAACGGCACCCACCAGCATGTGTGTGGGCTGGAGAGTGGGGCTGGATGGGTTGAAATAGTCTTCAGTGCTCACTGATATTTAGAAAAACTGAATGGGATGTGGGACAGACTGGACAAGTTTGCTGTACATACTGGCAAGCAGGGGCACCAGGGCAGGGGATGGGCCCTGTGGGGGTTATTGTAGGTTGCTCTGACTAGGCTGCCGCTGCCACTGGTTTGCGTGAGGACTGAGTGTGTGCTGGACAGAACCAGAATGGACTGCAACACCCTTTGGTTTATGTGGAAGACCTGGCTGGAAACGGAAAGAGAACTGACCCAGCCATTGCAGCCACCAGCTGACTGGGGGTGAAAGACTGCACTGGGCCCTCCTATACTTACACATACACAGAAGAATCTGTTCTGGAATCACCTCAGATGAGGTTTCGCTGGGGATCCCTCCAACTGAACTGCTCATCTCAGAACCCTAACCATGCACAGAAGTGCAGGTTCCAAGGTCTGACCATGGAGTGCAAGTGTCAAAGCTGAGCCTCCTCAGAGACTCACATGGAGCAGTGGACAGCATTTCCAGGTGCACGTGGAAGATATGGCAGTGCATCGGAACCTGCAGAGGACACTTGGTACCACAACAGTGGACAGAGGACAGAACAAATCAATTTCCCTAGCCATGTGTTGGCAGTGAAAATTGGGCAAACAAATAGTCTACTCTAAGGTAGACTATGTCAATTAGTGGATTCTGCAGTGATTTCATTGTGCTTGGAATGGTGAGAATGACAGATTCAGAACTGTTGAACCAGCAAAAGCACTTTAGCAGGACCTCTGAGCATTCCCCACATCAGGGACCTGTGATGGGTGCGAGGCTGGGTGCGGCTTCTCCCTTTATCTCCTAATTTACCCCAGAGACAGGGGGAAAAAAAAAGGAATAAAGTGGAAGCAATAGTCTTACCCACTTTCCTGTAGCCCTTGACCCTTAATGCCTTAATCAACTATGCAAAGATTTTCAAAAATAAAGAAAAAAAATAAAATAATAAGAGAAATTTCCCCTAATGTAGAGAAAAAACTGGGAAACAACATCCAAGAAGCACACAGAACTCCCAACAGGCTTAACCGAAAGCGACCTTCACCACAGCACATGATAACCAAGCTGTCCTCAATGAAACATAAGCAAAACATCCTTAAATGTGCATGCGAAAAAAGTTAATGCACATATAAAACAACGACAATTAAACTCACAGGAGACCTCTCACAGGAAACTCTGCAGACCAGAGGAGAATGGAGCGACATAGTACCAATTCTCACAGCAAAAAACAGTCAGCCCACGATGTCGTACCCAGCAAAGCTTTCCTTTGTCTTGGAAAATGAAATAAAATTCTTCCACAGTAAAGAAAAGTTAAAAGAATATTCTTCTTCTAAACCTGCCCTAAAAAGGATATTTCAAGATGCTCTCTTGACAGAGAAGAGGAATAACGCCCAAAAAAACCCAAGGCAAATTGTGATGGACCGGCTCGGCCGGGAGCAATCGGGAGCAATCAGTCCGACGGGAACAGGACCCCGGGAACGGTGGACAAGGATTTGGCGAGTGACAAACAGACACGACAACTCAAGGAAGTTGTATCTGAGTGCATTTTGCAAAAGCAAGGCATCAGCTTATATACAATAGATGATTGCAAAGGGACATTTTCCTTGTTTATACATGTGGTTACATTTCTACAAGCAATTATTCCAGGGAGGTAAGCAGGTGTGTTGAGCAAAGATTGTTCTCTAATAGCTTGGTGACAGCCCGCAGTTGCTATTTCTTGTGGACGCAGTTTGGCACCATTTGACTTTTAATCTTTAAGCAGTTAGCTCTCATTGTGCTTTGTGCCTTACACTGGTTTTAATATTAACTTGCCTATATTTCTAGTTTTTCTTCCTGTATGGCTTTTTAAGCTATAGATTTCTACTATAATCTTCTTTTTAGGAATTCTCAAAAATAGTCCTAAGTAGGTTTATTAAAGCTAGTAACTTGATAGTTTTTATCTCAGACTGCTTGCTATCCTTGTCCAGTCTCCTGTCAGAAGGCTTCATAGAACTATAAAGGAACATTGAGCCTTTGCTGCACATAAATAGTATTATTCCAGCCATAAAGATAAGAGCAAAGAGAGTACAGCTAGGAACGCCAAGACCACTAGAGATGCAGCCGAGTCCAGGAGGCATCCTTCCTTGGAGCTTCCGCCTCGGCCCGGTGATTTCTCACACAGGCTCCACTGGAGGTGGCGTGACAGCAAATGAGAAGAACATCCCAGGAAAAGAACAACAGAAGACTAAATCAATGAACAATCCATTGCTACAAGGACAGCACCAACTTACCACCCATTCATATGAACCCTGAATGGAAATGGCTTAATCTACTCAATCAAACATCATAGATTGTTAGATTAGATTTAAAAAACACCATCTGGGCCCAGCGCAACAGCACAGTGCTCGAAGTCCTTGCCTTGAACATGCCGGGATCCCATATGGTCACTGGTTCTAATCCCGGCAGTCCCACTTCCCATCCAGCTCCCTGCCTGTGGCCTGGGGATAGCCCAAAGCCTTGGGACCCTGCACCTACGTGGGAAATCCGGAAGGGGCTCCTGGCTTCTGGTTTCGAACTGGTTCAGCTCCAGCCGTTGTGGTCGCTTGGGGAGTGAACCATCAGATAGAAGATCTTCCTCTTTGTCTCTCCGCCTCTCTGTATACCCGCCTTTTCAATAAAAATAAATAAACCTTTAAACAAAATAACACCATTCATATTTTGCCTACAGAAGACATATCTCGCCAACAAGGACCAACACAATCTACATCTCATGGATCTTGATTGTCATATTTAGGTTCATCTCTTCAAAACACTTTCTTTCTCACTAAATTCTTCACTGCCTCATAGATCATATGGTACCAGCATTTTCTACACGAATGTTCTTGAATTCCTTTTGTATTTCTTCAGTGACACATTACTCAGTCAGTACCATGTTATTGAACTTCACCGAAAGTTCAATTTCAAATAAAGAAATTTTTAATTTCTTCTTTTCTTCCTGTTCTTGGTTGGCTTTTGTGGCTTTCCATGTGCGAGGATGTGCAGTAACTGCAATGGAGACGATCATGTCAGGTAGCATGTTACTCAGTTTCATGGCATTGTCAATTTCTATTTTTCTTCCTGTTGTTGATTTTGTATTGTGGCATTTCATTTGAGGGGATGTATAGTACGCGTGCAATGGAGACTATCATATCCAGATGTGAGGATACAACGCAGTACGCATCGCTACTTCCAGATCAAAGATGGACTCCCAGTGAAGCTGTTCACTAAATACTGAAAATAGCATCCTGGACTCTTTGCCATTGTCCATTCCCTCAACGATGGACATATAATTGTTTATGAAGAACTACACTATAGTAATAATGTAGGGAAACTCAGTGGGGTGGAGAGGGAACTTGGGGAAAGGGTAAGGAAAATCCCAGGGCCAATGGAAATGCATCCTCATTGATAACAATAATAATAAAACTAATTTAAATAATGTATTCTTCTTTAAAGAGCACACTATTAAAAAGAAGAAGAAAAAAAGCTGGAAGCCTTCCTAACACCCGCTGAGTCCATGGGAGCTGGGTGAGGGGGAGTGCAAACCTGGGCGATACAACTGTACCCGCTCTTGCACGCAAAAGTCAGAGTCGGTGCAGGCTGGTTGGTCTGTCACTGCATCAGGTGGCAAGTGCTAGGAAAGGAGGCAAAGTCCTTTTGAGCTAGACTGCAAAGACACCTGCAAAGGGAATCATCCGGGGCTGGGAGTGGGCCCAGGAGGGCGAGGGGGCACCGCTCTGAGGGGCTGTAGTGAGCATGACATCCAAGCCTGCTGGTGGACCCGGCTGGACAGGCGTGATGACCACCAGCCTAGGTACAGGACAGATAGCTGAGTAGACAGGGCTAGGTTAGCACTCATAGGTGTATACAAAACAAAATGTGGTGTGGGCCAGGCCTGAGCAGCCTGCTCTACTCACTGTCATGTGCATGGCAAGGGCTGGGAGCAGTGCAGGGGGCTGATTGGGAGCTGCTCCATGTGGGCTGCAGCGGATGTTGAGTGTGAGGACTGCGTGTGTGGTCGGGCGGTAACATGCTGCGCTGCTGCATCCATTCATTTGCGTATGACATGGGATGGGAGACAGAACTAAGCCAGCACCTGAACCACCAATCCGAACACAATGATTAGCATGACAGAGAACCCAGACCCTGTACTAGCAAGCACACAAAGGAGTCAACCATGGGATCACCTCGGGTCAGGTTTCTTTGGCTAAATTCCCAAACAACCACAGGACGTCAAACTATAAGGGAGGGGAAAGAGCAGGATCTGAGGTCTCACCATGGCATGACTGTGTCAGAACTGGGCCTCCTCACTTGCTAAGCCTGAGCAGTGGACAGCATGCCCAGATGCACTTGGGGCATATGGCAGCTCACCCAGGTCTGCAGAGGACATTGAGTACCATGTAGACGATGGGAGACAGAACCAATCGGACAACTCTCCAAACCAGGCTTTAGCATCAAGCATCGAGGCAAACGGACACTCTCAGGTGGACAACGTCAGCCAGCAGATCTTGGAAGAATTTCCTCATTCTTGCAGCAACAAAACCAACAGCCTTTCAGAACTATCACAACCCCTTGCGCAGTGCCCTCAGAGCCTGATCCACATCTGGGACCCTGGGATGATATGGGGTGGCTGTCCTCCACCCCCCGGCACTCATGCAGTTAGGATGCTGGGTATGGCTTCACCTCTTCTTCTTCCCTTTCCCCAAGAACAAAGAGAACAAAATGAACATCAGAAGCGATGGTGTCATGCACGGGAGCCTATTCCTCCACCCTTCCCATGGGATACACTGGTACACATGGACATGGATCCATCTCAACTACATCATCAACACCAAAATAAAATCATTTTATCAGACTTGATGTGGATGAGTAGGGAGGCCAGAGGCCTGGAGTGTGGCAGTGGACAGTGTGGTCAGAGATGGGGTCCTGGGTCAACCAAACAAATGGTCCACACAGGGTCAAGTGTCAGGCAGGTATGGCAGTTACTCCTGCGATGCTTCGAGCTGGTTGCCAGGTTGGAATAACAGATGACATCAGAGGATTCCGCCCCTCCTGATTGGAGGGGCCACACTCACTGGCACCTGCCAGCACTGGCTAACAGCGTCTTCTCCGAGCTGGGCTTCAGTGTTGACTCCCACGCTGAGGAAGATACGACACGGTGCGCTTGAGCCAGCCAGGCTTGATCGGGAAGGACTGAGAGAGATCAGGGTGTGGGTCCGCAACAGGGAGCCAGGGTTTTGAGAAAGACCATGGCCAGCTGCGAACCGGACCCCCAGATCGAGGACTGTCCCCTGGAGGCGCTGGTGGATGATGAGGTCCCAGGACCACCAGATGAGGGGCCCGAGGGAGCAGGTGACTCACAATCTCACTGGGGAGGAGGAGGGTGGCAGCAGTCCTAGGGAGCTGAGGACAAGTGTGATGGCAAAGAAGGCCTCGGGGGGTCAGGATTGGAGGACAGGCCTCCAAGAGGAGACCAGGATGCCCACAAGGACACAACCCCAGGGAGCTAGGCACGGCAGTGGGGGGATTGGGAATGGGGCAGGTGTCCTGGCTTCCATTACAGGCTAGAAGACAGGCTGGGCAATGTTGGGTGTTGGGGGTGGTACCAAGTGTGCCATGTGTCAAGGAGCAGGCGGCCTCAGGAGGAGGCCCCAAGCTGGGGCTGGGGAGCATGGCAGCTTTCAGTTATTCTGTGGGGGCCAAGACTAGAGATGGCCCGTCACAACAGAGCCAATTCCTTCCCACAGCCCCACACGTGGACACCAGCTCCCAGCCCCAGAGTTCTGCCGGCAGCACAAAGAGGCCTTGGTCCACAGCCTTCTCAAACTCGGGGTCAGACTCAGAGACAGAGGTGACAACAGAGATGCAGGGCATATGGCCTCGGGGCTGCAGGGCGAGCTGGCCCCGGAGACCAACCCAAAGGTGCACACAAAGCACAGAGCCCACGGAGAATTGGGATGTGGAGTGGCTCCTGGGGCTGAAGATGAGGCTCAAGAAGCAGCGTGTGTCGACGGTGCTGCCTGAGCACCACAAGGTCTTCAACAGGCTGCTCGGTAGGGCATGAGACTCGGGGAGGGTTGTGGGGGGTGCTTCGGAGGGAAGGGACAGGTCCTGGGGGACCTGGATGGAGCCTCACCTGTGTAGCCAGAAAGACTGGGGGCCTGGGGAGAGCCCTGGATCTGCCAGCCTCTCTGATACACATGAGCTCTTGCTGCCCACGTCCACCAGCGGGGCTGCGGAGATGCCGGGCTCACTGTAAATGCCGGGCTGCCTCCCACTGATCACCCCATACAGACTGAAACAGGCCTCAGTGGCACATGGGCAGCCACGGGCATGTGCACAGGCCCAGGACACACATCCATGCTGGACCAAGCCCTTCCACACTGGCAGCCACAGACCCTTGCTTGCCAGCCACATGTGCCCAGCCTCTGCATGGCTGCTGGACCCTTGGCTCTGACCTGACACTTCCCCAGAAGAGGCCAGGGCCCGCCTGCTTCTCAGCCTAACACACTGGCCCCTTTCCCCAGAGGATCCCGTGGTCAAGCGGTTCCTGGCCTGGGACAAGCAGCTCAGAGTATCTGACAAGGTGAGTGGGCCCGACACACGGGGATAGATTGGGTTGGGGGACACAGGGCATAGCACCCCTGCAGTCATCTGCCCCTGCACGTGCCTCCACCCAGCACGCACACACAGTGCCTGCCCTTTCCTGACGGGCCCCGCATGTATGACGGAGCCTGTGGCATCTCTGCTCCCCACTGAGACTGCTGCCTCTGTGCCAGGCCCCAGGTCAGGCCAGCCTGGATGTCACAACTCTCGTGGGCATCCCTGATGATCAGGGCCCAGGTGCCCAGCTTCCTGCTCCTCCAGAGCCCTGGGAACCCCAGCTGCCCTCACACAGGGCCCTGGCAGTGGCAAGGCTACACTGAGTGGCAACAGCCCACTGCCCCAATACCCACCACCCTGTCCTGATTCTCGTCAAGTCATGACTCGTGTCGTGCTGCCCTCTCTCCATCAGTACCTGCTGGCCATGGTCATCGCCTACCTCAGCCGAGCCGGCCTCTACCCATGGCAGTACAGGCGCATTCATTTCTTCGTAGCTCTGTGAGTATTCTGCTTCCCGACTCTCTGCCCTGGAACATGCAGGACTGAGTCCTCCCTCCACCTGCAACAGCAGAGTCAGCTCCAACACCACACCCTCCCTCTGCTTCTCTGGCCTCCCAGCGCTGCTGCCCAGCCCGCTTCCGGGGGCACCCTTTCTGATCCCTGACCTGCTGGGCCCAGGCCCGTGTGGCAGGGTCACGTCACAGTGCCCACAGGCTCTTACAGGCTTGGCCCTACTTGAGTGTAAGATGACAGCTCAGCTCCTGCCCTTTTGTGGCACCTCATTCACTCTGCACAAGGCCTTGCCTGGTACATGCCATGGGTCAGAGAGTTGACAGGGAATGTGGAACTACAAGCTGCATGTGGAATGAGTGCACGGGAGTGGATGGACACGCTGTGTCTGCCCTTGGGGGCACGTCTGTGTCGTTGGGGAGGTGTGTGCACCTGCATCATGGTGAAGGGGTGGGGAGGGGGAGGGCAGGGATGCAGTGCCCAGGGCCCAGGAGGGAGGCATTCTCTGCCAGTTCCTGTCCAGCTACAGGGGCACTGAGGGCTCCCATGCAGAAGCTGAGCTTGGCCAGAGGTCTTCCCGCTGGGCCCGCGCAAAGAGATGGGCTTCTTTTCCCAGCTACCTGGCCAACGACATGGAGGAGGACGAAGAGGACGACGAGCCTCCCAAGCAGGCCATCTTGTCCTTCCTCTTCGGCAAGGATGACGCCCAGCGGCCCCTCTTCGACCACCTGCGCCTGCAGTTCATGCGCTGCATGGGCTGGAAGGCCTGGGTCACCCTGGAGGAGTGTGAGGAGGTGGGTGAGGCTGGGGCGGCTTGAGCAGGACCCAGGAGCAGGGCTGCAGGGCCCGGGGCTTGGGATGTGGGGACAGGCAAGAAGGGCCAGGGAAGAGCCTCTGAGGGAACGTTTGTCTTTCCAGATCCAAGCCTATGACCCAGAGCTCTGGGTGTGGGGGCGAGACCGGGCCCTCCTAGCCTAAGCTGCTGCACTGACACCAGTGGTCACCGGCCAGAGGGCAGGTGCGTGCAGGTCCTCGGGGTGGGCTGGGAGGGGGCTGTCTCCAGTCTGGGAGATCTGGGGACCCCTTGAGCTGCACTCCCTTTTGTCACCCCCACCTTTCTAAACCTGGTCCAGATCCACAGTGGGAGATGATTAGATGAGATGATTGGATGGGACTGTGTGCATGTCCACACCTCCCATTCAATTCTGCCGTGCTCTGCAGTCACCCACACTCACTTTCCAACAACCCTCACCACGTTGGCCACTCCAGCATCAACGCTGGCCCCTGACTCCCACCCCTGCCGCCTTGTCCCCTCCTGCAAGCTTCCACCCCAGCAACACCTCCAGCATGGCCAGTGCAGCTGCACAATTGTGTGGCAGCTCTCATGGGGGACCATGCATGCATGACTCTCCTTTGGGGTGGGGAGGGCACCAGCTAAACATCTCTATCTACTTTCCAAGTATTCCTATGCTCATGGAATTTGCCAGAACGCGGAAGGGTAAGCACAGCAACATCCTGCATGGTGGTCACCCCGACTCATCAGTTCCTGTCAGGGATGGGGGCTGGGCAAGGATGCACCTTGGGCCGTGAGCTGAGTGGTTAGGGTCCGGGATTGGGCATGGGCTCTCCTGTTGGCGAGTGGCCCACCTCAGGCCCAGAGTCAGGGACCCCCACTGACAGGCCGAGGATGGCTGACAAAGACCAGAGTACAGAACCAAGGGCCAGGGCGCCAGGGAGTCTGTCTCCCAGCCCACCCGTGGGGACTGAACTGGCTGCGAGTCACGTCTGACTGGGTCTCTCCTGCTTCCAGGTCGGTGAGCCCAGGGGAGACGTTCTTCAGCAACAGCAGCAGTCCAGACACCAAGGGCCACTGCGAGACAGGCGACAGGCCTGCTGGCCGACAGTCTGGAACAACCCAGACTCTTCGACAACAGCGTCCCCGCCAAGTACTCCTGCCAGCTGTGGGCACTCCCGGGGCTGTGCGGTGGGACAGGCCTTCTATCCACTTCCATCCTGGCCCGACACTCCATCAAACTGGCACAACTGATCTCCTCCCCTGAGACAGCAGCTGCAGCCCTACTCCTTTATTGATTTAGTCACTCAGTTTTCAACTATCTGGTCCCCACGGTCAAAAACCATCAGAGGGGTCCCACTCTTGAACCCATCATTTGTTTGAATTGCACTCCAATTTTACTCATACTTCTAATGGAGTGCATATTCTATATATAGCTCTTACAGAATGTATACATATTAAGATATATTTTCTTAGAAAAATATTTTTAAAACGCTATTTTTAGAGATACCTTATTAAATTTATTGCACATCGTTTTGAAATAGGGGGCAGAATTGGGAGGGGGGCTACAGGGAGTCGCTCAAACTAGGCTGCAGCTCCCACTGGTTCGCGGGAGGACTGAATAGGAAGTGGATAGGATTCAGCTGGACTACAACACACTCGTTGGGTTATGAGGAAGACAGGGCTGGAAACAGAATGGACCCAGCAAGCTTAACGACCAGCATGTGCATAAGCTGACTGGGGTGACGGACAGTGCTGGACTCTGTACTAGCAAACTCACGCAAGAATCAGGTCTGGGATCATCTCAGAGGAAGTTTCTTTGGAGATCCCTCCAACGGAACTGCTGATCTTAGAAGCCCAACCACCAAGAGACTGTCCGCCAGTGGACTCTGAATAGGTTTCCTTGCGATTGGAACTGCGAGACTGGCAGCAATCCAGAACTGATGAACTACCAAAACTGCTTGAGCAGGACCCTCGGAGCGCGCCTCCCCTTGGGGATCTGGCATGGGTGGTAGGCTGGGTGGGGCTTTGCCCTTTGTTACTCCCCTAACCCCAGAAAAACAGACAAAAATGCTAATATTAGTGTGGAAACAATGCTATTACCCACTTTCACCCTGTAGCCCTTGAATCTCAGGACCCTAATCAACTAAGTCAGAGTATAAAGAAAAAAAAATTTATAAAACGCTATTTTTAGAGATAATGTATTACATTTATTGCACATAGTTTTGAAATGGCCACTGTTGTGGAATCGTGGCTTGTATACTGTTGTTGGCATTTTGACTGTTATGTTATATATATATATGGAATTTTGTACAACATTAAAAATTTTTTAACTCATCTGCCCTGGACACCATGAGGACCGTGGTCAATATGTGAGGGGAGAACATGAACTACACCTCTTGGGGTCTTGTAATAAAACAGTCTCCTTACCTCCACCATGCATGCTGGCTTTTCTGTCCCATCTTGCGTGCTGTCAGGTGGTCTTGCTGCGCCATGGCGTGGTGGTCCCTTGACTCCCTCGCTGGACCCTGAGCACTGATGGTGACTGACTCTTCACCTGCAAAGGGCCTTGGAGCGGGAGGCGTGGCCTGCACTGCAGTGCAGAGAGACCCAGGGTGCAAAGCTGGCAGGGGCCTGTCGGTTAGATGATAGGGACAAGGAAAGTCAGCTCCTGGGTTAGTCCCCAAACAAAGCTCCACAAGCACCAGGGCTGGGCCAGAGGCACACGCGGGAGGCTGACACCTCTGTGGGCAGCACCGGGCAGCGGGGACATTCACCTGTGCTCAGGGAAGACAGGACCACCCCTCCCTCATGTGCAGGGTCCCACACCTGCGGTGGAGGATACCTCTTCCTCCTCGGCTCCTGAGGCCAATGCACTCTCCCCTCCTGTCACCAGTTCACTGCAGGAAGACCCTGCTGGCCACACCCTGGCTGGCTGCTTCTGCTCCTTGCCTGCTATGTCTGCTCTCTCCAGCACTCCATACTTCCTGCTGGAGGCCAGGCAGCCTGTGGTCTCTTTGGTGACAGTCCCCACCTGTCCCCTAGGCTCAGCAGGCTTCCTCTCTCTCTTTACACAGTCGTGCTCTATGTGCTCCACTGAATGGAGCAACAGCGTTTGATAGGACGCACCAGACACCCTCTGTGAAGACAGGGCCAGGGAGCCTGCCAGAGTATGGGGAAGTACAAAGGGGAGCTCCTGCCAACTCCAGAGCTTCCAAACATGGACTTCTTGATCACAAACACAGAGCTACAGAGAGGGACAGAGGGACAGACAGAGAGAAAGCTTCCATCTGCTGGCTTCCTTCCCTGAGGGCTGCAACAGCCAGCACTGTCCCAGGGAGAAGCCCACATTCCAGAACTTCATCAGGGTCTCCTGCACAGGTGACCATTCGGCTATCTACTGCTGCAGCTTCCCAGGTTGTGTTCACGCAGCTGCAAGGGAAACACAGCAGCCGGGACATGAACTGACATCTCTGTGAGATCTTCTGTGTTTGTGGGGAAGGGGGCAAGGAGGGGGCTGGCTCAGAGGCACATGCTCAGGAGGGAGGGAGGGAGCCATTGCTTTCCACTTCCCTCACGGTAGCCTGTGCATGGAATGTTTTGTGTGTTGTTTGGTTTTGTGCATGCTGCCCTATCAGTGGGGCGATGTAGGTTGAGGAGGACCAGATGGCACAAGAGCCTCGATTCAGCTCCCAGCAGCGTGGCCATCCAGCCTGCGACCTAGCCGCCAGCTGAGGCACAAACAACATGGCCCCAACCTGGCACCACAAGAGCACAGCACCTGCCTCTGAAGATAGAAATTGGGACTGATAATATTAGGTTGCATGATAATACTAACTAACAGGCTAGAGAACCAAGTCTGAGGAAGATTGTGTGAGGTATCTGTGGACTCATCCCTGTGCAACTGCAATACTCACTGGTTTGCTCAGGAGTTAGGGTGGCCATGCGTTGAGCTAGGCATGACCAAGGAACCCGCTGGCACTCATGGAAACTCGGGTTGGGAACAGACCCAACTCATCCAGGATGCAGCACCTGCAGGAACACACACACACACACAAATAAATGATATGTAGTGGCAAGGGCAACATCATACATCAGCTCACACAAAGGACAAGACAGAGGGTGCAGACTGCAGGGTTAGGGGCTAGAAACCTCTAGAACAAGTGAGATCTGGGTGTGGGAGTCGGCCTGGTGGGGGAAGGTGGGGAACTCCCCAGCTGGGCTCTAGCCCTCACTGCTGAGCACATGAGGCAAGCTGGCAATTGGTCAGTCCGGGCAAGGCTACTCCACTTGTTGTCAAGTGTATCGGGTGTTTCTGGTGGAGGGGTAACTGGTGCATGTGGCAGGGCCAGAGAAAATCGTGGCACACTAGCATATGCAGGATTCCAGATGCATTGTGTGCTAGTAGGTTAGGCTATCATAACAACTTGCAGCATGAAAGCCTGGGATGACACCAGACTTGACTAGGCTAGGTTGCACCCAACCCCAGTCCCCATAAGAATTGAGCCTTGGGCTGGCTCACCTGGTTAGATTGCAGCATCTGATGGGAAAGGCCAAGATGGGTGATGGGTTACGCCAGGCTGGGTCAGAGCATGCACTGGCACATCCAAGCTCTATGGCTGGGAGCAGGTCTTCTCGGGAAGGTAAGAGGATGCCCCAGCTAGGGTACGGTTCCCACTGGAGAGTGCCAGAGCCAGAATTGGGGTGGCAAACTGGGCTGGACAGGTCTGCAGTATCCCTCAGCATGTGTGTGGACACGTCTGGGGGTGTGCCAAACTAGGTCAGCTCTAGCACCAACTAGTGCCTGAAAGAGCCAGCGCAGGAACTGGTGCTCTGCAGGACCAGGGCACATGTAGGATGGAGTAGCCTAGGTCTCTGCCCCAACTGAGTCTCGTGATGAACGAGCCTTGGCTGTGCTGAAACCTGCAACAGTAAGAACTGGAGGGCACAGCGCCTTGGCCCAATGGCTAAAGTCTTTGCCTTGAAGGCACCAGGATCCCATAGCAGTGCTGGTTCTCATTCTGGCAGCCCTGCTTCTCATCCAGAGCCCTGCTTATTGTTGGGGAAAGCAATCAAGGACAGCACAAAGCCTTGGGACCCTGCACCCACATGGTAGACCCGCAAGGGGATCTGGGCTCCTGATTGGGATCAGTGCAGCTCTGGCCATTGTGCTCATTTGGGGAGTGAATCATTGGACAGAAGATAGTTCTCTTTACTTCTCTTCCTCTTTGTGTATGATTTTGAAATCAAAATGAACATATAGTTTAAAATATAAAAAGAACTGGAATGCTTTGTAGGCCAGCCTGGAAAGGCCACTGTTCCTGGCAGATCTAAGGATGTGGACTAAGTAGTGTGAGCCCACTGACCCAACAGTGTGCAAGAAATTGGCTTTGGGAGAGATTCTGAATGGGGAGCTTGGGATACTATTCTGACAGAACACAGTCCTGACAGGTGAGCACAAGAACCACAATAAGGTGCATTCCAGACCCAGACCCAGCAAGGGAAAGGTACCCAGCAACATATATTTGCCATAGGCTGGTGGCAGATTAGGCTGAACCAGTGCACACCACCCACTGGTGAATCTGAGCACCAGGACAAAGTGTGGGTCAGGCCACACCTCGTCACAACACATACCAGTACACAGTACAGCTGGGATTGGGTGCCTACCTGGCTGGGCTAGGTTGTAATGCTCACCAGCTGAAATTAGGGCGGGCCAGCCGGGGCCAGGCTAGGGCACCCACGGGCAAATGCCAAGACAAGGTGGGCTACAGCCACTCCCACTGGAGACCGTGAGTTGGGATGCAGGCACACCAAACCGGACAGGGCTACAACACCCATGTGCCTCATGTAAGCCAGATCAGGGAAGAGCCAGGCTGGGCTGACTGTCCCTGCTGGTGCAAGCATACAGCACAATGGGTGAGGGTTGGTTGCCTTTGCCACAGCTTCAGACGGAATATGCTGGCACTGGGGGCTAATTCTGTCAAGCTAAACTGCACAACCACCTGGAAACTGCATGATCCAGAAGTGGGCCCAGGACAGAAATAAATAATGGGCACCTCCTTCTTGGGTCAGCATTCCCACTAGAAAACCAATCCTGAAAACCAGGACTGGGGCAGACCTGGCGGGACAGAGTGGCACTCACCAGAATGTGTGGGGGCTGGAGAGTGGAGCTGGTTGGGTTGAACTAGGCTTCAGTGCCCACTGACATGCATGAGAGTTGAATGGGATGTGGGACAGGCTGGGCCAGTTTGCTGTACATACTGGCAAGCACGGACACCAGGGCAGGGGATGGGCCTGGTGGGGGTTATTGCGGGTTGCTATGACTAGGCTGCAACTCCCAATGATTTTTTTTTTTTGCCTGAGGGTTGAGTGTGTGCTGGGCAGAATCGGGATGGACTGCAACACCATTTGGTTCATGTGGATGACAGCGCTGGAAAGGCAACTGACCCAGCAATTGCAACCACCAGCATATGCATAAGCTGACTCGGGTGACAAACTGTGCCAGACCCTGTACTGGCATGCACACACAAGATTCTGTTCTGGAATCACCTCAGACCAACTTTCCCTGGGGATCCCTCCAACTCAACTGCTCATCTCAGAACACTAACCATGCACAGAAGTACAGGTTCCATGGTCTGTTCATGGAGTGCAAGTGTCAAAGCTGAGCCTCCTCAGAGACTCACACGGAGCAGTGGACAGCATTTCCAGGTGCACGTGGAAGATATGGCAGTCCATCAGAAACTTCAGAGGACACTTGGTACCACAACAGAGGACAGAAGACAGAACAAATCATTCAACAATCAACTCCCCCAGCCATGTGTTGGCAATGAATACCTCGGCAAACAGAGACTCTAAGGTGGACTATGTCAATCACTGCATTCTCGAGAGATTCCATCACGCTTGGAATGGCGAGATTGGCAGGAATTCAAACCTGTTGAGCTACCACAACCTCTTGAGTAGGACCTTCAGAGCATGCCCCGAGTCGGTTACTTGGCATGGCGTGGAGGCTAGGTAGGGCTTCTCCCTTTATTTACCTTCTTCAAACACATACAGAACAAGAAAATGTGGAAAAAAAGGTCTCACCCAATTTCCTGTAGCCACTGACCATATGTGCATTAAACAACTATGAAAATGTATCAAACACAAACAAAAAAAACACCAGCCAGGGTAGGTGTGTGACACACTGACTGAGGTCTCCACACTCGCTGACACACACAAGAGCTCTCTCTGGGAACAGACATTCGAGGTCAGTTCACGGCACACACTGGGTGCAGGACAACCTGCTCTGGACTTGGAGCTAAAATGTGGCAACAACTCCACAGTCCCCGTGTAGTGAACAAAATCAGTGGTGGCATCTCCTGAAGGGGGTGGGTGTAGTACTTAGCTTTAGAAAGTGCAAGCTTTTGGGAGAATTAAGATCTGCTGGAATCAGGTGAGGACACATTTCAGCAGACAGAAAAATGTTAGCCCATGTGAAGCACAAAGGGCACATTCCAGGAAATAGGGGAGGACAGAATGACAGCAGAGGGGCACCTGGAGACTGACAGACACAGGAAAGCAGCAGACAAAATGCTGTGGTGTTGCAGTGACCAGTAACCCAGCGGCATTTAGCAAGTGGCGATCTGCATTGCACTGGCGCTCAGAACCCCAGCAGCAACAAGGTGGGAAGGGGCGTTCACCAGAAGCCTAGGAGAACTGTATGTGTTGGGAGCAAACCTGGCCTGATCCACACTCTGTTCTGGTGCTCAGATTCGCAACTGGGTGATGTGTACTGCTTCACTACCCAACTTTTCAACCTACAGATACACAATACACTTTTATTTTTACTGAAAAGGCGGATAGACAGAGAGGAAGATCTTCCGTCCCATGATTCACTCCCCAAGTAAGCGCAACTGCTGATGTTATGCCAATCCGAAGCCAGGAGGCTCTTCTGGGTCTTCCACACGGGCGCAGGGTCCCAAAGCCTTGGGCCATCCTCCACTGCTTTCCCAGGCCACAGGCAGGGAGCTGGATGGGAAGCCAGGCCACCACGATCAGAACCGGCACCCAGATGGGATCCCGGGCATGCAAGGCGAGGACCCAAACCACTGCCACACCACGCTGGGCCTTTTGCTTTTCATCAGTGAATGGAACGTTCTCAGGAACTGACCATGTTTACGCCACAAAACAAGCCTCAGCAAACATAAATAACATCAACATTATACCATGCATCATGGAGTAAGCTAGAGACCAAGAACTCAAAGCAGCCAAGAAGACTTGCAAACACATGGAGGCTGAATAATATGTTACCACATGAGCACTGGATTCAAGAGGAAATGAAAGGAGAGATTTAAAAATTGCTTGAAATCAATGAAGGCATCAACACATAGATTAAATCTGATGAGACACAATCAAGCCAGTGTCAAAATTCATCTCAATCCATGCTTACATTCAGAAACTAGAAAAGCATCAAGTAAATCCACTCTCCTTACAGGAGTCAGACAAACCAGACCAACAACAGCAAGCAATCCCAACATCATGAAGGAAAAGAAATCATCAAAATAAGGGAGGAAATAAACCAAAGAGACACCAAGACTACAGTTCATCAGCTCAATGAATCAAAGAGCTGGTTCTTTGAGAAAATCAACAAAATACACTCCCCACTAGCACAACTCTTCAAAACAAGGAGGGAGAAGATACACATCAATAGCATCAGACATCAGAAAGGAAACATAACAACTGATACCTCAGACAGACAGACAATTCTTACAAACTATCACAAGCAACTCTACAGAAACAAATCAGAAGAGCTAGTAGACATGGATAGATGTTTGGACACATACGAACCACCAAGACTGAATCAAGAAGCAATTAACAATCTAAATAGACCCGTAACATCATTGTCTGTGTTTCAGTCCTTTCCACTCAATCTCTACCATCTCAAAAAAGAAATAAAGAAAAGTTCAGAGAACTAATAGTGATATCCCATTGGTCACTGGTCATCTTTGACGTTTGCAAACTAATTTCTGCTTTTAAGATCCTGTGAAGATGAGAAATACATGCACATATGAACTATCCCTCAGAACAAATCATTTCCCCAGAAAGCAGTTGCTTAGCTTCACTTATGAGCACTTTTTCTTAATATATATCAATGTAGGCACAGCGATTTGGCATAGTGGCTAAAAATCTCGCCTTGAATTTTCTGGGATCCCATATGGGCGCTTGTTCTAATCCCGGAGCTCCACTTCCCATTCAGCTCCCTGTTTGTGGCCTGGAAAGCAGTCAAGGATGGCCCAAAGCCTCGGGACCCTGACCTGCATGGGAGAATTCATGGAAATTCCTCTCTCCTAGCTTCAGATCGGTGCAGCTCCGGCCACTGCCGTCACTTGGAGAGTGAATCATTAGACGTAACATCTTCCTCCCTGTCTCAAATAAATATAAATATTTATTAATAATTACATATATATGTATGTGTGTATTTACATTTATGTCAACGCTGATCCTGGTGTGATAGCTCAATTGGATAATCCTCCCCTTGCAAGCACCAAGATCCTACCTGTGTGCTGCTTTAACTTCTGGCCGCTCCATTTCCCAACTAGCTCCCTGCTTGTGGCCTTGGAGGACACGGAGAAGAGCCCAAAGCCTGGGGACCCTGCACCCGCATGGGAGACCTGCACAAAGCTTCTAGCTCCTGGCTTCTGACTGGCTTGGCTCTGGCGGAGTGGCCATTGCAGAGTGAATATATAGCCATTCACACAATTCAAGGGAGTCTGTGTACCAACTGACTAACACAAGCACTGTTTGTTATACGTGATATTGCCATGTAACTTAGCGACTGATCATGGTACATGCATACAGTGGAAAACTCAAAGGTTACAAAAAAGCAATGAAAAACAAACATCTGTAGAAGAATCTCTAGGTCATACTGTTAAGTGAAGCAAACATAAAAGGCAGATGTTGTGTGCACATTACAAGGGGGAATGATAGCGGAATAAGGGAAGGACACGTTTAAACAAATGGAGAAACATTAGCCCGTGTGAAGCACGAGGGGCACATTCCAGGAAATAGGAGAGCACTGAATCACAGCAGAGGGGGACAAGAGACTGACAGACACAGGAAAGCAGCCGACACAATGGTGTGGCATTGCAGAGACCGATACCCCAGCTGCTTTCAGAACACCACTGGCAGCCAGAACTACACCAGCAACAAGCTGGGAAGGGACTTTCACCAGGAGCTCAGAAGGTGAACCCAGACAAACAACTGCCCGTCCTGCTGGCCTGTTGGATTTCACCAGGAGCAGAGACAGAGCAGCACGTCCCAGACGGGCAGTGAGGGAACAGGGTGGATCTCACAGCCCAGTTGGCCCCCACAAAGCCGACTCAGGTGTCATTTGGTATAGGGAGGCAAAGGCTTTGGGGCAGGACTGAGCATGCACTGAGCTGGGAGTGAACGCATTTCTGGCTCATTTGTTGAGTCAACTGCAACAAAGTGCCATCCTACAGGTTCCACCCAAGAGAGGCACGGGTAGCCCTCAACCTGATAGCCAGCAGATCAACAACTCTACTAGCGGCACATCACGTGCCACTTTGTACAGTGTGGAAAGACTTTAAGACTGTAGGACAAGAGTGAGCTGTGCATGTGCTGAACGGGGATGAACTCACTGAGCTCAGTGCATTGCACTGGTCCCACAGGGAAGAACACCGACTTTGGCATTGTATGGGTCAAAATAGGTACATGTGGCCCTCTGCCTAACAGCCAACAGGTTCAGGAAGGATCAGCACCAACAACAATCCAGTTATACAAGACACCGGATGCCTCCCTAATTCTGGGACCTCCTCTAACTCAAAACCGGAAAAAGATCCTATAGACAATGGTGCAGCCTCAGCTTGGTATCACAGCAGGTGGAGATGGAAAGCCAGGAGCTGGGGCTACGCAGACCATGCTAAAATCGAACATAAGAATCCAGACCTGGAACTCGTGGAGGGAGTGGCACAAGGGATTGCAAGCAAAGAGCCACGTGCCAACCACAAAAAGAAAAATCAAATTGCAGACTTGTGGGTGACACAGCTTAGAAACCTGCCCCAAGGAGAAGAATCTCACAACCTCAAGTACAGTGACCAAGAGAAAGGAAGAGACAGAGACACAATGCATGTTACTCAAGACTCCCTTGCAAAGCAGCAAAACCCTTGGTCAATCTCAGAGTGAACTGAGGAAGACATCAAGAACATGAGGGATAATCCTCAAGACTCTCGAATCCTCACAAAGGACTATCAGTACGGGCACCAAGGACTTCATCCCAACAGCCAAGCAGAACACGCGGAATGGCAGTGCCTCTGGAGGCCGAGAACTCCGAGGTCACCCAGCCCCGTCTGGATCTGCTACATGGGATGGAAGAAGCTCAAATCCTTCCTCACATGATCCAAGGTCCTCGGAACAACAGCCAGGAGCCCAGAGTCGTCTGCAGAAACACAACAACAGTAGGCTTCCTTCAGGACCAGGCAGAGCAGCTTTTTCTGGTCCTTACTTAGTTCCTACTTGGATCCCCACCCTCTCTTGCAACGACCATCAGGGTCGCTCCGGATCCCCTGCCCCCACCCCCAGAAAACTAGAATAGATACACAGAAATACAAGCAAAGCTTAGAACCAGACAGGAAATGGTCAGCATGGATCCACATAAACCTTACGAGGTAGGAAACAAAGGATTAGTTACTCCTCAAAGGATTAGTTACTCCTCACTAGGGGATTGGAGATTTCTCTGCACACCCCTCCTAAAACGCTTCTGCACCTCAACTGTTGACAAATGCCTTGTTGAAGTTACAAGCCAGTTTAGACTATCCTAAAATCTGCCAAGTTCAGCAAAATTATGCTTCAACACTGTAAACTGATAAACACTAAAATGAAAATAGACACGAGACAGCTGAAAGCACCCGATAGCCACTTCAAGGTGTATAGCAGCCAGTCCTGTGTATCAACAAAAATTGAAATGTCAATGAAGTAGTCAGGATGTGGTTAAGAACTTGCATTTTTTTTAACATATTGTTTACTCAATACTATGTCAGTTGATTCCATAATGGTATCAATTCTTGCTGATATTATGTTGGGGCTTTTAAGGGATCGGGATGATATTCTGCTGGCTCTCCCTTCAGACCACAGAAGGTCTCCCCAGCAAGCCGTTCAACTTCTCTAGACTACAAGGGGCTGGACTCTATGCTGGGTATATGCTTGCAAAGAAAGAATCTCAACTGAACTTGAACTCTGGTCATGCAACAAGGTGGAGGAATCCACCATGGGCAGAGGGGTGGGGGGAATCCCAGTACTTATAAAACTGTGTCACATAAAACAATGTAATTAATAAAAACAAAACAAAAGAACAAACAGAAAAGAAAAAAAAAAAGAAACAAAAAAATGGCAATTAAACTCACAGGAGACCTCTCACAGGAAACTCTACTGGCCAGAAGAGAATGGAGCAACATCTTCCCAATCCTCAAAGCACAAAATGGTCAGCCCACGATGTCGTACCCAGCTAAATTTTGTCTTCACAAATGAAATAAAATGCTTCCAAAGCAAAGAAAAGTGAAAAGAATTTGCCTCTTCCAAAACTGCACTACACAGAAGACTTAAACAGGTTCTCTTCACAGAGTAATGGAATACCACCCACCAAAACCAACAACATCCCAGGAAAAGAACAACAGAAGACTCAATCAATGAACAACCCATTGCTAAAACGACAGGACCAAATTACCACCCATTTACACTAACACTGAAGAGAAATGGCTTCAACTCCTCAATGAAACGTCACAGATTAGTAGACTAGATCTAAAAGAAAAACAAACACATCTGTTTCTTGCCAACAGGACACATCTCTCACCAACAAAAACTAGATCTCATGGATTTTGGAGAACTGGGCCTCCTCACTTGCTAAGCCTGAGCAGTGGACAGCATGCCCAGATGCACTTGGGGCAGATGGCAGCTCACCCAGGTCTGCAGAGGACATTGAGTACCATGTAGACGATGGGAGACAGAACCAATCGGACAACTCTCCAAACCAGGCTTTAGCATCAAGCATCGGGGCAAACGGACACTCTCAGGTGGACAATGTCAGCCAGTGGACCTTGGAAGAATTTCCTCATTCTTGCAGCAACAAAACCAACAGCCTTTCAGAACTATCACAACCCCTTGCGCAGTGCCCTCAGAGCCTGATCCACATCTGGGACCCTGGGATGATATGGGGTGGCTGTCCTCCACCCCCCGGCACTCATGCGGTTAGGATGCTGGGTATGGCTTCACCTCTTCTTCTTCCCTTTCCCCAAGAACAAAGAGAACAAAATGAACATCAGAAGCGATGGTGTCATGCACGGGAGCCTATTCCTCCACCCTTCCCATGGGATACACTGGTACACATGGACATGGATCCATCTCAACTACATAATCAACACCAAAATAAAATCATTTTATCAGACTTGTTGTGGATGAGTAGGGAGGCCAGAGGCCTGGAGTGTGGCTGTGGACAGTGTGGTCAGAGATGGGGTCCTGGGTCAACCAAACAAATGGTCCACACAGGGTCAGGTGTCAGGCAGGTATGGCAGTTACTCCTGCGATGCTTCGAGCTGGTTGCCAGGTTGGAATAACAGATGACATCAGAGGATTCCGCCCCTCCTGATTGGAGGGGCCACACTCACTGGCACCTGCCAGCACTGGCTAACAGCGTCTTCTCCGAGCTGGGCTTCAGTGTTGACTCCCACGCTGAGGAAGATACGACACGGTGCGCTTGAGCCAGCCAGGCTTGATCGGGAAGGACTGAGAGAGATCAGGGTGTGGGTCCGCAACAGGGAGCCACGGTTTTGAGAAAGACCATGGCCAGCTGCGAACCGGACCCCCAGATCGAGGACTGTCCCCTGGAGGCGCTGGTGGATGATGAGGTCCCAGGACCACCAGATGAGGGGCCCGAGGGAGCAGGTGACTCACAATCTCACTGGGGAGGAGGAGGGTGGCAGCAGTCCTAGGGAGCTGAGGACAAGTGTGATGGCAAAGAAGGCCTCGGGGGGTCAGGATTGGAGGAGAGGCCTCCAAGAGGAGACCAGGATGCCCACAAGGACACAACCCCAGGGAGCTAGGCACGGCAGTGGGGGGATTGGGAATGGGGCAGGTGTCCTGGCTTCCATTACAGGCTAGAAGACAGGCTGGGCAATGTTGGGTGTTGGGGGTGGTACCAAGTGTGCCATGTGTCAAGGAGCAGGCGGCCTCAGGAGGAGGCCCCAAGCTGGGGCTGGGGAGCATGGCAGCTTTCAGTTATTCTGTGGGGGCCAAGACTAGAGATGGCCCGTCACGACAGAGCCTATTCCTTCCCACAGCCCCACACGTGGACACCAGCTCCCAGCCCCAGAGTTCTGCCGGCAGCACAAAGAGGCCTTGGTCCACAGCCTTCTCCATCTCGGGGTCAGACTCCGAGACAGAGGTGACAACAGAGATGCAGGGCATATGGCCTCGGGGCTGCAGGGCGAGCTGGCCCCGGAGACCAACCCAAAGGTGCACACAAAGCACAGAGCCCACGGAGAATTGGGATGTGGAGTGGCTCCTGGGGCTGAAGATGAGGCTCAAGAAGCAGCGTGTGTCGACGGTGCTGCCTGAGCACCACAAGGTCTTCAACAGGCTGCTCGGTAGGGCATGAGACTCGGGGAGGGTTGTGGGGGGTGCTTCGGAGGGAAGGGACAGGTCCTGGGGGACCTGGATGGAGCCTCGCCTGTGTAGCCAGAGAGACTGGGGGCCTGGGGAGAGCCCTGGATCTGCCAGCCTCTCTGATACACATGAGCTCTTGCTGCCCACGTCCACCAGCGGGGCTGCGGAGATGCCGGGCTCACTGTAAATGCCGGGCTGTCACCCACTGACCACCCCATACAGACTGAAACAGGCCTCAGTGGCACATGGGCAGCCACGGGCATGTGCACAGGCCCAGGACACACATCCATGCTGGACCAAGCCCTTCCTCACTGGCAGCCACAGACCCTTGCTTGCCAGCCACATGTGCCCAGCCTCTGCATGGCTGCTGGACCCTTGGCTCTGACCTGACACTTCCCCAGAAGAGGCCAGGGCCCGCCTGCTTCTCAGCCTAACACACTGGCCCCTTTCCCCAGAGGATCCCGTGGTCAAGCGGTTCCTGGCCTGGGACAAGCAGCTCAGAGTATCTGACAAGGTGAGTGGGCCCGACACACGGGGATAGATTGGGTTGGGGGACACAGGGCATAGCACCCCTGCAGTCATCTGCCCCTGCACGTGCCTCCACCCAGCACGCACACACAGTGCCTGCCCTTTCCTGACGGGCCCCGCATGTATGACGGAGCCTGTGGCATCTCTGCTCCCCACTGAGACTGCTGCCTCTGTGCCAGGCCCCAGGTCAGGCCAGCCTGGATGTCACAACTCTCGTGGGCATCCCTGATGATCAGGGCCCAGGTGCCCAGCTTCCTGCTCCTCCAGAGCCCTGGGAACCCCAGCTGCCCTCACACAGGGCCCTGGCAGTGGCAAGGCTACACTGAGTGGCAACAGCCCACTGCCCCAATACCCACCACCCTGTCCTGATTCTCGTCAAGTCATGACTCGTGTCGTGCTGCCCTCTCTCCATCAGTACCTGCTGGCCATGGTCATCGCCTACCTCAGCCGAGCCGGCCTCTACCCATGGCAGTACAGGCGCATTCATTTCTTCGTAGCTCTGTGAGTATTCTGCTTCCCGACTCTCTGCCCTGGAACATGCAGGACTGAGTCCTCCCTCCACCTGCAACAGCAGAGTCAGCTCCAACACCACACCCTCCCTCTGCTTCTCTGGCCTCCCAGCGCTGCTGCCCAGCCCGCTTCCGGGGGCACCCTTTCTGATCCCTGACCTGCTGGGCCCAGGCCCGTGTGGCAGGGTCACGTCACAGTGCCCACAGGCTCTTACAGGCTTGGCCCTACTTGAGTGTAAGATGACAGCTCAGCTCCTGCCCTTTTGTGGCACCTCATTCACTCTGCACAAGGCCTTGCCTGGTACATGCCATGGGTCAGAGAGTGTGACAGGGAATGTGGAACTACAAGCTGCATGTGGAATGAGTGCACGGGAGTGGATGGACACGCTGTGTCTGCCCTTGGGGGCACGTCTGTGTCGTTGGGGAGGTGTGTGCACCTGCATCATGGTGAAGGGGTGGGGAGGGGGAGGGCAGGGATGCAGTGCCCAGGGCCCAGGAGGGAGGCATTCTCTGCCAGTTCCTGTCCAGCTACAGGGGCACTGAGGGCTCCCATGCAGAAGCTGAGCTTGGCCAGAGGTCTTCCCGCTGGGCCCGCGCAAAGAGATGGGCTTCTTTTCCCAGCTACCTGGCCAACGACATGGAGGAGGACGAAGAGGACGACGAGCCTCCCAAGCAGGCCATCTTGTCCTTCCTCTTCGGCAAGGATGACGCCCAGCGGCCCCTCTTCGACCACCTGCGCCTGCAGTTCATGCGCTGCATGGGCTGGAAGGCCTGGGTCACCCTGGAGGAGTGTGAGGAGGTGGGTGAGGCTGGGGCGGCTTGAGCAGGACCCAGGAGCAGGGCTGCAGGGCCCGGGCTTGGGATGTGGGGACAGGCAAGAAGGGCCAGGGAAGAGCCTCTGAGGGAACGTTTGTCTTTCCAGATCCAAGCCTATGACCCAGAGCTCTGGGTGTGGGGGCGAGACCGGGCCCTCCTAGCCTAAGCTGCTGCACTGACACCAGTGGTCACCGGCCAGAGGGCAGGTGCGTGCAGGTCCTCGGGGTGGGCTGGGAGGGGGCTGTCTCCAGTCTGGGAGATCTGGGGACCCCTTGAGCTGCACTCCCTTTTGTCACCCCCACCTTTCTAAACCTGGTCCAGATCCACAGTGGGAGATGATTAGATGAGATGATTGGATGGGACTGTGTGCATGTCCACACCTCCCATTCAATTCTGCCGTGCTCTGCAGTCACCCACACTCACTTTCCAACAACCCTCACCACGTTGGCCACTCCAGCATCAACGCTGGCCCCTGACTCCCACCCCTGCCGCCTTGTCCCCTCCTGCAAGCTTCCACCCCAGCAACACCTCCAGCATGGCCAGTGCAGCTGCACAATTGTGTGGCAGCTCTCATGGGGGACATGCATGCATGACTCTCCTTTGGGGTGGGGAGGGCACCAGCTAAACATCTCTATCTACTTTCCAAGTATTCCTATGCTCATGGAATTTGCCAGAATGCGGAAGGGTAAGCACAGCAACATCCTGCATGGTGGTCACCCCGACTCATCAGTTCCTGTCAGGGATGGGGGCTGGGCAAGGACGCACCTTGGGCCGTGAGCTGAGTGGTTAGGGTCCGGGATTGGGCATGGTTTCTCCTGTTGGCGAGTGGCCCACCTCAGGCCCAGAGTCAGGGACCCCCACTGACAGGCCGAGGATGGCTGACAAAGACCAGAGTTCAGAACCAAGGGCCAGGGCGCCAGGGAGTCTGTCTCCCAGCCCACCCGTGGGGACTGAACTGGCTGCGAGTCACGTCTGACTGGGTCTCTCCTGCTTCCAGGTCGGTGAGCCCAGGGGAGACGTTCTTCAGCAACAGCAGCAGTCCAGACACCAAGGGCCACTGCGAGACAGGCGACAGGCCTGCTGGCCGACAGTCTGGAACAACCCAGACTCTTCGACAACAGCGTCCCCGCCAAGTACTCCTGCCAGCTGTGGGCACTCCCGGGGCTGTGCGGTGGGACAGGCCTTCTATCACTTCCATCCTGGCCCGACACTCCATCAAACTGGCACAACTGATCTCCTCCCCTGAGACAGCAGCTGCAGCCCTACTCCTTTATTGATTTAGTCACTCAGTTTCCAACTATCTGGTCCCCACGGTCAAAAACCATCAGAGGGGTCCCACTCTTGAACCCATCATTTGGGTGAATTGCACTAACTCAAATTTTACTCATACTTCTAATGGAGTGCATATTCTATATGTAGTTCTCACATAATGTATACATAATAAGATATATTTTCTTAGAAAAATATTTTTAAAACGCTATTTTTAGAGAAAATTTATTAAATTTATTGCACATCGTTTTGAAATAGGGGGCAGAATTGGGAGGGGGGCTACGGGGAGTCGCTCAAACTAGGCTGCAGCTCCCACTGGTTCGCGGGAGGACTGAATAGGAAGTGGATAGGATTGAGCTGGACTACAACACACTCGTTGGGTTATGAGGAAGACAGGGCTGGAAACAGAATGGACCCAGCAAGCTTAACGACCAGCATGTGCATAAGCTGACTGGGGTGACGGACAGTGCTGGACTCTGTACTAGCAAACTCACGCAAGAATCAGGTCTGGGATCATCTCAGAGGAAGTTTCTTTGGAGATCCCTCCAACGGAACTGCTGATCTTAGAAGCCCAACCACCAAGAGACTGTCCGCCAGTGGACTCTGAATAGGTTTCCTTGCGATTGGAACTGCGAGACT
Organism: Ochotona curzoniae; assembly: GCF_017591425.1. NCBI lineage: Eukaryota > Metazoa > Chordata > Mammalia > Lagomorpha > Ochotonidae > Ochotona > Ochotona curzoniae. The sequence continues at coordinate 1,191,433 of NW_024466464.1, forward strand.
GGCAGCAATCCAGAACTGATGAACTACCAAACCCGCACAATTCTTGTAGGCGATCTCAACACGCCTCTAACACCAATGGACCGGTCTACGAAACAAAAACTCAACAAAGAAACAACAGAGCTCACACAAACAATAGAACAACTGGACTTAGTAGACATATATAGAACTTTTTATCCTAAGGCCACAGACTATACATTCTTCTCAGCGGTGCATGGCACCTTCTCCAGAATCGACCACATGATAGGTCATAAAGCGAATCTAAACAACTTCCAAAACATTAGAATCATACCATGTACCCTCTCAGACCACCATGGGATGAAACTGGAAATCAACAACTCAAAACTCCCCAGGAAGTATAGGCACTCTTGGAAATTGAACAATATGCTATTAAATGAACAATGGGTCAGAGAAGAAATTAAAGATGAGATCAAAAAATTTATGGAAACCAATGAAAACTCTGATACAACATTCCAAAACTTGTGGGACACCGCCAAAGCAGTGCTACGAGGTAGATTCATCGCAATCGGAGCCCATGTCAAGGCCCAAGAAAGACGCCAAATACAGGAACTAACCACACACCTCCAGGATCTGGAAAAACAGCAGCAGAAGAGTCCCACGCACAATAGGAAACAAGAAATCATCAAAACAAGGGAGGAGATAAACCAAATAGAAATCAAAAAAACTATACATAAAATCAACAAATCAAAAAGTTGGTTTTTTGAGAAAATAAACAAAATAGACACTCCACTGGCCCGATTGACCAACAAAAAACAAGAGAAAGTGAGAATCAATAGCATTAAAGATGAAAAAGGCAACACAACAACAGACACTACAATCATTAAGAAAATAATTAGAAATTACTACAAAGAACTGTACTCCCACAAATTTGAGGACCACCAAGAAATAGAAAAGTTCTTGGACTCCCACCACTTACCAAAACTCAGTCCGGAGGCAACTGAAGAATTAAATAAACCCATAACCGAGGTAGAGATTGAAACAGTCATCAAGGATCTCCCAACGAAAAAAAGCCCAGGCCCAGACGGCTTCACTACAGAATTCTACAAAACATTCCGAACAGAACTAACCCCAATCCTCTACAAGCTCTTCAAAACAATAGAGGAGGAAGCAACCCTTCCAAACTCATTCTATGAAGCCAACATCACCTTAATCCAAAAACCGGACAGAGAACCGTCAGAGAAGGAAAACTACAGACCTATTTCTCTGATGAACATTGATGCTAAAATTCTCAACAAAATCCTAGCCAATAGAATTCAAAAAATCATCAGACAGATCATTCATCCGGATCAAGTAGGATTCATCCCTGGAATGCAGGGATGGTTCAACATTCGGAAATCCATAAATGTTATAAACCATATCCAAAAACTGCAAAACAAGAACCACATAATAGTTTCAATAGATGCAGAAAAAGCTTTCGACAAAATCCAACACCTCTTCATGCTAAAAACTCTAGCCAAAGTAGGCATAGATGGGAAAATCCACAACATAATCAAAGCAATTTATGAAAAACCCAACGCCAGTATCATACTGAATAAAACAGTCTTTTTACCTCCACCATGCATGCTGGCTTTTCTGTCCCATCTTGCGTGCTGTCAGGTGGTCTTGCTGCAACTTGCTCCCTCGCTGGACCCTGAGCACTGATGGTGACTGACTCTTCACCTGCAAAGGGCCTTGGAGCGGGAGGCGTGGCCTGCACTGCAGTGCAGAGAGACCCAGGGTGCAAAGCTGGCACGGGCCTGTCGGTTAGATGATAGGGACAAGGAAAGTCAGCTCCTGCTTTAGTCTCCAAACAAAGCTCCACAAGCACCAGGGCTGGGCCAGAGGCACACGCGGGAGGCTGACACCTCTGTGGGCAACACTGGGCAGCGGGGCACATTCACCTGTGCTCAGGGAAGACAGGACCACCCCTCCCTCATGTGCAGGGTCCCACACCTGCGGTGGGGGGCACCTCTTCCTCCTCGGCTCCTGAGGCCAATGCACTCTCCCCTCCTGTCACCAGTTCACTGCAGGAAGACCCTGCTGGCCACGCCCTGGCTGGCTGCTTCTGCTCCTTGCCTGCTATGTCTGCTCTCTCCAGCACTCCATACTTCCTGCTGGAGGCCAGACAGCCTGGAGTCTCTTTGGTGACAGTCCCCACCTGTCCCCTAGGCTCAGCAGGCTTCCTCTCTCTCTTTACACAGTCGTGCTCTATGTGCTCCACTGAATGGAGCAACAGCGTTTGATAGCATGCACCAGACACCCTCTGTGAAGACAGGGCCAGGGAGCCTGCCAGAGTATGGGGAAGTACAAAGGGCAGCTCCTGCCAACTCCAGAGCTTCCAAACATGGACTTCTTGATCACAAACACAGAGCTACAGAGAGGGACAGAGGGACAGACAGAGAGAAAGCTTCCATCTGCTGGCTTCCTTCCCTGAGGGCTGCAACAGCCAGCACTGTCCCAGGGAGAAGCCCACATTCCAGAACTTCATCAGGGTCTCCTGCACAGGTGACCATTCGGCTATCTACTGCTGCAGCTTCCCAGGTTGTGTTCACGCAGCTGCAAGGGAAACACAGCAGCCGGACATGAACTGACATCTCTGTGAGATCTTCTGTGTTTGTGGGGAAGGGGGCAAGGAGGGGGCTGGCTCAGAGGCACATGCTCAGGAGGGAGGGAGGGAGCCATTGCTTTCCACTTCCCTCACGGTAGCCTGTGCATGGAATGTTTTGTGTGTTGTTTGGTTTTGTGCAGGCTGCCCTATCAGTGGGGCAATGTAGGTTGAGGAGGACCAGATGGCACAAGAGCCTCGATTCAGCTCCCAGCAGCGTGGCCATCCAGCCTGCGACCTAGCCGCCAGCTGAGGCACAAACAACATGGCCCCAACCTGGCACCACGAGAGCACAGCACCTGCCTCTGAAGATAGAAAGAGGGACTGATAATATTAGGTTGCATGATAATACTAACAGGCTAGAGAACCAAGTCTGAGGAAGATTGTGTGAGGTATCTGTGGACTCATCCCTGTGCAACTGCAATACTCACTGGTTTGCTCAGGAGTTAGGGTGGCCATGCGTTGAGCTAGGCATGACCAAGGAACCCGCTGGCACTCATGGAAACTCGGGTTGGGAACAGACCCAGCTCATCCAGGATGCAGCACCTGCAGGAACACACACACACAAATAAATGATATGTAGTGGCAAGGGCAACATCATACATCAGCTCACACAAAGGACAAGACAGAGGGTGCAGACTGCATGTAGGGTAGGTGCTAGAAACCTCTAGAACAAGTGAGATCTGGGTGTGGGAGTCGGCCTGGTGGGGGAAGGTGGGGAACTCCCCAGCTGGGCTCTAGCCCTCACTGCTGAGCACATGAGGCAAGCTGGCAATTGGTCAGTCCGGGCAAGGCTACTCCACTTGTTGTCAAGTGTATCGGGTATTTCTGGTGGAGGGGTAACTGGTGCATGTGGCAGGGCCAGAGAAAATCGTGGCACACTAGCATATGCAGGATTCCAGATGCATTGTGTGCTAGTAGGTTAGGCTATCATAGCAACTTGTAGCATGAAAGCCTGGGATGGCACCAGACTTGACTAGGCTAGGTTGCACCCACCCCCAGTCCCCATAAGAATTGAGCCTTGGGCTGGCTCACCTGGTTAGGCTGCAGCATCTGATGGGAAAGGCCAAGATGGGTGATGGGTTATGCCAGGCTGGGTCAGAGCATGCACTGGCACATCCAAGCTCTATGGCTGGGAGCAGGTCTTCTCGGGTAGGTAAGAGGATGCCCCAGCTAGGGTACGGTTCCCACTGGAGAGTGCAAGAGCCAGAATTGGGGTGGCAAACTGGGCTGGACAGGTCTGCAGTATCCCTCAGCATGTGTGTGGACACGTCTGGGGGTGTGTGCCAAACTTGGTTGGGCTCTAGCACCAACTAGTGCCTGCAAGAGCCAGCGCAGGAACTGGTGCTCTGCAGGACCAGGGTACATGTAGGATGGAGTAGCCTAGTTCTCTGCCCCCAACTGGTCTGTGTGAGCAGTGTCTTGGTATGAACAAGTCTTGGCTGTGCTGAAACCTGCAACAGTAAGAACTGGAGGGCACAGCGCCTTGGCCCAATGGCTAAAGTCTTTGCCTTGAAGGCACCAGGATCCCATAGCAGTGCTGGTTCTCATTCTGGCAGCCCTGCTTCTCATCCAGAGCCCTGCTTATTGTTGGGGAAAGCAATCAAGGACAGCACAAAGCCTTGGGACCCTGCACCCACATGGTAGACCCGCAAGGGGATCTGGGCTCCTGATTGGGATCAGTGCAGCTCTGGCCATTGTGCTCACTTGGGGAGTGAATCATTGGACAGAAGATAGTTCTCTTTACTTCTCTTCCTCTTTGTGTATGATTTTGAAATCAAAATGAACATACAGTTTAAAATATAAAAAGAACTGGAATGCTTTGTAGGCCAGCCCGGGAAGGCCACTGTTCCTGGCAGATCTAAGGATGTGGACTAAGTAGTGTGAGCCCACTGACCCAACAGTGTGCAAGAAATTGGCTTTGGGAGAGATTCTGATAGGGGAGCTTGGGATACTATTCTGTCAGGACGCAATGCCTACAGGTGAGCGCAAGAACCACAATAAGGTGCATTCCAGACCCAGACCAGGGAAAGGTACCCAGCAACATATATTTGCCATAGGCTGGTGGCAGATTAGGCTGAACCAGTGCACACCACCCACTGGTGAATCTGAGCACCAGGACAGAGTGTGGGTCAGGCCACACCTCGTCACAACACATACCAGTACACAGTACAGCTGGGATTGGGTGCCTACCTGGCTGGGCTACATTGTAATGCTCACCAGCTGGGAGTAGGGTTCGGTCAGTCGGGGCCAGGCTAGAGCACCCACTGGCAAATGCCAAGACAAGGTGGGCTATGCCAGACTGGGCTGCAATACCCAATCAGCACACGTGAGAACCAGGGGAGGCAAGGGCAAAGCTGGAGGGGGAAAGTGGATGGCTCCCCTGCTGGACAGCCACTCCCACTGCAGACCATCAGTTGGGATGCAGGCACACCAAACCGGACAGGGCTACAACACCTGTGGCCTCATGTAAGCCAGATCAGGGAAGAGCCAGGCTGGGCTGACTGTCCCTACTGGTGCAAGCATACAGCACAATGGGTGAGGGTTGGTTGCCTTTGCCACAGCTTCAGACGGAACATGCTGGCACTGGGGGCTAATTCTGTCAAGCTAAACTGCACAACCACCTGGAAACTGCATGATCCAGAAGTGGGCCCAGGACAGAAATAAATAATGGGCACCTCCCTCTTGGGTCACCATTCCCACTAGAAAACCAATCCTGAAAACCAGGACTGGGGCAGACCTGGCGGGACAGAGTGGCACTCACCAGAATGTGTGGGGGCTGGAGAGTGGAGCTGGTTGGGTTGAACTAGGCTTCAATGCCCACTGACATGCATGAGATTTGAATGGGATGTGGGACAGGCTGGGCCAGTTTGCTGTACATACTGGCAACCACGGACACCAGGGCAGGGGATGGGCCTGGTGGGGGTTATTGCGGGTTGCTATGACTAGGCTGCAACTCCCAATGATTTTTTTTTTTTTTGCCTGAGGGCCGAGTGTGTGCTGGGCAGAATCAGGATGGACTGCAACACCATTTGGTTCATGAGGAAGACAGCGCTGGAAAGGCAACTGACCCAGCAATTGCAACCACCAGCATATGCATAAGCTGACTCGGGTGACAAACTGTGCCAGACCCTGTACTGGCATGCACACACAAGATTCTGTTCTGGAATCACCTCAGACCAACTTTCCCTGGGGATCCCTCCAACTCAACTGCTCATCTCAGAACACTAACCATGCACAGAAGTGCAGGTTCCATGGTCTGTTCATGGAGTGCAAGTGTCAAAGCTGAGCCTCCTCAGAGACTCACACGGAGCAGTGGACAGCATTTCCAGGTGCACGTGGAAGATATGGCAGTCCATCAGAAACTTCAGAGGACACTTGGTACCACAACAGAGGACAGAAGACAGAACAAATCCTTCAACAATCAACTCCCCCAGCCATGTGTTGGCAATGAATACCTCGGCAAACAGAGACTCTAAGGTGGACTATGTCAATCACTGCATTCTCGAGAGATTCCATCACGCTTGGAATGGCGAGATTGGCAGAATTCAAACCTGTTGAGCTACCACAACCTCTTGAGTAGGACCTTCAGAGCATGCCCCGAGTCGGTTACTTGGCATGGCGTGGAGGCTAGCTGGGGCTTCTCCCTTTATTTACCTTCTTCAAACACATACAGAACAAGAAAATGTGGAAACAAAGGTCTCACCCAATTTCCTGTAGCCACTGACCGTATGTGCATTAAACAACTATGAAAATGTATCAAACACAAACCAAAAAAAAAACACCAGCCAGGGTAGGTGTGTGACACACTGACTGAGGTCTCCACACTCGCTGACACACACAAGAGCTCTCTCTGGGAGCAGACATTCGAGGTCAGTTCACGGCACACACTGGGTGCAGGACAACCTGCTCTGGACTTGGAGCTAAAATGTGGCAACAACTCCACAGTCCCCGTGTAGTGAACAAAATCAGTGGTGGCATCTCCTGAAGGGGGTGGGTGTAGTACTTAGCTTTAGAAAGTGCAAGCTTTTGGGAGAATTAAGATCTGCTGGAATCAGGCGAGGACACATTTCAGCAGACAGAAAAATGTTAGCCCATGTGAAGCACAAAGGGCACATTCCAGGAAATAGGGGAGGACAGAATGACAGCAGAGGGGCACCTGGAGACTGACAGACACAGGAAAGCAGCAGACAAAACGCTGTGGTGTTGCAGTGACCAGTAACCCAGCGGCATTTAGCAAGTGGCGATCTGCATTGCACTGGCGCTCAGAACCCCAGCAGCAACAAGGTGGGAAGGGGCGTTCACCAGAAGCCTAGGAGAACTGTATGTGTTGTGAGCGAACCTGGCCTGATCCACACTCTGTTCTGGTGCTCAGATTTGCAACTGGGTGATGTGTACTGCTTCAGTAGCAACTTTTCATCCTACAGATACACAATACACTGTTATTTTTATTTTTATTGGAAAGGCGGATAGACAGAGAGGAGAGACAGAGAGGAAGATCTTCCGTCCCATGATTCACTCCCAAGTGAGAGCAACGGCTGATGCTATGCCAATCCGAAGCCAGGAGCCTCTTCTGGGTCTCCCACACGGGCGCGGAGTCCCAAAGCCTTGGGCCGTCCTCCACTGCTTTCCCAGGCCACAGGCAGGGAGCTGGATGGGAAGCCGGGCCACCGGGATCAGAACCGGCACCCAGATGGGATCCCGGGCGTGCAAGGCGAGGACCCAAACCACTGCCACACCACGCTGGGCCCACAATACACTTTTGCTTTTCATCAGTGAATGGAACGTTCTCAGGAACTGACCATGTTTACGCCACAAAACAAGCCTCAGCAAACATAAATAACATCAACATTATACCATGCATCATGGAGTGAGCTAGAGACCAAGAAGTCAAAGCAGTCAAGAAGACTTGCAAACACATGGAGGCTGAATAATATGTTACCACATGAGCACTGGATTCGAGAGGAAATGAAAGGAGAGATTTAAAAATTGCTTGAAACCAATGAAGGCATCAACACATAGATTAAATCTGATGAGACACAATCAAGCCAGTGTCAAAATTCATCTCAATCCATGCTTACATTCAGAAACTAGAAAAGCATCAAGTAAATCCACTCTCCTTACAGGAGTCAGACAAACCAGACCAACAACAGCAAGCAATCCCAAGATCATGAAGGAAAAGAAATCATCAAAATAAGCGGAGGAAATAAACCAAAGAGACACCAAGACTACAGTTCATCAGCTCAATGAATCAAAGAGCTGGTTCTTTGAGAAAATCAACAAAATACGCTCCCCACTAGCACAACTCTTCAAAACAAGGAGGGAGAAGATACACATCAATAGCATCAGACATCAGAAAGGAAACAGAACAACTGATACCTCAGACAGACAGACAATTCTTACAAACTATCACAAGCAACTCTACGGAAACAAATCAGAAGAGCTAGTAGACATGGATAGATGTTTGGACACATACGAACCACCAAGACTGAATCAAGAAGCAATTAACAATCTAAATAGACCTGTAACATCATTGTCTGTGTTTCAGTCCTTTCCACTCAATCTCTACCATCTCAAAAAAGAAATAAAGAAAAGTTCAGAGAACTAATAGTGATATCCCATTGGTCACTGGTCATCTTTGACGTTTGCAAACTAATTTCTGCTTTCAAGATCCTGTGAAGATGAGAATACATGCACATATGAACTATCCCTCAGAACAAATCATTTCCCCAGAAAGCAGTTGCTTAGCTTCACTTATGAGCACTTTTTCTGAATATATATCAATGTAGGCACAGCGATTTGGCATAGTGGCTAAAGATCTCGCCTTGAATTTTCTGGGATCCCATATGGGCGCTTGTTCTAATCCCGGAGCTCCACTTCCCATTCAGCTCCCTGTTTGTGGCCTGGAAAGCAGTCAAGGATGGCCCAAAGCCTCGGGACCCTGACCTGCATGGGAGAATTCATGG